>NC_141476.1:19203721-20476628 GCF_009769465.1 Tauraco erythrolophus | reverse complement strand
TGTAAAAATGAAGCGTGATTCTAGTTGCGCTCCCTTCTGCACGAGACTGACTTTTCCTGCTGCACAGTGTACATTGCCAGTGAGAGAGAATTCAGTGTGTGACAGGGTCCAGGAGATTAATGTAGAAGTTACGTATTGACTTGGCATCACAGACAGCTTATTTAAAAATAGAAATAGAAAGGGAGTTTTTGCAATTAAAATGTGCAAGTGCTAGGAAACGGATTCTTATCAATTAAATAAATCTCTTTTAATACAGCTAACTTGGGTATATTAAGTCAGTGCCTACAGAAAGGCTATATATTTATAGCTCAATGTCAGATGGGAAAAAATTGTATTCCTTTAAACTATATAATAATTAATGATAGTTTATTATTAATAAATATCACTCTAACCAACGAATATAGCCTTATCACATTGTTGCATTATTATGAAAGCATTATTTCTTCAAGAAATAAATAACAATATTATTTGACATGGAAGAATAAGAAGTGTGTCTTAACACTTCGAGAACAGCCTTAGACAGAGACCTTCAGCACACCACAACTTCTCCAAATTTCCATTTTTACCTAGAAGAGACTAAGCACATCCCAGGACTCCTCATGAAGACAGAAACCGATCACAGAGCTACAAGAAACTGAACCGCCTTACTACAGAAGATAACAAAAGACAGCTATAAAGCAATTATAGGCTGCACTGGTTCTTACACGTGGGGCAGCAGAGAGGTACTTGAAGTAGAGAAGTGACAGTCTGAGAGGAAAAAGATACCCAAAAGATAAGCATCTGAATATGAGGCAGTGATCCTAAGTAAATCTCCAGACAATCTGAAGATTATCTCACAAGTTAAAATAGCTCCAAAGACCTGGCTTGCTCTGCAATGTTGCCTAACACTCACAATCTACGTATTGCATACGTAAACCGTATTGGAATAAACTCCTCACATGCATACACTTGGCCACTGACTGCAAATTGCTGCTGCACTATCTGACATACTCACATAAAGTAACGGGATTGTCCGACTGGGATGAATTATGTCAGCAATTGTGTGTGTGGACCTGTTGATTTTCTATAGAAACTGATAAGCAAATGATTATGAAAAGAATTTTAACTTTAAAATAATGATAATTTCTTTTTAAAAACACACAAAAAATATGGTTTAATTTAAGAAAGAGTATCAAAGTGGGTATCACTGGCTACGATAGCAAAGCCTCGCTATGTTCTCCTGCCGGTTTGGGGCAGCTTGCTGATCACAGCCGCTACCACAGACGTAAGTGTACTGTAAACTCCGTGCCAATTAGAGTGGATTAATCTCATCCGTCAGTACAGAAGATATTAAGGACCCAACATCTACAACATTACGCTGTTAATTTTGTGCATTTTATATATTTTGATTTCTTCTACAGCTGCGAGGATGTGGCACTGCTGGGGGCAGGACAGTGCCTTTTACTTGACCACCACTGCTCTGCCCCGGTGTGGCAACTGCTGGGCTTCTAAGGATTTTGTGGGGCCAGAAAGGCTCTAAACCTCAGACTGGACCTCAGACTGAAATTATACGCCCTTAAACCATGTTGCAGCTAACTATTATTCTAATCAGTGAATGCAATTTCACACCATGTTTCTCTACCTTTATTAAAACACGTTTTCTCAGGAAAAACTAATACTATTCTCTTCCATAATGGTATAAGAAACGTCTCTAACACTTCTAAGTCAACTCAGATGCTCACACAGAGGACATGACGGCTCAGCTGGTCAGTTGTGCTCTTTCTTGTTTAATAAACACGAGGTAGTTGTGAGGCTGCTATTTTCCAGAATGCCTCACTAAACTGACAAATAATTTGAGGATCAGACTAGTACTTTTCCCATGACTACGAAGAAAATCACCCTCAGACTGCATCCACAGAACGTGCTGTTTGCAGAATGACCCTCTGTCAGTACAGATTACAGAACCAAGAGAAAAATTACGGGACAGAGGTTTATTGTCCCATTTTCTCATCTCTACTAACAGAATATTCTTCCCACAAGTTCTATCCTGGATGCACTGTTTGGACCTGAAGCCTTTTAACATTATGAAATAGGCTTCTATGGGGGATGTACAATCAGGTTATATCTATTACTTCAGCAAATGACTCCTGATTTACCCAGTCTCTACATCAATAATCCTGACTAGATCCCATTTGCCCATTTGGAACTCTAACTGTGGTGACCCACATGCACAGGCTATGGCAGATGTAGACGGGTAACTGTAAAACCAGCACAGGGTGTGAACCACGAAGGAGAAAAACAAATCCGTGCAAACAGAAAAAAAGGTCTGTTCACATAAAGTGCCAGTCCTATTCAACAAGGTCATGGGAGGACAACCTAGTTACAAATACATCTCAAACTCACATATAACTAGAAAAATAATTCTATTTTCCTCTTCTCTCATTTTTTGGACAGCTGGTGGGTGGTATCTGATTTAACATTGTGTACAGTAATTACAGTTAAAATATTGTTCATATTTTTTTTATTGCTGTAAGGAAGAAAGAGTGTTGGCAGACTGAGTGGGCAACGGAAGCAGATATTTTCCATCAGTTTTCCAAAGTTTAAGTATACATTTTAAAATTTTCTTGTTTATTTTCTCTCTACAATGAAAATCTTCTAATGCATGCACAGATTTTTCAATGCAGGAATATCTATCAGAATCAGGCGACAAAGAAAGAGGTGACATTTGGAAGCGATTTATGTTCATCTCCCAGGAATAACAGATTGGAGGTGTACATTGGCAAATCAGTATAAACCAGTACAGACTCAGTAAAACCAATCCAGAAAGACTGTGTGTCTTGCAACGAGGTAAGAAGTTTTACTGCATATTCTGGTGTTAAACGAAAAGAAATTCATTATTTAAATAATAATCTAGAAAGAAAATGTTTTCCTGCCTACATCTTCTTTGATCCTTTACGCAGAAGTCAGACTTGACCTCTTTATTTTTAGCAACACTGTTCATTTTTACCTCAAGCTCCTCAGAAATTATCTCCTACGAAATGAGAGCAGTTCTCTTATAAAACGCACTCATAATAATCACATGAAAGGACAGTTTGCAGCTATTTTCAATAATAACTGCAAGTGGCACTGCCACCCATTCCCTCTGTCTGTCACATCACACACAGCCTGACTTAAAGCTATTTTCTAACAACATGTATCATCAATCAGTTTTGGAGGGAAGGAGGACTGCTTCACAGTGCCAGTGGTCACTGACAGTTAAAAACATCCGGAGTTTATACGTATATGTGAGCTAGAGCATTAGGAGATCACTGCAGGCAGAACATTTCAAGAATGTTTTTAAATATTTTTAAAGACTTGCAATGTCAGGTGTAGGGACAGATAGATTAGCAGCAAGAGACCATCTGATGACAGATAAAGCTGAATGCTGTTTATCTGATGATTGTGGAGATAAGGAGTTTGCCATACAGTTTTCACCTAAGCAAGATTTACTTTATATTATAACCTTCTTGATACTGGAAAAAAAACCCAAGAAAGTTCATTATCACACAAAGCATAGTTGTGCAGTTGGTACCTGTAGGTGTAATTATATCACGCTATTTTCCAAAGTCACAGCAGTGAGAAGTATGTAAAAGCCTTCTTTATAAAGGACTTATGAAAAAAAATCAGATTAATATATACTTCTGATGTTTTGGTAAAAAAAAATAAAATTTCCTAACCTGTCTAGCATTGCCATCAGTTCTCAGTGGATCAAATGCAAAGACTTAGATGTGATTAAAAAAAAGATCCAGCAGAAATGTAAAATGAGCCAGAAGAATACAAAAGACAAAGATTGGTACCAAACTACTCACTTTTTGCAGCATCAGAACCCACTCTTTTTGCATAAGAGAAATTTGAATTACCTTTCAACGCCCTTACCCCAGAGCAAACCAGTCATTCACCATCTACTGAAACAACAGCAGAAGGGAAGAGCGGATTTCTTGGCGCAGAGTAGGAGAGCACGGATCGCGGCTCCCCTGGCAGGAGGTGCTGGGGCCGGGGCTCCCACATCGCACCCGGCGGCTGCAGCCGGGCCCGCACGGCCACGGCTGAGTCGGTGAGAAAAGCACCAAAGAGAGACAGTGAAACACCTGCCTTCTACATGCAGCGCCCTCAACTTTGGGACTCACCTTCTGTGCCTGTTTCTCAACTGTGAAATTGAATCGAATTGTGAAATTCTGAACTGTGAAATTGAAAATTGAACCTACTGTCAGGATTCATTATCAAGCACCATATACGTAGGTCAGAAAAAAAAGTTTCTACTCCCTAATCTATCCTTTGTATTACTGTAGAGAATATCATTTACAAGTGTAGTAGCAGGCACAGGCTTCCAGTGTGCACACCCACTACTGATTTTCTCAGTTTAGTTGAGTTGAAATTTTAGTCACATTTTGACAAGCCGTTTAAGCATAGCATCCATGAAATACGCAGCCTTTCCATGGCAAAGCTCCTCCTTGTTCAAACACAACATTAAGAACAGTTTTGCTGAGTAGCCACCAGTTATAGTCTTAAGGCAATCAGTAAAGTGGTAACTATTATGGTAAAGCACAAAACTCCAAGACTGTGTGCAATTTCTGTGGAAATCAAGCACATTGCAGGTATAATCACGGCAATGATAATCTGCATGTCTCCTCTCTACTTTCAGAGTTGCACATCACCACATTAAAAGAAAATTCTTTAATATCTGGGAGTATAATAAAACTTCTGCTGATCAGTCTTCCTCTATACTGCTCCTCGAGAGAAGGTTAAGTTATCTCAACCCTGTAGTTCAAAAAGCCCTATTTTGCTTTATTTAAATATCGGGTGATTAATAGTTGATTTTTATCAAGTTAATTATTTGACTTTTTATCAAGTAAAGTCTATTTCCAAAGCTCACTTCCATCTTCTTTGACAGAACCAATTAAAAAAAAAAAAAAGATTAAAACTGCTGGAAATCTCTGGTTCAATTTCCGTTCAGTTCTCTGAGACATGCTCTATAACATAAGGATTTGATATACCTCTGGCCTTACTGGGTCTTCAATGCCAACAACGCAAATGCAAGTCAGGTCAGATAATATGTCATTTTCGTTGTCCCAGTCAGGCTCCGGGCTGCTGTTAAAGTCTCGGAACGCAACGCAGATAGTTCTCAGTCCATCACAGGCCATAGGTTCAATGACTTTCTTCACCATTTCATCTCGGTCACGTGGTCTGAAGATACGAGGTTCACCAGCTGCATTAAGGATCCTGGAACATCTTTTTTAATTATGAAAACAAAAAAAGTTGATTGTGTATTTTCATGACTGCTGAAAAGTGTGTTTCATTCAACACTTTCCTTTTTTGATGTCAAGTTTTAAATTTCTAGTGTTAATTTCCAGATGAAACATGAAGATTCACTACTGAAATATCAGAGATAATTTGTTTGTAACCTATTACAGAGATGCCAAGAGCCCTTCGTTATTTCGTCAATACCCATGTAATTAACGAGTTGACAACTTACAATGAAATTGAAAAATCCTTATTTTCCAAACAGGTTGAACATAAAGAATCCATTCATAAACTACTGAACATAGAGCCAATTCTTTGGCTAGTCAATGATATGGAAAACAAGCCAACGGCTCCATGAGAGCGAGCACTTAAAATAAAAATTTAGAAAAGAACAATAACAGTTTATCCTACTAAAGTGTGTCATATTTCTACCGTTAAGAAGCAAATTCCAAATACCAAAACTCCCACACATGTCTTACTAGCGTGAGAATGTTCTGCGTTTTGGAAAAGCACAGTATCGATCCCGTGAACTTACTTCTTCAGAACAATTTCAGAAGCTCCTTTGCTGTACATTCGGAAACTACCATCGGGCATTTTAATGACAGTACTCATCGACTTTCTCACAGAGTTGAACGTGTAAACTTTATAGAGTTTCTCCTCGGGGATGAGGTTCCGAACGGGCTCATAATCCTGCTTCAAATCCAGGACAAATCCCAAGAGGCCGCACTCCGTCTTATTGCCTACCTGGCGAGGCAGGCCACCCTCTTTTTCTGGTGGCTGAAGAGAAGAAAAAATTCAGATATGAATTCCTGTAAGGGAAAGCAGTACACAGTTCCTGCCCAGTAATTAATAACAAAGTTGCACTGTACAGTTTAAGACCTGGAACTCGTACCTGTGCAGTCATGTGTCTTCCAATTTTTAAAAGGTAGCAAAAAATCCATAGAGCTATAACAGACTTGAAGCAGCTACTCTCACGACGAGCAAAATCTCTAGGCAAGGAACTACATTTGGTCTCTGGCATTTCTTTTCTTTTAAATTAGCCATTGGCAGTTGAATAGCTCGTGATGGTTAGGCAGGACATCAGCACCAATGAAGTAACTGTCTTTAAGCCTCAAAAATAATTAATTCTCATTTGTCACAGAGTATTTCCTTTTCTCACTTGCTTAGAATTCTGTCATTTTGCTGACTTTCAAGGTTATAATGGTGAGTTCAAAAAATACCTGTCTTTTTTTTTCTACCAGGCATTTTTTTATGTAAAAATAAATCTACATCTAATCATAACAGTAAATCTCAGTGAAAAGGTATTTCCAACAGTCCATAAAATAATAGCTCTACATCTAAAAGTACCTGTGTCTAGAGTTACTGTACTTCAGTCTGCTGCTTCAGACAATAAATGCTTTATATGTTGGAAAAAACAGAGCAGGCCAAACATTTTGCAACTCCTGACAATTCTCAGTCCTTCTGGGGACAAGGAAGGTTCTACTTTCCCATTCAAAATCTAAACAAACATACACACACATAATTTACAAACTTTCTTGGAGATGTAATACACCCCAAACAAAAAGCTCCTGTGCTGTCAAGACTCCAGATCGCCCTAAAGTGACTCATGTGTGAACTATAGACTGTTGCTAACTTAAATTTTCTTGTATTCAGTAGAATTAGAAAAATGTTGCTTAAGCTATATGGGAACCAAAAGAAGGAAAAGTCCTTTCACAACTTAGATTTGCAGTGAAAACAGGTTTTGATTTGACTCAAGACAAGACTGTAAGTCATCATTTTCAACGCGTCTTAAAATTTTGCCTCACATTTTGCAGAATTAGGACTGCAGGACTATATTCAGAATCCATGTTTCATTTCACCATAGACTTTAAAATTCATTCTACTTCAAAAATAGGATTCCTAAGTAGGTGGAATTCCCTAACATTGTCCCTTAGTGGGATGAGGGGCAACGCAGTTACGTAACGATTAAAGCAGCAAATCAGTAATTCTACTTTAATTTGAATTCTTACAAGAAAAATATGGCCACAAAAAGGGAAAGGGGGGCCTTTAAGTAAGTGCGAGCAAGTAAGTAAGTATTCCAGATAACCACCAACTGCAGATGGTATAAAAAAGGAAAGTCAGATAATAGTAGACTGCTCTAGCACTGAAGTAAGCAAATAAACACAGATTTTTCCACAAAAGTCATCTTTCTATCACCAGAAAATATATACCTGGTGACAGACAGATTAATGTCATTTCTTTTTCAGAGAGATGCATCTATGGTGAGCAATACATAACAACCTAAAAATCTCTGTCTCAAAGAGATTTATCCTTCCAAAAAGAATTAAAGCATCTTTCTTCTATATGAACTGTCATTTGTACTCAGTTACTCCAGGGTCAATTTAAAACACTGACACTCAGCAAAAATGCTAATATGATATATTAATTTTATTATATGCTGTAACAACTTGCTCTGCTATAATTCCATTATACTGTGATGTAACTTCCCTCTGCATTCTCAAATTCACTTAAGAATCCCTAATTTAAAACCCAAGAGCTTGTAGTTCTGTGCATCTGGAAGGATTGTTATATTCAGTGGACATGAAAACCTCAGGAGACAAAAAAATACCCTTTAAAATCCGGTTTTGTTTAAACAACTTAGGTTCTTTTTCATGACATTGCAGGCACACAGTTCCTGAAACATGCTAAGAACTTCAGGTTTCTCAAAGCAACAGAGTAACTGACTTCACTGCCTGGCTAGTGATGCAAGGAAAGACTGATTTTTCTGTGCACATCATATCAAAATCATTCCATTTTAGATCTAAATCCTCACTCATGCTTTGGTTCTCTCTGCTACTGAAGTCAGTGAAAGTTGACATTAAATGTGAATGTGATCACGTCACGAGCAAACACACACTGGAAACCAATGGAAGACATCAGTTTCTTTCCATCGAAAACATACAATCCTACCCAACAGTTAATTTATACATATGATTCCCTCATGACCTGATGTGAATGGATATTGAGAAAATAAAAATCTACTCACATTCCAAAATGCATGAAACTAAATATTTGAGCCCTTCTAAAATTATTTTTATTTCAACAAAAAGATCACACTCTCCTCTTCTTACTATGGTCTAAAAATAGATTTCTTTTGTGAACATCTTTTAAATGCAAATACATAAGCCAGGGGAAAAAAAAATGAGTGAAATAAAAATGAACAGATATTTCAGAGAGGTTTCAAACTCTAGCAAGTGGCACCCCCCTCTAGCGCAGCTGCTGTCTCCGTGTTCTTTGTGCGCTACATGATCACAAAGCATATGGTGGGGAGAGCTGGCAAGGAGCACTTCCTTGCCTGTGCTGTCGCGGCGCACAGTCTGTACGCCAGAACTGGTCTCCTCGCAGATTGTTCTCGACAATCCTTTGCAGAAGCTGCTGGCTTTTAAAACTTCCTACCGTGCCGTTTCTAAATTTATTTCTTGCTGAAATCTGCAGTTTATGGTACCTGGAAAACAATTAAAAGGGCAGCCCAATGGGGCTACTTTTGAATAATTAACTAGGAACCAATTCCTTGACTCCTCGGAGAATGAAAGCCCTTTGACAACATATAAGAGAAAGTCTCTGAACTGTGATGTGCGAACAGGAATTAGTTTTTTTGAATGCCCTGTTTCTCAAGAGTTCAGTGAGATCTTTTGTCAGTCACGAGACAGCTGCGTACTGTACAATCTTCCACAAGGAAGCGACTGATCCAGTGCCTTCCTCCAATAACTACTCTCCACTGATCCTTGTAAAATGTTTTCAAATGTTTCTCCCAAGTCTTTAGATTATGCATGTACTACTAAGAATATTTCAATTGTAAGTAATTATTGGCATGTAAAATAAACTGCAGACAGCTGTTAAAAAAATAGTTGTTACAACTATCAAATCAAAATAGGTTTCTAGGTCAAAGTACAGCTGCATTATTAAGGCTTAAAAACACCAGCCCAAAAGCTAGTATTGACCTGATACTGAATTTGGATTCAAAAGGAATTTTCAGAATTATATCACCAGAAAATAATTGACTAATAAAACTGGTTAACAAGGACAAAAGAGAAAACTGTACGCATAACTTTAAGAGGTGCTTCAAAATTTAAAATTAGGTTAGAAAGTTCTAATGCTTCCCCTTTTTACCATAACACTTTCTAAACCCCATTTTTCTCATTGCCACTTTTGATGTGACAAAAGAGGACCTGGCAAGAAGATCCAAGTAGTCTTTCCAAATGAAAATGTTCAGGATTTCACATATATTCTCTGAAGTCATTTTTTTAACGTTGTTCTACAGATTGCACTACTCCTTTGGAATAATGATGATTGTAAATATATCAATTTTATTAAGACAAAACCCTAACTTTGCTAGAATATTATATCCATATTGAATGTTCCACTTCAACTCCATTCACAACAGGCAAACAGACTGAGAAAAATACATTTTCAAAATTAAATTGTGAAAAGTTCCCACTCTATGTTTCATTTATTTAAAAAAGAGAAAACGAATCAGGATGTGCAGGAATTGTCTCTGTATATTTAAACAATATAAAAGCAAAACTTAGAATAACCGAGGAGGATGAATGCTGTTCAAATCATGTGATATTTTTATTTTTAAATTCCTAATAATGCAAAAATGAGAACTACTGAAAAATTGTAGTACTATCAAATTAAGAGATGATCCCTCATTACATGATTTGAGTCAATGGTTTAATGGAAGACATCTAAAGCAAGATTAAAACACACTAAATCTATAATCAAATGTATCAGCTTTTTGTAGATACAGTTTAATTCAGCTGACATCAAGCTAAACCAAGATAGATTTAGAAATGACTGTTTATCTTAGAGAAAAACTTAAAAATCAGAGGATTGAGTTCTTTTTAGCCAAGGATTGAGAATCTAAACCTTTGTTTGACTAAATAAAGTTTTCAATTACAATGGGAAATGGTTTCGAAAGATGTGTTGAAAATAAGAAAGCAACTGTTCTCATTTTCATTTGTGATTTCTCTGGGATCCTGTTAACTACAACAGCTCAACAGCAGCACTGCTTTTTGTGTTTTTCATAGTATGGCCATTTCCACAGATCCTTCACCCCAGCTATAATCTGGAGTCAGGATGCCAAATGCCAGAAAAAAAACGCTTGTGGGAAAAAAAAAAAAAAAGAAGACATTCACCTCTAATGGTGGCATATAGTTTGGGCTCATGGATTATCAACAGCGTGTTTTGTAGGAAAAAGAATCAGACAGAATCAAACAGAAGGTAATGGGAGAAAAGAAAGTGTTTTTAGTAAATTCCTCCCTTATTACCAAGTCTCTCCTGTTTTCTTTAAACACTTCCTACATGATTTAGACACTTAAACATCTCCATCACAGACAGGAGGACAGGGAGCATTTGAATTAAAAATCGGTGGGAGGAACAGTATTAAGAGAAAAAAAATGGGTTTACACAGATGTGTATTGTTAAACAAGCATGTCAGCAGTATTCCCTAACATAAAATAGGACTACAACAAAGAAGAATGTAGAGAGGGAAATAAAAAAAACCCCATAATTAAATATCTGAAATTTCACTACTGTTGCCCTGTATTGATGTGTCTCCCATATTTCTACTCTGAAAAGTCTGAAAAAGGAGATGCAACAGGTAATTCCTTTTGCTTCCCATTATCCACAAACCCCTAATATCCACAGCAGCTCCATTTCTTGGGAAAACGTGCACAAAATAGGTCACCTCAGGTTCTCACTATTTACTCCAAGCACCAGCAGCCACCATCGTAAATCTATCAAAGTTAAGGCAACTTAATTCCAAACCCTGGAATTAAGGCACTGGTTTGTTGGCCAGCCCGATACGCATTCCAGATCTAGACAACCTAAAAGGAAAGCACTCGAAGAGGAAATGGGTATAAGCTTAGTCAGGGGAGATTCAGGTTGGATGTTAGGAAGTATTTCTTCTCTGAAAGGGTTGTCAGCCACTGGAATAGGCTGCCCAGGGAGGTGGTTGAGTCCCCATCCCTGGATGTGTTTAAGAATAGGGTGGATGATCTACTTAGGGATATGGTTTAATGGGGATTAGGGATGGTTGGACTCGATGATGTCTAAGGTCTTTTCCAACCTAGAAATCTAATCTATGAAACATGTTTCAGCACTCACAAGACAAAATTTGAAGACCAAAATGAGAAATTTAACAACAACATTGTTTAATAGTGAAGTCCTGCACTTGTAAGTTGTTGCTCTGTATCAGTGGCCAGTGAGGCTGCCTTCTCACTGCACGGCCCCTTCCTTGCTACGCGCTGAGCGCAGGCAGCGGTCTCACACCGTTGAGACATCCGTGCTCCAGTCGAACTGTAGCCCCGAGGTATGTTTATATTGCAGGCCAAGTGGAAGGCAGGACCACAGCTTGCTGGCAGTCAGATTGTTCAAGCCATACGATACCCATCACATCTCACATCAGAGACTGCCCAGGCCACCCAGCTGAGCTCCGTTACGCTGTCTCAGCAAGAAACCAGTAGCACCAGCAGCCCACCCTGTCACTCTCGGACACGCGCTCACCCTTCCGCCGACACACGGCAGGCTCTGCAGTGACAGCAGTGTCATCTGGCACTGCTCGCCAGCACAGGCCCCCATCTTGTTATCTCACAGCCATTTCGCTACCAGATCTGCTCAAACTTCCAAGGAAATTGGTAACATGAATTTGTGCACTCATTGCTGCATCGGGTGTAAGAAACAATATATTTGTGCAGTAACCAGAACAACGGAGTTTTTTAGATACAACTGGTGTAATTACATCTACCGCAGCAGTTGGAGGATATTCCAATCCAGGCTTCCTGCATCGGATTAGCTCTGATGCAGGATAAGATAATTATTTAATATTTTTTCTATTATCTGAAGACAGACGTGAAAATGATGCAACAATCTACTTAATTAATGCAACGCCGTGGTACCATGTAATTCTCATTGCCAGCACTTGAGATGGATACAAGTTTATTTAGATATAACTTTATGTTAAAATGGCGTATTTCAACATCTCTTGTTGCCTTGACTAGTAGCAGGGCAATAATGGTATGAAAAGGGGCCACAATTACATACAATTATGTAATCTATCAGTGTGACATTTCCTATCAACATGGCAAAGTTAAGAGAACAGCAGGGATGTGGCTCAGTGAATATGGACTCAAGCTTGTTTCAGCTCACGTAATGGGAACAAGGGAAAAATGACACTATCCACAAATTCCCCCAAGACTGATTATGAAAGAAGATGAAATCATGCATGAAGAACAGGCTAAGAGACTGGTGTGACAGTCTCTACTCCCTCTCTCCTTGACTGTTATCTATTTATACATTCAAGGAGATAATACTTTGCCCTTAATAGTAAACAATTAAATTATCCTTTTAGTTAGAAGGACAAATTTACTGACGGTTCATTTGAATAATAAAAGGATAAGGCCAAAAAATACTGCCACAAAGATGAACATTGTTTCTTCACTACTTAAAGGTAAAGAGATGGATGTGTCAGTCCTGTACACATTTTTCACAGAATTACAGAGTAGTTGAGGCTGGCTGGGAGACCCCGTAAGCCCAGCGGCCCTGCCGACGCAGGTTCAGCCAGAGCAGGGCACTCAGGGCTGGTCCAGGTGGGGTTTCCACACCTCCAGGGAGGGAGGCTTCACACCTCTCTAGGCAACCTGTGCCGATGCGTGACCACTCTCACAGTAAAACGTGTTTTCTTACGTTCAAATGGAATTTCCTGCGTTTCAATTTGCACCTATTGCCTTTTTGCCTTCACTGGGCACCACTGGGAAGAGCCTGGGTCTTTATTCCCTCCCATCAGGAATTTACACATATTGTTAATGTCTTCTCTGAGCCTTCTCTTCTCCAGGCTGAACAGTCCCTGTTTTTGCAACCTCCAACGTGCAAGTCAGGCACTCAGCCTCATGATCCAGATGAACAATGACTTGAAACAGTATTGGCCCCATTATTGATCACTGATACACACCATTAGGGAGCGACTGTGTCGTCACAACCCCCTGAGAGCAGCAGCTCAGCCAGGTTTCAACCTACCTCACTGCCCACTTTTCTAGTCCGTATCTCAACAGTTTTTCAATCCACTCTCAAGAACAGAGGATAGAAGTTAAAAACCCAGAGAAAACATTTATATTGTCTGTGCATAAATTTTCAGACATGCAAAATGTTGACACATATGAGCAATTTGCACCATTTGCATAAGAATATTACTCCTAGATATAAGGAAGTTTTTAGAACTAATTAGAACAAAAATCGCTACTTCCTTCAGCTTCACAACCAGAGAAAAAGTGGGATAGCTATAGTAGAAGCAATGTTTGAGGTAGTTAACAGAGCTAAAATTAACGACATTTATCTGTGTAATTAATTTATTTGGGCCCAGAGCAAGGATTTCTGATTTCAAATTATGAAAACGTTAACTTTTAAAAATTAATAATATCTTTTCATAAAGTCCTGCAGATGCAACTGAACAATACTTATTCTAAGGAACCAGACATTGACATCTATGTTATATTTATACATTACAGTTCATTAGTGACTCCATAATAAAAAGATGTGTCACATGAGTTATTCCTTTTCATCTCCTAATCCATTTTGGTTCTCTAATGTGAACTTTTTCCTTTTGTAATAAATTGTCTACATTTCAAGATTAAAGTAATTAAAGTAGAAGGTTGATGTCTTTTAATTTAAAAAATAATAATATTTTTTTAAAATCTCTCAATTCCAAATGACAATGATTCATGGCTGAATTTAAACAGTGGTACATTAATACACCACGCTACAATTCCAAGAATGAACTCTGCCTTGTTATGACACTACTGATTAATCATAGTCACAACTAGGATACTCCAGCTTTAGTGTTTCCAGATTAGATTAAACTAAATTTTACAGATGCATATTCTTCTCCACATTTTCCCCACAAGACTTTTGGTATATTTATTATACTATAAGATGTTATTTGTCTTTATGTAGGGACTTTCCTATCATTATCGATCAAAACCATTCATATGTTCCATTAGATCATTTAATGACAACTTGGCTCTCAGATTTTAAAAATAATGTATTCCATTTCGAAAGTTGGACACTAAAAATCTCCATCCGTCCTTTGGCACAGTCCCATTCACCAGGAACTGGCAATTGTTAGATTTATACGAGTGCCATTACAGCTTTGGTTAAGTGCACAGTGTTTAACTGTTGACGAGTAACCTATATAATCAAAATAATTAAGACATGGTAATTGTTATTAACTTACTTTAATTAACAGCCAATTTACTTTAAATACAGTCTAAGTGCAAGGTTTCAGTTAAAGCTAGCTTTAAAGAAAGAAGCAAGAGCATGTTTCTCCCCTATTACCAATATCGTTAGAACACAGACCAGAATGACAAATGTGCCATTTCTAAACCAAATTGATGAAAATTTAAAACAGATTAACAGATTTTACAACTTTCTGATATTTTTTCCATATATTTGGCAAAAGCTTGCTATATTTTCATGAATGACAGATGAGCTCAATGTTTTCCTTTAAGGGCAAAAGAGAAATTGCACTTAATTGCAGAATTATAATTGGTGCCTCCATAATGCCAACCCAAACATCTGCTACCTTGTTTTAGATCTATTAAACTGAGGTTTTACTGCATGCTGATATTAGACTGGCTTCATGAGTGTTGCAGACACAGAAAACAGAGACAGGAGACAAACTGCACAATGTTGAGCTTATCAGGTAGTGAAAATTCAATTTCAAGGCAACATCTGCAGTTTAAAAAGTGTATTTCCAAATCAGAACCAATACTAGGGATCTACATGCTTTCGCCAACATTAAAAGCGTTAATGCATCTGTTTTAAGGCTGAAACCTGATATTTGAGATTTGAGGAGAGAGAGATACATTTGCTTTAGTTATAGCAGTGATCTAATGAGCAATTGTACACTTGGAAAATGTCCTTTGAGTCACTCTAACACAAGCTATAGTAATCCAGCAAGTTTTCTCCCCAGTGTCTCAAGACTTTCTCTCATCGAGTTTGCCTATGAAAACCATATTCAATGTTTCTGAACGTGTCACCATCAAAATTCCTGTTACATAGTCTTCCTCACTTTCAGTCAACTAGTTAACTCTCTTGATCAAAATTAATCACATTTCTTAAAACACCTGGGCTAGCAGCCTGAAGCGTTTCTTGTGCATGCCTTCTGCTAGCCATATTGGCCACGAATTTCAGCCACAAAGCTGTGAAACACACACCATCTATTCTATCCCATGCATCTAAATATACCAAGTCTCATTTGAATTTGCATAACCTTCTCTATGCCTTTTACTAATTAGAACTGGAAATCCTGTAGTGCACTGTAGACATTAAATCATCATTTTAGGCTAATGAATTGAAAAAAAAAAACCCACCAACATCAAACAAAAAAGCAGTGCCACTATCTAAAAACACATACTGTGACAATGCTCATACTGTACAAGAATTCAGTCATCACATTAAACAACAGAAAATGCATTGCCTTATGTATGCACATCAAAACTTGAGTTTTAACAAAAGAAATAGTATTGACAGGTAGCTGATCTGTGCAAATGGTCTTCATTTGCACAAAACTTACCAATACTTCAGATTTTCTACTTTTCTACTAAATACATCTCAGACAGGAAAACTAAGTTTCTAGAAAGACGAAAGCAAAAATCAGTCTTAATACTCACTGCCTTTCTGGTTGCAGCACAATTACAAACAATTTGTATAGTTTAAGGAGCTAAATTTAGTAAGTGCAAAGCAAATCCAGCCACATGAAACGTAGAAGAAAGTTTTTTCACTTGTCTTAAGCTACCGATTATAGCCCATTATAATTATAGATCTTCGCTGCTAATAGTGCACATTTCCAGAGTAAGGAAAAGGGTTCTTCAAGCATCCACGTCTAAAAGAGTCTAAAACCACTAACAGCAGCTATTTCACTTCTCATACAAAACGTACTCCTCTTTACATCTACACTAGCGTGTATCAGCTGAAATTATTTATAAATCGGTTTTGGTTAGTTAGAGGTTGTTTGCTTGGGGGGCAAATGCATGAGCTCAAGTGTATATAATATGTTAGAGCAATGCTTATCTAATATTTTCTCAGAGGGATTTTTTTTGCATGATTGGTGGAGTAATGTTTGAGATGCATTATAAATTCAGTCCTCTGGCCAGTCCCTCTCCTTGTCAGGACACCAAAAATGATGCCTTTGCTGGGCAGAACAGCAGACTCTGAGACCGAAGCCAATTTTTATCTGATTATTCATTCAGAAGGAAACGGGACAGGAATGATGGAGAAGTTGAACATCCTGTCCTTTATAGGAAAATTCTCTCAGAAAACTTGTCTCTCACCTCTTCCAAACATACAGGCCCTAGCAAACCAGCAATGAGCACTGTCTGTAAGGTAACCTAATCCTCTGCTCGCTTGAATAAGTAGAAACCACGGGAAAACAGCAATGGCATAAGAAATAGACCGTGGAACTTCTTAACATGCTCAGTACTTTCCTTCAGTATTATGAACGATGAGCTGCATCTATTGCCCAGCACTCATTCATAATTTCAGATGGATGAGTTGCCCCCATGTCTCCACAAAGACTTGCCAGTAGGCAGCCGCACTCTTTTGCTGTGTGTGTCTGCACTTACACGTGACGCACGTTTGTAGTAGTACTTACTACTAATTGTCCTAATTTTTTAAAACTTCCTTCTAGAAGCTTAATTTTTCCACACAAGGTGTCTGCCAAACCAGACATTTCTTCTGTCATTTCTTCAATGACACTAAAGAACAGCATAGTTCTGACTGCGTTAAAATACTCCAGCAACCTTTCCTTTGAGAACTTTCCGTTTCCTCTGCTAGACTGCAGCTGGGAAAAGGATTTTATGTAACGGATGCCTCCTGCCTTCTGCCCATCCAAGTCACATGCCCCTGAGAAATCAGACCCTTCAAAGCCATATGCCTTCGAGCAGCGAGTGCCCCTTGCAGTCTGCTCAGAACCAGTGGTCACAGTTCTTCAGAACCCTATTCATTCCAGAGATTTTTCCAGCTTATCTGGCACCATCTCTAAAAGCAGAAAGGCCATCGTTTTTGGACGCCTTCCCACTCTCACTTGTAAGTAACAGAAATATGACTAATTGGAATGCAGAGGAGCCAAGAGCTTCACATGTAAGAGAAAACTGGAAGCTTGAAAGAAAAATTAGTAGAGGGGGCTACCTGCCGAAGAAAGCAGGAACTGGAATTCGAAGCATAGTTTCTTGCTTACTGTGTATTTAATATCAACTTTCCAGGACTAGCTGTGTCTCAAAAGAAAAGAAAAATAATATTTTGCTTACATTAACAGAAATATAACAAATCTTATTAAGTGCAGTTTCGTTCACAAAGAATAGCAACACAACGTCGATTTAAAGTCTTTTTCAACTCTGTAAAGTAACTTCTGCACATTTATTGCTCTGAAATTAGCAAGATGTTTTCTCTTATTTACTTTATTGCTGATCTATTGTATTTTAGGCATTGTACCAGGCATTGTGGCTGTTTTGGTTTTTTTTTCCCCCCAGAGGCATAAACCACACTAGAGTTCTGAGTGTAAAAAGAAAACTTACTAAAAAATATATAGCATATACTATATAATACATATTTATGTAACATATATCTGAAAGAAAATTTCATATTTCATTACGGGGTGATTCACCCACTGCATTGTTTTTAATAAGTCTATTTGTGTATCTTTGTTTGATTTTAAACCCACTAGCATTTTCTATAAAATTGGTATTAAATTTACACATCCAAAATTATTATCTTCCTGTTCCTGATGACAAAGAACACAAAGAAAACCTACATTAAAACAGATGTGCCTGAAGTAAGTGGTTTACACCCACTCACATAAAAACAAAAGCTCCCGTCAGGAAAACATGCTCCCTGATAATATCCCCCACCAAGTGCTAACACCAAATTCCAACCAGCATATCAATCAGCTCCAAAGCGTGATGACTTCAGCTCAGCAGGATATCATAGGCATGAATACAAGTATGTGTTAAAATCATTCATTATTTCATTATTTTATTTTTTTAAAAAAAAAGGGTCCAAAAAGAGATCAGACAACAATAAGCAACATTTATATATCTGGATGAAAACACCTTGGAATACCTTGCAGGAAATATGACTTTTAAAGCCCACACTCATCAACAGGTGAATTTGGAAATATCTGGCACTTATAAGTGAATCATCTCACGCCAGTACAAGATGAGTGGCAAACAAGAACATGAAAGTAAGATAAATAACATAAAAGAAAATCCTGTGCAAGGTAATAGGAAAAATTTGTTGCATCATCGCAATTTAAAAATCTAATTTACTCATTTTCATACAAGCAAGCAGGAAAAAAAAAAAAGCTTATGTGGTAAATGATATTACGGTAACAAAAAGCTTCCAAATAACTGTCAGTCTTGTTTATAATCTTGTAGTGATTATTTATTCCAACAGGAATAAATTCAATCTGCAATTACCAAACTGGGAAGGCAAAGAAGGTCAGAGGAAGGAGGTGTTTATTACCTTGTTTTCTGTCAAACGAAGAAAGAAAATAAAGAAATAAAATTTAACTTGATCATAAACTTTTTATCTAGCACGGGAATAACTTGTCATGCTACATTCTACAGTGCCGGATTATTTTATTTATCCATCTTCTCTCCCTCTGCTCATTTGCTGCTGAGGCAGGACGGTCACCCCTTGCTTTGACAGAAACAGAAACCAGGACTGAGGAGAAGAGTTGCCAGGAGCTGCAGTCCTGTTGTCCAGTTCATTTACAACCACGGCCTACTGCATAACGCCAGCTTCAGGGCCAGAAGGAGCCCTGCCCCAGCACGTGTCTCTCACCTGCCCCACCTGTAACATTGCTGCCGTGCTGTGGGGAAAGCTGCCCTGCCTCTGGCAGCCCGGCCGCTAACGAGCACACGCGACCTTCCGGAGAGCTTAACAACATCGAGAGCAGATTTACAGGATGGCCCTGCTCTCAGCTCTGCTCCCTAATCCCTCTTTGCTTAGGTAAATCCATCCCACAGGCAACTGCCGAGAAGCCTTCTGGGCAGCTGATTCCATCGCACCCCTCACAACTCTCAAGAAAGGAGAGTTTATTCAAAGAAAGGTTTTTGCCAGCAAGACACGGCCCTTGACCCCGACGGCAGAAAGCGCACGGCTGGGATAACGACGTGTCCACGCTTTATGCATTCAAAGAGTCTTTTCTAAACACAGTTATTTCAATTATTAACTCAG
Source organism: Tauraco erythrolophus (assembly GCF_009769465.1). NCBI lineage: Eukaryota > Metazoa > Chordata > Aves > Musophagiformes > Musophagidae > Tauraco > Tauraco erythrolophus. Next base: position 20,457,098 of record NC_141476.1, on the reverse strand, counting down.
TAGCTAATTTAGTGAGAAAAGCTATATTTGTACCTCTTATTATATAAAATTTCCATGGCAAGTGATGTGTGAAGATCATTAGTCCCTGCTAATTACCATTCCTAGAAGCAGAGACAATTAACTACATGATCTATTATCTCTAATAATTATTATTTACACGGTAAATAATATGCACACTACAGATTGGTTTTTTTTCCTGCCTAGCTTATTCTGAGAAAATGCTTACTAAGGAATTTATGAAAAAGTTTTAAAGAAAATATTGTTGGGGATTTTTTTTCATGATGATTGTCTTGCTTATCTATAAAAAGATACTTTGTCCTGCATTGTCTCGTCCCATCTATAATGTGTATCTACATGATACAGTCATGTATCACTCTGGGAACAACATATGGAAATTGAGATAAAGATACAAATTTACCAATAACAGTAATGATTTTGCCTATGAAGTAAAAACTCTTACAAAGTATACAGATTTTAGAGATCAGTTCAAATTTCAATCAAATCAAATAATTTTTTAATTTTTAATGGATCAAATGCACCATTTAGCTGGAGACTCAGAAATGCTCCAGACAACATTTTAATGCCATCACCGGAGCACTTCAAAAAACAAGAGCATATACAATTTTCAGACATTTCCATTACCAAACTTGCATGCTGAAAGGAGCCAATAAAAGACTTACAGGACATAAGACAGCCTTACTGACCTAAATCCAACCCTCCTGAGTTGGAAGATGCCACCCTGAAAATCATGCACTGATTTTCTGCAAAGCAGATTTTCCTCTGTGTTCCTCCCTGTATCGTGTGTTTAGTAACTTATTGGACCCCTAAAGATTGCAGAACAAACACTGTAAGATCTGGGGCAGAGCTTCATGAGTTCATACAAATCCATTTGTTCTTCTTCAGATAGTGAAAAAATTAGAATTTTTTAATGGTAGGGAGCTATAGAAGGAGTAAACCAGAATTTAGGCCAGGCTATTTACTGGAGTTGTCATTTAATGTTATCATAAATGAAAACCTTCCTCCATCTATCCTTATTAATTTGGTTTGGCATTCTGTCCTCATTTCTGTCCTCATTTTACGTGTATGTGTTTTTGTTGGGGTTTGTTACGGTTTTTTGAAGTATCTATTTTAACTTAGAACGCTGTTAGCAGCACTGAGTGAACTTATCTGGATAAAATAAGAGATGACCTGAACCTTCATGTACAGCAAAAACAAATGATGCTTTTATCCGTACTTTAACACAAGAAACAAAGAGCTCGAGAATAGGTTTTAAGAAAAACGCACCTGAAAGTAAAAATATCTTTCCAATTTCAAATACCAAAACAACTAAAAACTTAGTTTGGAGGATAAAAGCTATTTTCTCATAGTTCTCCTTTGAATAAAGAGAGAATTCCAGTGACATCCAATAGCAGTTCCATTTAGCATGACTGCCCGTGGCGGACAGCTACAATATAGTACAGGCTCTTTTGCTGTTGCCTCAGGAAATACAAACTCTGCTGATTTTCTGTTGATAAGTTTGGCATAATCTGATCTATGGGGATTTGAGCTTTGCATAAGAAATTAAATAACCAATCTTTCCAAAACAGCTAGGGTCTCCTTCTTCCATCCCGTTTTGAAAACAAGGCTTCGTATAAATACACAGACACACAAATGTACGTGTACAGACAGGTAAAAGAAAAGGTCTACGCGCTGTCAGACAAGAATTAGAGACCTGCAAGCACCACTGTTCAAAAGAGATGACGTTTCAATCCTCTTTTTCCATCCCTGATAACTTTATACATTCATGTAGGGAAACAGATGGAAAAATCCATAGACCAGTCTACTACTTCTCAAGGTTTTAAATGATTCAGTAGGAAACTTCCAAATATCTATATTCCCAAAACCAACTTTACAGCTGTTTTCAAGAAGACCTTACTCTACTGAAAGTGATGGAATTCTGAGGCCTTTTTGTCCCGAAGTTTTACAAAGTCATATTCATTACTTGACTAACATTTACTAACATACAGACTAACACACATTTACTTCATTTTCCAAGAAGCTGTGGCAGGGAGTGAATGTCAAGATCCTTGGTTTAAGGATGTTACTCCATTGTGCCAACACACTGTGCGAATGCCGTAAATGACACTCCAGATCGTCGGAACTGAGAACAGCCCTCCTGATGCAGACCCAGATATTCAGCTAATATAGGTGTAAGTAGCTTTTTCGCTCCCTAGGCACCTCTTAAGCGCCAAATGAAATGCCTGTGTTAGATCCTAACAACACCAGGTCCAGCTGGGTCATTTCCACCGGTGCTAAAAATCATTCATCTAAATACGAATTGTGATCTCTTCTTAATAAGACATCATACCCATCCAGGAAGCATGTCATCTATGCCCTCTGACAGTTTTCAGGAAATTAGAAGAATACTTTTCTAATTAAAACTCAATTTATGCAAGCAAGAGCTCAAACCACTAGGTTTGGTATTTGGAGTCTCTACTTCATTACTGCTCCATAACTAAGATCAATGAACTTCTGCTCCAAGTGCAATCAACATATTCCCAAATCACCAATTTTGTTTTCTGAGTAAGAGATGCTTTACAGTCCTCATCACAGCTCACATGCGAAAATGTATGAAGCCTAATTTTTAGTTCCGTGTGGGAAAGCTATCTAAAACATGAATTTTGGAAAAGAAAGGCTTTCTGGAGAACAGCTTCACATAAACAGCATAAAAGCAGGATTAAAGTTGCTCTGAAGCTAATGGAATGCAAAATCAGCTCACCCAGCAACTTAATCCTTTGGAAGCATAAAAAGGAACTATATTTAATAACGCTTTTGTTCAGTTGGAATAATTTGTGTTTAATTTCTCAAGGAAATTCAAATCTTTTATCCCAAGCAGTGATATTATTTTCTTTTTATATTTTCATCAATGGTTCAATTGCCCCTTAATCAAAAGACAATGCAAGAGGGAATATTTCTCATTCAGCAGAGCATCTTGACTAATTTTATGGCCCCATATGTGATCCCTCTGAACAGAAGTTCACACAAAGCACAATTTACAACATATGCATAACTAGATAACTAAAAATAGGATATGTAAAATTCAATCTGAGCCACAGAACACTTATATGCCCTTTAGGTTTGAGCTGATATTCACAATTTGATTAAATATGCTCTAAGAATGAGTGCACAAGTATGCATCCAGTATTAGCAGCTAGAAAAATAATTCTGTACACATCATCCTGGAAGCAACTCCCCTACGTATTTTTTACTGTATTTATTTAGGATTTATAATGAATGAGGGTGATGAAACAATACCTTGTATCTTAAACTTTAGCTTAAGCTTGTTATAAACAACGAATAAAATGAACTCCTCTGATATTGGAGCTGTTATTCTTGTAGGATGCACACTGCAAGGCTTGATCGTATGATGCAGTTATAATAGCTAAAAAATCACCATTAATTTTACACAGATGAGTTCAAGTAGCTGTCTGATATGCATGCAGAACAAAGGTGATTTCAAGGATTTCACTCGTTTATCAATTTTACAAAGAACCAGTCCCTGTGCAAAGCTAAAAAAGAACTGAAATGGTGAAATATTGACTCTTTTTAATAGGCACACATAAATAATTTCGACAAGAAGCAAGGAAGTCAAGCCAGAGTAAAAAAAAAATAAAAAATTTTGAAATGATATTGAGATCAAAGTGAAATTTTAGTACTATTGACAGAAGTTTTTCAGTCAAATGAAACTATTACCGCAAGAGAAAGACAGAACATTAAACTTAGTATTACAGATGCATCGGTCTGGAAATTCTGATGCCTTCCCATGCCTTACTCAGAAACCTAAAACTATTCTGAGTTTCAGAGAGGGCCAACTGGTATGGAAGTTGAACAGAAACATTTTGTGACTGTGTTTGCTCTCAAGCATTTGTAAGGAACAGGAAAACATACAACAAATGAAGCACAGGGTCTTGCTCTGCCAGCTACACCTGACTTAACTACCACCCAGTCTGCCTGCCCTCTGCCTTGCTGTTTCTTAGGAACGAGGAAAATTCTGCCAACATTGGTAAGGTCCTTTCCAAGCCCTCCCAAAGTCAAACTTCACAGTGACAGCTAGGACCGATGCTGGTGACCAGCAGTACCGCTGTAGTGGTTATACAAGCACAAATTTACAGAGCTATCTGGTACCCTTCATCCCCATTTGTCCATATTACCTTGTCTTAATCTCAGCCTGTGTGTTGAGGACGAGTTTGATTCAATTTCTCTTTCTACAGAAGTACCTAACCTTACTTAGGCTGTAACAATATTAACATAACTAAGATGCATGTTCCTCTCCCCAGCAATCAGATGTTATACTGATTTATGAAAGCATGATCCACTCAGCAATAGTAAAACATTCTTGCTAATTTACAAATACCCAAATTAGATTCCAAAAAGCCACTGCCATAAAACATCCACGCTGAGCTATTACACAGCGTTTACACTCAACCACCCTGAGAACGGAGGGCCCATCTTTCACTTCAGATAATCTGCTTGATTTTGACCTGGACAGACCATGGGAAAAGGGCAGAATAAGATCCCAGATTCAGCTGGGAACTAGCACTGCCTGGCTGGACACTCGCAGCCAGAACTGGTGCTTTTCCAGGGTATCCGAATTCAAAGCCAGAAGGACCAGCTCCAGCCTCGGCTGGCTAGAGCTACTTGTCTGCACAGTGCAGCAGAAGAGGTGCACTCACATTGTTGCCTGATTTCCACCTGTGAGGTGGAAGCTCACAGTATTCTTCTGAGCTGATGGAGGCTGTGTGTGATTCCCCGTCCACTCCTGGTGTAAGAAACAGCTCAAGTCGCCTCAGGAGCTGCTCCTCCCCATGTTTCCTTTTCCAGGGAGCTTTCAGGGAGAACAGAAGAGGGAGTGCATCCCAGCACTGGTGACTGTCTGAAGGCTGCCTAAGCTGTGGCCTGACTTCAGACACTAACCCTGGCTACACAATCCTCAGGAGCATTCATATCAAAACCACCTTTGCCACAAACACACTTTGCTTATCAGCATCAGGTTTCTCTAAACATTATTCTTCCTAGTGTTAATTGTTACCAATATCTAGATATTTACATAGCAAGAATTAAAGGAAATATATGCTCCAGTACTCAGAACTATTTCACCAATTGTTTTCTGTGATGGTATTTTAAAAAGACTACTTTTAAAACAAACATGAAGTGCATGCAAGACTATGTTATGCAGCTCAGCACAGAGCTATAAAAAGGATAATACATAAATTCATAAACTAAAAAAAAAAAAGTATTTGTTCTGCAATATTAAAATTAAGCTTGACCTTTCAAAGAACAAGTCCTCTGGAACTACAAAAGTTTCTGGCCTCTTAATTAGCTTCGTAAATCAGAAATTATATTTCCATTTTGCCCTCCTTTACAAACTGAATAAAATACTTCTGGATGTAATTCACTTGAAACCAGAATGAATAAAGATCATTAACCTCGCTCATTTAACCAATCCAATTTGTCCTATTTGAGAATTAATTGAAAGTCCTTAGATATATAAAAATCATTTTACAGATACAAAGTCTCAGCAAAAAATAGTTGTCTTAGCAAATTTACCTGCACCTAAACTGGGCCATCCCAATCTAACAATAGCAGGAGTATTTTAAACGTGTCATAGTCTTGTACTTATAAGTACATCCCTATCCTTAAAAGAAAAACAAAAAATACATCGTTTTTTCAGCACCTGTTCTCATTTTGAAGACCTCAACTGTATTTATTGCTTCATAATCAACAACAGGATGTTAAAGAATGAACATTGTTTAAAGAAATTAAAACATCCTTCGCTATGTTTCATTTTATTGACAGAAAAAGCCTACTTACCAGAATTTTTGTAGTATAAGCACTGTTGATGGCAATTGCGTTAACCAGCAAATCGAGGGTTTTGGCGGGTACAGAGTCTGGGTCAGGGATCTCTTTGTAGTGGACATCACCAACGTAGGCCTGGACGACCGTCATCCGGTTGGTTGTCAGTGTCCCTGTTTTGTCGGAGCAGATGGCTGTAGCATTACCCATAGTTTCACAAGCATCTAAGTGGCGGACCAGATTGTTATCCCTCATCATTTTCTGAGAAAAAGTAAAATAAAAAGCCTTCAAGATTTGCTTTGACAGATTTTTAACATCAGTTATAAAAAGCAAAAAAGCACGTATTTAGTCTTGTGCATGAGAACATAACGCTCACGAAGCTGGAACTTTGATCGGGGCCAATGACCCGAGCGCCAGTTACAGACAACCAAGCCCTGAAATAATTTTGCCTTTGACAAACCAACATAATTCCATCATTTTTTTGCAGTATATATACATTTTAAGGAATAGCTAGAACAGCAAAGATTAGCTAAAGAAACTGAAGATAACAGGATTTTTTTAAACACTACCATTAAAGCAAATATTAGACTTTTTTTTTTTTAATACTATTTCAAATGCCAGGACGTTATCTTGCAGCACACAGAGGGACTATACACTTTGGGAAAGAAAGAAACTAAGCAACCAAAAAAACCTCCATCAAACAAACAAACAAACCAACCAACCCCACAGCCACAAAAAAACCACCATTGTAGAACACTCCATTCCACAGTGCAAATTTTTCAAAAGATGCACAGTCATCCTGGAAATAGATGTTATACTTCTTTATATGTTTTCAACATGAAAAAAATGTGTGCGCAATCGCCTGACCCTCACTGTCAGCCAGTATCTTACACTCACAGGGCACAGTATCACCAGTTGTACACAAGGTGTATTGCAGTTAGATGCGTGACTGTCTTTGCAGTGTCAATGTGTTGCATGCCTCAGATGAAGCACATAAGAAGAATGGGAAAATATTTTAAAAGCAGCTACAGCCTTTACTAGCAAAATCCCATGCTTGAGATGCACTCTTTTTTCCCCAAAATAATGATGCTGGGGTATGTATAAACCAAGCTATTCCTGCCTAAGGTTCGTAATGTTAATTTGTCTACACACTAAATGGAAATAAACTTCACAAAATCTTCATCTCATTCCCAGAATGGTTAAACAAGGCCCATCTCACTAAATTGCTAAAACAATCTGAGAAAACTCCTAGATAGATAGTGGAGTAATCCACGAGTCCAGGATTTTAACCCTCTTTAACTGATAGAATCATTTACACTGGCAACAAAGAACTGCAACTGCATTTAAGAAAAGTACATGAAAGCTCCAGTGAAAATCTAATTTATTAGAAAAGTGTTCCTGAAGTGTCCCTGTTTAAATCCTTGTCAAAACTTTGTACTATTTCACAGGAAAATCTGAAGACAAAGTTATTCTGTATCAAAAGATTGGACTATTCTCATGGTAAATTCTGCTAAATGAATTCCTGTAACCTTGCAAACTCAGTAGGTACTTCTACTGCTTGATATGCCTGCACTGTGTAGCTTGAAAGGGATATATTAAGAATACACATGTATCTGCATTTTTATCAGAAATACTTTCAATATAAAGCAAAGTTTCACTTTAAAGAAGACATTTCACTCTCATTAATATTTTGAGCAAATTAATTTACAGGCTAATATTCATCACACCTGATAAAACCCAAAGACTAACTCATTAGTAAACTCAACTGAACAGCATTTCTTTCCCATAGTTATTTTTAATGTTTCTTACCTTCACAGAATAAGCCAGGGAAATAGTGACAGCAAGTGGAAGTCCCTCAGGAACCGCAACCACAAGTACAGTAACACCGATAATGAAGAACTTAACAAAATACTGAACATAGACAGGAGTGCACTCAGGCAACCACTGTTTCTTGTTGACCACAAACGTGTCAATGGCAAAATATAGTACCAAAATTATTACAGTGATGGCAGACATCACCAAACCTGAAAATACAAATAATCAATTACTATAAACCAAAACACAATTAAAACCATGTGCAACTAGAAATCTACATTTGAGTTTGATATGAAATCATTTGTGTATTCTACATAACCTTTTTCACCACTACCAATAATGATGCTAATGATAATTTTACAATGTAGAAAAAAACATTACTATAATACATGTACAACAGCCATATATTCCAGGGAATAAGGAAACACTGGATCCTACAGAACAGCTGAATCATACTGCTGCAATTTTTAAGCACCATCTTACTGCCCTCTTTAAAACTGCTCAGTCAGACTAGTTCAACAGGAGTTCTGCTGTTGCTTCAGATAGTTTTTTCAATTTAGTACATTACTTTGCCTGGTACAACACTTATCTGTCCTTTTAACCTCCACCTTTTACAAATTACTAGTCTATCCATATTCAAACACTCATCTTTCTTTTAAATAAGCTTATTTTAAGAGGCTTGAGAAAAGGAGTCTCCTGTAGTTTATGCTGCTGTACAAAATATTTTAGAAAAGCCCTGCTGCTGTGTCTGCTTGAATATAAATGAGGCAATACTGTAGAATCATCCACAGAACAGTTTTTAACTGTTTTTCTTGAAAATCTGATATATACTGGTGTTTCCAAGGTTTCCCTTTTCAAACGGACATGCAAACAGTGCATATTGAGGAGAATCTCAAAAGAGGTACAAGGCTGACAGTGTAGCAAAGAGACACTAATAAATATTTTAGAGAATTCAAAAAAGATCCCAGAGACTTAACATGCTCTCTCAACGACACAGACTTTGTTACGATAGCACTCCTCCTCTACAACTTTGTGCCTGGATTTGAGCATACAAATAAAAATTCCATTAGAACATCTATTTTGCCTTGATTTCTGCTCTTTGGCAGGTTTCTATGAAGCAGTTAAGCCTGCACTTCAGAATAAATTAATTTCTCTCTAATGAGATCATACAGTAGAAGGAGAATGCTGTGAATTTCATGTCTTGACTGAAGTTAAAAAAAAAAAAAAGAAATTGGTAAGCTGAAGGATGCTAAGGTTGACAAGAAACAGATGATTCAGGGAGATTGCTAAATGACAGAGGATAAAGGAAAATCCATTAAAATATTGTACAGGCAAATGCTCATGACAAGGCAAGACATACCCATAGATTGCCCAAGAAAACCAAACGAAGCAATGATTAATTTAATTCACATTACTTTCCACATTATGGTTAGAAATCCCTACACAATCACTTAAAAGTGATATTCATATGCCTGCCGAAATACCAAAGAGAATAATAATCAGAAGGCAAAGTAGAAAGGTACTTAATCTAAGAAATTAATGATCATGAGAAATGCAGTGGGTTTACATCAATGCGTATGTTGTACAACTAGCAACACAGGAGAGAAGCTGGAGGGATGTGAAACTGGGCAAAGCATGAAATTGGATATTAAAGAGATGACAATCATAGATTCCGAGTCATGCACTGTACAGGCAAAGAGGTAGAAGTGGCATCATGGGATTACGTGATCAGCTAAGTGGAATGAACTTAAAAAGGAATGAACTTAAGAAGGAATAGCATGGGTAAAAATCAGAATGGTAGAGAAGGATAAAGGAGATGGAACAGAGGTGAAGTTAGGAATCTGTTGCAGACCCTCAGCCAAGGATCTGGATAAAGATCTCTTTAATACCACTAGAAAAACATTACATCATTATGAAAGATTTTCATTTTCTACCTACATGTTGCAGAAGAAGTGCTACTTATAACAGTATGGACCAGATGGCACTGGATACAAGAGTCAACAGATGTGTCATATTCGGTAGAAGACATGAACATGGATATTAAGAGAGAACAGAATGATTTCAGAATCCGTAAGAGGGAAATACTGTGTGAGTGATATTGTGAGATGATATTAGAGATTCTGAAACTGAGTACTCAGAAGTTCTAAAGGAAATTAAATACATAATTATATTTCATTTTGATTCAAACATTCATTACAATCCAAGTTGCCGAAGCTTCCAGTTTCTTGACAGTCAAAGTCAAGTTTTAGAGGAATAACAGATCTTCAATACCACATACCATCCTTAGAACAACATTATGGTGACCTATTTCTAAATATTGCAGTAAAAAAAGGCCTCTCTCTTTTAAGAAGAATTTGTTATTAGCTTCGTTGCTAGCAAAACACCCTGCTGTTCGGTCAGTTACCCAGTCGTACCTGCTTTGCCTATCTGGACCGCCAGCTTGGTCAGCTTTCCTTGAAGAACAGATTTTTCTTTCTTGTGCATGTTGGATTTCTTCTTGTCTTTGTCATCTCCCTCTCCCCCTTCTGCACTCTTCAGTGGCTGCATCTCCATGGCAGCAGCCCCATCCTGCTGCTTGGCTAATAATGCAGAACAAAACTGTTACTCCAAAACTACTCATTCTTTTTATCTTAGTGTTTACATCGAATTCAGCCAGCAGCACCCATTGCAGGGGCTAATGGCAACACAGAGGATTGTAACTGTGCACAGAATTACACTCCCCTCCCGCGGCAGACAGATGCCTCTATGAGACACAGTGGGGTTCTGCAGGGGCACAAACGTACAAGTGTACCCATGTGCACCCCACACACATGGGGACATGTAACGCGCCGTTTGTCATGTACCATGAAAACTGCTGATCTTTCTTTCTTTCTTTCTTTTTTAAGCCACCGATGAATTCTGTGTTATACACATATAATCACCTCATGTCTTGCATATTGCTCCTTCAGTAACAGAACGTCAGTACTGCAGGATTTCCTAGAAGAGCAGATCTCAAATGCTTTGGCAAACGGAAGGTCTGTATTTCTCTAAATTTTGCTGTGTCCCATAGATTACAACGCACCCTTACAATCACGCTTTTAATGAAAATATTTTAAAGGCAATGTGGTTCCACCGATGATACGTGCATCACTTCTCTTGACTGCACAGGCACCCCAGTGACCAGTGGGCCACGCTGCGAACCACGCCAGTCCGGTATCAAAGAGAAGGACACGTTTTTTAAAAGCAATGACATTCCGGTTTATATATGTGTATGTGACTGTTCTGTATTGAACACAGACTTGAGCAAATTAAATAGAATGAGATGAAACAGCTTTGCTTTGACATTTGTGAACAGACTGTACAAAACTATGCGTATTTGACCTGGAAATCTAATTTGTCTCTCTAACTTTAAAATTTATTCATTTAGGATTACTTCATTTAATAGTTTTGTACCATTAATAATTGAGTTTATCTATTCCATTTATGATCCACCACCTTCACAACCTTTAGTATTATCTGAGAAGAGAACTTATAGTTTAATTTACTTATTTGGCATAACCCAAAGGAATCATGACAGCTGTGTCTCATAATAAAAAGGGAATCATGACTTTTCTTCAAAGAAAGCAAACTACTTATTTCCATTTCTTCCTGAGACTGTACATTAAACAAGAAGCTCCTAAGATTCTTAATCTTCCTGTTATTTATTCTTATAATATGCTTTTACACTGCTAAATAAGCTCTTGGCTTTAAAGTTTCCTTTTGTTATTGCTTTACCTCCTCCCTGCAAATGCAAATATGTCCATACAATACCATTAAACACCAAAGATGACAAGACATATCAAACATCAGGCTGGAAATTCACTAACAATACATAGCATACATAACTTGCACAAGAAAAATGAATTCAAATGACCTTTGTGACATGAAAGTATCATCCATAAATGGCTTATTAGAAACACAGATGATCTCCTATCCTAAATACCTGATATATCAAAATTCCGTAAGTTATAATTTCTTTGGTAGGTTTTTTTTATTGAGAGGTAGTTTGGGTTTTTTTTAATGTCCTGTTTGAACAATAGGGCCATTTTTACACACAGGCACAAATAATTTCATTTTATTTTTTAACAGATTTTAACTAGATGCTAAAAATACAATCCACAACCTCCTTAATATGAAAGAAGATTACCTTTGTTCTGGCTGTTCTCCATATTCCCATCCTGCATTTTGCCTATATGACGAAAAATTTCAACAGACAACAGACAGTAAACAATCTTCACCCAAGACAGAACATGAAAATGGGAATTTAAATAAAAAGGGCAGACAAAAGTAATGAGCATGTTACAGGTACTTATTTATGATTCAGTAGCCGTTGTTATCATATGTTTACTTAGAAGCAGGGACAACTTAGCTGGACACATACAAGGAACTGCAGTCAAGTTCAATATTGTGACATGTAAAATACTAAATATCAGCATAAAATTTTGAGCAAATTGCATAAACTAGGTGAAACTAATAAAAATAATCCAGTGGAAAGAAGAATTTGAATAGTATTCCTGAACTGACATTTCAGAGAGCTGGGACTTAAAAAAACCCGCAGGTGTAATTGTAGCACACACCAGGACAGAGCATGACTTTCTTGATATATTCCAGAATTAAATTCATTGTTTTAGTAAATTAAGACAAAATAAAAATAACAGTGTTAATAAATATAAATAAAAATGTAAATCAAGTATGACTTTAAAATTACATCTTCCTCACTTGGTTGTATTATTTAGCAAGTTACTTCTGTACATAGGAGTGCCAGGTGCTCATCCTATATTCAGATTTATCCCAAAGAAAGATTTGCCAAGTGCATCTGTAATTGCCAATTTAAGAATTTAGCTACATGTAGTCTCACTACATCAAAGGCCTTATTTGTTTTTTTTTTAAATTGAAAGTATCTGATCTGATCTGAAAGTATCTTACACTTTGAAAGTGTGTATCATATAAAAATGGCAAAATACAAATTAGAGCATACAAAACTTTAGTATTCAGAATAACCAGCATACAATTTCAAATATATCCAAAATTTCTTGGTGGGATCCCTCATGAAACTTTCACAGTGATATATTAATCTGTCTTATGGAAAAGACTACTTGAGTTTTATAAATATTACATTCAGAATGGATGACATTCTCTTTTGTAGTTTTGTATAATGCACAATAAAAAACAACACTAAAGAAAATTAATAGTTAAAACAACTTTACAGGATTTTTGATGCATTCTAATAAGAAATGTATCAACTAGATTTAAAAAAAAAATAAGAAGACAGCCCTTAAGTCCTGCTCTTTGAACTTCCTGCAATAACACAGCGGGTGCTGACATGCACAATGAAGCAGCAGAAATTATGCTTCAACGTAGGTATTATTTTTTTCACTCTATGCTGTGAATAAATAGTAGCAAAATTAAAAGGCTAAGATGCATTTCTTGCATGTTTGTGTTTTCAGTAATTGGGAGATCACTAAAAACTTCCTTCTCAAAAAGAGTGAAAATGGCCAAATCAGTCATAAATTGATCACTATAGTATTTCACTCCAAACTAACAGGCTACAGGCACTGAGAAATCCAGAAGCACAAAATTACAATAAAAGAAAGGATGTTTTGCTACATATAGTCATCTCAGCACTCAGATGGATTACTAAAGCATGCAGAGTAAACCATTTAGCATCAACTGCTTGTCTGTATTTCAAACTCTACTCCCACCTTGGCTGCAATGTGACTTTTAAAAAGGCAGTACATGTCTTCCAAAGGCTTACGTTTTGCCAGGAGACAAGGATCTACGAACCTGAACAAAACCAAGTTCGTTTTCACTGTGAAATTTCCTCAAAAGTTTTTGCATATAGTGCAGAGCTGAACTTGATGTCTGCCTAATGGCTATTTTCCTTAGACTGCTTTTTAATAAAGTTAGTGGAAGACATAAAACATCTCTAGAGATTCTGACTTCTGACTAGAAGATAAAGCCTTCCTTAAGAGCTGGAAAACATTAATTTAGAGCAGACAGTCTGCTCTATGTCCTGCTCTAGAGTTTCTTTTTTCAGAATACAATTCAAAACCTTAAAGCAGTATAATTGAAGATTCTTCAACTTAAAAAAAACAAAACAAAAAACAAACAACCAAAAACCCCCAAATCCATGACTTTCATAACCAGCAAACACAAAACGCTGCTTTTCTACATAAATCAAAGTATTTAACTTTATATTTGCTATTTAACGTGGGTATCATAATTGTCACAGCGAATTACACTAACAATTTATCTACCCTGGCTACCTAAAATTATCAGTACACAAAAAAGACAACTATTAACAACAACGCAGAAATAGGTATGTAAGAAATATATTCTTAACCTCAGCAGCTACAGCACTCAAGTTAGGCAGGGGACAGTCATCACAGCTAGTTATATTTTGCACATTTTCTCTTCTTTTCTTTTTTGGAAATATGTAGGTAAAAAGGACAGCGTTTGGGCCCTCCACAGAGTCATAGAATGGTTTGGGTTGGAAGGGACCTTAAAGATCCTCTAGATCCAACCCCCCTGCCATGGGCGGGGACACCTTCCCCTACACCAGGTTGCTCAAAGCCTCATCCAACTGGGCCTTGAACACCTCCAGGGATGGGGCAGCCACAAACCTGAAGAAATTAATCTGCATTTATTTTTACTGCTTTTCTAAGCAAGAAAGTAATGTAGAGCCTCCTAACATGAGTTGCATTCTGCAGTTGCTTTGAAGGTTCTGAATTTGGATATAAAATGTTTTGCATGTTGCCTTTGCTTTATTAAAATTTCTGTCTTTTGGAACATACTCATGGCACCACTACTGCCAAAGTTCTTGCCCTGAAATTCAGTTACTTCTTCAAACAAACTCTCCAAGAAAGACGCCCCTTTACCTCCCCCAGTCCTTTATGAAGAGTCAATGAGAAAGAACAAAAAAGATCCATGGCTGGCATTAGAAATCCTTTGTTCACTGGAGGAACTGCTTGGAATCAACCAAAGCAGCTAATCAAGTTACGTTCTCATGTGCTGTGATGGAGCAAAAAAATGGAAAATATCCTACTGATTTTCCAAAATGTTTCATCTTGCAATAAAAATGAGTTATAGCCCTCTTCGTGCCAAGCCAGTTAAATCCTGCAGCTAGTAAGGGCAGATGCACATGGCAAATCTATATATAGGGGGAAAAGTGACGTCAAACATGTCTGAAGTGAATCGTTAGGAATTCTTTCATGCAGTGATACCGGAGCCAATGCGTTATAAAACACAGGTTAACTACAAAAGAATAAATCTGATTCCACTGTATCAAATAGAAAGTTTTAGATAATCCTTCTATGCAATCACTAAATAACTCGCACTTACAATTCAGAAAATATTTTAAAATATATTAAAACTGCAAATTACTCTGCAGGAATTGAACGGTAGTGTACATATGCCAGAACTGACAGAATCAGCAGTAGATGTGAAGTATTTCAGCTGAGACATTTCTCTCAGTCTGCTGTGGCATTTGTATATCAGAATATAATTTTAAATGACAAATTTTCTGAATAACAAATTCCAAAAAAACCCCAACAACCCAACATGGAAATCCAGATTTAGGAATCGGGTAGTGGTCTCCTGGACAATGACAAGCAATCCTTTCTTTAAGGAAAGCAAATCCGGGCTAAACAAGCAGTAAACAGCAACTGCTGCTTCCCATAATTCCTTTAAAAATATTTACCTTTTCTAAATATAATACTTTAAAATTAGACAAATTATAATTAATTATTACCTTTGTGTAAAATTCTATCATCTGCTCATAACTTTAACTTGTAACCTTTTAAAAACGGAATATATTGTCCATAGCTTTAACAAAGAGGCCATCAAACAATCATGTATTTTAATCTCAACTACTAGAACAAAATAGAATTTATAATAGTTCCCTCGATACAGCAGATAACAAACAGGCTGTGTCACAAACCTACATGAATTTATCACTATAAGCTCACTGACTGAAAACAAAATACTTCTTTTGTGTCAAATACATATTGACAACTAAGTAACAACATTTCATCTGAAATGGTAATGTGTTGATTTTCAAATAACAAGGAAGAGCATTTCCTGAGCTAAGTACTTATTCAAGTATATAATATTTTCTTCTTATTTGAAGGTATTTTCCACACAAGAGGTATTAGACTTCAGGTAAAAATGCTTGTTTCCAATCACACCTCAGGGAGAATTCTCAAGACCTTATTGAAAAAATTCGTTTCATCCAGATCAAAAAAATACCTACATGAACTTGGTTTCCTTGCTTTAGAACTTTTTTCCCTTCCTGTCTCTGCTCAAAAGCCCTTCCAAAACATATCTACATTTTAAGTACTCTCTACCTCATCGTCACTGCTGTCTAGAAAAATGAACATATAAACAGAAATCAGACTTGGGCAACTTCCCAGACAATTTCAAAGCACTCAGATCTAACTCTACTTGCCAAGTCTCGATTCTCCTCTGAACAAAATGTCAGATAAGTTGAATTGTGGAAATTATCTCCTGTCCATGATGATCAAAGATCTGCAGAATTAATTCAACTGCCTCAACCTTAGAAGAGTTAAAGCAAAAACATATTCAGCTGCACAAAAAAATGACTTCTACGCTTTGTGCACTGAATTGAGTACGTATCTCCCAACTCCAAGATAAACAGGGAGAGCAGCTATCACTTCTGATGGGAGAGCAGATGCTGGAAAATCACATACTTAAGACACTGATTCAGTATCCTTTGGAACTCAATTTCTGTATTAAGTTCAGCCATGAAGACCAAACACAACAGGTATATTTACCAGGCAACTAAAACTTGCTAACAGAGAGACCAGGTTAGAACAACTTCGGACTCATTTCTGCATCTTGCTGAGCACTGGTTCTCACCCAGCAAAGCATTTAAGCAGATGCTTAACTTGGCACTCAGCAACTTGCAGGATTGAGCATAAATGTAACACCACAGTCTCCAGTGGGATTGAAGGAGGATATCTGGTAAGACTGTTGTATGTATATGTTTTATACACAGAAGAGTAAAAATATAGAGCACAAAGAATGGAGTATGAAATATTCATCATTAATTTCCTGTTTCTTGGTCTCTAAGGAACCTGAAATTGAGCTGTTGGAATCAGGATGATATATGTTCCTGTCATGCAGTGAGATGTAGGGATCATAAATCCTAGTATTCCAGCAAACTTAGAATGTGTAGGAATAAAGTTTCAAACCCGGTTATATGTTTCGTTTAAATTATAATAAAATTGTTTAAAAGTAGGCTCAAAGATTCCCTATGTCATTGCTTTAAGTAAGCTATTACACTGGGAAATCTTAGTACCGCTTTACTACTCGGTATTGTATGTCAGAAACTCTAGTTCCACAGGCATAATGCAACAACTACTGACCTGCACGGAAAAAATCACCATGAGGAAAAGTAGAATTACTTTTGTCAGCATTATTGGTGCTGTACAAGAGGGAAATGATTCTATGGCAAATAGAGACCAATGTATCTGATTACCAGAAAAATGCAGCTGAAGCCTAGGCTAATATTGACCCGTTTCATTTAATACTGGAATTAGACTATCAGAAGAGATACTGAAATATCTGCACGCTAAGTAGTGGGGTCAAGCAGCTGTACTAAGAGACAGTCAAAACTGACTGCAGTAGTTTGTTTTTTTGTTTCTTTTTAGTAAATACAAGCAGGCTCATCAGATGGTCACTATCTAAGGGCACACACAAATATCCACAAATATAACTTTTCAGTCAGTCTCTTCCAACAAAAAACGTTTAATGCAGTAAAAGTTATTCCTAAAGCGCTGTTAGTTGAAATCAAGACAGATTCCTGACCCCAGCACTATTTCTCTGAACTACATGAAAATTATATGAATACTCATGAGAGCGCCACATCAGAAGAAAAGAAGACATAATCCATTTGTCATAGTGGTGTTCTTCAGACCTATGCTGACAAAGGTGTAAAGAAGAGTTTTACAATGAAACATCACGTAAAGGTAACTCAAAAGTTTCAAAACTAGCCTTACTTAACTATTCCTTTTAATTGCAGTTTTAATTAATGGCAAATAGATTGCAAATCCTACTTCTTTCTCTCTCACGCTTAATTCTGTGTGAATAAAGTAAATAAGTCATTGCATCTTTGTGACATCTCTTATAAGCTACTACAGAGATTATGGAGTAGGATCTCTCAGAGTAATCACGTGCACATACAACATCTGTGCAGTTCATAAAAGGAAGAGGGAATCTTATATAGTCAGGAGAGAAATCTATCAAATAAAACAAGCTAGGTGTTCTTGACGTACCATTGACTAAGCTGGCATTTGCATTATCAGTGGCATTTGCACCTGCTGCACCATCTGTAGCTGAAGGAGGGTGGGAGGAGGGATGGGAAGAATCTACTGAGCAATAATGGATAAAAAAAACAATAAATAATAATAATAACAACAACAACGACATGAACAAATGCACATGACAAAACAAAAAACATTTATGGAATACTATGGCTTTGTTTTCTCCAAAATCAGTTTTAAAAGGATTAACATAACTTCCAAAAGCAAAATGTTATTACAAAGGTGTTACAACGTAAGGCAAAAACTCATATATGGAAGAATAATTAAAAAAAAATAAAATATGAAGGACATTTTTAAAAGTTAACAGAGTTGGTGAGAACTGACAGTACACAGTACTACGTACGTTGTTTTGGTCCTTTCATGTGTATTTTTTTTTACTTTAATTAAAGTCTTATGCAAATATTAAAATGGTTGAAATATTTCCCTTCAGTGAGTTAATTTATGCAATGCATGGGTGGTTTTGAAGAGTGCCACATACTACATACCATATACAACATTACGTATATTGTATTTTATGTAATGTCGTGTATGATAAGGTATTCTTGCTGATCCATCCCAGTCTAACATGGGCTCAATCTATGTCCTGCCATGGCCTAGTTAATAGGCACGTTGATCTGAGTAGAAACATTAATCTTTTCAGTACTGTATGTGGAAATGTAGAAGAAATACAGAATCTTGGCCAATATAGTCTTAAGCTGAACAATGAGTTATTTTAAATCCAAATAATAGACTCTACATAATTGCCCATTTTGTGGCAATCAGAAAAGAAAATCTTCTTTTTGTTTTCAGCAATTATCTGCATATTAGGGAAACTGGTCAAGCAAACTTTCCTAGTAGGAAAGTGAAAAACTAAAAGAAGGTTTTATTATTTTACTATGGTTCTTTTATACTAGCGTTTAGAAAATTAGTTTCTACAAATAATAGACAAAATAAGTTTTGTTTTGTTTCTCTTGGTTAAGTGTTCACAATAGAATGCAGAAGTCACACAACGAATCCTGATCGAGACTCTTGAACTCCCTCAGGACGAGCCATAGTGACCGGTTCACACTGTACTGGTTTACTACTCAAGAAAATTGGTCTTGTTTTATTTACAAATGGTTAATTGGGAGAAGAAAATAAGCAGCATACAGGACTTAAAGGTACATGCTGCGTAACTACATTAATGAAAATTTCAATTGCAAATTTGATTACTGTGATGGTAATAATTTAAACTGTTTTGGTTACTCATGCTTATTTTTTATTCCATTTGGATACTCATACTAACCAGCACAGCATGAACTGCCAACAGCAAATCATGCATTTCAACATTTAATATACTGCAATTTATTCTAAAGGATAACCGATTACTCAAGCTTAACATCAAGATTTGCAACACCAACAATGTGTTTGCACTCACATGTGCAATGAACCAACCCTGTTGATTTGAAATTATTCTTTAATTTAACTGGACTGATTCAAGGACAGTTATTTTAATCATTAGTTCAACCTTGATTTGCACCAAAGCCTCATCCTTTCATTTGATGTGGTACAATTTTTACTCTACCTGGAAGCTGATGTCCATCCTCCTGTTTCACACCTGTATGATGATTTTTACAAAATGTTAATGAACGATAAAAGCATACACCCACATAAGACTGAAACAAACATTTATGACTGGCAGGATTTCAGGGCATTGCAGGTTTATAGATGAGAGAACGTTATTTGGGTTTGGGCCTCAATCTGCCCAGGCACTGCTCTGCACCTGCACAAAGCTGGTGAAAGCACTAGAAAACGTGAAGGAATCTTCTCGTTATTGTAGCTATACCCAATCAGGGTTCAGTGTCTGCGTAAGAAGTTCTCACACATCTCTGTTAGACTCTCCGTCTCTGGGTAGTAAGTTACAACCACGGTGCAGCGCATTACTCTGCTATCTCAGGTTTCTCTTTCCCTGTCTTTCAAAGCTATCCACAACGAAACCTGAGAGAATCACCAGTGTCCTGAGCAAAATGACATGCAGAGAAGGCCAACCTACTTGAACAAAGGACCTCTGGGCAGACAACTGTCATGTTCAAATAGGTACCGCAGTTGCTCCTTCTCACCTACGATATCCTTAGACACTGCCAAAACAGACGCTGCCAGATCTCAAAAGGCCTGTGTCTAGGGAGTTTTTCCCTTAATGACAGCAAGATTAGACTCTAAGATACTGCTCAAACGTAGTGTGACATGAAGGAGTTTCACTTTGGGAAGTTTCAGTCTTTCTCCTTTTAATGTTCCTAGAACTTACCCTGCCCAGCAGGTACTGCACATTTCCGAGTAGAAATGAAACGGTAAACATTCCATAAAGTCTTTCATCAAGTAAAAAGGGATTTCCTCAGAGAAACATGGAGCCAAGTGAAACCACTTGTTGAACATACTCAGAAATGGAAATTTCAGGTCATGAAAACCATTTAAATTAGGCCTTCCTATCTGCAGCTTCAGATTATAAGAATGGGAACAAAAAAAAGTTGGAATCACACTGCCTGACAGATACTAAAGAAAATCTTCAGTTAAGCTGTAATTACTCTCTTATTAATAGTGAAAACCACTAAAAAGAGCAGAAATGTCTAAAATAACCCATATTAATTGGCCCTTAATTATGTCTGAAAGATAAATATTCTCAAAACGAACTTGGAATGAAATTCTGAAAGACTTGAACAATTTACAAGACTGTATGAACAAAGACTGGAAAGGACACACATTAAACCATGTTTCTGCTTAGTGTGCAACCCATAAATTTGCAACTGCTTAAAACATCATACTATGATAAGGTGAAAGGTCTAAAAAGACTTCTTGATTTCATTAACTGATACTGGACACCAAAGTTAAACTCTCTGTTAACATTTACTGCTACTTTCTTGTCTTTTACTGTTCTTAGTTTGACTTGTACGCCTTAAGAAATTAAAATGCCTGTTAAGTCAGTCACTGACATTAAACAACTAGGCTAGCAAAAAGCCACTTCTTATCTTTATTTTATTTTTGAATCACAAAGATGTTATTTCCATGGCCAAGCTTTTTTTCTGAAAAAATATTACGTAGATGTAAATGCACAAGAGCAAAACCTTAGCAAATGGATTTATGTAAAGAAGACATGGCAATGGGAGTATGCCCGTGTATGCCCTTGCATTTCATTATGTACTGAGAGTCTGCAGTTTCACACTGGAAAAACATCTTGTTATCCAATGCATTTATTGGTTAACAGCTTTTGCTGTTTTTCTGTGTGACATGTAATGACAAAAATGTATACAAAAAAGGAAGTTTTTTAAATCATATTTATTTGTCGAGAACGGAGGAGAGCTCTGGCTTCAGAAAGCCCAAGAGCTTTCTTTGGAGTATCCTTATGTGTTGTGAAATTTACCTTTCTTATCCTTCTTTTCTTCTTCTTCTCCTCCAGCACCTAGCAGAGTAAAGATGATGCCTGTCTGAGAATTCACACCCACAGCAGTCACGAGCATTCGTCCAGAGCCTTCCATGACGTGAGTACCTGAAAATATGCAGTAAGTTAGATACAGCTCAAAAAATAAAAAGCACAACCATTAAACATTTAATGCAAGACTTTTACTATAGCACTGAGAGAGATTTGTTACGCTTTAAAAATCTATATTGAGGCCAACGTAACTACATACCAAAAATAATCCCTATTGCTGTCGATTATTGTCAACCAAGAATAAATGCTTAACTGCCAATCTCAGACTGCACTCCATTAACCACACAGATCAGATTCCCTTTTTAAAAGAAACATTGTCACTTAACAAGTTTATATAATCCTGGAAGATAATAGTTTAGCTTCACATGGTCATTTCTTTTAACTTTGAAAATATTTTTTCAGAGTTCTGCAAACATTCCTCTGTGACTCCAGTCAAGCCCACGCTGACTGTACAGGGAATACTATTACATAAACAAAGTGAAAATATGTGTGGGATTTCTCATATCTTTCTCAGTTATGGTTGATTTATGGGCATAGAAAAAATATTTCTTGATGACAATTTCGCATCTTCAAACTTGAACAAATAAATACAGAGAAAAATCTTCAAGGGGATGTTTAATTAAATCAGGAGATTACCAAACAGCAAGAAGAATCTGACATACAATTGAAAACAAATTCAGTATGTACAGAGATTTCTATTACTGTAAAACAAAGTGTACATTAAGTTTTTCTGAGAAGGATCATTTCTTTAGCTAGGTAATTATTACATTAAGTAAAATCCCCTTATTTCATACTTTATTGTATAGAAATTGTTTATTTACAGCTCTTACTCCTCCACTTAACCAATGTTTTGTGCATCTAAGATCACAGCCTCTTAGAAACCTGTTGCTGAGTTGTGGAAACACAAATAGAAATTCCTAGAAACAATCAAAAGTATTCTGATTTACATTTTGGAAAAAATTTATAACAGAGATCAAAAGATCAGTCTACACAATTGCACACTGGCAATTCCTAAAAAAAGTTTGAAATGGAAGAACAACCTATTGTTATGATTTGTATTTAAGGTTAGTTAATAAAAGGTTATTAAAGAAAACCGTTACTGAAGCACAGGAACAAATGTGCCAAAGATGGTATCAAATCGTGACTAATTCGCCATCTCATATGGTGACAAAGTCTTAATCTGAAAACTTCATTACTGAAGTAACATTTAAAATGTTTGAAGAGAGGCAGCCTTTGCAGGTACTGAATTTTAAAAGATGGAAAGCAGATCAGTAGCGCTCCTATGAAACAGATGAAACACAAATACATAATGAGCAGAAACTACTGATAGACAGATAAAGCTATTCATTGAAATAGACACTGTCTTTTATCCTTTGGGGGTGGAAAATTATGTTATGGCTATTAAGTGAAAGCTGCTGTGAGAACACAGAGGAAAAGCAATCGTTTCTTCACACAAAGTTGACAGAGCAAGCCAGGATCAAAAGTTTACTGGGCTTGGGTTATTTTAAATACTCTTTCCTGTATTTGAAGAGGAAATAGTTTGGAAACTCTGAAAACAGAGCGTAACACACAAACTGTTAGCCTTGAGAAAAAAATAATTGTATAAAAAAAGACAAATATGTGTTAATACCTCCAAGTGAACATGGACATATGGTTAACTAGAACCTGCTCATAAAGTATTCCATTATTTAACAATTGTTTTTAATCCAGGGTGGTACAGTTTTAAATAAATTACATTTTAAGACCAGTCATTATCCCAGACTTGCAGTTGTGGGACATCAGAAGAATAAGACCAGATGGAATCAGAACATAGTCCAGTAATTACATTTTCCTTTGGGGGACACATGGAGAGAGGAAGCATTTTTACTCTTCTTTTGAAGCTATTTGTTGGTTTAAGAGTCTTTAAGTCAGCTAAACAGTGTGACCATTGTGGTAATAAACCAATTCTAGTGCTTATAGTCCCCACCTCGATCTTTTCCTTGTCACTGCAGTATTTGTGACAAACTATTATTCTTTGCTGGGTTTTAACCTACTGTTCCTTAGATCCTCACGTCACCTCAATAGTTACACTGTACTGCTTTACAATTACCAAGTTTGCCATAAATGTAGGCGTTCTCCATTTACCTTCCTTAAGATAACATCACTGTTTCATTCATTCTGTAACAGCATGAATTAGATAGAGTCATTAATTGACTAGTCCTAAACACTTCTGTGGCTAATGAGGTAAAAATTCCAGTATCCTTATCCTCAACTATCTTGCTCCCATCACTTACCCACTAACTACCACTTTAGTTTTAAAATATTGAGTGGAGTTGTTCCCTGACACCTGTAGTTCTAAAATGTACCGCGGCAGGGCACGCCCGGAGCCCCAGTAAATAAGAAAAGAGATCTTCAAACAAGCTTTCTGCCAGCTCCTGCAAAATGACTTCTAACCGACCGAATTGTGAGCCTCTTGCATCGAGCAAATGGGGAACATAATTACTCATGGAGAATCTTACTGGACGTTCAGAACTACTAAATCTGAATGGCTGTGAAAAGATTCTTCCTCCCTTCCCTTTCAAAATAACATTTTATCGGGTTCATCCTCATCTACATCTATTCCTTTCATTGAGTTACCTCAAAGACTGAAAAAAGGAAAGATATATGGATCTGTGTCCTTCAACAGATCAATATTTTATACAAATATATACACTCACGCTTGTAACCCAGTTTTGAAAAAATCCCATTTTCTTATTACCGCTCATCCAGTTGCTGCCCTAGTGCATATTAAGCAATGCAACTATCTATTTATAATCAAAATTATCTTCCTCTAAATAATCAAAATCTCTCATGTTCTTAAAAGGAAAACAGAAACACAGAACAGTGAGAACATCTGTCAACACTAAGCCTAATTTGATAGTATAAATATCTCATCAGAACACTAAGAAAATTTCAGCAGAAATAAGTCAAATCAAAACAAAAAAGTAATAATGGTCAGATATCTTTTGTTATTAAAAAAGCAATAGATCTTCCCAGTGCATTGAGAACCGTTCCTATGGCATTCTGGGAGAAAACTTGTTCCCTTAAAGAGTCATTTGCTTTCTTTGATGTGACAGAGCAAAACATCACCAACATACAAATTAGGATCACCCAAACAACAAAACACAAGCTACGTTCAAGCCTAAAGGAACAGAAGAGATCTTTAAAAATCCGAATAGGCTGGGTTGTACTGGTTCAGAGAAAACAGAAAACGCCTGAAACTTCACTCGGAAATTTAGAGGAATCTCCTTTAAGATGTAACACCCTTTAAAACATATTTTATCTAAGAACTTGCTTTTAGTATTCCTATGTTTTGTTTTGAAGGAATTTTCTTCTGAGTTGGACTACAAAGGTGGGCACATGCCAAAAAACAGCATGTATGCCTATGCTTCCAAGTCAGCTTTATCAAGAAAACACGCACTCACAAGATTTCAAGCCTGCCTCTGCACACCTGGAAAGGGTAAAAATGTCCCAACTGAAAATGCCTTTCTGAACCTTTTCTTAACTTTAGTCTTGTAAAATGTAATTCGAAACTGTTACGGTGCGTACAAAGGCATGTTTTAGAGCAGGTACTAATTTATCATCAGATTATGTTCCACTGGTACTATTGGAAAAAATCTTCAGCATCTAAGCTAAACCAAAGAGCTGAACCTCCTTCCAGCTAACTCTGGCAATTTCACCAGTTAAACCATATTATAATTATATTAGATTGAATAAAGAAATGGGCTGTATGACTTCAACCAGCTACTGTTATATAAATGGCATCCTGGAACGAATGCATGTTTTTCACTTATCTGTACACTAAGCATGGATTCCACCTTCATGTTCAATAATTCTGCTGACCTCTTTCCCTCTCAAGACTATTTTTTCAATATTAGTAAAGTACATTTGTTCACATGCTGGGTATTTAATTTGACGTTGATAAATGGTGAATATTCCAAGATAGAGAAGGAAGAAGTCTAGTCGAGTGAGAAATGATATAAACAGGAAAGACAGAGAAGGAACCTATTACAGCACATACTTTTCAGATAAAAATGCAACTAAACATGAGACTGCTCAGAAACCTCTAAATCTAATAATAGTACTGTTGAAACAGATTGGAAATAGGGCTGAAAAAAACGAGAAAAGAAAACCAGAGCATGCCAGTTCGAGAGTTTTATACTGGTTTGCTACTTCCAGCAAACTTGTGGTGAACAAAAATTCTCTATCTGCATATCTAAACAACTGCTTTAGTCACTGCAATTATGAAGAGGTAAGTGAAGTTAATAAGTGATCCAACCATCAGAATATCGTCTATGGAAAAAAAATACAATCATTTTCCAGAAAAAAATCATCTACAAATAATTTTGACATATCCAAATAATTTGGAACTTTTAAAGTTAGCTGCTCAGTTCTGAAAATTTCTGCTGTGCTAGAAGCCTTAACTTGGAATATTTTCTGGCA
This sequence comes from Tauraco erythrolophus, assembly GCF_009769465.1. Classification (NCBI taxonomy): domain Eukaryota; kingdom Metazoa; phylum Chordata; class Aves; order Musophagiformes; family Musophagidae; genus Tauraco; species Tauraco erythrolophus. The sequence continues at coordinate 20,431,187 of NC_141476.1, read as the reverse complement.
GAGAATTAAGACAGAATCAGAACTATTTTTCTCCAGGCAATAACTGACCCGATTCCTGACTCAGGCTTCCTTTCTATTTCCAAAACCTAACAAAGCATCATGACCAAGAGATTTCTTTTGTTTATTTGTTCTTGAGTAAGTTGTTTTCTTTGTTTCAAATCCTTGTTGCGCATTGATAGAAATATGCATTTGTAAAAGCTAGGTTAGGATAAAGTAACTGTCTGTTACTGTTTTTAAAGATAACTTCATAACTGGCATAAAATTTTCCTTTTAAAGAGATAGTTTTAATAATGATGTTTTCAGAACTGTTAGAGTTCTGTCAGTCTCAGTTCAGCCAGAACTACGTTAGGTGAGCTCCTCTACATATCTCTTTCATACCTTAATCAAATTAATCTAAATACCTGGGAAAAAAGTTTTAAGTGGCAAGCTTCATAAGGCATTCTTTACAATGTTAACTATTAGAACACGTGGTACCCCAAAATACTTCGCTGTGGGCAATACTGAGCCCAGACTCACATTCAAAACTTCCGTATTTAGAAATCATGGATTTCTGTGGACTTTGAACTATACAAAACTTAAAGGGCACATCAGCTTCAATCAAGACAGTTGAGTAGCAGTCACTTTGGTTACCCAACCTGTCTTCATCCGGTGGTTGATCCATGCCCATGCTCATGGCAAAGAAATTTAATATCACCGTAGTCTTATTTAAGCTGATCGCTTTTCATGCAATGCCTTATGCCACACCATGCATGCAAATCTCCCTTAATGAACTACAAAGAGGAAAATGTTTTAGACAGAAGCACAATGGAACTAGAGAAGCTGCTCCTTTTGGTTTCAGGTGTATCAGAGTCTGTATTTCCATTTCTGCCTTCCTTGGTAGTACCAAATGTGCTGTATACAGATGGAAATGAACCATCTGGTTTAGTCAGCACTTGTACTCTCAGAATTGCTTCTCGAGTACAGTAAATGACTATCTGGATGATTAAACAGGACATTAAGCACAGAAACTCATTTAGTTTAACTATGTCATTGAAGCTCATTGAATATTAAAAATGTTGTTTCAAGTACCAATGGTGAAAACACTACTTCCTGATTCAGGGTGTTTATCTTTCACCAAATTTAGGCTTACAAAACAAACGGTGGCTGCAATTCAAATTTTACCTTTTTTTCAGTTATTCCTCTGTCAAACCTGAACTGTTTTCACTTCCAGATGCGAAATGAAACACATCTAAGTGAATCCCTTAACAGATGATTAAGGAACAATAGTGGCAAGCAACATCCTGGTAATATTTGTCCAAATTCTGAAAGTCTACCTGGAGATAACTCAGCGATGTCTTCAGGTGCCAAGATAAGAGGAAAATTTAAGGTCTATCTGATGTTTTTGCAGCGGGCTGGTCTGGTTTTTTTTCTTTAAACAAGTTTCATAAAGATATAGGTGTAGGTTCAGTTTTTAAACCAGGTTAAAAAACCTGGTTTACCCTGAAAAACATGGTCTTTTCCAAGTTTTTTGACTACTAATAATTTCCAGTGGGCACATCAGCTCCTGTAGCATTGGGATTAAACCTTGCACTGTAATTATGGAAGTAGGTAGTTTTTTGCATGATAGAATCTCAAATTATCAACTCTGCTCCTGAGCAAATAGAGTTCAAGGATTTTCTAACACAACATAAGTAAAAATTTGTTAGTATAAGTATGGAACAAAGGTTTATGCAGTGCTTGTTCAAATATCACATTAATTCTTCACCTTCTGTGTAATCACAACAGTGATTACATAGTAATAGAGAAAAATAAAGAGTATAAACTTTATTTAACTCTGCAATAAAAACATGAAGGCAAAATTCTCTCTTTATAGCAAAGAAATTTGAGTTTTGGAAAGACAAAAACATCTTTTCTCCTAACTTGACTGCTTTCCCTTTGTCTTCCCACTATGCCTTTCAGGCATGGTTTTTCACAGTCACCACTGAAATCCACAGATATTCAGAAAGATCTAATTCAATTTAGGAATACACGAAAGTATGCAAATCAATGGAAACTTCATAATTACAATTTCTCTAAGTGATACTTTCCTTTTCCTCTGAAAAGGTTTCATTACTTTCTCACTTTATAAAATAAGTATGATGATCAGAAATAATTGCACACAATAAAAAACATAGCATGTCCTTTGTATGACAAACAGAGAAGGCCAGGGTCTGTGTTCAAAAGATCAGTTTTATCTAGGTTACCAAAAGCTGATATTATGAAAAAAAATATAAAAGCAAAACATAAACATAGCAGTGCAGAAAAGACAACTCAACAAGAACTCAGGCAGATTTACCTGACAGTAGCATCGGGTCTTTGTCAACAGATTTGCGGACTTGGTCTGACTCTCCAGTTAAAGAACTTTCATCAATTTTAAGATCATTTCCTTGAATAAATATCCCATCGGCAGGTAGAAGATCACCTTTCAGTAAGAACATGGTAATGGAAAACCACAGTGGTTTAGTAAGATTGTTTTTATAATTACATAATGATTTTTATTATAAAATCGCAATTAACAATAATTACATTTAAATGCAAAATGAAAGCGAAAGTGAATGAACTACTACCGTATCAGTGGTATTATTGCAATCCTACAGGGAAGGGCCTTTATATTGCAAATATTTTTTGCCTAATGCTATCCCAGAATCCGAGCGCATCACATTTAACATATGATGAACATAATAATCACTGAGGTTTGGCAGGAGGAGTACTCTTTTTAACTTGAAATGAAGGTTTCTCGCTCAGACTTCGTAGGAATTAGCAGTGGCTAATGAACAGTGGAGCTGCCCTTTCCCCTTCCCCTCTCAGGAAGCCCTTAGCTAAGTCCAGGAGAGACTTGACAGTTGACAGAACAGGCCTTTTGCTGGAATTTTCCAGCTCAGTCAAATACAGATACACAGAGTTCCTGCCAACGTCTTCCTGTTCACTGGAGCACAGGGCTTTCCCTATGGAATAGAATTATAAGGCATCCACCTACTAGAAGCGCCCGATGTAGGGGGACTTACAGGATCCATAGCTCTGGAGCAGCCTGCCAGGTGGTGTGAGCACAGAGGCACAATTCCCTCTCACAGAGCACTTAAAAATACTTCCTCTTAATCCTAACTGGGCAGAAACCAAAAATTCCAAACACTGTAATCCTCCATGAAAGAGAATTACCTTTGTATGAACAGTGTGAAAGGAAGTGAAGATTACAAAAGTAAAATTAATTACCTAGTGCAATTTTATAGCGAGCAGTTTTCCTTCTGCCCTAACAGCCAAACTGACATCTTACCATGGACAATAATGACTCCACATAATTCTCTGTCTTTTAAATCCCTTCCAGTGAATTGAGTCTATTCTGCTAGAAAGGGAAAGGAGAATAAACGAAGTTCAGAAAAGCAGTCATGTAGTCGACAAAACTTACCATATTTCACCTGTGCAATGTCACCAACTACTATCTCTGCCACTGGGATTTGGATAACCTGTCCACCTCGGACAACAGTAAACTTCTGTTCCTGCTCAATACGACTTTGAAGCCCACGAAACTGCTTCTCCTTGCTCCAGTCATTGAAGGCAGTGACAAGTACAACACAGATAACAGAGAGTAGGATGGCAGCACCTTCAATCCAGCCAGCTTCAGCCTCACCTTCATCTTCAGCTCCTCCTGTTGCAGTACCACATCCTGCAAAGGCAACATTAAGAATCATTCAGTCCAGCGAAGATTGGGTGTATCATGTTTATCACAACGAGAAAAACTGCTATGAAATGACAAGGAGGTTAAGGAATAGAATTGCTTTTCAAAGTACTGTCTGCTGAAGGAACTATGGCAGAATAGAGAAAAAGTAGAAATAAAGATGTCTGAGGAAAAGAGAAAGAAAACAAATCAATAGAAACTTCACACCTTTTAATTTTTCTACTGAACAATATCCTTGGTAAACCCCAACTAAACAAAAGGAAAAAGGCGGCGGCACTAATTCTGTTGTTTAACAGAAAGGTTGATAGCTTCACCCGAGCCATCAAGCATTTCCAGAAAGAAGGACAACTTTCTAGGAGTGGCAAGGATGACTAAAACAACGAGTAACATCAAGCAACACAAAACAATGGTATTAAATTAAGATTAAAGAAAACAGATTAAATTAAAAGAGATTTAAGACATAATTTTCAACACAATTGCTAAACATTCTCAATTAAATGCACTTATTAAGAACATTTGTTTAAAAAATACTGAGATAAACTAAGCATATTAGTGTTCAAATGTGATAATGGAATGTATTAGGGAACACTGTGTAAAAATAATAGCTTAATATTAACTCATCATTTTTCTTTACAGAGAAATACAGTGGCATGCCTATAGAACCGTAAGTATGTTATTTTTGTCACAAGAAAAACAGTATTAAAAACCCACATTCTATCTATTAATTCTGAATTGCTTTATACACATCTGATTATTTATTGCAAAGTAATATGCAATTAAAATTTAAACAGATTTTCTAGATAGTATTCACTAAGGAAAACTAATATATCTCTCCTTCTTAATGAAATAAGACCTAAAAAAAGATAGTTTAAAATAGTGGACAGCAAAGCACACATACTAGAATCACACAATTCAGAGATATCCCAACCAACAGGAGAGAAAAAAAAGAACTCGGTCTGAACAATAGAGCCTCCTCTCCCAAAGGACTGAAGGAGAAAAGAAATCTTTTAATTTTTCATGAAGAACTGAACTAGGGAGGCATTTGACATCACTTTTCCATCCTACCCAGGTACCAGGGAGTTTAGCAACTTAGCAACTGTGTTGCTTCCATCTATGAATAAAGTTTAATTTTGCCATATTCGTCACCCATCACTAGAGGGAATTAACAAGCAATTTGATTTCTATTTTTGAGTTACACAGATTTCCCTGTAACAAAAGCATCATAATTCATTAACCAGCTGAGCAATTACTCTCGCATATGAACAGTAACAAAACTATCAAAAGTCAAAGGAAGAAAGATAAGACTGAATGTCTGCTAAGTGAAGAGAAGAAAATTGAAATAAACCGAGTTTTTACCAGTAGTTCAAATCTAGACTTAATGTAACTGAAAGGCAAAGCACGCTCCCAGGAGAAGGGGCTTTTCCAGCAGGAGCGCCCTTAGACAGGTGCCCCACATGAACCTTCATCCGCAGTACAACCTCGCTAAAGAAATCGTTTTTATAGCACCCAAGAAAGAAACCAGGTAACCTTTTGTAAGTTCAGTACCTTAAGCTACTTAAAACCAGTCATAAATGCAGCTTAGAAACCACATCTCCAACTTCTCCTTCAGCAGAATGTTACTTTTGGGAAGGACTAATGAACTTTGCTCTGTTTAACCTTAATCATCTTAATTTGTCTGTCAGATTTTAGATTCCTTTTCTAAATCAGAAGATTCACTTCTGCCTTGTTTGGACTAAGGGGTTTCCTACTACAAGTAATTCTGTTTGGGTAAATATAAGACAAAAATTCACTATTCATTTTTCATTAGATATGATTTAGAATTAAGTACCATGAATATCCTATTCTTTTTAATAGCATATCTCCTCTCCTATTTCTCATAGAAGAGACACAGCCTCGTCTGGCCCTAGTCACAGACTGATTTTATTTCCTTTTTAGATGGTTTAAATTAAGTCTAGGTCATACAAAAGTACAAACATTGTTTCCTACGGTGATCCCTTGGTCCTGGGTAACTGACAACAGGAACATGCAGACTGACCCACAGAGGTGGGCAGCTCAGCTCTTCAGCAGTTTCAGGCATTTCCATTAGGGTGATATTTATTTCCTTTATTCTGTAGCGTATCTTCCTATGCTTTCACTGAAAATCTTTGATTTCTGCATAGGGATTACTGATAATTTATACTTTGATATTTTCTACAAGAATTAGCATTATGTAATACTTAAATACAAGTTTGAACTATACCAGCATACCCACGAAAATCAATCACGTGAAAAACACAAGCTGTGCTTTGTCCTTCATTACAAGGATGCCATTATGGCATGGGTAAACTTCATAGTAATATTAAATGAGTAGAGCATCCTCTCTCTAGAACAGAAAGCCACCAGTTTTGAGAAAGTCATTGCTATTATTCCAAAGAACCAATAGGCCTGGTCGTTGCCTCCAAGATGTATTGGAGAAACAAAATGACAGCTAGTCAGGGCACTCGAACCCAGTGCCAACACACTGTACCTTGAATACCCTGGAAAACAATATTTCGGTGCCCTTTCAGGAAAAAAAACCAACCCACAACTTCTTGATCCAGTAAAAACAGGTAAAAAATAAAAATATTCATTGACTTGAGTAATGAAATTAATTTTGTATGTATGTGTTGTCAGAACTGATCTCCACGTTGATATAAACAACACCATTCCTAGTATGTTCATATAACCAGAAAAAATAGTCCAACATAGCATGTAAATAATACAAGATGTTATCATTAAGATGAAAGGAATTGTGTTTACCTGTCTCATAGATTATGCATGAGCAAAAACATAATTCACTCTTCATATTATGGCTGAAAAAATTGTTTGTAAGAACGAAAGAAAATCTGAAGAAAACAGAACAAACTTTGATGAAGCTCTTGGAAAGCGTCCCTAAATTTGACAAGCTTCCGCACTGAATAACAATTCATGATTTCAACTTTTAAAATCCTGAGAAATTTTTCCATAACGCAATGGAAACAACAAAAGATCAAATGCATTTAATTTATTTTCTGTTTATTCAATCAGACATTGCTAAATGCAGATGGAGGAAAGGTATTTGAAGGGGAAGAAGGAATTCTTGAAGAGAGAGCCAGGAGTAGAGAAATGAATTGATAAGACATGGTCAAAACCAGAAGTTAGTCTTTTAGATGGATGGAAGAAACCGTGAGTTGCTTTATGGATTTTAGAATCCTTACTGGTTGAGATTCAGTCTGGTTTTTGTAAAACTGCAGGTGTTGCTTCTTACAGTGATCCATCAGCCCACGTTATCTGACACATTAAGAGGTAAGTTGACCATAGAGGTGGACAGGTAGTGCAAAGCAGGCAGCTCCCACTGGTTTTATTCAATATGACTCAAAATTGAAACAGTCAACTGGGACATGGGAGACACAAATTCTCTTTTTCCCCATCCCTCTCAAAGGATTAGAACTCAGGACCACAATTTTAAAGACCACAAGGTTGACAGTACACAACTGGCAATCTTACTCACCGCCCTGCAGATGCCCAGCCTGCAGGCTGGCCAACCGTGCCCTCTCCTCAGCACCATGAACACGTGTCCTCTCTGCTCTAGCCGATTCCCTCATTCAGATGAACGGTGGTCTTAAGCTATCAGAAAAAAACTACTTCGTTATCAGTATATGTCAGGTTAGGAGGAAACAGAAATTCAGCTATGTAAGGAGCTGGAACTCAAAAGACCAGGTATCTCCAAGTTGGAGCAGCAGCTGAGCAAGACTTTTGAATATCTAAGATTTTCAGGTAGATACTTGTAAAAGCTGAGAAATCAAATTGCTCTTTGTGTGGACCTAGCCTAACATAACTAAATATAACTAAAACCAGGCTGATTAAATGATCAACCAAGATGATCATCAGACTTTCTCAGAATTTCGTCTTTGTTTTTTACAGTCCCACATAAACAGAATGGGATAAAAATGCTAGATAAATCAATGCAAAATGTGCATCTCGTTCTCATTATAGGAATAAACTCTAGCAACTTTGAGGGAGTAAATAACTACTTAGTTCTTACAATAGTAAGAATCCAGAACAGTTTTTTTTTTTAAAACAGAGATTTACAGACAAGCAGGATTTAAAAATGAAACCTGCCCTTCAAGAGATGACCTATCTGTCGGGAAACATTTTCTTGAACTATGTGGTATTCTTGCTTCACAACTATTTTAGAACTATTTTCTTTTAATAGGAAAAAAAAAGGGGGGGGGGGGGGTAACTTGCATCTCCATTGGCATAACTTTGTAGAATTCTTTCTAATATACTTAAGGGAAAATAATTTTTTCTTTTTCTTCTGCCATTATGTCACGCAGGATTTTCTAGAAATTCTAGAAAGACTTATATGAATTTACAGGAGGAAACTACGTATTCATAGGAGAAAAAATACATAATTGTTAACTATAAACTTATACTATCTGTCCTCCTTATTGTAGTGCACAGAGTGACACAGTGTTGACTTTACAGATAAGGGGAAAATAAGGAATCTGAAAAAGACACACAAAAGACAAAAATAATATGCCTAAGTAACAAAATATAGTTTAAAGCATCTCATGTTTATTAAGAATGCTCACATAACCTTTAAAAAATTGTATTAAGGTCTAAGATTGCTGATATGCTTTCACAGGACAGTACTTGGTTCCCAATGTAACCAAAAAATATGCGTGAGACTTTACTGAAAGGCACCGATTGAAAGTATCACAAAAGAATATTTAATATGCATATGTGATTTGTAGGGTTTTATCCAAGACAGTGAATCGTGAAGTACTCATTTAGAATTATATTCAACATAGGCCCTATCAGAAAATTCAACTTCAAAGAAGTAAACAAGTTTTTAACACGAAGCTATTTTCCACCATAACTATGAACATATGCTATGTGTGTGTCATTCCCCAAAGTCTCATCCTCATGAGACAGAAGATGCATACTCAGTTCGAAATTGAGATTATAAAGATTTGACTGCAAGTCAAGAACATAAAGGGCTGTAACTCCTTTGGCATAGAAAAAGAAGATGAAGTCATAAAATGGATTTGCTTATTCCAAAAGAGTGTGCAGGAACATACAGGTGAGCAGAACCCCCCACCAAAGAGTGGGGGAACCTGACAGTGCAGCCTCAAAGAACATTCAGAGATACAAAAGGGCACTAATATGATTGTGTCCTCCATAACGTATCTCAAAAGTACATTATCAAAAACTTGTGGAAGGAGAATAAAATTTTAAAAGCTTAACGTTTGACCAGAAATAGGTCAGCAAGGACCATTGAAAAAGTTTTCTATAAAAGGGAGATGAAGGGAAGATAGAATCCAAAGGTAAAGAGGATTCAGGAAGAAAAGAACAGGAAAATAGTTCAAACCAACACACTTAGTCAGTCCATTTGAAGTCGCAGCGCCTGGGTTTCCATCTCATCCGAGATTGTGAGCAACCTGGGCGCAAGCACTACGGGCTACAAAACCTGTCCAAGAACCTGGAAAGCTGAGCAAACACCGTGCTGGATCCTTTCATGCATTTATTTAATTGTCAGTAGTTTAAAAATTAGCCTGAGAAGCCTGCTCTGCATGAGCATTATTTTAATTGTACCTAAAGTTTTAGAAAGAAAAACTAGGAAAGCAAGGCACAGGATATTAAAAGGAAAGGGAACTGCATGATAAAAAAGACTTGAACACACTTATGCCAAAAAGGGAAGGTGGGAAAGGAGAGGAAGGTGTACAGGAGCAGGTTACAGCATTTCAGGAAGAGAGTAAACAAGAAATTTCACTGTAGCCAGCAGGAGCAAATAATTTGGTTGATGCTATTAATCATTTCAATTTGGTGAAAATCAGAAAGACGGAAAGTAAAAAAAAAAAAAGGAAAAGTCCGCAAATAGCCAGACAGCATCCTCTGACAGATTACCAGGCCCATTTCCTGTTGGAAACTGGAATGCTTTTAAGGTCATAGACACCATTTCAATATACATTTCTCATATTATCAACCAAATCTGGGCAAACACAGAAAGAAGCATCCAAGCACCATGCAACTAAAAAGAATATCTGTTTAAGATTTCAAAGAGTTAGGAGGAGGTTCAAAGCTGCTTTGAATAGGATAACGATTATAATTACAAACTATACAGTCTTAAGAGGCAGCATGGTAATTTTTAAATCAGAAAAAGGATATTTTTAAAAATCTGTGAACATCTGTATTCCTAAGTAAGTCCCAACCTACAGCACATACCTCTCAGCTAGTTATTTCAACCTACACATTTCTATTTTTAAGCTGAGAATACCTTGCGGCATTTAAATTCCCTAGGAAAATCTCCTAACGCCCCCAGAGGTAATTTTTTTAGTCAGTCAAACTGGTTTTGTCATCAGAAAGACAACAGTTCCCATGATAAAAACTTTTTATCTAATCGCTTTCTGTAAAGACATTTTTCCTTAGCTGCAGCTCCAGCACTGATGTTGTTAGAGCAAATTGAGCAGCGCAAAGTTCCAGCTTTTTCATTAGTCAAGCTCCTGTTACTAACATCGTAAGTGATGTTATTTATTTTATCAAAAGTAGTCAGTTGGGTAGGAAAATGAACAATGACCCAAAACTACACAATAAACCTCATAAACTCCCCTCCTTAACAAGATTTTTTTAAGCTGTAACAGATACTGTAACATTTATTTTCACAAATTCCTTTTTGTGTCCTATCATTTGCTACTAAATCAGTCCGCAGGGCGATTGCCAGTTCCTGAAGTACCGCTATTCTTCCCAAAATTCGCTGTGTGACGATGCATCATCAGATGTGGGATCACTTCCAACAAGGGCACAGCACACGGCAGCGAGGGCACAGGCTGCTGAAGCCCAGAGTGCCACTGCGGCACCGCAGCTACAGCAAAGGTGCAGAAATCACTGGAACACCAAAAAATGAAGTTTTCTCTCTTTCCTCACACTCTCCGGGGACTTATTCAGGCGTGAAACACATTTCCTGGTTACGTGGAGTAAATCAACCTGCGTTCTCCAGAAACACATTCGTTTCTGTGACCAGCCACGCAGAAGGGATTTACTAGCGTGAGATATTTATATTACACATTTCAGGTTTAGGGTGCTTGTATTTTCACTAAAAATGAGTTTTGGATGCTTATTTGAAAACAGTATTAGAAATTCCTTGCTCTGTGATACATTGGTTAGTTATATAAGGACTCCGGGCAGGAGGAAAAAAAACATATCGTCCCTGTGGGTTAGTTATATAACTGACAACTTTAGAGTTCAATATTAAATATTTACACATTTTTGACACATTCATGCAGGGAAACAAATCTGTAAGCCCTGAAAGCATATATATCCACACATTCCTCTGCCTGATCACAAATGTTTGTGTGCAGAGAAACGTTAATCAAAATACTCACTCAACTTTGAGATGCAGTACGTCAAGCAAGATTCTTCTGACTGGCACCCCCAAGGAAACGCATTTCGTAAAGATCAGTCCCAACAACGGGGTCCTAACTCCACCAAAGGCAGTGGAAGGGAACAGGACCACACAACTATTTCTATAATGTTTATATTCGATTTTCTTTCCTTTTTATTGCCATAGAGAAAATAGAGAAAGGCCAATATGGGAAATTTAATCCCAAGCCCTGTTCTTGTGGATTGCAAGGGAAAACCTTGACATTCGAGTGCTATAGTTTTAATATATATTGCTCAGAGCTAAAAACGTCTGGTGAATACAGTCACATATTCAGAAGGCAAACCATGGTTTTCAAATGTAAGAATCAGACCTTCAAAGTTGTTCTCTGTGTTCATTAATAAGAGTTAAAGTGCAGTTAGTCAACAATGCTTCCAAGGTCACGTCCTAGCTGAGTTTTTCTTACAGAATTAATACTTCTAGAGAATCTCTTCCTAGAAAATATTTGAGAAGATTTTATATTTCACTCCAAAGTTCTAAATCTCATTACCTCATGTCCCCAGTTGAGAGTTAAGTCGTGCTTGGCAACCTGGAAATCTATCTAATAAGCAATATCTAACAGCAACCAGTTTTGCCGATGATCTACACATCTCTAACGAAGCGAAGGTATCTGTGCGACTTAATTTCTCACAGTCCAACACAGATTTGTAGAAACCAGATGTAGGTCACTTTATGTTATGAAACAATTATTTAACTTGCAGGTCCCATAAACACAATGTGCACATTTTGCACTTTACAAGCTCTTAACGTGTTGTTACTGAATCCAGGCCAAGTCTTAAACTTCTGTCATTCATTTATACGACCAACACCCAGTAATGAAATCGCTCCCTAAGCACGCTTTGTGCTGGTGAACAGTACAGAACTGAGAGCTTTCACAGGGCTGAGCAAAACCAGACCGAAACCACTCTTTGGCTCCCGAAAGCTGACGTTCTACTCACCCCATCTTTATTTTACAAGTGATACATCTGCTTTTTTCTGAGTCAACGACACACACACTATCATTTACATCTTTCCTGAAGAGTGCTCTGTTCCTGGGCAGAGCACAATATCTAAATTGGGCTTTCCTTGCCGAGTCTGACAACCTGTGTATAGATCTGTATTTTCTTTCTTGTTGCTTCTCACAGACACACCAAATGTATGGTATTTCCAGATGCGTATTTCCAGATTTCCCCATTGCAATAAAAATGTCCATTGACACAGAAAACCCAAAGCACTATGGATGAGCAGAACCTCACTTGTTCTCTCTCATTCAAAAGGTGATGGGTTCAAAGGAAACAGGGGAAAGAGAGACAAGTCAGAAAGACAGATAGCATACCCAGCCAGAAAAGAAGGAAATTAAGAATCAAGAAGTTTGTAATAGGGAAGTTTCAGAAAAAACAATATCTACTAATTAAGATTTTAATGCAACCTTGAGTAATCTAGAAGTAGGACATCTGTAAGCATTTTAGAACATGGTAAAAAAACAGTACAGCATATTATAAAACAACCAGTGCAATATATTTTCATCAAAACACTTCTAAAAGAGCAATTCAATTCACTTAAACATCTTTTCAGTAATTATGTTTGTTGTGCAAACCAGTAAGAATTCACAAAACAAGTCTTTTCAGACATCATCAAAGATACTTACCCCATAATAATAAACAATCACCAACAGCTTCACAGGCATTGGTAAATGTATGAGATAGTAAAAACTTTTTCAAAAAAGACAAAATAATGAAACAAAATAATCGGTCTTCTCTCAAAATCTGTATTGAGGGATTAATTGAGAGGAGTAAAGTTTGTCAATCAAAAAATAAGATTCCCGATACAGGATAATATATTCCATACAGCAATAGCTTTGTCTATACTAGGAAAGTTGTGCTGGGATACTTGAAACAATGACCTTCTCTGGTAAAGATATAGATATACAAGCTGTTTGTAAGCTATTAGTATAGCCTATAACTATTCCATTAAAAAAAATATACAATTATTTGTATTTGTGTCTATAGAGATATTGAAAAAATTTAAATCAAATGTAAAAAAATACTACCGATGTAACTTTTCATTTCAGTACAAGAATCAATGTCCACAATGAAAATTCTGGTGAAGGTTGAAGGTTTCATTGTATTCATCCAGGATGTATAAAAACAGAGTTACAAAATTCTCCAAATTTGAGTCACCATTCCAAGAATGCTGACCAGGTGTACATGGTCTTAAACACTCTTGCTCAGTCATTCAGTTTAGGCTCTTTTCTCAGGGTTTTTCATGGAAAAAGGCTGAAAGACCTTGGTTCAGCTCTCCAATGCAGAACAGAAAGATGTATCACTACTTTGCTGTGAAATTTTGTTTAGTGGCCAGCCTTGATACCTCCAGTTAGGGTTTCTGAGGATAACTCAACTGATTTGACTCTACCAGAAAAGTGTTTTAAGTTTAGACTGCACCAACAACAGGGCAACTCAATTTACAGCAATGAAGAACACACATAGCACAAATAAGGGACTCCTTTTGGATGATATTATTTAAATGTCAGAACTATGACAAAACTGAATGTGAAAGACAAACTCAGTTTGAAAGATATGTGTGCTAAATCGAATTAACAATGTAGGAAACTATGATCCCAGAAAAATGCATGAGTTTTGAATCACTTTACTGGAATGCTGATATAAATGTCATTGGCTGATTCAGAGTAAAATAAGGAAGGAAAGGAATGCCTTTTTTCACTATCATATAGTGTAAGACCACACTTGGAATAGGCTATTGTGCCAATGCAAACAAAACAGTACGAATAAAACTGATAGGAAGAAATTAGAACTTCCATCAGCTTGATGTTAGCAAGGAAGTATCTGTCTGTATGTTGACATTTATTCACTTGGATAAGTTTAATTAAGTTTGATTTCAAATTCTAACCTTGCTATTAAAAAACCTGCATAGGGGACCCTGCAGCTACTGAGGTGAAGTCATCTTAAAAGAGCCTTATTAAACACAAACGCCCCACTTGGGTCCTGAACATACAGCTGGAGGAAAAAAAAAAAAAAAAAAAAGAATCTCAAGAAAATATGGCACATTTGGAGCTCCAACCATCCAGGCACTCTGCACAAACACGTCAGAAAGCCAAAGCCACAGTTAGTTTTTAAACACAGGAGGAATGTTCCCATTTCTCATGTAGCAATCCCTAACAATTTCCAATACTTCCTGAATACCACTGGATGGAGAGGAGGATTGGAACACTTCCTCAGCTCCCGCTTCCCATGCAGATCACTGAAAGCACCAGAAAACACAGAAAGCCAGGAAAACACATGAATGCTTAAAAGAAAACTGGCTATTGTCAAGGCACTTAACTTTAAATAGAGCTAAGAAAAACATTTAACCTCAACAGAGCAACAAATATTTCATAAACACATCGAGAGCTGTCTTTCTTACTGATGCTTCACCTATTAAATCCTTACAAAGAAAGCCTATTCTCTTTTTGTCTGAAGTAGAATGATTCGAAGAGCACATCACTGAAGAAGGTTTCTATGGTGGCATCTGCCCGAGTAATGGATGCCTGTACTGTTTCATCGCTCTTTGATTGTGTTCCAATATAAACAAAATGTACTTGCTTCTAAAACTGCTCCGTTTTCTTTTTTGTATGCTTTAAAACAAGATGTTCTAACCAAGATGATTTTAGAGAAAAATCTATGATTGCTGACTGATACACTTCATACATCTAATCATTTAAAGAGTAATTGTCAGCTCCTTCCAACCTACAAGCCCTGCAGAGGGAGGTTACTAAGAACAGGTTACTGGTTTTAATAGCCCTCTTCAAAGTAATTCATGGATTCTCACAGGCCCACAGACCACAGCTTGAAAGCCACCGATTGAGAAAATTTGCCACTGAGTAGCTTAAGCAACCTAAGACAGCTAGGATACTGCAAAAGCAGAAAGCTAAACCAGGGCTCTTTTGAGCTTAGGTTCTAGAGCCAGTTCTTGAAACACCTCAGCCTCTTTTGATGCTACTGCTCCCTCCCTCCTCGGTCACATTCATTAGAACAAGAAAACCGGGTTGAGTAAGATATGGAAAATTTGTAGATCTTGGCCACAAAACCAGCTCATAAACTGCAGTGTTTATTACTGTCATTAAATTTCTCATTTTCATTACTTTGTGCTATAAAGCTTTAAGAGGTGAAAAATCATTTCAGTAAAAGATTAAACATTATATCACAATGTCTTGCAGTAGAAGGCATTAAAAAGTTCTATCAACGCTAGCAAATAGTGTGGCCCTATAAAAGTCGTTTCACAGTGCAAATCTATGCGCTAAGGAAATATGTTTCTGGACTGTATTTTTCAGTTTAGTTTCATCCCAAAGGATGGGATGAAACCCCATCTGACTGCACATCGAGTTTGTGCGCTCCCTGAAAGCACCCTGCCACGTCAACCAAAACATATTAACCGGGGACAAGCAGGAGATGTAATTTCTGATGTATACCCTGGGTCCAATCTAAAATGTTAATGTAGCTAGATCCAAGGCAAGCTAAAGCTGCATGTAATTAGGATAACCTCCATTTCAAACATACTTTTACATATTCCGCATATTAATTTTAGTTTCGTCTAGTTTTTAAGGTTCTAAAGGTTTATGCATACTTAACTGAAACGAGATGAGCACATATCCTGGAGAGAAAAGGCAGAACTCTTTATGCAATAAGAGAAATAAATTAGAATCAAGCATTTAAATTGTTACTTTTCTGACAGGAGAGATATATGTGTATATATACACACAGGAAAATATGCACATATACATTAACACACACATATGTATATGTGCACACAGATGCACATACTTAAAAAGTAGTATAATTCAGTGCCGTTACACCTGATATGAGCTCTGCTGCGTTAGGTGTAATGGATGTGGACTGTGATACCAAACACTCACTCATCTGGGCTTTATTCCTGAAGGGAGTTTGGCAGGTGGAGGCTGCTTCTATTTTCTGATTAAGCTTTAGAAAAACCTTGAAGTGCATCTATGCAGATTTGAAGTTGAGAAGTTTTAAGATTCTTTTCCGCAGGTCCCAATTCAATACCTGATTACACACGTGTGTGCATACAGTTCATGCTGAGTTTTAGACATTTTCTCTCAAAGGCCTGTTTTATTGTTACTGGTCTCTGTCAAAAAAAAAAAAAAGCTGCGAAGTGCTATACATCTGCCTCATCATCACAGATGTCGTACTGAAAAAGGTATTTGTGTTTTGTTGCAGTCATCTGTGCTTAAATGTTTTTTCCAGATAATAATTTTCCATTCTAATTCAAGCCCACCAACAGACATGAACCATAAGCACTTTGACACCTTGGGTTTTCACATAGTTTGTTTGAACTCATGCAGACCAGCTGGCAAACAGCAGCCTCCTTTGAAGCTGTAAAACAATCCTATAACCTGATCCAAAAATACTTTGAATTAAAAAATGTCACATAATAAATGGATGATTTTGCAAATTTGAAAAATAGTTGAGATTTTAAAGCTGCTAAATTAGGAATGATTTTTTAATTCACAATCAAATAAGAAAACACTCAGTACTCCTGCTATTCACACTGTTTTATTTTATAAGCTATTAATGTTAACTTTTAACAATAAGGATGTTTTCATTGGTTTGGGGAAACTTTGATTTTTTTTTTTTTTTAAACACCAGGTAAATCATTTGAAGGTAACATTATGGCTCCCTTTGTCAAACTCAGTGCAATACTTGTATTCCTCTGTATTAGTGACATGTTGTTCAAATTTCAAATTCCTATTGAAAAACCCGGGTAAGTTCCCATAAACAGCTATCCATTGGTATTGATAATCAAGTTGTCCTCAAGTAGGCAAAACATGCTGGAGTTAAAACACGACAAATTGGCCTTCACATCCATGTGAAAACATAACAAGGCAGTGATGTGTTTAAATTCTTACAAGAGAGGTTTAGGTTATCCCCCAGGAATAACTGCCTCACCGCATGGACACACAAATTATCTAGGAGAGACAGAATTTCCATTGCTAGAACCTTTTAGAAATAAGCATGATAAATTTCTGTCAAGAACGGCTTAAGTATTGTTGATGGAGCTTGCAAGTATGGGGACAGACTACACGACCTCCAAGATCTCTTCAAGGAGGTTTTCTCAGATCCTGCCCCTCTCGTTCGCCTTTGGATGCTGTCAGTGGGCCAGGGAGGAGCAGAGCCCGGGCGCTCTCTGATTTATACACCCAGGGCTCCTCAGCACTGCACTCCTCATACAGGGAGTGCTGGGGAGCCTACAGTAAACACAGCTTTGCTGCTCTGGGACAAAACCAAGGCCAGCAAGGCTTCTGTTTCGGTCAGTTGTCCAGGCTCTTGCTGGGCGCAGGGGCTGATCACCCCTGCACCACCTCCCCAGCAGTTCCTGTCTGCAGGCGGCACACCACCGCTGTACCAACCTGCAGAGGCAGCCAAAAACATGTCATCTCCCCAAATCCACAGAACCAGCCAGCAGGAATTGGCATAAATAGGCCAGTGGAGGCAGGTCTATACTCTCCCAGCACAATTCAAGAGCGAGGCACTGAAGGAGGCTGCCGGGGCACTGTCGGAGCTTCTGTGCTCTCCGCAGTAAGGGCATCTAGAGCACAGAGGTACAAAACCCAGAGAGGATCTTCAAGGTCAATTTATGTCCTGACGGGTTTGTCAGCTACAGCTGAACACCAACACCAGGCTCCATGAAATGAGCCACCAAACCATCCCTGTGCCACGCTCTCCGTGACCCCACACCACCCTGGACCCTCACTGATTCACCCAGTATTGGAGCCCTAAACCTAAATTTGTCCCAACTTTTGAATCTAGGAAAAAAAAAAAAAAAAAGCAAAACCATTTCAGAAATTAAATAGTGTTTACAGGTAATGACGACTCAAATACGCACCACTTTCTCCTCATGAAAAGAGCCTTATACAAGTACTGGAGGACAGCAGGATAATTTGCATGCAGGAGAGTCTGGACACACGTGAACTCGTTGGACTCTCCAGCCTGTTCTGTTTTCTGCTCCTGGATATTTAGGCCTTGCACTGAAGTACTATTTAAGGCAAGAATTAAAAAGTAAGATACTTTCTTAAGCAAATTCTTAAAGGAACTAAATTTATTTAGCAAAATGGTTTGGGCTAATGGCACTAGAAGCCATATGCTGCTTCACCTCATCCGAGCTCTGGGAGGAAGGAGGTTAAGTGGTGGGGCTCTGGCAGATACTTCTGTTTCTTCTATTTTTTTCTCCTGTTTTCCAGGATGCCAACTGCCTCATCCCTTGTACCGACAGACAGTTTAGACTGCTTTTAAAAAAAAAAAAATAAAAAAAAAAATCTTTTGGGAATCTCACAGTTTAATTTTTTATGAAGAATGATAAAAGCATTTGAGTGGGTGCAACAACACTCCTCAAAAGTTTTATTTTGATAACCCTGAAATTAATGTACACTTTGAGATTAATCTGTTTTATATTGAAATGCTATTTCCTAATAGCTGCACTTGCATTGTCTCGGCTTCTCTTGGGAGCTGTTCTCAGCACAATAAAAACCTCTCGTGCAGTGACAGCTGGATCAGTGTTATTTTTCAGCAGCAAAGACCACAAAGGATTCCTATTAGGACATACCAGCTTTTAAGGCTACATGGCCCTTATACCCTCTTCTATACGACCTGTTCTCCCACTGATTTATCATTCCTCGGTGCCTGAAGAACGTTACATTATAAATATAGACTTACAGAATAACGTATGTGCTTCAGGTTTTTATACTCAATACAAAGTCATTTGAAAGTGCACTGAGACAAACCGGGGGGGAGTGTGGAATTCCAGATCTGTTCTAATTAAGGGCTAAAATGAAATAAAATTAGAACTAAAACCCTCTGAAGAAGTCCCTGGTTTGGTATAAGATTATGTTGCACTAGACAAACGGTTGACAGTCCTGCAAAATTAAAAGCAGTGCTCAGAGCTTGCAAATAGGGCAGATAAAGAACTGGGAGAGGGCAGCCAGATTTCCCTGCCCTGCCAACGGGTGAGTAGCTGACACTGGCAGTGAGGATTACACGACAGTTCAGCTGTTCCCTTGACCTTTCGAGATAGACCAGAGATTTGAAGATGTTTGCTAATTATTGCTGTTTTCAGCATCTGCAACAAAATTCTGAAAATATTTTCAGTAATTGTTGAGGGATGCTGGGCTGGTTTGTGTTTTTACTGGTATGGTTCAAGAAGCAGAGTGGGAGTTAAGATTCAAATCACAGAGAAGTATTAAAATGAATGAAATTTAGTTCATTTTATTTTAAAAAGGCTTCACATTTTCTACAATACATTTTGTATTATGGAAAGGACTTGAAGAGATAACAGATTTTCAATGCATCAAAAATACTGCTTGATGACATTTTTTAAATATAAAGAGCGCACACATAGGTCGTGGAATCCGTTTTTCCTCTTAATGTTGGCTTTGTAACTGAGAGGGCTGGCAAAAGACTTGTGGTTGTTTATGGCTATGTACTGCTCTGATTTTAGATTTGTAGAATAACATTAATGTTGACCTCACAAACTAGGTTTTTAGGCACCCTACATTTATGCATTTTTAATGCAATCTACGTTATCACATGTAAAATGCTTAAAAAAAAAATTAAGATCTAAAACTGCCACAAAGAACAGAGAATTAACTATGTTCAGCTGACTCACTTCTGACATTTCTGATTCTTTGACTCGTTAATCAAAGTGCATATTAACAAAACCCAAGGAGACAGATTTTCAGAGACAGGGAGACATACGCAACACTTTCCTGCGGAGATCTCTGTGTCCCAGGATCTCGAATTGGCCCGGCAAGATGCTCAGTACGTAAAAGTCTGGCAAAGGACTTCAAAAATTAATGTGCTTCATTAACCATGTGAGTAGCCCTACTGAATTAAAATGCTAAGGAAAATGTATGATCCAATTCCGGATGTGGACTGTATGGGTAAAGACAAGGTAAAAATTGATAAATGCTGCATTAAAATATTTAGTTTATATTCAATTATATTAATTGCATCTCACTAGGAAGTAAATGAACTGAATTCCTCAGAGGATGGCTCAAGATTTTCACGTGGTTATTTATCTGAGGTTACTTTTAATTAAGTTTAATTAAATTTGGTTGAAGTTCCTCAATAATTAGTGCTTTTGCTTTCTTTAACTTTTTTGACATAACTGCTTATCCCCCAGGGTTGTTTAAGCAAAGGGGGCACATGAGCACATCTTGTTTAACTGAAACCTTGAGTCATGCATAGATTTGTTAGTGCTTGTTTCTGGTGGTAAGGTAATACAAATGATCAACATTAATAAAGATTAAACCAATAAACCCGATATATTTACGTTTGGCCAGAACTGATTGTACTCTACCACAGAATTTAATAACCCTGAGTACCATCTCCCACACCAGATGAGCTGGTAGTGCTCCTGCAGAGCTAATCCTGCCCTTCATTTTATGTCCAACGTTTGCTTCCTGCCCAAATGACACCTGTGTGTTTCTCCTGCGCCAAGATATGTTTGCGTACACAACAATCTATTTCAGGGTTTCCCCAGCAGGCATTCTGTGTATTAACACAATTTAAGAATAAGCTGATTTCATCAGAAAAATGTAAGATTTCCAGAATCTCCAGAGGAAAACAGATCCATCTACTAGGACATTACTCTCTTGGAAAGAGAATGAAAGAAGTTTATGATCTGGGCAATAACTCTGAAAAAAGAAAAACGTTCCTCTGAGAGTGAGAAGAAAATTGTTAAGAATTGGATACTGAAGGATTGAGAGACTCCAAACATCAGCTACCTGAAAATACTAAAACAAACGCAGTTGTGTCACAGCTATTGGTAAAGAAACAGAAGGGAATAAAATCATAGACCAAAAACTGGGAAAGAGAGAAGAATTTTATCGAACCTAAGGTCAAGCTGTCCTGTCATGCATGGCAGCACAGAAAGGGTCTTTTTCCTTCCTACCTTACCTTGCCTGAACTACAGACACTGCCCAGCTCTCCCTGTAAGCCCAGCACTCGTCCTCGTGAGGAAGCTGGAAAGCAATGCCCTGCTTTCCTCCCACGCAGAACGGAAACACACGTCTTGTGTACCAATAAACTGGAAAAATTAACCTCTAAGAGTGGTCCACAGGGCAGTCCAGCTGTGAGCCACTGTTTCTTGTGATGGTGCCAAGGTAGTTTTCAGATTTTATTTGTCGTGTTTTTCCCCCCTCTCCATTGTCCCTTATTCTCAACACGCATCTTGCTAGACTGTGATGGTGCCTGGTATCCGCTGACTCAGCACGGCAAGCTGAGAGTTCCAGTTGCATCCTCCAGTGGAGGGAAAACTTCTCTATATGCAGAGAAACACATACAAGAGCAGAAGGCAAACCTTGCACAGCACATGAATCTGAAGATAATAATATACTGGTATAGGATTTTGGCTGATTTGCAAATACAGGCAATGGGGCGTAGCAATTACCCTTGGGTAAAACAAAATAATAAAAAAATTATGGGAAAGGTTGAAAGCTGGATGAGAAACTTCAGCTGTTTACACATGTAAATACAGAACAATTACCAAAAGTGTTAACATGACCTTAGAGCTGCATTAGAACGGTGGTATTTCTTATTTTCCTCTGGATATAGGGGAACGCTAGTATGTTATTAGGGTAAAACCCCCTTTAGCAGCCTAGCTGTCACATGAAAAGCAGCAAAACCACAAACTGATCTAAGGAAAGCTGAGAACTGAAACCACAAAAAGATACTGCCCAGCATAACAAAATTTTAAAATGTTTCGAAGGAGTAATGTCTTAATTATACGTTATTACAATATTTCTTTAATCCAAGAGATTTCATAATACCAATAATAAGTGCTGGGGAATCAGGACAGACAATGTATCTGTCACATGGCACGGTACTGGGGCCTAGCTGAAACCCAGCAGCCAGCCTATTGCAGCTGCTCTGCTCCAGCAGAATTCACACCGAGGGTAGGGAACTTGCGATGCGGACAACTGCACTGACCCAAATGGATGGATTTTTTTTTTTTTTTTTTAAATGTAAACCAGTACAGACTACAAACTAGACAGAAATTCAAGCTAGCTGGTATGAATGTCAGCACTTTCACTCCTAATAAAGAGAAGTTTGCTGCCAGCTGTATATATGTAGACATATTCTTTTCATATATACTTTTACATATAGGAAAGAAAATCTTACTTTTTTCACTTCCTTTTACAGGTACCTGCACTAATGAATGGTCTAATCTTTCCCACTGTTACTTATTTCTACAGACTTGCTCAATATGATGAAATGTCAAGAGACATTTTGAGTTGTACCTTCACAGGCAGTAAGATGAGAAGAGCACAGCGTTTCAGATCCTAAGGAATAGATCTGGACAACGTCGAGGGTAAGTTGTTTGGGGTTGGTTTTTTTTCCCACTCAGACTAATTTTTACAGAGTTTTTTATCTAAACATCACACAGCTGCCTCTGCTTCTGTAGTGAAGACCTTTACAGCTATCTGGTGAACCCAGCACTGATGAGCATGTTGGCTCTTGCATTTCCACATCTGACTGGGACCTGCTGTCCATTCGATCCGTACACGAGTATTTGTTCAGGTTCACACATAAGGAGCATAAGATTTGCTAAGTATGCCCAGCACAGTAGTATCATGAGTACAAGCGAGTACTACCTCAACAGGGAGGCTTGGCACAGAACCAAGATAAGCAACCATCCTCACTGGAGCTGTGGATCAGCTTTATCTTCTCTCTAACACACAGATACCCTTTCTGATTTAAATCTCCAACTTCAGTCCCCATTGACCAAGCAACGTGGAACATTATAGGAATGACAAGGAAACAACTGAGTGGCAAACCCCAGGAAATACAGTCTCTTGCAAGGAAATCAAGTCATGAGGTCAGCAGACGCCCCAGCCACAGCCCTGAGCAGCAGCAGCAGCATATCAATGCTACCAACAGCTTAATGCCAGTGGCTCGGAAGGACCACGTTTCTGGGGGCCATGCCCCGTTTATGTCTTTTTTCCTGTTCGTTAACTTGTAGCACGAGTAAGAGGAAGGCTAACCCAGCCAAACCTCCACTGAGCAGCATCAAGCAATGTAACCCATCGTTTAACTTTGTTTTGAATATAGAGTTTTGCCTTGGGAATTTCAACACAAGTTACCTCAACCAAAAAGACTTCTTTTTTCCCCTCCCCAAGCTGCAAAGAACTGTACACTTGAAAACAGACATCATGCCTGTGGCTTCGCACTGAATGTTGGGAGCTTAAAACATCCTACCTCAGGCTATTTTTTTCCTCCTTTGTAATCCACATAAGGAAATAGAATCATAGAATCATAGAATCATAGAATGGTTAGGGCTGGAAGGGACCTTCGAAGGTCATCTAGTCCAACCCCCCTGCAAGGAACAGGGATATCTCCAACTAGATCAGGTTGCTCAGGGCCTTGTCCAACCTGGCCTTGAACGTCTCCAGGGATGGAGCATCCACCACCTCTCTGGGCAACCTGTTCCAGTGTTCTACCACTCTCATAGTAAAAAATTTTTTCCTAATATCCAACCTGAATCTACCTCCCTCTATTTTAAAACCATTACCCCTTGTCCTATCATAACTGGCCCTCCTGAACAGCCTCTCCCCATCTTTCCTGTAGGCCCCCTTGAGGTACTGGAAGACCGCTATAAGGTCACCCCGGAGCCTCCTCTTCTCCAGGCTGAACAGCCCCAACTCTTTCAGCCTGTCCTCATAGGAAAGGTGCTCCAGCCCTCTTATCATCTTCGTGGCCCTCCTCTGGACCCTCTCCAACTGGTCCATGTCCTTCTTATGTTGGGGGCTCCAGAACTGGACGCAGTACTCCAAGTGAGGTCTCACAAGGGCAGAGTAGAGGGGGAGAATCACCTCCCTCGACCTGCTGGCCACACTCCTCTTGATGCAGCCCAGGACGCGGTTGGCCTTCTGGGCCGCAAGAGCACATTGCCGGCTCATATTGAGCTTCTCGTCCACCAGTACTCCCAAGTCCTTCTCCTCAGGGCTGCTCTCGATCCAATCACCACCCAGTCTGTATTTATGCCTGGGATTGCCACGACCCAGATGTAGGACCTTGCATTTGGCCTGGTTAAACTTCATGAGGTTGGTACGGGCCCACCTCTCCAGCCTGTCAAGGTCCCTCTGGATGGCATCCCTCCCTTCCAGCGTGTCAACGGCACCACACAGCTTGGTGTCATCGGCGAACTTGCTGAGGGTGCACTCCATGCCACTGTCCACGTCACCGACAAAGATGTTGAAGAGGGCCGGGCCCAACACGGACCCCTGAGGGACGCCACTCGTGACCGGTCTCCACTTGGACATTGAGCCGTTGACCACTACTCTCTGAGTGCGGCCTTCTCAAGGAAGAAAAGTTAAAAGGCTTATTATATTCATGTAAACAGTAATTGACTGTCAGGTGTTGACACTAGTGGTTTGAGCAACTGGGTAGTAAGAGCCACATGTGATAAAAGGCCTGAAGATAGTAACAAGGGAGAGGATTCGAGAAGGCTCAGAAATTGCTAGTGAAGGTGTTAGCAGAAGACTCTGAACATTTTTAACCAGTTCAACAAGGGTATAGCTGGGGGATGCACCAAACCTGGGCAATGCAGCTGATTTGCTCTGAATTGCAGGGTGGACTGTATGAAGGTGGCTTCAGAAAGGGACAGAAGAATTTCAAATTGCAATTAAATCGTCCCTGCAAGAGGAACTGACTATTTCAGCAGAGATCTAAGGGGAAAGAGTTTAAAAAAACAAACAAACAAAAAACAACAAACAAACAAAAAACAACAAACAAAAAACAACAAACAAACAAAAAAACAAACAAAAAACAACAAACAAACAAAAAACAACAAACAAAAAACAACAAACAAACAAAAAACAACAAACAAACAAAAAACAACAAACAAACAACAAACAAAAAACAACAAACAAACAACAAACAAAAAACAACAAACAAACAAAAAACAACAAACAAACAAAAAACAACAAACAAACAAAAAACAACAAACAAACAAAAAACAACAAACAAACAAAAAACAACAAACAAACAAAAAACAACAAACAGGTGGGAGATCCCTGCAGATCTACAGCCAAAACGAGACAGAGATCTGGGAGACTGGGAGCAGCATGGCCATTTCTCACTCCCTTGGTGGGTTTCTGACTGAGTCTAAACTCTCTTTCCCAAAGGACGTTTCATTTCCTCAAGCAATGTAATGGTTTGAGACCACAGTCCGTGTACTTCATCTCATCAAGCAGCTCCTTCTATTCATATATTGTCTTTAAAAACAGGACACTTGATATTTCTTTACAAACTGTATACAAAAATGATTTCACCATACACTGATATACAAAAACAACGATTTCAAATTTAGTCCTGGACTAACTCTAATCTACATAACAAAAATGAAGCCAAGATCTCATATATTCTCTACATCCTCTTCCCATATTTCGTAGGCTCACTATTCCATTTATTCAGGAAACAGAGCCTGTCATCTGTTAACTGAGGACAGAGAAGGACTTTGTTCTGAGAACAGAGTATTTTTAACTTGCCTAAGTTGCACCCCTGTGCCATCATCACTGTAGTAGAGACTACATCTGCACTGGGAATTTTCTCTCAAAATACATTTGCTAAAATGCAGCAGCAGTTTTGCACTTTTTTTGAAAGAGTGGAAAAATGATTCTGTGTGGATCAGTAATGAGAGCAGTAATTGCCACAGGGCTGACAATAATTTATGCAGAAGTTCTCAATTGCTCCTAATGGCCTGTCAGATGGTAAAAGGGAATGCAAAGTAGATCATAAAAACAATTCTAGCATAGCTTCTGAGAACAAAATTCTTGAAACTTGCGCTTTTGCTAAGAAATACGAAAATACAGAAAGTGAAGCGGCTTCTGGAGAAGCAATAAAACTACACTATTATCTAGTAATTCCTGTAATCCGATTTTGTGATTGCAGCAGAAAATGGAATCATGTCTTCCAAGTTTCACCCATTTCTTAAAGGAAGAACTGTAGTGACCAAAAACTGCATGTACTATCAACAATAGATTACTACTGCTTCCACTTAGGGTTGGCTGAGAAATGTCGCTGCTGATGCTTCAAAACTGCCGAAATGTCAACTGTTGCCAGTAGTGTACTCTGAATGCAACTCACCACACAATAAGCTACTGTGCTCAAGAGAATATCAAACTGTGTTATAGATATTTGGAAATATAATTATGCTACAGTCAAAGGACTTACATTAGGCAGTGTATCAACAGTCACAGATAAAATAGGATATAATAGCCAGTCTAGAAATACACATAGAAAATGAACTTTTGGGTTTGTAACTGCCTAACACAGCACAACACACTAACATACATACATTGGACAATACCTTTAGACAAGGTTCCTGAAGCAATTCATGTATTCTAATATTTTTTGGACATAGGGATTTTATCAGGCATTCCTCCTTCAAAAGCCTCAGGAGAAAAATATTTTGCACTCAAACTGCCAAAACCAGTTAAATTCTAATTCTGTTACAACTTCAAAAATTGAAGTAGGTTTCAAGTGTCCAAACCAAAAGACTTACACCAATTCTAGAAAATAAAGATGACTTCAACTTATTATATTAACTAACAAGGTCACTGGTACATGAAAGTTCAGGATACGCGAAATGAAGATATAAATATATTAGCTACAAAGGCAGTGTATACATACTCTCGATTAAAAAAACATGCAAGGTGGTGTTTCCCTGACACTGTGTCTTAAAGCGTCTTATTCTCATGTAATTATCCCTTTTTCCTACAAAGAAAGGCTATCATTTTTAGATGGTCACAACTTCTCAAGTTAGTCTGAAGCGATAAGGAAATAAAATATTGCAAGACAGTATTATGTCAATCAAAAATGCTGAAAGAAAACAAGCAGCCAGTTTTAAACATTCTATAAAATTTTACTTCCATTATCCCTTTCTCATTTGAGCTTTCATGTAAAGTTAGTATTGTTTTCAAAATGCTGAATATCAAAATGTCCAGCATGAGAGAAATTCTATTTTTCCCTCTGCTCTTACGCTCCCTCCCCAGTGCTGCAAGGGAAGAGGCACAGCCAGGGAGCCTGGCACAGCCCTGCCGTAGCGAACGTCGGGGTTTACCGTGCCATTTGAGTCAGCACAGCACCACCACCCCTTACAACTGGGTAACGTCCCTGAGGCTCCACTCCCAATAAAGACTGAAGAGGCTAAATCAAATCACAGCCTTGCTTTCCACTGGCTGTTTGAGATGCTCTTCCACCTCTCTTTGGTGGCTGCTAACGAACTTGCACTACGCCACTGTCATCTCTCATTCAGGTCTCTGTTTAGATAAGAACAGAAAATAAAAGATAACCAGCTCTCATTGTAGACTCCAGCCTGACCAAACTCTTCTCTGACATTTCCCAAGGCATATCATAGAATCAAAGGCTGCTTTGGGTTGGAAGGGACCTTAAAGGTCATCATCTAGTTCCAAGTTCCCTGCCATGGGCAGGGACACCTACTACACCGGTTGCTCAAAGCCTTATGAAATCCAGCCTTGAACATCTCCAAAGATGGACCATTGACAACTCCTCTGGGCAACCTGTTCCAGTGCCTCACCACCCTCAGAGTAAAGAATTTCTTCCTGCCAGCTAATCTCATCTAAATCTCCCTTCTTTCAGTTTAGAGCCATCGCCCCTTGTCCTATCACTACACACCCTTGTAAAAAGCCCCTCTCCAACTTTCTTGTAGCCCCTTTAGGTACTGGAAGGCTGCTAGAAGGTCTCCCCGCAGCCTTCTCTTCTCCAGGCTGAACAACCCCAACTCTGTCAGCCTGTTTTCATAGCCTGTTTCACAGACTTCTCATTCAAGTTGCTCCTGAAGATAGACCAGGGTCTTTCTGAGCAAAGCGTGAAAAAAAGCATTTGGCTAATGCTAATGCCTCCGCCATTGACAGTTATTTCTGTGAAAACATCAATTTCCAAGTAGTTCTGTCTCCAGCAGAAAGACTCATGCTCTATTCACCATCCTGTCCTAGTCACAGATCTCAAAGACATCGAAAAAGTGTAAGATGATCACAGGCACTTTTAGCCGTGACCAAAGAATCAGCACAGTTACCCTGTGCAACGCGAGGCCAATTTACACCACAAACTTCACTGTGATAAGAAAAATACAGTGTCACTACGTACGTCATGAACCTGCGTGGAAACGGGCTGCTCTCCACCATCTCCCCTTGCCATCCCACTTACCGACAGTGTCTCACGCTTGTCTGCACATAAAGGTTTTGCTTTTTTCTTTTTTTTTCTTTAAGTTTTTTTACATTGTAACAGTATTGAATTCATGTTTACAATTGTTTCCAGACTCTGAAAGGCCCATGTGGATGATAGTACGTTAATGAGTTCATATAATTAGCAGTGATGATTGGGCAAACTGTGGGAAGGAGAACAGTCTTGTTGACTCATTTTCAAAATGAAAATGCATTTCATTTTGAAAAACAAAAGAAAAAAATAGAATTCAAAAGAGGAGGCTGTCTTATATACTACAAATCAACCATGCACCAAAAAGTAGTGTCTTGTTACACAAAGGAGACATTTTGTTGAGCTGCAGACAAACTTGACTGTCGCAAAGCTTTATATTTCACATTGTCATCGAGCAGCAAAATCGAACAACAACTTCCAGCAACGGGGGGAAAAAAAAAGAAAGAAAAAAAAAGAAAAAGTTAAGAACGAATCATCTAGAAAGCGAAATTCTTTCCAGCAAAGCTGACCATTAGGTAGTCAGCCGATGGACCAAGCTTCGGTGGCTGGGAGCAGGCACTGCAGCCCCTCCACACTGCTTCCATGGAGACATCTAGGGGAGATCTGAGCACCAGGGCCTGGCACTGCCTCTCACCTGCTCCCCACAAAGGCATCACCCGGGGGCTGGACAGCACAGCTACTAAGTTCATCCAGAAACTGCCTCAGAAACTTTTAAGTAGGCTTTGGAGGAGCTGGGCAAGTTCAAGAGCAGGCAATTAGCAAGAAACGTCAGCACCTCTTCCTAGAATCGGGCTGTATTTTCAGAAGAAAATACATTCTTTTCAAGAAAAAATATAAAGCTTGCAAATAAATATACATTACAAGGAATAATTTTCCTTCTGATAAGAGTCAGAAAAAGAAAATACAGGTTTTCACACTTCCCAAAGGAGCATTTGTCACTTTTCCCAGTCACTGGGTAGGGATTCCCTATTACATCCCATAGGCAGTATCACCCTCTCACCTCAAGAAAATGAGATCAGGCATAACGCTGGCTGCTGCGAGGACATTACATATTATATGACTTTTTTTTTTCCATATTCTCTGTTGCAACAGCAATGCACAGATGGGTCAAGCTAACAAATTGTGTAACGAATATGAGATTCAGACAGGCAGGCAGACATCTCACAAGGCAGAAAGCACACGAGATGCTGCCCTTTCAAAGATCTATAATCTCCCCAGAAACGCCCATGTTTGGTCTGAATCCAGATTCATGTTCAATTCAAGAAACAGTTGAAATTGTTCAATAAATCAGCTTAAGTGTAGGCAAACCAGCATATTTGGTTTCTTCACAAAAAGTTCATTTGAGTTTTACCCAATATTAGCCTACATATAATTCTGTTTTATAATTGGTTTCTGAAGGTTATGCAAAACCATCAAATCAATTTAAGTATGACTCAAACTCACTTCACCAAAGGCAGAATCAAGCTTAATATGTCAGTCTTTCAATCTTTAGGACTCTTTAAAAAGGACATCTATCAATAAGCTATAGGTACCCTTGGCAGCAGCTTAGAATATACTGATTTTAAACCAAAACAGAACCTCCCATATTTATACAACTGCTGAAAGAAAGACTTCAAAACAATGTAAAGGATCTTCACACTGTCTTCAAAAATTCCAAATAAAAAATATTCACTAACTTGATTTATTCTCCCTGTGTAAAACATGGCAAAACCTTCCAGGAAACAATTCTAAAAACATAGGGAGAACATTGACCATTGAATAAAATACTCTGCTGTGGGAAAACATAAACACTTTCTCCCAGGCTGCGCTGCTGAGCTTTTCAGACTATCTCAGAATCTCAGATGTGTCACACCTTCCCATGGGAAAGAAAAAAAAAACCAAACCCACAACATTTTAAATGCAGTATCAAAATAATAAGAATAATAATTAAAAAACCAAACAAACACATTGACCTGATGACACATCTGTCTTCCTAAAACCTGTAACAATCCTACTCTCAAAATTTCTTTCCCACGAAATAAATTAAAAAGAGGGTAGACTGCACATTTATGCACAAGAAAAAGGTTTGCAGAACTAAATTCTAATTCTGGAAAGCGTTGTTCACAGTTTACAACATCCCCAAGGTATTCTACTATGTCCAGTTTTATGAGGTGATAGCAATAAATAATGTTTTCTTCAGCTGAAAAACAAATGACTCCTTTATCTTTTCATGTCTAAATCAGACACCTGATGAATCAAGTCACATATTCAATATTCAGTGAGGAGGCAACAAAAGACTCCAGATTATATACAAAGGATTAAAGAATGATAAATATGATCCCAGAGCTATGCATAGGTACATGCTTATTCTGCCTGTGAATGGAAAAGGAAGAAGGAAGGGTCTTCAGGGAAAGTAGCCAAAGGAAACTGAAGCAAATGTAAAAAGCATTTTTAGGCTATATTTAGAAGAAGACATTCTTCAGCCATTTGCCAAGCTATCCACGTCATTTCACACAGCATGTTTTATCCAGCTTTATAAGTCTATGAGAGAGCAAGGGGGAAAAAACAATCTGGATCAGTTGCCAGAAATGGAAATCTTGCATTTATGTAGAGGAACGAATATTTTAAGCATGTGAATTCAAGAGTACTTTCCAAAGGGGGGAAAAAGGAGGGGGGCTGGGGGTGGCAGGGTGTTAACACTTTCTACAGATACCACAGAAGGATTCTGCAGTGTATGCCTTATCAGTAACATGACAGCCTCCAGCATTCCCTTCTGAGCCAGGCTCACGAGCCTTAGCTCTACACTAAAAATGAGTGAATTTCGCTAAGTTCAAGTCTTCAACTGGGATAAACTAGCTGAACACTTGTCCATGTTCGTGTAGATAAGACAGCAGTTACATAAGCAATTACATATTTCTCCTCTATAACACGGTGAACAACCATTCAAGATGAAGACACAAACACCAAACGTGAGAACATAAGCAGAAAATACTCCAGTTTTATAAGAATATCGTGATTTTTCTATAACTCATTTAGCACACGTCACAAGGTTCAGCTATTTGCATAAAGAAATGTCAAGCATACAAAAAAATATGTACCAGATGTAATGATAATAGGAACAAACCACATGGAAATTTCCTGTTACTGACCTTCTGGAGGGGGGGAATGGAATTAATATGAGATATAGGACTGGTTTTACGTAAATTTATACAAATGACTTCTATAAAAAGTTTTTACCTTCATTCCCTTCTCCAGGTGGCTGATAAAACGAAAGCCCCAAAGATATGATGGCTGCAATTTCCAAGATTATAAGAGTCACATCCTGCAACGCTTCCCAGACTAGCTGTAAGAATGTTTTTGGCTTCTTTGGAGGTATAAAATTTTTTCCAAAAATAAGCTTTCTTTTTTCTAGGTCTGCAGCAGTGCCAGCTAATCCTGTAAAGAAAATAAAACAAAATAAATTAAAATTGCAGTGAAATAGAAAATGTCCACTTATATCTGCATTTCTATAAATTATTTCTTCAAGAACAACAAGTTGTACCAATTATAGCATCTTAACAAATAGGTAGATATTCCATTTAAATTTTATTTTTGCAAGATGATTTGTCCTTATGTTCTGAACAGAATCCTTATAGACTCTATTTAATACTAATTCCTGCCAGTTTTAATCATAAAAAAGACTTTGAATTAGTAGATTACTTTAATAAGATCTACATGTATAAATACATACATACATGTAAGCTATGACTTCTGAAAATAGATCATAAAACATAAATAAATTATATTTGGGATGAGGGTGGAATAGCTGTTGGCAGCTTTTGGTAATACCAGCAGAAGCAGTCCACATGTCTTTGTCCTGACCTGAGGTCAATGACCTCAAAGTATAAATCAATAAAGCACGTCTTGTTCTGCTCCAAAGCAACCCCTCTCGCTGCATACTCACTGCCAGACCACCGCTGGAATGAACCGCATCCCAGTTTTGTTAAGTGAAAAACAACAGCCAAAGTGACAGGTTATATATGCAAAGAAATCAAGAGGAAACTACATGGTTCCTTAAATCGACATAAAAATGCCCATATTTTGCATGGTACCTTGACTTAAGAACATTTCAATTTAAAGATACTGTGCAAGAACATGTGGTTGCACTGAACAACCCACTTCGGCGGTGTTTTTCCTATTTTTTAATTATACTAATGTATGCACATCTAAGGCCTTTTTGGGGAGGGGGGGAAAGCCTTGTGAGGGTTAGGGTAGAATAACTGTGCCCATATACCACCCACAGAAGCATGAAGAACTGCAATAAAATAAGTGATTACATGTATCTGCCAAGTAACATTTGATATCAGTTGGAACGTTTCCAAAACTGTAGGTTTTTAATGTAATCAGCAACGTGAAGTTATTTGTGGCTATTCACCCTAACACAACACAATGAAAATACTTCAGTTGAGAGTTGACCTCGGAGGAACACAAAGGTGCCTGCAAAGAGAGAGGACGAAAGGATGGATCCCACGCTGCACAGACCCCTCTCCTCCCACTGTCTGGACTAAGTTCTTGCCTCCCTTGGAGCACATCAACATCTCTGGGGTACTTCGGGAACGGAAAGCCCTGTTAACAGCACCTTTGAGATGTCGAGCAAAACCAACCCAGATCCTAAGGCGCTAACGGCACTCAGCTTTACGTCTCGTTCATTCAGGACTGGTGCAACTGTTCCCAGCAGCGCACGTGCCACTCAGTCACCTCTGGGATGCGAGCACTGGGCCCAAGCACCATCCCCTCAAGATGAAAGTGATGCTTCTGTGAACATATCAACCCTGCCACAGCACAGGCAAAGATAGGGACTCACCTTTCACTTTAAGGTATATAATTACAGCTGTGGTGTAGCTTCTGGCTCTTGGTTAACTCATCAAAATTTCATTTCACCTTCAGCTTCTAAGAAATACTATCCTTCTCTATCCTTCTCTCCCAGATAAAGGCACGCTGTAGTTATTATGACCTCACTTCATTTAATTTTCAGTACCTAGTGTTTAGTGACACCGTTAACAGACGGGTGCCAGCTATTACGAAGTGTGCCTGCGTTATTCTCCGTGATTCAAACAATAACATGTCAAACCTCTCTGCTCCTCCATGAGCTCCCAGTCAGCTTCCAATGGGGGGTAAAAGCTTCCCCCTAGGACATATGAATTGCAGGCGATGAGCCATGAGGGCAGTCACCCTTCCGTGAATCGATGCAGATCGCAGCAGTTCGGACAGCACAATGTGAGGGATCAGGGGAGTCACTCACCACCGATGGGGTCTGACACGGGGACAAGCCTTGAGCAGAGGCCAAACAAATGCAGTTTGATTAGCTCTCAGAGAGCTGTAAAGCCCTTCACTAAAAATGTCACGCACAACTCGCACTAGGGCCCCAACCTGCTCCAAATACAGCGGTGACTTCATACATAAAGGGGAAAGTACACGGACAGCATTGATGGTGGTAAGCATTTTTGGCAGAGATGTTTGTGTAATGCATTGACAAGCAGCAATTCAAAACTCTGAAACAGAAAAAATTCAAAAGCATATTGGAAAGTGGAAGGAAGAGACGTCTGAAAAACGTCTATTTTCCAACGCAGAACATATGTGCACGGTGGTGGGCCAGCTCCAGCAGGTAGGTAGATGCCTGAGTACTCACCAGCATGAAAGGTATGGCTGAAATAGTATAGGAAAAAGTTGCAGTATTTTTCAACAATCCTAATTGTATTTACCTAAACATGATGAATTCACAACTTCGCAATTACGCTATACACTTTACTGTCCAGTGGACACATATCCTGTCCTGTGTTACTGATCACAATGCACATACAAATACAGGTACATATTGAAAAGCCTCCAAGGCAAAAGAGAGATACTGGAACTCCGAGAGCTGCTTTTTCTCCTAACAAAAATTGTAGAAATTTAGACACAGAAATGTAGACACCATAAGGTTGAGGACTAGATTGAGTTTAAAGCATCTATGGTCACTGTTAGTTTACTTAGACCATAGTCTAGAAGATATGTTGGAATTTAGACTTGTCTTTTATTTAATGGTACTCTTTCATTTTGCATAATAAATATTATCTTCCTCAAGACCCATAAATAGAGATAAGGGTAAATTATGTGTGCGAATTTATTCTTTTCTGAAGTCTATGTATTGGTGAAACTACTCACCAAGTCAGTCTTATCTGGAAAAAAGAGCGTATTCATCTTTAATTATGAAATTTATTTTCTTGTTTAATTTAGAAATAGTGGAAAACAAAAATTCAATGTTCAGTTCAAACCAAAAGATTTCCCTTCTCCTGACGTCTGGCCATCACTCAAAAAAAAAACATTCAGCAAAATTTTGTGTTTCTTTTTCCTCCCTCTGAATGCCACAAACTCACACACTCATATATGGGGGAGAGAGAGAAGGGAAAGGAGAGAATGAAGAAACCTACAGACCAACTGATGAAATTGCATTATAATAGTCCTAAGCATTGCTGTAGAGATAAGGTCAGAAAATAAAACACACACAGAAGCCAAAGTCGTACAAAGAGATACAGTTAAGGCAAAACATGACTGAGCATCTGAGGCAATGGAAGTTGTTTATTTTGCAAAAGCTTCCAGAATTTCTCCATACTATTTCCAGGAGAAGGCATCATAGAGGCGAGGCGCTCCTTATCTTTTTCAAATACTCTGCTTTATTCAGAAACATTATTTTAACTGGTCCTAAAGGTGTTTTGAGCCAAGCCTCACTCAGTCACTTGGAGAGGATTAGAGGTCACTCCGGCAGCTCCGCGGGACGCCGCTCCCCAGCGGGAGCACGCTGATGGGCAGTGCAGATGGTAACAACGTCAATTAGCACAGCAAGAGCTGCAAGTGGGCATCTGCCCTCACCAGTACGTTGAACCAGGAGACGGCTTTCCTGCTGCTAGATTTTCTTATCGTTTTTTTCACATTACACATACTGACTTCATTATTGTTCCTGAATATATGTATTTTTTTTATTTCTCCCTTGTCCTTTGAGTATTGGGTCCTGAGGCAATAATGAAAGAGCACTGCAAATGAAAGTAATCCAAAATATCATTTCTATATGAAGATGTAAAACATCTAAGGAAGTGAAGAACCACCAGTGTGGACTAAAAAAATTAATGCAAATACCAGTCCAATATGACTTCAGACTTCATATGTTACCAGCAAAAGCAGCAGTCTTCTGTCTTATATTCTGGATGACAACAGGCCACAGAATGGCTGGTTTTATGTTCATTTGTCCACACAAGCATGCGTATTTTATTTTATTATTATTTTCTATGTCAAAGCTGTGCAATACTTCTTTGCTTGACCCAAGTGCTTTAGAATGATTATGCAGATTTTAGGAAATATTGTGAAAATGTCTTACTGATGTTTCTAGCACTTGAATAATTTCTTAAGGTTTCAGTTTCCAAAAATTTTCCCTAAAATGTGTTTGAAATCTGTGGGAGAATGAAAGTGATTGCATAGAAAACATTCTCTACAATGTTGTGCAGTATATTAAATGCATTTCTGACTTCATCTGGCACTTGCTTTTTTGGAGGGAGAAAAAGATTAAAAAACTAGAGAAACGCCACGTAATAAATTTTCTCTTTTACCTACATCTATCTGTCAGTTACTGCATGCTGAATATAAAACCCTCATTTCAATTAATGCTTCCTGGAAGATTGTATTTCTCTGACCGTCATCTCCACTGCAACCAAATGGGAGCATGACAAACAGAGAACGATTTTAATGCTGTAAAAATAGCAAAAGCACATCACTACTAAAGCAATAATTTAAAAAGACCCATATAACTTTTAAGAGAATGTTTCACATCTGCTTAAATTATGAGATGAAGAATGGAGAATTTACATTTGCACGAATTGTGCAAATAAACCATTCACTAACTCAGTAACTTTCTCTGTATGTTTCCTGATGCATCCAGAAAAGCAGATAAAAATTCCAAATAGCAAAACCTCTAAACAATGTAATTTAAAAATCACAGCATATGTAACTTAAATGCAAAAAAAATGTTCAGCAAGGGAAAGTAAAGGCTTCACAGTGCTGCTGAACTGCTACTGAAATCAACGCATAGAGGAAACCAATTATTTTGGCTAGTGAACTCTAACGACAATTAGCTATGACATGCATGAATTCTTCCTATGAGAACACAGATCTGTATTTTACCTCATGAGCTCCTGCCACCCTAGTCTCAAACTCTCTTCTCAAATGATGAGCATTCCTAGCATCACGTTACTAGGGGCTTCACAGAAACGAAGATGTAAAGCACCACAAAGCAGCGCCTCGACAGTTATTTCATTTTCTTTGCCTTGTTTCACCAACTCCCTTTATTTGTGAATGAAACAATCCCTGCCATTCCTGCTGCCACGTAACGCTTTAGTATAACTTGCCCAGGCCCACCAGCTTCTGTAGCTCTCGCATAGATTCTCAGAACTTCACAACGTGAATTACAAATACGAGCCCAGTTGTAACACAGAAAATTGAAACTCATTCTCATTCAGCATTGTTAGGGGGAGTTTACTCTCTGGCTTCGGAAGTAGATTTCTGTGGACTGTTCTCCAGATTCTTCTTCTCTCTCTTGAAAAAGCTAGAAGTGATAGCAGGCCTTTTTTTCTTCCACATCTACCACGTCGATCCAAGAAGTATTATCTATCAAGTGACTAAAAGGGCTGAAAAAGTCAAATTCTCCATTCAAATGAATAGCTAGTAACTAACAGATGCAGTTTCCAAGATCTGCCTTAGGAAACCATCCCTGCCTAGGAATCGGAGAAGACAGAGACACGCACAGCAAACCCTGATTACTGTTATGGTTAGTCTATTTTGCCCCTTATGTATAATGATGTCATCAAGGACACTATGATGTAATCCAACATCAGTCTTCATTAGGTCATGAAGTCTTCACGACGCTTGTTTAAAGGGTATCTAAGTCAAACACACACCTGCTGTGGTACCAGGTATGCCACAGAAATATACATTGCATTAAACTACCTGTGTTACTGACACAAGATGACTTTTTTCCAACTAAAACACACACCAAAGATGTGAAACGCAAAGTGAAAATATTCACACCTCGAACGGACGCCTCTGTCACCTCCCAGTTTTATCATGTATGTTGCTTGAAAAATTTTTGGTTGCAGGACATTGAAATTCTGTTCAGGTCATATTAAACTAAAAGCAGTTGAGAGAATCCAGTCCATCAGTAGGAGAGTATTCCATAGTTTCAGCAAGCTGAATTTGGATTTCATTAGTGAATGAACCTCAATAAATAATAATTTCCTTCTAATCTCAGAACAAAGCTGCCTGTAAAGTGTACTGAATCTCATTACCGGTTTTCATTGATATCACTTGTTTACATTTGTTTACCTAAATTTTAAGAAATAGCTCCAAAAATTAATAGCCTTTGAGATTATAAATCATACAGCACATGTCCTGTAAGCTTTACGCTGCTGGTGCTACTACTTTTATGAGTTCATTTGGCAGACCCTTGCAGGAGTAGAACCTCTTTGAGTCAAAACACTTTACAGCTAGATCTAAATAGTCAACATCCAGCAAAGAGGAGCACAGAAGTGGTAGAACCAAGAAATTAATTAATTCCCCCTCCATTTCCATGTTAATCATCCTCCCTCTTCACATCCGACAGCAACAACTGGCCAAGTCGGTGTCCTGCCCTCACCTCAGCTGCCACTGTGCGGTACAGGGATCACCTTCAGCACCTGAAAGGCAGCGAGCTGACTACAAAAACCTGTGTAAACCTTCCCTGTTACAGGTTACAACCAAAACAATCACTCTCAAATCATACAAAGTACATAAATACATCTCTAAATCCACGACTTTTTAAAAAATAAAGTGATTGAAGAACTTCACATTCTTTCTTACAGACTGATGCATTTAAGGTAAACGTTAGGAACAGATACATAACAACTTGCATTTCTACAAGGAATTTCTACCTCTCAATCTCTTTCCAGCTACAGAAATGCACCAGCAACTTTATCTCAATTTTATGAGGCAGCGAAAGGCTGAAGTTCTCGCCCCGGCCAGTTTGGTGGCAGTTCAGGGGAGTAAATTCCCATCTCCTGGGATTCTTGATTTACACTCAGCTGCAAGACACCATGCAGGATTTATTGCTGCCAAGAAGCACTGAATGCTCCATGACGTTTCATTCATTTCCCCATCTAGCCATTTTGCTTTTATTTCTTCTACCTTCCTCTAATTTCTTTTTAAAGTAAAATTGCTCTGAAAAGAAGCTATTAAACAGGAACGGATAATTTACATAAGACGACTAATAACAGCAAAACCAGAAGTGGTTCCCAATAGTGACTGTAACGTAGCCCAAAGAAAAGCCACTCATTTGAAAAGTCAAGATACGATTTCATAATAATCTAATGACTTGGACTTAGGTGCATGGCACGACCATGAGCCAATATCAAGGCAACAGATGAGACATCAAACATGAAAGGCAAGATATGCGTTGTAACAAACAACTAATTTTTCTTGCCTAAGCAGATGACAAAAAGCTTTCTGCAAAGGCTGGTAGTAAAGCATTCAACAAGAGCTGAAGGTCTAGTACAAAGAAAGAGGAATTAGAAATTTATTTTTCACAAATGTACTGCTTTCGGTAGGAGTATGGCTGTTCAGGGGGAAGGATAATCATCCCACCAGAAATCATCTCTTCAGCTCTTACTCCACTCGATAATCACTACATCATGTACATATGTCTCATCTTGTGTACCACAGGCTCCTGGAGATGTTTTTCTTTTGTTCTATCTTGATGTAGTATCGAGTACAAGAAAGTCATTACAGATTCAGGGCAGCAATACTAATAAATACTAATAACGTAGTACGTAAATCCACCATCCAGCTCCCACACTTTACCAACCACATAATAACAAAGCCATTAAAAATTCCTTGTTACTTACACATAAACAGCAGCACAGTAGCAGTGCAGATCTTGCCCTGGCACTAAGAGACAGTTAACCTAAAACTTATGGAAGGTCTCTACTGCAGCTAAGCCAACCGACCCCCAGCCAGTGGGATGCCCCACAGATGCCAGGTACTTTGGGTTTGTTCGGCATCACATATCTTCAGCAGTTTACTGGTACTGGGGCTTTTTGGAAGAGACAGGGAGGGAATGGGGGAACATAAGTGTTTCTTTCCCCCATTCCCCCTTTCCAGGTAGTCAAAGCCTTAAGATAGTTTCTTAAAACTTTTTTTTTTTTTTGTTAAACAAAGGTAGGATTTCATTCCCCTTGAAGGAATGCCCTCTGTACACATGCCATCATGTACAAATGCTCTCTGCACAGGATTACCCTCAAAGCTCCCATTTTCTACAGAAACATAGACGTATAAGACAGGACATCAATGAAGTTGATGGAGAGCATGAGGGAAACAGTATCAATCACTATGATATTACAATGCCGAGTTATAACATGATTGTTCCAGATAATATGAAAGCTTTTTCTTGCCTTTAATATTTAAATCAAATCAAGCATCCCTGACTACAGCTTAAGACACACTCGCTGGCTCTTCTGTAGGACCAGGCTTGAAAAGCACCGATGTGAATCGGGTAATGGCAGAGAAGAGCAACCATGTAAATTTAACAGAGGAGATCCAAGGTCTTAGTGAAGAAAAAGGAGGAATAAATGAGCACAGAGTAAAGTCAAAGTGGAAAGCCTTCCTTCATTAACACACCTTCCTAACCACTTACCATCACTCTCACTGGACCCTACAAAGAAACTCACCACTTTCTATGTATTGCTAATGGCAACCACAGGGAGCGAGGACAGAAAAAAGACCCTGAAATCCATCTGTGAGTCTCTGTTCCCAAACGACAGCTTAGTTAGTGCTGCTGACAAGCAAACCACTCTTATTGCTATGGAGGAGCTTCTGCCTGTGTGCTTGGATACAGCACAGCCTGGGGAAATGCAGGTCCTCCAGCAGAAACACTACCATCAGTCACGGTCCTCAGGGAAGCTCCGGTTACATGGCTCACACAAGTGCCTGCATGAAGGCATCTCCTGCCAGCTGGGAGCTGTGTGTGTGTAGATGCTCCTCTATGCCCTGGAGTAAGTGCAGGCAAACAGGTGAACACCACCAATCCATCAGCAGGACCAGTGTTAGCTGTGGTTAAGAGGTAGAGCAGGGGATAACATTGGATCTACACATGGGATCCTCTCCGAGCAGAAGAGAGAAACGACGGAGCCACACATCCACCTGTGCACAGGCCTAGGCTTACTGTCAGCAGCAAGTGAGGGTGACTGGTGACACTGAGCCTGGGGACTCCTGCTGCTGAGTAACACCACAACTAAGAAACCCACGATTACAAAAACAGCTGCTGGACTGTCCACTGTTTGTAACAACAAAAAGCCTCCAACTTCCATTTTTCCTATTTCTTATCACAATGCTTAAAAGTTTTGTAAGTAAAACATTACGTGCGAAGGACACACACGTCAATGAAATGTCCCAGAAATGAGGCCATCCGACTGAAATTTAATACAGCTGAACACGTACTAAGGACAGACTCAGCTGGCTTCTCCACCCTGTAACACACTTCAAGGCTGATGTGCCCTACACTCACTAAAGACTTCTCATGATTTTCTGTTCGGTTCCACAGAGCGTGTCCACTCAGAATGACAGCCACAGTAATCTGAGAAAGCAAATGCCCAAGGAATAAAGCACATGCAACTGGTAAAGCATGGCCTGAGAGAAGAAGACATCATGCAGCTGAAGACACATTAGACAGACTTCAAAGTCAGCACAGTACGAGGCTCTTACGCAGTATCCTGACAGTCCTGCACACCTCTCTTTTTCTAAGAAGGATCTTTACTTTGTCACTGCAAACACCATAGGTTCTTTAGTATAAGCAGTTCCAAGGGTCTATAGCTCATATTTATTTGATGAAGCCTATTGTAGAGGTTAAAAGTAACACAATAACACATGCTCTCACAACAACAGCATGGAAAAGAAGGGTTTTTTCTAGACGAGGCCAGGAATTCCTAAGTTAAGGTAGCTTATTCCTCATACAGATGTTTTAATCTTTTACATTAAAATAAGAAGACAAAATGTTATGTTCTGAAGAGACACATTTTTGTGATGTCTACAAGACAGTCAAAGTGAAAATACCAAAATCCACTTTGCCAAGTGGTTAAGAAACACCCTCACTTAAGAAAAAACAAATAAACCAGACAGCCATGATGTGCATTTTTCTGAGGTGTTATCTCCAAGTGCTGCTACTTGGCAACTCTTAATTCCATTGCTGTCTTTGTCAGTGTCCTCTGCTCTTCCTGTGAGTAATGTCAGCTCGTCAGCTACACAGCAGCTGCGCTCACTTGAAGCGATGCCTTTGCAAGAGGCAGAGCATTTGCTGTAGTGTATCTGATGGTGCCGTGTATTCAGGAGAGTATTCGAGGTATCTAAAAAAAAAAGTGGGAACACTGAAAAAAAAGCGCTATGATCATTATGCCATCTGCAAGCAACGCTAAATGCCACTATCGCTCCTGCAAGTGACAATGATGTCACTCAAAACCACAATGCCTAACTTGTGAGGAGACAGGAAGATAGTAAGATGCTTTTCAAGCATCCAATGGATTACATCCCACTGCTCAGGGGCATTGAAGTAATTAGACCTTTGAAATCTCTAACACAGCACACACACTGCTCTGCTCTTACCTGCCTAACACTGTTGCACTCATCCTCACCGTTTGCTCCATCCTCTTCATAAACAACTGAGACTCACCCATTAGCTCATCATCTGCCTTTCTACGGACTTAAGTACCACACACACTTGAGGAACAATAAAAATGAAAGAAGCTGTAAAACTTCAAGCAAAGGTGCCAACATGAACACTATTACAGTGCCTATCTCCTAACTGAACACAGATTCATAGGCAAAAATTTAGCGTCACTGGGCACTGATAATTACAGCAAGTCAAACAAGCTCCCTATTGCCCCATTTTCTAGATAAGTGGAGAAAAGATGGCAAAGAAGGTCTCAGGAATCTCCAGTCTTCTGGTAATTAGCTAATTCAGTCCACAAAAGCTTCCCAGGTGTAAAAGAGCAGAGGAGTAGAGCAGGGGACTCGGCAGCAGCAGCAGTGCTTCAGTTGGGATGATGGCACTATTGGAAAAGATGTAATATTATTCCTCCAAAGAATTCTCAGCCTTATATAAAAATAGGATAATATCAAGAGAAGCCTTTTTAAAATATTTTGGAAAGTGACAAAGTTTTCTTGAGTCCCGTTATTATTTTTAAATGATTAGAAAATATGAACTGTGACCAAAGCAAACCCAAGATGTACTGTGGGATACAGCATTATTTTATTCTTATACTCACGTGCAGCAGAACTCCATTAGGAACACAACACCCACAGACACCTCCTCATTTAGCACACTAAAAAGCCCTAAAGAATAGACTGACTCTTATATGAAGCACATATTGTCAATCACCTTGATAAGCTCTCAACATAACTAACCTCATCTGAATGCAATAGTCACTACCGAAGTTCTCCAGATACTTTTCCAGTGCAAATCAAATACTAAATTAAATTATAAAGTAAGTACCTCAAGGAAGGTGTTCCTAGTCACCAGTAAGAGTGTAAGAAAGAACCAGACAAGGACACTATATATTTTTATGCACTTCAAACTCGTCTCACTTCAAAAATCCAATCTTAATAGAAATATTCTAGAACATGTAAGACTTAACTAAGGTTTGTTCTTGAGTTTTCTCCACAAATGAATCGTGTATCTCTCTAGCCTGTTTCTCACTCTTTACTGAGTACATAACTTCCATTGTATATTCTGTAGAAAACTGAGATTCTGACCTGCATCTCATCATGCATTTTATCGCTGGGGTGCCGTGGAAACCCTTTTGGCTGGCTAGAGGCATGCAAATAACTAGAGCTACCGATCTTGGTCAGCTCAAATCTGTGGGAATGTCAGGTAGCAGAGGCAAGCACGAGACAGAAACAACAAGCGTGTAGCAAAAGCACACCCTAGGAGACTCCTGAAAGGAGAACACTTTAGATCCAAAACCCCGTTCTCACTGATGACAAAAGTAGGAAACGTTTTTGGGATACAGAAGATGGAGTTCCAGCAATCCAAAAACCCACTGAAAACTGTTCAACTATAAAGAAGCTCTATTCAAGGCGACAAAAGTGGGAAATGATTTGTATTCAAATCACTTATTTCATCATATAATCTATGTGTTCTTTACGTGAAGAATGACTTCTTCCACCTTTTTAATTTTATGTTCCATGGTTTGACAAGTTGACAACTTTGTGTCTTTTGGCAAGTGCACATTCAAGAGAATGTAAAAAGTTAGTTCTGCATCAAAGCTCTGGCAGAACTGTGCTCACATTACAAATACTTACAAATTAGCGTAGACACATTAGCAGAAATCAAAATATATTGTATTGTAAAATAAGCACCAAATTCATATTAACAACCATCCTTGGGCAGCTTCAGTGAGTAAACAAAAATCACATTTTCTTACTCCCCCCAAAATAACCCCTACAGTTATTAATTAACCTTGATACATGTGGAAGCTGAAGTTTTTATTTAAAATGAAATCTCAAATTAGAAGTCATTTAATCAACTTATGGCTTTAACTATTTTCCTTGCACAGCAATTACCTATGTTTATATTTTGCTAGCCACTTCATTTTACTTCCAGTCCATTAAAATTCATTGCTTCACTTAATCCAACTCAACTGGGAAGAGGCACTCTTAATCCAAAATAAGAAC
Source organism: Tauraco erythrolophus (assembly GCF_009769465.1). Classification (NCBI taxonomy): domain Eukaryota; kingdom Metazoa; phylum Chordata; class Aves; order Musophagiformes; family Musophagidae; genus Tauraco; species Tauraco erythrolophus. The sequence continues at coordinate 20,387,095 of NC_141476.1, read as the reverse complement.
TTCCATGCGAAGAGTTAATCCATAATGGTCAACGAGGAATAGATTTTCCAGAATAAATCCACAGGCTGAGAGTAGGTAAATCGCTTAGATTGAGTTTGATTTAGACCATTTTCACCTCAGCTTCTCAAAGCTGCTGCTAGAGACCTGTACCTCCTTGTCCCCCAGCGATGGCAACACGGATATTTGGACTTGCAGCCACACATCATGCAACAAGAGAACACAATAATTTACTTTGTCAAATTATAAACAAATTCTTGCAAGCAGAGAAAGACGACCACCAAGAAGCAAAAGAGAAGCAAAAAGAGATTAAAGAAAAGCAACTAAAACAAATATTCTTATTATACGAAAATGGAGCAGAACTCTAGGCACTCAGACTTTTATCGTGTAACACAGAAGCATAGATTTAGATAACCACTACGTAGGGACTTAATTACATTCTTTACACTGAAAGAGATGGAAAAACGAAGTTATCTTAGTTACACTCAGACCAAGAAAAGGAGCATTTAAAACATTTACCTGACTTAACCTAAAGGTGTTAGTTTGTCCCATTAGTAACTTTCATTGCAAATTCTATTTTGATTTTTATATGCTTTTCTTTTTGTAGAAGAGTAGGTTTTTCTTTGCACAGTTCCTTAACTGGCCATCTTATTTTTCTGGTATGTTCCTGTCTCATACAAAATGTTTTGGGGTAAATCAGTCCGAATTCATGGTAAAGTCGGGTCCAAAATGTTATGCAAATTACTATTAGCCAACTGCTGTACATATATTATGAAACAGAAGTCTTCCCAAGTCCTTGTCAATGGCTGTTGAACACAGCATGATAAATGACTTTATATTTTTAGTGAAGCTCAGGTTTCCAAGTTTGTAGAATAGAAGGCATTGGAATAAATCTTTCTTAAATAGCAAAAAACCCAAAATTCCCTTCCTAAGAAAAATTGTTCTGGGAAACTGGCAATCTTCCTAAACCCCAGAACCTTCCAGAAATGCAGAGGATGATACAAAAGTTTTTGTCATCTGTACAACCATTTGGCTTATAGCTGCAATGCAGCATTCTCTTCAGGACTGTACATCACACTTAAAGGATAATGTGACCCAATTGCCTACTCCGTTCCATCATTACTCATTAATGAAGAGACCGGGCCTAGAGGATTGTCATTGCAGGATCAAAAAAAAGGTTCATTAATACATCTCTTAAGCACGACACACAGTAACACTAAACAAGAGACAAAGAAAATCAGACACACTTTCAACATACTCCTTAGCAATGTTTAGAGAACACTGTCAGTTTAAATAGCACTGATGACATACTATTATATTATGAAATAATTTTGACTGCTATAGAAAGTGCAAACACCTTGAAATAAGAGGGCTAAGGACGAAGTCATTCCTTTCGGGCAGACATCTTGAGCATGCATTTGTTTTCTACAGGTTATGTAAACGATAAGCAGAGACGAAGTGAACGTGCTGAAATATTCAGGATGCTAAAAGGCAGACTTTTTTTTTTGGTGTTGCCCTAATTCTGCTATCCCTTCTGCTAAACATATTTATATTTCTCCCTGTCTCCCTATGTGCCTCCTATGTGTACTGCTCTACCTGAAGATCATCTGAACAGATCTTCCTTCTTCCCTTAGTATCTTTTTCCACATTCCTTATATCTCCCTTCATTTTATCTCAAAGAAACCAATGTCTCTGGTTAAGTATCAGCCAGCTCTCCCTTCTTCCCTCTCAGCTTCTACTGCTCAGCACAGTCCTCGCTCTCTCCTTGAAACTTCTTCATCACTTTAAGGAAATTGTCTATCCTCTGATTTCACAACTGTTGTTTAACATCACGCACTCGTTTGGGGGGAGTGTTGGTTGGTTGGCTGTTTTTTTTAAAAGACGAGCATGAGCACAAAGTAAACAAACTTTTGGGAGATCAGCATGTGGCAATATCCATAAACTGCCAGAATTGGTGTCGCCAAGGATGGCCACAGAATACTGTGTACTTTGCAGGATTATGAATGACACTGAAGAAATGTCCTTTTAGGAAAACAAGATATCGCTCATGTTTCAAGATTTGAACATTATTAAGAAAAATACTCTGTTGTTTAAAGATTATGAAAAACAGCAGCCAACAAAAAACTTTGAAAATAATGACGTGAGACTGTTAATACCAAGTACCGATACTGCTTTCCATGTAAGTGCCCTCAAGATTTTGGAACTTATTGGAAGAATGAACATTTATTAATTTATTAATGTTATTACGGAAACAGGCTTGCACAACATAAAAAGTCCGTAAGAGCATTAATCTTTCAACTTGCTAAGCTTTTTGTCACAGCCTTTATTTGCAATTAAGCTTAGTGCATACGAGGTTCACTGGCTGCCAAGCCCCAGAGGACTGATACAGCCTGGGATGGGTAATTCAAGCTCCTTTTACACTGACCTACCAAACTCTGACCTCTTAGACCTGTCTGGTAAAAGTGAGAAGGTATTACAATTTCATTCAGACCTTGATATCCGAGCAATTCATTCAACAAGGGTACCAATTATGTTTGATCCCCTCACCTTTCCCCCTGCTTTTGGACTGGACTGATTTGCCGTGAAACGGTAATCCTGAGTCATGCTGAATTTGATCACAGTGACCCAAGACGAAAGGTTCTGGGTCTTGAAAATTATCTTTAATTCATCCAGTTTTCCTATTTGTTATAGTTCGAATGCTATAAAAACACAGGCTCTCCATCTATAGATAAGTATCTGCCACACTTGTTTACATGCAGTCAGGATGATATGCACAAAGACCATCATCTGCACTGATGAAAACATACATATGAGAATGTTTCACACAGCTTATGTGTCCTCTCGTCCTCACTTGTATCAAAATATTAGATCTGTAAAACGTGAAATGTTTCCTCTACCAACGGTTGAAGACGACAGGTGATTTCATTAACCGATACAAAGCCATCAATCCAGTCTACCTAATATGCTTTAATCTTATGAATATGAAATTATTTAATAACAATGTTCTATAACCAAATACAGCAACTAATGCAATCAACATCTAATCAGAACCAATACAGACGAAGTTCCTCAAAAAACGATGCCTGAAAGTGTATTCATTGTTGGATTCACCAGTCCCCTCACTAGAAGAGGCTTCCCTCTGCCTGGCTGCAGCATTAGCACTTAATGCCTCTGAGTTCAGCACACGCACAGCCCACATCAGCAGCACCGATCTTATCCGACCCTGGCCACGTAACAAGTGGTGGTAAAGCCACAGGACCTCAGGCTTCAGCAACAGCCGTATAAGCCCCAGCAGGATCCTGTACATGCCCACGCAGGTAACCAGTGCTGACGCCTGCGATGCCCCGACTTAGTGGTTAACCATCAAAGAATCTGAGCTGGATACATTCTGTTATCACGTATTTCCAACTGCAAGAAAGATGCAGACTTCTCTAGGACTACTTTGCTTTATAAACACTTAATTTAGAGCTTGATGCTGCTTCTGAGGTAAGCAGTGGTTCTGCTGCAGGGGTAAGCAGACGGTTCAGGGTCCCAGCACGGGCAGACACCCTGCCTCCTCAACCAAAACACCCTGCCCTTGCTAGGACCCATACCTCACAGAAACCAGATGCGATTGTCAAGTTGCAAATCTTATTTAATATCTTCTTAAACGTTAAAAAAAAGTCAATGCCAGGCTGAGGCAGTTATTAAGGCTCTCGTCACCTCCCCACTTGGAAATTCCTTTTCCTTATCATATATCTTTATGATGTTTTCCTCTGCTCTGGCACTCTGCATTTGTTTTTGTTCCACGCTTTCCCCCTGCCCCTGAATCCAGACTGCATCTGCTGTGCTTTATGTAACACTGCTTTGTGTAACGTCATAGGACCTAAATACAAAATTTCAACGGGAAACTGCATCTAAAGATTTTCCTTTTGTTGATTTTAAGAGAGCAGCTTCATTACTGAGGCCTCAGCTTCTTAAAGTCAAATTCCTTGAGGCTAAAAACAGTTGAACTGGTCCTGAATCCTGGCTTGATCAAGCTGCTGCCTTCAACACCCTTGGCTTGTCCTTGAAATGGCTTTCTGCAGCCATGACTCACTCTGCTACAGCACTCCTTCTGCTGGCAGAAAACCGAGCCGAGTGGCAGAGAGTTAACCATGGAGGGACGTCTCCGTGTGAGACACACACCGGGAAGATTCCTGGGGCACGAGGAAGGAACACCAAGCCATCACATCAGTGTTCTTGCTGCTCAAAACCAAAGAAAAGCAGTAACTACAATTCAATTTTCCTGGCTTCGAAAGCACTTTCTCAATGCACAATTTCATTTACGTGCAGGAAAAAATAATACAGCCAAGCTTTTGATGTACAAGCAACCACTTAAAGAGGAAAAAGCGCACAGCAGGAAGTATTTGAATCATATGAGTATTAGGAGAAAATAACAAACTGCAAACAGGCAGGTAATTAAGCTGTTTGCAGGCTACTTTGCTCTTCACGTACCACATCACTGGCATGTAACTGACTGGATATTTGCTCTTCAGAAACTCACTTCTTTAATATTGCATAGTATTTCTGGAAACTTCAGAGTCTAATATTCCTAGTGGTATAAAATAAAGGACCAAGCGTTCTTGTGCTGCAGTAGACCATGAGGATTTGTTTCAACAGCAAAATTCTGTCTGGAATTTGCCTTCAGACAGATTAAGTCAGATGTCTGAAAGCTGTAATTCCAGGAGGGATAACACAGGATGCTTTCTGGAACATACTTATCTACCTGAAAACTATGCACAGGCATTAGGCTGTTTCCCAATGAGCCTTAACAATCTGTGATCTGTGTGGTATCACCTAAGCTCATATTCTCTCCCTTTCCTGTGTCCACTCAGTGTTTACAAATTTTGATTAGACATTAGTTCACTATCCAACACAGTGGGGATTTGAATTATGATTGAAGACCAGCAAAACACAAACATACTGAAGGATAAAGCAATTTACATCTCAATTTGGCATATCTCATACTATATACAAGTCATTCTGGATATCTAAGTTCATTAACTTTCCCTGAAATTCACGTGCCACAGTGGTACAAAAGCCAAGCGTAAACCACTTCTTTTCCCCTGCCCACCCTAAGTCTGCTCCTGAGCAAGCCAGGCTTTTTCCAGACCTATTTCCTATGCGGAGTTACACGAACAGCTGTGCTGACACGGAAAACCAGTGGCAATAAAGAGCTGGGAACTAGAGAGGGTGGGAACAGTCACAGCTCAAAGCATCTAAACTGCCAAATAATATTTTAGCATTAACATAAAAGTCTTCGATCAGTGCATGTTTATGAGCACCTCTCTCACATAGTGTCAGTGCTATAAAAATTACTGAGATTAAAAGTATCAGTTTGTAGCACTACAGTGGCAAGCACAGGTTTCCATGTTAATGGTCTGTACAAAACCCAGCGACGGTCAAAAGGTTCTGTTTATCCTCATAGCAAGGACTGTTTATCCTCACAGCAAATGCAGCCACACACTTTTTGCTTTTACAGTTCTAATGTTTGCATAACATAATGCTCAATCTATTAACAGCAGACTACTTCTTGACCCTCACATGCCTATATATTTCGAATGTTTGGATTCTCACAAATCTCAGGAAGTTTTATTTCTGTAAAAAAAAAAGAAGAAACTAATTCACAGGGATTACATAAAGTTTGTACAATAAATGTCGTAACATAGATTAAAAGTGTTTATTCTTGTCTAACTCGCACACATCTTTCACATAATATCCCTTTATGTACACAGAGCAGAAAGAATATACACAAATGCAGAAAACACGTCGGGGATACCACAGTGATGATGCAAGAGAAGGTGCAAACTCTAAACGTGAACACTGCCTAGAAACATGAAACTGAGATAAAGAGCTTTGGTTTAGACTCAAAAGTTGCGTATGTGGTAATACCCGCCTAAGCGCAGACTGTTTTTTTTTCTTTTTTAAATTACACTTGCACAAAAAGATAAGATATCCTTTCCATAAAGGAACAGAGTCTGGTGGAAACACATGCTCAGGGAACAGAACTGCCCTATATGGCCTACGGTAGAAATCAGTTTTTCCCAAGCACGCGGCTTGTACGGCTCATGGTCGGCGAACCGATTTAGCGCAGAAATCTAACGGACTCTATCTGGAAATAATGGACAAGTGTGAGAAGGACATGTCTGCATGGTTTTTAAAGCTCTCATTTCCAACATGCAAAGCAAAATTCAGGATAAGTAAAGATACTATTTTTGTGGAGATGTTGGATTCAGTTTGGCACTTTTGTTGTTGAGGGTTTGTTGGATTGAAAGGATATAACTGCTTTTGAAATTCTCAGAAAATTTAATGTAATCTACCTTCCAGTTATTTCTAAAATTACATGCAGTTGAAAGATCACATTAAAGGTCTTTTATTTCAGATCTCTTCATGCCATAAATCTTCTGATCTGGAAAAAATGTGAGACCTCTAGGAATGATAAGTACAAAAGCATTATCTTTAAATACTGTCAGAAAATAAATAACCACTGACTTTTGAATCTGAAGCTGAGAAAGTAACACACATGAAGACAGAGAATTGAGTAATTGTGGAAGAATTTTAAACATTGCAAGGTTTTTGCATTAATTTGTATCTCCAGGTACTTCTTATTTCAGTTCTAATTCAGATTTCTAATGATTCCGCTGTTTAGCGCACTGATTGCTCTTGCTCACAGCTCACACTCACTTTTGCAACAGCTAAAATCTCTAAGCCAGGAAGCAAAATGTTTAAGAGCAGCAAGTGGCAGCATTTTTTTTTCTTTAAATGCTGACCAGTGACCTGGCCTTCCACATTTTTTTTAGTATCAGCAAACTAACAAAACACACAAATCCCAAAGATTCTGGGCAGTTTGCAACATAAAAAAAGTCAGAAGATACTACAGGGATGATTATGTTTAGATTTAATCAAATACTTTCACACAAAAAAAGTCAGTGTCTGATCTAAACCATAAGAAACCAAACAGGTTCCTCTTATTAATGTGTTTTCCCCAGTTGTTCCCCATCCCCCTCCCCCTCCCACCTTTAGATATTGTCAAATGTTGTATAGAACCACAGAATGGTTTGGGTTGGAAGGGACCTCAAAGATCGTCTAGTTCCAACCCCCCTCCCATGGGCAGGGACACCCTCCACTAAACCAGGTTGCTCAAAGGCTCATCCAACCTGGCCTTGAACACTTCCAGGGATGGAGCATCGACAACTCCTCTGGGCAACCTGTTCCAGTGCCTCACCATCCTCAGAGTAAAGAATTTCTTCCTGCCAGCTAATCTCATCTAAATCTCCCCTCTTTCCGTTTAAATCCATTGCCTCTTGTCCTGTCACTACACACCCTTGTAAAAAGCCCCTCTCCAGCTTTCCTGTAGCCCCTTTAGGTACTGGAAGGCTGCAATAAGATCATCCCGGAGTCTTCTCCAGGCTGAACAACCCCAACTCTCTCAGCCTGCCTTAAAGGGAGAGGTGCTCCAGCCCTTGGATCATCTTCACAGCCCTCCATTGGACCCGCTCCAACAGGTCCGCATCCTTATGCCTTGTGATATTTATCTATCCTTCTAGTTAGCTATTATATGGTGATGTTTTTATGCTCAATTTTAATCAAATCAGTTTAACTATAAGTTTGATCTGGCCTGTAGCGTCTCTCTTCCCAGATAACTTTACACAAAAGTTTGAATACAAATTTTGTCAAAACCACAGCTTATGCCAAGATAACTGCCTTTTTGCTCTCCCTCCAGAATGCACATGGACCTAAGAATGTACCACAGACACCTAAATGATGCTAGAACTGGAGAAGCGTTTCCCCAGATTCCCACCACCCATAAGTCTTCAGACGTCTGTTTGACCTAAGAAGAAGGGCTAAGCTGAGGACAAACCAACCCAGCACATCAGCCCAGGCTGTCTCATCCAAAGGCTTACAAATGTCAAGCCATGCAGCGAAGTGATATGAGCCTTCATGGACTTCATATATACCCAAACCATTACAAACAATAGTTTAAAACAGTGCAAACTGCTGTTAGATCAGATTCTGAGTTCTTACAAAAACGAGTACATTAAGTCATCTACACAGTTACAATTACAATTGTTTCGAGAGTCCAGGTGTCATAAGCAGTAGGAACAAATCAGAGAGCAACAGATCTGCCTTGAGGTACAAAGCCACAAGGATTTTTCAATGCTATTTCAATTATACCCTTATAGATCCCAATAAAGGAGACTTTGGAAAACACAAGATGCACTTACAAGTTAGCAAACTGTCCTGCATGACCAAGCTAATTTTTAAACCATGAAAATGATTTCCTTGTGTCAGTAATTACACAATTTTGCACAAAAATATATACATATGCACAAGGCAAAAAGCTGCAACTGACGAGGAAATTATCCATCTATTCCAAGTGTGCTGCTTACAAAAAATTGACTCAAAAATTAAATTAAGCAAATGGTTTATAACAAAAACCCTAAGAAACACTTCCAACTTTAAAGATCTGTAAAGTTCACTTCAAATATTTCTTACTAATCAGTTTTGGTCCCAATGTCTGGGAAGATTTTTGTAAGACATTGCAAATTCTCTTGAATAGGGTGTTAAAAGTTGTAGGCTTAAGAAAGAAAAAAATCTCATTACCTAAGATTTTACAAGCTGAACATAACAGTAAAATCTTGTAGATCCTAAAAAGGAGGATGCAGTTCTACAGCTGTAACTCTGTAGCATACAGACAACCAACACACAACCATCACAATCTCTGAGTAGATAAAACAATTCTGACCCAGCTCGTCTTACTCCTTTCATTTAAATCAGCAAACAACTTGCCTTACATCCACAACAAATAGAAAATGACAATGAGAACCACCTAATACTTGTTGGCTCATTTACCATTCTGGCAAATAAAAAGGATTTGAAATACTTTTGCCAAAACTCAGATTGATATTGGCTTTTATTTGGCACTAACTGTGGGTATCCAACCTTGAAAGAAGAAAGGCCAAATTCTGCACCACCTCAACACTGATAAACCTCAGAGAAATCTTCAAACTGGGGGTCAAATTTCTAGGAATATGTTACACCAGGTGTTACTGCCACAAAACCTCCTAGAAATACAAGATGTAGCAAAACAGCTAGGTGTGGTGAAGGCCACAAGGAAAAATAAAGGAAATACAAATTAGGAAATAAAAAGATACTATTTATAGAGAAAATAAGTACCCTGTAACAGGCTTGAGTTCATCAGTCCCCATACAGATGTTATTTATAGACGGTGTTTCATCATCCAATTTTAGTTCAACCTTCCCATTAAAAATACAAGATGAAAAAAACTTCATTACACACTTTGATTTACAAGCCCGAGGACGAACGTGGTGACCATGGGAGGAAACGGGTGTGAAGAGGCAGCGACGTTCTGCAGATGCAAAGACAGAAAGCGCTGTGAGGGTGCCAGGGACACGGAGGTGAAGGAGGGGGTTACGTTTAGGCAGCTCCGCTGCACGGCTCTGTGCAGCACCTCACGAGTCGGACTGGAACCCGTGTGGAGCCAGCAAGGGATCTGTCTGGGGTTAGAGGCAGGTTTGCTGCTCTGCAGGGCCCCGCGCGGGCTGGATCTTGCTGTCGGTGCTGTGCAGCTTCCCGGCGCGCGCAGCAGCCAGGAGGGCAGCGACACTGCCGCAGGGGCCCCACGGGAGCTGGTGTTGAACCAGCATCCCGAGGTGTCTACACTGACTCCTCCTTTCCAGAACACCCCGCAGCACTTGCGCTGCAAAGACTCTTATCATTATTAAGGATATTCCCGGATATTCATCCCCTTCATTCAGCCCCAAACAGCTGACGGAAGGATGGAAAATGATCCTTGAATATACAAGCAGGTAAGTTACACCACCCAAATACACCTGCTTCCCAGAGTGACAGAAACACTCTGCAAAGCTGCTCCAGCCTCTGCAGAACAGGCAGAGGCTGCTATTAAAATATTGTCTTGGTGCATGCAAGCTCCTTTGATGTTTCATAATCCTAAACGTGCTGAGAACTCAGTGAAAAACAGATTCCTCCTACTACAGAGATCTGTCTCATACACCAGGCAGTTCCTCTGGATATAAAACTGATCCCCAAGAGCAGGGAACGATGGATAGTTTAAAAGGCTGTGCTAGTGTAGGATGGGCCAGGGTCAAGAATAACAGCGTGCCCACACTCTAGATAATTGCAGTAAGCTCACCAGGATTTGCTCGGCATTAATCTTGATATAGTCACCAATCATTTCATCTGCGCTGGTTATAATTAGTGATAAATAACTTGCAAATAATGAGAAATAGCTTGTCAACAACACTTCATTGCTCTTAAAACTGCCATGTGAAGTAAATCCTGGCAAATGATCACACAGCACATACATATGCACACATATACAGCATTTCAAAACCTAAACCCTCCCAATACCAGAGGGAAGTTCTCAAATGATGTGACCATGATCTTTCCCCGCACATCTGTTTATATTCCTACAAACATAAACTGGGGAGAAAACTCAAAACCATCAGGAGTATGTATACCACATACAGCACTGATAGGTCAGTATCTGCTCAACTTAAAATAGCTCCTTATATCCTGAACGTGGTACCGAATTTCCAGGTTAGAGGTCTAACTGACAGGAAACGTGAAGAATGCCAAAACGTGTGGAAGTCTACGAGGACCACTGGGGAGTTTAATACCTGCGTAAGGAGGAAGAACCACAGCTTGAGCTGGGAGGTGGAGGCAGGAAAGTGGCTCTAGCTGGGAGCCAGGCACCAACTCCATTCAAACACTGCCATATCCCCTTTGGAAAGGACGCAAAAGGATAGGGACGATTTTAAGTGAAAGCAATTCATTAGCTGAACCTGATGCCTCAGTTTTCCACCCTGCTGAGATAGCAGCCTGAGTCTATACACAGCCTGTGGAAGTTAAAGCAGGTCACGGTCAGAGGAGAACATCACCAGCTCTGGTCTCCATATTGAACTACCAAAGAGTTATCTCATGATTTCTCATGGAAACCAGACATCACTAAGTCTTTTACCAAAGAGAAAGTGGCAAGGAGGTAACAAACCCTGCAGTTCTGATGACGGGAGACTGAAGATAACGGCAGTGTTCGCTTCCAGTATATTCCAGCATATTCATAAGCTTGTGATGCCTCTGCTGTCGTATAGCATTACAGCTGGGCTGCAGATCTGGTAAACAAAGACGGGACTGGAACCTGAGCTGGGTGGAAATTTGTGCTGGTTCCTTTCATTGTACAGGTTTTGCTAGAGAATAAAATTTTGGCACAGTGGTTTCCTGAGGCACCATGTCATATAGGTTTAACGCATCTATCTAAATTCCAGCAGTTTTCAGAAACTACTTGTAAGTAGTCAAAGCTCCAGGTGGTTTTTAAACAGGATGACCACATCAAGAAATTTCGGCAAGATGCAAGGATAGAGCACACTGCTCTGCCAGCAAGCTCTCCAAGCAAAGGACTTGCAGTGGTTTGCAGTATAGGTCTGCAGAAGAATTTGTGCAGTTTTAATTCCTTCCAGTGGAGGACAGTGGTTTACAACAGAAGGAACTGAATGGTTGCATCTCATCCGGCAAGTTAGCTGCTTCATGTTGGCAGTGCAGATATATATTGCCCAGGTTTTATGTGAGCTAACTACGGTAAGCCCCAGCCCGGGCTCTGACCGTGTTAGTCCAAACATCAATGGTCTCTTAAACTCACCCTGGAGCACTGTTGAGGTTATGAGCACTGTTCCGGGTTACCGAACGGTTGAGTTTATGCTGAAATCACAACATTATCATCACAAAGCTTCTAAATAGAGACAATCTGAACCACTGGGTGGAATGCTGAAATACTGTAAGAACTTTTTTGAACTACTTGTATGATTCAGATGTATCAATTTAACTGTATAACACAGTGATTTTCTGGCCGAGCCTGCACCACTTTAAAGGCTTGATTTCCACAGGGAAAAATCTCTTATGTAATATTTAATATTTGAAATAAAATGCTGAGAAGGCATGGATCTTAATTATTTAGCTTCTGACACATACCCTCCCTTTAAAAATTCAGTGTCTGACTGCAGATCTAAAAGACTTTGCTATAAATAAGTTATCTTCTCTGAAGCTGTAACAAATTTCAAAAAGTATTGCAATGGTTCTTAGCTGATCAGAGGAAGCACAGTACTGTTAAAATGTAAAAAAAATACATATTTGAATATTATTTTAAGGCTCCAAACCATTCCAGGCTGCTGGAATTCTATAAGAAAAGGCTCAGAGAGCAGCTTTTACAAAATGACACGATTCAAGTACGTACTTTCCAACAAGCCAAGCACAAGATTAAGGGAGTAGTTACAGTTTCTCTTATCTGCAACAGACCTGTTTCTGCAGTAAGTATCTTCTAAATGGAAAGCATTCTAAATTAATTACATAAACCTCAAGAGGCAGTAAACTAATTATTCTGGGCATACATAAGATGCTGTTGAGTTAATCTCTATGAACACAAGTGAGTTAGGTTTGTATTGACATATTGGGCCAAATTTATTTTCAGAGAAATTAACTTCAGCGGAGTCAAGCCAGGAGTGAATTTTTCCTCTCTAAGTAGAAACAGGTCTATGATCTGAAGTGTGAAGATTTATTGCCTCTTGGGAAAATCACATTGCACTCTAGTTTTATAAATAGCAAGCTACTCTTGCACACTCATATGCTTCAAAATGCACAGAATTTTTTGTTTAGCTTCCTGACAGTTGGACTGTTAAATGTGACCCCTTTCAAGTGAGCACTGACTTCAGCACAGAGGATGCAGGGGGTACCGCTGAGCTATGGAAATAACGTATTCCTGAAGCTACCTGCAGCTTCCCTACAGTGTTCAAAGTCCATGTACAAGCAGGAGACACAATCCTCATGTCTAAAGCTAACACAACTACCTCAAAGCGTCTTGTCTACATTTAACCAAATAGTTATTTTTGAAAGAACATCTCAGAGACATTTTCATCTGCAATTTTTCCTATTTAATAAATAATTATTCATCCAAACAGTGGTTATAAATGTCATGTATTAATTTTTAAATTATTTTGTATAGAGGAACAGAACTTGAAGCGGTAATTGCTACCACTTATTAAGAAACAGATGTACTAAGAACTCGAACTAGCACAAAGCTAAGTGTCTCCACGGGAGCATTAAAAGTCCCACCAGCTCAGGAGACAATGTCTCCAAACTCCTTCAGCTCTACATGTTCACCTGAAGCAACCTCAGAGTCCTTCACTGTGCTAACAAGCCAGCATTCCTACCATGCACGTCAGGACAGCATTCTCAGCGTCACGGGGAACTCTGTGACAGTAGCCTTAGCGTTCATTAGTGTTAATCTATCTTCAAAACCATTTTGCCGCCGAATCTTTTTTTTTTTTTGAGCTTTCTTAAGTCATCTGTCTAGAATTCAGGAACATGTCATACAACTACTCAACTCTGAGTATTAAAGGTAAAACTTTCTTCTTTTTTAATTTATTGTCTTCTACTTTCCACCAACCTCTGGTTCACATAAGCATCTTACACAGAAAACTATTTTCAGCACAGCCAAAAGAGACTAGAAAAGTGCCTGAGGGCAAAGTGAAACAGGCATGGAATCAGGCTGCAACTATTCAGAGACAGAATTTGTGAGAACTGGCATGGCTCCTTGAAACCAAGGAAACTCCCTTGACACAACGCGAAGGGCTCATACTATTCTGAATGCTTTCTGAAGTGTTAATACCTCGGTTACCCCACCCTTTCTTCTTATGGAAGTCATTCCTAATAAATCTGTACTTCTCAGTGCTACTAATGTTATCACATCAACTTGTTTTTCAAAAGCCCTTCCTTCAATGTGAGTGTAAGAAGACAGCAGCAGAGAAAAGTTCATCAGAAATCAGCCTGACTCTGGGACAGCAGGATACATAGAAATTACCACCACTGCAACCTAGATAATAAGCAAGGGGAAAGAGATGAGGCAGGGAGGTTAATCCCACTGGCCTTTGGGATCACAGCCTGGCATCTACACCTACTCTGTCCCCACAGAAGTTACTGTCAGCTTAACAGCAGCATGTACATAAAGTTTAAATCTTATTTAGACTTATTCTCATTACTATCTTGGCAAACGTAGCCATATTAAAGCATGGGTTTAAATACCTCTGTGAAAAAGAGCAAGCTAAATTACATTAGGAAAACACCCAAAATTACTAGTTTTAAAATCAAAACCCCCACTGCAGAGCATTATGGTGATCACTGAGAAAATTGCTATAAAAGCTAGAAGGCTGTTTTCTTAGCAATACCAAGAGGATCTTTTCCATTGTTCTGCCAAGATTCGCAGCAGTCACAGAGACGTTTAGCTGCTTCTGAGGTTCATCACCGCAGTACAGCTGCTGTTTGAGCCATAGAAAAGTGTCAGCCTCCTGGAGAGTCTTAATTAAATAAAAGGCAATTTTAGAGGGTGGGGGGAGTATTCTTACAAAGTGAAGCCCTGCTATTTGGATGTCAATTTACATAAAGCTACATTGCACTTTCATTATAAGTTGCATTCAAATCAAAAGCAAAATCATTGCTGAATGATTCTGTTTAACTTGAACATCATCAGAACTTAGGCTGAGGTAGTCATCAATTTCTGTTATCATTCAGCATATATTCTCAAAGACAAAGCAAATCCCACATTTCAAGCATGACTCCTTCCTTCTTAGACCAATATCTAACGTCATCTCTCTCTCTAACACCGCTCACGGTGAGGATGAAGCACGGTGCCCGTTTTCGACAGATGACGCGGAAGGAGGAACTGTTAAGCTATCACTGTTCATCTGGAGTAACTGAGACCCAAGGGAATGGTAACTCTCATCTGAGCAGCAGCAGGTTTCTAATTATAGTTTATTAAGAGAAACGTTCTCTGTTAAAAGTTACTGTGAGCACCAGTACTGAAACCTTTCCTCCATCTCTAATATTAAAGTGTTGTCAGTGCTGTAAATGCCAGTTGACTGTACAAAATGACAAGTATCCAGGCACATCCCTTGCAACAACTGGCATCTGCTTTGGAGTCATTTTACTTGGTTTGAATGGCACTAATTAGAAGTAGTTACATATAAATGACATCCCAAAGACTTGACACAATAAACATTGCTATCTAGTGCCATTCATTTGCTCTTCCCATTCAAACACACACAGTATTTACGATAATTTCCATGTTCACTGCCACCTTTATCCCACAAATAAGGTCATGAGACAGACAAACAACAAATACATGAAGCATCACATGGAAGTTGAATACATAATAAGCTATCAAATGCTCTTCAAAGTGTCTAGGCCAGGGTTTTGATTGCTTCTGAAAGTTGTGAATGTACCTCTAAGAACGTGGATTAGAAGGCTGTCTCTTTACTTAACCTTGCAAAGAAGCCATCAATTGGCCAGGCAGTTTTATAAACACCATCAGAATTTCCTATCTATTCCTCTGTTTTACATGCACAAAAAAGCACTAGTGAAAAACAACAATGTTTCTATTCTCACATGGGTGTAGACTACTAGGAAGGACAATTGAGATTTGAGCTACCAACAAGAGACTTCTGAATTTTTCTGTTGCTGACTAGGATGTCCTCTGTTTCTGTGCATACAACAGGGCAATCTGCACAGTGCAAAAAGTTTCATTTTGCTCAAAAGAGCAGATACAAAAAATCCAAGAAAACACTGAAGGTCCTTCATAGTCATATCTGGGTTTTAGGAAAAACCTTTCAATAGTGCATTTCTTCCTGGGTAGGTCTAAAACATCCAACTTCAGAACAAGTGGACATGCCTAGCAGTAAGCAAAGCAGCAGCAAACTACATATCTAGAACCTGGCTGGATGGAGAAGTCTGAGCCTGGAGGTCAGATGGTCTGTGGCACAGAGACAGTATTTTACACAGCCGCAATTAAGACCATGAATAGATGTCGCTGCCTCAAGAAAAGTCAGCCACCACCTAGTGACTTCCTTTGATTTCCACCATTCGACATTTTTAGCATCCCACTGCCCTTTTTAGACTCACAGCGGTTTCTAATACCTACTGTATGGTTTCCTTCACACCTCATACCAACTCTCTCACAACCGTAGTGGCACATTATTTCCATGCACCTTTAAATAGTGGTGTTGGTTAAATAACTCATCACTAACGTGATTTCAGAAATCCAGAGTGTCTTCTAAGGTGCAACCTTTAACAATAATTGCAAATATAAAACAGAAAATTAAGTCAAGCTGAAAAAATTAAACCAGTAACTTTCAATGCAATGTCAAATTTCTGACAAACTGCACATTACCAAAGAATAAAATATTTACTAAAGGATAAAAAATTTCATTTTCCTTAATGATGTTTTTGGGCATGTCATTTTGTATATAACTTAGTAGAAGATGCAAGGAGAAAAACCCTAATGGATCACATCCAAAACAGCATGGTGACAAAAGGTTACTGGGACCTCACAGAATTCTGAATCCCTTCTACCACCTTTTAAAAATTTGCATATACAGCTTAATTTTCATTGTTTCAGATCTCAAACAATAAATGTAGATTTTTTTTTTTCTTAAATACTCCCATAAAGGTATGAGCACTTCAAGCATCTTGACAGGAGGGCTTTGGAGTCTCCATTTGTTGTAGTCCCAGCATAATAGCAGAACTCCCTCTACACTAAGCAATATCACCACGTAACAAAAGAGGATGAATAGAGTCTTGATTTTGTGTCCCTGCTAGTATCACAGAGCATGCAAGACTCTAACAAAACAACACATGAAACATTTCTGAGGCTCTTAATTAATTCTTTTCCAGAAGAGTGTCAGTTAACACGCAGCTTTCTTGTTACTCAACACCCAGTTTAGCTCTAGATAGTCCAATTCCAAATTAAACTATTTGAACATATGCTGAGATTTTAACCATATTTAATGTGCGTGCTTTAAATTAAGTAAATGCTCAAAACGCTTTCTGAAGGTCTCGCAAGGCGTACCTAACGCAAGCCACAGACAGGCTCTGGTCCTGCACATACTAAACTTCCAAGACACTGTGGAGGGTTGTGTTGTGCCTAATACGATTTCAAAGATCTGAGGAAATATTCGTAATAGCAACCTCACAAATTGAAAAAAATCTCATGGTTCTGCACTGTGAATGCCACGCTGCCTTCGGCACAAAGGTATTCGCTAGTATTGGAACTGACCACAGGGCCTTAGAGCAGGAAACAAAGATGGAGATGGGTGCGGTGAGGTGAAGGGCACACCAGAACCCTCCAGGCCCTCAGGGCTTTGCTTAGAGTTCTACCAGCTCTCCCCTGCAATGGAGACATTTCTGTCTATCCAACGCCGCAATCTAAAGCTGTAAACGTAAATTGTGCTAAAGAAGCAGCAATTGTATGTATATGCTTTGCTGTTGGAGAGATTCCCAAGCAGTAATCTGTAAGTGCATGAGTCCATTATACACCCAAATGAAATAAAAAAAAATAAAATTTTCCTTTTCCTATCAGATATTTATAGTAACTGTTCTTCTGCAACAAGTCCTCATCAAAAAGAAAAAAGTGTCCTTCTGCCTTTTAGTTTACGTAATGTACATGCCAGAACTGTGCTCTCTGGCTATGTTTTATTTATAAGTCAACTGCTCATAAAGGACTTTTTGAATTCCCTTCCACCAGTCACTGTGTAACCTTCAGAGTATAAAATCTATGAAATCTCAGGAGAAAAGACACTCAGTGTAAAGCTTGTCCTGCTAGGGCCATGTGAGATGAAGCCCAATTTTATAAATTCAGCATTACAAATAACTGCAAGACAACACTGGTATTTTCAGAACTACACGGGTACTTGGGCTACTGACTCAACACTGTTGCAAGAACTTTAGTGTATTTTACCAAATCAGAATTCAAAGCATGCTAAGACCTATGCCAAAATTCTTTGTCATTAAACTTTGTGATTATATAATCAGATGCTTTTCAACATCTCCAAACATCCATGTGTATAGGTCTCTGGAAAAGACAATCTCAGTCTGTCTGCCCACAGCAGCCAACTTTTCTTTCTTTCCTTCCTTCTATTAGAAGACCAGTCTTGGAAAAATGGAGCTGTCTTTTCACCTCGAGGTTCTCAGTTTTGGCAAACTAGTGCCATTTCCCAAGACTGGCATGGCTCCCCAAGACTATTACAATCATTATTTCATTAAAGCAACTGTTGGGATGATACCTAGTAAGTTGTTTCCTTTTTTTTTTCCTTAATAGTTCTTTCTCATCTAAGCAACTAGCAACTTATTTATCACAAATATACAAATATTATGCCCAATATATGTAAGAATATTTGTATTAGGAGCATTACATTTTAGGAAATACTGGGTCAACAAGAGTTCCTAACTCATAGTGTTATGTCTATGTTCATTAACCTGTTATATTCAGATGGAATTTTCATGAAGAAATTCATTTATTGATTACCCTACTTTTAACGTTCTAACTCTTAGGAATAATATTAAGATATATTAATTTCAAAATCCTTCAGATTCATTTGAGATTCCCAAATTAACAAGTGAATCAAGAATATGTTGCAGTATGCACAAGGATGCAAATGTTAAAGAAACACTGCAAAGTGCCAAAAGACAGGGTAGAAGGGTTATTCACTTCTTTTTATCGTATGAAATACACCAAAGAAGTTCCATACAAACGTTTGGAACTATGAAAAGGATTCTCAAAGCTTACTTGCACAGCAATCTTTTCAAATACCTATAGGTTATACCATAAAACCTGCTCCATAACTGCTCTGCAGCGTAGACAAGCAGCATTTTATTCCATGAAAGAAGATTTCGAATCAAGTTAAGAGTAACAGCGTTGTTTCACATTGACTATTCATTAACATAAATAAATGCTAAAGAATGTCCAAATGCAAATTTGAGTGAACACATTTCACTCTATCATGAATTTTTACTTGCACTTCAAATTGTGAAGCTGATATTCTAAAAAGCAGAATAGAAGTACTAGGCTTGAAACGAAGCTGTAGGCAACATGCCATATTCTTAAGAGCAATTTCCACAGTTACATGGTTTGCTTTTCAGAAAAGTCTATACTTAACACATACACACCTACAAAACTTCGATGGTTTTTTGACAAATGCTACTATTTGTACAGAGAAATTGTCCAGCTCTTCTGATAGCCTCTAACACATTGCCTGGCTTCGTGCTCTGGAATAACCAAGCTCTAAGGTAAAATGCACGTGCACCACGAGCAGTTAGAAACAGGAGCAAAGCATGCCTGCCATCAGCCTGAGCATTTCCAGGCACAAGCATCCTCCTTAAACTGCTCAGCAGCAGCACATTTTTGGCTTCAGTTTTTCATGGTTGTTTTTTGGGGGGTTTATGGGGGTTTTATTCATTCTTTTTTTTTAAAGCAGGATCTCTGAAACCTCTGTTAGAATAACTACTCCAATGTTTTCCCTACAGACCTTGGAAATAACCACTAACTTCTACACACCACATCTCTCTCTGATTCAGAAAATCAGCTCAATTTACAAGGCCTATCTTCCTTACCTGGCACAGCTGTGACCTATGGTCGAACTCCCTGGTACTTCTGCTTTCTGCACACAGAACAGGGAACGAGGCATTGACCTTGCCACTGCACAGAATAAATTCTAAATATAGCATGATTTCTAAGTATTCCAATGTTCTTTCACCAGTTAACTGTTAACTCATGACAACAGGCAAGTTGTGTCCTGAGGCACAGGTTTTTCCCTTGTTGGCCTCTTATTCCAGGATAGAAGAACACTGGTAAATAGTCAAGACGACATTCAGCTTACTTCTGTAGGTGGCTGGCTACTCACTTTAGGGGGGAAGGCAAAACGCACTCAGGGCAAGTGATACAGTCAACGGTTTTAATTGTACAAGTCGGATCTTATTTCTGACTCTCTGGGCTTTTGTTTTGGTTTTGGAAGTCTATGCACTATATATGGTGTTGGGGTATCTTAATTACAACCGCATCGTTTGGGATGTTGCCTCTGTGGAGCTAAACAGTGGCACAACAGACCTGCAAAATCGATTGTATGCTCTGCCCTAGAAACCCTAATAGAGAGAGGAGAGAAAGAGGGAGAGGAAGGAGCCGAGGGATCCTCCTTAGCAGAGTCGTACGCGGAAATGTCCAGAAGACCTTTGCATGTGCTGATTCAAATGTATTGACAAAGTGTTTTTGGAGTACTGGAGGGTTACCCTACAGCAACAGCTGTTGCTAAAAGGAGGTAAGTATCAACATCGCTTCCCCCCAGCACATTATCAGATTTGTAAGAATCTCAGTCTCTGCTTTAAGCAATTTCTGTTTTTTCCTCCTCTGTCACTAAGGTTTAGGGACAGCGAAGTAAACCTGTGCTGTTCTATTCCCCTACAGCTGTTGCAGAAAATGCCTTGAACACTGTGAACAAGTCAGCTGAAGCAGCCCAGTTTTAAAACACTGGCCAGCTTCATAGGCAGCCATTCTTTCCTACGTAAGTATCAAAAGAACTCTGTAAGAAAAAAACATCTCCTCCATCATTTTACAATGTTTAATTCTCCTAGGCAAACAGCTCTTCTTGGAGGCCCAGTCCTACCATGTTTTTCCCTTTGTGAGTATCCATGGAACAGCACTGGGATGGAGTGCCTCCCCGTTAGATACTCAGCCCTCTTCCTCGACACATGCAAGAGCCTCTCCCCACAGGTGTTCTCAGGGTCTGGGGCAGGACCTTCCTAAGCTCACCTGGACCTCTGTTTCCTTTTGGACTCTGCAATGGTTTTGTTCATCTAGCATCCAAAATAGAACTCTTCCGTTACACTTAAGCACCACCAAAAAGCTATTTTGGATGCAGACTATAGTAGCAACAGATAATTTCCTGCTTCCCTCATGAAGATACCCAGTTACTGCCTTTCTTCCACTTGTCAAATGCTTTTGAGCGCATCAATATTTACTGCAGTCCCAGGAGTGCTCCAGCACAGTACACCTGAGCTGCCTTCAACTGGTTCAGGTATTTATAGCAGCATGGCATGGCAACAGACTCACAGCTTAACTGTCCGAGTACTTCTGCTGCTTTCATGAGTTTTGCAGCCCACGACAGAGTCCTAAGTCTTGTGCTGGATTCAGTACAAAAGCCTTGCGCTGCCCTAAAGACCCTGCACTGTGAAGAGCGTGATCTAAACTGCACGGGCTTGGCCTTCAACTCTCACTGCTTGTTCTGAAGATTGTCCTTCAATGTAAACATTTGGACAGAAGTGCTGAAAGGAAACAAGAATTATACTGTCCTAGAATATTAAAATCCTGCAAAGAGAATCTCCTCAGTCAATGTCGTACTGCATATTCAGAACTGATCTCTCAAAATTTCCGTCTCCTATGATTCAGAACTACAACTGAAATTTTCCATTATTTTAGCCCACATCTTAGTATCAGCACTGGAACACTTAATAGTACCAGATGAGAGGCAGATCATACGTTACTTTAAAAGGAGAATTTATGAAGGGCTATAAATCAAAAGGTACAATGATAAATTAATTAAGATAACACTGTTATCATCAAAAGTAATAACAATTCTAATACACAAAGATCAATTTTTTTTTCCACATGAAAGCTTTCAGCAAGATATTTGCACACAATTTAAAATTAAGGGGAGAGGGCTTTCTTACTATAATAATAGTAAGCATAAGCTGCTCTTGGAAATGAATTAAAAGAAATAATCTTTTTATTACGAAGCACAGAAAACACAAGCATCCATGTAGTGCCATTCACCTTTGTATCACGTTGTTTGCATATTGCTTTGCCTCTAACCTATAAATAACTAGAATTTGGGGACTATATCACAAAACAAAGCTGTATATTATTATGGGATTCATCAGAATCAAGAATTATGTCTTACACACAGGTGTGTAGAATGAAAACTCCTGGAGCAATATCTATGGCAAGAACAGGGACAGTACTTCCACCTGATTCTGGCAGTAATATCCTGTGTTAAGTTGCTGGTAACTGTAATGATACTGAATATGGGATGTAAAAAATTTCACCTTTCCCGTGGGTACCACAGCTTATAATAATAACACACAGAGGTTAACAATAATACACAAGGGTTATATTCCCTACTCATCTCTAATGCTGCTAAGGAGGTTTCTTAAAAATACTTCTTTTTCTGTGTTTTGTAGTAAAATGTAAACCTATGACTCTTCTCTAATTACTGAACAACTTCAGTGTTTGTGTGAAAGCAACATTTAGGTTGTTTCATACACCTAACAGATAAATGGCTTTATTAGTTTAGTGGAAAATATGACATTTCTACTGTCCCTTCAATACAACCCGACATCTGAGTTTAAGCCGTGTACATAATATGAATGTTTGTGTATAAACTACTTCAAATGCTGATCTCCTAAAATCAAATATTACTGGAGGAATATAAGTAGTCACTACTTGACTAACAAAACAGCAAAATGCTCAAACAAAATAGCTATGTACAATCTTGAGGGGCACTAAAAAATATTTTACTGTTCAACGCTAAAATACCTGATTGAAGAGCAACCCCTGTTGTATCACACACCATATATAATCTCCCTCTGGTTGCAAGAAGCAATCATAGATTGCAAGAAGCAATATGCTGCAATAGGTGGATATTCCGAAAAGACTACACAAAACCAGTTTTTGTCTTCTTCCAGAAGAGTACTGCAGCTTCCTCGGGTGTATTCAAGTTGAAAGTCATAGGCATACTCTGACGTAAAACAACAATATTGCTGGTATGCATGTCAAGGACACCTCATGCCAAGCTCAGACTTCTAAATTATTAAAGCCGCAATTTTCTTCAGGCATCTTTTTCATGACAAAATTCTGGGAACAGCCACCTCAGCCCTCAGGTGCGCTTATCTATAATTCACCATTTGGAATTTCAGCTGACTGAACATTTACAGCAAAACCCACTACTTGCCACTGTCTTTGTACATGCAGGACAACGGACAGAAGTGGAAGGTGCCTTATCATGTGCAATTTTGGCCGAACAGAGGCAGCTGATGCCTAGAAAAGTAGTACATTTAAATACACAGTTCCTGAAACTCATTAGAGTTCCCTTTGGAAATCCGTAGTTTAGAATGCACAGCAACTAATCTGTTACTCGGACTAAAGAAGGAAGTAAAACCACTTCTAGTTTCGAAACAACACATGAAAAACATCATTTCTAATATGGTCTGAATAAAATAGTCAAAATATAAGATTCTTCTTCCAGGAAAGTCTCTTGAGAGTAATTCCTAATCACCACATTGCTGAGTTTGTCTATTGTAACAATTAGCATCTATGAAAGCTGGAAAACTTTAAGTTTTCCAGCACATTTCTTATTCCCTACAAAACCACAAAGTAAAAATGACAACGTCTTGGAAACCAATGCCATACGGTCACGCAGATATATAATTTGACCATTTTTCCTTTGAAGTCTTTTCAGATAGAATGCATTAGACCAGTACTAGACAGCTGGTGTGACTTTTAAAAGAGTATTTCCAAAGGCCTGTGCTTGAAGTGGATTTTTGCAGATCTCAGCAATACAACTGCTGCGTCCCTATTGAGCCCATGCGATGAAAATCCCATCTCTAAGTGGCAGACAGTCCCCTTTTCTGTCTAGGACAAGAAGGATCCACACCTAGATCTGTGCTTTTGCCTGCTCAGCTAGGCCAAACGCTACCCCAAGTTGTACACACACCAGCTTGAGAACTTGGATTACTTCAAAGAAACATTTTGCTCTGAAATTTAAAGTAGATTACTTGCATGTGGACCGCTATGAATTTTGCAAATGAGTCTAAATTCCATTTTATAGGTGAATAAAAGTGCACATGGAAATAAAGCAGTCTCAGACAGCCATCATTAGGTTATTTAGTAATGCAGACAGCTCCCTTTCATCCAAAGACTCCCTTTTTACTTGCTCTTTCTCCAAACATTGTATTTCAGAATTAATGCCATTATGCTCTACGCTAGCCAGAGCTTTGAAATTTAGATATGGAAAACCATGGTTCAAAAATTTGAATGCCCACTCAGATGTGATCTAATTCATGGGTCGGTGGCTGATAGAGGCTTACAGATATTTAAACCCCAGATCCTCTAGCAGTGGACGAATCACAGATTAAACACTGGATTATTTCTGTTTGAAACAAGTCATGTTTCACGTCACTACGCAAACGTTACCCACTGCTCTTACATGGCAATATGTGACACAGACACACTAGTGCAACAGCCAGACCAAGGGTGACACGCTCTCAGACATCTGCCCCTGGCCTTGCGGGTACAGTGCAGCAGCCATAACCCTGACACTAGTCTCTGACCTGCTGCCCAGGAAGACTTCTCCTGTTCTCGAGTATAGACGGTGCCAGAGGTAAGGGTCTGTTCGCTCAGCCGTAACACACCACTGCAATGTTTTATGACCTGATCCAGAATCACCTCTGGTTCTAACACATTCTAGCAGCACACTCCGAGCTAGATCGAGGACGTCTACGTTGCGACTCAAGGCGCACTGCTCATTTAATTTTTACCTTCTCTTCTAAGGCCTGTAGAGATTGGCGATAACTTTACTGACTCAATTCACCATAGCTCCACTTTTTTGTCTGAACACTTTATAGTTAACTGAGTATTATCTTTGCCTGCAAGTCATCTCACAGTTCTTGCTGGGAGTTTTCCAGATGTTAGTTTAACTCTCTGACAGTTTACAGCTGTTTCAGGTTTGGTTTTGTTGTTTGTTATAAAATCTCCAACTCATTCTGATTCCCTTCAGCCTTTTTTGAATTGTAGGAACATCTCCAATATTTCCATGGGAGAAAAGCTCACTCAGAACCTTCTTCAAGGAACCCGAGTTGTGTCAGAGTGAAAAACACAACCGTCACAGCAAAATATTTTGCTTTCAGTGTAAAGAAGCTAGAGCTTATGAAGAACAAGTACTTAAATTAGGAGCAAGTATCATCTTAGAAAATCAGGTCAATATTTCTACTATTTGAAATGTACATAGCTGTCTCCATTTAGGCAGATGTATCACCACAGTGTTCAAAACCAAATCCATTACTGGTACTAAACACAGTAAGATTTAAAATAAAATCCACCTCTGCCTTTCTTTACTACCTATAATTTTGTAGACAGTTCCTTCAAACACGGTATTCCCCAAACGTGGCTAGTTTTGTTAACACAGTCTTCTAAATATACCATGGCCTTTAGAAGAGCTGTGGTTCATGTTTCATATTGAAGAAAGGAGTTTGGGAACCCAGTCTTTCCTTCGTAGTTTCTGTCTTCCTCCTCCTTGTGCAGGCTTTGAAATAAAATAATTTCCAGGTTTTTAGTTAGTTGGAAATGGTAATGTGGTCTATTGGTTTTCTAATGGTTTTCTATTGGTTACTCTTTCTTTTTTAAACATATACTGTAATAATTTTTTTTTTCCAATTTTGGTTCCTAGAAGCTCGTAAGATTCTTAAGCATTTCAATAATTCTATTTTCCGAGAGTATTGTTGCTGTCTATGAAGATTCTAGGTATTTTTGCCAAAAAAAACGGAGGGAGAGGAGTAACTGTGATCATATTCACTTCAAAACGTTACTTTTCAGAGCCAGATACTGTAACATCACACACACAAAATTAGTAGCATTATCAGTGTCTAAAGAAGAAATTCTGCGTGAAAGATTACCTTTTCACTCAATCTAAATGTGGATCCCTAAACACACTCACCTGAATTGAAGAAAAAATACACATTTATCCTAGGAGATCAGAAGTCAAAGTGCAGGCAAGAAAGTTTGCGAGGCTGGCTGATACCATATTAAATCGCACTGAGTGGAGCACACACAGCTAAGCTAATGTGACACTGAGGAAGACCCATTTTACCCTTGTCAGACATACTTTTTGAAACAATTAACTCACAGCCAAAAATTTTTCTCTAAGTCTGCCAGCCTGGCACTTGCAGTGCTTTATTTAGGTGCCTTGGTCATTTAGAATTCTTTTATTAGAATAACTGAAATAAAGTTGTCAGCTCTTCAGGTGATGTCAAGGCAGCATTTATTAGTTGCTGATTCAGGTTTACAGAAAGGTCAAATAGTTGAGTGTTTCTGTAGACTGAAACTTCTCTATTTTCCCTCCTCCCAAAAGGATTAGAGTGAAACTCTGAGTACACTGCCCGAAAGGATGAGTACAAACAGCAGACTCACGCAGTAAATTGCAACAGATTGTCAGCTGAACAGTAGATCCAAGAACTCTCGCGTAACAACTTCAAGCAATATCGTGCCTTTTGATGATAAACACAGTTGGATGTAAAGGTCTACGACTATTTCATCTTCTTATTTGACAGATAAAACCTTCTGGAAAAGCAAACTCTCTCCCTCCTCCCTAGTGAGCCACCGGCACCTTGGACCTGAACAAATACACAACGCTATTACACACTATTAAGAGCAGCATTTATTACTGGATCATGGTTTGTTCCAGGAAGTCTACAGACTGTTAAGGACCCTGCTATCAAAATGTTGACAGTACTTAAATTCACAGTTATCTCCATATGCTTAGTGGACAGTATCTGGGAATGTAATTTTGGTGTTACACTGAAAAAACAGTAACAAAAAAAAACCAAAATCCAAACAATTTTTCCTGTGTTAATTACACCTACTTCAGAGAAGATCATGCTAATGATGGACATTTTTTGCATGGACTGGGCTCCTTTTACCCACTGTAAAATAACAGCCAAACAAAAACCGGCGCAGTGTAAAGTCTGCCATTACGTCTCCTGCTAAACACGTCTCAGCTCAGCAGGAGCTATATAATAAGACTGTAGCCTTTGATAAACGGAATGAATGCATTAATTAATTTTGCCTGCCAGCTCACCTTACTTACACATACTGACTCAATATTAAATGGAACGTCAGGTGTTCACCTCTGAAAAGACATGGACAAGCTTATTAATTAGCTTTGCTTGCCAACTCCCTTTAATGAGTTGCTGGATTACTGAATAAACCAGCGTTCGGCTTTTCAGTACGGTTACCTTGTACTGAGCGAACACTTCATTGCTGGGCTGTTATCTAGTCTTCACTCCTGCCAACACGTGCTATAAATGCTCATGCAGTCCATACTGAATAGAAATGTGTCTGAACCCTCAGATTACCGACATCCTACAGGGTGCTACTGTACTTTCACTTCCTAACATTTCCTTCTCTAGTTTCCCGGTCTTTATAACTCTTCCAATGTACTACAGACTGTGGTACTTTTAAACATGTTTGGCTACTTTAAAGCTATAATTTCACACTTATAAATTTTTGAGGATTACTTACAATTACTCTTTTATGATGTTGGACACTGAATGGGAAAGTAAGAGCATTGATGTTAAGGCAGAAACAAAGTTCTCACTAGAAACTTTGATTTATAAAGAACCCTTATGTCTCTGTTGACAACCAGAAACTCTATCAGCCTCATTTTGCATAACACAATGAACTCAGTGCAATTCGTTAAGGTTCTATAAATTGCTATTCCAGAGTTCCTCCTAGTGCTCAAAACCAAAATTACCTTGAGCACTTTTCAATAAGCATAATGAAGCCTTAAGTAGGAAATAGTTGACTTTAAACAAAGATATTTTAAGTAGAAGAGTGAGTATCTGCTCACATCAGTAAACCTTATCACTTTCAATCTTTTCCTATCAAAAACAATGACTATGATTATTGAAGCCTTTTGACAAGAAGTTTTTTAAAAAATAATTATATTTTGATTTTTTAGAGTAGATAGATTCTTAGAGTAGAATAAGGAGTCAAAGCACCAAAATCCATTGATTTTAACAATATTGTAAAACTTTATCTGTTAAAAAGACTCTGTCATAAATATATCGAATGTTAAATTAGTAATGTCTTTGCTAGAAAGATTTTTAAATTATTGTGATATGTCCAAAACTCAAAATTTAAATTATCTTGCTTTAGGAGGAAATAGAAACTTAATCACTGACTTGAATACAAGAAGGATTAAGTCAGGAGACAGAAAACAAAAACCAAATTCATGTGTGTCTGAAAATATGAGCACAAGTAGCCAAGCTTTCCTGTCATCTAAAATACTCAACTTCAGTCTGTAAATGTTAGCATGAATTATCTCATGCAGTGAAAATTGGCAGAAGTTTTCAAAACTCATTTTTTGCAAAACTATTTTTCTTGAAAGCAAACAACGAGTTCAATTTGTTTTTTCAAAGATTCAGAAATAAAAACTGATATAATTTTAAATGGTATGAAAATCACTGTATAATTTGGGTTGTTTTTTCTTCTTTTAAAAAACCACAAGCCACGTTTGAAGATAAATGTTGGTCTTAAAATAGTTTCAACTATAAACTGGTACACACATTTACAGACCATCTAGTTACTCATTCGATACACCTAGCTCAATTGCATCAACTGGATTTACTATCTCAAGTATACTTATTCGGAATCATGCTGATGTATTTGCCTTGAATAGGCGACATTAAATCTGCTGCCAAGTCTTAATACTTACTGCAGTGGTAATCAATCAATCGTACAGTATTCAAGTGATCGCCACCGTTCTGCAGAGCAACCTAAGCAGATAAGGATGACACAGTTCTGCCAAAAGGCCCAAGTTCAAATAGGACTGATAGGTCCAAGCTGATAAAGACACAGTTCTGCCAAAGGCCCAAGTTCAAACAGGACAAATGCCCAACGCATGACCTGATCAATACCAGAAAGCACACGGGCTTCTCAAAAGACTTTGGGTTGAAGAGGTATCTCTGTTAATAAAAGAGGAACCGCCTGACGCCACAAGGATGATTTTACAACCAATTCAAAAGTCGGGATCTTTGAGAAAGACCTTCAGGAAGCGATAGAATAGAAAAAAATACCAGATACAGGGCAAAAAGCAAACGAGCAATAAATGAAATACGTATCAGGAAAAAACTGATATAGTCAAAGGATGATGGAAACAGGTGAAGACATTTGAACAAAGAATGGTTTGGTATGAAACCATGACAGAATACAACTTTGGCATCTGTTGTTTCAGATTGTTTATAAGTCTAAATTAGGAAATTGAAAAGTCCACAAGTAGGAACAGTATACTGAATTTTAAATATGGAAAATACAGACATTCACAGCAGGGCATACCTCTGCACAGTCAGATATATCCTACATGCTAAAGAATGCAGAAACAGTTTATAGCTCCTTCCAGCTCTCTGTATCTCACTAGAGATTTCCCAGATTAAATGCTGCTACTTGTATGTAGCAAACGAATAGAGACACTACTTGGTAGCAGAAAAAACGAGGGGGAAAAAAAAGGCACTTCAGAAAGTCCATTTCCAATCAGTTCTAGTTTTCATAACACGCAGTTTAGTATTTTGCTTTGTCTTGTAACAATTACATTTGGATAACTAGATTACCGAAATTTATCAGGGCAACGTTTCTGTCATCATTGACCACTCACACCAGCATAAGCAATTATTCAAGGACATAACAAAACACGGATAATTCATAATATGAATAAATACTTTCTAGAGATTACATATATATCAGCAAATTTATTATGTTTGCTGCTTATAATCTGCTAGAATGCCACTGTCTCACGGCAAGTGTGTTAAACTGAACACTCATCTCTCTCAACATGAGCTGCATTTGCCTAACGGCTGAGAGGCTCCACGACTGGCTTCCCCAGGCTCTGCTCTCCACGCCTGTGGCTGTCCCCAAAGGCCACAGGCCCCTTGTCATGAACATCTGACTCTCTTTCTGCCCTAAAACTAACTTTTCAGAGAACTCCTGTGCATATAAGAATTAATTTTGGAGACTTTTTTTTCCCCCCTGATTTCTACTATAGTAAAAGTAGTGAAAGTGACCATTTTAAAATATATACCTAACAAACAGGAAAAAATAAACCCACCTAAATAATGAATTAAATAATGTTCCACTGCCACATGGGGAATCCCCCTTTTGAAGAGGGATTTTTCTGGTATGAGACACAGCTACTTCAGGAAATGGAGCTTAAACCTGTTCCCCCAAGCAGACAAGATGTACCAGTTAAAGGTCACTTAGCCCATGTAACTACACATATGCCAGGGATTTTGCTCACGTTGCAACATCAGCAAGAAGTGTAATTTTATTCCAGTCAGCCACCACCAGTCACTCGTTAATCCAACAAGACCACCACAACTTTCAGGGACAGTCCCAGGCAGACAAGATGTGCTATCAATTTTTAACAATAGAACAAATTTTTTCAAAATGTTTCAAATTAAAACATGTTTAAATCTATTCCTCTCCTTCCACCTCCCAAATTCAAACGAAGCTGGCAAAAATTTCTTTTTAAAGATATCACGGCAACCTCACACAACTGAATCCTTTGAAACATCTAGGAAGACTGATGAAGTCCTCCAAATAAAATTCAGAACTTTTAAGCAATAACACAACTTAAAATGCACAAAATAATAGTAAAAGAGGAGGAAGGTCTCACTAAATCATGATGGAATAGTGACCCAATCAAACAAGAAATCTAGGGGATTCCAAACCGGGTCCCAGATTCAGGGCATTAATTTTAGACACCTCATCTAAAATTCCGTTTGCCGTCACTACGTGACCACAACTGAACAGAAGAGATGACAGGCTTGCAAAAGCGCCCGGTTGATTCTCCGGGGAAGGATGCCAGCAGTCACCCTCGCACAGCACACCGAGGCTGCAAGTGACTCGGAAGAGCACGGCTGGCATCAGCCCTGAAGGGACGGTTCGTGTCCACAGAGCAAGGTGAGGTGTCCCTGGGAGCAGCTGCTGAGCATGGAAAAATTTATAGGAGACAAGATTAGAACAGGGGAGACGTAAAGATTTTTACATCCAGGAAATGGTATTGATTGCATTGCACAGCAAGAACCAGTGCATTTTTCTCCATAATTTTAAGCTGCTAGCTGCAGCAATGCTAATGTCAGCATCAATACCTCCGGAAAAGTGGGACAGCAGAAAGCACTGCCAGCATCTCATGGCAAAACATGCCACACTGATATCCTTGTTACACAGAATTAACATCAGAAATTAAAAATAACTAGGTTTGTGGGGATAAAAAAACACCAACCAAAAATCACTGATTTCACCTTAAGAATCTTTGCATGTTGGTAATGCTGAAACAGCTATCGTTATAAGAGTTATTTTTAAATCCTTTCAAACTCTCCAGATTTTTTACCATGAACACTCTTCAGGGTTGAAGGAAAAAAAAAATCTGTTTCTTCACAGACGTTTATTTAACATTCAGCACGAGCATTAATAGGGGCTTATTCTCAGCTTGTAGGCAGCCGTTTGGAGCAGCAGTGCACACGCGTGCAAATGAACAGGGTGTATTCCTTGTCCTCTACTGAGAGGTCACTTTCAAACAGTCAATAAGACAACTTGAGCTTAATGAATTCTGCCACCTGATATTTCATATTTAAGCAAATGACTCCAGCTACGCTACAGCACTGAACGAAAGCAAACCAGCAGGAGTAACTCACTGAGGAAAACAGAACTGATCTCTGCACAACCAATACACTGACTCGACTAAAACCATTTTTGCTTCTCTGGTAACACAACAAACTACTCACACCCATGCGATGATCCAGGTTGCACGATGACAGCTGGATGACAACAGTTCACTTCTGTAATCTTGGGTTATGGTTATTAATTTGTGGGTTGGAGCAGGTTAGCTTTCACGTTTATAAGCACGTGAAGTAGCAGGTGTAATTCAATCAGAGACTTCCTCAGGAACAAAACCAATGACATATTTATACCTTTTTTCCTGATCTATCTTGTAAATTTTTTTTAATTAGTTGTAGAGTCCTTCAGCACCTATAGCTTTGAAGCACTAGTGACTGACAAGGCCAGCACTAGAAAAAGGCAAATTTAACTTCCTAAGGCCAGCTACAGCACTCATGTGCCACTGTAGCACTCCTGTTTGATGCGCCCATAATACTGGTAACCACCAATAATTTACTTTTATGGTTTCCTTCGACATGTTATTTCTTCAGTCTGAAGAGCAATTGTTTTGCACTCTTAACTAAGCACCCCGTTCGTTCTGCAGTTCGTTTCACATCCACTCGATGCAGGTTAACGCACCAAGAGCCGGGGTCAGCTCTGTCAGACTGCCCCTGCACCTGCTCAACGAAACTGCACAACCCACTGACTTGAGAAAACAATGGAACAAAGGAAAAGCCCGGGGCCTTCGCCGTCATCGCAGGAGACGTGTACAAAGTCAGCAGGAGAGCACACCTTAACACTTGAATAGTTTTCCAAATTTACACCATATTTCTGTAGGAACAGGAGTGGCTTTAAAGTTTTTTGAGGTTTTTCTTTAAGCAAAAACTAGACAATCTGCATAGTGAAAATAATAGGTTCTTACCTGGCCAGCCTCTTCACTGCTGTTTTGTCCTTTTAATCAATTATCTCTCACTAACAGAAGTGATTCTCACCAAAACAGTCACCTTTACACACTCCAAGGTTTCCACGGGCTAAAAGTCAACTGTGGGACTACAGTTCAAGAAAAGGCATATAATTTGGCTGCAGTACCACTAGACTACATACGACAAGCTGGCTGACCTCTGCTACCCATGCAAAACCAAACAACAGTCATGACCCTACAGGCAAAGCAGAAAGACGATGCAACACAACAATTTTCTACTACTTTGGGGGTTTTTGAATGAATGCAGTAACACTTCAGGGTCTAATTAAAACAAGCAAACAAAATGAACCCCACCAGTGGCTTGAAAAGGAACTACCATTCCTTTAAAATTCAGACCCTGTGCCAGGGAAAGGGTGGGGGCCAACACACAAGTGAAGCGAGGCAAGCACAAGGCAACTCATGGTGCTCCAATTTGCCACCCAAACTTCCAAACTAAGGTAATGACTTGAAACTGTTGAAAGAAAATGTGGAAAAAAGTATGAGTAGATTTGTTGTATTGTTTAAGCAAAGAATTCACTGAGGTGCCTAGAATAATGCTGATGCTAAGTGCTAAGACTGTAAGTTAACAGCTGCACTGTAATTTCAGAGCATTTACCATACGTTTGTCTTCCTGCATTAATGCTGACCTCATCCTGAACAAACAGTATCCAGTCTATAGCACCTGAGGAGCTATGCCCTCATTTATGAAGTCAAAGTGAAATTCTGCTGCAGTTAAGAGGATACTTACTGAATGCACTCAGAAAATTCTCCTCTCTCACTCTTTTGTAACTACTCCAAGGGCAAGCTCTCCTTTTCAAGCACATCTGCAAAGAAGTGGGCTAGTCCCTATTTTCCCTCATCTCCAATGCTAATCAGAAAAAAGAATCATGACAGGTTTTGAACTATTCTATAAATTTGGTCCATTTTTTCAGTTTTTTCATACCTTAGAGGACTATACCTAAACTGCCCTTTTACTGAAAAAGACGGTTCCTCGGTGCCAAGTAGTAGGGGGGGAAGAGATTGACATGAAACGCAAAAGGAACAGTCAAAGGAGTAGCACAGCCTGTGGAAACTCAGGTTTTTGAGTCTTTTAACTGAACTGACACAGCTTACAAATCCACACAGGAAAAGAGTATCTGCAGTCCCTAAAGAATTTCATCTGAAAGCAAAGAGGAAACAAGGGCTAGTAAATGCCATTGTTACAGAAATAGCAGCTACATACACCCAGCTATTTCTATTATACAACAGAAACGCTCTGCATTTAATATAATCCGTGGTTGCGCTGCCAAGTTCTGGACTGGCAATAAGGATGGGACATTAAAATGCATTGTTTTACCAGCTCCAAGGCAGGGACAAGGAGTGGGATTCCTAATGAGCATGCAGAAAGGAATTTTTTTTCTTTTAAATTTAAAAAGAAAGTTACCAGGCCATGCTGCAAGCTATGCCACACTATGTCACCTCTCATCAGTGAAAACAGGTTCTTTATGTCAGAGGTGATCATCTGTTTTTCAAGATGTGTGGGAAGGCATCTTACGGTTTTTGGGATTTGCAACTGCAAGCATATTTTCTAGAACACCTAAGTAGATGTGGAAAAAAATTACTGGAGATAGGATAGAAATAATTTCTAGAGAACTTGGAAGGGAAGTCAGAACCTATGAATGCATCACATTAAAGGCAATCGGTATCGAGGAAATGCAGTTGTGTTTGTCTTGGAAGCACATTGAGTTGGTTGCCAAAAATACATCTTCAGCTCTATTTACCACTCACCTCACCTTCACAAAGAGCAGGAACGTCAAACACCATCAACCTTTGACTTCTTTGAAAACAGATGGAAACAGTAAATTTCATCAGTCTAGATTTGAAGGGTAAGTAGCAACTGCAAAAGGGGACAGGAGGCAGGAAATCATTACTGCATCTGACACTGTTCTTATCCCAAGTCTGCTCATATTAGCTACTGTCAAAAGAAAAATGACCAATCATTCAGTCGTGCTAATTCCACTTGCAAGGCTACTGAACTGAGACTTGCATACTGAAAGCCACTGCCTCATTTTATCCCAAAACCTTTTTTTATCTCGAAACCTTTTTCTCTTTCAACAAGTAACATGATCCTCTTTCATCAAAAAAAAAAAAAAAGTAAATGCAATGCTGAATAAAAAAATGGTTCAAAATTTCAATTATTGTGAGGAATAGCATTGTCATCCATCCAATCCACAGGTGAACCTTAAAAAGACTATTAGAAAAGTTTTCCAATTTCCATGGCTCAGCTAGAGGCAGCACTGCTACTAGTGGTGATCCTTGGCTAAAAGTTCGGGAACACCTAATGGAAATGCAGGTAATTGTTTTATCTTTGAACGTTAAGGTGGCATCGTAAAGGGAGCACTGTGTGCACCCCTGTAGGCGCCAGCTGGTTAAGAATTGTGCTCTTATGTTTCCTCTAGCAGTGGCAATCACAAAAGGATAAAAACACTGCACGTCAGCTGTTTGCTTTCATAGGAGACTGCCAAAATAAGGAAAAAAAACCCCTTCACTCTCTGATACACTGCAACAACAAAGCTTAATTTCATCAAGGGCAAACCAGCTACATCGATTGGATTATTCATTTGGTGTAATGGACTTTGCTTTCTTCCTGCAGCTTTCTCAAAACAAGCCCAAATGAAGATAAACCAGCTCTCACTCAAGGCTGACACACTATATATATTTCTGGATTTCTGAGCCCTGCAATACAACCGAAGGGAGGCATTCACTACACGATCCTTTCTCTCGGCCGCGCCGCTCCCCCGGCAGAGGCTCCGCAGAAGCAGCAGGTTTGCAAAGGAAAGGCAAACATCGCTCAGCAGCAGCAGAACGCTCTCTCCTCCCTTCGGGGCTGTCTTTACCATCACTGACAAAACAAGGAGCTTGTCCTTGCCCAGCACAGAAGCCACTTTGATGCATGTGCCTGAAAGCGCACACAACAGAGTACCTTTTGATCCTCCAGCAAAGGACTAATTGCCTTTCTCTGAGGGAACGCCACTAACGTAGCCCTACTGCGCAATTTCGACAACTGACGTAACTGCCAGAGTTTATGACATCTAAAAATTACTTCCCCCATCATTATGTGCACTCTTGCTATTATGTTAAAGATCCGGCCTCATCTTTTTTCACACAATAAACGAGCTAGTTATGCCAACAAACTCAAACCACTAGCTCTAAGAATGGGATTACACGTTTATCAACTGCGCCATATCAAGGCAACACTTTCCATCACTTATTATTTTGCAAAAAGGGAATGACACACTGTATTGCATCATTGTGTTTAGATCAAGGAGAAACCTGTGGCACAATACCTTATGGTGAATGTTCACCTACGATAACCTCTTTAGAGAGGGGAAAGAATTACTTAAAGTTGCTGGGCCAAACTTTCTTTTGACTTACAACACATTGTAGCTGTAATTGAGCTAATTACAGTGGACAAACATTAGACCTGTGCAAAAATCTCACACCCATTTGTTATTCAGTTCATCTAAATCCGAGGTGCAACTGCAGAACATACGTTTGTAGTCAGTAAACGTTGCCTGCATGTATTTAATGTACTACCTTAAAGGGAAGGGGAATTCAGTTTGCATGAAAACAGCCTCCTTTAAAATGCTGCACCTGCTAAAGTAAGATAATCACTGAAAGGATCATGACCTCCCGGGTAATCACATAAATTAATCAGCACTGGCCTCGGAACATCTCTGATGCTACCTAATACAACAGGCAGAAGACTTTCACTTGCATTCTCCCTCTCCTCATCCCACTTTAAAGCAATGCCCGTTACACACAGAGAAGCTTTTTGCAAACCATTTAGGATTCTCAAAGGAGCAGGCAATTTAGTTTATTTTAAAAGCTTCATGGGGAAAATACATCATGCAATATCTCTCTAGTTTTCTACAAGTGAACAAAGCCAAAGTAAATCAGCAAATGGCACGACATGCCAAAACCCAGAAACAAAACGAGCAATGAAATTGTACTTATCACTTAGAAAAATCTAAGCCATTCATTTGAGATGCTTATATTTGGGTAACCTTTGGAAGAATGTTTGCTGTTCCATTACACAAACAATGGAAACACTAGATAAGGAAAATAACTGCAGTTGCCGAAAGGGTCCATGCGTTCCCCTCAAATCATTAAAGATGTAGATGATATTTTATGGATATATAAAACACTACAGACAGCAGAAATGTCAAACGCACAAACCATTTCGTCTAACCCATGAATTTGCACGGCTCCCAGGAGGGCGGCGCAGAAATCCCTGAAGTGGTACCTCTGCGTGGCACCGTGCTGATACACCCGCTGAAATGCAGAACTGTAAGAGCCAACTTCAGCCTCGCTGAGGCCAAGCATTACAACCGTAACAGGCATGTTAGAGAGGACTGTGAGACAGTGCTGTATGCCAAAGCAAAACCCCTTGCCTCACATGAGTTATTAACACACAATCATCTTTCCTAGATTTTTTCCATCTGTTCACAATCTTGAAAGACCTACTATGACGATGGTGTTTAATGGGAACTTGGGTCAGACCCAGCCTTTCCCCACAGAACGGAGCTGCGAGGAGCCAGATAAATAATAATAATTGCTTCAGTGCTTTTCTCTGCGGTGAGACAGCGGGGCAGGAGGAGCCCACAGGCACAGAGGGGGAAGGCACAGAAGGGAAGACCCCAGTGACCACCATGTGTCCTTCCTGTGCTTCCCGCTGGTCCCAGCGCACCCTTCGGGCTTTCCCAGGCATGCCCCCAAAGGTAAAGGCAGTCTAAATCCATCTGTGGTACCTGTCAGGGGTTCAGCAACTGCAACAGTAACTTCAAAATTTAGGAGCATCCAGAACCCACCTTCCTTCTTAGCTACCCAGCCTCTCGCTGAAACAGTCTGTAACTTTGCTGCACAGCTCCCCAGGAGTGGGCAGGGGCATTCAGGGGGGGTTTGTGGGGACAGGGCAGCAGAGGCAATAAGTGTTCATTAAAGTGACTACAGAAAAATGCTAAATTTCCACAAGTTCTTACCAGCTCATCCACGCTTCAACGCTGCAGGTGAAATGAGTTGAAAGTTTATTGGCGGTTTTTTTCCCACGCAAGGTAGGAAAAAAGCATTGCAAAACACAACCCTTAGAGGCCTTTGCTGTGACAATACCAAAGGCTTTTTCCATGGGGAAGGCTGTTTTCATTGTTTAAACCAAGCCTTCCATGTGGAGAGAACATGTACAAATAAGGACTAGATGTGTACTTGGAGTTTGGCTTCTGGCCTGGGTGTGTTGGCAAACTGGCCTGAATTGCAAGTTGTGTTTTGACACCACGAATAAGGACGAGGAATTAGACAGCACGGCGATCTGGAGAGAGGATGAGTGGGTCTTCTTTTACTGTGCTTTTAAGATGCTGCTTCGAAGATTTCCAAAGTACTCCAGCTCAGCCTCACAACCAAATTCTTAAAATCTACTTTAGGAAAGTTGGTAACATAGCTTTTAAAAAATAATTAAAATAAATAATTTCACAAGTAGAATAATATTTATCTTAACCTTGAATTTAACATAATTTAAGAAAAGCTTGAACTTACACATAATATTTGATGGTTCATGTATGATTAAGCTTATTCGTTTAACAACAGCTAAAATTATGCTGTTACCAACTTCTTTACTTTCACAATCTATTTTTGACAGTGTGGGTTTATATATTTCAATCTCTGGCAATCCACTATTTTATATTTCTGTTTTAAACTTATATTTGTCTGAATCAAATATCTTTAATTCCTTTCTCAATTTGTTTCTAAATGCTTTATGCATCTGTAGCTAGTTTAACATGTAACAAGATAGTGGTGCATCTAGCAAATTCAGTATGAACTAGCAAAATGAGCTTCAAAACCAAAAAATACTGGGTTATTAATAGCGTATTTTTATAGAAGCAAACTTGACGAACCAAAACTAATGAGTACTAAAAGCAACTGGTTAATTTTATTGTATTCAGTCTTTCCTCATCTCTTACCCTCATAGTTAAAAATCGTAAAAGGCTTTTCAGATTGTAATAATGAAAAACACACCTACACAGTTGGCTCGATTGATACTCAGCCCGTACCTCCTACATAGCAAACATACATTTGAAAAAAGAGAGTAACTTATGATGATTAAAAAGTCAACTTATCCTTTAACTGCAAGTTGATACTTTCTCTCGCCATGAAGACTTTTTATAGTATCCTAAAAGAACCACAGCTAAAAAAAACACCCAAAACTTGCATTTTTCATACTACAAGCAGGTTCCACCAGCTCCCAGAATAATGTCGTCTCTGAAACGTTCCCGCACTCCAGCAGACCATTTCTAGAAGCTTGGCCTATGGGGTATCCACTAAACACCAACAGAAAAACTCCTCCTGTAGTGCTGTAACATCATCACCAACGTGTAACATCTTTTGGAGCTGCTGTTTCGGGCCTGATCACACAGATATCACCATGGGAAAAGTTTTTTCTTTATATAAAAATGAAAGAAGCGTCATTATACACGGCTTCACTTTTCACACACATTGGAAATTACTGCATCCAAGTATTTTATGCAAGAAATCATGGAAGTTAATTCAGTAACATATTCTTATAAGGAATAAACATTTCGTAACACGAAGGGAATGGAGATTAAAAACTTACTGTAAATTAGTGCACACTACGTAAAATTGTGGGTTAAATTCAGTCAAGCATTGGAAAGAGTGGATTCCAGTCTCATTTGGTATTCATCCAACTAACTCATCACATTTTACCAGCTGTCCTTTATAAGGTATCACTAATGCTCGTGCGGGCCTCAGAGACTCGGATTGCATGGAAAATTATACAACTGTCATCCCAGCTCTGCCCAATGGGGGATTCAGCGTTGCTTTGCAAAAACGACAGCTAGATCCCACTTATTTTCTGTGTTACTGCAATAACAAAAGTGAAAACAATCTGAAGAAAAATAGTTTTAAAGAAAATTCAAGACGACACATATTTGTATTTTTTCATATAAAGTATTTCCATAGATTCCAGGGAAGTTCTTTTTATGAGCATTTAAATGGTAGCTTTTCATTACAATATAATCACTTTAATGCAGGAAATCCCTTAGGCATAACTGAGAGCTGGGATCCACACGGCATCTATAGTTAGAAAAGCCATCAAAGAAAAATTAAAGAGACTGAAGCCTTGTAATCCACAATAACATCATGAATTCATTCGGCATGCAAATATCATTCTACTCAACATTCAGCAGACTTAAAGCTCCACACTGATTAATGCATGAGTTCAGAAAACACTTGTAAGCGTATCTTCACACCAGTATAAATAGCATTTGAGTTATGCGTAAAACGTCTTACCTTGAGAAGTTCGAGGCCTTTAAAGCAGAGCTTCAAAAAGGCACCTTTAGTATAAGTGATTGATTCTGCCAGTATAGGCAGTACATCAAATATTAACACAGGAAATTAATTGCTGAGTAAACTCTGAGCTAATTGCTACTTCTTATTTTCTAAATATTAAGTCAGTAAATTCGGATTAGACCACATTTTACCAAATTATAATGTGCCTGCTTCCAGGATACATTTTTTTTCCTCTCTTCTAGTAACTGCTTAAGCCATATCCCACAAAACAACAAAGACTTTATGAAAATAGATTCTGAAAGAGCTTACAAGCCTGGGAAGAACCAAATTCTACAGTCAAGTCCTCCTTGCTATTTCATTCTTATTCACCCACGACTCTTGCTGAGCAAGCGTTTGTTGGGTTTGTTAAAAGAAGTAGTAGTGCCCCGCAGTAACGCGTATTGTGTTATTCCTCATAAAACTGTGTAAATGTGCGGCACTCCAAACTTTAAAAAAATAGCGGAAGTTCAGTTAACTGTGCTTCACCAAGAAAGAGGCTCGTTGGATAAGTGATTTTCAGGCATAGTGGCAAATTAGGGGATTTCCTAAAGATATTTCATGGGCAATTCATGGTTTGCTGCAAATACCAAAAGATAAAACTCTACGGGAGCCTCCACTAAATATCTCAATACTTTATTTGTAAGTCTGTCTACTTAACATTAAAATTCCATTTCCATATGAAAAACTACTACGTTTCTTTCCTCTAAGAAAAGTCGTATCTTCAAGAATAGCTTCTTCACTGTATTTTAACTTTCTTTGCTGTGCTTGGATACAAGAAAAGAAATGGCTAGGGACTCACAACTAAACCTATGCTTACATTTGACATAAGCTTTTAAAGTTTTTATATTGAATTCTTACGGATACTTTCTCTCAAATGAGAATTTCTAAGTCTGACATGACATATTTCAGAGAGATTCCCTCCTAAAATGATTTTTCCAAGCAAAACAATTAAAAATAAGATGAAAATTTAGTGTGACTGGGAATCCCTATTCTGTGGCCTAATTTAAAATTAAAAGCCAGCAGAGTCTTCATGATTCCAAGGCTATGCTGATTGCCATTTGAAGCTGGAAACGTTTTCCCTTATGCACAAGTGATGAAGTGCACGTAAGGCTTGGAGGAAAGTTACCTTATCTAAAGTATCAGATATAGATTACTGCTGGAGTCAGCGTGCCATGCCAGTTGGACCCATACACTCTGTTCCGATATGAGGAATTAAGTTTCCCTGATGTCACAAACGGAACAGATAATGCAATTAACGTTTCCTTTGAAGTTCACATTGACCGGCTAACCGCTAGAATGAGTTGGCAAAACTTTGTTGAAGTCACTGAAGCAATCTCAGTTCACCCAGACTGAGACTTCATCTTTGAGATTCTATAAACCACTGAGGGATATTTAAGATGCTGAATCCTCAATGGGGATATTTATAAATCAGTGTTTATTCTGTCATGTAAATATAGAGATCCCGCACTTCTGTCTGGAATTCCCCAGATGTGCCAGGAATATGTCAGAACTGCTGCCTATTTGCTGGAGAGTTGATTTTCTCCTGTTCAACAGCTATTAGGCCACTCTCTGAAAGACTGATGGGCATCTAGATATCCCAGATGAGTCGTAGGGTCTCATTTTCCTACCTCAGCACTCCTGCTGGGAGCAATCTCCAGGCAGGAAAAGAGGTCCTGTCTGAAGGATCAGATAGTTGGTCAAGACTAGAAAACGGGACAGATCTGCTATAAAATGATCCATTTGCCACTAATTACTCTAGGATACAAGATTGCACACGAACGCTAGCACTAGTGGAGTTTGCTGCTTGTTTTAAGACAGAATTAGCTTAATAATCCTGTGCTGAAACAGTACTGTTCACACTTTTATAGTTTATAATGTTTGAAAAACACTGAGCCTGTATATGATCAACTGTAAGACCATGAAGAATTTACTTTAAGACTAGGCATTGATAGCTGCTCCTTTGGGACTCTTCAACTAATGCAATTTATAATATCACACTATGTCATGCTACAGTTGACATGTTTATGCTTACGCCAATAATTCAACACTTTCAAGCATTTAAATAGACGAGGTAACTAAACGATTAATTTAAAAAAGGAGAGAATGGAATAAAGCCAACACTTCTATCTTCTTGAAAAAGAAAACAACTTAAAATGAACATCTTGGCTACTTTACAAGACAAGATAAATGTTACAGACTCAAAGACTGTATAATTTCCAAAAGTGTTAATATTCCTTGGAGATGAAAATAGTGATAAAAATAGAATTCTTAGAATTA
Source organism: Tauraco erythrolophus (assembly GCF_009769465.1). Taxonomy (NCBI): domain Eukaryota; kingdom Metazoa; phylum Chordata; class Aves; order Musophagiformes; family Musophagidae; genus Tauraco; species Tauraco erythrolophus. Next base: position 20,345,129 of record NC_141476.1, on the reverse strand, counting down.
TATTGAATTGTACTTGCACTAAAAGAGAAAGAATTGGTGAACAGGGAAATCACATGAGGAGAAGGAAACATCCCACCATTGTCAATGTTTTATGGGGAGATATTTGGGATGAATGTTGAAAGCTAGACTAATGACTGATAATCAGGTAAAGAACTCCAAAAACACTTAGAAGAACAGACCTTGAAAAGTTACGATTGGTATTATTAAATATAAGAAAGTAAGGAGTTTAATGAGACATACAAAAGAAGTCCAACTAATAAAAATATTGCTACGGTCATATATCGATAATTTAAACAAAACTATCTATGGTAATAAAGTCAAAATTAGTAACCACAAAATATATTACATATTGATCTACAAAGTAAAATAATGTGTATCTCAAAAGGTCATTTCATATTCTCGAGGTCTCTAAACACCTAGAAGTTCTTCTGAAGCAACTAGTGTGCACTTTCTTACCCCCAAGAGCATAAATATTCAAGACTCTTTACAATGCCATAAAGCAGGTGCTGATTTTTTGTCTGCCTTTCAAGGAAGAATTAATACATTTAGCTATTTGAATAAATTGCACCTCTTTTATTCTCATGCTAGCTTTAGCTATAGGCAGACTGTTTTTACCTTCTTTCTCTGAAGACTCTTCTTTTGGTTTATGATTTTTGGGAATAATGGCAGCGCCATGAGAATCGTGTTCCGGTTTGAAACAAAACCTCTTTCTTTCACTGCCTGGAGAGCACTTAGGAAAAGTCCGCTGACGCAACTGAAGGGAAACACACTTACCTTCTGTTGGTGATGTCTTCAGATGTCTGCAGAGCCCCTCTGTTTCCCCGTATGTTTCTTTAATTTTTACTACTGCTTCTGTTCCTCGAAGTTCCATGAGGGAGCGCAGTTCTTGCAGTGTGCACCCAAACTCTCCTGCATGGTTGGCCTCATTTCTTTGGTTCTTGGAATAAAAATCGCTATTTGTCATGTCACCCATTGTTGCTGGATTATATTGCTCCACTCGTTATTGTTGATACAATCTTAAAACTGTTTAAAAACTGAAGGAAAGGAATCTTGAATTCCAAGCTAAGAAATTAAAAAGAATCCAGTGTGTGTCCGGTGAGCGACGTGGAGAATGCCTCTGGCGTGCAAGGTGTCCCTGACTGACTAGTGGTCCGCAGAACGGCTGCTTTCAGGGCTGCAGACCAGCTCCGCTCCATTCACCATTTCCCATTATGCTGCACCCAAGCTGTAGAATCTACATGGTCATTTCTTCCTCTGGACCTTTGGGAGCAAACAGAAAGGACTCATTACCAGAGTGAGCAGTAACGCTTTACACAGGCGATTTCAAACTTATTCTACCGTTGCAGTTTAACATGTCGTTTAAGAAAAGCTATGCAGAAACGCTGTACAGACGTCCTGCAAAATGCTGCAGGTAGTTGGAGCTCGCATCGGCAACAAGGATAACACCAGCTCCCTCTTAGATAAAGCTCTCTACAGCTGAAGCACCGATAGCAGTGTTGCTTACTTAAACCAATTCCCAAGAGCACCCGCTAAATGAGATGACTCATGAATATTAATAAGTAAGCGATTCGTCCAGCATGCTAGATGCAGCTCCAGGATGGGCTCTGGTTCATACAGCCACATCGATCTTTCACCTGACAAGAACAAAGACTTTCTCATAAAGGCCTCAAGGCAACAAAAATTAGTTAAACGCTACTAGTTTTCACAATGGGTTAAAGCAAAACTGTTCTTCAGTGCAAGGACAGTAAAACTGGTGGAAAAACTAGAGCCACCATTACCAATTCAGAATACATTTAAATACATTACATCTTGCAGACTTGCCTTCTGTGAAAGCAAGCGTACCCCAGAAAAGAGCTAACACGCCTGAGCCTCTTGGCTGGCACAGCAGAGCCATGTCTTGTACACGGCAGCCGCTGGGTGGCTTTCCTTCAGCAATGCCAGGGCGCCCACTCGCCAGCAGCCTGCCCAGCCTCACCCTGACAGCTGTAAACGTGCCAGCACAGAGCCAACGCACGCAGACACACAAATACACACGCGCACAGAGTGGCGTTGGGTTTTTTCTTATCTTCCTTTTTTTTTTTCTTTTTTATTCTTTTTTTACCATGTGCAGTGTTGAACGAGTCACATTTGGACCATCTGGGAGACAGTTGATTACTTGCTAAAACCAGCCTTTAAAACCTGTTTCCCCTTCCCATATTCTAATGAAGTTGGTTTAAATACTGCTGAAACCAGCTATTATATTTGGCACAGAGAGTTTTAACAGAGATTAAAGGTTTCTTTTTTGCCTCAAGCGGGTTACTGCGTGTGCACTGTCTAATCTATAGGTCTCAGAATAGCTTTCTCATAATAAAAAGATCTTTAAAAGAGCACACCCTCAGCCTAACGACTGACAAACCTGTCGCGTCGAAGTGCATATTTTGAACTGTCCAGGTACAGCAACACACAGTAGAAACGAGTACGTACATAAAGAGGATCCCAAAGTGCTTCAAGCCTCAATTTCATATTTGTGCAACAATTTCAACCTCCTGCCCACATACAGTTAACGTAACACGTAGGCTTGGTATTTCCACCGATGTGGCTGCATCGCCATTGCCATTGCTCTGCACGTGAGGAAGCTCAGGCCCGCTGTATGTATTAATTCCTCTTCACCTGCAGTGACATTAACTGCTTCAGAGCTGTCTAACATACCTTGCTCAATTAGACAAACTGAACCTCTACCAGCCCTCTCATTTACAGATCAAAACCCAATACTCCTTTGACTTCCGTGGAAGTGGGAAAAAAAAAAAAAAGAAAAAAAGAATAAGGAAATACTACCAAAGTTTTGCTACAATATCACAGAATGCAACTCAAATAGCAGTCAACTGTCACATACTGCTTGTCCCCATCCTATTTATTGACACGTATTCTAGTGCTCAGAACTTCTGCCAACCTTGATTTCACATATTGCTTTTCAAGTTCATGAGAAGAGAATTTCAGCACAAACCGCGGCTTACAGTGAGCAATAAAGACAAACTAGAAGTAGTAATTAAAAAGGGCCTTTATCTGCCAAGCAATAGTCAAGGAGGAGATATGCTGCTCTGTCAACATTCAGCTTCCCATGCTTACGTGCCGGATAGCATTCACAGTATCAATTCATTTCTAGGTAATTCCCTACATGTAGCATGCAGAAAAGACCTTACTCACTGCTTTATCTGTTTTTAAACAGCATGGATCAGTATTCTGAATAGAAATAACATCAGCCTGTAGCATTACTATGAAAAAAATTGCAGGACAATTACTATGAAAAAGTTGCAATGGCACAGATGTCCAGTAAAACAGACATCATCCCAAGAGGCACTGAGTCACCACAACCTCCCAGGATGATACGCCCCCCCTCTTCCCTAAAATCAGCATTTCAGACTCTTCCTGGTTTCATCTATGATAAGTCGCTGCTAACAGTCACATCAAAAAGCAGACTCGGATTTGATCAGGAAAAAGAATATCCAGAAAAATGTCGTGGAAAAAATAAGGCATCAATAATACTAATGATCAGCTAAAATGACGGACTGCTATTTACTTCCAGTGGGCAAAAAAGAATTCATTCCTAAGGTAAATACACTACAAGATCTTGAACACTGGGTATCTAAAAGAGCCATGATGTTCAAAACAAACAAAAAAAAAACCAAACACAAAACAAAAAATCACCAAACAAAAAAATCCACCATTTACCTAACAGAGAATTTACAGGGCTTTGCTGGTCCTGGGGGCTTTTTAAACATCTCTCTAATAAAATAAAATTGAATTAAGAAAACTATTGCATAACACCACAGTGAAAAGTCAATTATTAGTATTTTCTGAGGAGAGCCATCTACTGATTTCATTAGTGATGCAAAGGGTACTAAACTCAAAGATATTTTCTATGTGATTTTTCTCTGGGATGCTCCCACCACTCTCAATCAAAGCATCTCTTCTGACTCACTGTGCCATCACCAGATATTAATATATTTGCTTCTATTCTTAGAAATTCATTGTCATTTGTCAGCCTCAGCAAGACAGTGTTGTTGCTTTTTAGCATGTTTGAGTCATTTGCCTGCTTTAGTTTTAAATTCACCTTCAATTAAACACTCATCAATAAACAACAAATATGAAGTTCACAGTTCCTTCAGTGCTTTAAAAACATATCTCCTGGAGTTTGTGCTTTCCGTGATTCACCACCTCATGTTATGACACAGGGAAACACCGTCTCACGTTTTTGAAAGGCAGATGGTAAAACATAGAAAGCCCAAAGCATGACTAACGTGATTCACTGCTAATGCATCTCACTAATCCCATGGAACCAGACATGCAGGCTCTATTCGATCCTCGAATGTCTTTGATGAAGGCCCAGGAACCTTGCCAGAGAGCATACCAGGTCAGCATGACTGACACATGACCACCGCACTCTTCCAAAGCGGTTAACATTCCTTTAACGAAAGCTGAGGAATAGAAAACTTCAGACTGGCATATGGCAATGTTCCCTCATTGGTGGGGCTACAGGCTCTGCGTCTCCAAAACAGACCAAATTACTAGAAGTGGGTGAAATTTGGAGTCTCCTTTACAAGAAACCCAAGTACTGCACTATGTTTGGGTGGGGTTTTTTTGTTTGCTGTTTTTTGGGGGGAGCAGGTTAGGGAAGGGATAATTTTACAAAACACACTCAAAACCTTGACATTTTCACCATGTGGATGTAGTACAGGTGAACTACCAAGACACTCTGATTTTAAAAAAGCAGGTGATACCTGTACATTTTCAATCACAGTGAACGACTGGCATTACTCGGGAACACTACCACTGAAAAACTCTCACCGATTCGATTCAGATCAACCTTGATCTACTACACAGCTCTTCTTCTGCATCATAGGTGTTGCAGATCCAGACACCCTCTGAAGAAAAACAGGCACTTCTGAACTGAGACTGATCTCTAACATGGACATCTAAATTAGGTGAACAGAAATTCATGCCAGGGGTGCCTGCTTCCACTGGCTATAAGGCAAGTCCACTTGACAAAAAGCTATCCAATGGCATTTGAAACTAACCCCACTGCTATGGGCTAAGCTACCTGGGGCATAACATCTCCAACAGCCAAAGGGAACAAGGTTGGGCAAGCCACAAGTTTCACCAGCAGAAGGTACATTGCACCGGGGGTGGGAAATAGCCAAGGAGCTCAAGGACTTCTCCCTTTCTTTTCAGAGGAGCCCTGAGTGCCCCTCAGGACCTCCAGAAAAAATTTCTCAACCCTTTTAACCCAAGGTCCACTCAATCTCTTTCAATCCAAAAACCATCATCTACAGTGTGCTTCAATGGTTGTAATTTATAACTAAATGCTTCCCAGGTCACAAAGAGCCACCATCCCCAAATCCTGAGAGCACAGCTTTAGATACCATTCTAGAACACAATAATTTCATCCTCAGTTACGCATACTTGGTCTCATCATTCCCTATGAGAAAAATTTCTAGGGAAACTAGTCCTCCATACACATGTTCATCAAAAGAGAAATAAAAATCTGCAGTAACTGAAAAACTAATTTCACACACAACACTACACTGTTCTTGCAGACAAAAGCAGTAGCTTTTAATGAAAGTTATTTCTTTTTATTTATTCTTACCAAGCTTCTGAAACAAGCTTTAGAAACAAGAAATCTGGGTAAAACACTTCCTATAGTGCAGTCGGAAAACAACAGTATGCTGTGGACAAAAAGACAAAAGAGTGGCCCACTTAGATTCGCTTCAGGTGGCAAAAGACTTCAAATATTAGACAAAACAAGTAAAATACTATCCTTATTTTTCTCATTAAAAAAATCAGAAAAAAAAAATCACCTTGGTCTGGGATTTTGTTTGTCAAAGATAACATGGATTTTTGTTGTACAAATGCACTACAAACTCCAATTATTTATTGATTGTTTTTTTCCTTCCAGATTGGCTGTGTCTTCGGGAACAAGCTTCCATTCCTGTAGAGCCCAAGTCAAATATTTTTCATCTTCTAGCTGCTTAAAGGAAATGCATGCCAATTAAAATAGAAGCAATTTGGATGAGCTAACTGCAGGCCTGCTGGGAAAACTATTCTTTGATTTCCCTAATCAGGAAAAGTCTCATCTTGGAAGCTTGTAAATATTTTCACAGTGTGTTAGAATGACTCCTAAGTAGACATTGTCACCATGTATTCTGACATCTGATTTCATCTGGACTTCTGTTGGCAAAAAAAAAAAAATAGTAGCAAGGTAATAAACCAGATATCACCAGATCAGAAGCACAAGACTTGCATTTCACTGTCCTTAAAGGTCTGGACAAATAACAGATTTACAATGACTTCCAAAATTCAGGATATATTCATAATTTGACTGTTTTCTCTAAATTGCCATCTACGATCACACCAACTCTGATCTGAAAATCTGATGTTGAAGGAATTGCTTGCATTAGAGGAGGAAGGATGAAAAGGTAATCACTTCTGAATGGGCTGGCAGGGGCACAGCCGGGGCAATGAGATCAGCAAAGCCCAGCTACTGTTCACGCATCATGCAGCTGGGAAGGAGGCACACAGACCTGGTTCCCCCTGAATTAAGCTAAGGGAACTAGCAGTTCCCACCCTTCTGTATGTAGCAGTACTGTCCCACTTGGATTGTTATATGGCTGTCGGTATAATACTACCTGGTCCCTTGGGACTTACAGAGAACCCCCAAAAGCACCGGAAGTTTCACATTTCAGTGCGTACTAGGTATTTAACCAGATTTATCTATATTCTTTGCATTAGAGGTACCATTCCTTGACAAAATGGGATTGGAAGCAGATTTAAGGGAATTCTCCCTTGAGTATGAGCAAAATCATCCAAGACCACTTTTTTGCTACTACAGTTCCTCAAACTGATGTGAGGTGTGGGTAGCAACAGACTGACAACGTATCGCAGAAGATGAAAAACTCACAGCAGACCTTTTGCAAGGTGAAAACAGTTGAGAAAGAAAACCATAACCTGCTCTGCAGAAGTCTCCAGGTAAGCACAATAAATCAAGTGTGGCTCAGTTGTACCACCTCTTACAATTTCTTGTTCTTTTCATGTCAAAGACTAAATGTCCATCCAGTTGCAAATATAATCTTCACGGACTAGAACAAGACGGAGGTTACCTATCCAAGCATCCAACGAAGCCGATCAAACGCACCCACAGATGCTCAAACTCACACTCTCTTAAAACAAATACTGACTTTGAAGTTTAATTATCAGGAATGTACAAGGCGCAGGAAGAACCAAGGAAAAACACCATTTGAACAAAAGCAGGTTGACACCTTCACGAGTGTGACATTTTTAACGCTAGGAAGCCAAGGGTAGATAAAGAGAAACTGAACTTTGTAGCTAAGTGTTGACTGAAAATATTCCTGACTTCATCACTACCTTTCTCAATAAATTTCAAGTTGTATTAAGTTAACTTGTTGTGGTTCAGCCCAGCCGCTGCCCGCTCCTCCCCTCAGGGAGGGGAGAGGAGAAAAATGTCACAAAAGGAACGAGGGTGAGACAAGAACAGGGAGGGAGCACCCACCGACCGTGGCCCCGGGCACAACACACTCGGCTTGGGGACAAACCAATTTAATTTATTAACAGCTACTCGAGAGGATAGCAAGAAACAACGCCAGACCTCAGAAACACCTCCCCTCTCCAGCCTTCCCTCTTCCCGCCTCCTCCTCCTGCACCGCAGCGGCGCGGGGGGACGGGCAACGGGGGCTGCAGGGCAGCTCCTCACACGCTGTTTCTGCTGCTCCTTTCCCGAAGGAGGAGGGCTCCCCACACTCCTTCCCTGCTCCAGTGGATCCCCTCCTCACGGGACAGCCCACAGACTGCTCCGCCGTGAGCCCTTCCCGCAGGATGCCATCCTGACCCATCGGATCGCTCCGGCGCGGGCTTTCACCACAGAGTCACGGCTTCTGAGGGAGCTGCCGCCCGCTCCGGCGCGGGTTTTCCCATGGACTTCAGACTCGTCTCTGCCTCGCCGTCAGTCCCGTTCGCTAGCCCCCAACCCCCGCCTCAGGCTCAGCATCCCGCCCCACCGCGGGCTCTCCCCGGGCTGCGGTGGGTCTGTGCCCCTCCGAGCGGGTCACGGCTGCAGCGGGGCCGCTGCCCCTCACCGCGGGCTCAGGGCACGCCCCGCTCCGGCACCCCCTCCCGCCCCCCCGCACTGACCGCGGCCCGCGGGGCCGTTCCTCTCCGTCTCAGCCCGCTCCGGGTCACTCGGCCCGGCGCGCTCCCGCGCTCTCCCGCCGCGGCCATCTCCAGCCGGTGGGGCCGTTCCGGGGTGGGGAGGGGGCAGCCCCCGCTCCCCCCCGCAGGTCCGAAGCATCTTTCGGGCTCCTTTGTCCCCGACTTATCCCGGGCATCCGCAGCGGCGCTGATGGCTCGGCGCGGGCCTGAGGGGACGGGTCCGACCGGCCCGACCGGTTTCGGAGCGCGGGAAGGTTCCGCGGGTGAAGCCCCTCTGCCGCTACCAGAGCCGCTCCGCATACACCCCGCACGCCTCTACGTAATTCACCGAGACATTGGTACATTCCATCTACGAAAAAAAAATCACAATTTCTTCTATGATGCTTCATTCAGTTGTTGTTCCAAGACAGAAATATATTTCCCCTGATAATACGATGACATAAAGACAATAAAGTTAGGATATTATTTTTAAAAGATTACAAAATAAAAAAATTGTGGGTTTTTTTTTAAAAAAAAAAACCACACAACAATCACAAGCAACTGTCTATTATAATCCCTAAAGTAACAATTGTTTCAGTCCTTTCGGGATAAATCTATGCCTCCAGTCAGTTTGGACTTCTTGTAGCAGTTCTGCTGTCAGGTAGGATGAACAAAAATGATTCCATGCCTCCTGTAAGATACTCATGACTACTTGAAGGCAAAATGGCATCGTCATAAAGTAAATCTTTATTAATGGGGCACAAAATATCATTAATCTCAGTTATATAATAAGTCTATTTACTTAAGGCTTCTACCAAACAGAATTAAACTCTCACAAATTTGCCGATTTTTTTTTCCCCCATGCTGTAGGAGTATACTGAGGGAAACTTAAAATAACAACTGTGAAATAAAACTACCTCCAGTGCCCCGTTACAGTGTACAGTTATACAGTCTACAATTTGATCCAAAGTCTGTTTTCCACCATTACTCATGTAAATGGTTACAGTGAAGCCAAATGAACTACTGACAGGAACAAAAATAGTATTAAAGGAATCAATTCAGTCTCATTAAAGTCAATGAAATGACTCTATCAATGACTTCTGGGGGATTGGATCAGGTCCTGCAGATGAACTCCTCCCTCTCTGACGCCAGAATTTCACTCTTTATGAATGCCGTTAGTAGACAGACTGCAATAAGAAACCAAATGATGTTTATTATTGCTCATCGCTGAGCACTCGTCTGAGTTATGAACTATCCCTGCCTTTGCTACGCAACATCATCGGCACCTGCGGACTTCAGGCATGGCCGTACGTGACCAGAGGGGTAACCAGCAGCACCCGCTCCAAGCCCCACCTCTCAGCAGCGATGGCTGACTGAAAAGGCACTTCCCATGCAAAGAGGTTTTCAAGTCAAGTCTCTAGTAGCCTCAAGTTCCAAGAACCCTCTCTCATTTCTTGATAGACCTAATATGAATTTATTTTGCTTTGCTTTCAGTGATAAAATGAAAGGTTATTTTTCATTAGCTATTTATTCTCCCAAGACTCTAATTCCACATTGTGAAGCAGTTACTGGGTTTCTTTTATTCACTACCTTCCTACACAATACATATTCCTGCTCTTCAGGGTTGTACTTTGGGCATTGAACAAAGACCCATTCTACACCTATATAAGTTTTAGAAAACCATGTTTTCATGTATAGCTGCATTGATTTTATACAGAGATTAGCACAGCACAGTTGTTCCAAGGAAGACCAACTTCCAAGCTATGCCATCAATTTAATGAAAAACACAGCTGGAAAAGAGCTAAGGATATTCAGACTTCAGATACTCAGATACCATTACATAAAGTAGATGTGGAAATAAAAACATAAATCTAAGTTAAATGCACTAAAAGCAATAGCTGATCAGCTAAGGAATATATCCCAGCCCAGCCCCATGATCCAGCACGGATTATTGCATCAGCTACAGAGCTGGGGGGGGGGGTGTGTGTGAAAGGCAGGATTTCCTTAGCAGAACACACACAAAAGATGCATTATCCACTGATGTAGAGATCTACTCACCAGGTACAAGCTCATCAGCATCACTTCCAGGACAAAATTTTCAGAATTTCTTCAACTGGGCTGAGGTCTTCAACACACATACCTACCCCCCTCCTTTTTTTTTTTTTTTCCAGAATTAATGCTATGCTATAGTCCACTACAGTATCAACCCATGGGACACGGATGAAAAACCCTATACAAAAATAAGCCCAAGCTCACCAGGCTACAATTCCATTGTTTTCTTTACCAGCTTCCTTAGAAGCAAGTTATTGACTCACAGAATAACTCAAGTTGGAAAGGACAAAAACACTGAAAAGTCAGGCGTTCTAGATTTGTCCTTAGTTCATGCATTTTACATTTCACCACATTTCTTAAATCTAGAAACTGAATTACCATGTGACCTTTACCATCAAGAAGTTAACAGCTTGAAACATGCAATTTCAAGGGATTTCGAGAAGTCTGTGCTTTTACAGTCTATGTGCCTGCTACCTGATTATATCTCATTTTAATCAGCAATTTCTCCAGAACATCTTAAAAGAAATAGGTTATCTAGCTCCTTACAACAAATAGGACCTTCAGCTTGATAGAGACTGATTAAATACAGCTGACAGCCCTACTCTACCCCACACTACCAAAAATTTTTTGGACTTTTGTTCAGAAGGGACACTGAATTTTGTTCCTTTTTTTTTTTTTTCAGTCCATTACTAATTGTTTCATTATAGAAATATTAACTGACCTCTCTACCTAATCTTCACACCTTCAGATAAACTCAAAGTTTTAAAACTATGGTAGAAACTGTTATTTCTCCTCATAAGTACGTGTGTATCTTAACGTCATTTTACTTTCCTTTCTCAGATTTTTGAGCAACGCTTTACAGAAACTTTTTATCTTAAGAATTGAGAGCAATGAAGCAAAACTTATCTATATCTCAACCATCTATCAGCCTTTTAATCAATAAGCTATGTTTTTTACCCACAACCCTTCTTTGGCCTGTAAATTTCAGAAAAACAAGCTCCACAAGTGCATCATGTTACTCCTCTGCCAGTGTATGTCCGCCCTCCCTACACCTACCTTCGGGGCTGCATCAACCCACCAATTGTTCTGAGAGTTCTTACATGGTAGCAGAAATATTTCCAGTACTGGTTGGAATTTTGTCATAACGGTAGTCTCAAATACCTAAACGAGGCCAGAATTTTATTATTTTTTAAAGAAGCTGGAGCTAAATGGAGGCCTTCTCCTGCTTTAGATGGAATCAAGAAGAGCACGTCTATCCTTCCGAGGAAGCACGGTGGAAGAGCGCTCATGAATGTGAAATGTAATTTTGATGGATTACGTCTACTAAAAAGTTGACAGGTTATCATAAGTATGGATCTACAGGATAACAGAGAGAACGAAAACTAAGGAAATCCGTAACAAGTCAGCTGCAGCAAAATGCATTTTGTTGTGTCCTGTTCTGAACTCTGGAAGTTAAAGGGCCCAAAGCAAACCTTGCTTGGTCAACTGGCATTTCTTCACGTCGTCTCAAATTGCAACGATGAAATCAGAATAAAAACTGAACCTATGTCAGCAAACACAGTATGCAGGTCAATGAGGTTTGTACCCCATGAAAAGTTAGGGCTTCTTAAAAGGAAAATCCAGCATGTGAAAGCGCCAGTGGCTGACTATTTTACTAAAAACATCTGTTTAAATAGCAATATTCCTGGTATGGAGGACTACTCAGGAAGTAACATAGTTTCTTCTAGAACCTACTGGAAATACTTCGGAACACATACATTTTACCAAGAAGAATAAATTCAAACATTTTTTTTGTAGGGGAAGCCATTCAGAAAAAAAACTCCCCCAAAAATTGGACTTGCTATGGTGTTTTTTTCTGTGCTTCTGTCAGCACCTATCATATAAATCAACCAAACATAAGCAGGAAAGAGGATTAGTTGACATGGCCACGTCATGTCACTCTTTAAAAGAAGTCAAGAAAATCAGAGCATATTAACAGACCTTCAGCCAACAGGCAGGAGAGCCACAGCACGGCTGTGCAAAATGGGATCAGATTGGTGTATTTAGTCAGAAATGCTCTATTTCAGCCTTATACATACTAGAATGTCTTTTACCTAAGAGTGGCTTCAAAACCAATAGCAGAGAAATCCATATTTGCAGAGGGAGGTACTCCCGTATGTTTTTCAGGGGTTAATCAAGAAAAAACAAAACAAAACCAAAACCCTCTGCCAGCAGCAGGGCCGGGCAGCGTGGAGCACAGGAAACACAGCGGCAGCTGAAGTCAGACATGGTTATTGTCAGTCAGCAGTTGGCATATGACTGTTCAGCAGATGAAATGCTGGAGCGTGACACAGATCTCCAGGAGAAACAGCTGGCAGAGGGGAGGAAAGAAAAAACCCGCAACCAACCAACAAACTTACGCTGCAGTCTGCCTTTACAACCCCATCTTCTGCCCCTTGGTTTCGCTATCGGAGGCATCTTATTTTACTGGTAAGTAAAGATATAAAGCCATGAAATTAATACTGAAGCTTTTAGTGCAGCACCATTGGTTGCTAATGAGATTCAGAAGATCCAGCTTCCATGCAAAAGAACTACAAATAGAATAATAAAAGAGGAAGAACACAAAATATGAAAGAAAATCATCTGGTTTTTAAAAAAACAATAAAACACAACAACAATATATTGTTGTTTAATGACTGAATTGAAATATATACAAGTGGAATTGGAACACGCACATTTTTCATATGCACTATTCCCATAATGGCTGTAAAATAAAACTGCACGCTATGATCTATTTTTCTGAAGAAATATACATTTTCCTTTCGTTAACAGTAAAAAGAACTTTTCTTTTTTCTTTTAAAAATGCCAAAAGAGAATTTTTACATAAGATTAGGCTATTTTGTTCTTGAGATGGGATGCAGTTCTCTAAAACAAGAGCAAAGGGCCCAAATTATAACTAACAGCTGCGTTCGGCGCTATAAGGACCATCAAAGACAGATGTAGCTGTTGCTGCCTGCCTATTTCAAGACAAGAGACCGTTTCCACTTTGCCTCGATAAAACCACGGAACGGTTATACACAGTACAAGGATGTCAGCCACCCTGAATATTCTGATTTTGTTAGGCAGGAATTTTAAGCAAAGAGCTATTGTTAGACAGCACAGAGCATTGATCAGGACACATAAACCCAGCAGTGCCCATCACAGACAGACCAAGCCACCTACTCCAACTATTTATCACTCGAATCTGGCACCACTGCTTCCCATCAGTACAATATGGATCTGTAAAAACAACACAAGTTCTAAAAGCTTTCGAAATTCATCCTGCTTCCTATCTGGCTACATCAGCCACCTACAGTGAGACAACCCATGCCCTCTCTGTGCCCGCTCCCCGCACCCTGCCAGCAGCAGTATTCTGTGTTTCTCCCTAGGCAGCTTCCCTGCGTACCGGATCAATCTCCGCAGTATCCCCCGCCGTTAGCTGCCTGTTTCGAGTGCCATTCGATCGCCGTCCACCTTCTAACAGGCAAGCAGCCCAAAGTGAAGCAGTGCTCCTCAGAGGAGGAGAAAATGGCTGTTCCACACTGGCCATGGCCTGCTATTTATCTTCTTGATTTTTAGTGAGAATTTTTCACTTCCCCCTGACTTACCTGATCATGTCCCACAGATGTGCAGTTCCTCTCTATTTTTTACAGTAATTGGTAAGATATACAAGACAACTCCTATTACACTGCTGACAATACCATTGTGTTCTTTCTTCTCCTTTGTTCACATCTCTAAGTTTTGTAAGGAATTATGTCAAAATACATCATATAACTGCTTACCTATCTCTTGAGATCAGTTAACCAATTGTATAAAAAACAAGCCTATCCTGCTGCATGCCTAAACATACTCATATACACCTCAGAATTCAAAGGCAGCCTGTGAAAGTATAACAAATTTAAAATAAAACTGTAGGAAGTTATAAGTTACTGAAAAATGAAGCTACCAGTACTTTAACACCACCAGTACACATATGAGAATTAAGCTTCTATAAAACTTCACATCTGTTTAAATGTCCCTTCTGCCACTTAACTCTCAGTGAATAATTATACAAGCACCAAAGTTAAAGAAAAATAATCCTCGAGCTTTGCTACATCTTATGGAAAACAAGTTATATGGTAGAATACAAAAGCTATCTTTCTTCAAAAACGTATGTTTGCACTGTGCTCAAAAAAAAAAATCCACAGAAACAATTTTACAGTCACACCAAAATTCCCAGCTTTATAAAATTTCCCTTTAAAAAGGTGAAATTACCTATCTTTGCTTCTAAAGACAGATCCAAACCTTGACAGCTTTGAATTCCAGCTTTGAACACAAACGTCCTCGGCCGTGAGCATGCGCAGACTTTGCAGGTAACAAAGTTAGAAGAACATATTGCAATTGAATCTATGATTTGGTTAGTCTCTCCTTCCAGGTTTTCAAGAGCACAGACCACAGCACTGGAAGAGAGTGAACAGCCACCCAGACCATCGCCCACCTGAACACAAGACCAACAGCCCCTATCTGTCTCCCAGCTTGCATAGCGAGTCATTAGCTGGCTCATTTCTATCACCTGCCATGAAAACCACATGTGATTATTCTTCTCTTTAATCAGGAGAGAAGAAAGGGAAGCATTCACAGAAGATAGAATCTAACATCTACCATGAAATGTTTAATCTATAAGAAAATCAAATCTAAACATACGTTCTCTGCAGTGATTTATAACTATGCACATCTCAGCTGCAACAAAATAGAAGCAGAGCTACTGGAGAGATAAGGCAGCACCACGTAAATCCATGTGCAAGGATGAGAGAGAGAGAAAAAAAAAATCCCCGCAGGACTCAATTGTACAATAGAAACTGTCAGCCAAGGTCACTCTTAAGAAAGAGAGCAGCCAAAAAGGAGGTTTTAAATCTCAGTGGGCATTAGCTGAAAGACATAAAGTGATGTTCTGCAGTGGTTTTAAATAGGACATTCACAAAGGATTAAAAGTATATGTATACCAGTCAACTGTATCAAAACACAAAATTTTTTGCTAGATGCTCCCTGCACAGATTATTTTCATACACAGAGAACCATGAAGTTGTTTTGGAAAGGAAATTACAAACTACAGTTTTGCAGAAATCATAGATGCACATGGTATAAATATATCAGCCACAAATAATGGCATTGCTCCTTTCTACTGAAAACATCTGAGAAAGACCAGAAGAAACATTTAACAGCACTGGAAGAAAAAGGAAGGAGTGAAGGAAACCCACTGCACTGGAGCTGGCAGGTGGAGGCCATGATTGCAGAGGCCATCAGCCCCCTTTGATTGCATCAAACACCTTCTCGTTGGCAAAAACCCACAACACCTGTCCTACAGGACGGCACTTCCTGGACATGCACACGGATACAGAAGCTGACACATACTTTCTTAATCCTAAAAATTAATCAGAAAGAATAAAAAGAGTCTGGGAAGAGAAATTTCAGAAGCAAGCTGTTCTTCACATTCAGCTTTAAGGAAAGCATCAATTTTAGCAAGCAGTTTTGAAAGGGGGAAAAAAATCCCCACTCACTTCCCTCAAAAATGTATATTGTACAGACACTACTCTTTTTCTGCTTCACAGCGGCAACATTTGGAAAACTACTTAACCTTTCTATTTTTATCTGGGTGCATTCAAATTACCAATAATGTACAACATGCTGTAACAAAACCACTGATGTAGGGTATAATTTTCCCTCAAGCACATTATCCTAGCTGGTGGCTCAGAGAAATAAGCTGATAAAACAGCAGCAGACATCAATTGATGGATAAAAAATGATCACAGCTATGTAGAATGTTGCTGCCCAACCTTAAAATCATACAATTAGCCAAAAAATATAAGCAGAAGGACAGGACACACTAACAACGATACATTTTCTATAGGGTCATCCTAAAAATTCTCATGCAAACATGTTTTTAAATAGACGATCGGATTATCACCTCGTAATTTAGCTATTAACACACAGATTTATTTTAAAGCCATCATCATGCCTGATACTTTTATTAAATATCTTCTTCCTTGTCAAGTTCAATCGGGATCTCATCCTAACCATGATGAGCTTTTAATTTTCTGTTCTATTAATAGCAACTTAAAAATAAAATGTTCTCTTTTGAAACTAGAAAGCTGTAGCTTCTTTAGGAGCTGCAAGAGAGAAGAGAGATTAATCTTCCCACTCCACATCGCTTGAACTGCATTAGCTATCTGCATACATGGAAAAAAATCAAGAGAACAAGTAAGAAATGGGAATTTTCTCTAAGAATACCTTAACTATAACTCCATACAAGGATGTATCACGGCTACAGAGGAAATAAATACTGTAAGACTTTCCATGTAGATTCTGAATCATTCTCAGCAACTGTCTTGCTGGTCATCAATAGATAATAGATCAATTAATGACACAATTAGCTGCAGGATATATAGACTCCTAGCGAGCAAAGCCCTTCAGTAGATACTCAAATTTCAGCACAACTGGGGTCCTCATTAACTCCCCAGCAAATGAGGGAAGATGGAAAGCTAGGAATGAGTATCATGGCACTCTGCAGCCATCTGACACACGGATCGGATTGTTCCAGCTACTTTTCTTCTGTTGCCTCCTTCAAGGAATGTCAGAGGGAGAAGGTCCAGACAAAACTGCTCACAAGTGCTCTCTTGGGTCTAGTATGAATACTGGCTACATACAAAGTACATGAGCTGTAGCACTCACTTTTATCATCATACTGCAGTGCTGCTTTCACTTGCAAGAAATTCAGTGAGTAACATCAAGCCCTAGGCTATCCACCAAACAAGAGAGCCCCAACATCTGCAGAAAAGCAAAAAGTCAGTCACTCCAGTTTGATGTCCACTTACACCAAAGCAAGCCAGGCAGGAGACCATTGCGCACGAGCAGCGCTGGACGGGCTGCACTTGGGCTGTTCCCCACGTCTCTAACCTGCCTACCTTCCCAATTTGCAAGGTGCCTAGTTTTGGTACCCTAACTGGTACACAACCAAGGCACTGGGCTGCTTGGAGATGTATTTTCTCTAACTGTCTAAACGCTTGTGACCTTTCTTTTAGGATATGGGTCTTGCCACAGCTATTCAAGCCTATCTTTATCTAAAGATTGGAATACTGAAATGTGTTTTAATGAGGGATAAACTGAGACCATCTGGATGTCTCAGCTGCTACAGAGCATGATTGTTTGCTGATTTTAACCATGTCTCTTGCAGAGAACATAGACCTGTGTTGCACAAAGTGCACTAGCTCAGCTTGATTTCTTCTTGCAATCAAATGTGTTGATCTAAAATCTATTTCCAGCAAATCACTCGTCTGTTTTGGGAACAACTCCCTCCTCATCTCTTCACCACGGTGATGGGGATAAGCAGACACAATTGAGTTGAAAAGGTATTTTTTGTAAGAGGCTGACAGCGAGCATTCTTCAGTGAAATCTTCCATTTTGGAATATGACCACCATTTATTCACAAAGTACATAACAGATGCCAACCTTTTGGATGTTTTATTAAGATCTGGAATGTTTTTCTTTTTTTCTTTTTTTTTTTCCTTTACACACATGTGGTGTAAAAAATTTGGTAATCAATTTGTCACTCTTGTATGGTGTTGGCATTAGGCCAATTTATGTATTTCTTTATGTACATTTTTCAGTTGTAAATGTATACTGAGTACTGGATACTTATACTGTTATTAAACTTAACTATATAATTTGTTGACCCTGTATATACTCTGCAAGCTAAACAATGAGTCTATTTGGGGAGGTAAAGTAACAAAACTACTCTCTTCGGTCATTTAACTTCCCAAACACCAGCACAGCACAAATGGAGCAGCAAAAGCCTCTTCCCACAGCTCCATAGAGCGTTGCCTTTCTCAGTATTTCCTAGCTGGTAGATAAGCATCTTAGTTTTACATCGCTCAAACCACAACATTTGCCTGTGGCAATTTTAGCTTGTCCAGCAAGCTAAAAAATTTGCCCAGCAATTTTAGCTTGGCATAAATCTATAATGCTACTAAAGGGGGGCTGTCCACGCTACCTGCTGCTCCTTTCTGCCAGCAACGCTAGCAAACAGCCAGCAGTGGGGTGAAAATATCAAACTGCAATTTTATTTGCCAGCCGAGGTCTACACCTGATCATGCCGACCGTAACACCATGGTTTTAGTCTCTCAAGTCGAAACTGTTCTACTTTGTAGAGGAAAAAAACCAAAGCCGCCATATATTTAATGGTCAGCAAAAGGAAGTGAGAGAATAATTCTATAGACTAATAATTAGAATAGTCTCTAGATAGCTGAGAGACTTCTGCTCAACTCTCAAACCAAATAAAATGAATGACTGAACCCAAACTTCCAGTGTTCCCACAGATTCTTCCGTATTAGAAGGCTACAGGCACTAATGTTTGGTGAAACACTCCAAATTCTAATATCTTTGGCAAACTTCATGAGTACTTTTGAAGAGACCAAGACTGGCTTTGGGGGTGGAGGGAGTGCAGAGGGGTAGGTGGGCATGTGTGTGTAAGGACTTCCACCAAAATTACTTAGACAACATGCACTATTAATGCTTTTAGATTGAAACATTCTGTTTAAATTAGTTCAAGTGCTCTTAATTGTGCATTCACCAGAAATGACAGCTTTAACTTCAGATTCCAAGCAGATTTGAAAATTAAAAGAGTAAAACCAACTACTGTTCTTGTAAGCAGAACTACTCTAGGGATACTGAGATTGTAAGAAATTTAGCATATTTTTAGCATACTTTTTCTTCACCTTCCTTCATTTAAATAACGTTTCAGAAAAACAATAGTATTCTGTTGATTATACCTCTCAAAAAGTGGTCCACAACAGAACATTCTGGCTTTTGGCTATAAAGTAACTATTTGAAAATGAAATCAACTCTTATGTTCATTTCCTATCAGAGTATAAATAAATGCCTAAAAGGGAATTTTTGGAAGAAGTATCTTGAGACATTTGGAAGAAATACCCCCAAAACTGACAAGATAGATTGATTACTGCCATTTTTTAAGCTACATCTAATACCACGGTACATTGTTTTATTGATTTGTTGGGCTTTTAATTCTATCAGGGATAAATACTGCTACAGGAAAATTGGTCAGTTACAATAGTATTTTGATTCCCACTTCTAAGCCAAAATGATAAGTCTCTGAATTCTTCATGTCCCAATTCAACTTTTGAAGTTCACCCATCACGAATGGCCATCACAGATTTACTAGAAAGCCATGCCGCTTACTCTGACACCAGATCTACAACTATTTGACAAGGATTGCAAAAGAAATGTATTACATCATTACAGATGTGGATGTATCTACAAATGAACCAATAAAATTAAATCTCTCTCTTTACAGGCAGAAATGGTAACAAGGAATTACCCCTATTTTGTCACAAGTTCTGCAAAGATCCATGCTAGTGTTGAATGTGTCTGTGAGAGACCTAAAAATCAGTACTATTAGTCATACTTGTACAAGGTGTACCAATTTAACACAACCAGGCCACAAACATTGGGATTTCCATGATTAATCTTAGAGCATTGTTTGACTCAAAACCCCTGCTTTGATTTAATACCCGAAATCTGCAAGTAAACAAAAAACGTAATCCAGTTGTTTCCAAGGTTTTCATACCAATCAACTCCCACACATTTCCAAGAGAAGGAAATTCACACCTCCTGACAACAGATTTGTTTTTCTTAGTTATGTTGTGTGGACCCACAGGAAATAATTCACACATCAGAGACTTAAAATTACTATTAATCATTTTAAGCAATCTCTGAAGCTGTTTTTTAAATCAGAATTCCTACAGGGATAGTGCTCACCAGCACAATCTCTAGAATAATAAAAAGAAATTGTCAATTCGCCAACAACAATCCTTGCATGCTTGAATACAACCCCTAAAAATAAAAATATCAGCTTATCTCAGAAAATTCAGCAAAACTAATCACAACACAACCCACGTCTCTGATTTGCATACACCTAACCCACACGCTATCACAAAATGCACATCCAGTCCAGTCTTGATCTCACTGAGCGACTCAGCCGGGTTGTGGATTAACAAGATACCACCTCTTGCTGCAGCCTATTTAAACCTGGTGTTCTCTATGAAAATTAACGTGAAGTTTGTGTAGGTGAGCATTTGAAATAAACACAGCTTTATTCACACCTGTTTGTGCGTCTATTGTTTTGCCTTCTTTGAAAATGAACAGAAAATACTTCCTCAGATGTGTTAATAACCTGATGTTTACCTTGCTTTTTGCAACTTTTTGCAGGAACAAAACCTACCAAGTTCTAGCATAAACATTTTTACAAATACCTACATTCCCATTGTCAAAAATTAGCACTCGGGAGTCCGCACCTTTGAAAATACAACGCGTAGAACAGATCCATTTCCATTTCTGTAACAGCATCTCAAGTGACCTTCATGAAATTATACAAACAGTAAAAATGTACCTCTATCATCTAAACTTATTTAGCCATTTTTCAAAGCTGCAGTTCCCCGGTGCCTTCCGATGACTGCCAAAAGCACGTACACCTCATTTTCACAGCCTGAAATACGTTCTTGTAGCACCCTGTGTACTCACGCTCTTCATTTACATCGCAGTCAAAAGGCAATGACACAAGAAAATCTGCGTGTATGCTCCTGTTTATCTGTTTCCCTGGTTGACCTGATCTGCCACTTGCGAGTGCACAGCAATGACAGCTTATTTGCTGAATCTGTTTACCCCACTGTCATTCAAGATGTTGTACGATGCTTAAACAGGCAACAGTCAGATTAATATAATTGAGGATGCAGTTCGGAGCAGACAGGAAGTCATGCCGGAATCGCAAAGCGCTTATTCTCTTATGATTAAAACATCCCCAGGGTTATAGCAGTATAAAGAAGAACCCAAATCCGAGAGGCACAGAAGCCAAAGACGTGAGCTTTTGCTTTTCAGAACAGCTCACCAGTTTGAAAGGAAGAAACATGAATCACGCAAAGATAAGTTGCCATTTTAATTGCACAAGAAACACCGGTGGATTTGTCATTTCTTTTGACAGATTTTTTTTTTTCCCGGAGTCACATTATAACCAGAGCTATATTCCTATTGCATAAGACATTTCATGCACCAGAATGAAATCCCAGCACCCAGAAATAGCAAACCTCTTAAATAGCCTACTTTCTTCTACTCCAGTGATATATGCCTCTGCTATTCCAGAACAGATTAGGACAACTCTGTCCAAATACAACATAAGAAAAGCCAATATGGAGCAAATCAGTGATGGAAAAGCAGTTAAAGTCCTCACCACCACAGGACTGACTAGCGAAACACAGATTTCTTTGTACTGGCATCGCTATTCGCAGTACAGGAAAATACAGATATGCAGATTACAGGGGGCATCCTCCCGGAGAGATCTGAACATTGTCACAGATGGCACAGTAAAAAGTAGAGCAATGTTGCTGATGTATCCATTTTCTGAAGTCTTTCAGTTCACTTTCACATAAGCTATTTAGTATCTCAGCACTACGAACTGGAAGGTATTTCCTTCCAACTCACAAGTTGTCATGAAAGTCTGAAAATAGTAACACAACGAGTAAAGTTTCAGTGGTCAAAAAGAGTTTATCAAAATACACCGTTACAGGCAACGTTTTGCCACTCTAACAACGTCTGAGAGCGAAGTGTCCACAGGCAGAAACGCTGCACTGCAGCGAGAACCGCACGACAGCTGCACCCGACCAGCTGGTAGCCACGAACGCGGCGTTAAAACTTGGTGCAATGATTTAAGTGACACGTGCCCTAGAAACGCGCCCTCCCACTCATGCCACAGCACACAGGAGTCACCGGTGGAATAACACACAGAAACTATTTCTGAATCCGTGCAGACTCCATCTTTGCGTTTTCTCTAGCCTAGATTTTGATTTCCCTTAAGTGATCAGTGTTGGCCTAATTCTACTCCCCTTTACATCAGTGGAAGCTTTACCATCAGCTTCCAAGAAAATGGATTTAACCCAATATAGTTCAATTTGATAAATACTGCTTTAAGAGAGAAGGACCTCTGCTTCTCCGGACCTCTGCTTCTCCATCAGAGGACAAGATGATGTATTTTTACAAAAGGCTCCACAGCCAGACAACATCGCTACGCCCTACATTCACATCTTGGTTTTGAGCAACACTGCAGTTTTGAAGTAACTCCAACAACTGTGCCTTTTTATTGTGCGTCAGTTCAGTTTGCAGAACAGCTTCAATGCCCGTGAACTAAATTTCTTTTGGAGGAAATTTTTTACGAGGGTGGTGAGGCACTGGAACAGGCTGCCCAGAGAAGTTGTAGATGCCCCATCCCTGGAAGTGTTCAAGGCCAGGTTGGATGGGGCTTTGGGCAACCTGGTGTAGTGGAGGGTGTCCCTGCCCATGGCAGGGGGGTTGGAACTAGATGATCTTTAAGGTCCCTTCCAACCCAAACCGTTCTATAATTCTGTGAAATGAAGCAGAAGCCCCGTTGCCAGTTCATACCAAAAGCATTCAACACACACAGATCTGAAACAGTCACAGGTCTTCGGAAAGCTGCCAGTCACATGTAGTGAGCACTTCCAGTCCAAAGGCTGAGACTAACTCTAGTCCAATATAAAACCTGCACAGACACAGGGGCCTCAGCACTGGTTGCTTCAAGCTATCGATCTGCTTCTAATGCATCAAATGACTCGCTGATGTAGACACATTTCAAACTCTAGTTCTACTTCTTATCTCTATAATCTTTTTATTTCCCATGCCATCCTAAATAATTCACTCAGTATTACTGATGTTCACGACCTTCTCTGTCTTATCCCCAGATTCTCAGTTGAATTACACAGATCTCTTTTATGGATTATGGCCTCAGAGCTATGTCTCCCTCTTACAAGGAACTGACTCTAATTGTTTAAAATTCCAGAATTAACCTTTCACGACACTTTTAGGCAAAAGATCATTTGCTTAGCAGTGCATTAACCAGCAACTTTGCATCAAGAAAACTTCCATTTGTAAACAAGTGTTCTGTAATATCTCAGCTTATGCATTAGGCGTAAGAACTATAGTCAAACTTACGTCCCTGTGAATCCACTATCAGAATAAAATATTGAAAAGGAACACTACAGGAATAGCCCGTCAAGTAAGGGTTAAAATTTCAAAATCAAATTACTTATCTAGCAAGGACAGCAGTATTTTAGGCTTTTTCAGCTTTTACAGAAAGGACCGTTACGTAACGTACATTTGCAAACACTACAACGGTACCGAACGGAGCTGTACTGAAAGAGTTTTGTTTAAAATAAATCTTGTCAGAGAAAGAGCGACCCCAACATAGTGCAGCACAGATGCTTAACAGGAAGATAAGCCAGCAACTGCTGTTAATGCAGTTCAAATATTTCAGGCTTTATCCAGTTAACAATTATATCCTAAGAGTTTTGTAAACCTCCTGTCTGAAGGAGACTTCATTGGCTCACTCTGCCAGCACGCTGCCTCTGTAAACAAGGATTTATTTTAATTTCTTTTTTGTTTGTTTGGTGGTTTTTCGTTTGGGTGTTTTGTGGGGTTTTTTTGATTTGATTGTTTGGGGGTTTTGTTTGGTGGGTTTTTTTTGGTTTGGTGGTGGTTGTTGTTGTTTGTTGTTTTTACACCTGAGATTAGGACAGAAGTCTATTGACTGTCACATCTTCAGCTTTAGAACCAACCTGCTCTCTGGTCCCACTCTGACCTAGGATGGCTGAGCTCTACCTCTTGCTCTGCCTGTCGATCCAATCCACTACAGCCTCTGAAGGATGAAGCGAGACATCTGTAAGGCCACAGAATTACAGTGAGACTTCCCCTAGCTATTTTCCTTTTCACAAGGGAGGGAGCAGTAGTTACCTACTAGCTTTTATCTCTGTAACCTTAATCAGCCCACCCTGCTTTTTAGAAATGCCACCTTCATGTTAATTGAGTATAGGTTTTATCACAGCTCATTTTCTTCTTTTTCCACAGTTGCCCCTCAGATACAGGCCATCATCAAGATCATTATCAGATGTATTGTTTACTGTTTTATGGTGCATCCCTCATTCATGCCACTGCAGCATAATTCACCTAATGGAAGGTGCCACTTACAGGAAGGGTGCTTTAACGACAGAAACATTAATTAAGAAACACTGTAACAACACTGCAGAAACAAGCACCAAACTTCTTGCATAGCAAGAAATACACGGACTCAAGGAGTCAAGATTAAGTCAATATTTTTTCCTTATTATCCTAACTTTTATATAATTTCACACAGTAAATGGCAAACTCATCTAGAAATTTGGGGCAGGTCACTTACCACTGTTGCAAGCAACTCCATAACAATTTCTAAAATGGAAGAACTTCAGGACTACACCTGTAATGTTTTGAATTCCCTACACAGCACAAGATTGTGCTGCTTTCACTCCTCTCTTGTTTCCGTACCTTCCACTCTTAACTGCATGAATTCCACTTGCTGGAATCAATCAAAGAGAACAACAGAAAAATGACAAAATCGTCATGTAAAAATACAAAAACATCCAAAAGGAGGGCAAGTCTTTCAGCCCCACTGAAAGCACAACCTCCCATAATAACTGTCATTTCAAGTCAGTGCTCCAAGACTGCCAGAGGACCCATTGACTCCCCAGCACAACACTCAGAGGTCCCATCAGACTAAAGTTGTACGTCACTCACAAAAACTCAGGCTCAGACTTCCATGCATTTCTACTTTGAAAATTAACTTCAAATTAAACATCTTTCTTTTTTTCACCTTCTTAACAAAACTACAGGAAAATTTAGGTTGGAAAGGATCTTTGAAGGTCACCTCGTCCAACTCACTACCAACTTCAAATGTGGAATAGCTTGCTCAGGGTCATGCCTAGTAGAGCTCTGAATATCCCTAAGGATGGAGATTCCCACCCTTGTCTGCACCACTGTTGCCATACTGGAACATCCTCCTGGTGAGAAAGTTCTTTGTATTTAACCAGAATTTCCCTTACTGCAACTTACATCTATTACCTCATATCCTTTGCTGTGTACCTTGGAGATGAGTCTGGCTTTGCCTTCTTTTATAACCCTCCGCTGGGTAACTGGAGAAATCAATAAAACTAAATCCACCCAAGCCATCTCTTCTCCAGACTGAACAACTCCAGCTCAGCCTCTTCTCGTATGCCGTGTGCTCCCCACCTTGGTGGCCCATTACTGGACTTCCTCCAGTTGTCAGTATCTGTCCTGTACTGGGGGGACTGAGACTGGTGAGAGCACTCCAGATGCAACATCACAAGTTTTAAACAGAGGGAGGAAGTTAAAGAGAGTGGCGTTGACAGTTATTAAAAAGTTTAATGACCAAATTTTGGCTCTAGCATCCCAGACATAGCATTTAAGTTCTACCTGCCATACCAAATTGCTTTCACTGCTTCTACAATGCCATCATTTATACAATACTGCTGAGAGTAAATGAAGAGTTTGGACGTAATTTGCCAAAGTCATTGGGAACAGAACTTCATTTTCAGAATCAAGAATAGATTTTCATAATTGGCACTGGGGAAAAAAACATTTTACATATAATAAAGCACATCCATTTCATCAAAAAACTAAACCTACAGTGCATTTTCAGAAACATTTCTGAACCTCAAGGTCAAACATTGCAAATAAAGATTAACAACATTTCTTACATATAGGATTAGCCACATAAGAGAGATTCTTTTAAACCTGCTTTCCTCCACGTCCCAAAATAATGAAATCAGGGGACTTAACTCCCATCAGTGAAGGGGTCTGATACATTTGCAAATCTCCATTCACGATGCTATCAAGCCAGCCTTGCTAAAAAGAACAAATTTTGATTGTCAGGAAAAAAAACCCAACCAATTTGTTTACTAGCTTTAGCAGGTTGCATAATTCCCCAGAACCCTCAGAGCAACATTGATTTCTGCTCTATTGGAAGTTTTACAGTATAGAAGAGAATGCAACACCTAAAACTGAACATGAATGTTTAAGGTCAAAGTAAGACACTTACTTTGTGTGTCTTATTAATAATTAATAATTAATTATTAATCACTTATACCCTTGTTTCATAAACAGAATTTGAAAAATGAAACTTTGGTAAAGGCAGATACATACAAACAAAAGCCAATTAGAGCAGCATTCAGAGACTATTAACTTCCCAAAGACTGAAATTTATCCAGAAGGGCACTGCTGGAAGAAAGGTCTGAACATGCACTAAGAGGCGGGTAGGAGTCATGTAAAGTGTTGGCAAAACAAAGGACCAAATCCATTAGTACTTCAGTGGAGCCACAACGCTAACAAAGACAGAACTTGTGTGTGAACTTAGTGTCTCTGATGTTTAACCAAAATAAAATCAGCTCACATCTAGAAAAAGCCATACAGAGGCAGTCGGCAGCACAGACAACAAGCAGTAGCATCTCCTAGCATGGGAAAGGATGTTAATTTAGTTTTAGCGTTATCTCACACTCAGCAGTTGGGCAGCTGGAGTGATGCTACTCTGTAGCACCCTTGGAGATGGAGTTTGTGGAAATGGGAAGAGGAGGACTCTGTCAGTGGCACCACGGGAGGAACTGCTGTCATACCATGTGTGTCAAGGAAGACAGACAAGCAGAAAAACTGGAGAATGAAGGACTCATGAAAGTGAGTAAAGAGAGCAGGAGAAGCCCTTAAACATTTTCCCAAATAATTGTGACCCAACAGAGAAGGACAAGAAAAGACTAGTATCTATACAGGCCTTCACCATGGATCTATTGATCGTAGAATGGTTTGAGTTAGAAGGGACCTTAAAGATTATCTAGTTCCCAATCCCCTGCCATGGGCAGGGACACCTTCCACTACACCAGGTTGCTCAAAGCCCCATCCAACCTGACCTTGAACACTTCCAGGGATGGGGCAGCCACAACTTCTCTGGGCAACCTGTTCCAGTGCCTCACCATCCTCACTGTAAAAAATTTCTTCCTTATATCTCATCTAAATCTCCCCTCTTTCAGTTTACAGCCATTGCCCCTTGTCCTATCACTACACACCCTTGTAAAAAGCCCCTCTCCAGCTTTCCTGTAGCCCCCTTTAGGCACTGGAAGGCTGCTAGAAGGTCTCTCTGGAGCCTTCTCTTCTCCAGACTGAACAGCCCCAACTCTCTCAGCCTGTCTCCACAGGAGATGTGCAACACTTTGTAGCACAGCTTTCCAATGTCATCTTATGTTACAAACAAATATCCTCAGCTCTGCTTCTCCCATACCTATATACTGCCAAAACTTGCACACAGTAGCTTGGCGGTGTTGTCCAAACATGAACATCATTTACAGCTTGCCTAGATGGTTTTAAAAAACAGAACCAGAAAACACGAAGAAGGCGTTTGTTACAGAGAACGCAGCTGTCTGCGCACACCGGGATTCAGGAACACTTAACGGCAATTTTAAACGTACAACGTGCTAATCAAGTACGTCCGTACGCTCAGATGAAGTGACCGGGCAGGGAAGTTCAGAGCAGCAGGCTTTTAAAGGCAAATCCAGTTAAGACTGGATTTGGGCAACTTAAAGTCACGTCCAACCAAAGTTTCAGAAATAATGACCGAATAGCTTTCTAAGAAACAAATGTTCTGATATGATGCATATGGATTTTGCAACACTTACAAATCCCATTAGCAGCAATGTAGGACTTAATCCACACGATGCATTATCATTGAATTGTTCCCTATTTAATTAGTAAAGAAAATGCAAATGCTCTTTTCAGTTGATTTTTACAACATTAAAATAGCTTACAAATTATTCCACAGATGCTTTTACTGGTGCACATCAGCTCCAACACTTAAGCAAAATCATTCCTTCACCTCAGCTGAAATCTTGGCCCTCGATTATCAGGAACTGTTAAGAACTGACATTTCCCTTGATGCTAACAGTACCTTCCCCGCAAAAGAGTCTCACAATTCTTTGGGAATTTCATATCTTCACTTAAGAAACTAGGCAATTACAGCTTGCTCATGTTCTATTTTGTGGTTCCTGCAGTTTTCTTAACCTTGAGAAAATTTTGCATCATTATTCTAATTACAAGAAGTGGGAGTACACGAAATCCTTCCAACGAAGAAACCGAGATGGCAGATGCGTGAAATTTTATACTGCAAAATGACAGAAGGGGAAGCAACGAAATACTAGAACTGTCACTTACCTAGGTAGGAGTCAGCTGTTGTAAATAAAAAACTACGTTCTTTTAAGCTCATTCAGGTGTTGATAAATTGACACCAAGTATTTCTACTGTTACAAAACAAAGCTACAGGAACTACGATTGTTTATTTTAAAAAGCAGTTGTTGCTAGAACAGAAGGACAAACAGCATGTAAGTGTTTGTGATCCATTTTAGAACCCCAAACTCAATACAGGAAAGTTTTCCCATGTGTCCTGACGCACTGTCATACATGAAAAATGCATGCAGTTTCCTATTTAGTTTACACATGAGATTGCAAGACCAAATGGGAAGACTGTGTTTTTAAATATTAAGCCATTTAGATTTACAAGAGAGTTGCCTACTGAGGCAAATGTGGAACCCAACACGCAGAAGTCCCAGATGCCATAAAGACTATGGAGGAATCACTCCCTAGAATTTTGAAGAGAGTGAAGGAGTTGAACATTTTAACAGTTTCCTGTTTAAGTCTTGAAATTTATTAAGATC
This sequence comes from Tauraco erythrolophus, assembly GCF_009769465.1. Lineage (NCBI taxonomy): Eukaryota > Metazoa > Chordata > Aves > Musophagiformes > Musophagidae > Tauraco > Tauraco erythrolophus. The sequence goes on along the minus strand of NC_141476.1, from coordinate 20,316,246 downwards.
TCCGGCTAGAAAAGCTAGAAAGTTTTATATTCAAATAAAACACAAAATTACACAGAATTTTCTCAAGTATAGGAAACTTCAGTGAAATCCAGTAAGGACCTTCTGTGCGTACCCATTTTAGATGGACAGAACAGAGATATCACTCTTCCCCAGAAGAAACCTTTGGATATGTATGCCATCAGAGCTGTCTTAGCACTTAAAATTCAGTAAATTCAGGTTTTAGTCTTTCCTCCAGAAGGCACCAATGTCTCTATGCTGTACTTGGGTAACCTCTTACATAATCCCAGGACCTCCTTATTTTAAAATACATATAAAATATTCTGAGTTCAAGTACAAAGTAGTCAAACAAATCCAAGCACTTCTTAAACCCACTTTTTTCTTTTGACAACTGTCTGAGAACAGAGAGTGCAGCGAGCTGTTCCTGCTTTAAATTTAGCTTCAACCGCTGTGGAAACTCCTTCCAACTCTCCAACATTTGCTGTCTGGTCTTTCCATTCAAGTGGAAAGGGACAATGATTTGGCTGACCCATTCTCATGACTAGTTATTATCTCTGTAGCTACAGGGAAGGTACAAAAAAAAAGCCCCAAACTGAATGCATGTCTAAACAGAAAATACAATTTTTTTGCTTTCCATCTAAGACTGGGAAGATTTCTGTACCAGTACTAGCGCTCATGCCCAGAAATGGGATAGCTGGCTGCTGTAGCAGCTCTATATTTCACATCTTTTTCTCCTTAGATCAGAGGCATCCAGTACTGGTACCACCCCAGACAGGTGCGGTGGCCTCAGAGTCCATGTGAGGCTCCGGAGTTGCTCAGGTATCCAGTTGACATGGGATTTTTCTGAAATTAGAACATTGCCCCATTTTCAATAAAGCCTCCAAGATTCCAGGGTCGTCCCTGTTAGCAAGGACACTCCTTGAAAATTAGGACATCTGATAACCTTAAAGAAGGAGGATAATTAGTCACATCCCTGCCACCTTTTCTCCTGAAGAACCAGTGATAAAAGTAAACTCCTATTAGAATATCATTAAATGCATTATTATGCAATTCCAGTTACATAACCATGCTTTACTAACTTTGTTTTTTTTCAGGCAGAATCCAGTTTCACAGACTTGCTCACATAGGAACATTTTTTATGTTATGGATTGTCTCTCTCAGAAGGGATGAAAAAAGCTTTGGTCTTAGATAGATTTCTAGGTAAATTGATGAATGGCAGATTGCCTGCCAATATTTCAGATGTAACTTGAATCCTTTAATAAAAAAAAAAAAAAAGGCTTTTTCAGAATCCCTTTTCAGCTAATTCCTTTCAGAGAAGTTAACACGTTCCATGTAAGCATTTGAAAATCCAAATATATCACCCTATCCAGAAATTTCGTTCCATTTGAATTTCAGCTAAAACTGCACTGTGAATCTATTCAAAATTCAAGTATAAGCAAAATTTGACTATATAGAACATGACACCTTTAAAAATGTTTCTGTATTTTATACAAAATAATTCTGTAATCTATTTTCCTCTGACCCTGCTTCCAATAAGGAGCAGGAAGAGTGATGCATTTCACGTCCTACTAAAATATTCAGTCTAATTTTACTCATTTAACAGGTTTAGTTAGTTCAGAAACAAATATTATGATCTCAAAAATAAATATTTGAATATTGGGCTTATTGGTGTCTAACTCAAGTTAAAGACAAATAAAATTCACAGCTATTAGGTGGGTCTGAAAGTAAGATGAGAATGAAACAACAGTGCATGTGAAATTCTGAAAAGGCAAAATCTGGTCCTGAATGCATTTTTAAAAGATTATGTTTAAATAGAAAGAATGTAAATTTTCAATATAGAAATCTATGCAAAGTGCAATATTATTTGGTGAAGTTCATTAGTAAGCTGCTTTTCTTCTTTCCAGATATTTTCTTTAAATTTCTTATAATCTATGAAATTTACTGTTATCTATGAAATTCATCCCAAAACCTTGCATTTGTAATGAGCTGAAAAGTATGCTGTGTGACCACTGAGAACATAAGCCGTAGATTAATATCTCAGGTACGAATGAGATCATCACTAAGTAATCAATCCTGCAAAAATAGTAAGAGTTTAGTTTTTCTTTTACATCCACGGTTCTATCATAATGAATCATTTCTATTATCATCATCCTTTCTAAAATTAAAACATAGGGGATGTTTTCAAAGCAATTATCGTTTGCCTGCTGGCTGTGCAAACTAATAAAGGACATTCTCCCTCTCCCAAGCCCACGTATCTGCCTTATGGCTGAGAAGTAATGCCAGTCACTACTCATTATCCACACCGCTTGGGTACCCTCCCTCAGAAGACAAAATATTGGTTTGGCAGCATGAAATTATCCCGATGGATAGCAAAGAATAGCGAGCAAGTTCCCGTTAAAAGCATTAGTCTCCCGTACCTGAAATCCTTCAACCACTGGGATTGTGTTACTGAACCAGGAGATAAATTATGCAAGCGCGACCCAGCCACCCGGTACGGCAAGAAGGCACGAACGCCCACACCGTGATGCACTTACCTACGACTGACTCCAGAGCGGTCTGAACGTGGGTCGGAAAAGACACACCTTTCCTGCAAGGCGAGCGCTTTCTCTCCACCCCCTCTAGATTTCTCTCTCTTCTCCCTCTCCCTGAGCCCCTTCCCGGCCGGCTGCACACCCGCTGGAGCCAGGCGGGCAGGAGCAGCACCGCGCTCCTGAACACCAAACACACAGGATAGGGCCACATAAAACAGGGAGGAGGGAACAAGAGGAGGCAACAGCTTTCTTTTCTTAACAAACCCTGAAAAACAAAATGACGTTTCTACCGTTTTCCATCCTGGATCACTTCCAGCGTCTCTTGCAGAATCCACTATTTGCACCAGAAGACAGCAACGAGAGCGAACCACGGGATTCCTGTGCCCTGTCAGTTCCCGTGCTCCTCAGTTTTCCGTGCACCGTGCCTACCGACAACCAAGGCTGGGCTTTGGGCACACCTCAGGCTATCCCGCCCGAGGGGAGACAGTTCTTGACTCACTGAACAAATGTGAGCATGTGCAAAATTAAGTAAAACGAGATCCACCGAAGTCAGAACCACTTAAAGCAGAAGTAACAACTTTTAAAAACCACTATTAGAAAACGCTACTGAAACGGCAGGAAGCTATTAGAGTTCCAACCACTGCCTCTGATTTTTCACTTATTTATTTATTTTTAAGTAGTTTACATGAGATGCGAGACTAGTAGAGAAAAAAGTCTTCACACCAAACCCAGAATACCATGCAAGTGATCTGTCATGGAAATATTCTGGAAAATCAGAGGTAGTGGATTAAATGTGGTCAAGCAGAATATGAAACTGAATCGCAGCCCTTCTCATGCTGAATCCCTCAACCACCACAACATTACAAAAGAGGGGAGGCAACTAAGTCATTGCTCTTATTTCTCAGCTTCTCCTCAGAGGTTTTGACGCTGTGTAAGCTGAGCTCTCTAGTTTTGTAAAACCTGCGTAAATTGAACTATAACAGGTTTTTTCCATGATGAAAACAAATATATTGAACTACTATTCTCAACTTCAAACTTGGGGGAAATCAAGACGAAAGGGAAAGAAAGTTCCTTATAGCTTTAATTTTAAAATATTTGCACAGAAAAATATGGGAGCCAAGTAGTATTAATCCACATTAACAAAAAACAACAACAGTATTTTAATGGGAGAGAGAACATATAGATGGATACATATACACACACGTAAACTTCATATGGGCTATATGTCTGTTCTGAACCTCCATCATTTACTCCTTGTCTCTATTAGAATTAGAATGCACCTGAACAACAAATTGATGAGTGCTTCTACATCAGCACAGAAGAGGCTCGGTCCTACAGAACGAGCATATCATTTAACATTAAAAACTAAGCTTGCAAAACCCATTCATTTCTCACAGATCAACATTCTATCCCATCAATAAAAACCAGAACTGTGATTAGAAAAAAAGTTACAAAATATCCAAAAGAGAGAAAGCTTTTAGTGTAGGTTTTTTAATTATCCTCAAATTATCTCACTACAAGTTAATATATTTTAATGGATGTAAATTACGTTTATCACTGACTCACTATGGAAAAGTGATGAAATTAACAGCTGATTCCTTTACATTACAGATCTTTGTAAAGGATAACATTTGCTCCTATAGGCCTAATACATATTTGCAATAGAGTCTAGAAGAATTATAATGCAGTATTTAAAAACAAGCATTGATGGATCTTAGAAGATCAAATTCTAGGAGTTAATGGGTCCTTGACTGATCAGAATTTAAAGGAGCATTTCACATGTACAGACCTTCCATAAGAGCACAGTTGAGGTGAAGAACAAACAGTCCCAGATCCTTGGGTTTGTGAGTGTAAAAACAGGCTCCAAAAAGATACTAGAGATAGCTTCACCTTACTATTAAAATAAATTGTTAAAATCTAGGCAACTAAAACATTTTAAAAAAATAATACGGAAACAAAATATGTCACTGTACAACCTGTTAAAAAAGTATAGTTGAGGCATGCAAATGATGCAAAAGAAAACAAAATTATACCTTAACAAGAAAGCAGTATGTGCAACATCCATAAAATACTTTTCTTAAGTACTAAGAAGAAATTGCTGTTAGTAAGATGACTTGTTTCTTAAGTCAAAGTGATAAATATGGTAAAGATCTATTTGTTAGTACTCAGTCTAAGTACCTATTTAAAAATCATGGACTTTTATTCCTATTTCATATCCAAACAAGAACTTGAGCAAGAAAGCAATGAAACTGTAATAAATTGCTGGTTTTCATATTCTCACAAACTCAGAATGTTACAACAAGTCTGCTTTTTGACTGGCAGAGTTCATAATACACGTTAGGCACATCTTTTACTGGTGTCCTGCAAATATTCCACATTGATTTGACCAAGCATTAAAACCAGAGGTGTATCCTGAAACATACTTAGAATTCTGTCTCAAAGCTACTTACACACCAACCTAATTTCAAAAATTACAGCATATTCTGTCAATCAAAGCAGTTTGCTCAGCAACACGTTTCCCTGCATCCATAAGAAGCTCCATTCACACCAGCAGTTCCCAGCCAAACTTGCAGTTCGTTTCTAACTGGTTTTGCTGAAAAGTAACTCTTGGATTTATCAAGGATTGGCACACGTGGAGCTTACTTAGTGTCAAGAAAAAAGTCACCAATAAATTTATTACACGATTATTCAAAGCCCAAATGGCACTGTGACCTGCAAAAGTACAGAGTGAGCTTAGCACGGGCGGCCAAACACGCAGGCGTGAACACGGAGTGCTCGGAGGAAGGCGGGGAAGAGCGCACCAGCCGCCGCTCCCACACAGGCAAAAGGTAAATGTCACTTCAAAGCAAACGCTGCTGGCACTGGGACCTTCACACAAATAAACACTTCTTAATGTCATTCCCATTTTCAGAACAGAAATCTTTACTGGCAGCCATGCCGAACCGGAGCAGAGGAGCCTCAATTTAAGAATTAAAGTAACTTATTTACCTGACCTTTATGATCCTGGATAGCTCTGGAAGTGTTTATCTACATTTATAGAGAAAAAAAACGTCAATTGGGGTGGGGAGTATTTATTTATTTATTACTACTGTGATCAATTCAAAAAGATAAAAAATCTACACTGAATGAAATGTCAGATGTTTGGTTCGCAGGGTAGGAAACGGACACTCAACATCATTCCAAGCTGCCGCTTTAGGAAAGTCGCTTTTGCCTCTGCTCTAAACCTCGCATGAAACTCAGAGTAACTGGATGTTATCTTCACACTATATTATAAAAATCATGTTTGTTAGATAGATACATATTTTCCTCTACATAAATTTAAGTTACTGGCCTAGATAACTTTGCTAACAGATAGAATATTGTTTCTTGCCCAAGTAGTTTGCACGAAATTTGCAACAATAGCACCATATATATAAATATATATTTTTTTTAAGAAGTCTATGTAAGATAAGATACAATAAGTCTACACAATATGACATCATTGTATGAAGGCATATATACAAGGTTAAAGGAGAGTATAATTTCAAGGAATGAATAAAGAAAATGGAGATGACAGAAGGCTGGTGGGGGCATTCCTGTTGCTTGGGGGAATGGCACAAACACCACTAGTTTCTCAAGGCATAAAATACTTTCAACTTTTGAACTGAATTTTTCTCTGTAGGAAATCAGAAGGCTATTTTCAGCAACGTTTTAAAATCTACAATCTTGTTCACAAAAATATGCAAGAGAAATAAGAACTAAATGAATCACAAAACTGAGAAGCAATGAATTTGGCAGAGGGTAATAGAAAATGGAGGCCATCATTTCCTGTATTTCCATAAATTTTGCAACGTGGTTTCACATTTAAGAATAAAACAGCTCATTTAAAAGAAACTAGGATTTTTAAAGAAAAACTGTCTACCAAAATGCTGAAATAAAAAAGTGTCTTTGATTAAATCAATATGATTGTATCCATTACAGTTTCAGGGGTGACCTTTATATCAGATTTTCCATTTCTCAGCTTTCCGAACAATTTTGCTTATAACAATTCTCTGCAAGCAGAGTTGAAAAAGGTGTAAGAGCTATGAATTATGAAAAAAGCTACTAGGTTGGCACCACATAAGCTAGTGACCTTACAAAATCACCTCCCAGCTCTTCGTTTAATAAACGAGTGTCTGTTCTACCTCAGTATTTAACAGACAACGCGTTAGAAAACCTGCACACATAAAGGAAATTCGACCTCATCTACAGAAATCTAAAAACAAACTCAACTCCACAGATTTTTTTGTGCTATTGCAGCAGTATCAAAGACATACTACAGCAGCAAATTTTTTTAGACGTATAGATAGCAACTGAGCAGTAATATTTTATGAAGGTGTCAAGTTCCTGCCCCCAAAGGTAACTGATAAGTTCAAGACAGCCATTATGTCTCCAGATTTTAAAGCCAATTGCAAAAACCTGCAATACAGTGTTGACTGCCATTCTAACACAAACTAAACACAAATGATGAAAACCCTACAAATTTATGCAGGTCTCACATCATGAACGATGCCCCAAATCAGCAGTATGAGGAGGCGTTCACAAAACGGCCTCCTTCAGCAGCAGCAACATTTGAAAACACGCAGGAAGCCAGGTAGCAGTCATCTCCTGTGCCAATCAGGACTGGAGCCAATACGTGTTACAGGAAAACAAGAGCATGGGGAGAATTATTTTTGCCAAAACTTAGGCGCGCAAGCAAGACAAAAGAGTCTTGCTCCATTGATTTCTAGAGATGTATTGTAGAATCATAGAATGGCTTGGGCCAGAAGGGACCTTAAACATCATCTAGTTCCAACCCCCCAACCAGTTAAGGGGCAGGTCCCAAAATCTGACCCGACAAATCTTTGTTATGTTTTATTAATCACTTGCTATGAGCAACGTTCAAGCCAGAATTATATAAAGGAGTAAAATAGGAACAAACTGAATCTACTTCATAGTCTCTACACGCATTTATCTGTAAGATTGTCCAATGTTCATAATACAGTTTGGGTAGTATCAAATCAAACATTCTTTCAAGTAACTTTATTAGTCTAAATTCATCCAAACATCTGTCATGACAAACCTTTCTGTAACATAAGAACAGATTTTTCTGCTTGAGGAGAAAGTTTCAAAAGTAAACATTTTCTACTTTTTAAGGCTCTGTAAAATATTTCTTTCAGAAGAATCAGTCTTTTTAAGTAATTCATCACCTTTTTAAGTAGGTAGATCAGTGAAAGCCTAAGTTGCAAAACACCTTTCAACCTCAGTAAAATTATCATTTGATTACATGCTACGTTACATCTCTTAAACCAAGAGAACAGGATTTAAATATTGCATTTGTGGCTTTTCTGCTCAACTGTTCTCACAGTCTGAATTCATTCCCCACCATGGTTTTTCCATAATTATGACAATGAAAACATACAAACTGTAATAAGAATGTTCCAAATGTTTGACCAAAACACAAACACAACTTTAAAAATATGCTCCTCTTATTTGAGAATTACTGATCCCAGATAACAAACCTTCTCCAGGATGAGTTAAGTAGCAAGTTCCCATAATTTACATGGTAAAACCGTTACACTCTGATCCCAGCCACAGAACCAGCACCACATGTACATAAATACCCAATATACGTGTATGCCAGAAAACTCAGTGAGACTCTGCTTTCATAATCCAAAGAGGAGCAGGGCTCATCCGGGTTGAACACACAAGAACCAAGGATGCATGAGACACCTGATAGAAATCCTCCTGTACGAGCAGCTGAGCAGTGAGAAGATCGGCATGTAACGCGCAGCTCACCCAGCCTACTATTCCTGCTTTACAGGAACAGCTGGAGCCGTGCAAGCTGTTGAAAGCTTTCAGGTTCCTCTCAAAGCCTTCGGTGGCCATGGAAGACACACAGCTTACAAAGCTGATAAGCCCTATAATGCTGACTTGTCAACAAATATCTCCTAAGAAACTTAAACAGTAGCTACTCACTGAACAATTACGCAGTCTGTTCGGCTAAATGAACTCCGAAAAGTAAGGCTGTATTTTTTGACATCTGCTGTGGTTTTGGTATGAAGTAGCACTACAAGAAAGAAATCCTGACCTTTTAATGAGGAAAAACCCCACAGAACCACATAGAATAAAAAACTAAGGCAAATTTTTAAATAAATCATTTACCAAACGAGAATTTACAACGGGTTACAGTACTGGTAATTCCACATCTCAAGGTATGTAATTTCTAGAAAAGTCTGTTTCGCTGTTATTTGAGTGGTGCAACTGTTGTATTTAAAATATTTATATTTAATTGATCAGGGAGCCTAACAGCCACTTATGTTTTAGCAAATGCAGTACAACTGCTTCTTCAAACACACTGCTTGAACTTTCACCAGTCTTTGTATGGAAGTACTGGGACATTTTGCACGTTAGTTGCCAGATCAGATATAACCAAGACTCACAGTGTCTGCACTATGGTCCTTTATATTTTACAGATTCAAAATGATTGCTGTTTAATAAATTACTGCATCTCCTTGAAACTCAGGCACATCACTAAAATCATTAAATAGAAGTCATCAAAACAGAAGTTTTTCTCTTTTTCTCTCAGAGTGCCAAGGGCCAGAGAGATCACAAAGACCACACTATTTCACATACTGTTCATGTGAACTCATGTAGAAGCCATCCTGGAAGGATAAGAGCTAGGAGCACTTGCGTAACCGCTGTCAGTACAAAGCATTTTCTAAAGCTAAATGTAAGCTTCAGAACTCTCAGACTACTAAAGCACACACATACCCAAAGATTTTTTAGAAGATGAAGCAGGAAAATAAAGAAACAGATTAGTTGCCCTTATCCAAATGACAAAATCTCCCAGGCCAAAAAAGTATATACCGCTATAGGCATTAAGTCATAAACGTATGAATGTTCCCTACAGAGTCATTCAAGCACTACTTTATCAAGGTAGCACTACACCACAAACGCCAAAATCCCAGACTGGTTTCTCCAGAGCTGCTTTTCAAACCATTTCTTGTTTACAAGAAGTGATCTGAGAAACAGATAAAGAGTTGGGGGGAAATATTCTGCCCCAGGGTCACATTAATGCAAATTAGTAGGAGGAGAGATTTATTCTTTATTCCTTATTCCTCATCAGTGTCTTATCTTGCATCAAACCTTTTACTTCAGTGGAAGGTGAAGCCACTCAGCAGCCTGAAAATTTGAGTATCATTGGTCCAGCAGAACCTAAACTATATACAAAAATATATATTTCACAGAATTAAAACATTACCTCTTCTAAACATGAAACAGTACAAAGAGAAGTCATTCTTCAAACTTCAGACTGACTCTAGGAAAACATACATGGATGAATATAAGAAATGACTGTGCATCTGCAAAAATCCCACCAATCTCTGTGCTAATGACTGCTACTCAGTTTGAGCTTAAGACCACGCAGTGTGTGTAATAAGGTTTCAGTTAAGTGCCTTCTGAACAACTGACTTAATTTTCACTTCACCAGGTAGAATTTGGAAATGTTCAAGATGATCATTTCTTGCTGTGATTTGAGATTAGTATGAATCCAACCATTCTATATTAATGACTAAAAATTCAGTATGTTAATAATAATAATATGAAGAGTTTATTTCGCTCCTACTTAGCTCCCCCAATTAAACTTAATTCGTATTTGTACTAGGTGTATGAGCATCTTCATAAAATTTAGAAATCAAAAAGAAAATGCTGGCCAATGTTATTTAAAAATACTTTTGAAAATTAAAAAAAAAAAATCAGTCTCCAGTAGAAAGAGAAAAATGTAATACTTACAAACATTATAACAATACAAGCTAGCAATTCTCAAAAATTCACTCCATTTTTTGTACAACATTTTACATTGTCGTACATTCATGAAAATGATTTGTAGAACAGCTTAAGACATCATAAAATTGCAGTGATGCATTTAGCTTGTAACATGTACAATGGAAAGTAATACTGAAAAGTAGAAGCTTTACTGTTACCAAGAACACTTAAGCATAAAACATTTGTAAATATCTCTACATTTATTTATAAATTATGAGTGGGTGACTGATACAGAAAGCTTTTGCAAGCATCAAAGAACTACCTTAATGCTTTTATATTTAATCTTACGCACAAAAAGGACAAAAATAAAAAAAAAGACAGTGTTGAACAGGAAAATCTGTTTCTAAAGATTTTCTCATCTTTGACTCACAAGCTCAACCTGCGAAGCAGTTCCAGACAATTCATACAGGCCTGTATCACTTCCACAGAGGCAAACTGACATAAATTCTCTCAATCATGGCCTGAAGGAACTCTCTTCACAATTCTATTATGCATTGGGGTGGATTTTTCTTCATTGAAAGAACATTTTAGCACAGAGAAAAAGATAAAAAGTGTGCTGAAAAGATCTCCTATTTTCACTCCACTACAGAAAACTACTATTTTGCAAGCTATTGAGTTTGTCTGGGTAAGAATAATCTTTATTAAAACAACAGAAAAAAATATCCTAACATATGACTTGAAAATTGATACTTTGGTCATGGGACAAATTTTTGGTTCTGGTCATAGGATTCAGGACTTCTTGCTTCGGCCCCAGTCCAGAAATTTGCCTCTAATTTAGAAGAAAAACCAAACCAAACTGTTCTCTGTTGCACCCTCAGCAAACTCAGAACATATTCACACAATCAGGTTACACATTAAAACTGAAATACAGAACTGCCTCTAGATTGCTCATCAGTGACACATGCCAATTTAACAGTGGATTTTTGCCCAACACTGAACTTGTGCCTACACTGTTTCAAAAACAGACCCAAAATTTTGTTATATTTAGCCCTTCTTATTCCATATTACCAGGAAGAAAAGAGAGCAAAGGTGAAACTGTCACTTCCCACCTTGGTATGAAAAATCATGTTTGTGATCATCTGGAATTTATCAATGAAAAAAATGTTGAGCACTCTTTGGGGATCATGTTATAGCATACCTGTGTTTTTTGAGGAAAATTAAAGTATTCTTTGGAAAAAAAATAATGTGACAAACTATCAGAAGAAAAATTAAATATCAAAGTCACACCACACCTGTACCTCCTCTATCATACACACATGAAGCACGGAAATTTTGGTTGTAGGTTTCAAATAACTATTTACTACCATTTGTTATTTTTTGTTATACTATCATTAGGAACTGCAAGGACACCACCTTTACAGTCAGCATTATAAACTACATTCTCCTCTGTGTAAATTACATGAAATCTTGAACTTCACAAAGTGTTTCCATTGTAAATTTAAAGCCAGTAAAGATGCTCACTGGAATTGTTGGCAAGAACAGTCAGCAGAGTTGTGCCAAAGAGACTGACTTAAAGTTCCTTTGTTCCAGTTTTAAAACTGACTTATTTTTTACTGGTCTCAGCAAATATTATAAGTTCAAAATTACAGTAAAACTCAGGATGTTCCACTGTAACTTCAGAGCCTCTCCTGAACTCATCCTGACCTGCTCACAAAAGGAAGACAAGCAGAGGAGGACAGGCTCCTCTTCTAACATGCAGGAACTTATGGTGGTACAACACCCCACCAAACAGGAATTAAAGGTCCTATGTGTTCCTCCTGCCTCTTTTGGATCGTTTGAACCTCCTGGAGAAGAACGAGAGGGACAATGCAGATCTGCAGGCACATCTGCGCTTAGATGGGCAGAGTGCTCGGGCAAGTGTGGCTTATTAAATACTGTAGGGCTCGAGGTAAGGAAAACTACAAAATAAAGGATGCTGCTACCTGTGGATCAATTTGCTGCAAAACAGATGATTGCCACAAAGCTTGAAATTTTTCTGTTTCTAGTTATTATTTACAGAAGCGGTGCAAACTTCTCCAATGCCTCAGTCAACCAGGAAAGTTGCCCTCTTTGGATGAAGGAGTAGATTCAGTATTCCAGACCACCTCGATTCCTAGACTGGGGGGACTGGGAGTTTGCTTGTTTTGGGTTTTTTGTAGAACTGGAACAAGATTCTCCTTAAACAACGAAATAGTTGAATAAGTATTTCTAGTGGCCCATTTAAAATGTTGAAATTTCAAGAGCCGGATACTCCAAAGCTACTCACAGTAGTAAAAACGTTCCTGTGGACTTGACTATCCCATCTCTCATCTGTATCATGGATGGGTTACAGCATTCTAACCAAATGGTTACAAAATACACAGTACATAAGTACAAAATTCAAAATAACATAGCAATTCAGATTTTAAAACTAATTTCCTGACAGCTGATAAGAAATAAGGTCACAATTATTTATTTGACAATTAGGCATCCCAAAAAGTGGTATTTTCTTACAGTACTGTTGTGCTTCCCTATACCTTACATCTATCTGCTACAGCTGATCCTTAACTTGGGCGCATAGGCCTCCAGAGCTACCTCTTCTCACCACAGTGGAGATGATCTGAACTTACTATTCCAGAATTACTGTTCCTGAACAATAGCAATGATTTGGATTTGCTTCAGAATAAAAATGCTTGGCTTGTTCTTAGCTCAAAGTTATTTAAGAATAACTATTTTCGTTTAGGTTTGTTCTCTACATTAACTTGAATGATTTTTGCATTTACTTTATTTGGTTTTAAATATTTTCCTTGTATTTCTCTTTTCTGGTTGATTCTGCCCGCCTTCTTAATGAAAATTTGCAAACATGTCCGACACAATGAGCTCATTGCAGAAACATCATAGTCTTGTATGTCCTTGAAGTATGACGAGCATGATGATTTTCTTTTTTAGCCTCTTTTTAAACATTGTAGGTACCAGTCCAGTTCTGCTTCTACATTTTCAAGCGATCAGTTGGCTTTTCTCGAACAAAAAGAACACAACCCACCACATTCTTACTGCAGAAATTAAAACTGGTTGGGTGCTCTGGAAGGAAATGGTGTAAATATTTAAGAAGAAGGTTGTGCTTGCTGTTAAGAAATCATACTGTTACATACAAGTGGTGAAATGGGAGGTCACTGAACTGGCACAAGGACTGTGTGGTCTGGTCACCTGCTTTTCACACTCAGCAGAAGCAGATCTTCTCACCATCCTCTACCTCTATGTCATCTTGCCTGCGAACCTGATCCACATCTTCACACTGGGAAGCCTCAGCCATGAGGGAGCAGGAAGCTTCTAACAGATGGTAATGGTGTAATCTGTGCTTTCTCTTCAGCTAGTAGTGCTTCAAGTGAGTCATGATGAACTGATAGATTTTCAAAAGAGTGAGTGTCACCTGGGGCCATGGCCCTCAGGGTCTGAGGAAGCCAACCTCCCTGGTATTCTGTTTGACCCTGGGGCTGACCTCATGGCATAGGGAGCAGGAGGTGTTGGGAATCAGCTATTTAAAGCTCATTACAATATCAATGTCAAGCTCAAAGGAACTGCCAAGTCCACTTAATCCTTCCTGCTGAAAACATACCTTCCAAACTGAAAGTATATTTATCTCAATCTTACTTAAGCAAAGCTGACTGGTTTTTTTTCTTCTCCTTAGAGAAACCTCTGGAGTTATTGCTCAGTTAACTTGCAAACTGTTACACGCTGCACAGCACCTCTTCATTTTACCCTATTTATACACCACTTATTGGTTCCTTTACTTTCCACATCAGAATGAATTACCAATAAACATTGCTGTAATTTGTTTACTACATCCCATGCATCCAGTTTAGATTGCGCTAAGCATCTGTAACAGCTTATACATTCTTTGTGTAAAAGGGCCGGGACAGCAAGACTTACCCTGCCTGAGTGAACACAAGCCTAATACTGGTCTTCCACAATTCACAACCCACATCCCATTTGAGCTTCGTTTATATTTTTAATTAAGAAACTGATACGTCAATTCCTACATGCAGGGGACACATAGTCCGCGTGTTTGCCATTGAGAGCATAGTACTTACAGGAAGAAACATAAAACATACCTTTTATTTCTATTTTTGCAACTTTAACAGAGCATTGAGTTTCAATCTTTCTTTGAAACAGCCTTACTAATAAGAAAATGAATGCACAATAATATATCTTGTTTCTGGCTGGAAAAGCCATTCAGTCACCGTTGTTTATTGTTCCAAGGAAATTGTAACCATAGACACCATAACTTCAAGGAATTGTTGCCAGTACTCAAAGAGGTAGATTTACTGAAAGAATAAGCAAATAGATTCAATACACTTCTTTTTCACGCAATATTTAGGTAATTTGCAATGTGCACATGGGGCATACGGACTGGTTCAGTATGAAAAACCATCACGATGCCTGTACTCCCCCACACTGTAATGTACACTGTATCCCTTTTGTAAATTAAAAGTGGGGTTTTTTTCCCCATGAATAATGCTTCTAGATTTCAAATAAATAGCACACTCTGGCTCCAGGAAGACCTTATTGTGGTCTTTCAATACGTAAAGGGGACTTACAAGGAAGACACAGACTTTTTATCAAGGCCTGTAGTGACAGGACAAGGGGCAACGGTTTTAAACTGAAAGAGGGCAGGTTCAGATTGGACATAAGGAAGAAAATTCTTACGGTGAGGATGGTGAGACACTGGAACAAATTGCCCAGAGAAGCTGTGGCTGCCCCATCCCTGGAAGTGTTCAAGGCCAGGTTGGATGAGGCTTTGAGCAACCTGATCTAGTGGAAGGTGCCCCTGCCCATGGCAGGGGGGTGGGAACTAGATGATCTTTAAGTCCCTTCCAACTCAAACCATTCTGTGATTCTATCTCCTATATGAACTCTGTGATGAGATTTTTATACTGCTCAGAAAATAAAAAAAGCCAAACAAACAAACAAAATTATAAATTTTGGAACAACTGAAGTGCAAAGTAATGAGTAAAACAAGACTACTACATTTAGAAGCCAAAAGAAACAAAACACGAATGTTAAACCACCTGCTTAAATGTGTCATTGTACATCCCCAGTATGGTACACTGAAAAGTAACTACGGTAAAAAGTCATACGAGCTGCTACTCTGCTGTCAGGGTTCCCTCGCTTGAGGCATCTTTAGAAATCATTTAAGAAGAGAACAGAAATCACTCAGAAGAAAACAGTTCTAAAGACTGAAACACCTCTATAAACCCTCATAAATTATGCTGGTCTTAAATAAACAGTATTTATTAGGAAAGGTCAGTAACTCCACATCTTGCCATACTGATCCGGCAAACAGCTCCATTGCTGAATACCTTAAAACTATGGTACTGTAAACCACAGCAAGTCAATAGCTTTTCATGAGAAAACAGGTGACCGTTTTACTTCTTTTCACTATCCTTCTTCCTGCTACGTTGACTTCTGTTTGTCAACAAGAAAAGTACAGAATTTAAACCCAGTCTGATGGCAGCCCAATAAAAGCTTACCTGTTTGGTTCAGTCCCTTTCTTTACATAAAATCCCCATGGAGTTCACTGTATATTTTTAGTCTCTTTAATAAACCATCAGACAAAAGAGCCTAAAATTTTTAAAAATTCTGCTATTACTAATACAATTACCACCAGGTAATCTAGGCTGAAACTTGGAAGCAGCAATATCTGACTTGAGAGAAAAACACAGAAAAGAAGTTGGGAAGGGAAGGTAGCCAGCAAGACAGAAAAATAATATATCGTCTTGTCAGGAGTTGAAAACTTTCAAACACGCACCGCAAAACGGAGCCATGAAAGAAAGGCACAAACAGAACAGCATTACCAAGGAAATCAATAACCAGAAGTAGGACATCCATTTCTCACCCTAGGTTGATTTTAATACAGCTGTTGAACAAAACAAAACATCAGAAAGAGCATATTTCCCTTCATTTCACTTTCTTACACAAATCCAGGAAGTTATTGAAAGGCTCCTTCCCATTCTTTCCCACTCTGCTGCACAAAGAAGAATATCTGACTAACAGGACAATGAAGACTAGAAATGAATCCAGGCCAAAAGCAAACTCCAGGAGTCAGAAACAGAAGTCTGGAAATGGGGATGGGTTTCTTTCTGAGGACAAGGTCTCTCAAAAGAAACTCTGGTAAATTCTGAAGCAAAAGTATGATAATGTTGATGTAGGCAGTTACCAATGTCAATGCAACTTGCAATGCTAGTTGTTAATGTTGCAGTAAGCGGCAGGAACCAAGGGATGAGACGAGGTGGATGGGAGGCATGTGTCTCTGCAGCAATGATCTCAACAGGAACCTCTTTACTCCATTATGTCTGGAAGGAAGAAAAAAAAAAACCAACCCAAAAAAACCCGAGGTCCTTCAAGCCTATCCATCTTCTGCACTTCTTATGTTGCTGACAAATGCCCATTTTTGCTTGGAATTACCTGATGACCTGCTCCACAGAAGTCCAGAATAAATATTCTGAAAAGGCTGCAGCAGCCTAGATGGTATGGGGGTTTTGTGTTCCTCACAGCATCACTCACACTGTTTATTTTCTCTACACAATTGTGGGATCTGTGGGTGTAATGTAGCTGATACAGACAGCGGGTTTCAGAGAAGAGGAAGATGCTAGCACACTGATGTTCCCTTTTTCTGCTATCTGGCAGTTAACTAAAGTTGGAGCCTTCCAATTACAGAGTCAAGGGAGATGTTAAGCACACAGAAAATAAGAGTCTCCATTCCAAGCCAAGTTGACCATGTCTGACCTTACTCTGTGAGACACTGGAACCAAAATCACCCACAAACCAACCCAGCAGTACCAGGCTGGTCTAAAAGCAGGATGCACACGGCAAGCTTTCCCACGACCAGGGTTGTGAGTCAGCCCCCTGAAGCCAACACGCAGCTACAAGCCTGTCCCTAAAGGCTGATTTTTCAGTGCTATATTGATCATCTATTCAGCAAAAGTTAATTTGAAAGGAAAATACACCAAACTAGAAAGATGTGAAGAGAATTATAATTATATACCATGCTCGATGGTACTGCAGATCATCTACCCCTTACAACAGTTCCCCAAAACTGTCATTATTAACAAGTTTAATTACCAATCCCACTTCTAAGGCTTTTCTTTCCCATTGCCACATGGCACATTTTTCACCACATGCCTTAAAGCAGACACCCAGCCAGAGAACTTATGCCTACAAGATTGGTGTTCCAATTGAACCAATACTGAGGTTAAAATCTATCATTTCAGACCTGAGAAAAAGTTTCTAACCTTCTAGGTCAGAGGGGGGGAAGTACTACATCTCACTCTTAGTGATGGCATATTTGTTACTTTAGACAGATAAAACTGAAATAAGTAAATTTTCCTGTACTAGTTTCTATTACGGTGAACTCTCTGCAGGTTCAGTGGAAAAGAATACATCACTTCAGTGACCAGAATTGAGACTTATTCAAAGGCTTCCTAGTGGCAGCTGCACCCTGATTTCAGAGCTAAACCTCCCCTGAGTGAGAGATCACTACGGGCAAAACCTTAAGAAGTGGTACTGTTGGCAAGAACACATAAGGTAAGGATTTTATTAAATATTAAGTAATGCCTTCTATTCATTTTTCGTGCTATTATTTTACAAGGTCACTCTTCACTGGATGAATAGGATTGTGTAAACACAGATCTAAGCAGATTTGTAATCTGCTCAAGTATAGCAACTCTTTAGTTCCTACATCTTTTTCCAAACCAAGCATATTCATTTAAGTGACTTCCAGTTAGATCTCACATGTATATCAATAAACACACAGAGTAAATTCAGTACAAAACATTAGGTAAAGGCAAATCTATATTACAGAGTCAGTTATTTCTCAGAATGCTTAAGGTTAATGATATCAAGCAGACATTTACAGAAATCATATCGTTCAGGGGCTTTAAGAACTCATTACTCACAGATGTAACCCATTTTCCTAATCCAATGATTGGTACTGAGTAATAATACATTTTGGTCATCTGCTGCAAAAACATCTCATAAATAATTATTTTATTCACTGATACTATAACAACAGAAGTAATTGTGCAATTAAATTAAATGGGTTTTGGCCTAGTATGACTAACATAATCCCGTTTTTAACAGGTGAATTACAACATACATGGTATGTACATCTATCTGACAGCATTATACACAGCATATACACTGCATTTAACATAGAATCACAGAATGGTTTGGGTTGGAAGGGACCTCAAAGACCATCTAGTTCCAACCCCCCTGCCATGGGCAGGGAAACCCTTCACTACACCAGGTTGCCCAAAGCCTCATCCAACCTGGCCTTGAACACTGCCAGGGATGGGGCATCTACAACTTCTCTGGGCAACCTGTTCCAGTGCCTCAATGAAGTGTAGAATGTTTGTATTAATGCAAGTAGATCTTCT
Organism: Tauraco erythrolophus; assembly: GCF_009769465.1. Classification (NCBI taxonomy): domain Eukaryota; kingdom Metazoa; phylum Chordata; class Aves; order Musophagiformes; family Musophagidae; genus Tauraco; species Tauraco erythrolophus. The sequence continues at coordinate 20,297,501 of NC_141476.1, read as the reverse complement.
GAAATACAGTACTGACATTTTATTGTAGAAGATGTTTAGTTTTCTTGCGGTTTTTCCTTCTTAAGACACTGGCAAACTTAGAGGTTATACTCACAAAACAAGTTTTCTTCTCCATAATTTTATCAAAACACTCTTCCTTGTGGTTTAGCATGCTCTCCCCAGGAAAGGAGGCTTTTGCAATGTTGCCTCTCTCCATCTCCCCTAACAAATTTTGAACTCACTTGCCAGTTACAACTAATTTGATGGAGGAGACATAACTCACAGGTACTTGGGTCCCACAACTTTCCTGAATATTTAAGTATCTCACTGAGTCTGATTAAAAGGAGGAAACCTCATTAGCACAGATACTGACGGAAAAGTTTAACTTAGCAGTTCTTCTTAGCTTACCAAATGGTCAGTCCTTACACGTCTTCAACAGCGAAGTGACCGTTGGTCCCAGAAGCGGTCAAGGAAGGTGAGAAGGGACAGGTGGTGGTGTTGCATAGGGAGAGGAGAAGGGAAAGGGAGTTGTGCACATACCACAGTAAGATACCGATAGCATGAGGGTGGCTTAGAAACAGAGATCGAGATCAAACACGAAAGAGTACAGGGGAAGCACACAGCAACATCTGTAACAGAACGGGGACATTGTGGCATAAGAACTTAGGGACACAGCACAAGATTTGTAGGTAGCCCAATCTCAGAAATTGCTTTGCTTGTACAACAACTTGTTCAGCTTGAGTTGAAAGATGACAATATGATTGTCGATGGGTAAAATCTGGATGGACCTTCAGAAAGTTAATTTAAGCAGAACAGCTTGTTTAGATTTGGTTTCAATTTAGAAGACTTTGGCTCAGCTTCAGTTTGGAGCACTCCTTCTTACCTTGTTTAAATTTCCCAGACTGGTTTATCCATCCCTAATGAAAGATATATTTGCCTAATTAGCCTTTTACCCCTGCACTGAGGGTATAGTTGACACCAGTCTTGCGAAAAATCTACAATAAGATCAGAGCTCCAACAAAATGTGTGGCATTACCTGCTTCTTCCTCCACTAGCTTTAATGATATTCGTAAGAACCAACTGTTTTCAGCTCAAGCCCAACAGGAATCAAACAAAACTCCAAAAAACACATCAAAAACCACACCACTGCTCATCAAGACTAAGCAGAGGAAGAAAGATGCTGAGCAGCAGCTGTCACCAAGTAGGAGGACAAAGACCAAAACAGAAGAAACTGCCAATACCTTAAAGAATCCTTCTTTAAGAAAATGAATCTTTTCTCTCAAAGCCATTTTTTTCAGTCTTTTAAACTGCTACAAATAACTGCATGACTATTTATTACTATATTTTCATGTATATGTTTTTTCTCTGGAAAACCTGTCAAAAGGTTTGCATGAAAAAAATCTCGACCTTTGTAGACCAAGTAGTCCCATGGCCACGTCGAAAAACACTCCTGTACAAATACAGACTTGCATACAAATATACACACAAACCCAACTGCAGATGTAGAACACAATACATGTGCCTGAAGCGGTCCTTCACAGCCCTTAAAATATGTTCAGATGACAGCACTGAAGCCAGTATAGGAGAAACACTCCTGTTTATAACTTCATTGTTTTGTCTCTCAAAAAATACGGCACAACAATGGTACTTGATAGACTTACACCACTTTGCCAAAGTTTTTATTTAATCTTTCGTTATGTTTTATCTAATTAATGTTTACAGTAACCTTCGCTACACCGTTCACAATTCAAACCCGGTCAGGTAATTCAGTAAGCATTCCTTTAACAAAAAAAAAAATCTTTTATACATATATATATATATATAAATCCATATACACACGCAGCAACAAAAAACATTCGGGGAATGTTAAGAGTGCAAATCTGAGTGCTCAAGGGAGAAAAAACGCCAGTAGAGCTGATGATGAAATCTACTGCATCTATGGCAGGGTCTAACCCAACGCACTCACCCACGGTCTCGCAGGGTTTTACAACAGCACGTCTCCGTGAGGACAGAAAGCTCACCCATTTTAAGGTTAGCTGGCCCAAGATGTTTATTTTCAAATACTAAGCTTTAATCCTCATCATGTCCGACAGCTGAGTCAAAACCTATTATATTGGAATGATTAAAGTCAAAGAGGAATCATGATTCTGGAACCTTCCAAAAAGAAGTAGTACGGCTTCAGCAACACAAGGTGCTACCAAGGCAGAGTTATTTGATATTACCTTATAAATGATCTGATGCCTTGTGCTCAAACCATCATAAGCTACTGTCTGTATTTGTACGTGCTTTCTTCAGCTCATTTTCAAAAGTAGCCTGCTTACATAAATATGTACTTCTAAAAAAAATTTTTTAAAATTAGCTTTATAGAATATCCAATTCTGTCTCCAACACATACTCTAGGTTTTCCCTTTTCTCTGTCATCTACTGGCCATACAAAACAATACCTTTAACTTGAATTCTGACAAATATTCTGTATTTTATAAACAAATTTCTAGTTAAATCTTCATGAATGTGAGAAGGAGAAAGAATTTTGTTAAAAAAAAAAAAGGAAAATAAAAAGAAAAATAAAACATGAGACTAAATGCAACATTGGAAGAACATGTATTACCGCATTGCTTGAACTCATGGTAAGAATTGTCTGATTTAACTGAAGTAGCCTAGGGTTTTTCCAAAGAACATTAATGAAATTAAGGTCAACGAAAAGAAAAAAGATTCATCTGCTACTTCTGTAATAGACTATATTCTTAGCATGAAACCAAGAGGGACCAAAAGAGATAATCATAAATTGCAAATAGCTTCTCTGTTTCATGGACCCAGTGAAAAAGACAAATGAGAATGGTCGTCTGAAAGCAACCACCTGTCCAGACAGGCATCGCTGCTGAATGTTCAAATGAAAAGAAGAAGAAAAGTAACGCCATTTCGAAGTATTCAAAAACCACACAAAGCTTTTAGATTATATTAATGCTGTTTGTGCATTTAAAAAACGAACAACGCAATAGATCTTTTATTACCACATACTTTATATAGACTACAGTCCCAAATTTGCATGAAATTAAATGCCTCATCTGGAGAATATGGCTAATAATGGCTAATAGTCCATTACAATCTGCTCGTTTTGCTTTCCACAGGTTTTTTTCCATTGCAGAAATGTATGTGGTAGTTACACTGTTTCTCCAGAAAATATTATTAAAAAGAAATAACTGTAAAAGAACTCTCCAATAGCCAGCTTTTGGATGTTTTATAAATAATTACAGGTATTTTCCTATTTAGTAAGATAGTTCTAGATATCTCAAAATATTCAGGAAAAAAAGGAAAAAGCCAAGAGCAGATGCATGAAAGGGCTTGCATTGATTTCAAATGGTACGTAGAGCTATGGAGTATCCTCGGATGCAAAAGCACTACCTATAAGCACATCTAAATTATTTATCACAGTTCTCTTTTACAAAAAAAAGATTCAATCAACTGCTTTAAAAGGAAAAGGGAGACTGGGAGTCCTTCAGTACCTCAAACGAAGTGTACATCAAACCAGAAACTTCTAATAATTCCAAGTGTATCTCAAGATACAAGCTCTACTTATTACAATAGGTAGCAGCCACCTCACCTGCCATTCCCTCCCCTAGTACTGTGAAAGCTGGTGGGTCTGTTTTCTCCTGCCTTCACATCCCACACTACCAGGGTCTTTGCTGTGTTCTTGGCCCCACACGAGCCTGTCTTTTTGTATTTCTTGATACGTATTCACAAAAAACGTGTATTCGATACATAGACCGCATGTGCCACACACTCAAATTACATTTCTCAAAAACGGCACAGGGGGGTTGTAACAATATTCAAATATGTCAGCATCATCCCTTCAAAAACCAGTCACTTTACAAACTTTAATCAAATAATTACGAGAACTCTGCAACAGAAGTCCATTGCATCCATTAACCCAGAAAGACGTTTCAACAGAGTTTTCTAAGCAGCACACAAAACAAAACCCATCTGTGTCAACCAAATAAAGTTATTTCTCTTTAGAGAAAAAGAGATATGCCTAAGTTACTTCCCTCTTTCTTCATCCAGTTCCTTTAATACGGATTTTTTTTTTTTGGATAACCTGCAGATTTTTCACTCAAAATTATTTTGGCTATTTTAGCCATGATGCATCTGATGTATATACGTGGGCTCATCCAATGTAGCTCCACTAGAAAGAAATTATTTAGGTTAAAACTCTGTAGAACAGATGTGATTGAAAACATGTGCCACAACAAACAGTAAATAACACAGTTGTATATACATGAAAATAAAGGCTGAAAAAATTATAACAAAAATAACCTAATTTAAAAAATCATATAAAAATAAGCAATTCTAATTAATTCAGGTACTTTTTTTTCTTTGACCTCTCAATATGTCACTGCTCATGATCCTAACTACTATGCAGGACACTGCCAACTGATGTCAATGATATCTATCCATATGTAGTATACGCTTCTTTTCAAAACCTAAAATAACATACCTCGGAACCAGAGGATGTTTTGGGGAGGCCACGGGGTTAATGGGATCTTTTAAGAAAGAAATACTGACTCAGCTTATATTTAGGACTTCCACTTTTACACAGCTTTGGAAGCATTTTCTCTAGAGAGCAAGCAGGGCAAATGGCGTGGCCTCTGGAGGACTGCTATTGAGTATTGCTCTCGAGAGGAATCTACTCAGGACAATTTTTAATCATAACACCCAAAGTTACAGGCATGTCTACTGGCACAACCAATATCTGACATTAACGCTAAAATTCCGTTCTGCTGGTTTTTTATGCACGTGCATCCCAGTAAAGGCCACCAGGGAACCTCCCTCCACACCGCGCCTGGCCGTTCCTTTGCGGAGAATGGTACACGGCACGAGCTGCTGTGCCTCCATTTTGTCAAGCTCTCTTTTGTTAGATTGATTGATCACCCAACAACACACAGTTAAAAATATTCTTTGCACAACACTAGCACACAATTCTGCAGCATCATACCAGGCCACTTGCCCTGAAGTAGAAACATGTGCTGGAAGGAGGTTATTTTGTTTCAGTTGCAACCAAGTACCTTACCTCGCGTTACCGTGCATAATTCACGCATACAGATTTTAATAAAAATTATAAAATCTTGTGCATAAGAGAATATTTAATGTTTAAGACCAAGTCAAATTTTAATCTGAATACTGGGCAGTACCACACTTTCCATGCCTTGATTATTCAAATATGAAATCCTTATCAACCACTGGAAAAAAAAAAAAAAAAAAAGCTGTTTGAGAAGTATCAGTTTTTAAGAGATTCATATACTGGTTATGTGTAATGGTGACCAAACCACTAAAGATTAGATTGCATTTTATCTATTTAAAAAATAGGGGGGTTTTATCAGTCTTTTTCAATTGTAAGCAATCTGTCTAAAAGATCTGAAAACGTAAAAATCAGTTGTTGCAATTAACAGCCAGTTGAGATAAAGGACAGAATTAATCCTGTCCAACATAACAAGTATATTCATAAAGATTCAAACGCATCCAGGAGTTCAGTGGCGAGAGAACTACTACAATCCCCAGGCGAAGAGTCAAAATATTGTTTTGAGAAACTGTATTTCTTTCATTGCAGACAGATCTACTACCAAAAACCATCAAAGCTATTATGCCAAACGTTTTGCATCAGGCTTTGCGAGAACTGTCAAAATCTAGTAACTACTGTTCGCAGAAAACATTAGTTTTTTATTTAATGTTTTTAAAATACATACGATTGTACCTGACCTCTCCCATTGTTCCCAGTCTGAAGAGCCCATGCCTATCAACAGCGTATCATTTAGGGATGCACACTCGTGCATTGGTGATGGTCCTAAGAGGTGTGACTATGAAAATCTCTCACTTGCAAAACGTTTTCATACAGCTCAAGAACCACCCTCTTGCTGCATTCTGCTAATGAAATTATCTCTCCTGTTATCTCATCTTCACTGCAAACATACTCAAGGACATCCTGAAAATGTAGAGAAGTACTAGTGCAGTTCACACCATCATCCCAAATCTTTCTTTATACCAAACAAATACACTGCCTGCACATTTAATTTGAGCACTAGCAATTTTCTTTGATTTCAGACGAAACTGTATGCATTTAGAAACTGAGAGGATCGTATTTTTTGTTTGCCATGTGACAAAATTCCTAGCCAGGAGACCTGTCCAGAACTCCCAATTGTGAAGGAAGAGCGAACAAATAGAACCAGCCTTCACTTCCTCTTGCTGTGGATGCCTGCTTTGCCCGACAGTCAAAGAAGAAATTCTGTAATTTGAGTTCTCGCATTCTTCTTGGGCTTCCAAGAGGACCGCTAGCACCGGCCTGCCTACGGCATCGCTTCTCCTGCGAGGCCTGCACCTCCCTTCTGCAGCACTTGCAAAGCCAGACTGCGAACAGCTTTATTGCCAGCAAGACCTTCGCCGTCGCTACAGCTTGCATGAGTCAGAGCGTCCTTGCGCTGCTCTTGCTCACATCATTTGGCACTGCCGTCTAAGCATACAGCAAAAAAAGTCCTCGGACTCTGCCGGCTGCGTCTCGATCCGGAGGTCTCTGCCGTCAGGGCTGCTGCAGAGCTTAGTCCTCAACGGTCAGAACGAAGCCATCTGCATCGGCGAAACTAAAGACTGCGGTGTGCACCGAGGATTTCCGAACTCTGCATTTTTCCCACAATACTCATTGACCTGCAATGCCTCCGCATCACTGAAGAGAACTAGCAAGCTCTACTCTATTGCTACTACACATAGCAAAAACTCAATTCAAGTACTGGGAAAAGTTACATTCAGCTATTACCGTAAAAATCTAAGCGTGGCAATAACATTACTGTTTTACTAAAACTATCAATAGTAGTGATTTTAGTATGAAAAGAAATCTTACATAGAATATCTTTTCTTAAGTTCTTGGTAATCTTAAATCTGATTTACTTGGAAAAATCAGTATTTTTGAAAGCCACTGTCAGCTGCTTTCAGCCACTGAAGTCATTGGACAGGTCAGTCCTGCTACCTGTATGTAACAATTTAATGAACGTGGAAGAAAGAACTGCATTTAAGTCTATTTCTGGAGAATGGCTTTCGACCAGGGTTTTCAGGCTGAACACAGGGCAGATTAAAATTGTATTTCAGCTTTGTGAACACTCTTTGAAACATTTTACAAGAATTCTTGAACCTTATTACCATGTATTTTTTAAAAAGGTTCTTTCTTGTCTAATAAGATGATTGTTAAGGTGCACTTCCAATCACAAAGTAACACATTTGAGGTGTTTAAATGCTCCCAATTCTAAGAATTCGTTATGCAGTAGAAGCATCTCTTCCATCTACGGACAAGAATTTGTTCAAAATGCAGACCATCTGTGTAATACTTGCACCATCAGAGTTTCTGCATGAACTTTCCCTCGGGAAATATACAGACTTCTAATCATCTATTGCTTCCTTTTGAACTATACATAAGAGATTTATGAAAAGGATCTTTCAGACATACCATCAGTCAGATAGCTTTAGAGAAAGAAGTATTAGGCTCTCAAACATTTTTACACTACTACTTGGACACTCACAAAAGCAATCACTTCCTCTTGCCAACTCCCAGATTATTATGTAATATACCCAAGCTTTTACATTTATTCAGCATGCACAACCGTGGTTCAATTTGGCACATTTTTAGCCTTTAAATATGAATAAGAATGCTTCAAAGAATAAAACGGAGCTGGGAAATATTTATATGAGAAGCTGAGTATGGATTAAAATTACTTGGCTTCGAAAGTAAAATTAGATGATGTTTAATTTAGTTTATTTATGAAGTTGTATTTGTTCAATTTAAATATGTAATCTCCTTTGAGAGAGTTCAGCTTTGCAAAATGATAATCTGTTCCTATATTTCTATTAGTTGTGATTTATTCTGATTCATTCCTTTGTTCAAAAATGCTAATGAAAGCAGATGATGCTGAGGAAGATCAACAAGCAACAACAACCAGTACAACCACTCGTCTGAAAAAAAGGAGAAAGATTGTGCGACAGCCAGGCAAGAAATCCGAGTCAAAGATTTTGAGGGAGACATTGGCTATGGAGAAAACCACGCACAGGGACTCAGCTGCCAGGCTGAACTAGCATGACCTCAATTCTCAATAACTCATCCCAAAAAGTCTTGCAAAGACACACAGCAAATTACATTTCTCCTGTGGGTATATATTTAAGAGAGATGAAGAGCTAAAATCAACCTTGCTGGGCTTTGATGATGAAGCTCAAGGGAGGTAAGTCATTGCTGAAGGCTTTTGGGACATGCAGATTGTATGGATATATGAAGGACAGATTGATGGCAGCTGTGCTACTCTGTCCACATTGTGAGAATGCACGTATGAGATTATAATCAGAAATACAGGCTTTTTAGTTGGTTTATTTCCCTGTCACTAGTTGTTTATGTATTTACTGCCTTCCTCACGTAACACCATCACAACTACTGTCATGCCTGTGCACTAGGACCAGAGAGCTGTGCCATAAAAGCCTTCTTCCAACGCCAGCATCACAGAGCCATATAGCTGCAGTCATAAACTCTTTTCATAAACATCTGTGAGGCTCAAGGGTGCAGTCATAAACTCTTTTCATAAACATCTGTGAGGGTCAAAACTTCAGTTTACAGCAAGAGAAGAGTTTGTCACTGGTAACAGAGACCCCTCAGAAATACCTTAATTACATCAAGAATTTTTCCATCCTCTTAAGCGGCTCAAAAAAAAACTCCAAACCACTGTCACTGGTCCACATATTTTTTCCTTATGAGACTACTTCTCATGGGCAAGCACAGAATATCACACCTTCTGCCTTTCCCATGGAAGCTGAACAAACTTTACGTCATAAAGTAATAGTTTCGGGGGAGAGTCCCTATTTCTAGACTTGGATTGCATTTGTTCACCTCACAGATTTACAAAAAGAGTAGGATACACTCCCTCTTCCTTCCTAAACTCAATTAAAAACAGTTTCGTCAAGCCCTTACAGGCATCACCATAGATGTGTGGTGTTGTGTGACTTCATGAAGTAAGAGGTTCATTCCACGGTCTGTCCAGTCTTTTGCAGGAAGGAATTCTGTAGCTCCCAAAAAAATTTTATCTCAAGCAATCACAAGCGTTCCCGTATTTGTCTTTTTATTACTGTAGTGGGAGTTGGCTGTTATAAAAAGGCAGAGCCATGGGAGAGAAATTCAAACCCATGTAGAATTTTGAATTAATAAGACCTCGAGCTTTGAGGTTCTGTGTTCACTACAGAACAAACACAAAAAGCAGACCAACATGGTGAGGTGTTGCTACCACTCCTGAGGGTAACTCCTGAACAGAAGTATCTGGCAGCTGGCATGAAAGTTTCTAGAGAACTAGTTGTAAGGTCAAACAAGAATTGCTGAGGAAGGGAGTGGATCTTGTGTGTGGGAGGGAGTACAAAATTGTTATTGTTTTCAAGTGAATCACTGAAAGAATAACTTTGAATGGAATTAAGCTACACAGTAAAGTAAACAACAAAAAGGATTTTATAGCAACGGAGCTCTCTGAGGTGCTTTTATGTACGTGTGTATATATACACACGTATATATTTTATTTTCTATGTGATGGATTATCCCTTTCCTAATCCAGCAACAGTCAGAACTCTTCTCAAGTAAGCTTCACAACGAAAACTGTCGTAATTAGCACAAAATCTTTTGCAGAGTTTCCAGTCTCTGTGTTAGCAGTTGCAGCACTGAGGGCACCACTCCAATTTTTACGCCACTGTCACAACCCCTGGGTCATGCCTCTGCCTAAAGAGAGTAGGGTTAGGCTTTGTATTTCACTCCATGTAATAAATCCAGCCCAGAGGCTTTATACAGAATCACAGACCCTGATCATCTCTGGTTCCCACTGATCACAAGCAAGAGGATCTCGGGAGTGAGATCAGTGGTACTGTCTCCTAATAGCAGTGCTTGTTTTAAAGGAATAATATGCATGAATATTTCCAGCTACTTTAGAATTTTTTCTTTTGTAGCATTCTCATTCAGGTTTATTTCAAATATTATAATTATCCTTCTCTCAGGGTTTAGTAATTAAAGGTCCAAAAGTACTGTTACGTACCTTATTGATAATAAAAACTCTAAAAATAACATACCCTGTATCTGCAGCTCTCATCTGCTCCAGATAAGATAAAGGAGGAGAACAAGATTTCCTCAGAAGGAAACTGGACCTGGTTAAGATATTATATTTTAGGTTTCTCTAACAAGTGAAAAAAAAAAATCCCCAAAAATACTTTCCTAGCAATATTTTTAAAGATATCCTCTTAATCCAAAAGAGGATATGTAAATGAGGCTTGTATGTTAAGACCTCATGCACTCAATTTTAATGCTTCAAAAGGTTTAAGAAAAAACACTTCAGATGTCTTCCATTTTCTCTTTCATTTCTTTCCATCCTCAGTTCTGGTATCAGAATGATGTTTTCAGATTAAAACTTCTAAGTGTACTTCCAAACTAGAAAAAGGAGGACAAGGGCAGGGAAGAGGACACTTAATTTATTATCTTTTCGCATTAGAGTTACAGGGAACCTTAATGATATACCAAGCTATAAACCCTGTAAGTTGGTACTATATTAATCATCTGTCTACATGAGAAGTCAGACAAATATATAATCCTATTTCTGCACTGCAGATTTTCTATGTCCCTACTTCAGGTTGTTGGTCCTTTTTATATTATTTTGTAAACACTGCTGTGGAGGGTGGAAGCATCCATGACAAGGTAGGGAATGGCACAGTAACTACAGTTTCTTAAAATGAGCAGTCATATTAAGATTCGTAAGAAGATAACCAAAGCAATAGGCAGCAATTCAATCTTCGCAGCACAGAGTACCTTTTTTAACAGTCTGAGCACAATTTGCCTTTATTACCACGCTGTCCCTTCACCAAGGTCAAGGCTGGCAGCAGGCAGAGGCAGCAGCTGGCCCACCCAAGCTTCCCCCTTAGCCTGGGTACCAGCCAGGTCCCACCTGCAGATCTAAAGAACTTCATTTGAGACAGACTCCAGTGGTCTCTATCGACATGTCCCCAATTGCTACATCACATATTTGTTGAAAAGATGTACTCCTCTCTTTTGTCTTCCCATTTCAGCCCAAACACCTAACTAAATTCCACCCCTCCACATTCTATACCTATGTCTAATATTTAAGCACTACGCAGAGCAGATAGGAATACCTAACATTATTTTGGATGAACCAAAACAAGATTTAAAATCAAATGAACAGAAGATTCTGCAAATAGTGGTGCATAAACGTAAATTGAGCGCCCTGGGGACTTACAGCTCCCCGCATCTGCTTAGTAATAAAACAGCTCAAAATCCCTGTGCCCTGAAGGGGAATTCTTGATGCTGCAAGAGAAATATTAGGACAGTCCTTTCGTGTTCTTTCAGGTCAATCCGAGCCACGCAAGGCAGCCCTCTCTGCCTTGCCCCTCACTGACAAGGAGCTCTGTCCTGCCCGAAGCAAAATAACGCAGCGTGGGGATGAGAGAGGCACCAAGCAGTTAGTATGAAACAAAGAAAAGACCCTGCAAAACGAAGAGTTTGCCCCCGAGCCTATATGGAAAGCTGGGAGGCACATCGCATGCAGATTAGGCATATCGTTACCTCGGTAATCCTCCTGCTCCAACAGACTGGTTTCATGGTGTTTTCGGCCATCTCATTCAGTAATGCTGATGTAGCACTACCATCTCAGCCTGCAGTTCTCTGCATAACAATTTACCACCACAGCATTACAGAGGCAACCAGTCCCACCATAATGCAAACATCCTCCTTGGGCAGCGCAACAATTTGCACTGCGTCTAAGAAGCTGCATGCAATTCTTCGTGTTTCCCAGGTTAGCTAAACTATTCATAGATCAGTATTCCTATAAGTACTGGGGGGGGGGAGGGTGACAACCTCATTTCACTGTGAAAAGCAATACGAAGTCATTATTTCATTGCAACTGCATTTCACTAGTCTCAATATCAAACATCATTTGATACGTTTTTAGAACAACATGCAAAATCTTCATTACAATTCACGCAGAGGAAAGGAATGTAGTAAGCACGCGGTGTAAAATTAAATAGTTGTCCTCGGCCAGGACAACGGTTTCTTCCTGAACTGACTTACAAAGGACACAAATCAATGCTGTCTCCTGCCATTTGGGATCACGCATTTCCCAAGGAGGCTGGAACAGTTATTGGGAACACTGTTCTCTTCTAATTATCTGTGTGACACAAAGTGTACCATTCTGAAAGACGAGTCGTAACGGTAGCAGCGTATTTGTATTGCGCTTCATCAGCATCGCTGTTTGTGTCAAGGTTAGTTGGGTGCTGAACATGACCACTTCAATATATTCATCCACTCTGTAAGACAAACGATTTGCATTGCACACGCCAAAACAAACAGTCACCACGCTTCTGTAAAGTGTAACTCTTTTCTCAAGGTCCACTACCACACAGAAACCTACTGCAACAAAGACTGAGGATGGCAACCTCTGCTTTGGAAAGGCAATGACCTGAGGCAATAAAGGCAACTGAAATGGAGGTCCTCACCATTCGTATTTGTGGAGAAGTGTGCTACCGTTGTAGGTGAAAAATGACTTAAATGTAGAACGCAGCGGATAATTGGACGCGTGGGAGGGTGTAAATATGTCCAGAACTGTTTGACTGTGCTGCGTAAGCCTGCTTCTTGCTGGCTGCAACATGAACAGGTTGGTTGAGAATTTTGAGAATATCTGGACTGAGTAACAGTGGGACATCCAGTTAACAAAGAGATATGGGGCAGCACCACCAAAGCAGCTGATCACGTTACGCTTCTGCGCAAAGACTATTGAGATTTGGAAAACTGAGGCCCTCCAGTTCCAGAAGGAAGAGGCAGCAGAAAAAAAATGCTCCCAAAGCAGCAGTCTCAGAGAAAAGAACAGCACCTGGGATTAAGAAAAAATTGAAGATGGATAAAAGACCTTGGAAGTAAGGGAAGATCCTGGAGTTCTGAGAGATGTGTGGAGACAAATGCCAGAGGATGCTTAGGACAGTCTGCGTGTGAGATCAAGTAGGGTAAAAGCTCTAAACTTGTTGGATCTTGAATAAACCCCAGGATCCAAATCTAGTATGCGTTGTCATTTCCTGCCTCACCTGTGACAGCGGCTGACTCAGCTCTCCTGGACAGAGGCCGTTCACCCTGACAGCAAGCTCTTACTCCTGGTCAGTGAGCCTACACTTGTGAGTCTTCCTGTGCTGGATCAGCTTCAGTTAGCCTGTTGGCTAATGGAAAAAGTTTGAGGTATTTCTGGTTATGCTTTTCTCAGAATGCTTAAGACTGACTCTATTTGATCGTATGTTTAAAAGCCAATAAAAAATTCCTGTTCTGTTACAAATTGACAGTGCTATCGCAACATGCAGAGGGAATGAGCTTTCACCTAAAATAATTGTTAAACCAATCCAACAGGCAGTTTAACCACTACTTTAAAATCGCTGTAAGCTGACTGTTGTGTCCAGCAAGGTGGGGATTGTCTTATCAATTATACTGATAAGACAATTATACCCCTTATACCCCAGGCTTTGGGGGTAGGAGGAGGGAGAAGTCCTTGAAGACATTCAAAATTCTACATCTTGTCCTAAACTCAGGTACAAAGTTTGCATTGAACTGGACTATGGAGCCCAGTTCAAATAAGAGCACGGAAGATAACTTGTCAAACTGAAGACAGCTCTTGTCTAAGCGAAAATCTTCTCAGATGAAGTGTATGTATAAGGAGTGTCATCTACTTCCAATGCTTAACTAATTTCCAGAGGTCAAGAGCCAAACAGATGACTGCACTGAAATATCTCTTTGCCCAAGATCTAACAGATAAGCATCTTCCCTGTCCTATTTCCTCATTTTGTGTGATAGATTTTTCAGCAAGATTCAAGTCATATTGGACTAAAACTCATTTTATTTTTCATTCATTTCCTACGGTTTTATTTTTAACTCGCTTCAATTGAAATGCAGTGAATAAAATTATCAATTGAAATTACTTCATTAGCTGTGAGTCTTCGTTCTTTACTATATAAAATAAGCTTTCGGTAAACCTAAATCATTGATTTTCCTTTTTCATTCTCAAAAAAGTTTGGATACACACCAAAGTGCACCTGGGATTCTGATGCAAGGTATCAGACTTCAATATTGCAACTTCCACACTCTTAATTGTAAACATAGCCAGGATATTGACGGTATTTTGGCATTTTTTAGTAACACAGTGCTTCAGTTCTGGGCTAAATCTTGCAACTGCCGTCTCAGGTGTAATCCTCTCCTTCCAAGTGACTTCTTGCAACGTAAAAGCCAAGTGTCTTTATTAATGACCTGGACGATACAACTGAGCGCACCCTCTGCAAGTTTGCAGATTACACAAATCGGGGACATGTGGTTGCTAACACCAGATGGCTGAGCTGCCATTCAGAGTGATCTCGGTGGGCTGGAGCAATGGGCCAACATGAACCTCAGGATGTCCAGAAAAAGTGCAAGCTTCTGTCCCTGGGGAGGAATAACCCCAGGCAGGACAGGCTGGCGGCCAACTGGCTGGAAAACAGCTCTGCAGAAAGGCCCTGGGGTTCCTGGTGGACCCAAAGTTGACCATGAGCCAGCAACGTGTCCTCACAGCAAAGGCAACAAACAGCCTCCTGGGCTGCATTAGGCAGAGCATTGCCAGTGTGCCGAGGGAGGTGAACCTTCCTCTCCGTGCAGCACTGCTGAGACATCTGGAGCGCTGTGTCCAGTGCTGAGCTCCCAGTATAAGTGAGACATGGGCCTCCTGGAGCGAGTCCAATGAAGGGATGCAAAGATGGTAACAGGACTGGAGCACCTGACATGCAAGTTGGAGGTTGAGAAAGCTGGGACTGTTCAGCCTGAAGAACAGAAGGCTCAGGGGGGACCTTACCAATGTGCATAAATATCTGAAAGGAGGAAGGAAAGAAGATGCAGCCATACTCTTCTCAGTGGTGCCCAGTGAAAGGCAAAAAGGCAATGAGAGCAAACAAACAAAATTCCATTTAAAGATGAGAAAACCGTGAGGGTGGTCAAACACTGGCAGACGTTGTCCAGAGAGGTTGTGGAATCTCCATCCTTGGAGATACTCAAAACCTGACTGGACCCGGCCCTGAGCAACCTGCTCTATGTGACCCCACTTTGGGCAGGGGGACTTGACCAGACGATCTCCAGAGATACCTCCCAACTTAAACTGTTCTGTGATTCTGAAATCATCTAGCTTCTCCACCCATTTCACCTTCATCATGTGTGGAAAGGAGACAATAGGAAAAAAACGCGCAAACTCTTTCAAATAAATCACAATTATTACTGTTGGTTCTCTTTTAGGTTTTCACATGAACTGCTCCTAGGATTTCTCTGACAGTCCCCTGCACAACCCGTATACGCTTTAGCCATGCAATGGTTACTTTAAAACCAAGGAAAAACGTATTACCAACAGGATGAACTTGTTCATATCCAGTGTGGTAGAAGGGAAGTATCTTGTAACTTGGTTACCATTTCTCAACTATGTGAAGTCTCACATTCAAGTGGGCATCCCACATCACTTCTGAGTCTTCCAATTTCACTGATCTGCAGTGTTACGAAGGAACATGTCCTGCATTTTACAGTGATGCCAGCCTCTTAGAACTGTTTTCCTGTTATTGGGCTATTTTAAAATATGTTTCATTCCCAGTCCTTCTATTATAAATTGATTCTTTTCTTCAACAGCAAATCTCCAGTTTTAACATGCAAAACAAGATCATATATCAAGATGAATAATATTAAAAGCATGCTTTTTCCCCTAGACATGAATAAAACCTGTAAAACTTCAAACAAAAACCCCATAGCTCTTAAAATTGTGCCATATGTTTACGTTTTGTAGAAAAGGGCACCAAACTTGAAAATAAAAATTACAATAAAATGTTATCATTCATCTTCATTGCTTTATGTGTGAAATTAAAGCCTATATATTTATATAACCTTTACATGTATATTCTTGCACATAAAACATCTAGCACACAAAACGCAACCTATCTAGGAAGAAATACTGTTCTATTATGCAACCATTCCATCAAGGATGTATTATCTTCAAACAGAACGTATATATAGGTGATATAGAAGGATTAATTCTATACAGTCTTACAGTGCTGAGCATCCCTGCTGTGCATAATACAGCCCTGGCAAGCGGGATGCAGGCTGAGGTTTCCTGATGGCAAGCAGAACGCCTGGACTGCAGGTGCTGCAGAGGCAGCAGAACTATCCCGGTCACAGAGATTTTCCGTCGCTCGATTTGCGACTGAGCCATAGTGACAGGGAGCCTCCATTCAGAGCGGCTTCACTGCGACCTTCTTGGCTCAACAAGAAAAGAATCTTAACGAAAGCAGGAGAGAGGCTGTCTTAAGCTTTGGCAACACATTTTAATGTATGAATTAAACAAAAAAAAACCTCTCCAGGAGCAGATGATTTAATCATCATCCTCCTTAGCTGCTTTTTTTTTAACCCCTTTTTCAATTGACTTATTAAAATTATTCAGAAAAGTGTAATTTTAATCATGGGGGTTTCTTCAGTTGATCAGATAATGAATAATGTGAGTGTAATTACTTTCTGTTCACTTTCAACAATCAGCCAGAAAGACACAGCAATACTTGCTAAATTCCAGTGAACTGTAATATCCTTCTTCGCCTCTCCTTGAAAACATAATGAAAAATCTATCAAAAGGCAAGCTTATTCTCTACAAGGTTCCACAATGGGGTGAATCAAATAAACTGCTTGCTTCCCTTCAGAACGTTATTTTAAGTCTAACCTGTGAAAGTATTTACATCTATCAAAAGGAGGTGGGTTCAATTTTCAGAACTATCAGCTGCTGGAGTCCTACTGCAGTACAATGGGGCTTCAGTGAGTGTGAGAGAGAGTTACAAGGTCATGACTTCTACATTTATTTCAAAAAATGTAACAATGAATTACTACATACACAACTGACATTTGAAAATATGAACTGCAGGATGAAAATACAAAAAAACTTGTAACGTTCTTACCATATCAGCAGAACGTAGGCTCACATTTTCAGCATTCAGACAAGAATATGTATTTTTTTTTTAGTACGACTGAAAATACGTTAGCATCCCAAATCCAACAGCATTGGAAAAGATAAGCTGTGTATTTTAAATGCTGGGAGGAAGATGAAAGGGGAAAAAAAATAATCCTTCAAAACTGTTTCCTAGATACATGATACGAAATTTAAAAGAAAAAAGTACTCACAAAAGTCACTTCATGACAGCTCTTACAAGACCAGTATGATACCTAGTTCATCATTACCATGTCTTCTGTAACCTGTAATTCTACTGAGAAGCATAAAACCGTAAAACTCTTCCAAGCTGTTTCAATACACATGCATGAAACCTTTTTATATATGCAGAAAGCATGAGAAATATCATTCAGCTTCGATTTGCAACAGAAAAAAAAAAAAAGAAAAATTACCTTTTCTGTGAAAATGTAAGTATATTTACCATTGATGCAGTGGGTCAAAATCAATTATCCACAGAAATGCAGAAAGATATATGAAAAGGACAAAAAAGGGGCGCACACACACACAAAACAGGAACAAATATTCATGCTGCATTACTATACACAACTTATCTACAAGCCTTATTTTACTGCCTTATTCACAAACTTACTCATTTTACCAGCACTACTGGGAAAACATGAAACGCTTCTTCACAGGTAGCAATTTCGATTAAAAAGAGAGGAACATGAGCAAAGTAAAAGCTATAGGTGATCAAAGACCTGCTGGATACCTGAGTCAAACAGCTATTTCAGAGCAAGGTACAAGAGCCAGTCATGCATATGGATGACCTCTCACAAATGAAATGCTAATCAGGAATGCATCTCAACATTAAAAAAAAAGTAATAAAAAACCCCATGTAAACTATGAAGTAGATCTGTAATTTCTTTT
Source organism: Tauraco erythrolophus (assembly GCF_009769465.1). Classification (NCBI taxonomy): domain Eukaryota; kingdom Metazoa; phylum Chordata; class Aves; order Musophagiformes; family Musophagidae; genus Tauraco; species Tauraco erythrolophus. The sequence continues at coordinate 20,279,574 of NC_141476.1, read as the reverse complement.
TGCTAAGCAAAGACTAACAAAAAGCCCTCATTATCAATTTCATACTGCATTTATCTAATATTAACCACAAATCCCAGCAATAAAAGGGCAATTTTTCCATAGCGTACCAGCTGTCTTTCAAACACCCCGATTCGTGCAATATCTCTGCAATCCCTTAGCAGAGTCCCCAGTAGAATGTAATCAGGAGGTCGATTGACCCCAAGTCCTAATAAGCATCCAGCTCCTTGGATGCGTGTGAACGGCAAAACGAGCAGATTTAGCACGAAATACACATTTCCCTGTGAGCAACTTCAATACTCACCATCCGGAGGGTATGGGAACACCGCGCTAAGCATCCGCTCCTGGCTGCTGAAGTGCTCCAGCACTGCCTACAGCCATCGTCTCACCAGTCCTCGCCAACAGGCGTGCAACGCACAAGCAAGTGCCCCCCGGCTTGTGCTGGACGGGCGCGGCGGGGGCAGAGCCCGCGGGCGGCGGGAGCGGAGTGGCGGGAGCGGGAGCGGGAGCGGGGCCGCCGAGCGCCCAGCCGCAGCCTCCGGTCCGCCGCGCGGAACCTCCCTTTACATAAGAGGAAATGACTCCCGTAATCTGATGTTTTCTCTCAAAGCCCGGTGTGCTTCATGAACGGCCCCACAGCTGTTCCATGCAGCACTCGGGGATTTGGGGCTGATTCTTCTTTAAAAATAAATAAATAAATGAAATTAAATTAAAAAAAAAAAAACAAACTCTATCTGTCAGAATTTGGGGTTATTGTACCATACACCACAGAAAGCCTTTCCCCGCCTCACCATAGGAAACATCTTGCACGCTTACGAGAAAATGGCATTAAATTCCCTGATTCTGTAGCAGTATTTTCTAATCCATTCCCATCGAAAGGCATCGGTTGGGCTTTTTCAATCTCTGTGCCCTTTACTTACAAACATACACACCGAAAAAAATGAAAAACTACAAGCGGCTCTATAAATAAACCCACTTGAGGATTACACATTTTCCCAAAAAGAAACGTCTTTGCCCATCATAAGAGAACACCAGTTAAAGTTGGGGGGGGGAAAAGTCAAACTGTACCGCTCACATTTTAGTGTCTGTTCTGCACCTCACTTCTGAAAGCAAACAGGCACATCCGAGCCCCAGCAGCGAGGATAAAAGCAAAATCTCACCCACGTGCTCCCCTCAGCACCAAACAACAGATTTGATCACAATGGAGCCCATACGTGTAAAAACCGGCAAAGATGAGGCTGAATTTTCCCTCCGCGAGGGGTTTCTGGTGCCGGGGAGCCCCGGGGCTCTGCGGTACCGGCTGACCTTACCGAGCGCTCGGCAGAAGCCGCAGCGTTCCCTTCCCCGAGACTCCCAGGGCACAAACCCAGCCTCAGGCATCCCTCAGCCCCGCTCTCCGCACCATTTTCTCCTCACCCTGCGCCTTCGCGACAAGCAAATCGCCAAAAAAAAACAAGCTCCGAAGGGAACGGGGAAAGGTCGCTGCCGGTGCTGGTTTGTTGTCGTTATTGCGGTGCTCACGCTGCGCCTGCCGCTACTTACTTGGCTGAGACGGCATCGCAAATCCGAACCGATTTCAGTCACACCGCGGAGCAATCGCCGGGCGGCATCTGTGAGGGATGGGAGAGCCGCGGCCGGGCAGAGCAGCCCCTCTGCAGACCGTACCATCGCGGCGGGCAGGTGGGGAGGGCGCCCGCGGGGCCGCCGCGGCATCGCGCCGGGCAGGGCCCGAGCGGCTCCCGGGGCTCCCTCAGTGCCCGCGGCGGGAGGGAGGGGGAACGGCGGGAGCGGGCATGGCGAGGGGAGAACGCGTTTCTCGGAAAGGGGAAAAAAAAAATGGACTGAACCACCATGTTGTTGTTTGTGATTTTAATACTTCCCTCGGGATAATGACAAAAACGGAAGATGGCAAGCTACCAGGAATATGCCACTTGCTCAGAAACGGGAGAAACCTTCAAGGACAAGGGCTGTCAAGTCCTATCGCTGCCGTTTGAGCAGCCGGGGAGGGGGGCACATGCACCCCGAAAGGCTGGGCAGGGAAGGGGGCGAGCGAGGCACCAAGCCCCCGCGGCCCGCAGCGGGGGCGGTGGCCGCCGGGGTCTGCGCCTCCGGGTACCAGAGGCTGCTCCGGCTTCGGGACCGATTCTGCGTCTGACAGCAAACGCGCCTGTCTCACGAGTCACTTCCCCATCACCTTCTGCAAGGATGCGGCTTGCTCTCCCTCCCTTGCTGTCTCTGTCTGTGTAAGAACAAGGTTGGCCGTAATGAAAATACCAAAAAACGATGGCAGGGCTGGGGTGGTTCTGTGGTATTTGGAATCCTGTCGTGCCTTCCCAAAACCCAGACAGGAGAAGCACGCACAACATCCTCACGTTTAAGCTGAAGTGGTCATATCAGCATATGCTAGTCTAAAACCATACATGCCATAGTAGCTTTTTTTCTTTTTTTTCTTTTTTCTCTCTCTTTTTTTTGAAACCATACAAAATAAAGCACTCTGCCTCATGATAAGGACAGCCTTACACTTTGAGGAATTGGTGCATTCTATTTAGAGCTTCTTACCATCCATTCTGTGTTATTTCTTTTTTTTTAAAAAAAATAAATCTACCAGTTACTTTGAATTATTAGCACACACAGGATTCTGAAATGTAAAAGGCTATTTCAGTGGAATACTATGTTACAGCTGTGTGAAAAAAAGATCCAAGTACTAAAAATAAGACAGAGACATCAGTCCTTTAAAAAGCATTAACATTTTCTGTGTAAAAGTTTATGTTTTTCGAAGTCAATTGTGATCAGTACATGTACTGTGTTCAAACTGCAACTTGAAATTCTGTACCTCAAACCACCCACTCCTGACAGGGACTCACCACAGACAAATATCATGTTTTTCTTGAAGTGGGTATAAAGCAGTACGGATAAAAGTTGGAATCTTTTCCATAGCATCCTAGGACAGCAGTGGTTCGTGACTTCACTCTGTCTTGGACAGTGGGGGCAATTGCAAGCGAGCGTACCTCCCGGAGCACTAATAGGAGTAGCTGTGCTGATGCTCTGTCATCCTGCCTTACTCGCTGCTCAGAATATCAATTCAGCCAGTTAAACCAAAAGTCTGTACTGCACTGCACCAAAATGGAAGCTATTTAAAAAAAAAAAAAAAAAAAAGAGAGAGAGAGAGCAAGCGAGCTAGGACCATTGATCAGGGAGTTCTATCTGTGCTGATCAATTTTTTCTTTTAATCAAGTAAAACGTAAATCAGGACTAGGACCAATGCAGATTTTTCTCATGTGAGAGTGCCTTCATCATGAGAAAGCTACAGGCAATTAGATGCATGCCAGGGCACTATGTGCAGTGACTTTGTGTTATATTAAGCAGAGACATGTCCTCTTTTTCTTAGCAAGTCTTTGGTACAAACTGCAGCTCTAAGGAGCGTGGAGTGCAGGCTCAGAACTGAATTCAAGCACTGAATAAAACAACAGAACAAAAAAGTGTTATATTTAAGATGTGTTGTGCTTAGGTCCAAGACCTAATGTTGGTGACCTCTACTGCTCTGTCAGGAAAGCAGGAAGATACTAAAATAATCTGCAATTATTTAGCTACTAAAATTCTTTCTTTCAGTACAAATTTTGAAGATAATTTGAAAAGCAATAAAAGGTTGATTGACACATTACCAAAATACATTAAAGATGATTTTTTTTTTTTAACTGCCTTTCCTGGATGAAGAGAGGAATAGTTTAAAGAAATTAAACACAGTATAAAAACTTGTTCCATACATTTGGCTATTGCCAGTTGGAGGCCTGCTGCTCCCAAAGCTTGCACGTCATGCTACAGAAACTTCAGCCCAGGTACAGAAGCACAAAGCCTACATCGTACTTAATCAGGAAAAACTCTAATTCTTATTTTTGATTAACAGAATAGGCAAGGGAATAAGAAGAGGAGGAAAATAACAAAAAAAAAAGTTCAAAAGGAGGAAAAAAAAACCCTAGTTTGAATATATTATTATAGACCTGATCCAAGAGAACAATTTTTCACACAAATACTCCCCGTGCTCATTTAACGTAGGGGCTGAGAAGCACGACGCCGCACAAGACGATGAACAAGCTATTAACCTTCTCGCTAGGCCCGTCGGTTCGGAGGCCGTTCACGGGGCTGCACGTATTTCACTCGCTAGCGCCGGTGCGACGTCCTCGCAACGCTGCCCGTCACCCTGCTGCCACCCAGGCACCAGGATGCCTGGTGCTTAACGCGGAGCTCTTTTCCCAAAGATGCACTTTCTGCAGGAAGAATCGAACTACTCTGTCATGGCACCACGCACGCCACGGGGAGCTCGCCCTGGTTTGAATCAAGAAGCCACAAATGAAGAGTCACGTTCTACTTGTCCTTACTTAAAGCTACCGAGGGCAAACTCTTCGGAAACGCTACAAATCCTTCCTCCTGCTGCCGAACAGCAGCACAGCTGCAAGAAACACCAGGATGGCATCTGGCTCCTGCAGCCAGACCGCGGTTCCAGCTGCAGGGCTTAGTACGTGCTCGCTGGCCTCGAAGTTACACAACCCCTTAACAATACCTGCTACACAGTGGTACACTGGTATAGGGCAACCAAAGCCAAAAAGAGCAATTCCACCCCCAGAAACAGGCCATCTAGTAAATAGTACCAACAGTTATATTCTGACCTCAAGATGGAAAGGGTGGGTTGTTGGGGTTTTTTCACTTTTTTTAAACACAACTGTGAAAAAAGTCAAATTTCCCAATTTGCTTGGCATTCAGCATGTGCAACTCCAAATGGCTACAATGTTGGCAGACGCTTTTTCTAGATATTTCATTGCAAAATTTAATAGCAAAGGGATGCAAAACAACATAACATCTGAACAATGCCTCTCCTGAAATGAAGATTTGTCAGCACATCTTCATGCCTGTTAATGCACCCAGTGGCGTATTATTTAGCTCTGACAGAAGAACAATTTAACACCTTAACTTGGGGGCAAGGAGTGGAAATGGAGCAGAAAAACAGAAAGGAAAACAGAAAGATGCTACTCGTGACTAAGTTTAAAAAACACAGCAATGCTTATGGGATGCAGAAGGAATGAGACTTTAGTTGTTGAGCTTGAAACGTGACTTGAAAAACTGCTTCTCCAGTAAACCTTCGACCGACAATTCAGAAAAAAATTCAGAGGCAAAAGAGCCTACCTAATTTCTTCGCAGAAAAATCTAATTCCATATGTGCTGGTGATAGACATCATAAGCACATTTCAAGGTCTTTACGAGACAATTAATGACAGAAAACGCAGGAACATAATTTTAATTCCTCTTTCAGCATCTTGGGGACCAAGACCTCCTTTTCAGTACGGCTGCCCAACCAGAGCAATAGCACTGGAAATCAACAGCAGATTTCTAATATTTTTCTAATCACAACCCAGATCCTTAAACTAGAACAGCAGACTGGCAGCCTTTCATATTTTTAAACCTCATTTGCTACATTTTAAAAACAAGAATTAAATCTGTTTTCAGACTCGGTGTTTCTCCAGTTTTGTAACATTCTGCAGTAATATTTCTGCAAAGAAACAGCTTGCATTTCCAAACTGCGCAAACATGTTGTTATCCTGGGAAGCAACATGACCTAATAAAAAAAGTAGAGGAGAAGGACCTCAGAACATTCAAATTCAAGGACTTGCCCTGCTGTTTCTCGACTGTGAGATGTTAGTAGGTCACTTGATCCCACTGTGCTTCAATTTCCCTAACTATAAAATAAGTATATTCACTAGTTTAAATTACAGCGGTTATAAGTTGCTTGATTGGTTAACTCTTTCCTGCCTTTGAGGGAAGGTATTTGACATACCTGAGTCTACTTGGCGAAGTACTGAAGGTTAGGAGATAAGCAGCATGTGTTTAAAACATAGTTGCCTTGAACTGTTCTATTCTACCTACCACGTTTATTTTATTGTGCAAATGACTACTTGTTCTGACTGATAAATTATTGCGGTCACGATAAGCTCACTTCCTAGATCAGAATCCCAGCTTTCTCAGGATCTGAAAGGAAACCTCCCAGACAGCCAGCACTGCAGTTACCTCCCGTCCTTCAATCACTACCACCTGATATCTATGAATACACAAATTTTTCTTCTTCCATTCCCTAACAGTCATGCCCAAAAAAACACAGATGTCTACAACGTTGGGCTGGCATTGCTGTCCCCATCCCTGCCACAGCATTAGTGCTCAGAAAACAAAACCGGACTCTCAGGATCACCCAAGCAGGAAGAAAGGTCATTAGGCCCTTTGAAGAAGAACAAAACCTAAGGAAAGCAGAGCCAACTGGAAGAAGCATTAACAAGCCCGAGCTTCCCAATAAAGTTTAAGTACACCTGGCTCACTGCCACTGCCTAACCACGGCAATGACGGAGAAGCATCTCAAATTGTCTCCTCCAAAGTGATCTGTATTTGCCAGAATAAGCATCTGCAACATCTGATACGGCTAAACCTAAATCCACAGCTGAAATCAGCTTCTTCGTGATCTCAACAGTCTAAGATGTTCCTAAGTATATGAAACCAGTATTATACGAGCATTCCACCTTCTTCTTTAAGACACAATCTTCTGTATCACATGCAGATGAGAAAACCTGTTTTTTGACACTCAGAATAAATCTTAACCAAGAAACCAGCCTAACAAGAGCTTTAAAGAGTAATCTTCTGAGGGTGCTACAGCTTTCAGGAACTGAAGGATGAGATAGCCAATATGCTTAGGAATCACTCTTTCATTTAGTGCACATTTAAACCCCATGAACATGTCAGCTTTTGAAACAGGACTTGTGCCAACTGTCTTCTACATTCTAAAATTGATCTGTGTGCTTAACGTAATATATTGGTACTAGTAGGGGGACTCAGAAGTAACTTGTGGCTTTCCACCATATGAGTTCCTTTCTCCGTGTTCTGGAAGGGGCAGTTACACTTCCTCTTCGGTCTCATATCTCTGCTTTTTTGGTCTTAATGGAGATTATAGATCCTCAGAGGCACTGGTAAGATACTGACATTTAAATTCAAATGGTAGGATTCTATGATTAAAAATGATCACGTAAGTCTGCATGAGGCTACAGATTCCAAACAACCTAACTTTCAGGGATGTTTGAATATAGGGTTGAAACTTTGTATCTAGAGGTGGGTTACACAGACTCATCTCTCTACCTCACCTAAACTATTCTCCCAGAAAAGACAGGTAAGTTTAGAATAAGAACTTTGGTTCAGTACCTTCTATTGATATCACTGATGCAAAATACTACCACCATTTTATAGAGGTTGTTTTTCCTTCTTACCAGCTAACACTTCATACAGGAAACCACTTATCTTCAATTTGAAAAGTATATTCAAAGCCAGGATGCATTTCAAGGAGCATCCTTTACTGTGAAACTGCATATGACTGCGATTTGGATGTGAATCTCAAGTTAAGTACCACCTTTACATAGCTAGGTCACACTATGACCTTGGATTGCACTTTAAAAAAGAAACTCAACATTATTCTATTTAAATTGCTCGACTGTCACAGTCATATTTCATAGAATCAAAGAATCATTTAGGTTGGAAGAAACCTTTAAGATCATCAAGCCCAACTGTTAACCTAATACTGCCAAGTCCACCACTAACCCATGTCCCTGAGCACCACATCCACACGTCTTTTCAGTACCTCCAGGGACGGTGACTCAACCACTTCCCTGGGCAGCCTGTTCCAATGCTTGACAACCCTTTCGGTGAAGAAATTTTTCCTAATACCCAACCTAAACCTCCCCTGGGGCAACTTGAGGCTGTTTCCTCTTGTCCTGTCCCTTGTTACTTGGCAGAAGAGACTGACACCCACCTCGCTACAGCCCTGTTTCAGGTAGACGTCGAGAGCGATAAGGTCTCCCCTCAGCCTCCATTTCTCCAGACTGAACAACTCCCGTTCCCTCAGCCGCTCCTCATAGACCCTTCATCAGCTTTGTAGCCCTTCTTTGGGCACACTCCAGCACCTGCTTTTAGACAGATTAGAGAGTAATAAATAATAGCAGAGAATTAAAGTACAAATATGGCCTGTGAATAATATTCAGGAGGAAACGCATCCTCCTTTTAAGACATTCTTTAAGCCTGCGTTCTTCAATATATGGATTTTTCATACATACCTTGATATCCTTACTGTAAATCTCATTAGACTGACACAGTAGCTACCACTGTAGTCTTTTTTAAGACTATATCAAATGGCTAAGAATTGAAGTCGGCATTACTTAATGTATTACTCTAGTAAAAGCAAATGATTAACATAAGTGGAAATAACAGTGGGACAAAGTTCAATCACTCTCAACAATTAAAAAAGGGATAACAGAATTTTATCAAACTAATAAATAAGGACTTTTGAGAGCCCAGCAAATAATAAAACTAGGATACATATTTTCTAGAAATTAATCACCTTGAAGGAATTACTTCTGTTGTGTTCAGTGTTTTTTTCCAATATAATAAGATAAAAGTCTATGTATAGCTTATTGGGTAAAGCAATCTGACCTGTTAAGCTTTGTTAAGCCGCGAGTATCTGTGACCTGTTTCACGAGTGCCAGTAATCACCCTGCACGGCGACGTGCACACCCGGGCAGCCCCCAGGGCGTCCGGGAGCCCCATCCCAGGAGCTCCCACGGCCACCCCGAGCCTCCTGGGGTGGCCGTGCCCAGGCCCCCACCACCGCCAGCCTCTCCTTGCTACAGGGCCACAAAGCCCAATTAAAAGACATGCAGCTCTTGACGTTCCTCTGTGTGGAAAGAGGAAACCAGAGCCTGCCTGTCACATAAATCACCACCAAGCTCAGATGCCCTTCCCTGTACCACAGCCTCCTACCTGGGGAAAACTGGTCAGCGTGAGTTGGCTGACATCACTGGGGCTCCCCAACCAGCACGGGCAGCTCCGGCTGGGGCTGGCAGCCACCATCTCACTTGCCACGGGAACTCACAGACCAGCTCCAGTGCCTGGAAAGGTTTCACTGGTATTGGCTGGAATGTGTTGGTACGCTCCAAAACAATTTATACCAGTCCTGTCCTTCCCCTTCCTGACGGCATTTGACAGAATAGCAGCACTTCAGCCAAAACAAAACCAAAAAAGCTGTTAACTTCAACAGATAGGTCCTTTCACTTCCACTAGAACATCTGGGAATATCTCTCACAAAAGTCTTTCCAGGAGTTCAAAAAACCGTAGAGTCAAACCTGCTCTGAAATTATCTTAAGGGCTGTTTGTGTTTTTTACATACAAATACACTACTTTGAGAACTCAGCATTTGTATTCACGATTATATATAGATTTGAAATCAGTGTTCAAAATTATTTAGCAAAGGTATTTCTTCTCTGAGCTCTACAAAAGCTTAAAGAACTATCAGTACAGACTTGTAATAATGAGTGTTTACTTTTAAATATAACGTATAATTTATACAAAAACATTTATTCACATTATTAAACTAAACATCAGACCCAAACCTTATTGTACCAAATATACACAGTATATGAAATAAAAACACACTGTCAATGAAGATTAGTTGGGCATCACGCTCAGCTTCTGGACTGAACCGTGTCATGAAGATCCATTAGCTGTTTCTTAATCCCAGATTCAAGACTATGAAACAATAGTTGTGACAATTTTGCCAAAATTCAGAACTTTTGAAGCAACTGAAAGGAATAAAGGAGACTATCTAGTGTAGAAGAATTCTACATGTGAACAAAATGTTTTTGGAGAAAAAAAACCCCACAATATCTACTCTAGAATAAGTCCACATCCAAGCCCAATTCCTTTGTGTGTGCCTCTTCTTGTTTGTCTTTAATTCGCTTTCAAAGACACAGAGCATTCCAGAACAAACACATCCTCACATCACTTTACTGTAGAATATCTGCACGTATGGACAAACCCTAGACACGTCACTTTTTGATCTTTGACCTGACAAACACCTACGCTGCATTGTATAAATGTTGTTGCCTTCAACATTTTGTGAAAGATGTTATTCACGAGGTAGCAACAGGAAGCAGAACTGCATAGGGACTTGAGAGAGGATTTCAGTGATGTCTGTCAAACCAGCAATGTGACTAAATGGAAATATTTTCTAGTATTTCCCCAAGTGAAATAATCCCTCAAACTATACGTTATCATTATTATAATCTTTCGCCAGAAAAAACATTCATGTGCTGCAGATAACTACATTCCTCACTAACAGGAAAGTTCTATTTCTTCATAAAGAGTTAAAAAAAAAATAAAATTCTCCTTGTATTTGGTCAGAAACAGGTCAAGAAAGGATTTATGCGCAAACAATACATGGTAGTGCCTCCTCTGCCCCCCAAGGACACTGTAAAGTAGCCAGCCAAGACAAGAACCAAAAGACCCCGAAGAAAGAATCCAAACCACTTCTATTACTTATGGTAAGTCATTGTGGATCACACGCAGGTTTAACCTACCAGTGAGCACAGACTATGAAGTCTGAATGACTTGTTGACTAGATATTTAACTAACTTTTCTCAGAGGACGAATTGTCGCTCTTTTCTTCACTCAAAAAACCTGATAATGCTCACAAACTAGGAACGTGTTTTAATGGTGGAAGAAAGCGACAACTAGTTTTACACACAAAGAACAGGGAACGTTATTCAGGGGGGCAGAAATGATAATGATTTATTTCACTGTGGGTTTATACACACTGTCTATAAGCTCACATCACAAACCCAGGCAAACTCCTCTTCACATGGCTCCAGAGACCACAGGGAAGTGTTCTAGGGCCAGCTGGCAAACTTGAGAGCCCAGAACTCAAGGCCTCATCCAGAACTTGTCCATCTGGATGACTAACATCACCATCACCTTCTTCCAGGGGTAATTCACAGACATGATCTCTTAGCAAGGTTCTTGCTCCAAATAAATCTGTTGGAAGTCTTAATGTCCAATAATAAAACTGCAGATCATAGTGATAAAACCCCAAGAGCCTTTGCCTATCTGAGGCTGGCATAAACCACCATACTACTCAGTCTCTGGTGTATGCCCTTATCTGATGTATAAGCAAAGATAATGGTAGCATTCAAATCTCCATAAACATCTAGAGAATAGGTGAAAATAATTTAAAAAAAAAAAAAAAACCTAAATGACTGGCAAATACAAAAGCCTCACTGCAAGGTTAAGAAAATAAACAGGCAAAGTTTATTTAAATCACTTCAAAAATGGGAATAAGAGGGGGGAAAAAAATCTGAAGCACTTTTAAACCAGTCAAAGCCAGAAAAGCATCATTCTTTGCTCCTCTTTAAACTCTTACAAGGCGGTTAACACGTAAGCTGTTAAGGGTCTGAAGACCATTAAGCATTTATCTGCCATTTCAGCTTAATAATTTTGAAATTGTCCAGCATCATCAGATAAGCAACTGCTACTCAAATTCTACTTGAAATAGCATTACTTCTTCGGAATATATTTGGAAGGATTCCCTAATAATTTCTGTATACAAATAGTCTTTTTTTTGTTTTTTAAGACAGCATTGTCCTATAGAGATGAACTGCACACCTTTGTTATACATCTTGTTGTTCTGTTGTCCGAGTAAGACATTTCAGCCTCTAAAAATATACAGCTTATAGAGTTATTTTCAAAAGCTCAAGGAAAAGAAGATAGTAAGTAATGCATATACTTTTAATATATATATAAAATTGTATACAATAAAACTACACAATTACATTCAAGGTTAGGATTGAGACCTATATTTCTTGAACACTGATGTCAGTCTTCAAAGATGTTAGTTGACCTTGAGGATAAAAATAAATTTTGCAGCTCTGCATTGTGTCCTCAACTTTGTTCACTAAAGGCATCTGAATGTTCTGTGCCTACATACTATAAAACAGTTAAACACAGATATTCCATATTAATTACATTTCATACTCCTAACTTCAATTTGTGGAGAGGAAAATTAGGTTTTCTGAGAGCTGCTGTAGCTTCCAAACATCATCTTATTCACAAGCAGAGATGCTTACAGTGTTATATTTAGATAAAGCAGTGATGAGAACTCTCAGCATATTATTCGTAAAATTAAATCCCACTGAGGTTTTTTTCCTCTTGCCATTTCATTAATTCTATCTCAGGAACAACAATGGAAGATCATAATATGTGTAAGAGATAAAATAATAAAATCTATAATGAAACATAACTCAGAATTCCATGTTTTCCACTTTTAAAATAATGAAATTTTAGTAAATATAACTGCTCTGAAAGGAGAGAGAAGACTCAAAATACAAGCTTCCCAAAACCACTGAGATGATAAATACTAGCCCTGACTTTCAAATAATTAATTCTCTGAAGAAAGAGCTAAATGCTAAGCTCAAATATTGTTTAAAGCAGGCAATGATTTCTCAGACACGTTTCACACTAGCTGTTAGCCTTTCATTTTTCCTGTTTTACGAAAATCCTGGGGTCCTCCTTAATTAATGATTACACGCCACGCTTCGTGTATTCAACGCTGGCAGCAGTCCACGGTGCCGCCCGAAGTGTTTCCATGCATTGGCCAAGGCTTTAGCCGACTCCACTGAACCTGCCTTCAGGAGCTCTCAATTGTTTTAGAGCTGCCCAAGAGGTTGCTCTCCAGCAACCCGATCCATCTTCCATCCAGTGTCCTCAGCAAAGGAAGTACCACCACCTTCAGTTCCCAAGCACCGTTTAATTTGCTACGAAGAAAACAGACTGTGCATTCACTGGATTGACCGGAAAAAAATTCGTACCAATTTTACACGATACTGTACAAGACCACAGTTGAACCTGTTATTTAAACTAATAAATATACAGAATCCTGTAGCTGCCCAAAGGAACTTCTCCTAAGAAAAAATGGATTCCCTTGGTTGTCAGAAAGACAATTGTATTTATTTAGCTATAAGTAAGTGTCCTATGCATATGTGAAAGGCCAAAACCCCCATCCCACTCCGGATTTGTAGCTGTACTCTCAATAACGTCATCTGAAGTCTCATCACTGACGCTAGCGCAAGCAAAGCACTCCACATAGTCCAGACTGGTTTTCAGAGAAAACGTACAGATATGAGAATGATCATTTGTTAATAACGAAATTAAAAAGAACTGTCTTGTGTGTCTATCCTCTAAAATAGCTGGGAAATCATCTTTGTGATGTCTCTTCTTCCTCTTTACAAAGTTACAAATAATTCTGACACTTCTGAAAACAGAGCTTCATTTTACATAATTTACTTTCAGTCTATTTACATAATTTACTTTCTCTCAGTCTAAGCTAAAAATAAATATAATTACACAGAAATAAACTCAAAGTCTATCACGTTATTAAGAATAAGAGTAAGTTAATTTTCTTTAGAGTATATTATTTGAATGGGTGTGAAAGGAGGTATTTGTAAACCAACTGATGAAAGAAACTCAATGCACTGGAAGGAAGGGTATCTGCTTGCGTAACACTTGTGGAATCCTTTCGTCAAATATAATTTCTAGTTAGTGTTACAGAACTGACTAATAAAACTAGGGAACACCCTTAAAATGTGTGGATAAAGAAATTTTCTGAATTTTATAACAATAATTTCTAACGAGTTGTTTCAAAGAGTTGTGGTCAATGGTGCCATGTCTACCAGCGTCAAGCAGTGTCCCTCAGGGGTCTGTTCTGGGTCCAGTGCTGTTCAACATCTTTGTCAGCGACATGGATGACAGCATTGAGTGCACCCTCAGTAAGTTTGCCGATGACACCAAGTTGTGTGGTGCCACGGACTCACTTAAGGAAGAGATGCCATCCAGAGGGACCTTGACAGGCTTGAGAAATGGGCAAGTGCTAACTGCATGAGCTTCAACAAGTCAAAATGCAAGGTCCTTCACCTGGGTCGGGCCAATCCTAGGCACAAATACAAACTGGGCACAGAGTGGGTTGAGAGTAGCCCTGAAGAAAAGGATTTGGGGGTGTTTATAGATGAGAAGCTCAACATGAGCTGGCAGTGCGCTCATGCGGCCCAGAAGGCCAACCGCATCCTGGGATGTATCAAGAGAAGCGTGGTCAGCAGGTCAAGAGAGGTGATTCTCCCCCTCTACTCTGCTCTTGTGAGACCCCACCTCGAATACTGCGTCCAGTTCTGGTGTCCCCACCATAAGAGAGACATAGATTTGTTGGAGTGTGTTCAGAGGAGGGCCACAAAGATGATCCAGGGGCTGGAGGACCTCTGCTACAAGGACAGGTTGCAGGAGCTGGGATTGTTCAGCCTTGAAAAGAGAAGACTTCGGAGGGACCTAATAGCTGCCTTCCAATACCTGAAGGGAACCTACAGGAAGGCTGGGGAGGGACTTTTTACAAGAGTGTCTACTGATAGAACAAGGGGAAATGGGTTTAAGTTGAAGGAGAACAGATTTAGATTAGATCTTAGGAAGAAATTCTTCAGTATGAGGGTGGTAAGACTTTGGAATAAATTGCCCAGAGAAGTTGTGGATGCCCCCTCCCTGGAGGTGTTCCAGGCCAGGTTGGACGGAGCCTTGAGTAGCCTGGTCTAGTTGAGAGGCGTCCCTGCCCATGACAGGGAGGTTGGATTAGATGATCTCTAAGGTCTCTTCCAGCCTATGGCATTCTATGATTCTATGATTATGGTTTAAAATAAGCTACATTGTAAAAAAAACAAACAACCAACCAAAAAAACCCACAAAACCAAAAATGACCAAACAAAAAGAAATCAACCAACAACAACAACAAAAAAAAACAACAAAAAAATGACCAAACAAAAAGAAACCACTCCAAACACACAAACCCACAGTGCTACTGTAAACAGTCATCTCCATTCCATCAATAACAAAAATTATCTTTCATTCCCAAATAGCCAGATACTAAGGCACCAAAATTGTTACTCTTTCTCTATTGTTTGCACACAAAGTACTGATGATTCTGCTCTGCCCGTTTCCACGCTGAACCTGCGTGTCTACCTACCTCTTACAGCAAAAGAGCCATAAAAAGCTGAGGACAGTGTTGGAAACCACCTGAAATCCTTCAATATGGTATTTAAGGAATCCAGTGAAAAACACGAACCATACAGATCAGTGATATAACAGCAATAAAGCTAGAATCTATATCAGGGTATTTAATTTACACAAGTTGCGAATCCTATGTCTTCTTGAAGGTAAAAACAGTAGCCACCACAGACAAAGGACAGAAATCCTGAAATCACAGTCTGTAAAGAACAAAACTGCCTCACTTGCAAGAAAATCTTGTTTCTTTTCTCCTGTTTCATGAGGAAACTTAAACACATGATTCGTTTGGGCAATGTGAATAGAGAAAGTGATTGCAATGGAGTTACATCAGTAAAAGACGCTACGCGTGTTCACGGAATCAGCACGAGAAAAGTTAGCGATGCCAATCTTAATGAAAGAAATACATAAGTAGCACAAGGAAATGGAGGCCTGGCACTTAAGTTTTTCTGTCCCTACAGAACCAATCCAAGTTAATCATGCTAAAACACAACTAGTGACTTGTGCAGCACTGGTCCGTTCAGCGTTAAGAGGAACTAAAAACTTTGTCATTGGACATTAAAAAACCAGCATTGAGTCAAGCTTAACACAGTTTTACAAAGATTTAGTGATAACTTTAATGATCTGTTTGGATTTATTTTTTTAAAAAAGGCTTCAGACCTCAAGTTGTTAAGACGATAAAGCATCACGACATCTGACTAACCTCACTCTCGATTCTCAAACAAATAGCCGATCTCTTACAAATGTGGCACCTAATGAAATCAGGTATCAATTTTGGTTTATACTGAGCAAATAGTGTGATATTCAGCACTTCTCTGGAGATAATATAACAGTGAGATTCAGATCCTTTACTCCCTCCCTTTCTCACTCTGCACTTCATCTGTAAATAACTGTTTCCACATTTCTAAGCTCTAATACGATCCCTGTGGAGATCTCTCTCAGATCTCCTACACACGCCTTACATAAAACGTTGCCTCTCTCCTCATCACCACACAATCAGCTCAAGCTCAACAAGACTACAGAGATGTATATTTAGCTGTAAAAGAATGAAAGTTAGCACAGCTTATGTTCAGTTATATCATCCTGAAAAATACTTGAGTGAAGTACCGAGCAATTTGTTTGCGCTGAAGTCCATGCTGCCCCAATTATATTACCATCATTCAAGTCAGATACTTAAAACTGGCTTTGATGGTTCTAGCCAAAAGCGACGCAGGCACGTCCTCATCCATCCAATGACCCCTCTGTCTGCACCTCCAGTAGCAACCGCCTGCCACCGAGGTCTATGGCCAGGACAACACCTTCCATTCTCAGCTCAGTTCTACTGCTCATACTGAAACTACTTCCAAGATATTTTGTTGAAATACTACATCAAGTGAAGTGCTTCCTCTCCATCCAACTAAAACATTAACTGAGACTCTTTTGAGCTCTGAACTCACACTTGCATAACAACTCTCAATTCTTCGCAGCACTTAAAGAAGTAGGGGTTCATACTGCTCAACAGTTTGGGATGGGAGGGGCTGCGTGTTTAATAGCTTTTCAATGGAAGTTTCCCAAGTTGGGCACCACAGACAGTTTGTCTGCAGTAAACTTAGCCAAAGCCACAAACAAGCCTATGACGAAAGGAGAGATTTCCAGCTAGGAGGATGACCCTGCTGCAACAGTGGTAGCTCAGGGCTAGGATCTAGATTTAATTTCAACATCCATCACAAATTCTCCCTGTAACCTTGACCAAGTGATTTAGTTTCATCATGTCCATTTCTTATATATATACAGGATAGATCATCTCCCAAATGCACAGTAAGGACAAATAGAAGATTGCTAAATACTCAAGATAATCTTTCAGTATTGAAGGTCTTTCATAGACAGATACAATCTACAGTATAAATATAAAATAAGAATCCAAACCACTGATGAATTTTATTGCACTCTATTGCACTGTAGCAAAAATTCTGAGGTGTAAACTCATCTTCCGTGTTTTCCTGAACATGACCACACAGAGCTGAGGAGGACTACAGACTTTTTTCAGTGATTTCTTAAAAAGACCGAACACTTTCTCTTATTTCATGGATGAGAAAAACCTCAAAACTGTTCAAGGGGCCTTTATCCCCATTTTTAACCTATATACATTCTGGAAAATTCTCAGAACATAAACTTACCAAGCATGAAAGTCAATATGAGACTGAGGTCTGAAGGAAGTCCAGTCCCAGCTCTTCTGTCCAACCTCATGAAACAATTCCTACTGTTCTTGCCTACATTCCACATCTGATATTCTTTGCTCCTTGTGTCAAAATTACCCCTGCTAATTTAATTCTGTTTCCAAATCTCTTCAGATATAGTACTGAATCGTAACTGCTTATTCAGATTTCAATTGGGATCTCTTAAAAAAAAAAAAACAAAAACAACAAACGACAAACAAAAAACCTCTTCAGAATGCACACAATTTCTGTGTTAAGTGAATGTAAAGTTTCTCTATGCATTGAGCAACACCTAGAGCACCTCCTCAAATCCCCACACATAGAATCATAGAATCATTTAGGTTGGAAAAGACTTTTAAGATCAGTGCTTCCAGAACCCTCCAGTATTAGGGGGTTTTATTCTACTACCACCTTCTCACAGTTCTGATTGTCTTCTATGAGCTCCTATAACAAGGAGTGACCTGAAGAGCATGTTTTATCTCTACACCCACTATTTAAATATGAAAACATTAGTGACACTAACAACCCTGCCTTCTGTAGGGAAGGTGTTCCAAACTTATTTACTCGTGCACAGACACCGGCAAGAGGACCTCACCCTCTGCACCTCCAGAATGGTTTCCCATCCTGCTCCACAAAACCCGAAGGTCAGTGCAATGCCCTTATCTCTGCCCGCCGTCCCAGCGCACAGGCTCACTCCCCTGTGCAGAGGAGCTGCCATGACCAACAACTGTCAGGCACCTTCCCAGCAAGGTGCTGCGCAGGATGAGAGTGTGGAACTGCAGGGAAAGCAGCTCCCATGTAAGAGCAGCAAACCAGGCCGATGCAAAGGAACAGGCAGAGGAACTGCCTGCATAAAGGCATTTGATTTGTGCAGACAGAACTGGGAGCTGCCAGTTCTGCACACCACTTTGAAGTGTACCACTAGTGACGTCAGCACCACGGTTTAGAAACCTCTGCTCCAAAAACATAAAACTCCTCCAGAAAAGATGAGTGGAACAGACCTGTGAAACATTTTGAAACGAAAATTGCACAGAATACAGTGAAATGCCATCGCCCAGACTGCTGGTATTTCTCGACAGAATCTAAATCTCACAGTCTAAAGTATACAGCATTTTATTTAGCAAGACAACTATCCAAACATAAAATCTTATGCTTCTGGCTGCATGAGTCTGCTTAAAGGCAGAGAAAGATAGAAGGACGGAATTTTAATCTCAGTCATTTGTTTCAAAGGAATGCTAAACAGGAAGCAAAACAAAACGTAAAAGCTTTTAGAATTGCTCCAGTGCAGATTTCAGCAGAACCATCCAGATCGAGTGCTTAGCTAGCATGACTGGAAGTTCCACAAAAAATTAGAGAGATGGGGAAGAAAACGCACCCACACACCCCCCATCTTTCCAACGTGGCAGCATTTCCTATTTCCTAACAGCTTGTTCCGTTGTCTCTCTTTCACCTTGGTAAACACAATTTCTATCAGAGGATGCTGCTATTCTTTCTGCTCTACAAAAGCAGATGTTACTGATACAACTCCGTGCTGCTTGGGACGTTCTTATTAACTTTTCCCTCTGTGATACCATTCTCCTTTCTTGTCCTGGGTTTCCTCTTTGGGTGCACAGGCAGTGTCCAAGTGAATGGGATACCAACTGCGGGAAAAAGAAACAGCATTTTTGTTTCTGGTTTGGTGTTGTGTTTTTTTTTTCTAGTTAATCTCTGCACTGTTCTTTTTTTGTCAGTCCTTCCTGGTAAAAGACAAGAAATTCACACTCTTATTAGTGGCTGTTGCCAGGTGACTGGCAAATAACTGATAAGAGTCCAATTAGCCACATCTTCTCACAGGCACAGGTGTATTACGGAAGTAACAAAGAAAAAAGGAAAATAAAAAATGTTTTCTGGTTCAAGGTCTCCCTTGATTTGGATTTGGTTTTATTGTCACTTTGATTGCAGTTCTGCTTCCCTCCCCTGCTACAGAGAAAGCAAATAGCTGTGTTTTCTTCTCCAGTGTGTAGCTTGCAACACCCGTTTCCTTAATTCACCACCCTGTGGTTGCAGAGAGGGTCTGAACAACTTAAGGCCCTCTTCTGCTCTGACCTATCACGCTACCTACTGACGTCAGGTGAGATCAGGTCAGCAGAAAACTGCTGGTGAAGGGGAAAAAATTCCTGTATTTTGTTTCTCCCCTTGAAACAGCAACCGAATCAGGGCCATTCTTTTCCATAAGGTTGCAGTAATTTGGATTTTCTTCTCCTTAGCTGAGCTAGCGTGGGGGAAGAGGAGGAGGAGGAGAAGGTACTAATCTCTTTAGAAAGCAGCACTTGACACCAAGTGTGTAGGTGATAATGACTACTTCTGGGGAACTGACATAATACCAAGCATTTACAGTGCAGTGAAACTTCGCTGCAAGAGGAGCGAAGGTCCAGCGAAGCGATTAATTCATGACTTTTATTCGATCGCACCCTAAGAGAGCCACAATATGATTAACTCTAAAGAGATTCCACAGTTGCTCAAACATCTGCAGTGAGAAATGACAGCAGCGTGGCAGCCCACTTGGGTGAGCAGGGAGCAGAAAAGAAGGTGCAGTTCACCTTTCTTCGATTCTCCTGGAAGACTGACAATATCTGTTATTCAAGTAAAGACGGAAAGAATGGACGCACATTCTTCCATGCAGAAAGAAAGAAGGAAAAAAAAAAAACCCTCAGTTAAGTGTGGCAAGTAGGAAATAGACAGGAAACAAATTTCAAATGAATCACAAGATGAACATTCCCCAGCTCCCCACACATCTCTTCTACATAATTAAGCTAAAACTGTCCTTACAGAGGGAAAGAAAGCTGCGATAGCTTTATTTACATATAAACAATTATTCAACTGTAAACACAACTCACACACATAGGAGTTAATGGCGAAAGCATCTTTAGATCCCCTCTTCAGATGCCAAGTAGCAATTACAGTCTCTTTTACCTTGGGAATTTTTAAATATTCCTCTCTTTATCTGGACTAACTTGTGCCATTCCTATCGGAAATACACTAAAAACTGCCTCAGGTTTTGGGTTTGGTTTTGTGGCTGTTTTTTTTTTTGCCTGGATCAAGGCATATTTGCACAAAGTGTGACTGAGCAATAGTACAAAACTAAAAATTAACTAGGAACATGCAACTTTATACAGCCTACCATAAAATGCCACTAATGGTACAGCAATACTGCCTGAACCATGTCCTCTTTTGAAATCCACAAATGTTTGCTGGAGAATTGTACACGTTCCACCACAGCAAATCTCAGTTTATGAAGTAAAAATACTAATGCAAGACTCCTTGCTAAAGCATGACTTCTTTTGAGGTAGAATTTCCCTCTGATCCTGTCTGTTCTACTGTTCAAGTAGTGCTTTTGCTCAAGATACTGGCCTCCATTCTTTTCTCCCAACTCGTATGTCGAAGTTTTTATTTTACTATTGTGTTATTTGGCACATGAGGACTGAGGTTAAGTGGTAAATTATTACCTTATCTTTGCAAGATGAATCAGGCCTTGACACAAAGGTGCTAAAAGTAATTATCATATTAGATGAGGCACAGGAAGAATCACAAAGTTAACCTCTGCACAACTATTGCACGCAGAGCTGTGTATTTGCTCATGAATTTTCTGTACACTCAGATTTCTCATTCATAAGTGACACATAAACCCCATCACCCAGTCTTTGTGAGAGTCACACTGCTCCGTTATTCCAAGAACAATATCATGAGAGTAAAAACACATGAGTTTTTGTTTCATTTCATTTTTTCTACTTGGATATAGGTGCTATAGGTTCCTTTCAATGCCACATCCACCTTCTCAGATGCAGGCTCTCACTGCTTCCCATGTGACACCACTGGAGCTTGTTTGGACCTCAGGAAGAGACATGACGGAGCACAGTACCTATGGAAAATTTATTTCAGTCTTCCTTAAGCTCCATTAAAAAAATGTTTCTGCTGTTTTTTCCTTCCCTAGACAGCTCACTGCAGGGTGAAATGTAAGGAAGAAGTGATAGTCAGGGAGAAGGAAATGGGATTCTTTTCCTACTTTTGTCAACAAATAATCCATCATGGATCTGAATTTCAACTACAGGACATTATCACTGCTCTACTGGGAGCATGTTGATAGTCACTCAGCTACAGAAGATAAGAAAATCTTGACTAGAAGCTAACTGATGCAGTATCTCAAATGCAAATTTAAGGTCACAAAGACACAGAAGTTTTGATTTGGCTTACTGCAGTAATGACTTCTCTTTAAATAAATAAATAAACAAAAAGAGATGAAAGGAATTATGAAGAACTAAAGCTTTTCCTTTTAATGCAAATGTAGTTGAAAGTGCATTAACCACAGAACATTCATAGGGTGTTAAACCAAATCCTAAAATCACATGTCATCTTATGGTATGTTTGCTGTCCCTGGAAAGAAAGGAGCACATCTACTAATTTTTTTTTTTTTTTTTTTTTTTTTTTTAAAAGAAAATCAGCTACTGATCCTATTTTTTGCGTTCTGATGAATAACTATTGAGGAATAAAACTTCAAGCGCCCTCTGTTATCTAAATGCTTTTCTTTCAACCTCAGTGTCAGGTTTATGTGGTTCATAAGCTTCTTCCACCCTGGAGCTGTGGCTTACATGCAGCCTAAGCTGAACTCAGATCAGCTCGAAGACGAGTGCAAGAGCTCGTGCAAGGCAGGGCTGGGACCAGGACTGCAAGAGAAGTTGAAACCATAAAGACCAATATCCAGTTTTTATATCAGCTGAAGCTATGATGGAACGGCAGCTCACGTCAATCCCACCAAACCTTACAAACATGGCATTGCTCAAGGTAAATAATCACCTTTCACAAGAAGGTAATTATGCCATCGATAAAAATATCTCGCTGACCACAGAGTTTCTCTAATTTCAAGCTATTAAACTCAATTGTAATGTCTGAGTGGAGAACACCTGTATATAGTGCATATTTCCTGTGCAAAATCAAACATAAATCACTTCTGCTCAGGAAACTCTATGGTTTGCATATGTGCCAAAAAGGGAATTTTCTGTATCTCTCAGAAGTTATAGTCTCTCTTCCTAGTTACTTCTCATCGCTTTTTACTAATTTTTCCAACAAATAAAACATATATTGAGATAGTCTCAACTATTAATGAAGCTAATGGTCCTCGCAGCACCTTTTGTATCATGCATTAATAAGCAGGATGAGGTTAAAAAAAAAGGGAGAAGAAAAAAATCCAGGTCCATTGCAAAATCGACAATCGTTTTCAACAGGGCTGCAAAAGCGTTAAAAAGGTTCCCTAAATCCTACTTTTAAAATCCCATTTTAAAATTGCTACACTAATATGAGTGACAGCAAAACAGTTTCCCAAACGCCACAGAAATGTCACACTGCTGTTTAAAAATCCAAGCAGCTGAGTAGCAGTTAAACTATTACATTTTTGGGAGAAGCCAGGAGGACTGGAGGGGACCCGGCTGCTTTTCTAAGAGTAGCTGCTGGCTGAACTGAGTGCGACAGACCGTCGCTGTCAGCGGGACCTGCGCAGGGCCACGTTTCACTGGCCTCTCATGAGGCTCTTCGTACCGGGCAGCTCCTCCTGCAAGAACCTGATATTTGCACATCGTAGTCCAGTGTTGTGACTCGCTCATTGGGGCTACTAAGATTTCTGGCAGATCAGCCAGGCACCATAATCTGTGAATTCTGCTTTGCTCTGCCACGGCAGAGATGAGAGGCACGGTATGCTCAGACGACAGGAGGAACGTGAGAGCTGCTCTAAGCAGAGAGCAGGAAAAAGATGGATGAGCTTTTAAAGCTTCTCCTGCATTTGAGTTTGGGCTGTTCAAAGTTGAACTGCTTTAAATTGAATTCAAGGATACTACGTGCTGTATACACATATTGTAAAATATGAGACTGAGCAGCAGCCTGCACAAACTCCCAAACACTGAAATGAATCCGTCACCTTGCAAGGTTGCTATCAACAGAGAGCGGCTCCGGAAAAATAACAGGTGATGGGAAAACAGAATGAGTAAATGAATAAACGGCTAAATACTGCTTTCTAGGAAATTATGTTTTTGCTTAGATGATACTCCGCTATGTAAAATACATTTTCAGAAGGGAACAAGGTCATTAATAATATCGCACTAACCAACCTATAGCAAATAAAACACGTAGATTTGGCGTAGCAGATAGAACAAATTTTTAGCAGATTTCTTTCTATATCACTCATAATATAATGAAACCGTACAAATACTTCCTCATACCACATTCCCCTGAGTGCCTGTATTTTCTGATACGCATCTTCTACTCTGAAAATATTTTCTGTTTTATCCTTTGGCCATCAGCTGAAATGAATATTGCCTAATCCTTTCCTGGTATAAAATTAAAATCAAAAGAGAAATGCAATTTCTACAGAGTCCCAACAGCTCTTCTGAAATGTGCTGTGCTGACACACAGATTTCAAAAACACATTAGGAGATTTTTGACCTTTTCCTCTTTCAAATCAGTTGCAGTAAAGATATAGGTCATTTTGCAATAGGAGTTCTCCCTGTAAGAGAATTAAAGCATTAAGAACTTCTTCTTGGAGAATTTCCTTTTATTTCTGAATACAAATTAAAGGACTACTTCAGAAAAAGGTAAAAATCACAAAAACGAAATTTTAAAGATTGGTTAGAAAGAGCTGGTAAATTCTGGATTATAGAATCACTCAAAATCTACAAATGGTATTGTGGTCAATAATGTCTTGTCTATCAAAATTCACACGACAATACAACTCCTGCACTGAACAGTCTAATTTACAACAGAATCTTATAGATTAATTTAACGAACAATTAGAGGTAGAAAAATAGCAAAATAATCCCAGTGAATATACCTAAAACATGGAAAGAATCATCAGGACCTCATGGCAGAGTCCTTTTCCTTCAAATTAAGTCGCTTTGGCGAGCTGTCTTCAATTTGATGGGTACTTTACAACATTGACTTAGAACTTCATGGCACTGGCATTGTAAAATTACTGGTAAGACTTCCTCCGATTCATGAAGGCATTAATAGCAGAAAGATCTCTCTCTTACGGCAAAATATTACTTATGTACGGGCAACTCATTCTATCGCAAGTGATAACCTCGAACCGCAGCCGCACCATAACGCGTGAGAACAAAACTGATCCTCCTCGAGACCAGTTCCTATTTTCCATATAGCAAACCTGAATACTTGTCCACCCCAAATCCTAAAGACCGACTGAAAGACCACGCTTTGCCAGGCAGGCTGCTCGCTCGCACCGTTCACCGGAGCGTCTCCAATTCTTCCTGCACTATAAGAAGTCAGGACGTGTGACTTCGAATTTGGTGAAGGTGGTTTTTGGAGCTTCCTTTTACGTACGTAAACAGCGGGCTTAATTTTTTAAGTTAATCAGTACTTTTTAAAGTGGTAATTTAGATTAAGAAATCAAATATACCAATTTTTAAGAAGAAAGAGTGCAGGAAAGACGTGGGAACTTATTTTTTTCTAAATCCAAACCTCCTTTCATCCATTTATGCTGCATGTACACATCATCATTCAAAACACAGGAGCACACCCAGT
This sequence comes from Tauraco erythrolophus, assembly GCF_009769465.1. Classification (NCBI taxonomy): domain Eukaryota; kingdom Metazoa; phylum Chordata; class Aves; order Musophagiformes; family Musophagidae; genus Tauraco; species Tauraco erythrolophus. The sequence continues at coordinate 20,254,876 of NC_141476.1, read as the reverse complement.
ATATATCAGTCATTTTCACCACATGAAGCAAAAGCTATTCCTTCCTCTGAGCATCCCTTCTCTTTGTTCACCTTTAAATATTTTGTCAGAACACATATTTCCTACAACAAACATGTTCCGAATGGAAGGAGAGCTGTGAAAAGAACTAGAACATAAGAAGTACTAAAGGAAATACTTCTGACAATATTTCTGCACAGACTTGGAACTACCATCTGCTCATAAAAAAGTGAATATTCATAACTGACTGGTCAAACCGTGCAAGTGTACCACCTCATTTACTTCAGCAGGACTTTTGCCTGCATTGACTTATATCTGCAGCCGATAAACAGACAAGAAAAATGGCATTGTAGAGAGATTAAACTACACCTTTAAAACTATAATAGTCACATTTTGAGTGAAAAAGATAAACTGACTATTAAAATCGTATTATTATACAACTTCTTCCTGCATTGAGAAATTTGGATTATTTCTCAGTAACTAATAAGGAACCAAATCCAGTGTAACAGAAGTTTCATTAAATTCATTCACTGTTCATTCAAAGCTGTAGTAAACTTTTCTCAATATACTACTTTATTTTTATTACATATCAGGAAAAGTGCATGTAGTTTCAGGATTTTGTTTCTGTACTTTAAAAATAGCTGCTGTGCTATTATCATAGTATTTTCTTCTCCTCATAATGTTGAATTTTACACACCACACAAACTAGCAGCAACTTCAAGTCAATACCCACAGCAATAAAAATAACACGACTGTTAACCAATGCAAAAGATTTACATTTTTTCAAAAAAAATCACATTTTATAAAAAGCCTAACTTCTCTGATTGGAAGGTTAACTTCTACTGTTATCTTTTTTCCCAGAAACCTCACCCCATCCAGCCCTCCTCCAAGAACACTGACAGAAGACCTGTCCTCTCCCGTTCTTCTCCATCCTTCCAAACTAGCTTAAAAAAACCCCAAACCCAAACCACTTTTGACAGCAGTTGCTTCTGCTTCAGTGTGTGAGAACACAGGCAGATCTCATCTTTTACCTTGCTGCAGTTTTAATTTTATTTTAGCTGGTTTGGATCATTTTATCAGCGGGCACTGCAAACATCTGTGGCTTAAAGCCAAGGGTGAGTTTTGACACTGCCCACAGAATTTCCTCCATTTCACAGTTAGCTGATCACCATTCACCACTCCTGAGCTCCCTCCTTGTTTTTCCCTACTGTATTTTTAAAGCATGTTCTTTCCAAATAAATCCAAATGACAGTCTCCTGTTCAAGTTTTATGGATTTTCATTTAAATAGATAGGTGGAGGAGGTATATAAACTAGCATTTTCCCATCCATTTTATGTAAAGTCATATCTAAGATGATGCGTGCACCACCAAAATAGCTGTTCAACATGAATCATTCATACCGGTTTCCAGCTTCTTGTAACAGATAAGGATTGAACTGCCATTGCATAAACTTTGAAAATGTCTTAAAATAACAGAGCATTTTGTAAGCACAATGCAACATGGCAATGTAAAGTAAGAAAAAAAACCCTTAATTATTCTTTTTTAATTTATAGGATAAAAATTACCTAAGTTCTACTCAAATTTGATTACAGAATTAACAAAAGCTCTGTTACACTCAAAGTTTATTTAAAAAAAAAAAACAAGTGGAACATCATTAGAAGGGTCAAGAGTTCTACAGTGAAATCAAGGGATTAAAATGAGGCTCCAGATGGAAAACAACTGAAGCTTTTTTAAGTTTTTGATCTCGCTGTACTTTGGCAGGTGATGAACTATAACAGTATTCATATAAACAGGCACACAAACACCCATGTGCGTATTCATATGCATGTGCAGAAAACCTTGTGTTTTAAAGTCCATTTTACATTCTCAATATTCAAACTGCTTGTGACAATTCCCAGGGATTTCCTGTGTCTGCCATTTTTCTTTCACATACAGGTTGCAATAAAAGTATTGTTTCAGGTTCACCTTTTCTCATCCTCTCTCTTTTTCCTTACTTTTTCTTTTTACCAGTGCATATTTTATCAAAACTAATTCAAATTCCATGAAGACAGAAAATGCTCTGATCCTTAATAATCGCATGTCTTAACTACTGCAATCTCCTCCACTTCAGCCTTTGCAAATCCCAACTCGCTATCCCTTAATTCTATTCTAAAACACTAAAACAGTTGTATTGGCTTTTTACTTTGATTGCATCAGGTGGGGTTTTCTTTTCTTGTCTTTTTTCTCTTTTCTTTTCTTTCCTTTCACAATCCCATCACGCATCATCCCACTGTTAGGGTCTTGCATGAGCTGTTAGTCTGGAGCTACACATGCCTTTGTTCTCCAACTAGTTCCTTGACTGCCCATTTACCAGATTTTTCGTTTTATCTGTTCACAAAAGGCAATCCCACTAAACCCACCAAATCCACCAACCAACCTCTATCAAATCTGTCTTAAAAATTCAGTGGTTCTCTGACCACTACACACGATCCATTGCTGATCATTATAAACTCTGGTCCAGATCCAACTTCTGACCCAGAAATCTCTCATGAACTGGTTACAGAAAGAAGTAGTTACCTTGTTACCGAAACTCTTACCATTAGGACAAGATCTGCCACTAGCCTGTGTCAGAAACCACATATAACTATTTGCCTTTCCTAATTTTCAGGAATGCTACTTCATGGGATTTGAAAAAAAGCTTATGAGAAAACTAAGATTCAGCACCACCCTTCATCTCACCACCTTGGAAAATACGTGCTTTATTTTCCCTTCATCTCGTCCATAAAGCACACTGACAAGTAGAAATGCATGCGCTCCTAAAAGGAAAAGGAGAGAAAAAAAAAAAAAGTTTAATTGTTGAAAGTTATGCCTATGCCCAGCGGGCACAGATTTCATTCCCATTTTGATGCAGTTTCTCAAGCAAGACTGACAGAGCCATTTACAGCGGTGAATCATGCTGCTCCAGCAAGACTGTGTGCCACTTCTCTGGGGACCTGTGGGATGGTGGAAAGAGGAAGAATTCCTCAGCAGTGAGGTTCGGCAAAACAAAAACCCAAAACAATCACCAAAAATAATGAAAAAAGGAAATCAGCCCCAGCCCATGAGAGGAGGACCAGCACCCCAGAAAGTGACAAAAGTAACTGGGAGAAGTGGTGGCTGGGAGACCCATCAAGGTCATTCTTAAAACCTTTTCAGTAGCGCCACGGACTGTTTCATAAATAGGTTTATCCTGCCTAATACGAGCAGTTTATAAAGACTAGTATGGACTCATGTCCCTTCAAGCTGTAATTTATATCACAGGGGCTAGGTTTGGTTAGAAAAAGTAAAGATAAAATTATCAATAAAGAACACAAAAAATTATCCTTTGCCTTTTTTTTTTTTTTCATTTTAATTAGGCGTTACTCCTCAGCAGTCATTTTTCCAGCAGCCTCACTGGCAACCATCAGATGAATTACTGTGTGCCAGACAGCAGCAGTTTTCCCTGCGATACCACCTCATCTCTGGTACATAGCTCACACCAGCTGCTCCAACAGAACCCAGCCCAGAGAAACAAAACCATTTCTTCTCTTTCCTCCTACAGCTTTTAAGCTATACATCTGCAGTCGCCAAGTTCCTTTTTTGATGCTGGAAATCCAGTGCAATTTACATACGTCTTCATATGCACACACGCTCCTTTTGATCACACTCTAACGTTTCCATGGTTTTTATCCTTGTTCCAGATGATGTTGATGGAGAGAAGAAACTACCTACTACAGATGAGGTGTGGGACAGCTGTTCCTGTGATAAAAAGGCTGTCTTTTTTTTTTTAAATTGAATATGGAAAAGTCCATTTAATGGGAAACAGTAAGATACGGTATTTGTGTTTATAAAACCAGCAGTAGATGTAATTCATAGTTCGCTTCTGTTCTGATCCGGGCAGGCGGATTCACAGTACAACACTTCCATGAAGATTTAATAGGCAGTGCTAAACCTCTGCTTGCGTTCTCGTTTTTAAAGAGGCCCTTAAAAATATAATAGCTTCTAAAACAGAGACGCAAAGTTGCTGCAAATGATATTACGAAAACGTTCACCAAATTCAGAATAAAAAGTTATGATCTCTTCTGTATTCCAATCCAATTCAGACAGGTTACTTTGAACTGAGCTTTGGCATTTTCAGTGCTCTTCTTTAAGGGAAGGGAAAGGGGAAAAAAAAAAACAAAACCCAAACCAAAACAAATCCTACAAAACCTAATCTTCCACAACATTGCGCTGAACTTAGTACCAGTTCAGTACTGGGACCAGGAACTGGCACTAAGTGATTTGGGCCAATATAAAGTAGAAGCAGCAACTTTCATATCTATCAGATGATTAAGTTTTGCAGGACAAGCGAATGATATGTAAAAATTCCAGAGCAGCTAATAAAAAATAAAACTTGAGGAAGCAGCAAAAAGCTTATAATGAAGAAATATATTCCATCACAGGTGGCAGGAAATTGTAGCTACTGATAAAAGTGTTACGGGGCTCAGGCAAAGAAAGAAAATTAGCATAAACATGAAGGCAAAGTAGTGATAGTATCAAAAAAAAACCAACTCAGAGCACTCTCCAGAAATCTATCATGAGAATCAAATGAAAAGTAATAAATTTGCATTTTCTGTAAGACCATGCATTTAAACATATTCTTAAATATTTTGTGAGTTTAAGTAGCTGGCTGCAGACCATGTGTTGCTTGCATACATCAAAAGCAAAGCATCACTTCATTCAGCGCTGAAGCACCGACATCTGCAGAGAGAGATGACTGAGAAATCTAAAACGAGACCTAAGAACAAGTCGCTCAGTCCATCCAAACAGAAAATGCCAAAAATTAAGAATCCAAACCCCTCAAAATTTGTATTTTAAAATATTACAGATGCAAGTAAGGAACAAAGAGGTGAGGGGGCCAAAGTCAGGGCCAAGCCTGAGGCACTGCGCTGACCAGGATGACCAGGGGAGGGTGGCCAGAGAGGTAGAGGTCTCGTCTTGGATCCGTCACAAGCTCTTCTCCAGTTTCATTCGCTTTTCTGAAAAACTCTCTGGCTTGGGGAAAGAGGTGTAGGAGGTGCAATGGATTACACAGCTCTGCAAAAGCTGGAAAGTACCAAATACTCATTCAAGAAAGGAATTAATATTACTGCCTTAAATGAACTCTCTAGGGGAAAAACGGAGAGGATTGCAATAGAAGATGACGGATCATCAAACTGCAAGCAAATGGAGAATTTATCTACTTTGTTGATAGAAGAGTACACAATTCCGTGAAGTTAATGGAACTCTAACAGCCATGGATAACAGCAGGCAAAACACAGACTCAAAATTTAAAGCAGCTATACAAAATCCACGAGCAAAATACAGATTCTAATAATAACAAGAAAAAAAAGAACTAGGATTTTGTCTCAAAAGAGCTAAGCCTGATCTCAGCAAGGAGCTACACTTGCAGGGCTAACTGAACAAGAGGGGAGAAGAGCACCAAAGTAACTGAGGAGACTTTCCAGCACCCAGGAAAGCAGTAAAACAAAACCAGCTGGAAAAAACCCAATCCACTCTCTGCTGGATATATTCAGTTCATAGTTTCTCCCTGAGAAAGAGAAATTTAACACAGGAATCAAGGAGAAAGTGGAAGAATCAGCAAAGCAGCTCAGGTGGGGTCATGAAAGGAAACCTTCACTTTTCCATGGGATCCAAAGACTTAAACTATGCAAAAAAGGAAATGCTTCTCTCTGCCTTTAAGGGGTAAATTTGTACAAGGTAGCATGCTATGCTATACTGCCAAGCAAGATCTGGCACATAGCCTTTGAAACGTAGTGAATAAAGACAAATGTTAACACATCTCCTTGGTGAGATTTAGTTTCTACATATTAGCATTTGAATTGTACTCAGCACATCAAGAAAATACACATTCCTGTGCTTTGTATTAGGAGAAACCAGCAGAAAAGCATTAATCTGGGCTCTGAGAACTCTGGGAAGAGACAGAAGCCAGTAAAAACCCAGTAAGATACCTACAACGTCTGTACCATAAAAGAGTCTGGCAAGAAAAAAACAAATCAACTAATGGCAGACATGAATTCCACCTTCATGGAGGGCTGTTAATCAATGGCAAGTAATATATTGGTATCATCAAGGATTGTTTCAAAGTGAACAGAAATTTGCCATTTGCAGCTACTCTCTGGAGCATGTTACCTTTACTTGGAGAAGGAAAACGTGCTAAACAGCACCTGTGAGAAGCTCCTGTTACGCCATACAGAGGCAGCCAGCGCACAAGTACTGAACAAACACTTTTTCTCAGTGAGATTACTGAGAAGCGGACTAAAGGTCCCCAGAACATACAAGTAACCACTTCATTTTGGTCAAATGCCGACCCTCAAAGCAGCTATTTTGGTGACAGTGAAGCAAATCCAAATATCAAGAGAAAAGACAAAATTAAAATCATCTCCAACATGCAAAAATAAAATATATACTTTACAAAGCAATTATAAAATAATCATTACAGAAAATAATTATGATTATTGCTATGAAGTCTTAATCTTTTTAATAATATTCAACATTTCCAAAATAATTTTAAATCAGAAAAGGGTGTACCAAAAGTAATAAGGAAGAACAAAATAATTAACATTGGTAACACAGTATTAAAATGTGATCCAAAAAAAAATTCTAAATCTTTCATTTGTGTCCCAATCTATAAAAAAATTCCATGGAAACTTGATTTCCCTGACATGCCAGGCCTGGCTCACACAGCCACACAGACCTCAGACGAGGGCCAGGCTGTCGTTCACAAAGTCAGTAACGACTACTGAGTAATCGGTCCAATTTCTCCAGTCACCTGAGCACTTACTGAAGTCTCACCTGATTATTCACTCTTCCTAACATTACTTTTATTTCTTCAAACCATCTGGAGCACAACCACCCACTGTACTCTTTATCAGACCAAAATAGCACGCACACAGTATAGAAAGAAAAACCAGCTACGTGCACTAATGGCTTTTTGTGATTTTTCAACAGCTACTTCGCACCAAGACAGATGAGAAATATTCAAACCCCAGGGTAACAGTCAACAATAAAAAATAAACTGACATTATATGTTAACTTCACATTTAACATGTTCAAATCCAATGAATAATTTGAACAGCACACACGCCACATAGAATTCAGCAGGAATTTTTTCTGTTTAAAAAAAAAAAGAAAAAAAATCCTTCATTTTATTTCACTAAAATACTATTATTTTTTCTGGCTTTTTAATTCCCATATTGTATTTTACTATATTGCTTAGGTGAGTCATTATACTGTGATGTTTAGACCACAGCATACATGAGAACAGGTTTGGATAACCTCTCAGGGATAACATCCTGGATAACCTCTCAGGGCCACAGTTTCCATCACCTATAAAACGAAGATAACAATCCATATTTTTTACAACGTACTTCAAGATCAGAAGTACTATGCAAGAACTAGATATTCTTTACTGTTACCCTCTCACCAAATACGGTTCTGATGTAATACTACCATTACGGACCTCTTAAAATAATATAAAATTGGAATCAAGTAGTAATTGCATGATTATAAAATGTCACTAACTTCAGATACTAGGAAAAGATTATTTAATTAAAGGAAGTTTGCTTTTCAAAGTGGGAAGAGTTCAAATATATTCACGGATATTTCTATTTTCAATTTAGTTGTGCAAAAAAAGATTTCTGCACAGGTAATTGTAGGCACAGATCTATTCTAATTCTGCCCAACTTTTCTGAATTAATAGCATCATATTCACATCTAACAAGTGAAAGAAAATGGAACTCCTTTCCCCCTTCAAAACACAGAAGACAATCCCAGGAAAAGTAACACAGAAATAGATGGATGGGACTGTTTCTGACATCAAACCCATACAACAAATTTTGTTGACGAATATGGATTCATTTGAGATGAGCTGATGTATAATTTGTGCTCAACCATTGCTCTGCTGAAGAATTGTAACAAAGCGAGACCAGTAATCCCACACTTTGCTCTTACAGCTATTTTCCTCTGATGGAGATGGAAGAAGTTACAAAAGCATAGTTTCCCAAAGGTCATCTCAACTCCCTGAAAAGCCCAAAGTTTCCGTGGTTTCACTAGTGCTCTGCATCTACAGGCCAGGCAGTGAAATGCAGGCGCAGCCGCATCTGGTGCTGAAGATGAAGCCATTTCTTCAGCCTCTTCATTCCCAGTCACAACTGATACTTCATTTTTAAATAGTACAAAAATAACATAGCAGCCCAAAGATTCTCCCTTAACAACTTCAATAAATCACAAGAATGACAAAACAAAAGGACTTCATATGGGAATATCTTTAGCTGCAGTTACCTTTGTGAAGAAATAATCCATATGTGCCCCTGACCTCACCAGGCAAAATCCCACAAACAAAACAGCGTTACCTCCTGTTCAGTGTCACGCAAAGCTTGTGTGAAGGTCTAACCAGAACCATGCCTTGTGTTCATCGGTGGAAACAAGCAACATCTATGTAAATGCAACCTCAGTTCCAGCTTGGAGGCAACTTAAACGACAGTGAAATCCAGGTACAGTTGGTCTCTTGGCCCATTCTGTCTTTTTACAACAGCATTTGAGAGGCTGAGAGTTCTTTAGGAAGGTGCATGTGGGATTTAAAATTTTTTTATTTTTACAAGCATACTAAATTGTGTGATTGTGCCTGGCAGCTTGCCTTCCACAACAGAAAGTAAAACTATCGTGCACTATATTAAGTAGTAGACAAAATGATGGTGTTTGAAATTCTTCTTATTTCTTTGCAAAAAAAAGTACAAAAACCTTGGCGAGGCTTTTTTTTTTTTTTAAATAGCCAAATGACTAAGCTAGTTCCCTCTTTAGTAAGTCTGTCTTAGCTTCTCAGTCTGTTCCAGACATTTAAACGTCTGACAAATAGATTATAGACCACTTGTTTTAAGAGTTTTTGAAAAGAAAATTAAGCTCGAACCTCTAGTATTTTGAAAGACAAGCACACTATCTGGTCTGCACAGCTTTTGGCGCCCGTTAAAACCTTCATCAAAGCACCAGTGCCGAACCACGGCCGTCAAAGCCTGATGGCAGTGAGAAGTAATGCTGGACACACTGCCCTGACCTGATGTTACAGTTGCCAATATACGCACTATGACCGTGTTTCCATTCTGCTCCACGCTGAAAGATTACAGGCATTAAGCAGAAAGTTTTGATATAAGTTAAAAGAGTCTATCAAACATTTACATGTAGGTAAGAACTACAGGTACACTCATCACCCTAGAGGAAATTCATCTGGAAATTATTAGTGACAAAAGAGTGCAAATCCTTGAAAAATTTCTGCCCACATTACCACGATGTAATATTCTGAATACATTAAAAGTTGTGCAAGTACCATTTTGTATAATATAATGTTTTTTATGAACTTCATAACGCAACAGTGACTTTCCATTTTCTGACAAACAGTATAATAATCTAAATGATTAGATAATAATCTAAAATAATAATCTAAGCAAACAAATAATCTAAAACTGGTTTGTAAAGTCTTCTTCATAGCATCAATACAGAACTTAAAGCTACGTGCTTCATTAATTACTCATGGAAAACTCGCAAAGCCTTTTTATCTCTGCAGTTCTTACTCATTTTTTTTGTTTTTCATATTAAGCTTTACGTCTGCTTACTTCTGCACGTCATAGCAGAGGAAGTGTTCTATGAACACAAAGACACCCAAAACGATAGGTTTTGGGTACTCTTGTTATGTTTCTGTTTCCTATGTTTACTTGTTAAAAAAAGAGCAAGTGTGATTCTTTTTCTTTCCTAACAACATGGAAACCAATCTCATTACCATACTGGGAACATATTTATTGCTGTCATAAAACAAATTTGCTCAGACATCTCCTTGTAATCATAAAAATTAAAAGTAATCTTATACTTCACTGCACAAAATTCTATTTAAGAGTAAATACTTATTAATTTTTCTTTATTGGTTCTACTATTTCATAAGCCCAAGACTTGATTTAGTAGGTAGTGAGACCTGTTTCCCCTTTTTCCATAATTGTTTGAATATTATACCTCATTTTCCCTTCTTGGTTAATGAACCCTCGGTGACAAGAGAGGTAATAAATGAAAATACAGATTGTACATTTATTATGTCACCACTTACAAATCACTAGAACCGCTTACTATTCAACAAAAAACCCAGAATAAATACCAGCTTTTTCCTTTCATTTAAAAAATAATGGAATTTTCATCTATTCAGAGCAAGCTGGGCAACTTCACTTTAACAAGTTTATAAAATTCAGCCAATCCAAGCTGCCTGACTTCGAGGGCAGTTATATCTAAAGAAACACTTGAAATAATCTGGTGCTGCCCTGTACTTGATAGTGTTGCTTGGATTCCTGTTAGTCTACGAGGAACATCATGCAAATTCATTGCTTCCAAACTTGAAAAAGAAAAACCACCACCTAATTACAGAAATGAAAAACTCTCTTCACTGTTAAGACAGAACATTTTCACAGACTGGAAGAGATTGGAAGATTTATACCACATATAGCATGTTGAGATGACATATGTAACAGCAGTTCACCTGGACCTAATAAACTAATTTTATTAAGTTTTAGCTTATGATATAAAAAAAAAAAAATTAGACCATTTAAGGTTTTTGCTGGAACTTCCATTTATGCATTCCCATGCCTGGGTTACAGACCATAAGGCTGATACTTTACCTGCGCAATTTTATTTCACACTGAAAATTCAGGACATATCTTATAAAGAATTTATATTAGCAGAAAAATATTGTCGAAATGAAGCACAGAGGAAGCATTATTTAGTCTAAAACCCTGGGGTGCCAGCAGAGTGGGGCGGGGAGAATCCAGAGTTCTGCTAGAGCCACCTGTTTGTGTAGGTGTCATCAAGCATCACTGCAACCTCCTCCCGCGTTCAGTTGACACTCTCTGCCCCGGGTTCCAGCATCGGCCATTACATAATCCACGATCAACACAGACTCAAACACACGTTTGTCGCAGCCACTAACCCCACACTTCATACAACACAACGGAAAGAGAAAGCAGACTGATCTTTCAAATTAAGGGAAACTCTCCTCAAATCACATGGAGGTGTAAGTAGCATTGTTGCGTGGCAGGAATCTGATCAGCAGCACGGTAAAGCCAACAGAGCACTTCTGTTTGCTTGGCTGGTGTCACTAAGCCAAAAATCAAGATCTTACTTATCAATAAGAACTGAATTCCTCGGGAACTTTCTCTTTATATTTGCTAGCAATTCTACTAAGTTACAACAGCTAATTTTTAATTTTGGAGAGAAAAAGAAAAAAAACAACATACAGTGCTGTCGTCTTGTAAAAACGACTGAGTGCTTCATAAACAGGGTTCCAACTCACATAACCAGCTGGGTCTTTTTGTGTTGGTTCATCTATCTTGATTTCAAAACTGGAAGAAAGAAAAGAGATAATCAGACTTGACAAACCCCAGAGAATTAAGCAAATTAATAGAACAAACGAGGATTGATCTAAAGGATAACCCACAGGAGAAATGGATCCAGCAGCAAACATCAAGTGTCATAAACAGTTACATACATTTTGCAGCAAAATAATGCTATTAAGAAGTTCTTATTCTGTGACCAAAGATCTATATTAATAGCTCAGAACTGTGAGTTTCGATCCCGACAATCTCTCTTGTCCATTTATCAGTGCTGCAGCCCTCTGGCCTCTCATATATGTAAATAAATGGCATTTTTAACACACACAGTCCTTTGGAGACTTTCAACTGGTTGTAATTTCCATCGTCTTTAAAAATAGCTATCACTCTGATGAAGATAAGTCTAAACCTTCAGCACTTCAAGCTGTGTAGCTGCTCCAGAACAGCTACTCGACATTATTAATATTCAGCACCAACAGGACAAATGCAGAACATTAACCAGGAGGGGGAAGATGAAGGGCTCAAAGTGGGAAGGGGGCCTGAGGCCAAGAAACAGATAAGAACGAGAAGGCAAACAGCAAACAAAACGGGCAGTGCTCATCATGTTGGCCTTGGTATCTGCTGCTCTACCTCCATTCAGAGAGGGTAGGAAGAAAGAACAACGCAGAACATTTTGTTGGTGCTGTGTGGGATCGTAGGGGTGAGCCAGTGCAGAGGGTGACAGGCTGTCTGCAGGCTCCAGCGCCCCGGGGGCAACGTGCAGCTGGCAGGGGGTTGTGTGTGTCTGCATGTGGGACAGACAGACACGTAAACATGCGCAGGGAGGCGGGTGGCAGAGGGGAGAGAGATTCCCCTGGTTTTCCTTGCATGACATAAGAACCTGGAAGTGAATAACTGAGATGTCTTAAGGTCAACACGATCATGTCATCATGAATAAATGACATTCTGACTTGTTTTTAACAGACACTCAAGAAGGCGTATTGAAATCACAGGCAGCAGCTCTGCAAGGGAGAGAGGTCCCTGCTGGATGCAAGTGTTCCACGTGCAAACACATCAACACTATACCATAAAGACAGATTAAGAGAGATCAAATTTTCACATTTTTGTATTAAAAGGGAACCACTGTGCTCCAGTACAATGCCATTTTTCACCCATTTTTCACCCAAGTCACAGAGTTTTACTCAGTTACTCTTGTGTCAAACAACAGCATATGACAAGGCCAGAGGGGATCTTGGTAGAGAAAACATCTACCTCTGACTTAAAAGTGCCAGTTAATGATCAGTTATCATACCCCTCTGTAAATCATGCTTGGATTTAGCTCTCAAAAACTGGATTGTTTAATGCCCTTTGAACACCATGTGAAAACATCTTCTATTATAAATGAGCGTTTCCCCACACAGACACCAGTAAGACCACATCTGCTGCATCTCAGGTTAACAGGAAGGAGCAAGCTTTCCTGATGCTCCTGCCATTGGGTTTTAAGGAGGTCTTGCACGTCATTGATGTAATTCAGTCTCCAGCTTATGGCCGAATGAAAGTTTAAACTATCCAAATACAATTAAGTTGCCTGGACTTGCAGTACTTGTTTTAGGGACAACATCCCTTAAACATTCTTACCATAACTTAGGTAAATTCAGTTTGCATAATTTTATCTGGGAATTTCAGGACCTGGACACCATTCCTTTTTAAACTGTATCTCAAATTTATTTTGAAAATCGATGTGTCATGACTCAGTGTTCCAGGACCTCACAATATTTCTGGACTCTCTCTTCCTTCGTGACTGTAGGAATCAGAGTGGAAAGGAAAACAGATATACTTAACACAAAGACATGCACAACCTCAGACTGCACCAAACACGGGACACCGACACAATGAAGGAAGAACAGACTGAACTTGCACACCAAAAACCAAGAATCCACATATAATCCAATGTTAAATTCTGCTCTTAAGATCTTGGCTACCCAAGTAAACATGATTCTTAGAACAGGCTTCTAACCAAGCTTTTATTGCCAGAGTATACCACCAGGTGGCAAGATTGCGAAATAACGATATAAAAAAAATAAATCATTCCTATAATGCATTCAGTCAGTGCTGTTTCAAGGCCCCCTTGCTGGGACATAACAATTGTTTAGCGAGGACTTGGGTAAGTACTTAAAATATCCCTGCATGTGTCTGTAAAATAAAGTATTTTAACATTTCTTCATGCAGTCAATTTGTTCTCAATAGTTCAATGTAACACAAAATTTCTAGTAGACAAAACAAACAGAATTTGTGACCACCAGCTGAACTTCTCTAAAAAGTCTGGTTTTCCCACCATTTTCCTTCTGCCTCCTCTTTCTCTGATACCCATTTTACCCTTTTTGAAAGAGCCTAAAATCATAGAATCATAGAATGGTTTGGGTTGGAAGGGACCTCAAAGATCATCTAGTTCCCACCCCCCTGCCATGGGCAGGGAAATCCTCCACTACACCAGGTTGCCCAAAGCCTCATCCAACCTGGCCTTGAACACTTCCAGAAATGGAGCATCCACAACTTCTCAGGGCAACCTGTTCCAGTGCCTCACCACCCTCAGAGTGAAGAATTTCTTCCTTAGATCTAACCTAAATCTTCCCTCTTTCAGTTTAAATCCGTTGCCCCTTGTCCTATCACTACACATCCTTGTAAAAAGTCCCTCTCCAGCTTTCCTGTAGGCCCCCTTTAGGTACTGGAAATCTTACATGACTGCAAGGAACCATATATTTATATGTACATTGTATACTTACAATCAATTAAGCAATTATTTTCCCCATTATATTTTTATTTCTCATGTTATACCCCAATTATCTATAAACCAAGACACAGGAGAGCCACTTCTAAGATCTGCCCTACCAGGAGTAAACGTGTGAGCTCAGTTTAACAGAGTGAATTTTACACAGAATATGTTCTTTACATTGTCATTTTAATTCAAACTTTAGCAAAAATGGCACCGCTCAGTAACTACTCAGAAATCTATCACAATAATGCCTCACCCCCTAATTACAAAGGACACGCTGTAAACACACAGTCCACCATTATGCATTTTACATAAATCTAAATACACACAGACACATACATAGGTAAACAAAAGGGCATAAAACATTAGTAAGACTTTATCTTCCTGGCAACAAAACAGATAAGCAAGTTGCACAGCTGAACAAGCTGATGAACAACTCTAGTCGACCCTGAGATACGCAACACAAACCCAACAGTTCTAGAAATAGTTAGGGACTTTTTCCTTCCATTTGTAGCGTGGCACCTGCTCAGTAACATACAGCTACACTTCACAACCGTTTAAAATATTGTTGTTATCTCTTGAGCTAGAAGAAATTAGGTAGGTGTAAAATAATCAGAATGTCAAGCACATTAAATGTCAAGCATAAATAAGAACCAAAATTGGAATCTCTCAAAGATGCTAGTACTCCCACAGTTGGGCAAAAAGTGTTCATTTCAATAACTACCACCATTTGGGACTTGTATTATTATACAAAACACATAAAATTCTTTGTCTTAATGGTATCTAATAGCTTGAAAGCTGATTGGGCATTAGAAAGTAAAATTAAATGTTATCTCAGTCATCATAAAAATTTCCTGCTCCAAAATAGATTTTTATTTGGGACTCTTCAATTCAAACACTTCAGGATATTGTTATTAAAAAAAGAATCACTTTGCAGGAGAAAAAGGGAGGGATGAGTAATACATGAGCCTGTATTACACGGGAGGGCACCAAAAATATAAACTGTAAAATAAACTGCCAAATTATAAAATGTGTCTTTACCCATTAAAATAAAATAGCTTGTTCAATCTATTTTTAATTCCAGAATTCAATCACCATCAAAATTAAAATCAAGCACTCTTTCCCCAGTGAATATATACCAACTTAATATTTTAAAGTAAAGATATCTAAAATCTAAATTAGATTGGAAACTCTTTCAAGAAGGGATTTTCTTTCAACTAAGTTCATACCACACTAGCAAAGCACAGTCTCAACCTCTCAACCACAGTTTCGGCTTCTGGACTTAACTGAAATTAAAGCACTGAAGAAATATATAAGAGAGCCCAATGCACACTGTGCTATGATTAGGTAGTAACACCTATTGCTAGGTGTTTGATGAAAATCACACACATGCATTTTTTTGTCTATAATGACAATATCCTTTATTATCCATCTTTCCTTCTGCATTATCTATTTGATTTTCTATTTGAACTGCATGGAAAAGTAGCTGTGCAGGACATTCGGTACTTGGGAACGGCTTTACTTAGAAGGGGTCAATTGAGAAATTCCCTGAAAAGAGTCTGTGGCGTTGGACAAGCCATGACCCCACCACAGACACTTACACGGCAGGAATGTGTCACAAAAAATTGAGGTATTTAGGTACTCATGTGGAAGAGATTCATACTCTTGGAGGTAGAACGGAAACTTTTCCAACCTCTGCTCATTCCAACCCTACTTATCCCCCTTCCCTTCAAACACGGGGTGCTCTTCTGGGAAGAGCAATAACAGAATCAATTGATTGACAAATCGATCAAAAGCAATTGGACCAAGGTCACTAAATCACTTTGCCTCAGCCGCGTGAAACTGTCAGCCAGTAGTAATAATGAAATCAATTTGATTTGAAGTAAGCAAGCTCCAAGGTTAAAATACCTCCCGGTAACCGTGTCCTAGCTGCACACTTCGGGAGAGAAGGAAAAAACATTCGGTAGAGTTTAAACGAGTTTTCCTTTAGAGGTACAGAAAGAATCTAACATGTCATACCTCTACCAGCATGTATTTTCCCGTGTTTCAGGATTTTCAGGTTATAAGAGAAGACTCCCAAACTCACAAATCCGTACCACTCTACAATCAATTTACAGAATTACAGTAACAAGCATTTACTACCTCAGATTAAGACATAAAGCTCTATCGACTGTTTAGCACTTGCCAACACGCCGTTTCCCTGCATTCAGCAGCGCTATGATTACCGCGCCAACTTAAAGCTATACTTTGAACACAAAGCTAACAGGAAAGTACTAAGTATAAAGTATTAATAACTGGAGTTAAAACGACATTAGAGGATTTGTTGGCTTTCCTCTTTGTCTAATGAAATAGTAAGAAAATACATAAAACCAAAAATTATATATGTCAAATGAGCCAATGCCATATAGCTAAGCACTTATTCTTAAGGTCTTCATAAAATATTTTGCTTTCCTAGAGAGTACTGTGAACCAGCCCCAGACTCAGACAATTTGTGTTCATATTAAAAAAAAAAAAAAAAAAAAATCCTCTTCAATGTTCAACAACACTCTCTAAAGCACTTACTCTATAAAAAGAAATCTTACTGAGAGTATGCACACCTGATTTATCTCAGAAAACCAAACAAAAATAACAAGAGTGCCACCTATCCTTCATTATGAACAACAAAACTTCCCATGGACTGACCTTGCTGTTAGAAATCCTGTACGATAAAACCTGACACTTAAGAACACATAAAACTCTCCATCTGGGTAGAAACTTGGTTAAAAAATAAAATAGAAAGGAATGTTGCATGCAAAAGCAGGATGAAAAAGAAATAGAGGAGGAGGATCTGAGGAAAAAAAAATAAATCTGTTAGGTATCAAGAGCATAAAATCAGAAAGATTAAAACCCAGCAAAGCTAAAGATATTCCAAAGCTTACAGCCACATTTTGGGCTTCAGTAACGATTTTATAAAAATAGGTTTGCGTGTAACATGCAATGAGCAAGCTTGGTCTGAAACAAGCTGCTGTACACAAGCAGCAACAGCCAATTAATAGGGGAAAGACTCTTCCAGTGCAGACAGACTGGAGCAGCAGAGCAGGGAGGGTGGGAGGGTGGTTAATTTTCATTTTTTTTAAAGATTATAGTGGATATCAGAGTAATATAGACTAGTCATCCTGGCACCTTTATCAGGAAAATGAGTAGAAATTATTAAAAGCCAGAAACAAACACATAGCTAAACATCTTTCATTAGGGAGGGAAGTCAGTTCTCCTTTTCTGTAAAGGGAAGTTAATGCTTCACAAATCTCCTGCAGGCACATGCACGAGGGAGTCAGTTGGATCTATATATCTGGCTATATTAAAATCCAACAGATATATGTAAGCTTTCAAAAACACCTTCCACGAAGACAGCCATCTGAAAATCAAGCCACTAAGAGATAACACAGAAAGCTTTTGCTTTTAGGAAAAATCTGGCTAAGAGATGCAACCAGAGCAGGAGGAAGCGCTGCCTTCTCCCGCCCGCGGCAGGTCACCAGCAGAGCTCTGCAGGGAGCTGTGCCACGACCTGGAGGCTCCATGTATTTGCACATTCACTGGAAAAGGGAGCGGGCACCAACATGGCAAAGCGGAGTTATTCATGCTAAAATGATGACAGCTAACCTTGAAGAACCACGAAAAGACCTTTCAAGACTCTGTGGCTGGACACTGAAGTGTCAGATGAATTTCAAAGCCAGGTACCCGTGACACAACGCGATATGAAAAACAACTCTAATGTTATTACTCAAATGGATGATCTCTGAGCTAATCACTTCCACAGAGGAGCAAGGTCTTGGATGACTGTGGATAGCTGGCCTTACCTCTGGCAGCATCCCTTATGTTTTCACATGCAAAAGCTCAGGACACAATGACACACACCAGAAAATAGTCATATATGTACCTTTACGCTAACACCATTGCCTGTTAGCAGGATGGAAGTCTCTCGACAGTGAAGCGATATTTTTAAAATCAAGCGGACAGCTAATGCTGACAGCTAAACAATCATCCACACTAAATTTCCAAGAAGTGTGAGACACGAAGCACCAGCAAGCACTGCTTGCCAAGCAGATCTTCTACAAGGAGACGATTTACAGGATAAACAAAATGCAGTGTCATGTTGGAAGGTAATGGAGATTACTTCAAACCTGTCAGAATTCACAACTTTAACACCCTAAAAAGTATTAACCTTCTAATGCAACTGTAGGAGAATGGTGGGACGCAGTCCAAATGAGTCTTGCATCCTTTCCAAAGAACAAGATGTGAACTCAAGAAAAGATTAATATATATCAAGTCCCTCAGAAGAAGTTCCACAGGGAGGATTCCCTATAGATTGATTTATACAGAAAATAGAAAATGATAATTTATCTATCAATGGGAGTTTTGCTCTAGTGTTTTACATAACATCAGCAAAGTCCCTAAGTGTAATTACAGCTACGTACTCGAGCAAAGACTACATATTCTTTCACTCCCATTCAGCTCTGTTTGGAACCACATGCATGACATTTAAAATTGCACTCCAGTTATGGCATTAAAAAAATCTGCTGTATATTCTCTCATCAGAGAAGCTTCAGAAGGATGCTATTAATAAGTATTGAAACAAATACAAAATAACGGCAGAAAAGCAGAAGTGAGACAATTATTTCCCATTAACATGTGCATATGGCTTCACTCAAAACAAATTTCCTTGGAAGAAACATGTTTATGTAATACTATTAAGTTGTTTTATTACCAAACTGACTGTAAGTTTATAATGGGGCCATTTTAATTTAGGCATTGTAAAAATTTAAGCTGGAGGAATGAAATTCAAATATATATGGAAATAACGGAGGTAAAATCCTGAGGGAAAACTCTTTTAATATATTTAAGAGAAAAAAAAGAAAAAGTAAAGAGAAAAGAAACAAAGCTTTGTTTCTGAGCTCCTAACAAAGGCCAAAAGCCCAAGGAAAGAGCAGGGAGGCTGGGATCCAGCCCCCACCTCGTATGAAGACATGTAACACAGATTCATAATTTGCTGCATAATACAAAGTTACTAAACCTTCTGTGATGAAGAGGAGGGTCACCTGTTGGCCTTCATTTAATGTCCATCATGTACAAGTGTAACCACCTGCACTTGCATGACAAACTTAACCCAGGATAAAAAACAAAACCCACCACACCAAAAATGATGGGTCCCTGGGTGGGATTGCTGATAGTCAATATTTTCTTAGAAGTAATAGCATTACAACAGCAAACTAATTACACCCAGTTCACACTTATCATAAATTCTTTACATCAACTTGCAATTTTAAGTTCTTTAAAGAAGCTCACCGTGGCCAAAGGGCATTGTTTGATCAGCTACGTTGCTGTCAACAGTACCAAAGCATTATTTGAGAAGCCAGCTGCAACAGCATTTTCAAGCAATTTTTAATCCAACTTCATGCTTGGATGAAATAAACAATTTGAATAGAGAATTCTGTTGTAAATGGCAATTTTCCTTGGCATTTACCTGCTTTTGGAACCTAGATTAGCCTCCACGCTTGGTGTGACTGAAGTGGAACTGCTAGGTGATAACGCCAGAAATACTGCAGGAGTTTCTATGCAAAAACATTAATAGGAAATACACACACAAAGAAATGACCCAAACCATGTGAGGTTAACATGACTCACTGCACCCCAAGGACAGCAAAAAAAAGGATATCAAATCACACTTCTCATTCCCAAACAGAGGCTTGTTACAAGTCTCTAAGCTCCTGATCTAGTGAAAGCTGGAAGCTACTTCCCATGGAGGAACAAAACCATGGATACCATACAAGACCAGTCATACCTTCCCTCTGAGAGTGACAACAGCTTATGATCCCTCCTGGATCCTCAGCTGCCCTGAAGTATGACCCTTCAAAAGTGTAGTCACTTGGGGGAAGATGTCTCAGAAGCTCACAGGACTTAAAAGGCACTTCCTTCCTTAGAAAGGTAAATGTCAAAGCTATGAGCATATGCTGCTGTTTAATGCACTGCCCTGGGTTGCTAATCCTACCTTGCACCACTGTAATTCTGGAATTTACGGCAATCAAGGAAAGAGCAGGTGGAAAAATAAGACAACGTCTCAATAGACAAGTACGTTCTTGCAGCTGGGACTCAGAGAGCACAACGGCACACCTACGCTCCGCAGGCTGGAGTGACACTAGTCTTTTGTGAAGTGAGGATCCTGCGTATTTGAAGAAAAGTAAGAGAGAGAAAACACTCGAGGAGGAAAAGCAGATGCATGAACCCGCACAGCAAGTGTTCAGTGGAGGAACAAGTACTTTCAGCGCTGCCTTCTACCACAGGTAAATATGATTGCAAAAATATTTTTCCTTATTTTCAGAGATGAAAAACAAAAAATACGAAACTAACGAAACAACTTGTTACACTGGGAAACAAATGGAGCTATACATACATAATTATTTCAAAAAATACCATGACCCATCAAAATATACAGCACTGTGTTGAGGAGGGGCAGCACTTTTCTGCAGCAACATCACTACTGCAGCCTTCCAAGATAAGAGTGTGCTGCTAACTGTAGACCTACAGTAGTAAGAAAAAAAAATCTTTTTAGTATTTATGCTTATTTATAACATTAAACATTCACTGTTTGCTGAGTTGAAAATTACAAATGCAACACTTTCTGCTTCTTATCTACCCCCTAATTAATAGCACCAGAGTGGCTAAAGAAAAATGCTGTACTGTCTCTCTATATTTTTTATATCTACATATAAAAACAAATAGGAATCGAGTTGAAAACTGCTAGTCTTCCCCCAATTGCAGTTGAGTTAATTGAAAAGGACACCTGCAGGGAGGAGTCCCACCTGACTTGAGCTGTTCGGTGGACTGCAGGAAGCGTTTGCAACTGTTTCCCGGGACAAGCAGGACACTTTCCCAGCCCTGAGGAGCACACTCCCGACCAGCCCAGTCAGGCGCTCCCTCATCCTCGCAGTCAACAGAGCAATCGCAGCTGCGGTGCCTTCTACAGCCTTTCTGTTCCCGTGAGCGCTCAAAGCAGCACATTCCGGACACCACAGCGCAAGCAGTCCATGGATAAAAGCGAAGGCTCCGGGGTGATCTTATAGCAGCCTTCCAGTACCTAAAGGGGGCCTACAGGAAAGCTGGAGAGGGGTTTTTACATGATTGTGTAGTGATAGGACAAGGGGCAATGGCTTTAAACTGAAAGAGGGCAGATTTAGATTAGATCTAAGGAAGAAATTCTTCACTCTGAGGGTGGTGAGGCAGTGGAACAGGTTGCCCAGAGGGGTTGTAGATGCTCCATTTCTGGAGGTGTTCAAGGCCAGGTTGGATGAGGCTTTGAGCAACCTGATGTAGTGGAGGGTGTCCCTGCCCACGGCAGGGGGTGGGAACTAGATGATCTTTGAGGTCCCTTCCAACCCAAACCATTCTATGATACATAAATATTCTAAGAGGTACCCTGCAAAGCTTCACTCCGAGCAAGAGAGCTTGCTTAGTCTCCTGCTTCTTTACAGCCATGACCATCTGCTCTGCAAGAGGCAACTTGGCAATCTTTTTTCGCTCGGACTACTGCTCAAAGACACCAATAAACCAAAAACTACCTTAGTAAGCTGCTGCAGATTGCGAAATGAGGGCCCTACACAAAGCCCATCAGTTTGACTTGGTTATTGTAATCACCAATAATAACTCAGATATTTCATGCAAAATGCCATCCTACTCCCCACTGAGAATTACCAATCTTCAATACAGCTTTTGTAAGCCAAAATGAATCAGTCAGAAATAACGGGTGCATTTCTTTCCAATTAATTTAACCTGCCTCACAGGAAAAAAAAAAAAAAGCAAATTTTATTTGTCTTTGAAACAAAGACTGTTCCAAATTTTGAAAGAGTCTCTATACCAGTAACAATACTTGCACCAAATGTCTCTTCCTTTAAAATTACCACCTAACATTAAAAAAGCAGCTTCCGTATCCTTCAGGATTTCCTTATGTGTGTAACTCCTCAAAGGTTTGCTATAAACGAGGTGAAGAAATCTAACACTACAGCAAATGAAAAATAACCCTCTGGACCTTGTTCCAGGAGGAAAAGATTAAAAAGAAATAAAAGAAACAACCAAACACTATCCATAAATCAAAAAGTTTCGTTTAGTGACCACTGCAGCCTATAGCTCTGATATCCCAAATGCACCCACTTGGTGCAGAATTAGGCGAAAGCACATCTCATGGCCCTTACTATTTTTGTCATGTTAGTGCGAAAGATTGTCCTGAAAAACCATAACCCAGCCCCACTCGGCTCCTGGTTCCCCTCACGGAGGCATTCAAACCATCAGTAGGAGGCTCCTCAATTCCCTAACGCAAGACACAAGACAAGTGCCGTGCACAGCGGTATCTGGACTCGCAGGGAGCAGACATGAAGATACCCAAACCTAACCACCAGATGAAGTTTGTACCAAGGTGGCACATGAAATATCTGCTTGCTATAGCAACACCAGTCACAAACAGGTTGCAATTTCCCCCTCCTCCTTTCACTTCCAGCTTCCTGGGACATGGCAGCTGCTTGGCCAGCTTTCTGGGCGTTGAGATGACTGCTTATCATTGCGGTGTAGCTGAAGTACGGGGTGAAGATGGTACACCAGCTCCAGATGGTACAAACTGTGACTACCTGCTTGCTTTAAGGTTTACATCGCTGTGACACAACAGGTGTATATCAAGTGGTACACAGACACAAAGCAGCCATTTGGTACCAGATAAAACTGAAACGAAGCCATCTCTGGGAAACTCTCTTCCCGAGCAAGAACATCTCAACACCAAAAGTGGCCCTGGAAACCGACAGTTCCTCTAGCAACCTCCTCCCATCATCTTTTATTGCTCCTAATTCCATACTGATATCGAAGTTCTGACCCAGAAAAGATTAATTTCACACAAGAGTGAAAGCTAGCAACAGAAACAGCTCTTTGTAAATGATAGATACGCATTACACTCTAAAAATCCTTCTTTGGAAATGACAGCCAGCTACAGCTGCAGTCCAAGGCGTTGTATGTACTGTGTGAACACCACCAAAGCGTAGATTACTCAAAAAGACAGAACAGATATCCAAAAGAAAGATTGGACAATCACACGCTCCTCAATTTTCAGCAAAATGAGAATTTCTACAGTGCATATTATGTATTATTAATTTCTAACATAAAGATTACACAAACGCTTCAAGGAAACAAGTCTAGTAAAAACACTTTGCTCTTCAGTCAATTAAAGCAATTAAAGGTTCTAGTACTCTGTGTCACTGCTGTCCACAAGCAACCAAGGACTCAGTTTTGTTGGCAGAGCTGTGTGGAAAAGCTTACAGACTTCACTGTTTATACTCTGCTTAGCCAAATTAATTGCTAACAGCCTTGCACTGTCAATTCTGACCATCTATAACAGTGAGCGGGCCTCTGTCCTAACCCTAATACTCACTAGAATAACATCTTAAAACATTCACAATATTAATCAGAGTACCACCTTAAAATCACTGTTAAACTAATTTAATGCAAGAATAACTTTTCAATATGCTCCTAATTTTTCATCATTAAGATCCTAGAGCATGATTTCAAACAACTCCACAAATATAAGCGTAGCATATTTAAAAACAGAACAAAAATGACATTCCCATCTAATTGCACAATGATAGGAAAAATCTTTAAGGAAAAAAAACAATGCTTAGTTTGTTTATCAGAAAATTCAGCAATTCACCAGCCATCTGAAAATGCAAAACTATGTTGGGAATGATATGAAAAACCTGATCTTAATTGAAAAATAATGGCTTGTCTGAATTTTATTTTCTTTACATCTTTTAAAAGAAAATTTAGACAGCTCTGCACTCACATTGAATCTAAATATAATTGCAATACATCATGCTAGATAATTCTCACAGGAGAGATGACATATCGGTAGCAACCAGACCCTGATGTGGATTAGGATAATGGGGAAGACATAGGAGGAAGAACACGGAGCTCTCTTCTGCACAGCGTTTTCATGCACACTGTACATCAACGCAATCACACAACACAGTCACCTTGTTGAATAATGAATAACAAAATGAAAAGAAAATTAAGGAGCAGTAAGCAAGGGGGAAAAGATTCAAGCTGACATTTCGAATGAGAGGAAGTCACCGAGAGGTTCACAGTGGCCGATCCAGATGGCAGGAGCTATTTTGGCCAGACTACCTGGCTAGGACAGGAGCTGCAGTTAGGTAAGCAGAAGGGGGCAGGAAGGAGGAAAGGAACAAAGGAAAAAAACAATCACTGAAAATGGGATTTTTACCCTGCAGGCCTCCTAATTCAGAATCTTGTAAGTAAAAGAAAGTTACGAAATAAAATAGTAACTCACTATGATCATTTAACGAAAAGGAAACCAATTACCACTCAAGATTACGGACGTAGAAATTCCTTTCGGCCACGGTATGGATTAATTATCTCTCCCATGCCTGGCTTTCTATAAACATAATTAAATTGACTATTTTATTATGAATAAATCTTACGTGTGCTTTAGGCAACATAAAGCATCTTGCCAGCTAATTGTATTCTTCAGCTGTACTTTCCTCCATCAACCTCCCTTACAGTACTGGGAAGAAAGAAAAAGCCCTTCTACATATATTTGTATTTTTTTTATTGTTTGCCTTAAGGTTCAATGCATATTCTAGCTGTCAAAAGTGATTTCCCTGCTCACTGAGCAAATATTCTCAACAATGATTTTCTTTTTTATTTACTACTATTAGACAATGATTATACAGAAACAGATAATAGAAATGTAGGCAGGTCAGAGTGCATCAAAGATTTATCTCTGGGCAGGAAGCTTAGCTTCACTAAATACAAAAATAAAGCTTATGTAAGTGGAACACAGGGTTGCTGTCAGTTGGTTTTGGGACATAGGTGACGAAGTTGCAACTGTATTATGAAAAACATAATAAAGGACAGTAAGAACCTCATACGACTCCAAACCGGTATGTTAGGTGAATATATCACTTTCACAAGAGAACTGTTTAAAACGTTATATCAAAATATATCTTGAAGACTTGAAATTGGATTCTTTCTTATGTCCTGATACCCACCAAACCCAAATAATTTGTATTCTATTGCACTAGGCTTAATATGAGAAACAAAATGCAAAGTAAGAAAAGGTAAAACAAGTGCAGAAGTGACGTAAAGTAGGTTTATATGTACAGTCATCACCTGAAACGAACGTGCAAACAATATGGAAAGGAACAAAAAGAAAATCATGGCTAAGCGGACAATCAGAAACAGGTATGTGTTTCCACAGTACTCAATTTCAGCACGACTCAAGGATTTTCCCAAGGATGGTAGTTACAGGCCCAAATCAAAATGATTCCAGGAGTCTCTCGAACAGTCCACTCCTTTCTGAATGTTAATCAAAAGGGGTACTTAGAAAATGCCTAAAAAAGCTTCTTTGAAATGTCCACAATATTTTTGCACTTGTTATAAGTGAACTGCTAAATAGAATTAAAACTCAAGCAAGATCAGATTCCAAAAGGAGGATGTGCACTACAAAGGCCGAACAGAAAACTCAGAAATATTTCAGGCAACACTTTATGTGTTCCTTAAACACATATGGAAAACAGAGCATCAGGACAGTTTAAGAAAGTGAAGATGGAACAACATGAAAGACAAAGATCAGCTTGTCAAGAAACAGACATATCACACATTTGAATACAACAGCTAACTTACAAAATCCATTACATCACGCGATTTGGAAAACGCATGGAATGTCAAAAGATAGCAACACACAGAAAATTGGGGGGTTGTTTAAAGGATATAAAAGAAATGCAGGCAATACTATTCCCTCACCAGTAAAATAATGGTGCAAACCAAGAAATAGAAAAGCACACACCAACTATATAAGAATGATTTGCAGCACGGAAAATACGTAGCTGTCGGCAGTGCATCACGAATATGAATACAGAACAGAGCTGTCTGTTTCTTCAAGTAAATAAAAACTAATTAATCCATAAATAAAAGCCTAAGCTTTTCTTTCATTAAGCCATGTAATGGTGTTAAACAACTTTAAATACAAAAATACATCAAATCAGGTTTGTTAAAAGAATTATTAAATATCTGTGTAAAAGTAATGAAAAATAAGGAGGCTTCCCATTTTTTCATTATTACTGAAAAGCTTAAGTGGACAACACAAAAGTAGGAAAAGTTGCTCCTCGATAGTCAAAAGTAATGTTAGGATTATTAAAGAAATCAAAATTTGTACAGAAAACAAGCTTTGGCAATTGAAGGCCAGTGTGTACGCTAGAGACCACATACAAGGTAACAGGAAATCAGGAATAAGGAAAGATAAACGAGATTACAAGACAAGATCTGATTTCCAGTATTTTCAAGGTTATTGCATAATGGTTAGGGAAGCTATAGACCTTCCATGGCTCTTGCTCCTTAGGACAGAAAGTACTCCATTCTACTACAACAGCAACAATAGTTCAAATAAATTAAGTAAAAAAAAAGTTTTTAGTTCAGCCAGAGAAGGATGCCAGTAATGACAAACAATTGAGAAGCAACTACTCCTAAGGAAATAAAAATTACGAAAGTAGAGTGGTTATACAACTAAGAGAAGGAAGAAATCAAGAAAAAAACCTCTGTGACCAGCTCAGCTAACGAAGCCTTGCTTGCTTCTCTGCTACCTACTAATATGCAAGATTAAAATGGAGCTTTCTTCACAAATTAGTGACATTTCATAAGATCTTACTCCCAAGCAGCTTTTTGGTATTCAAGAGGGATCATCAGCCTTTTTCTTAGGGCTTTTTTTCCCCTCAGCCTGGTCATCTGTTTGCACTGCTGGCAGGAACTCGGTGTCTTTCTGCCTCTACCTGCCTGCCAAATAGACTAAAACTGGCCCAAGGATTCAAGAATTATTGAAGTGTGGGGAAAGAGAGGATGAATGCAAAGACACACCAACAGATCTGATCCGAATGTTTCTGAGGGCAACAACTGCCAAATCCTTGCAGCGCCTCCTCAGCCATTTCATCTTCTCCCTTTGCATTTTCTCTTCTCCTACCCCCACTCATAAGCACAGACTAAGTCAGGAAAGGAATCTAGGTTTCGGGAATGAATCACCTCTCAACAGTTCTCTTTATGAGATTCTTTTCTCTTTGGAAACTCAGCAAGAAATCATACATATGTAACAGAAATCTCAAGAAACTAGATTTATCATAAGCCCAGAAAAGGGAATTAAAATAATTTATTCTTTCTAGCCAGACAAATATTTTGCTCTAGTTAAAAAGAAGCCCTTTTCCGATTATTAACAACGAGGACAAAGAAGGGAAATGGTCACAATGAACTTGTCAAGCCTCCACAGCACCTCATTGAGAGGGAAGCTACCCTACTTTCCAAAGCAGTTTTCTTCAGACTCATCACTTTCTGCTAACAGATGGGAAGCTGAAGATAGAAAGAAGGATAGTTTATGCCTAGCACCAAGGGGAGGGGGAAAAAAAATAAATCTCAGCAGTGAGATCCCACAAGTCTCTGCAGAATTCTTAACAACAACAAAAAAATAATCAGCAACTGTCCTTCTCAGGAAGTTGGGGGAGGGCAGAGAAGCATTGAAGACAAAGGATCAAAGACTTTCTAGGTGCTGCCAATGATCTAAATGCCTGAGCTGAGCTCTACCAGCCTCTTCTGTCTTGTGCTCTTCTGCTATACTTGCTTCTACCTGCTTATTTTTCCAAGTGCCTATCAGTTCTAATGTAAAAGTAGTAGCAAGAAATAAGATTCTTCAGAAGTCTAACATAAAGAGTTCTATCATCAAAAAAGCTTCCTTGTGCACTAAGAATTGAAAAATACGTTTCTTCTGTAAGACCCAAAACATTTAGACTAATTCTTAATCCTAAATTCCTGTCTGGATTAGTTTCTTCACCAAGTGGTCAGATTTCACTAACTCAGAGAGGCACTAATGGCAAACCAGTATATAATTACGCAGCAGCAAAGCAAACGGAGCCCTGCAATGCACACTAAAGTAGGCTCTGATGCACGTAACAGTTTATATTTTGCCACTGAGACACATAGTTTTCTTGAAGATGCGATGGTACAGTAAAAATATCACTAGCCTTAAGTCACGTAACTTGTTTCTTTTCCACCACAAACAAATCATGAATGCTATTGACACATGAGAATATTTATCAGCAGTGGCATTAAAAACAAAAAAACCCAAACGCACACAAAACCCCCATAAATCAAAAACTAAAACATCTTTAGTTAAACTGTGATACTTTCAATACTCAAAGAAAAACAAACAAACAAATTCAACAAGTTTACTTAGTGCTGGAAAAGGAAACAGCCTAAATTTTTGTAGCATCATTTGTCATTGTTTTCTAGACGACAAAGCACACTAAATTTACATTTGCACATGTTTGTGTATGCATATGTGCCCTTTTTTATGTGGTTACTTAGAAATACATCAAGATTTTGGAAATACCGTCATTAAAACACTCAAAGCCTTCACACCATCTTATCTGCACACAACTTCAAATTCAGATTGAAATGGAAAGCAAGAAATTTGGGAGTGATCCTTTGGTTTGACTGTCAGTGATTTATGAAATAACTTCCGTGGGAACGGGCGGGTTTGCTCCCCCAGTGCTAACGTTCATACAGTGGTTAACACCGCCAGTCTGCCCAACTGTCAGCGCTCCAGGTACGAAGGAACGGTATTTGCACAATACTGATGTTAGATTCTCTAGACTGAGCAGCTCCACTGATCCCACAGCAGATACGTGGCATCTACAAATGAAATAAGTCACCTTTCGTTTGTTTATTTAGCAAAAAACAAAAAAGCCTTGAGGTCCTTCGCATTCGTAGATACATATCCTCGGTATCCTCATGTGGTTATCATCTTCCCAGTTACAACCAGACTGGAAAGATTGCAATGAAAAGAAATATCATAGGCATGTTTTAATATAAATGGCAAACTCTGCTTCTTTGTCAAGAATCTGACGTTAATGATGTTTCAGATCTGATGATTATGTTATGGATATCCAGACTTCCAACTCGTGCAAATGAGATTACACTGGAAGAACAAGGATGGAATCATTTATTTCCCTTTATTTCAAATTTCAAGAGTCACGTGAGAGAAAGCCGGGATTAAGAAAGAATCGTATGCATATTCCTTCAAGTAAAAAGCCTCCATTTCTCTTCTCTCGAAAAGAAAAGAGGTCATCATCAACAGAGTAGGATGGGAATCAGGGTGAGAACGTTTCTAAGGAGGTTTGCCTTTCACAGGGCAGGCACGGAATTGCAAGACTGATTCTTAAACAGAAGTGTGAAGATAATCAAGCTCTTTAGGCTAAGAATTCTCAGGACATATATATACACACACGCACAAATATAAAACCCAGAAATAATCAAAGATAAAGGTTTAATGAAAGTATTAATGTATCTGTATATTATTTCTGGACAAATACTAGGTGCTCAACAGAAAAGCAGAATACAAATCCTTCCAGTACTTAAAGGGGGCCTACAGGAAAGCTGGAGAGGGACTTTTTACAATGGCATGTAGTGATAGGACAAGGGGCAATGGCTTTAAACTGAAAGAGGGCAGATATAGATTAGACCTAAGGAAGAAATTTTTCAAGGCCAGGTTGGATGAGGCTTTGAGCAACCTGGTGTAGTGGAGGGTTTCCCTGCCCATGGCAGTGGGGTTGGAACTAGATGGTCTTTGAGGTCCCTTCCAACCCAAACCATTCTATAATTCTATGAAATACACACACTCACATATACCCAGAGTTATCCAAAGCAAAAACCAGAAGTACACCATCATCGTTTGTATATTATAGAAGTCATAATATTGCCAGATAATTAAGCGCATCTTCTCCCTTTTAGGAAGGTAACTTCAACCTCTGTAGACTCAAGAAATCTACATGGATCTGGATGAAACATGGGAAATAGAACGTGAGCTGCCTACGTAAGTGTCAAGTGATCGTAGGAGGACATTAGATTTCTTTTTTGCCTGGTAATGTGAACATAAAAGAAAGTCCACTAGAACAAGATCTCTACCATGGGCATCAAGCACCATTTTCTCTTGCAATCATTGCATTGGACTATCAATTGAGACAAGCACTGATCGAACAAATCAAAGAGAGATATTTATCTACCAATGGTGTAACAGATTAAACAGCCAATAACTACAGATACAAAATTAAGCAAAGACTAGTCTATAATGTGATTTTCTGACCATCTATTTTGTTGAGCATTAAATTTGGTACCAGCTTTATGAACTGTTCTGAAGTATTGTCATAAAGAAAATTTAAACCAACTTATCTCATTTCCCTACATTTTTTTGAATAGCCTTACATATATGCCTTGATGTATAACGTATGTGCCCAGAGAGGTGGTGGATGCTCCATCCCTGGAGACGTTCAAGGCCAGGTTGGACGAGGCCCTGAGCAACCTGATCTAGTTGGAGATATCCCTGTTCCTTGCAGGGGGGTTGGACTAGATGACCTTTGAAGGTCCCTTCCAGCCCTAACCATTCTATGATTCTATGATTTAGAGATTTGTCCTCCATCATTCTGAAATTAATTTTCCTTAAATGCTCATTTCCTGGCTGAAGTCTAAAAGAAAGTATTACAAAAAGAACTTCCAAGGTTAACCTTGACTATGAAATACATTAGTGCAGCCTTTAGTTTGGAGGATCCTCATTCGGAAACTACGACATGTGGTAGAGTGATGAAAACAGTAAAAATTTCTGGACTGGTCTTAAATAAAATGGTAAAAGATGAGACTCAGAATGAGCACTCCTCAGTAAAGACTGTCCTCTCATCACAGATTTCCTATAATTTCTTCAAAAGTCTCTGATTTCTAATTGCAACTATCACACAAGTTGATTACAATGATTTTGTGAGTGTCTGGAATTTTCCCAGAAATGTTTCCAAATACAGTCAAGTTCACCTGGCACACAATGAGCTGATTATGAAAGAGATTATTTACGGAGAACTGAGTAGAGTCCTTAGCTGAATTATCAGGAGAAACTTCTGCAAAGACAAAAACTACTTCGCCTCTCCATTTCTTTAACCTTCCGTGCGCAGATCAGCCCAGCACAATGGTTGGGCCTGGTAGCAAACAGCAGGGCCACCAACTCTACGCTCTGTTCAGTTGGAAGGAAGGCTGAACAGCTTTGACCTTCATTACGAAGTCTAAGCAACTTCACAGTGAAGACTTATGACTTCCCTTTTTACTGAACGGGAATTTTTAAGTAAATTCACGCATCGTTGGCCAATAAAAGCAAGTCCTAAAACTGAAGGTATTCCATGCTCAACCTTTAAACAGAGGAATGGCCATGTAAACATATTTTTCCTCTTTCAAAAATACCTGCAATTCTTGATCACTTTGAGCTGTTTGGGTTGCAGTACTGTGATAGCTACCGATGAGCAAGTTCTAGCAGCAATATGATTAAGTTTATATAACTCCTTCACATCAAGAGATGAGAAAAGCCTGCAGTATTTTCATTTGATCCACAAATGATGCTTGATAGGCAGATTCTGTTTCATTTATGATTAAATGAAAACCGAATACCATTAAGAACTCACGGTGGGAGTCGGAAGTTAAAGTTAACCTGAGTTACCAGCACAGTATGCACCAGCAGAAGACAACTTCACAGAAAGCTTGAGAAAATTTAATCAAAAAATCTGAAAGGAAAATCTAAATAATGAAAACAAAAAAACTCTTATTAACTAGTCTGTTATCCCCCGTGTTACAGTGTTTATTTTAAATGTTATCCAAATAGAGGTAATTAGGTTGGCATTAAATTACAGCACACAAAAGCTGCTGAAATTATCATTTGCATAGATGTTTAACCATCATTTTCTCAGTATCTAATCTTCATACTTTGGAAGTGAACATAGTCTGCTTCATTTCCTATTATGTAACATGTACTAAATGCAAGAGAAAGTAATATGGAACAAAACATACCTAGACATTTTCAGTTTTACTTGGTATTTCATACCTAACACAAATTTAATTTGAGAAGAAGAAAGTAATAAGAATAAAAGTCATCAATTTAAAATTGTATTTTTTGGTCTTAATCCTTGAACATGTGAAAGTCTAAGTTTCCATGGAAAATGTTCCGTTAACAAAGAGAACCAAAAAAAAAAAATCCTGTGCAAAAAACTTTTCAGCTAGTAATAGATGAAAAAATATTGCTGTCAAGTGACTAAAATAAGCACTAAATTCTGTAATAGCTTGAAATATAGTAGATTTCACTATAATATCAAAATGCTCTTAGGTACATGAAATATATGACACAAAGAACATTCACAATCACATTA
This sequence comes from Tauraco erythrolophus, assembly GCF_009769465.1. Taxonomy (NCBI): domain Eukaryota; kingdom Metazoa; phylum Chordata; class Aves; order Musophagiformes; family Musophagidae; genus Tauraco; species Tauraco erythrolophus. The sequence continues at coordinate 20,222,432 of NC_141476.1, read as the reverse complement.
GAAAGATGTTTCAATTGATATTCACAGTAATAAAACTTCTTGTTCATGTACTTTATACAGAAGTTAGACATATGGAACACCTTTCCTCTTATGTAGCTTGGCATGATGCATTCCTGAGAGTGGGAAAAATAGAGTAAAAGAGGATATTAGGAAGTGGTGTTTATAGTTCTTGTAAGAAGTCTTTTTGTCTTTAATGTAGCGATCCTGCATCATCAGAGCAGGAGACAGATACAAATTTGTAACAACTTTCTTTTCTTAAATAAATGAGAGTGACCAATACTGTGGTATAACGACACCACTTTTTCCATTCTTAACTTTTTATGTCCAGTTATGGAGATGATAGTACAAACCAGAAAAATATCCATCAGATTTGGCTGCTTTTCTTAGACTTTGAAATTGGCTTTTCTGACAGAAAGAGGGATAACTATTTCACTTGGCAATGACATACTAAAAAGAAATCACAGCGAGCTTCCACACCAGTTCTTCTGTAGCAATATCATCCAGTTGTATCTTCTTGAGTAACGGCTTGCCATGGAAAACATGATGCTAATTAGGACACAACATAAACAGCCAATTTTTGCCCATTCCTAGCCACCACTGCATTCAGTAAATATCTGCGTCGTTCATGGCACTTAAATATATGTCTGTCTACCGCCTTAAAGTTACTTGAATAGATTTACTGCCAACTAACATACCTGGATTTTATTTAACGATCAACTTCAAAACCAAACCATAATACAGTAGCTGTTTAATCTGTCGTAGCCCAAATATAACAATAATTAATTAAAGTGTCATGTTTTCAGCTAGGCAGTAATTTTTTTTTTTTATTTATAGCCAAATGATTATTATACCAGAAGACATCAGCAGGTTTCACAATTCAAAATTCCTTTATATCGGTAGCAGCACATAAATGGAGGAGATAATTTCCAGGGTCTAGATATCCTGAGTAGAAGTAGCCATGACTTCTTTAAAACAGAGAGCGGGTTTTACATAAAGCAATATCTCGTTAGACTAATGTGCTTACACTGAATGTTACACATTTGTGTTCATATGTTACATACTCTCTCAGATATATATTCTTAGGACCAAAGCTATTTTGTAACACAATATAAAATAAATAAAAATTTAATTCCAAACCATCATTTCTTTCATCACTATCTTGCATTTGTACTTTTGAGATGGTCTAGTCAAAGCACAAAATCTTGCACAGCATTTAATAAAAGATGAAAAATTACCATATTAGACTTGAGGCACAGAAATAATAATGTTTTAGTGAAAGCAGAACTAAGCATCATTTATACATTTTTTTTTCCACTCGAATATTCTAAATTCAAGTAATCTTGTGCTTAATAGTAAATTACATTGCAAAGCAGGTGAGGATGAGTGTAAATATGTATATGAGTTCCGTCCACTGTGAAGTAGCTAAGGTAACTTCATGAAGGCATACAAGCAAAAGAAAACTTGTAGTCAAGACCCTTATAAACGTGTTAATCTGCCATCATTATATACACTCTCCTTCCAGGTGAAGCAGGTTATCCTATCTTAAAAATAAAGTGGACTCAGGTACGCACTCAAAGCTGTTATAAACAGTACTTGACAGTTGAGAATTACTGATCCTAATTTTAGCAACATCATATGGGTAGGATTCAAGAAGACAAAGGTACTGTAACCTGCTATGAGAATGCAAAGCGGAACAGATGAAAAATCTCAGCTTCATTTTAAGAAAATTAAAAGTTCCTTACTCTATAGACTAAAAAAAAGCTGCAAACTTGTTTCTTCTTACTTTTATTTCTTCTTTTCTTTCTTGGCTTTAGATATGCAAGAATCACGAAGAAGAAAAAGAAAACAAAAAGAAAACCGTATCCATTATTTTTAAAATCACTTTTTAAAGCCAATTAAATTATATTTGCAATATGCATTTTCCATATTAAAGCTACCAGCGCTTGATCTTAATACTCCTAGTGGTACATGCAGGCATCTGCACAGAGTATTTTCAGAAGAACATATACTTGATTTTGTCTGTGCCTAAGGAGTGAGAAGACAAGATAGCAGTGACAGCTCCAATAGAAAAACCAAACCTCTTCACGTGAAAACTTATTCTTGTTCTCTAAATAACTTGAATACTTAAAAACACAAGTAGAAACATCCATTAAATCATAGAATCATAGAATGGTTAGGGCTGGAAGGGACCTTCAAAGGTCATCTAGTCCAACCCCCTGCAAGGAACAGGGATATCTCCAACTAGATCAGGTTGCTCAGGGCCTCATCCAACCGGGCCTTGAACGTCTCCAGGGATGGAGCATCCACCACCTCTCTGGGCAACCTGTTCCAGTGTTCTACAACTCTCATGGTAAAAAATTTTTTCCTAATATCCAATCTGAATCTACCTCCCTCTATTTTAAAACCATTACCCCTTGTCCTATCACAACAGGCCCTCCTGAACAGCCTCTCCCCATCTTTCCTGTAGGCCCCCTTGAGGTACTGGAAGAATACTGTTGTTCATACCAAAGCCTGCTATGTAAAAGCTCATTTGCTAATCCCCATTCAGGGAAGTGGAAATGGAAGTGACCATTTCGTACACTCATAAGAGTGGTGGCCAATACATTGGAACCCGCTTAGTTCCATTTGTGACCAGCAAGGATCTTTTCTATCTGTAATTACTATTGGCAGCAGAAAGCTCTCTCCGTCTATCCACTGCCTTCTGGATAACCAATTCATTATTTTCAAAACATTCAGATCATAAAAACGAATTCCAAGTATCCCACATAATATTTTATGTTCATTGTTCGTATCCACGGATGTTGTTCCAGAATAAAATGCTGACTTTTTGTTAAGTGTGTATGGCTGAGTCATAAGGCACTTAAAGAAAGAAGCTTTAGAGGGACTACTTGGTCCTTAGACCGTCTTTTCCATCAAATATTTATGCCAAAACAATGCTGCCATCATGTTAGCATAAAAGCAAGAAATTTAATGTGGGACATTAACATAGCCACTGTTACAACTAGGCTTTCAAAATTTCAGCAGAAACTTTTCCTGTGCATACATTTATAGGAGCATTTTTTGGTCAGACGTTTCCTTGAACTGAAATATTAGACACGTAAAACATCAGGACAATTATCAACACCATAAAAGTTATTACAGATTTAGAGCTTAATCAGTAGTCCATTTAATGAACGGTGCCAGTACTAAATACTTTGGAGAAAAAATACTGCAAAGAAGAGAAGTCTGGTAAGTCTGCAGTCTGGTAAAACCCATCTACATGGACAGGTTCCTCGAACTGGCTTCTAGCTCTTCCGATGGCACATAAACACGTCAAACGTTAATTACAGTAAGCTTTCCCATACAAATGGAGTATATGTAGATGTTAAAAAAATTGGGAAAGCAGCAATTTACTTTGGAGTAATGTAATTGTCTTTAATTGCTTCTAATTAAAAATATTCTACCAATGTAAAACAAAAGTGTCTATTAATTCTCTGCATAAACTAAATTTAGATATCAACTGAGTAGCTTATTCACAGTATTTACTATAATTATTGCAATACTTTTGTAACTTTGATGATTTAAAAGTTTTGAGACTTGATACCAAATAACAGTTTCTGCTGCATAAAGCAAAATAATCTTTCAAACTCCGAGTGCCTTTGTACTTGGAATGTGACTCACTAAATTTACATTTTGTGAAAGTACATGTAGGAGTAAAAGCACTTATGTATTATCAAGAAATATGACATTATAATCCCATGAAGTTACTACTTATAGAAAAAAATAAAACTGTTCCCATTCTCTTCCATACCTAGGTGTAAAGTGAGTACCTTCCATTAACTTTATAAAGAAAAAGGACATTTAATATTTTTGCATATATTTTTAACTTCACTTTTAACATCAAGTTTTAAAATCAGTCATGAAACACAAAAATTGGAAATATTTTTCAATAAAAGTTAACTTATCTGAAAATAATTTTTGCATTTAAAACTATTCATGGATTTGTGTCAAATCTGACAAAAAGATGTGGCCAAAGTTGGGGTGGAAAATTAAACAAAACATTGAGAACATTCCACAAATATTTGTATTTTACAAACTGACCAACATAAGGCCAAAAGAGCTATTTCTTTAATTTCTACTTTTCATTTATCCTCCTTATTCTCTCTCCACTTTTTTACCACCTAGTTTCTCATGTCGTTTCTCAAACACCAAAAGACCAACAAAGCAAATGCAATATTGCTTCAGCGTGCCATTTTGAGGTGAAATTCGATCACTAAAAATTAAAGTCATTACTAAATTCTACTTCTAAGACATTTTCTTCATGCAGCTAAGTCACTTTATTCTCCAAATTCTTTAATACTTGAAGTTCTAGTCTATCACGAGAGAGAGTTATGCTTGATTGATTTCACAAGGAGATTGCATGAACATATGGTCCAGGCACTCTATGTAGTTCACCCCACTAACACTTGAGCATATAACCTGTAACAATAAACAAACAGAGAATCCGGAGGGAAAAATGCAGAAACATCAACTGCAGGTGGGTGTAAACTTAACTGTGAATCCCTCAGCCACAGTGTTCACAGCCGAGCCGCGTGGGAGCGGTCACAAGAGTAAAGAGGTTACTCTCGGTTTTAGCGTGGGGTGTTTTTTCCTCACCTGGTTACAGAGAGAAGAATACAGCAGCGCCCTGGAGGGGTGGTGCAAATCAGGAAAATAATTGTAATAAAAGGAACTGGGTTTCAAACGTGAGTTTGATTAGGAAAATGGTCTTAAAAAACCAAACAATGCACAAAACGTGACATACGGCTACAGGCTAAAAACTTGGAAGCTCCTACCACGGAGCTCCTTCTGGAGATCAGGAGACCGACCAGGAAACAACCACGCACACAGCTTCTCCTATGCGAAGACACCTGCTTCAAGGACTTGACAAAGCCATGGAGTGTGCAAACTAAGATATTTTTGTGTTTGTTTTAATCTTTGGGTGGGGGAAGATTTGGGTGACTACCGGCTTGATATGAGCCAGCAGTGTGCCCAGGTGGCCAAAAAGGCCAATGGGATACTGGCGTGTATCAAGAATAGTGTGACCAGCAGGAGCAGGGAAGTGATCCTGCCCCTGTACTCGGCACTGGTGAGGCCGCACCTGGAATATTGTGTCCAGTTTTGGGCCCCTCGCTTTAAGAGAGATATTGAGCTCCTGGAGCGAGTCCAAAGAAGGGCGACTAAACTGGTCAAGGGGCTGGAAAATAAAACTTATGAGGAGCGGCTGAGGGAGTTGGGGCTGTTTAGCCTGGAGAAGAGGAGGCTGAGCGGAGACCTGATTACAGCCTACAAATACTTGAGAAAAGATGGTGGGGAGGTAGGGGAAGGGCTCTTTACATTAGTGTTGGGTGATAGAACAAGAGGAAATGGGCATAAGCTTAGTCAGGGGAGATTCAGGTTGGATGTTAGGAAGTATTTCTTCTCTGAAAGGGTTGTCAGCCACTGGAATAGGCTGCCCAGGGAGGTGGTTGAGTCCCCATCCCTGGATGTGTTTAAGAATAGGGTGGACGAACTGCTTAGGGACATGGTTTAATGGGGATTAGGGACGGTTGGACTCGATGATCTCTAAGGTCTTTTCCAACCTAGAAATCTATGAATCTATGAATCTATGAAAGCACATTTCCGTTAGCTAACAATTTGACAGCGTATTGGCACTGGTTTCTTCAAAGAAACCAGTCTGAAGAGCCTACTGAAGACGGCCACAAGCTGCCACCTCTGGGCACAGATGTATTAAAAAACCATGTGTGCAGTGCACAGTCAGAAGCTTCACTATTTCAGCAAGGTGGAATCTCTCTGTCAGTGAAACATTTACCTCTGCCTCACGAAATTCAAACCAAATTACTACCAAAAAAACAGAATGAGAGAATTTATGCCGTGGCAAAGCAATAATAATAAAAAAAAATATTGTAGCAACAGTGGCACACAGTAAACTACTTTTTTCATAGCAATTTACTTCTTTGCGTTACCGAATGGCACTCAATATACTACTTCACTGGATGGATCACCATATGAAGACCATTACACAGTTTTTTTACCCCAAAATCTCTGAGCTTAAAAACAGGCTGTTAATTAAGAAAAGGTAAGGGAAAATACAGTTTAATAAACAAATGGGTTACGTGAACACAAAGTACAGAGAAGATATTTAAAAAATGGCCAAGATTAAAAGCAGGAATAAGGAGTTAAATTAGGAAAACAATTATTAAAGTGTCTGAAAACTAAAGCCTTGAAAACGTACTGTTTCAGGGCAAAATCTGTAGTGCCAGGAAGATAACTCCCAACGAAACCTGAAGTTTTTTCTTAACTTCAGCAATTCACTAACAAATCATCATTAATGTCTTGATCCCCAGGGCATCTTAGAAGCACTTTTGTGGCATTAATAATAGACCATTTGACTCCCCCAGTTGATTTCTAATTTCTAATTAGGTTTTAATTCATGATATAATTTAACCTTTCACTCTGATAGCCTGTATTCTTAAGGAAATACAAATTTATCTTCTTAAACTCAAGGGTTTTACAGTAAAGATTGCTGAATTACGGTGTTCTTTCTGTTTACCACCTCCCTCAAACTATTTTAAAATAAATCAAAAAGTTTGTTATTGAAACATTCTGGTTTGCCCATATCTGTGGCTGCTTCTCAGCTGGCAATGGCTTGATTTTGGAAATGTTTCATCTCTGAGGCAAGAGTCGGTAACGTTCCATGAATTACTATCTCAAGCCACATCAAAAGACAAGGAAACTCGCCTTAAAACGGTCTTCAAGAGTTTCAACGTGGCACAACACTGAATAAACTCTTCATTCCACTACATATCACTGATGAGACAGGTACGGTTAACGGGGGCTCATTGCCCTTATTTGACTTCTAGCTATGGATTGCTGCAGTACTCGCCTCTTGAAACATTTCTACAGGACAGCTGCTTCTATGGTCAAAAAAAAACGAAAACAAACAAACAAACAAACCCACACCAAACCAAAACCCCAAAAGTAAACCAAAAAAACCCCACACAAACCTGCTGTTTTTTCATTATGATTCTTATTCTATTTTCTACTGCAGCAGGTGTAAGGATGCTAGCCTGGTACTTTTATCTCCAAGATCTCTTGTGATCTTAAACAGAACAGAGCAAGCACTAGAATTAGGATAGAACAAAACTGGAGTAGAACAGAATAAGGGAGGAATAAGAGTGAAGTCAGAGTTGGAATAGAACGGAATCAAGACAGAAGATAATTCCTCCTGAGTGCACCTCCACCTGCAATGCAGCACACTCCCAGCTCTCCCTGCCTGGCAGCAGCAGCAATCTGCCGAGGAGGGATCAGCTACACCTTGGGAAACTGTGCCATGCCGTCATCGGAGAAACATTTCGGGACCCTCCCAGTTCCTGGGGAGACGAGTAAGACATGGTGCAATGTTATTCTTTTGCTTCTTCGTCAAATGGAAGTCTGAGCTTATGACTTATGCTCAGTAGATTCTCCTGTCATGTTTCGGTTTAATTTGTTTTGTTCTAAATGTCAGCAAAAGATAGAGTCAAGCAAGAAAAAATGACAAGAATTTTTCTCTATGACATATAGCACTGCCGGGATGGGACTGACAGGCAGTGTAACACTCATATTCATTCTGACCCACGGAGGTTAAAAAGCATTGCTGCATTGCACTGTTAGAGTTTTCAGTTGTACCAAACCTTCACATCGATGCAGGTAAAAGTAATCAATTGCAATGTTTTCATTTCTTTTTTTTTTTTTTTTGAAAGAGCAGTACGCATTGTTCATGCTAAAAACATACAGTTTTTCTTTAGTTTACTGATGTCATTATAAGCAAATACGACGGCAATCTCATTTTGTCAGCCACAAAACAAACAGCATACTCCATTTTAAACATCTAGCCAAAAACTTTTCTGGTTATAATTTGAGTTTAAACTTATACAGCATGATCACTACCATAAACAACCTGCAAAACATCCAGAAAAGAAACTACTCCCCTGGAATCTGTCATTGGAAAACCCCACAGAAATAAACACAGTCATTTAAGCTTTTCTTTTACTTTGCTCTCAAGGATTTTGAATGACCAGCTGAAAAGTATTCCTTCCAAATAAACCAAAGAATGCTTCCAGGCAGTTTTCTTTCAAGCATACCTTAATAAACCTCTCTATTCAAAGAGAAAGAAAACTTAAAGGTAGATAAATAGCATCTTTGAGGATAATGAATTAGGGAAGGGCTCTAAGCATTACAAAATGATACTCGTGTTTCATTTCAATTGATTTTGACTACCTCATCATTAAAAAAAAGGCAAAAAAAAAGCTTGACTTTATTCTTCAGGAAAGAGAAAAAAATATTATTTTAATATATAACAATTTCAATTTAATAATACATATGTTAATACTAAATGTGCAGATAATGGGATTTGTATGAAAAATTTAAAAAGCATTGCTCTTCATTGTTAAATTGAAGATAATCAGCATATGTTGGTGAAGATTCAATTAAAAAGCAATATTCTAAATTTATTACTCAGTTGTAAACATCAATTCAGTTTGCACGCAAAAATAAATGTGCAGTCAACGGCTAAAGCGTTCTGGAAGAGAGTTTGCCCATACACCAACCCCACAGCAACAGAGAAAACGAACACCACAAAAGCCACAACACTCTGATATTACTCCAAAATCAAGAATATATGGGGGATCATATAACTCCTTATCAAACCAACTTAACTGATCAAAATTGATGATAACCAAGAGGCACAAGGAAAAAATATAGAGTTATTTGGTTATCCAATGTTGTAAACTATTGGTTAAAAGTTATGTTAATTTTTTTATGCCATATGGGAGATGGGAAGGGCCTGTCAGACCACAGCTCTGATGAAAATTTCCTAATCAAGCTTGACAGATAACCAAATAAACAGATTGACGGATAGACAGAAATGGCAGATGCCTCATTTCCTTTAAAAAAACAGACTAAAAATAAGATCTTACTAATAATTATCACTACGTCTAATGCAGTGACTATTATAGCACCCACAAACTACAATGTGACGTGCCCTTGACAGAAAAACTGTGAAACCAGAGAGTGTATCACCCTGCAGGGCACGGGCAAAGCAAAGGGAGATGAATCGGATGACAGCATCTGTCTCCCCAATTTTATTACTTCATTAATGACTTACAGGTGCCCTGACTGTGCTGCAGAGGAGAGTTTCTGCTGGGTAAAGCAGCTCAGGGCAGGGGGGGTCACCTCACCCGGATAAAGTGAATAAAGGAAGAAAGTACAAAGATGGGAACAGCAGGGCAAGGAACCAAGAGTGGCTTTTCAAACCTGATGAACTCAGTGCTGGCTTTTCAAAGCCAAGCCTAGCAGCTGCTCCGAAACTCCGGCCCCAGGAGAACAGCCAGCTTTGGCAAAGTTGGGAAAGCTGCCCCATGTTGTCCCAGGACAGCAGAGCGGCAAGCTGTGGGAACACAGAGCTCCACAGCCTGCAACACCCCACCAGCGCTTCCAGGGTCAAGCAGTGCCCTAAGCAGTCAGGGACTTGGGTTTAATGTTTTCCTCTCCTCTCCCATAAGTTCCTGTTCATTATTTTCATATTTTCTGTTTGGCGTATAGGAACAGTATAATACCAAGTTTGAACTAAATTTCTCCAGGACTATAAAAATATTTTTGATTAAACAGATGTCAGCAAAATTTTATGGAGTGAAAATTGAGTAACAGATGGTGAGGTCTGTGGAGTTCAAAGAGGCTGTATTTTATTAAAAAGGAAATTTGAGGAAAAAAATATTTTGCTGGAAATATTGATGCAGTGTTTAAGCAAATGTAAAAATATTCTTACTTGATAGAAAACAGTAAGTTAAAAAAAATAAAAAGAAGAGGTATTCATGCCATAAACCTCTAACCATTAAAAAAGGGATTTTTATTCTGCTTTCTTTTTACTGAATACAGCTTTTCATCCATGACATCAAGGTTCTCAAAGAAAATTAATATACTTCAGGGAAGAGGGAAAAAAAAGCGCAACTTCCAAACCAAAACTTAGAATGACCTTGATTAAGGATCCTGGACAAAACACATCCTTTATGTGACACACGAGCTTTTGGCAAAGCAAGCTTAGGAATACTTAACAATAGGATCATAAATAGTTATCCCAGACTTATAAGTATTAAACACAATTGCAAATAATGGCATATGTCCTATAGGAAATGAGACTGACAAGGATTATAACTCCTGACTACCATTAATGTATGGCCTCTTTTCCAGCTTTACCACTTGTGATATTAGAAAAACACCTCCACCAGTGGAATACAGACAGAGAGTCAATGAAATGAAAAGAATGGCATAAATATAATTAGTGTAGTATAATATGATTTCTCTCCCCATTTCTATTGCTCTCAAGTCTTTTTTTTTTTCCAAGAGGATATTTTTAACACCTTATTACATCATTGGGAAAAAAGAAAATTAAAAGACAAGTAGTAGTTTCAAATTCATGACCAGGCTCATTCTGCATCAAAGAGAAAGCTACAGTGCCCTCCGGAACAGCAGTCAGGGAGCTACTTTAGGTGTCCATGGGGAAAGACTTTGAGAAATCTAATGGTTTCAGAGCACTTAAACATGTGGAAAAGAGCTACCTGTTCTCCAGATAAGATACTGGTCTTTTCGTTGGAGGCACAGCAGCAGGAGAAGACACGGCCGAGGCCCTCACACACAGAAGAGCTGTCAGAGCCGTGCTCCCACCTGCAAGCTGTACCAGGCAGCACAGCTGAGCCTGCACCAGCACAACTCAGCTTTATCCAACGTCGTGCACTTCCTACCTGCCCTACCAAGAGGCTGCTGGAAGCTAATTCTGACTAATCCGCTCCTGGTGCGGCACAACTCAGAGCTGTTGTGCTGTCCTGGACTAGCCTGCAGTACACACTGACATTACCAGGAGTAAAATGATCATGAGCACAGTATTAGACAGATAATTTTGATGCTGCATCTTGATTTCCCGGTGACATCTACCAGATATTTAAACCATGCTGTTTGGATTCCTGATGTGGATAGTCTTACGGAGATGTGGAAGGTGCTGTATCCTCATGTTTTAGAAATATCACTTATTTTTCAGAAAGTTGTGCAATAAAATGAAAACCCCCAAGACAGTGAATCCAGACCCAGTGCTTCCAATTAATCCGCAGTAATATTCTTAGTTCACGAACTAAGATCAAGTCTTATTAGAGGTTTTAGACCTTGACACCAACACTCAAGAAATACACATTTTGCTAGAAACACTGTATTTTACCACTGAAATACAGTATACACGTTCAGCTTCTGTTTGAGAGACTGATAACAGAATCAACTAATTCAAGCCTATACAACCTCCCAGTTCTGTACTTCAGGTTTTCGTACAAGATATTCAGAGGCCTTATTGAGCTTTACAAGTCATCCATCATTCCTTCCCCTGTATCGATTCATTTATCAGTCACGTCCAGGTATCTTACACTTGTTCAGAGAGACGAAATAAAAACATGCAGAAGTTCTTGGATTCATGTTACTACCAAAGTAACCGAAGTCATGTTTAGCACAGCCCTCCAGCCTTCCCAAGAAGCGTTCGGATAACTGATCAGATTCAAGCATCTTGAAAGCACATACATGCTGTCTAAAATATTTCTGCAGTGCTTTCAGAGCTAACAATTCTGTATTTAAACAAGCACAAAAGAGAAACATTGCTGGGAGGGGAGGGGGAATAATTGCTCCTATTTACAGGCTTCTTTTGGCAGTTTTCTGTATCAGTTAAAATTGAAGTAGTATCTTACTTTCAGTGATTCAAAAATCAAGGCAAGTGACAGAAATTCATCAGATAAATGAGATACTAGCTTTCCAGAGATACAAAAGAAAATGCAGCTTACACATCTTAGGCATTGTCTTTTAGAGCTATTCTTTACCTTCTGAAGGCAAACATGATAAATCTACAAAAATCCTGAAATAATTACCCAAATACCTCCTCTTTATCTTCAGTTGTTCATGGATTCTGTAGTTTCCAAAACAACTCTTAAACACAAGATATTTTGGTGTAAGTATTCAGTGTTAACGGCATGAAAATATCACTCCAAATTTTAAAAAAAGATTTCAAAAGCTTGAGCCAGGCTGATAACCTTTGTTGAGACTTTCATTTCTGGATATATAAGATAAAATGGCTGAGGACTTACAAAGAAGAGAAAACAGTTTTACAGCAAGGAGAAGGAAAATATTTTAAGTTGTGATAAAATTCTCAAATATACATGCCCCAAGTTAATGTGTCAGGGTGTCCATTGTGTATTTTTTAAAGGGAGGCCCATAGTGTATAAGTTAACTATAATATTAGAGTTGATGGTGCAAGGAATGATCATCAGTTCAAAATCTACATTAAATCTGTATTTAAGCTCTACACAAGAGGCAGTTCAGTATCTGGAAATACTCTGAGGAAGGTCTGATTCTCATCAGTGCTGATGCTGAAGGAGACATACATAATTCTCTCTCTCGTATTTGAATCTGTCAGCTGTGCTTCTGTATTAACCTATTCACCCTGTGCTTTGGGTATTAACAGCACAGAAAATACTTCCTCTAGCACACGTAACAGTCCTCTGGCGCTGCACTACGGTACGCTCAAAGCAGAGTAGAGCACTTCAGTGAGCGGACCTGGGTGTGCACACAGGGGCAGGGTATTCCTATTAAAAAAAATATTTGTAATTAACTTTTATCTCATGGAGAGAAAGCTGCTATATAGGAGAAAGAGAAGAAAGAAAATCACTTTAAAGATCACTGTATCGTAGTCTAAATTTTGAAAGTAGAAAACACTTTGCCATTGCCAAATCTGGATAAGTCATCTTCTTTTCAGTTTTGGAGTAAGAAGTGGGAACTCTCATCCTTCATCGTTTTCTGACATGCTTTAGGATTCATTGTGAATGTGGGGAAGGAACTTATTTGACCTCTTGAAGAGAAAGAAAATGTGGCTGTGAAGGTCATGTCTGGAGAGAGATCACTTCTCCATATTCAACGTCAGTGTTATGCAGCGTTCGTCCAATTTGTCAGGGCTAAACCTGACATCTACCAGTGCGGTTTATTGTGAAACGACATGAGGAAAAAGCACGCTTTGTACAGTCTTATGGAACGTTTTGTCTGCAGTGAAAAGCAAAAGAAGTCCATCTAAAAATACAAGATCTTTCACAAATAAATTAAGAAAAAAGAAATTTGTATCAAGATGCATAACACTCCCAAAATTAAATGAACTTACTTAGAAATAAAAAGAACTTGTTAAAAGCATCATTTGAGGACACTTCAATGGCTAATTGTTATCATATTGCAACCAGAAGTTTCTGAAGAGCTGCCTTTTGAACACTTTCACTAACAAATTATTGTTTAGGTAAAATACCACGTCCACCCTGCACAATGTTTGTACAGGAGAGGATAGTACACCGAAAAAATACTCTTCTCAGTTTATAATAATAATTAAAAAATTATGTGGGAATTAGATCAGTCAATTGTTAGAGTTCAGTGTGGAAAAACTTTTTAATAATGAAAACAAAAAATGTCTTTTTTTTCTGGCTTATACCAATCCTGTACTTATTACTGAGCGTGTAGTACTGCCTTTGATGAGAACTCATGCCATTTAGAACTACTGGCGTAACTACGCTGGTGCTAACAGAAGTGAGCAAACGCTTTTTTTTTTAATTTACAGGACACTGCTCTGTGCATTGGGAACACCAGTGGATTTCTGAAAGCGGTACGATGTTTGCGGTCCTGCTCGTCACCACTGCTGATGCTCCCCAAGACACGCGTGTCAGCAGGAGACAAGGACACTGCCTCACCAAACGCAGCTTCGCATTAAATGCCTCCTCTAATGGAAGCTCAAAAACACCGCTCACTGTTCGAGATCATGATTAAAAAAGAAACAAAACAGTTATGGCCTGTCTGATTAATTGCTCTATTTAGCTAATTTGATAAGCTCTCAGCCAGTTTACGGTGCCTCCTTCATTGGCTTGATCTACTTTGTAAATTAAGCTAATTATGAACACCTGCGATCAAAAGCCCCATCTCTGCAGAAGTTATACGACTCTTATCTCTACATAGTATTTTTAAAAAGGTCAATTAAAAAAACCCATCTTGCCATAAGAAGTATTCTGGGCCCCTCACTTCAAGAAGGACGCTGAGGTGCTGGAGCAGGTTCAGAGAAGGGCAATAAAACTGGTGAAGGGTTTAGAGAACTTGTCCTATGAGGAGCAGCTGAGGGAGCCGGGACTGTTTAGTCTGGAGAAGAGGAGGCTCAGGGGGCACCTTATCGCTCTCTACAATTACCTGAAAGGAAGTTGTAGGGAGATGGGGATCGGTCTCTTCTCCCACGTTATGAATAACAGGACGAGAGGAAATGGCCTCAAGTTGCACCAGGGGAAATTTAGGTCAGATATCAGGAAAAATTTCTTTACAGAGAGGGTTGTGAAGTATTGGAACAGGCTGCCCAGGGAGATGGTGGAGTTCCCATCCCTGGAGGTGTTTAAAAACTGTGTGGATTTGGTGTTGAGCAACATGGTTTAGGGACCCTGACAGTGCAGGGTGAATGGTTGGACTCAATGATCTTGTAGGTCTCTTCCAACCAGATGATTCTATGATTCTATACAACAAGGGTCATATTCAGTAAATACAAGAACCACTCCCTGCACTCTGCAATGTTTCATTCCTGCTATATTCAGTAATATAAACTGTGTTCTTCAAGAGAATTCTAATAAAAATTACATTACAGCAGATAAAAGATGACAGATGATTCAAATTGCAGTCCCCAAACCACATTAATCAGATAAGCCATACATCAGAAGGTGAATAATGATGCCAGGTTCAATTTAGAGTACCATGGCTATCTGAAGATTAACTGCTGACTTTACAAAGAAAGTTCAGTATTTTCATACCATGTTAGAAGCATGCAAACTGATAAAACTATTTAAAAAAAATAGTTCAGCATCATCTATAGCAGATATATTCTAGATAACCAAAGATTAACTGCATATTTACAAGTCTAGACGTATGACCCCTTGATTCACAACTGAGAAGAAATCCATCTATATTTGCACCACTTCATACAGGACAGAATTCTGTGCAAATATAGTACAAATACAAAAGTTGCACTGCGGTGATTTTGGAAGGATGAACTGTAAACTGATTTTCTATTTTAAAACTAGTTGTACTGACAGCTCTAATTGATCTCTCTGATTGCTATTTCATCCTAATTTTTTCTTGTGAATATAAATTAGAAAAAAAAGGAAGCACCAATTTTATCTGACTATGCAGATTTTTTGACACTAGATTTGTAATTTCTTTTCACAAAGTATTTTGTGAGCAGAATTTTCAATACTCTGTTTTAATCATCAGTTTCTCACTCTCTAAGCCATTAAAGAATGATTGGACAGCATAAAATGAATTTTCCCATCAAAATCAGAAAAGTTATAGTTCAGTTTATCTGAGTTTTTGTGCTAGCCTCCATAAAATATGTTTAAAAAAAATAGACTTTCAATAATACTGTCAGACTTGCCTAACTCATAAAACCAATTTGCATTAGTAAAATTTAACTATAAGCCCTTGAGATTACAATGGTTGCTTGTATTTGTTGTAAAAAATATTCCAGCTAAGCAATGCCAAGCCTGGGGCTTTGTGCAGTAATTGTGTACAGAAAAATTATGAACCCCTTGCTTTAGAGAACATCTACAAAGCTTGCAGTGGATTACTGCTAGATGGACTCTAAAATGAAAGACACTTATGATACCTCAGAGCACAAAATATTGGTCCGAAATTTTAAAACTAAGAATATAAGAAAGTGAAATTAATAGAGCCATTAACTGTCTTTCGAGGGCTCCCAGATTAATTAAATTGGCAGAGTCAGTGCTAAGATCCTCACAGCCTTTCCAAACCTCCTGTAAGCACCAGCAAAATAGTAGAGCTATTCCAAATATCACTATGTTGTACAGGAGACTACGGAAAACAGTCATGCCTTACATGAAAGAGACCTTCAGGCACCAGAATGGGGGAGAAGCGCATAAAACAAACAAAAACCTGGAAATATAGAAACTTTGGCATTAAAAGACCTGACAGATGTCAAGCTTTTGTACTTGCATTAACTCTTATTCCAGAGCAATGAGTAATTAAACGTAATAAGCAATTGAGCAAAGGCTTGTCCTTGATTATGATCCACCAAGATGCACATAAACCTTTACCGTTGGCTGTTCAAGACCCTGCAAGCCAAACTACTCCCATGGGTAAGTGTGCTTATTAAGGGGCCAATGAACAAACTAGGATTAAACAGTTTTATTCAGGAAGCAGCAGTACATTTATAAATGTGACTGGACTCTCAGAAATACCACGAAGCAGCTTAACTGAACGTGTCTATTGATTACCTTGACAGTTTAATAAGGCAGATTTTCAATGGCTGACTGAACTTAAGTGAACTAGGGAAAAAGATTAAAAGACTGTGTCCCTTAAAGCCTTGGCCACTCCTCTGACATCTTTAATCCCATCAGCTAGGGAAGGCTGTTTATTAACTTCTGGTCTCAGAGGTAGCGGTCAGGGAATAGCACAGACATCCTCTGGCAGGTGAGGAAGAACTTATGAGGCAGGAGGGAAAAAAAAAGAAAAAGAAAAATCAAAAAAGAGAGTGGAACCACATGAGGATTCAAGCTATTTCCAGCAAAAACCAGAGAAAAAATAATTAATTTAAAAATACATATCAGTAAACCCAGAAATATGGAAGGTGATTTCCATTTAATAGCTCAAAAAAGAACAGAACGTAGTTGGAAACCACTTGATAAATGTGAGGCTTGATCCCAAAAGTTGGTTTATTTTCATGTTATATCCATAATAAAAGCGGTAATTTGCTAATATTTAGAGGAGAAGTGGAACAGAAGAAATGCGTGCTGCTTTGGAGGAGCACAGGGGCTTATTTTGCCTATACAAAACAAGTTTATGAAATATTTTTAACTGAGTTATTTTCAGAAGTGCCAAAGAGTTGGCAGCCATGGAGAATTACTTAGCGTAGATAAAAGAGCCTGAAGACACAGAGCCTGGACAAAATGGGAGTCGCTGGACCACAAGCCGGGCTTTTTGTGTTACTGCTTGCATCTTCTTGTCATTTGGGGACCAGTCATGAATTAGGATGCTGCTGCATTACTTAAACTACAAAAACGTCCCTGTCCTGAGCTGTCTGCAATTTTTAACATAACCATTGAAGTTTTGAGGCCATTATCAGATTCTTCGCAGAATTTTAAAACTAATTTTGCACTGGATGCCATACAAAACTGGAAATTTGTCACTAATTCAGTGCAAAAGATAACGACTAAAGCCATGTTGGTGTGTTTAGGATCATTTCAAATGACAGACTGACAAAATAAAGTAACATCCCCTGGAATGATCATGTGAATAACTTAACAAGATGAAATCAGGCTTACCATGACCATCGTGATGCAATCTTTGTGCCACAGTATGCAAGCCCTAATAAAAATAAAGAATAAATTGTTTCAATTTTGGAAATATAAATTATGACTAGATACAATAAATGTAAAATCAGAGAAAAAAGCAGTTCAACCATTTAAAAGCATCCATTTTCATTTAGATCCAAATAGTTTTATTGCATAAAATTAACCTAATCTCTTCTGTATCACTCTTAATTGCAAGCTTAAGTCTTAAAAAAAACAAAAAACCAAAAAACCTAACACACCTTCTAACAGAACTAAAGCATTAAAGATCATCAAATTCAAAAAAACCCAACAAAATTATAATACACGTAAAAGCTATTACACTTGTTGCCATTTATAATTATTCTGTAGTAGCATTAAGATCTGTAAGTCTTAAATGGAACCAATAACCTCAGTTTTTCTTAGAATAAAATATTTTGATGGGAAAAAGTTTAGTAAAGAAATATACACACAAATCAGAGTATATGAAAGTTTTACTCAGTTGCTTTTGGAAGAGATAAATACAAACATTTCTTCCAAGAATTATATCAAGACAAAGATCAAGATAACTCTTTGGTTCACAAGTCTGTCTAAGGACTACTAAATTTTCAATAAAGAATCTATTTTAAAACCTCTGGAGATGATTTTAAGTAAGCAGAGACATAATGCTGCATGCGTATCACATTTGTCAAGACAGAACATGATCAGCACAGTCTTGTTAAACACACCTCTTTCCACCAGTCAGGTCATTGTTTCACTAAGCTGTGAGATCTATGCAGTTACACAATACAAATTCTATGTGCTTCAGAACAGATACATTCAATATCAATTTCTCTTTCAACTTTTCAAAGCACTACTGGAATGTAAGCACAAACTGAACGTCCGTTATGCTATTAACAGCCAAAAAGCAATTCTTTGCATCTACGAGTTTCACCGTGAGCACTGCACATCTGTTCAGGTCAGAAACTAAAAGGACGATACAACTTATCTGAGAGTCCGGGCTAAGTTAGGCAGGTGACACGTCATAAATGAAGTTGAAATCTGGCCAAGAAAAAGGCTAACCCACTTGAGAGAAGTGTTCTGGAATCTAATACTACAAGTGATCAAAATATCTTTCTTTCATCCTATGCCAACAGAATTACTTGCAGTAGTTCCAAGTCAAACACCTTGCTCCACTACCTGGGCTACCAACATTGCTTTTCCACATTTATTCCAGAGATTTCCCACTACAGAAATGCATTATAATGGCTGAAAACCAGAGCTCTATCACTATGAATTGCATGCACAATACTGGAGCTAAGTAAAAGCAGTTCCATCTTCTCCAGAACCTGGAATGCACACATCGGATACCATTCCGGTCAATTTACAGGTAACTCCAAGAATCAAGCTCACTGCAAACAGGAAGACATACTAGGGGAAAATATCTAAACACAATGAAGTAGAGCAAGTCAAAACTACTTTAACAGCAGAGATTATACTGATGCAAAGTCAATTAAATAAGTAAAAAGGGGGACTCCCAGAGAAAGATAGGTCATTAATCCTCCTGCCTTCGTTTGCCTCATTAGTAAAGTACTTCTACGAGACTGATTTTGAGTATAAATTCAGAAGATAACATAAAAGTGCTCAAATACTAGGGTGATAAATTCAAATAAATGTCTAATTAGTGTTCTCAATATTATGTCTCTGCCTTTATAAAGACTTAACATTTTCACACTGGGAAAGATAACAAAACCATTACCCAGGATTATAAACCTCTTAAATCTAAGAGTAACCAATGCTAGTTTTAAAATGCATGCAAATTGCTTTGATCAGGGATCACTTAAGACTCCATCAGGTCGATATTTCTTTATGCTTTTATCCGGCATTCCCAGAGTTTTGGAAAATTTTAGCTAAAGGTACTGTGTTTGTTGTAAAATTCCCTGTAAAGGAGCTTGACCTGAGAAAGCCAGTCACTCATGAAAAAAAATAGATTAATGGAAAATGTATTGTGAAATAAAAGCCTTTGTGCTTCATTTGTTTCCCTAAATAGCTTAAACTCTTGCCGGAAAAGAAATTCAGTATGCTTGCAATCATTCGTTTGCTACAGTTGGCTGAAAATATGAATTACCATACAGAAATTGATAATTTAAGAATTTGCTAGAAAGAAAACTAACTTATTGATTTTTGATTAGGGAAAGGTTTCATATTCCCATATCAAACTGAAGACAAATATAAAGAAATTGATGTGAGTTCCCATTTATCCCATATCCTAAAAATTTGGAAGAGGTGACAATGGCAGATTCTTCATCAACAAATCAGTTTCTCATGAGAAAGAAAACAGATTCTGTTTGGGGTACAAGGGAAAAAGAAATTTGATTAAGTATTAAAGGATTCTTCTAAAAGCAGGGGGGGAAGGGGAAGGAGGAAGTAAACATTCTTTTTTCCTCTCTTTCAATCAACTGTTGCCAAAATGCCTTGAGAATTTTTTGGTTTATTTTATTTAGAAAAAAAAAAAAACACAGTTACTTCTCTATCTTTTGGGTTGCTTAAATGTCTTTACAATGTAAGTCATGGCAGTTACAATCTACTCCAGACTACTCCAAGAACTGTCCTCCTACCAGGTGTTTCCGCACAACCAGAATGAACCACCACTTCTTGTAAACGAGGCAAGAGCAGAAACACAATGGCTCCAAGTTAAATGAACTCATCTGAAGACGACTAAAGACTGGTTGTAGACACTCAGAGACAGATCAGTTGCAGATGTACTGATGCCAAGTGAAACCTGTAAAATACGGTGTGGTGCCTTCTTATAGGGCTCAGGACATCTGCTGTGCATGCTTGTTCGTCCACTGTGCTACACCCAGCCCTAACCTCATCTCAAGTCAGTACTTTCATCCTACTGTACTACTCATATGTTTTTTTTGTTTGGTGAGGTCTTGTTTGTTTGTTTTGGCTTTTAAACATTGGTGAATGCTCAGGCAAACAAAGAAGGCTCACAACTATGTTTTGTCTCTTAAACTCACCCGTAATGTTGCAGTTAAATACATTTTTTAACTCAATCTTGGAGACGATTTTGTACTCCTACAATTGCACAATTTATCCAGTGTTCTATGGCAATTTAGGAATAGCACTCAATAGGTTTATTTTTAGTAAGTGTACCTCATTCACACATTTTGTAGCGCTGCATGGGGATCACTGATCTGTATGCATGACTGCAGTGATAAGATCTGGCAACATTCTTTAATAACTGTTTAAACTGTTCTAGTCGTGTGCTTCAAGCAACATACAATTATTCCAACACCTAAAAAGAGCTTTTCCACTTGCAGTATTTTCCACTACTCAATATGTGCACCCTTGCAATCTGATAGTCAAGATTTTCCATTATTTCCTTTATTTGATTTATTCCTTCACAGGCAATGGACAAAGCATGTACACGTATTTCACAAAAGACAGCTTAAATGTAATTTGCAAAGGCTGTAACGAGAGACCCTTATTTTGATGCACAAATTCACAAAGATCAGGCTGAATAATATGATGTCTATCACTATATATTTATATAAATATAGAGAACCATCTTGGTAAAGACAAAAACTTTAGCAAAATTAGAAAGATGACCTCAGCATTTGGCATGATACTGAACAGAGTTAAAATTTATACTGTAGCTTAGACAGGTCAAAATTGCTTTGTATTTTTCAGTTTGCAACAAATTCTCTTAAGATATGTTCACTGCAGCATCACAGAAGCTCTTTCTACTTGATCTCTAAATGCCCTAGAATGCTTCTCCTGTACAGTAACATCTCCCAAGACAGACAAAATAAATTGAACTTGTTAAAGTTATCACAGACGTAGATTTTGGATCAGGTATAACACTTTTGTTGATATAAAAGAAGGCAGAGGTTTGGGTGAAGCAGGGATAAATGAAAGTCGGCCTCCGGGAGGTAAGGCAACCTGCTGGCCAGGGCTTCCATCGTGTGCAGTGGAAGAGATCTCAAAACCCCACTCCACTTGGCTCTTGCTTCCCAGGTCAAAGTTTACTAATGCTTGAATGTTGAATGAATGAAACTCTAGACCAGGTAAAGCAACATGCCATTTTTCTAATGTGAACGCTCTGGCATATAATATATGCAGTATGAGGGCTGTGGCATTAACAAAATTCCATAAGGAACTATGCATCTGCAGTTCGAGCTGGTAGAGAAATGAAATCACAATATTTGCAAGCCAGGGAACACAACACGAAAGAAACTACACTGTTACCTGGAAAAGACATTACCATGGAAAGAGGAGAAATTACGTCTTTGTTTAATTAAATGGTTATTGTGAGGGGGTTTGTCTTCCACTAGCACCCCCCTGCAATAGTGGTATAAACCTCTACTACACCTTCAATTGTTCCCACCTTCCATAAACGTAGTATTATTCCAAGTTTAACTTACAATGTGAAATGCATCTTATCCTTATGATTCCCTGGGATTTCAGTATAAGTAATCGTAGCGTTACAAAACAAACCTGACAGCCGATGTGTTAGCTCAATATGTCAAAAAGACAGGCAGTAAAGCCTCTCAGTGGCTGTGGAACATCTACTGTCACCTCTCATCAGATGACGAACTGAAAACGCAGCAAGTCACAGGTTTCCTTGTTCTATTATATGAGTCAAGGGCGTTATTCTAAAGAGGTTGTTCCATCTCTCAGACAAGACTTAGCTAGAAACGTGAGCTGGAAACATTGCCTCATAGCAGTCGCATGTAATTTCAAACATGCAATCCTGGTGCTTCCTTAATTGAAGTGACTGACATCAAAATCAAGGTGAAATTCCAAGCACCTTGAGTCACTCTTGAAGCTAGAAAAGAGTTGTAGGCACCAAACAGACAACACTGCTTCTCTTCTTGGTCATGAAAGTTATAGATGCATTAATTAAAGCAATCCCATTCATTTTACTGGGAGATCGAGATCACCGATGCCCTCACAGATGCTTTATTTCGCTAGCGACTTAAACTGTTAGGCATGAGAAGACAGCAGAGCTGATCATAAAAGTGTTACCGTACAATGTCAGAACCACATCCGGAAGCCACTATGCCTCAGTGTTGCAGAAGAGTCTTGGTTGAGACCTCACAATATACTGAGTACCACTGCGGGGAGGTTTGTCAATGGAAACGTTATTCTGGTGGAGGGAAGGGAAAAAAAGGTTCAGAGTTGTGTTGTGGTTTTGGTTTGTTGATTTGGTTTTGGGTTTTTATTTCTTTACTTTGTCTTTATTTTAAAGACGCAGTTACAATGACAAAAGAGGCTTCCAATACCTAAGAAACAATTACTGACTTCGATCCACAATATATCTACATATGTATTTCATACAATGACTATTCTATACGTTCATTTAAGGCAACAAATAACGGACAACTTTTCTGAAATCATACAATAGATGCAGATGAATTTGATGCTGAAGTTTCATTAGATACAGTTGTGCGTTTAGTTGTTGACCTATATTATACTTAGTATGCTTAGTGGTTTAAGACATTAATCTGTGTTATCTATTTTATTCAAAGGCCACCTATTGCAGATTTAAAACCGGAAAAAAAATATCATGTAAAGGTCTTAAGTGGTGAGCAGCTTTGTTCCCCTGAGGTATTCAGTTCTAAAATAAATAACGAAACAGGTACTTAAGAGTTTAAGCACTGGAATTAAAACCATGTATTTCAAAAGAGTCAGGGTGATGTCCAGCCTTCATTTGCCTCAACATTATTCACATCCGAAGAGGCTGAACTTCTGTTCTTCTGAAATTGTTTTGGTTGCAAGAACATGTAGTAGCTCAAAAGGGATAGTACCATCTTTACCGCAGACATATTAGACATATTTCCAAAACATTCCATTTTATTACTAACAAATGGGGCTGGATTTGTAGCAGAACTCAAACAATTTCAAAGAAAATAAAACAATTATGACTCAGCTTATGCACAAACTCCTTCGCTGTTTGTATTTACCAGCACTGCATAAGTCAGAGCTATTATCAATTCCTTTAATAATTTGTCAGTCTGATTCTAGAAGATTATCTGGGCTAGAAGAATCCTCAGCTAACAACAACTATATGATGTTACAGAGCTTTATAGCAGTATTCAACATAGATACTAGATTGTTTTCTCCTAGAGATACGTTCAGTGATCCAATAACATTCCTAGACATTTTAAGGCTGTACACCCTAGAAAAACTAGTTCAAAAAGGAACGAGATGCACCTCTTGTAAAGTCTCAAAAAACGTAACTCATGTTTGAAATATGTTTTTTCTAATAAAAAAAATATATTTTCTTATTTCTGAAAGCACAAGTCAAGGACTAACAAAATGCTGCTTTTCAGGCATTCCCAGCAAGAAACCACAAGTTTCTGAGGCACGTAAGGCTTCTTGGCTACCTCCAGCGCTGCCCGTGTGCGGAGCTGGCGGCCAGCCTGCAAACAGCACAGTAGCCAGCTTCCGCGCGGCCAACTGCACGGAAAAAAGGGCATCAGATGGAGAAGCTGCGTGTTGCCAGTTACTGCCTTCTACCTCTGCTGTAAAGCGTCCTTACGCGGCGACAGCATGGACGCGTTCACACCACGTCTCATTATGCTAAATCAAACCTGCTAGCAACTATGTGCCAAAAGGAGAAAAAAAAATAAAAAGAATTTGTAAACATTTTGGGGGGAGAAAGGACATGACTATAGGCTACGATGGCTACAAATGACAGATGTACTTGCAGCAGACAAAAAAAAAAAAAAATAGCCATGCAGAGTCAAGCAAATCCGTTTGTTGCGCACTGTGCTACGCAAGAGCTGTGCCTCCCAGCCTGCTGCCCCACGGCAGAAGCTGTCAACCCGGGATAAGCAAAACCACAAAGCAAGCAACCTGATTTAGCAAAAAAATAGAGTTGCTCACTTATTTCAGCAAATGACAGGTTTAATGAACACAGCCACTCTACAGATATTTTTTTTTTTTTAGCAAGCATTCTGAAACAAGACCAGTTGTGGGAAAGAGGAGTCCATCATTCTCCCTCAGTAGGGCTAAACTCGTCAGCTCGGAACGGTTCTATTCGCCCAGCCCTGTGGATAAGCCACTCTTTTGTTTCATTTATAATTTTTCAAAATCTTGCCACAAAACATGTATCATGCCAAAGTCTAAACACTCTTTCCACTGTAGCCATTATTGAAGAGTATATATTGCTCCCGACTTCATCTTGTACAACTTGCCATTCGTACTTCCCAGCTTTACTGCCCTAACTGTGTAATGCACAGTTCTCTTTAGACATGGCCCCTTTCTCTCCTTTCTACTTTCTTAATATATGTAAATATACAAGAATTTTCAAAGCCATCTAACAAAAACGGATATCAATTTCTCATTAGAAATCTCTGCAGCAGCTCTGGGAACCTCAGCCTCCCCTCTGTGATTTTGTTAAAAGAAAAAAAATCCATGTAAGTGGTCAAAGAATTATTGAAATTTTTATTGCAGGGATGTATTTTTTTTAATTTATTCATGAGGAAATATTTTTAAAGACTCTGTTCAGTTACAGAGGATTTAACACAGCGTTATTACATAACTAGTTCAACAGCTTCCCCCACCATCTACTTTTCTCTGCATGTAAATTTTTTTGAAGTTATTTCTAAGGCAATAACTCGATATCAAAAGTTTAATTTCAGAGTGTGACAGATGACAAATATCTTCTTCCTATTTAAATGCTCCCCCCACAGTGCTATTCTAGTCTGTGCAGAATATAAATGACCGACTGAAGGGAAGAGGAAAAAAAAAAGAGAAAATTATGAAGTATTTTCATTATAATCTAGTCAAAAGCATTTTTCAAAGTTTTTCATTAAAATCTGCATTTAAGAGAGAATCAACACAAAGGGGAAAGAAGTTACCCTCCCCAAATGATGCTGATTAAAGTACATTTCTTCACGAGCTTCAAAGATTTGCTTGGCAATACATCACACTCTCATTTCCTCCCAAGAAAAAAAAAAGTGCATTTAGAATTTATGCTAGCTACATTTATTGTAAACACATTTATGCCACTGCAACAAAGGAATGCTGCCCGGCTGCTCCACGTATACAGAAAGGACTAATTTCTGCAACCTTCGGGTAGTACAAAGGACTGAAAGGATGCGGCGGTTCAGCATGTGCTTAAATGCTGAACGTGGCCACAGCTCAAAAGCTCACAGGACTGCGAGCCCTCATGGAAGGAAGATGAATCAGACTTCACATCACACCCACCCAGCTATCTAGCAAGACTGTTAACCTTTTTAGTAATGCAAAGAAAATAGGTTTAATGTACTGCTCTGCTTGCTGTTCTACCAGATGTTAGCAAGGACATCTGTGACTGACTGCATCACAGGACGGGCGATGCTGTTACTGAGTTTCATCACGCTGCTATTTTTTCAAATACTAAAGGATAACAAGAATTTTCTTTTTTGTGTTCCCTGCTGCTTCTTTTTTACCTGACTATCACTTGGAAGATTCTCAGCTGATGTGCACAGGAAAATAACTTCACTCCATTAGAGAGAATCTCCCTCAACCAGCAGAGAAAACTGCGCATACACTTTAAGTCAACCCTCAAAAGGGCTATAATTCTGTTCTCATTTAGTTTTGCTGGCTGGTGGAGCATGTATCCTGCTGGATAAAGGTCATATCCATAGGCAAGGCCTGCCAAGGGATAACCTGCAGCTTAGCTAAAGATCTTCTCCCAGGAAAGAGCAATAAAACGCTGAAATTACAGCAGTTTGCCAGGGAGGCAAATCCTAACTGTAAGCATTTTACTGTGAATTTAGAGAACTAGAAGCACTCCCACCATTTCACACAATGCTTTAACACACCTTCTTTCTGTTTTATCCGTATACACTGTTTGAAGGACAGTGCCTGTATTGAGGGGCACAGCGCAGCACTAGGAGCTCAAGCACAGACATACTTCTGTAGAGCTCTTCCGGAGTAATTTATACTTGATAACAACATCGTATTGATAGGGGGATATATTATTGCTGGTTCTGGAGGCAGCTCAGCTAACTCTACTTAGCATCCCACTTGCATTGTAGACATAACACGGGATTTTCACAGTAGGCTTATTCATGCAAGTAAGATACCTGCCTGGACCAAAAGTTTGGGATTACTGAAGAAGCGATTAAAAGAGTTCCTAGAAAGTAATCTGAGCATTCATCAGGTGCATCCAAACATTCTGGATTTGAGAAAGGATTTACACCTCCCTGTTCACATAGTTGTGGTTAAACTGTTTTCCTGACAAAATTTTACCTACAAATTAATTTATTTTCTCTTTTAAGATCTTCCAAAGCACCAGAAAAGTATGGTAACAACATATCCAAGAAAGATTGTTTATGTAAAGATGCCTTCCAGTATTTTTTAAAACTAAGTTCAATGTAGTTGTCAGATCTGGTTTTCCCATCACTTATAGTAACCACACACAACATTCATTGCAAGTGGTTATTAATTACACATGCTACAACTTGAACTATTGCAAGGTATCTTGCCACAGCAGTCCCACACCACCCATCACTCTTACAGAAGTTAAAAAAAAAAAGTAAAAAGAAATACAAGCTAGCAGAGGATTTGCACCAACTACATTGCTGTCCAGAGGAATCACAAAACCCTGAACATTAAAGACTATCAATATATTAGAACAAAAGAAAGGATGGAGAAATGAAACACAGATACATCCCAATTTTGTCACAATGATCTGTAGATAAAGCATTCTGCTGGCCAAAGGAGTGTTGTCATTCTGTTCCGTGTATAAATATAGTAACTGCCATACACAAATGCAGCTCTAAAATATCTTTCAATTGTGTGTTGGCTGATTTTGACCCCTCTAGTTCAAGGAGAAAAAAAGAATTTCCCCTCTTCACAGAGAACAAGCATTGCTTCTGCAGCACATTTGGTCGATCATTAACAAGAATTCTGTCACGGAGTTTATAAGCAGAGATATACTTATCAGGAAAGTAAACAAAGATTACAGGTAAAGCCTATGCAGACAAAAAAAGGCTGTCAAACTGTCTGTCTTCAACAAAATTCTCAATCAGAGTTCCTGGAGTTATTAGAATTTAACCACCTCCCTTAACATTCATTGTTGTTGTTTATTGTTGTTGTTTCCTCTATTTCTAGAGAAAGAGTTCCAAAGTTTTCTTGATACAGGTCAGAAAACCAGTGCAGATAAAAGGAAAATCAGCCTGATGAATCATCTCTATCCCCAACTAGAAGCGTAATACTTTGATGTCATCATCCTTCCTTTTCTTTTTCCTTTCCTTCCCTTTTTTCTGCCTTGATGTCACCAACATCAAGGTCAGGGCAGACTGAAAGCTGCCTAATGAAGTTCCAAAGTAGTATAGGCAGAACTATTCCCAAATTATTCCTGGTCTAATTTAAAGCAACAACTCTTACAAGGAACAGGATTATAATCTTGATACGGTGGTATGTGCTAGTGTAGAAAGACACAAAAATTCACAGAAGATTAGATATTTCATAGTATTTCCTCTGATCTTGCAACTTTTACAGTTTCTTTACGACAGTAGTTTCCTCAGCAATAACAACAATAATAAACAAGGTAGTTTTGAAGTATGTGAATAATGGTGGGGCCATAATGAGAATTTATGAAATTTTTTATGTCCTCATACTAAGGCATTATGTATGCCAAGAAGCGTCTGAAGCAGATTTCTCTGCAAATTAATCTGTTGGCTCTTTATGCAAGACATGTTATGCTTTGCCTGTTTATTAACGTCTATGACTCAAAAGCAGCAATCAATTAAATTTTCTCTGATTAACTAAAATACAGAAATTATTTTCATAGCACATATAGAAGTGGTTCAAGATGAATTCTTTCAATTACAAAGCAGACAACAGGCCATTTTATCAATTAAAATGTAACGATGAGATGCAAGTGAAATTTTTTCTTGTGGCTGACAGTTAATTCTATTCCTAAACTATTCCTTTTAGCGTCTGTGGATGGACCTTTGAAAGAATCCTTAAAGAGCTGTTTGGAGGAATATTGTTTCATTATGTGTATTTTAACGTGCCCAGCACTATTCCCTGCAAGCTCTTCACAAAAGAATTCACTGGAGCACACCACCAAATACTCTTTAAATACCAAGTGATTATAATCTCTTTTCTATTAAAGGCAACACTGGTCTTTCAGCGAAGCACGAAAGAAAAGCAGTGAGTATTTTAAAACATTTCTTAGCTCTTCAAGCCTTCTCCTGCACAGCTTTCCCCCACACTATTGTCACAAAAAGGCAATGCTGACAGCTCTTCAGGCTCCAGCAGGAAGCCACCCACACACAGATCCAGAAAAATTCCGCCTTGATAAACTGGCTTCTCCTGGCCAGGCCTCGATGTGACGTCGCACCTCTTCCTACAGCAACACGGTGCTGGCAGGATCTCCCTCTGGGGACTCATCATCTGCCACAGAAAGCAATTTGCAACCGACGGTGTTGCTTCCAGCCCACTTATCTATAGCATCCAGGAGCAGAGCAGGCTACTGTGCCTTTTGTGAAGGCTCCCATTCCATCTCCTGTCTACCCTGCCCTCAAAACCCACTATGGTCTCAGGAGGTGTGCTCCCCACGCGTTCCGAGAAGCCAAAAGTCGGCCGACTATACGGCTTCCCCTCAGCGGTAGGAAGTTTCACAGGCAGGACCGAGGAGCATCTGCAAATGGAAAACGCAGTCTGCTGGAAGCGACTGTGCTGCAAAAGGGCAGGCAAACAGAGGCAACACCCAGCTTACGGCCCAGGGCAGTAGCACAAAGGATGACCATGCCAGCTTAGTTTCCTGGTAATTACCTACCTAAGGAGACATTGGTCACCTGTATTTTCACAACTGTTAGAATACACTTCAGCTGAAATTTTCCATGACAAGGGGTTTTGCTAACCTCTGTACGTTTTCTAGGTTTAAAAAAAAAAAAAAAGATCCCTTACTATGGATCAGAGATTTTTGGGTTTACTCGTTGGGTTTCTGTGCAAGGGAAACAACACTAGTTAACACATATAGCTAGAGTAAATCGATTGTTCAAGACTATTTCTAAGCACGTGAACAAATACTTGAGGAAATAGAGATGTAAAATAAGACTGTTTTAAAGGTTATAACACTGAACTATTTTTATCTTCCTTTTCTAATGAAGTGTGCCTTTTGACAAGAGAAAATGGAACGGGGATCCAAGGGAATAAAAGCACTGTCATCGACTAAAGAAAATGTAACATGATTTCAGTTGTACCAGAGATAAGACACATTAGATGCAAATACATGCAAAAATACTATTCATAAAGTGTTTCAAAGTTGTAAAGAGGTCTCAAACAACTTTTTTGTAAAACGTGTCAGTCTCAGAATAAATGCAGTTGCATTAAATTGTGTGAGATGTGATGTAATTAATTGTAAGTGATGTATTGAATTTTTGTGAGATTTTTGACCCTCAAAATCATCAACCTCTCGATCCTCAGTGGCTTCAGCATGCCCAAATACGGCCGAGCCAAGCACACGGCAATCTTAGTCTTACACACAATGGTCAGACACATTTACTGCCTCAGTGACGATCATATGATGAGAATACATCAAGACTATGTATATTCTGATGTCAAATATTTAACTTTATACAACAAGCACCGCAATGCCAAATTAATGAAGCTGGAAAGCAGTATAAATCATGATTACTATTTCTTTCAACAAGGAGAAGTGAGCCAACAAATAAAAGTTGGCAAAACATTAGTACTACTTTTCAGTAACTGTATGCAAAGGTAGAAATGCACCAGGCCGATAGTTGTCCTCAAAACAAACTAGAACCAATACAGACACTGCTTACCTATCACTTATAGGTACTGGCATCATTATTGTTCCAGGTTTCCCCATATGGATCCCTCCAGATAACAATTCTGTCACTGTTTCTTCAATTATTGAGCCATGTAAAAAGCTCTTCTCACGGGTACTTCTGGTACATATAATGTACACCACAAGCAATGTTTTGTTTTGCAGCCTGGCTTTATTTACAGCTTGAGCTGAAGAAGACTCTCCAGACATCTACAATAGTACCACAAAAGCCATTTCTCCAGCTTCTAATAGGGCTACAAAAAAAGATCTGAATAGCTGCTTTTTCAAGCAGCAAATATCTCTAACACCACTAGAAACTACAATCGAAAAGCAATGCAAAGCCTTTCTTTACCTCCACCAAAATTCACTTGCTTTTCTGTAACTCCATTACAATTTACACCTGGTAAGTAGGAAACACCTCTAGTCATGATACTAAGCCACGACCAGTTTTCACAGAATAAAACCTGCCTCAGAGCAGCATGCTGCTGGTGAATTCTGCTTCCACAGACAGGTCAAACACAGACAACATTGAAGAACCATGATTTGTCCTCAGCCAAAAGAGGGGAGGGAGTCAGGGGGCAGAAATAAAAGTTCAGTAGTTAGGTGATGTGCCATGTGTTTTGCCCATAGCCCTCCAGCAGCTGAGCTCCAGGCACCACAGAAACAGCTTTTGCCTGCTTTGTTTTTTATTTTTTCCACTTCTCTCTCACATTTTGCTTCTTAGGAACAGAATAGTCTTTCACTCCAACAGTTGAGCTTAGGCAAAAGTTTGTCTAAAAAAATGAAAAACATTTTCAAACAAAAATGAAAGAATAAGTTAAAATAAACAGCTTGATTTATCTGTGTTTGGTTTTGAGGTGTAATTTAAAAAAAAAAAAAAAAGAAAAAAGAAAAAAGCACTGAACTGCTCAAGTTGTTTAAAAAGAAAACCATAAGTACAAATTGCCACAGCAAAAAGCAACAAAATTTGTAACATTTTCAATCTTAGCAGACTTGTATCATTTTGTTTTCTGTTAACAGTTAAAGCTTACCTCCTTAACCCCTACATTGTGTTCAGTGCCAAAGACTCAAAGAACCATATTCCCCCAAATACTTCTCATATGAATAGCACATTATATTTACTATTTGATACATTTATAGTGCTACCAGTAGCACACTAAAGGGATACTTATGAAAAAGGCTAGATTTATTTCCAGCAAATAAAAAGCCATAAAGCTTTCCATCCATAGAGGACCAAGCTAATCATGGTCCATTCAACCGCCATACTCAAAACACTAATTTAAGACAGTTTGATTACTTTCCTACTGAGAACAGATGGCTTTTGTATCTAGATAAATCTCCAACATGAGTTTATGAAGTCAAACGGTTAACAAGGACCCAGGTATTCTGACACAAAAAGGCGTAATTCTTCAATAGTCTAATTTCCACGGGCCGAAAGAGCACACAAAATTTCCCAGCAGTCATACATAACAAAATATTTCACATTGCAAAGCAAGAATGCATTAATTTTACTTAAAACTTCTCCATTCCCATTTTACATACTTATATATTTAGCCAAATAATGGACATTTTCTCCTATTACACTCTCTGCTCTTACTTATTACTCTTACTACTTGAGATTCCAGCTGTTCCCTTCAGCCAGCACAAAAAGGTCCATTTTTGGAGAAGCAGGGAACAAGAAGGTTGTTTTGGTTTCTTCAGTAAGTCCATTTTCAACTGCCTCAGATTGACCACCTCAAACCAGTAATAAGCCTTACAGTAGCCTTAGTCTCCATCTTTTCATTTACTTGCCTTTACTACCCATAAACTAACAAAATAACAAGCTTTCAGGGACATTCGAAGTGACCCATACCCATTGATGCCAGTTGAAAAATATATGTTTTATTGCAATATCCTTCAATCAGGATCCTGCTGCAAAGGAACACTCTGTATGAAACAGACATTTTCCCTTATAGGTGAAAAAAGGATTCCTTCCTTATTTTATTTTTCTTTAAATGAAAACTGCTCCATTACACGCCATGTAATAATAAATTCTCCTCATCAGAGAGCTTTTCTGTAGTGTCTGAAGGTACATTTTATCTTTCATTACTACATGTTGCATTTTTAAAAATCAATGAAAACATAAGATAGCAAACCCAAACGAAATAGGTTTTTTACCCCCAGGTTAACACACGAGCTGTGCCAGGTGAACAGATCGTGGAAGTCTTCCAGCCGAAGAGCAGTACATCACAGCCGTGTGAAGCATCTTCCTCAACACCTGGTATTTATGACAGGAACTATTCCACTAACAGAGTACAGAAAAGAATATTCTGACTGTCTTAGGCATAGAGGTTTGGCATGAGAAGCTAACAGAAATACCGGCATTTGTCATGTTAAGACATCAAAACTTTTAACACTACATGAAAACAGAGTAGATGATTCATAGAGCAGCAAACTGTTCTCAAAGTCAATAATTTATTATTCTATAGGATGCAGATCAATACCTTTCAGCTTTATCAACTGTTCTGCTCAAGTTATCGTTCCTGCTGCACCTTTACTTCACAGAGAAGAGGTTTAAATCAAAACCACAGAACAAAAAAAAGAGATGATGTGCCAGTGGGGAGGTCCAGACCAGATACAAGTTCCTCTATGTGCCTCGCAACCCCCTGTGAGCCAGATACCGAGAAGTGCTCAGCACCACAATGAAGCAATCAAATTTTCAAGTCCCATTGCCACCAACAGGAGTTGCCAGAGAATCAGCACATTTACAAATCCTGCCGCTAAATGCAAGAACTGTGTAAGCGGAATTCATTAGGTAGTGGAGGAGAAGACTAAGGGAAGAAGACACCATTGGAAATCTCAGGACCATGTCTGAAGGCAGAATTCCTATTGGAATACTAACATTTACACATATCACTGGACAGCCAGCTTGCAAAAAGGCAAAACAAACCGACGACAAAACCACCCTATTGCTTCCCTAATGCTCAGGCACTCCCTGCCCTGACATACAAACACACACACAGCTTATGTGGTTTGCACACACCTAAAAGAAAAAGTACTAGTGCAAGCTTCTGGGAGAAGTAGCTCAGCAGTGAAAGGGAGATGGAAGAATGGAACACTACCTTAAATAATCCACACTGAACATTGTTAAAAATCTCCTTTCAGTTTTACAATCATTTGCATGTTTTTGTTCCTTTCAATGGCAGCTTGCAAATCTCACTGAAGCTTAATAAAAATTATAGTGTTTCATGAATATAAGCTATTAAAAGAGCTGCCATAACAAGAAATGGCAACTCTAATATATCCCATCTGTTTGAATGGTAACAAGCCCATGCAAAACTCATTGCAGGGTCAGAACCCAATTATTGTCCTTTGGATCATTCAGTGCAAACAATGTTCATGTCATAGAATCATAGAATGGTTAGAGTTGGAAGGGGCCTCAAAGATCATCTAGTTCCAACCTCCCTGCCATAGGCAGGGACACCCTCCACTACACCAGGTTGCCCAAAGCCTCATGCAACCTGGCCTTGAACACTTCCAGGGATGGGGCATCTACAACTTCTCTGGGCAACCTGTTCCAGTGCCTCACCACCCTCAGAGTGAAAAATTTCTTCCTTATACCCAATCTAAATCTGCCCTCTTTCAGTTTATATCCATTGCCCCTTGTCCTATCACTATGTCAGCTCAGGTTCCAAAAGCAGAAACAAGCAAGGAGAACTGCAGCTCCCAAGACTTTACTATGCCCATCAGATATTTCTCAGGTTTCAAAACCTTTTCAGTGTTCACTTGGAATTGATTTCGCACAATCAGAATTTGAATTGGAATTTATTTGTAGATAGTGACACTTGTTTGTCAGAGTACTGCTAACCTGTTCGGTGAGCTGCTCCCAAGATACACACCTTTGACTCTGCAGTGTGAGATTTGTGGCAGCCAGGGCCTGTGTAGACTTCAAAAATCAAAGCACATAGCTAGAGTATTTTATCTTCTCTATTTATAAAGCTTTTTTAAACCTAAACGTACATGTAAACATTAGCCCATAACGCTGGTTGGACAGCTGGGCTCCTTCAACACGCACCAATCTACTTGCAGTAAAGAACCAACCCACACATCAGACTGCCTCCAGCGTCATCATCCCTTTTGCTGGAGGTAGAAGCTCAGTGGGAAAGTAGTAAAACATTTTATTACTTTTGTCAGAAAAGAAAACACAGATTATGGATGTGATCATTGCTACTCTCCACTGAGGTTTGCCGTAGGAACAAGATAAAATTTTCAAAATTTGCATGCCTTCGAAATAGTAAACCCACCAAAATACTGAAAAGAAAAGCACGTCCCTAGACAAAACCTTACTAATAAATAAATAAATGTATAAAATAACAAGGAAGAAGGTTAATAGCTGCAAGACAAAATTTCAATCAGTAGGTCAGAAGTGATCTTACATTATTCTATTGTACAATAGAAAAAGAGAACCTAGTCTCGGGCAGGGATGAGAGCTTACAAAGCAGCAATTCTGGATCTTTCTCAAGGAAAAGTCTTCGTGCCGCAGTGAATGACTCAATGAGTGAGACCTCTTTAAAAGCCTGAACGGCACTTGAGTGGGACTGCTCATAACAACCTTCAATGATGGGACTGTAGTCTCAAAGTTGTTTTGAAATCAGAACAGTAATTTTTAAATTATGAAGACTTAATTGTCCAAAGGGATGCCATTAAACATTGAATGACCAGGGAAAAAGTAACCAAATTATCTTGACCTTGGAAGAATGGGATCAAAGTCTGGACCAGAACCCAAAGCTTACAGCAGACTCTAGTCTTTGCATTAGATCAAAATAGGTGCTCCAGATGCAGTCTGCACTATGAGATCCTTCTGCAACTCAGGCCCATCTCTATTAAAAGCAAATACTTGTTTCAAAGCATTTATCATGTAATAGCTTTGGTAAACTATTGAGCACAGTAACTAGCTTCAGATGCTTATCTTAACACACTTGACAGATACCAAACCATCTCAACATAAATAAAAAAAGAAAAACAAAAACAAAAAAAGTTAGAAAGGAAACCAATTAGACAATACACAACATCTCCCATTAAAAAAAGAAAACAAACTAAACCCAAAAACCCAAACACCATCCCTTCACTTATTCTTTTCTACTACTTGACTAGAAACTGCTTTTGAAATTAGTCTACTACAAACAAGTTTATAGACCCTGAAAGCAAACTGAGCACTATTTATTTTTTCCTTTGCAACCCTGCAGGACCAGCACCTAGAGCAGAGCTAAGCTTTGGCTCACGTTTCTTTGATCTTGGAAAACCAGGTTCTGCCAAAACGTTCTAACAGCCCTGCAGGGTTAAGAATAAAAAGCAAGTGAGGCTCTTACATATTCACCAGAGCTAAGGAGCTACTTCTCAGGTAGCCTAGAAGCAGACCTTCCACAGATGCTTTCATGGCCCACACCTCTTGCAATGCAACCACTCACACTGTGAACTTGTACAATAAGCATCAGCACACCACCGCGTGATCAATTAATTAATGAGTACTTAATATTCAAAAGGAAAAGACAGCTAATTCCCTCACTGAGATTAAGAGAGCTTTTATCATTAGTGGCAGCTACAGGTATACCTGTGGTCCTACAGCTCAAACATAACATTTGAAGCCCATGGGCTGAGACAGGTCTACTAAAGCTGTTCACAGAAGGACAATTTCTCTTTTCATACTCGCTTCCTGCTAATTTTGTTACTGCCATACCAGTAATTACTGTTTCTAAATGCCTTCCCTACTTTCTTCAATTTTAATTATACTGTGTCAGCACCTAAAAACGTACAAATCATGCACAAGACAAAGAAGATGCATTTCCTGCAGAGGCTATAGAGGTTTCAAAAGAAAGAATACAAGAGCAAGGCCCCATCAGGCAGAAGACACCAGCTTCACTTTGCATAGCGAGTCCCAGATAGGGATAAAAATAAACATGAATTTTTGAAGGGCCAGGACAGAGCACCATAAGACAAAACTGAACTGCAAAAGCCAATAGAGGCAAACGATTTTTCCCTGACTCTTACCCTTACTTGCCATTCTCCCGAGACTCCTTTCTCCCTAAAAAATGATGTCCAAAAAAAAAAAAAAGGCTTGCTTGTCACACCCTGCAAGTAATAGAAAAACAAAGCTCACGATCAGCTTTTAAAAGATTTTTCTTCCTTTCCCCTCCAGCTTTTCTATCACAGCTATATTACCTCCCAGGGCAAACATGATAGCCCATTCCAATAACAACGTACATCAAAACATTTACACAGGTGGTAACTTTTCTTTGCAGACAGCTTTCCTGGGGAGAAGTGCAGCAATAAGCATCTCTCCCTGCATCCAGCACCTGCAAACAGACCTTCAACAGTCGTCTTCATTGCTAACTGAGCAGGTTAGATGAGTGCAGGCTCATCTTCTCTGCAACTGTTTATAAATCACTGCAGAACATCTACCTGTGAGAAGCTCCTTATTAGAAGTATATAAAATAATTTCTATAAAAGCATTCTGATGGATCAATATGACTTGTCTTTAAAAGTAAGTAAAGGTCAGAGAACTAGAGTCACGAGTAAGATCAACAGCCATGGTTCAACTTTCTCAGATACAGTTAAGTTCAAAAAAATCTTCTCCATCAGACTTAAACCTGCTTCCCCATCTCCAGAAAACACGGTTGGAAAGGCCAGGGGAGCCTATGACGGGGCCTTTTGAGGACACCGTTTTCCCTCTGCCTGTTAAATAAGGTTGCCTTCCAATTCTAAGCTATTAAGAATTCATTCCTCTTCTCGTGTGAAAGGGAATTACCTAATTCATCACAGTTCAGCCTTACTCTCATAATAGCACCCACAATTAGGGCATGTGTCTGTAATATTTCCTCAGAAAGTTAACCCTTCTTCTAACCCTTGAAGTCTTTATCCATTCAATGGAAAAGCCACTAAAGCTATGAAAAGAAAGAGCTGAAAGATGGATCCAAAAAGGAACTAAAGCCCTGCTGGGCTAAGCATACAACCTGAGCAACTTCTTCATTTATAGGTCTCTGGCTCCCACAGCAGTAGTCAGTGTCCTGTTTTAGGGACGTGGACTCCCTATGGGCACAAATCAGGATACATCTAGAATGGGATCCACCAAGAAAACACACAAGTGTTCATACCTGGTGCTCCTTCTCAGATCTTAGGAGCTTCCTATTAAGAGATACTTTTTTTTACAAGGGATTTGTAAAATCTTCCGCATCTGAGGGAATGCTCCTGAGATTAATTTGTCACATAAAAGGAGCAAAGCATCATTATTGCCTTCGCCCCCTCTTACTGTAGCCACCACAGCTTTGCATAGTGCCACTCTGGAAGATAAATTATATTCTTCTTATTGAAGCAAGGCTAATACATGAAGGACAAAGCAGAGAACTGTTGCAATGACGTTTACATGCCCTCCACCCGACAGAGAGTATAATCCAATGTGCCTATATTTTACAAATAGAAAGTAAAACTGTTTCTTCTACTGTCATCCATTTTACATTCTTTCACATCTCACTGAGTAGCTTGTTTTACCAAAGAGCTCTCTGAAGGGCACTAGCAGATCAGGAAGCAACATTTTATAAGCAAAACAAAACATACTGCTTTGCTCAAGTGACATACATTTAGTACTTACATTGTTTATTATTTATTTTATAAAATATTTCAGAGGAAAGAGGGGTAAATATTTTGATCTAATGGTAAAATAGCGATTTAACATCATTTTAAAATTCTGCTGGCACTGTAATTGGTTGGCTGTGTTACTTGCACACTAACAGAAGGACACACGAGTTACTTAAGGGATTATATGAAAAATGTCCAGGTGGGAGTCACTTCTTAACATCTAAAAGGAAAAAAAAATTCCTACATAAAACTTTTTTTTTTTTTCAAAATCACCAGATATCATCTTATAAAAACAAAAAATACTTCCCTGCCTCATTAGAAGCATACTATACAATGACTATTTGAAAGCTAACAGCCAGTTTCTCATCTTAGGTCTTAGAACAGACAAAGGGAAATTTAAGTACTTCTCAAAGCCTTCAGGTAACTCAGGAAATGTTTTAGACCAGCATCATTTCTTGAAGGGCTTTAGCAGCTAAGATTTTAATACAGTATAAATTAAACTTTCTTCCAGAAAGTTTAACAATATGTAGCACCTAGCTCCTTTCGTCTGACTTCACGAATAAACCAACAGTACAAGCTCTAGAGACAAAGCTTTTGCTAATGTATCAAAAGCACATTTTTTCTGCAATGTTTCAACACTGACACACACATGGAAGTCAAACGCTTTTGCTAGAGAATTTTGCTCCACAACATATCAAAGTAAAGACACAGGAGCCAGTTCTAATCTCACTTAGCACACTGGAAATGCAACTCCATTAACATTCAACAGACTTCAGCTCAAAAAAGAATTTAGCGTAAGTATTAATTATGCAAATTAAATAAGTATATGCTTTTAAATATATTTAACTTATGGAAATGACCCAAAATTCTGACTTAATTAAAATTATTGTTTAAGTACCACAGTTTAGTTTATTTCAATGTCAGATTAATTTGAGGGGGGGTTGGTATCATTTGTTTCCAAAAATGCTTCTGGCCTCCTACCTTAACTATGCTGCTGCTGCAGAGTAACATGCTGCAGGTACAGCCTGTTGGGCAGGTAACATCTCCATTTTGGTCAAAATTTTCAATGAAATAAGAGAAAAAAAGAGAAAAGGAGCAAGAACAACATTTTTCCAGATAGTTCTTTGTTAATTTGGCATCAAATCTGAGATAAAACAAGCTAAAATCTGTGCATTATTGATCAATACGTGCGTGAGCA
Organism: Tauraco erythrolophus; assembly: GCF_009769465.1. NCBI lineage: Eukaryota > Metazoa > Chordata > Aves > Musophagiformes > Musophagidae > Tauraco > Tauraco erythrolophus. The sequence continues at coordinate 20,183,407 of NC_141476.1, read as the reverse complement.
GCTGTGATACAGACAGGTGGATTTAAAACACTGGAACCTACTCAGTGTATTCTTTCTTTTAAACCATTCTCTCTTTTTTTTTTTTTTTTGTATTTACCCCAAACAACAGATTAAATCTCCACTTAAACTGCTTCTATCATAATCCACAGTTAACTGTGGACTGGAAGTTTTTCATCAAGCTACTGCTAGTTTTTCCTCTAGTTTTAGCCACCACCACTTAGCTCTCATCTTTCCGTTAAAATGCATACAAAGAAACAATTCTTAAAGGATACGAAACAATGGGAATTTAGAACTATCATACTCTTTTTCTCTCTAGTCATGCAAAATCTGTTCTGGAGAGTTTATCCCCTTTTCACTTTCCTCCAGTTAATAGTCATCATAGCACCATCTTGGGGCACAGACTTCAGGAAGCTGGGGTTTGACGAAACGATCTCCAAAACAGTTTCCTGAAATAAGACCATATCCCTGCTGGTGAGAAATGGTGAGCAATGAAGACAAACTTACTCTACAGGGAAGACGACAACTAGCAAGGAGACAGTCCAATGGCTAGAGAACAACAGCTAATGATCCTCCACTCGCAAAATTCCTCTCTCAGACTTGTCACATCTTCCTGGGATACTCTAAGGCATGACCCTTGAGCATATCATGCCTGCTTTTAAGTGTCTCATTCATACATTTGATCTGTAGCCTCAATCCCAGTAAGCTGAATCTTCTGCAGCTCTGACAATACTCTGGCAGAATCCTACTAATAATAAGAAAAAATGGAGAGGCCGAAGAGGAGAAGGAAAGGATTGAAAAGTTGCACACTCAAAAGCAGGAGAAACAGAAGATTCAAATCATAAAAACCTATACTGTTGAGAATTTCACTAAAGGCAGTGGAAGTGGTTTTATTAACCAACAACTGGTATTATCCAGTCTCTAACCAGACCCGGGCCGAACAAAATCTATGATGAGAGAACAGACATACAATGACTGATCTCAAGAAACATGTGGCTGATGAAATAATCCCAGTTTTGTCTTAAACCCATTAATGGCCCTGAAAGAATTAATATCACCTAAACCAAATTTAAAAACAAACAAACAAACCCCCCCAACTTTTAGTGACTGTTGTGGTTTAACCCTGGCTGGCAACTAAACACCATGCAGATGATCGCTCCCCCTCACCCACCCCCAGGGAATGGGGAAGAGAATTAAAAGGAAAAGGGAAGGAGACTCCTGGGTTGAGATAAGATGATTTAATAATTAAAATAAAATAAAATTAAAAGTAATAATGATGAGAAACCCTGCCTTCTAGAACACAAGTTCATACTACAACCCTCCATACTGCCAACAAAAAATTATAATAGGAACACAAAAAAAAAGTTTAAAAGTTCATTTTTAACTTACTAATGGGATGACTACTTTTATTTATCTCTAACTTTAATGAATGGGTTAAAACAAAAATGCAAACATACATACAGAAACATCTGCTTTGGATGACTTCCTTACTCCCATCCTGTAATGGCTTTATAAGGCTATGTTGCAATTGGCATTTCTTGACGTGACACCAATAGTTCCAGTAGGATTACACAAACATTTTGTTGCTGTGCTGACAAACTCTGTGCTAGCAGGGTGCAACACTTGGTGGGTGGAAAGAAAATTTCCTTCACACTCTCCCTGCCGATAAAGGTCAATAAGAAATTTTTGAAAATCACCCTTCTGTTACTCCAGCAGCATCACTGCAGAACTGTATGGTACTATTACTGCCAGAATCTCTTCTCAGATTCCAAGTTTGACAGAAGCTTCCTTTCCATGAGCAACATACATCTGACTACAGCAACTGTCATGCAGCTGTAGACCCAGTGAAGTTTGATCAGCCACACTCAAGCCAAAATAATTTGACAGCAGGAAGAAATACCTCACTTGTTGGATGAAGATATGCTGTGGTGAATGTTACAAAGGTCTTACATGATTTTCTACACAGATAGGAGTCATCTCTGTGCAAGAACAGCTTCTCATCCATAAATAAGATAACTGTCATTGCTGTAACCTGTTTCATTTTTTCCAAACAGTGCTTCCCACTGAGAAACCAAGTACAGTGCTGTTTCTCAAACATTGATGTTTCTTTTCTTGCTAAAATCATGGCAAATGTAGTGAAGAAAAAAATATCTTACTTTACACAGAGAGGGGAAAAAAAAAAAAAACACCAGTACCCTAAAGCATATCTGAATATTTGTTGGATTCTTACAAATGTCACAAGAATAGCTTGGCTGCCACGTTACACAACTGCTAGGAAAATAAAATGGAAATGCTATGGGATTACTAGAACGGAACAACCAACCCCCTACTATGAGGGAAAATATTAAACATAGTTGTAGGCTAAATAAAAATTGCAGCATTTTGAGGAAATAGTGCATTGATATAACAGCTGGAGTGAAGAGACACTGTTACAGGAGGGTATTTTTGTGAATTTCACTCTTCGGTTCAGATTCACTTATATATTGATTAGGCATTCCTCCTGTCAGAGGCCAGTCTGAGACAGACAGCTGGCTTGTAAGGGAACATTTTGCATTCAAACTATTTTCATTCTATTCTAACGGTAGTAGTGCAGACTCACTAAAATTAAGTATTCCTCTTTTCACCTTTTTCCATTACCTATTTTCAATATCTCTCCAAAGCCCAGAGGCATCACTCACCAAAAGTGCCCTGGTGCCTACCTGCGAGGAATCTGGCTGACTTCCCTAATGTGCAGAAAGCCAAGCAAACCTCTAGCACTGCTGAAATAAGAACTACTACATTATGGTTTAAATCAGTCTTTCATTTGCTGTTAGCAAGAATTGATCTGACCCAGAAATAAAAGGGAACAGACATTGCTAACAGTATTTTATCCTATTACTGTCATTTTAATAATTTCCATTGTTTAGATCCAGCTGACAGTACATATCAACTTACCCGGCCAGAGTTCATCTTGGGCAGGCTTACTAAAGATAATCCTTCAAAAAGAGACACATGCCTCAAGAAGATGACGGTATATAAAGCTTTTTGTATCTAGGTAGCTAGTTAAAACACATTCTGAATAAATTATGTGACTGCCCACAAGGATATCTGCCAGACTATGTGAAGAAAATGTAACAGTCCGAGCCCAGTTCCCAGGGAAAGCAACCTGCCGATTGGTTCCAATTTACACTTCAGCAGTAAATTACAAAATATGTACGTCACCTGAGCACCTGCTTTCTGTAACGGAAAGTTGCCCCATACAAACCTGCACAGAGAAGGGAGAAAACCAATTATGCAATTTAGTGATCAAGTGCAGGACCTCAACTTCCAGGAATTCCTGTTATATAGAAAGATGAATTTCCTTAAAACATCCCCCCCTCCAAAAAGCAACATTCCTAATATAGCTTATACTGTACAGACAGTAAATCTAAATTCAGATCTTTTACTTACAAACCTTATAAAACATTAATTGACATATAGAAGCTTCAGCATTGTGCATAACTGAACTCTCCTTTACTTGCTTGTGTCGTTTATACGTACAAAGCAGCGGCACGAGATGACACCGGTGTAATCAGAGCAATATAACTGCATGGTAATCCTGCACCAAGCACAAAGCCACACTCTCTTTCACAAACAGTCCAAACACTATAACCTTTCTGAAGCTTTCAATATACAGAAATAGATTTCCTTCTGCAAAACAGAGGAAAACAGTAAGTAGTAAAAAGTTAATCCCCTTCAATAAACTAACTCAGAAACAATGAATGGTTTTGATAATTAACAAGCTGTGTAATCCTACTGAGCTCTACAGATTTTTACCTTAAAAAAAAAATCTAAGGTGCAATTTGAAATTATTTGGTCCTGCATAATGGAAATGATGTATTTTTCTGGGGCATCTTCACAAGGAAGAAATTACAAGGGCTGTAAGCCCCTTCAGTTCAATGACAGTGAAAAACACTGCTAGATCCTTTAGAGTATTCCGATTCTGATGAGTTCGGCAATCTGTGTGCATTTGTAATAAATGCTAATGCAAAAATCAAACATTGAAAACATCACCAGACTGAGTTCAGAAATTCAAGTGATGAAAAGTGCCTGTAGCCACTGACACGCAAAGGAGTAGAGAGCCTGAAAACATAAAAATGTCATCCCCAGTGTTTTAGAGAGACAGAAACTGTCAAAGGGCGAAAGATCCAGGTTTCTGTATTAGAAATACTACGATGCCTGTTCCTACCTCTATAATAATTGGATCCAAATGGGCTCATAAAACAGGTGACCTTTGCCATTCACATGGACTATCATGACACCGTCTGGGAGAAAGAATGCCAGGCAATAAACAGCTGTAGCAAAGAAACCTTCAGAGCAGGACAGTCACAGCGAAGGAGGAAGAGTAGTGAAGTTCCCTGCAAAGTGAACTCGCAGTCTTTCAGTTTTTGTAATTTTACCAGCTCCTGGGAAAAGCGGTTGCCTTTCCCTCTGACATAGATTACTAGATAATTTCACCTTCTACACAAAGTGGTGTTCCCTGTCTTCTCCAAGCCATGGAGTTTAAGGTTTACCTGAGCTAAATGGCTTATTTCCTGCAGATATCATTCCAGGTGGTTCCCTGGCCCCTCTACAGCCGTGTGACAATTTAAATAATTGATTTCAAAAGTAGAATGAAACAGCATAGTAATGTAAGCCAAATCTCTCAGTAATCAAAAAAAAATCTCTGCTGCTCAACTGCTGTCAACATATAGTGATAACCATCTCAGCTGTTCACAGACACCAAGCAATTGGGCTGTCTGAAAAGATTTCGAGTTTTGCCATGGTGACTAATATATCGAACACCAAATGTGAGACAGGCCCTTCTGACATCACTAACTTTTTAGCTTCAGTGAGCCAAGTTAAAAAGTTATGCTGTGCTTTTCACAAACACAGAGCCCCTCCTTCTTCCAAAGGAGCTTCCATCTGCTTAGAAGATTTGCAAGTGATCTGCAGAAGCAAGAGCAGAGACTGGTGCTCCAGCAGGCAGAGGTGGTGGTGAAGCAAGGTAGACCTGGAGGCTACTGCAAAACCTGCAAAGCTCCTCAGCAGGGCAAACCATAGGTAGTCTCCGATTTATGCTAAGGGAGCCACATGGCTCTAAACGTTCAGTAATGCCACAGAAAAAGCTGTGTAGGACAGTACGAAAGTGCTGTGGAAACACAATTTGTTTTTTAGCTTTCATCCTTGAGGGTCTGACGGAAGCCTCCTTCAGAATAGAGCTGCTGTTTGGACTTCAGCTGAAGGTTATTTTGCAATAAAAAGCAGTGAGTTTCCTTGGTTGTTGGTTGTTTTTTTTCTTATGTCAATATGTTGTGCAAATAGTAAAGCAGAAAAGTGAAGGCTTTACGACACTATTAAAAAAAGCATTCAATGCTTTCACTTCTTCTCAAGGTTCCTTGAGACAGACTCAAATTAACAGGGCATAAGGGCTGAGGTTGACTTTCCAGATCAGATATACCTTGAAGTATTATTAAACTCTAAAAAGCTAGATCAACAAAACCCCATTTTTCTAAATGAGCACAACTGTTCCACTGATGTAGAGTATCAGATCATATAGACAATATTATAAAATTCAAAGGAAAAAGTCCTTAATGTTTACATTTATTATATAATTACTGCTTTTCTTATAAGACATTTGAAAACTATACATATCTGTGAAATTGCAGACCTACCTGCTAAGTATAGAGACGTGCTACACTGTAGAGGTAAAATCAGTTCTAAGAGAGACTATATACCAAAAGTTCCTAAAGGAACTACCTGTTTTATGAGCACTCTTCATAGATTTGTAACCTCTGATTTTTTTTTTCCTGGGTTAAAATCTCTGTTACCTCTGTAGTACAGATGTGCAACACTTTGAATTTTACAGGTGGGAATGAAAATTGATGTAGAACTGCTAGATGGACAAAATAGGTCCATAGTCATTTAAAGAAAAAAAAACATACTCCTTTCTTTACAAAACACATCAATGAATTTTTTAAAACTCTTCTCAAACTCACTTAACTGAAGTCGGAAATTATTTTAAACAACAAAAAACCCTCAACCCAAACAGCAGCAACAAAAAGGCTAATTCAAAAGGAAAGGTATTTCCAAACTAAGCATCAGTGATGTATTTTCGCAACACACATTAATTTTTACCTTCATCAGACTCTCTGCTCTTTTTCAAAATGCATAACTAGGTCTAATATTCAACCATTTCTATGATCACTTTGGAGAAACTGGTAAACTCTAATTTGCCATAACAAAATTACAAAAACCCAAACAGTTAAAACATTGAAAGAAAACACAGTCACAATCAGAATTATAACCGCTGGAATGCATAGTATGAAGGAAAGTAACTGGCAACTCCACATAATTTTAAAAAGCAATTAAAGTCTACATATTAATCTCTCTTTACCTCTACATACCTTGGTATGCCTTGTAATTTCTATTCAAATCAACAATAATTACACTCGAGACAAAGTTTCACTACCTGAATTCTACAGTCAAGGATATGTATCTGGTTTCTTCGCTCTCGTGCGTTTGTCCATCTGTTTCCACATGTAAAAACCTGAATGAAACAAGACTGCAATATTTTCATGTAGATGAAGCTATGCACTAGGTAAAAACACTACTTCACATGCCAAAAAAAACCAAACCCAATGTCTCATGTACTGAAATGTCTAGAACTTTAAAAATGTTTGCATAACCATAAAACTAGCATTTTTGTCAGGTCATTTTCACCCTTGTCTGTCTCTCTATTAAAAAAAAAGTCCAGAAGAAAACTATTAAATAAGCACTTTCCAGTGACAACATAAAATATTTAGAGCAGCGAACTCTGTTCAGTACTCTGCTACACTGCGCCTGATGCAACATAAAGTTAAAATAGCAGGTGTTGGATGCCCTAAGCAGGTGAGTGTCTGGATAGCTTACACTTACCAAAATAATGACAGAAACATGTCACTCTAAGATAAAAGAGTGTCTCTGCAGAAATACAAATGGTTTTACTTTCTCTGAACCAAATTTATCCATGGTAAAATCTTGTTCGCTAGGCACGTAACAACTCTAGTCCATAAGACTGTACTAAATTATGGCTTTAGAATCTATTCCTGAAGCGAAACCACTTGCAAAGTAACTAATTCAGGACAATTTGAATCAATTCTACTTTTACATGCTGAAGTCACGCAGTCTGCAAACATGAAGATAACGTCATTGTGATCCACTGCCAAGAACGGCGCTGTCACCCGCGCGCTGGCACTGACCCGTTTAACACACGTGCTCTTCACGGTGCTCAGAGCGGCCTGCCCAGGCAGCCTGTCTTGCTGCACCCATCATCCCACCCCAAACACAACCACACACGTGTCTGAAGAACAGGTTGTTTTAGCTTTTTGCTCTACTTAGTACTCAGCCAAGTCAGCTCTGAGAGCAGGAGCATTGTGTAGCACCTGTGGGTTCCCTGCATCCTTTGTCACAGGATTTGGACCAGAGAATTTTATTTAGCAAGAAATTCTGAAAAACAGAAGACAGATATTGCAGAACTTCCTACAGGAGAAGAAATCAAAATAATGTTTGAAAAATATGATAATCAAGGCTTGGTTTCTAAGAGTCAGCAGTGGTTCATGGGGCTTCTGGACACACCTGGCTTTCTGCAAGCACTGATCATGCCAGAGCAAAAACAGAGGAGCCAAGAGCCCGGACTTTGTGAGGTCCTGTTGTGAAACAGGGAGCCCTGGCCCTGTTCTAAACATCTCAGAAGGAAGGACCACAGCCCTCCTGGGTCTGTGGATCACAGCAATTGTCACAGCAGCTCTGTCTAAAACTGCCAAGGCAAAGCTGAGCTAGCAGGAAACAAGCACTTTCCAATGGTCTGTTTCATTAGAATTTCAAAAGGATGCATTTACACAAACACTTTGGATTACAATGAATTTAATTTTTTCAGCCAGAAATGGTTTTGTCACAAGTCTCCACCATTCCTACCACCAAATTAAAAACCATAAAAAGAACAAATTTGTTATGCAATTCTGGCCAGCTGGATTCTTTCTCTGCAGGATTCTTACACAACCCAGAGCCAACAATATTTTTCACCCGTGCTCACTGATCATGTGCTGTGCGTTTTCTGCATCCAGCCTGAAACTGCCAGATATGCTGAACACTCGCAGCTACAACTGCAAGTTAATGGGTGCTGGAGCCTGGAATACAAAAATTACTGTTAATACATAAAAGCTTTTAAAAGGACTGACAGTATTGCAAGTTAATGCTCTTGACAAGGTGACACTATTCAGTATTCTGAGTCATAAAAACATTAGATTCTCTTTTTTAGCTACCTGATGATTAAAAGATTAAGAGAAACGTACTATCACTGACCGACTGACATCTCAGCACAGAAGCACTCTGATTCTTTTGCTTTGATGTTGCACAACACCCACACAACAGAGCCACATGAAAACATGCTATTTCTAAACCAAAAATTACAAGCTCAGATTTCCCCACCCCAGATCCTGTTAGAGAAAGTGTTACTGCAAAGAAATTACTTCTAATAATTATCTCTTGCTGCTGCAAGAAGTTAAGCAACTTAAGAAACAAAATAATTACTTTCATTAATACCATTGATGGCATTTTTGCAGGAGCAATCCATGTAGGAATTGCTGTCAAACTGTCACTGGCGATCACTTAACAGACTCATAGCCATGGAAATAGCTCAGCTGCTCACTCACTCTCCAAAGACTGATTATTTTCTAAGTTCAGGGTAGCAGGGTCTTTCCATATTGCACACCTTACATAACTCAGGCTTCATGGAATGACCTCCAAACAGAGAATAAACATGTTCTCACTGCTCCTCCTTGGCTTCCTCTAACATATCACCCAACCAAGAGAACAGGGAAAACAAAGTGAATAATTATTTGAAGAAAAGCATAATCCACCCTATCGCAAACTATTTACTTTAACCTCTAACAGCTCTTCCATTAGGGAGTGGATGTCAAGTGGAAGATAAACCATTATGACACGTAACAGTTTGGTGGAAGAAGGATATTGAAAGATGAGGCTTGATTCTGGCTCACAGGAAGTTTACATCAGCGCAACTGCTAACCTTTACTGGAAGCTACTGTTGACACCCAAAACTGTAAGGCATTTCAGAACTCAAGATGCTTAATCTCTCTGTACGCATTAAATGCATCTCCCACTTCAAGCAAATAGAATTTATTAAAGCATGAGTTAGACTAGCCTTTACGTTTTTATCTTATACGTAATATTGACATTCCAACAAGACATCTCAAAGCAACAATAAAAACCAGAAATACAATTGCATTTAGTCATTTGTACTAACCAAGAAGAAAACTGACGGATTTCAGCTATCCCTGAAACTCCTCAAGGTAGTTTGTTAGGGTATTACATTAATTTGAAGGTTCAAGTAATGCTTCCTTTCAGGAAAATCTTCCCCTATAGAAAATTGGATTTTACAAAGATTTACAGATGCTCAGTCTAATTTCCCTCTGATTTACATGCAATTATGATGGTAGAACAATCGAGAACAAACTTACATGTAACAGTAATAATCTGAAATGCATCAATGCAACGTCTAGAACCCTTTAGGTTCCAGATCTTACTGGGGATACTGAAAATAATATTTCATTCCTCCCTCCAAACAACTTACTGCATTTTGATATAAATGCAGTTCTTTTGAAACAGCCAAGACTTGAACATAGCAAGTGGTCACGGATTGTGCTAAGGCGTTTAGTGGCCTGCTGCAAAACCTGTTCTACATTCTATTCACAAACCAGAAGCTCCTCCCTGATACACCATCACAGCAATTTTCCAATCAAGGGGTCCCTATCCTCAAAAGTGCTCTCAACTTTTCCTTCCTTCAAAAGTAAGGTGGCCTGAAATACCAGGAAAACAGCTATAAAAATGGAGATTTCTCTCATAAAATATTTACTGAAACTCTGGGAAATCAATTGTTCATGGACAGAAACCCACGTTTTCTGCAACAAAACATCCTTTAGAGAATGCTTTGCCATCGGGGCTACAGCTGCAAACAGCGAAGATGTGATGGTTTAATTTTGGACTGCAAGATCTAGGGGCAAACTCTCAGTAGTGTTACGAACTGACTTTTTACACAAGTGCTATTGTAAGCGCTTGCTCCCCAGCAAATTGGGCTCCCTGCTTTCTGCCCGCCAGCGCCTCCTTTCTCAAAGCCTAGTGGTGCCCAGTATTGCCATAAGGAAGAAATGAAGAAGGGTGGTAGTACTCAAACAATTAGAATGTTTTTCCATAAAAGAAGTAACAATAGAACTATTTTTACTTTTAGTCATTTGTTAAAACTTTGGTAATTGGAAAAAAAAAAACACACACCAACAAACAAACAAAATAAACAAACAAAAAAACCCCGATCACCTTAAATAACTATTTAGATGAAGTTAGGAGCAGATGTTCTGCCGCCACTCACTTCATCCCAACTGTAAAGCAATGGATTCTGTCTCAGGAAAAGAATACTGTTGTGAATATTTCCTTTCACCACCTCCGAATTTTAAGCAATAAAATAATCATTTATTGATACTTTTTTTTTTATTTAATGGAAAATTGAACTAGCTTATGGGTTAAGAAGCTACATGAGAAATAAGACATCTGCCTTCAGTCATATGATGTGTTGCTTATATCGTTGTACACTTCCTCAGAGCTGCAACAGTCCTGGCCCACAACACTCAGACACCACGTAACGACTGTCTATCCTGCTCCACAACATCCACCATAGATCACAAGCCATTTCTCAAGTTACTGCATGACTCATTTTCTCTTTGTAGACGGCAGTGATTCCTCTACTTCTCAGAGCTATTGAGACAACTTGTCATAATATTATGGTAGTACCATCACAAATACTAGTGTAAGTACCATAAAATACAACAAAGTGGTAACACTCAGTTACACCCTAGTATCTCCCAAAAGCATCCAGCTCTGTGTTGGAGAATTCCCTAAGGATTTGAATTAGTTTCAGTTTTCTGCAGAGCTCTACTGTGGTAAATTATATCTAAATCACTGAAATACCTAGTCCACCTTCCTGAAGGAAGGAAAAAAAAAAAAAAAAAAGCAGAGTTTTAGCTGGAGACATAATCACGTCCCAGCATGAGACAGGTCTAACTTAAATGAAATCTGGGTCTTCCAGTAAGTCGGAGTTCAGCCACATTACTCGTTTTAAAAGCAATAATTAGACCCTCATAAAACATATTCTACTGATTTTGCATTGACAGAAGCCATTGCAATCGTTTGAGCGCCTCCTGCCAGCAGGACTGCCTGAAGCCATTACTCTTCGTATGGGTTTTAAAACAAAAGTGTCCTCTTCATCTCTACACATCTAGTGAATAACTTAACATTATTTTGGAAGCTTTTAACTTTGTCTTAAAAGCTGGCCTTATGAGGAAATGTTGGTCATAACAAGGTCCTTTGCCAGTGGAACAAGTCAAAAGAAGCTTATCTGCACAGCGATTTTATGTGTGCGCACCATTGGCACAAACTGCCCCAAATACGTCTAGAATCCAACGGTGCTGAAAATAGTTGTGTCACTTTACACTTTTTTCACGTTTCAGATTGATTCTTAAGATACTTCAGAAACTATAGTTTCATATTATGTAAGTCTCTTTTTGAGACTTTTAAAGTTTATATCTACAAAACAGAAAAAGGAAAAAAATCCTCATTTCTCATACTGTCTTTTTAATGCCTTTGGCTTGACAAGCTTCAAACGCTGAACGTACAGTGTGGAATAAAGCTTACTGAATGCGTAGCCTTGCCATGGGTCAGGAATGTACAGGATTAAGACAAGCAGCACTAAATCATGCTTGCCAGTATGTTTCCAGGGGATACAGCTCTGAACAAACTTGACTCAACCTTCAGTGGTTCTCTTGTAAAATAAAGTACTCCAAAGACAAAGGACAAGCTTTAAAAGCAGCTGGGATAGTCACCTTTAAAAATGGCAACTCAGCGTTCGTTAGTGACCTTCGTAAAAAAAGTGTCTTATAAATCCTTTTACCATCTACGTGCCAAAACTCTTTGCATTCAACACCTGAGGGTACATGCTGTCAAAGAAGAAATACCAACAGCTTTATGAACTGCAGTGTTGTAAGGTACTTCTCTGAATATCTTGACCAGCTTCAGAACAGCGAGTAAATAACCTTATTTTACTGCTTGGAAATCCAAGGTACGGTCCCTGAATTTGATTATATTACAGTCACTGACTCCATGAGAAGATTATAAACAATTAGAATCTTTAAAATCTATTTCAACTAACTAGTATTTGTTTAGCTGGAGACAGAACAGTAGCAGTGCACCACAAGCAAAGCAGAATTTTCAGGGAGATAAAGTATCTTTTATGAGAAGAAATTATATACTTTGACATATAGAAGAGCATCAGGGTACAAGTATTTTTTCTTTTCAGCTACAAACGTGACATGCAATCATAATATCAGAGGGGTTTGGTTTGGTTTGTTTTCTTGAAAGAGAGTATCATCTGTACTTTTCCAACTAAATCGAAGCAAGGTTCATGATACATTAGTGTACAACTTCCCCAGTAATAGAGAGGAAAAAAAATATTCCACTACTGAAAATACTAGCTGAAGAGCTCAATTCGACGCTGTGCTTCTGTGAACTACAGTTGGACCGCTCGCAGCTCAACACACCCACCAAAAAGGGTTAATAAGACTGAAAAGTGTTAGCAGATAAATATTAAGCCATCCAGTCCTTTTTTTTATTAGGATCGAATATGCAAAATACACATGGCACACAATAAACAGCAGGTTCTAATGTTGCTGCATTTCAAAAGAAGGGGAAAGAACTTGTTTTGGATAATAGGCAAAGCTTTATAGTTAAATCTAAGACTCAGGGGACAGGCATTAGCTACTGTGTAAAACTGGAGGAGGCTAAAAACAAAAACCAGCATATGCCAATTAATCTTGCAGCATGACGACACAGTGCTAAAATCAGACTACTAAGATACAAGTGTAGGCAGAGAAATCATTTTTCTTCTGTTCAGAGGCTTTTTTTCCTTGGGGGAGGGAGTAAGGAGAAAAGGAGATGCAAGGGCCCAAACAGAAATGAAAAAAAAAATCTTCCCATGCCCTTTTTCATACAAGGTTGAAAGTATCCCACAAACAATCTTCAAAATAAGTAGAAACTGCTAGTATGAGCTAAATTTAGTTGCATATGCTTTTTCACAACATATGCAAGTACGACTTCCCCTCTTCTTCCTGAGGGCACACACTTCAGTGAGTTATCTTGCACTCATTAAGCTATATTCTCTGTAAAATGAAGAATCCATTGCGATTCAAAGTCTAGAAACAACGTTCTCAAAACAAGAAAGTAAACTTTCTACTCACTCTCCTCCCACCCTGTAACTTTCTCACTACGTTGAAAATGAGTAAGTATCAGGCAAAATATGCCTGTTATCTTAGGCTACGGCTGAGAAAGAGCACAAGAACACACACAAAACCCCTATATCTGGAGAATATCTGCTGCAATTCTTCTCATTTGGGTTAACAAATTCTCCATCACAGAATAGAGAAAATTAGTATTTAGTATTAATATTTATTTTCTTCCTTCCACGGATACCAAGCGCATTCCCCCATAATTACTCCTTCCCACTTTACATCCCCTTTTCCAGGATGTTGTTAGTAATCTTTTTTCAAATATGAAACCTGAATTCTATCTGCAAAATATTTCAACTGCATTAATTAACATTAGTTATTACCAGGACAAAATGAACACTACCTCCTCTCTCTTTGACTTCTATACATTCTTACCTCTTTGAAAGACGCGTGATTTCTTATACTCATGCCCTGTGATAATGGAAAAAAGCAAAAAAGTTTCACCTTCTGGAAACCTTTCAGTTACTGTTTCTCAATATGGTCACAACTGTCTCGCTATTTCAGTGCGCCAAGTATGACGTTGCACTGGAAATGCTGACACAACCAAACACAGTCAAGTACAATTCCTCCAGAAAAGCCTCTTCAGTGGACAGTGGGGGTTGAACTTGGCTAAAATACAAAGTCATAATGAGAAGTAACAAATCAGTTTAAAAGTGACTTTAACAACTACTCAAAACATAGGCAATAATTTCAGATTGATATTCCCACCACCATCACTGAACAAACAGCTTTATTATCTTTATGCGGTCATGTTTCCCCACGATACTAATGCAAAAAGAAACAAATCCGAAGTAGTAGTAACTATTCCGTACATTGTCAAGTCCTGCCGGCTAGATGTGAGGAATTCTATGGCAAACACAGAACAGAAAGTACCTTTAATTGAGATTAATTTTAAGCAACACTCAACATAATACTCTTAATGGAATCATGCATGAAAAGAGCGTTTGAGAAGATGAAACCATAATCCTTACTCATGCTTCCGAACGTTGTTACCATTAAGATATTTCTGCTCTAAAGAGAGCAAAACTATGCAAGTAGTAACGAAAACACATACAGCAACAAAGGTCCTTCAGCCTTTCCTGTCCCACTTGCAGAGCAGCAGCTAAAACAGGAAAAGAACACCTCATGACCCAATACTTCTATCCTATGCCTGCAGAACTACGTTCAGAAAGAAACATCACTCTTCATACTATATTAAAGGACAATATTTAACGCTGTATAGCAGAGGTGAAATTTCTTTCCTGCTATTCTCCAAGCTAGAAGAGTGCCTTTGTTTTGGTTTTAAACAAAGAAGCCCACCAGAAAGGAGCGGCTAGAGACAGGGACAGCACCCAGCTGCGTTCTACCACATTGCCTTCCCAGTTAGTAATAGCTGCCTTTGCCCGATTCCTTTCTCTTCTGAATCCGATACTGGTTGACACTATACACATTTAAATAGCTCTGAGATTGTTTGCAATTCCCATTCGCACTCACAGCAAACCCAGAACACCGATTTATTTTTTTGTTTGTTTCATCCATTGGGGTTTTTTAAACTGTTACCTTCCACCTCAGCCAAACACGGAAGGGTCTTTCTTAGCGCTCTCCTTTGGAAAGCACTGCAAATTCCAAATGGACAAAAACACCTATAAATTTAAAATGTTTCAGGATTGCTGCTTCAGAGAATTCCAAAGGACAAGAGGAATCCACAAACAGAAATGGTGGGGGTTTTTTACATTTTAAATTCCTCAAAAGGAAAAGTAGCACCTTTTATTTATATAGGTTGAACTCTTAACTCTTAGCATTGAACCATCTCAAAAACTTAAATATAGCTGAAACTGAGTCCTCCATGTTTCAAGCATTTGTCTTCTCACTCTTGAATTTTCTCCATGGGTTAAGGTCAAGCAAACAACCTGAGAAACCACTGTCTGCCAGGATTTGCTACAAGAATCTTCTGTGAACTATTTCAGATACTAGAAAAGCGTCAGGAGCAAAGGGCCCGTGGGCAGTTCTCACGTTGCTGTTCAGTCTTAGGAGCTGTCAGGAATGCAAAGATATTGACAGAATTATAATAAACCTCAGAGAAAATATCTGCCAATCCTGTTAATGTTAAGGGTATGCTTCTGAAGAGTTACTATATTTTCTTCAAATTTGCAAATATGTCTTTAATATAATTTGCTGAGCACAAAATAAGAATTTGCCAACATTTTACCAATCATTGCCTTTGTCAACCACTCCAAACTGAAATCCTTAAGAATAATTCAAAGTATTGGTGACATGTTTGCTATCTCATTCCTCCTTTGCTACCTTTTCTTTATAAATTCCTTTGCTTTAGATTAAGCACACGATCAGGATTATACTTAATTTAACAAGATCTCTGAAAATAGATTTTTCACTTTGTCCTAAAGCATAACATGCAAAGGCAAAAGGCCAAGCCACAGTCACATGGGAGATTTCAAATGTGAAAGTAGTAAACATAAGGGTAACTTGAAATAAATAGTTTACTTTGGGTTGTTAGGCTGTCTAATTAATTTTTGTTTGACATTATTAGTGTATTGCAGCAAGTAGCGATTTAAGCAGCTGCTTAAACACAGATCATACAAATATATGAGCATAGGCTAATGGAAAGAATGGCATATTTATTTAGATTAAACATTCCTGAATAAATTAAATAAAAAAACGCTCAGATCACAAGCAGAACTGTGTGGCTTTCTGAAAGAAGCAGCAGAAAAAATTTGCTTTGCTAGTTTGCATGAGGGAGAGCATCAAATGAAATGTCCAACATGGATTTTGAAGTTGCTATAAGCTGTTAACAGACCTCATTTGAAAAGAACAGACTTACATTAAAAATAATTCTTCAGCTTGCTTTTCTTTGAAAAGGTACATAAGCATATTTCATTACTCTGACTAATTTTCGTAACCAAAACACACTGCAGTTTGCTTTGATGCTGTGTAATGTTTCTTGGTTCTGCTAAGTGGTACATAATTATACTCTTTCCCTTCCCCCAACAGATATCATAAATTCTTCATCTTTTGACAGCTTCAAACAATTAGACTTCAAAAATATGCAGTTGAGGCATATAGTTTAAAAGTTATGTGAAGTTGTTAAGCTTTTAGATGACAGAAGGGGTCTGAGTGTTATTTAGTGCTTAATCTCAAGCTCTGAAGATCTGAGGAAAGTGGCAGAGCCACCTTTGCTCATTCTAATATCTGGAAACAATCCATTTAAATTCTAAGACTATATCAGCACACAATCCTCTAACCTTTCAACTCACACAACAAAGGGACTACAGCAGTAGAGACTCAGCGTTATGAATTTACTCCAAAAAACTTCATTTGGATTTGCTGTCTCGTTATGTTTGCTCATCTTGAGTTTTGAAAATAAAACCATAAAAGTAATTATTGAATGCAATAGCACTTCACAAAGCTGCAAGGAACGTTCTAGATACCTATGGGTAAAACTCATAGCATCCTGAGACTTTCCTATCATGCCCATGCAAAGGCATTACAAGAAGGAACATGATGACCTTATTTGTTGAGACCAGTCTTGTCACAGCAGGGAAACTGATGGATACTCTTCATCAGGGAACATTACCTTCCATTTCACTTAAATCCCTCCACTAAGACCATGTGACCTAAAGGGGCCACACAAGAAGTGTGAAGTGAGGTTTGCTTACCTGAAAAAGACAACAGGTTGGAAAGAACCTCAGAGTCCTTTCCCACAGCTTGGGCAGAATATAGCAGGCTTAAAAAGTGTTCCTGACGATGTGCCTCCAGTCCCATTTACGATCCCTCACACAGCCTCCACAGACCGCCCACTCCAGTGCTTCAGCTCTTCAAGCGTAGTTCAGCTCTCCCCCCACCACTACCCTGTTTAAATCTTCGTCACAAACTCATCTGACGATGACTTTCTGCGCTATGCTTCTTGGATCACAGGGAACAAATGATCACCATCCTCCCTTCAGAAACCTTGTATTTAAAGAATCATGTTGCCAGCTGAGAGTTTACTCTTCCCATTCCTTCTGTTTGTTGGGACTTTTTTTGCCCCACAGGTCACCTTCCCCAAGCATTTTATTCTACCCGTATCCACTGTACACTCCACAATTTGTCCTTTGCTTCCCTTCTCTTCCACTTTTTTAAAGGGCAGTGTCCAAAATTAGTGGGCCTTCACGAGCTCTGAGGGTGAGCTCAGAGCTCATGTGTATTACAAGGGGTATCTCCAAACATCCCAGATTAAAAATTTTACAAGACACCACGCTGTCAAGTTCACAGTTTGCTATAATCCTATACCCTACCCGAACTCTAACTCCCTCTCTGCCTATTAACCAAATGATTTCTTATTTTAGGTTTGTACTTCTGTTTTTAATTTTTATCAGTAATTCATATGTTTCCTTTTTGATTTGTTCTTCAACGTCTTTGATTAATTTCGCTTGTTTGTAAACATCAACTTTAACTCTGGCGCTGTCCTGCAAAATGCTCGTATCTGCATCTATCCTGGAAGCATTAAAAGTTTTCCACGTTTTTCAATTCTAGCATCAACCTGTTAATTTAAAAAAAAAACACACAGAAGAATCAGACCCAGAACATATTCTGGAGTGATCCATTCCAATTAGTGAACAACTGATACCTCTGAATATTTGTCTAAACTGGCTGTTCCCTTGAAATGATTAATTGTTTTGCAGCTGCTCCACCTAGGTCAGATTTTTCTTATGAAAAACACCACATTAAACCATATCAAATGCCCTACTGAAGCCACATTTGTGTGTTTCCCCTCTTCTGGTATTCCAGCTAGCCTTTCAAAGCCATAAAATAAGCGGGTCCTCAGTAAAATCTGTCAGCTGTTTAATGAAACCTGTCCTCTATGTACTGTCAAACTCATTTTTCAAAAATCCTGTTCTGACACCTTTCCAAATAACCAGTTAGACCCTCTTTACCCTCCTACAAAGAAAAGCGATATTGCTTCCCACCCACACGCGCCCTCCAATTCTCTGGGAATTTTTCCTTCCAACAAATTCTCTACGTCAAATGGCAGGAAATCATACATTACTTCAAACAATTCCTTAAATATCAGAGAAAGTATTTTCACTGAGTCTAACCAAGTTGAATTAATCTAAATTACCTAAATATTTTTTAGCATGTTATCATCTTCAGGCATGCACTATTTCAAAATTTAAAGCATCTGATCACTGAATCTCTTCTGGATAGGCTAACAAAAAAAAAAAAAAAGAAGATACTACATTCTTCAGTTTTCTCCAAATCATCTGTTATTTCTCTCACTCACTAGGAGAAAGAGACACCTCCTTATAAGCCTAAAGATAGCAATCATTCTGGTTTGACTAGAGAGTGATCATGGAGAAAAGTTCCAGTTACCATCTCCACTCATTTTAAATGAGGAACAGATTCTTAAGTCAATTAACAGCCTGTAGAGAGCCAAAACTGCTGAATCTAATTTTGAAGCAAATCAATATTTAACTCAGAACAACACACCGTCAGTTAAGTGTCTCTAAGATGTTAACTTTGCCATTTGGCAAACATTAAGTAGTCTACAGCTATTTACGCGATGTTGGCTACATGAAATTTCCGTTCTTCCTTCAGCAAGCTGACGCACACACGCGGGCGATTTCTTTTGTTGAAGATACTATCCTGCAGTAATTCCCCATTAGGCTCCTCAGCAAAAGGTCCCCACCAATCTACCCAAAAAACACGCACTTACTCAGGTTTTTCTAGAAGTATCTCAAATTTATGAAACCAAGACAGAAATTTCATAATTAACACAAGCTATCAATGGCCAATAGCAACAGACAATTTATTTTTCCTGACCTGCTGGAAACTACAAGCTGAAAATACAAGGACCTAGGTATTTAAATTAATAAAGTTACTCCTGTCAAAGTTCAGGAAGGTTTGTAACTCTTCAGAGTGATGGGTCAGAACAATTCATAGTCTCTCTCCACCTGCTAGTATCACTGTTCTCTATGAAAAAAACCTCAAAATTGGAAATAGCGCAGATGGTATTTACAGACCTTTTTACTCTTTGCTCAGATAAACTGTCCAATAGACAGAAATTCCAGGAGAGAGCACCATTGTGATACAATTTAGTTTATAGAAGCATCTCTGAGTGGATCTGTCAAGATGCTATAGATCCACCATCTAAACTTTCCCAGCAGTGGGATGCAGCTGTAGCTATTTAAATAATGTTTGGCACTTGAAACAATTTTTATCAGAGACAAAAATCAGAGATGTCTGTTTCCTCCTGCATTTTGTACACATGCATCTGACTTCTGAATTTACAACCTAGAGCCCTCTATCATTTGTACATTAGTTAGAAATAGTTTCCTAAATACTATGGAATACTTTTAAATCACGATAGATTTCTTAACTCTCTCAGATCCTCCCTGATGTGTGAAAGACTGTAGTCTCTCATTGCCAGGAAAAGAAAAAAAAAAAAACCCACACATGACATAACTGTCACTATGAATGAAGCTGGGATTCCACCTGTATTCCCAAAAAATCAAAAAATCATACAGTTCAAACCATTATTATTCAATTACCAGGTAGCCTTAAGGCAAACATCTCTATCGATGGCAGTGCAATGTCATCTACTCAATTCATATTACATACAAACCACCACCTATCTCAGAGAGCAATCTCCACTTGGAAATTAATTTGGTTCCAAAGGACTGGAACTCAGTTCCAGTGTCTAAGTGGATTTTTCATGCTACACTCCCTGTGTAACAGTTAAAATACCAGGGTTCCCTCAATTTTTGAAAATTTATTAAAAGAAATAGTATTTCTTTCTTAGGGCCCATGTTTTGGACCCTAATTGTCTTTAGAGGTTTGAATATGCACTAAGCTATTTTTCGCTGGCTTCTTTGATATGGGATGAAAATTAGCTACACATTAACTGTTTACATACAGCGAATATAACACATCACCACAAACGCAGGGCTTCTTACAGTGTGCAATTTAAAAAATAAATTAAAAAAACCACACAAACAAACAAAACTAACCGTACCTTGCTAGTGTTTTGCTTAAAATTAAGTCTACTAGAAGGCATTCAAACTTCTGTGCACTAATAATGCATTCCTTGCCCAGTAAAAAGTGATGGCCAACTTCAGCAGACTTTTTAAGAGGATAACTGCAAATTTGGAATCAGTATCATTCAGCATTTAGTAAGACAAGAAAATCTCTTTTCAAAAGCATTGTAAATCTGTTAGAGTATTTAAACCTGTGCAGTTGGATTTCTATGGAGAAGGAAAGTCATTATTATCAACAATGAGTTTATAATATAAATAGAATTAAATTAAATTCCTCCTAATGTAAAAAGGCTTAAAAAGATGCAGTATTTCTCTAGAATCTATTAAAAAAAAACAATCTGTGGATTAATTTATGGTCTATATGATCGTGGCAGCTACTAAACAATCTCTAAAAAGATACGCCTTTTCTGGTTCCTTTGGGGTAGATACCAGGAGCACGTTTTAAGCTACCAGGCAGCAGTCTCTTACTGAGAAAAATCAGTTTCCTCAAGCTTCATGTTCTGGAATATGGAGTTTAAAATGCAGCATACTGGTAAAGATGCTGGTATGGAGCAAATTAGGAGTTCTTGGTTTCTAGCTCACTGAAAGATTTATCCATGCACCTAACCATAACTATATACAGATGTCGTGGCAGCTGGTGCTGAGCCAAGGTGCTCTAAATGCCTGTGCTCCACTCCGCACAGCAGGTGAGAAAGTGATACTCTGCGCTAGTAACAGATTCCGGCTGGGGTCTTAACTGAAAATTCAGCAGAAAAAGAAACAGCTCCTTTCTGTGACACTACAAATACTGACAAGGGAAACCCAAGCGCCAGTCGCCACACGCAAATCTAGGAAGAGGGGTTAGTCTAGTAAGCGCAAAGACCACAGGGCAAGCCTGCATAACTCAACAAAAAGAACAATGAAATTGTGTCTCTCACAGCTTTGCTCCTTCCCATCAATCACTATTTTAAGCTGCATGGAATTCCCAGAACCATTCAAAATATTTTAGGACTTTCTCTTCTAGACTATCGGAAAGAGAGGAAAAGAAAGCAATGCCTCTAAAACAGATTTTTCAGGATAAAAATCATCTAATACATGATTGACTACAAACGATAATACTTTATGATCTTTCCCCCATAGCTTCACAGCAGGAACTGTGATAATACTGTTTTCTTTTCAACATCACAAGTGTTGGAACTTCACCGTGAATACAGCTAGAAGGGTTGGAAACACAAATCAAGGCTATGCCATCCTTCCTGTGCCTCTCCAAGCTCAGCCAAGGGGTGAGTTGCTTCTCCTGCAGTACTCCACAGTTAAGCCTTGGTGGTGATAGAAGTACTTTCTTCTGGCCTGGAACGCTAGGTAAACGTGACACTCCCACACTGTCTGCAATGGTTCTGCTTTGCATGGTGATCGTGCACAAGCATGGGTTTGTACACAGTTTATACATAAAATATAGGTTAAAATTCATGTCCTGAATCATGAGATAGACTGTCCAAACCGGGCAAAAAAAGAAATACAAACAGACAATAGGTCTTATGGTTACAATGGGAGCTTCAGCAAACAGACATTCACTTTGAACAATTGTCCACTAGAAATGAGGAAACACATGAGAGAGAAACGTTGAAACATAAGGAAGCAGGGGACAAAATAAATCAAGCTGACATCAAGACCACCGAGTCTGACAGAGGAGCCTCACTGTCGTCTTTGGTGAAAACCTGTAGGACTGTGATTCTACCAATTCCCTTCACCGCAAGACATTAAACACACTGAAAACACTGTTCTTACCAAATCTAATCCGGACACCAAAAAAAAAAAAAAAAGTCATACACACAAGAATGGGGGAGAGCAAAGAGGGGAGGAGATCTGGTGAGAGATTCTGGACTGTTCCCTATAAGCAGTTTACATACGATCACGCCAGGTGGACTCAGGACCTGCAAACACACTTGAGCATGTTTAACTTAACTTGAGTACAACCCTAACATACTTCGAAAACTTTCAAAATTTAGAGTTGCATTGAAATAAGTGCAAACACAGAAAACAGAATCAGAAGGCATCCCCACCCAAAGAAAAAAAAAAAAGAATTAATAAACCTTCTGATGATTGAAAGTCATTCAAAACTCACAACAGAAGGTAATAAACCTGCAGATGCAGAACCGTCTCCAAGGAAAACCAGTATCATCCTGAATACTGAATCACCAAGTTTGTTTAGGACCCAAGTCGTAAGTTTCTTTAAAACCTCCATCCATTTTTGATTGTTGCTCAAATACTTGTGAATACCCAGTCATTGCAAGTCACAATTTTCACCATTATATCCAAACAGATCAAATCTGATGCAGAAAGCTTCAGAAAAATGGGCTACCCCTTTGGTGCCTAAATACATGATTTGATGCCCATGAATAGGTGTCCAAATATTTACACCTTTACTCATTTAGTAAGTAAATGAAAGCTGAGCATCAGTGAGAGATTTGAACCTACAGCATGGAGAAAAATGGAAGGCTCAAAACCTGATTTTGACATATATAAGCACCTGAAGCTTTCCCATATCCTCCAAAAATCCAGACATAGATGTCTAGAAGAAATCAAGTTATGCAGTCGAAGTTGCACTAATAGCTCAGATGTTTAAATTCACTCCTGTAGTCAACACAAGGTGAAAACTTGTGGTTTTCACAGACCACCTCTCACTCCACCATAACTCTGCAAAAATCCGAGATGAAACATGGCAATCGTTAATAGGCAGAATCTTAAAAATCTGAGAAATATAAAGCTAAAAATTCTTCTGTTCTTACAAAGTAAACATTTTCTTCTCACGAATTGGCCAAGTTCAGGCTAGACTCCAGTTTTCTTGTTTAAGGTACCGCACACGTAGAGCACGAATACTCCACAGTCTTAATTCTGCATATTTCTTCACATCCCAGTGAAGCAAAATGAATGACAGCAAATGATCTGCAGTCTAATGGGTAAAGCAAGAGTAGGGGCACGCCACGGATCACATTACATACATTCTGACAGCATCGAAGAATTAGGTGCAAATTATACACAAATACAAGTTACACACAAAGCCTGGTACCACACTCAAACATGACACAAGTAAATATTTGACAGTAAAACCACAGGGTGTGAAACAGAAATAAGTACCTAAACTGAAAGCAGCGAAGCCCTTGTAATTTCATTGATAACAAAGGAAGGAAAAGTACAATTAAAATTAACGTAGGCAAAAAAAGTCTGTCACAATTTAAACTCTAACTCTAATCCATGTCAGAAGGCTGGACGAAAACTCTACATTCATGATTTTCCTGATAAAACATTGCTGGCCTTTCACCCTGAAATATTTCAGTTGGAACACCATCTAACTCCAAAAATTTTCAAACACCACAGTCTGTATGTCTCAGCTGGTACTAGATGTGACTCGAGCTTGTGAAGGGAAATGGATTCCAGTAAAAGCAAGAGGGGAAAGGTGAATCTGACAACACAGTATCAAGAAAAACAAGAAAGTTTTCCCCTTTCCACATCCAGAAGAAATAAAAAAAAAAAAAAGCAGACAAACACAAACACATTCCTTCACACAGGTTTTGGAGCCAGCATGTTTAGACTCAGTGAAGGGATAAGCCTATGACTAAATCAGTTTCAACTGGGGAAGGACCGAGTGATGCTTTGTGCACACCACAAAAAGGACAAATCTCTTGCAAGCACGCGCGCACAGCACTGTGGTACCCAGGAGGAGGGTAAACACAAAGCCTGCATTTTTAACAGTAAGTTTGAGATGACGAATTACTTAATCAACCGCAGTAGTTAGAGTAATGTCTAAATCTTCGTAAGAAATCAGTACATAACATGAAAGAAAAACACAAAATACGTTAGGGAGTTTAAGTAGGAAAATACTTAGTGTATCAAGCATTGGTTTCCTAAAACGTATGAAAGACAAGCAAAGTTCTAACTTCTAAGAATAATCCAGGTTTAAATGCATAATTTATCAGCTTTATAAAACAAAAAACAGTAACAAGAATATCTAGACAAGTCTTTCTGCTTTTTGATAAGACTTGTCATACAAATGACTGATGGCATTAATACACAGAATTAACAGTTTGAGCCACACCCAGCAATAAGAGATGACAAAAATGCACAGTAGCCTATTTAATCATAACTTCTTTCATTTTATGCCAGCTCTGGAAATTAAACTTTAATAGCTGTAGTAATAACACACAAACAAAATATTCTTATAGCTTCTTTTTCCTCGTGAACATCTTTTGCTGGCCTCTACAGTCTTTGTCCAGGAAGAAAAAAAAAAACTTAGAAGTGAAAAGAGTACTATTATCAAAGTGTGGAATAGAGTAGACAGAGATAGTGATGCCTTAAAATAGCAAAGGCTCGCAATCTCATGTAAAACAAATAGATTTACAGACACTCCATACAAAAAAAGAGTAGGAACTGTGACTACTAAACTTAGTAGAAACTATGCCTCTATCACGCATCTGCAGGTAACTTGATGATTTACAAGACGTACAAGAAAGTTTACTAGTATGGATAGGCCCATGCCATGATATCACACACATAAATGTACCTCGTGGGACAAAATATCTAGAAATCAGTGCACTTTAACCCAGTTTTCCACCAGTGCCGGTAAATCTGTAATTGCATCTGCCAGGTTCCGATTTAATCCAACAGATTAAATCACTATAGCTGGTCAGTACATCGACAGAGCACATATTTAAGTGAATCTTTTATCCCACAATCCTCACGGTAAGGGTTTTATTACAATGTTTGACAGCTGAAATATATTTCTTTTTTTAAAAGAGAGTCATAATTCCAATTATCCTCCAAGTCAGTTATCTTTTCAGTAGTCAGGTTTTGGATAATCCTATCCAAATTACGGATTTTGCCTTTTCTTCTTCTAAGGTGTAAATGGTGACTTTACATTACTTGAAAATACACATTGAAGCAAGTGAATGTTGAACTACAGAAGTTTCCTATTACTCTTGCTTGTCTGGATAAGACCATATATAACATCCACAGATGATGATACCAGTGGTTGAATTTAGGTTATGAAATCACAAATGCTATAATTACTAGAAAACACATTTGGAAAGGGTAAGGAAGATTATAGGTGCTTTTCTCGCATTTTTTTTAAGAGAACATGTCAGTGGACAAAAAGAGAAGACTGTACTAAAGAATTCTTACCAAAATATAGTGACAAGCATTGAAGTTAATTAAGTGATAGAAGATTTTTCTTAAACCCAAGAAACTTCCCAAAATAAATTCTTCTAACGAACTGCAGTAAAAGAATTCCATATGTATTATCTTCAGCACCATCTCAATTTAGAAGTCTAAAACGGTGGGAATCTTTCATATCACAAGACTAGTTTTTCAGAACCAGTGAACTAAGCACACATTAAACAAATTAATCCCTACAGCATACTTTGGTTGAAAAGACTTTTTTTCTTCAGTGTAAGTAGAAAAAATATAAGCAAAGATATTCAAATTATGTGCTTGTCCGCATCTTTCTAGTCAGATGCATGATTCTCCATTGTTCACAGAAGAACAATCACCACCAACACCTGTAACCCTGTCATTGCTCATTCTGTCAAATCCAAGACATCGGGTACTACTTCCCCCAGTATTCCAGTAATATCAAGCTTTTTCCAACTAGCACACGGTTACAGCAAATCAACCTTTGCTGATGCTTTACAGAAAAAAAAAAAAAAAGGAAAAAACTGTGGAAATAAAAGGTAACAGAGAACAGTGTCAAAAGCCGCCTCATCAGCAACTATGCGTGCTTACTATTTAGCATTCATCACCACTGTATATAAATGCCTATTAGAAATACATCGATCAAATTATAACCTCCAATTAACACTTCATATCTAAGTAAAGCCAGCACACAAGATACATTTTTACCTGTAAAAGGGGAAAACTTCCTTTCATATTGATAAGTAGGAGGTTTCAGCATTCTCCGAATCCAAAAAACCCTATCTCAATTATAACACAAAATTCAAACATTCTATAGAAAGGATTTTAAGCCTCTTTTCTTGATTTTAAATAAAATATCTGGGAAATTTGCCAGGTCATTAAAATATCTCTTAATGCAAGAAGGGGGGGAGGGGCAGGGAATAGACAGAAGAATAATTTAAAAAAAAACATAATTTTACAATCCTTTAAAAAAAGACTGGTGAAAATAAGTTTACCTGACATAGTGTGTTTTCCAGCTGTTTTAGCTGCTCTTAATTAATACAGAATTATTTGTGCAATTAGGTCTTAAGCAGTCATGGAAGAGAAACTGAAGAACTCTCAACAACCAAATTCTGCAGACTGGCAATGGTCAATCGGATTCTGGGTGCAAAGGACAAACCCAGAGGAAAATCAAAACGTTCACAAAAGTGACATTCCTCTATACCGTTCTAAACATTATTTACGTCTCATTGAATCCGAAGCACTTTCAGAGAGGAGTTACAGCTAAGAAAGTCGAAACAAAGCAATCCATCAGATTTGATATCCCTAGCATAAGAAAAGCTCTACCTGATTAAACAAAAGAATAAACATCAGAGGGATGTAGAAAAATGTGCTGCATCTATTTCTGACTGCCTTGAAATTAAAAACTCAAACTATATTTGAAAAATGCTTTCAGATTCCAAATACCTCCTTATAATATTTCACCAAAATATTTATTCTTCATGTACACCTACCAGAGTGAATACTAAAAATAAATACTGCCAACTGTACCACAGGCAGTGTTTTACAACAACCACAGGTTCCTTTTCAACTCACCATCATTCACAATCTGATCGGAAGTCAGGCAAGAACATCCCGTAACATTTAAACAAATTAAAAACCTTAGAGGACTTCATCTTTGTCAACATACTCTGCCTTTTGGCCACTTAGAAATGTGTAGTGATGGCACAGGTGCTGTATTTAATGCTTAATAGGGGTACATGTTCCCATACATGTCTGTACAGTCCAGAAAGAAATAAGAACAACTATTTATCAAATAGTTTTTCTAAGTGTCTGGTAAGCTTTAAGTAAATTATGTGAACACAAAAGTATAAACCAAAACATATCTAACTGAAAAAGCAGAGATTACTACACAATTAAACTTCTTTCCACCATATGGCAGTAGTACACAAGGGCAAACAAATGCAATCTGTTTGAACCAGTTGCTCTCAAAAGCTTTTCCCATTTGCTTGATGATAATAAGCAGCCGCCATTTCTCATACCAAGAAACCTGGAACCTCCTTTCATCACTGCAGTTCTCTCCAGAGCAACTGTATATACGACATCATCACAGACCATCAGGAACTAGAAGTCAGATTGAGCGCAGTGAGCTTCGTTTCTTGTGGCCAACAGGTTGCAGAGCTATCTCAAGATGACCCTCGTCACACTCAAAATTTATGCTCATACGTCCTTACTGGATTTGCTGGTAACGTTAGATAGAATGCAAAGATGGCAGAACACTGACGTTATCTGATGAATTTCTCTAATCATGACTCTTTACTTTGCTGAGGTAGTCCCTGTTCTCTAGCACCACACATTTTACCTATATAATCTGTTGTCTCACATTGGCTCAGATTTATCATGTCTCACAACAAACTTCTTGTAAGCAACTGCCAGAAAAGGTGTACAGGAGAAAATTTTCACATATTGTATGTTTTAATCTTTCCTATTTTAAAGAACTAATTCGAAGATACAGCTGCCAATTAACTCAGGAGGCCTGATCTGTCTAAATAACCATTCCTGTTCGGAGACATTACGCGCTGTGTTTGCTCTTAGCTGCCACTACATCCATTCAGCCTACAGTTAACTGCTGTCAACCAGGCCTGCCCCATCAAGCACTTATGGATGGTTGCATTCCACAGTTGCATATACTTGGACTTACGTTCTTCTCCTAAAGTTTGGTTTTCCTAATGTTGAAGTACTCAAACATCTACGTGGTATCCTAGAACTCTTTTGTTTCTATGTTATTTGCACATCTTTACATTGGTACCCAACAATTTCATGTGTTTCCTTTCAGATGAGAAGAATTTCTCGAAACTTCACCTGGACAAACTTCAGCATGTTTCACTGTTGAATTTAACTCTGCTCAGTTGACTCTATGCAGGTAATCTGAACTGCAGCACACGCCTATACTTTTCACCTTTATCATAGCACATGCTACATATGTTGACAGCAACCAATGAGTCCTGTTGTTCTCTGATTAGCAACAGTCAAGTCTAGTTGCTTATTTCTAAAGACAGCCACCTGAAAAACTACTTCTCCTCCCTTGCCCTGACCCCACTCAGATAGGAAACAAATAATTAAAATAGAGAAATTTTTAAAAAAATAAATTACAACCTTTATAGCTAGTAAAAACTAAAAGGCATTTGGTCTGTTGTCATTGTTGGTTTAGGGTTTTTTTAAAGTACTACTTCTGTGGGAAAAAAAAATAAATTCCTTCCAGATTTGGTATTTTTCTACTAGGTAGGTTTCTAGGTGACTAAGGTCACAACATCTTAATAGAATCAGCTTTTCAATTCTTTGCCTTCAGTAGGCTCCCAAGAGTTTCACTTTGTTTCTATGACCTCCATCTCTCCCTTTAAAATGGAAATCAGATTGTAATTTTAGTCTCCCTTCTGACAAAGGCAGGACCATCTCAACGCGCAAAAGAAATCATTAATGAACAGAAGACACTGTCTTTTCACTCTCATTTTATGAGCTTTATGAGCTATTCAGCATTTTGAAGGGAAGCGAATGATGTTTTTATCTTGGTGTCCTTCCCCTTTCAACAACCGTCAGTGACAGTAACGCAGAGGCATCACAGTCTGGAGCTAGACCTGCTTCTGACCTCTGCCCCTTCACTTGAGACGTTCACTGCCTCGGGGCTGAACAGCTGCTGGCCACCAGTTCTGCCCCTCTGAATTACCACCATGAAGACTTTAACACAGTTACTCTACTTATTCCAACTTTGACAGTGTCTTAAGGCATTCCCCTCCCATCATTCCCTCAGTCTCCGCAACGTCCCAGTTAAACTGGAGTCCCTCCCTTGGCCTTGGCAGAGCTGGCACAGCACTTCAGCCCTTTTCTCAAGGGCACTACAATCTACACAGGATCAATCAGCACAGGGCTGCACACTGGAACCAGTAGCTGAAAAGTATTGAGAAATGACATGCTTCAAGTTTCCAGAGAACACATCCAGAGGATCTCAGGAGGAGACTATTTTGCTAAAATTGTATCAAAGTTCAGGCTTATAATTATTACAGGTATAATAAACAGCTGTCTTCATGCCAGACAGCTCCTTATAATTATTATAAATCTACCATTATTTTCATTTTATGCTTAACGGAGAAGCTGAGACCTGTCACACCCAGCTCTATGTTTGAGCTCAAACAGGTGTTTCTCCCATCGAAACGGTTCACCAGTTCCCACTCCCCGTACACTCCGGAAAAGACAGCAACTTATAACACTTAACTGAAGTCTGAAAACTTCACACTCCAGGAGGTCGAATTAAAGTCAGCCATTTCTACAAATCATACAGAAAGCAGAGAGAGTTGGCTGAATTTTAATTAAAATGAATGGCTGTGTAGGCAGGATGAGCTGAGCCGTTCCTCGTCACCTGTTTTGCTGAGCACAGAAGGCAGTACGGTACGTACCATCCATCCAGACAAAAGAAGCAGAAACATGTTCAAAATATTCCCTCAAGACAGACAGTAGCAAGAAAAACAATCTTGAGTTGTAGTTAACCTTCAGAAAACACTCACTAAATACCACACAGCACCATGTCCCAGTTCCCGCTCGGTTCAGACAGACTACATAACCTCTGTAGGATATTGCAAACCACCCTCCACTAAGTTTTCGGAAAAGAACATATACATGACACGCGTGCCGCTCTCGGCATCTACTTCTACAAAAAGTTACCAGAATAATACGAAGCCGTAACACCACATAGTACCACCTCAGTGAACTTCCAACGTTCTGAGGCTGAAAATCTTCATTTCAGCACAGCTTTCTCTGCAACAGGAATAAGGACGGCCTTGAATAATTTCTGGCTAGAGTTTGTGTAGCAAAGTGTGAAAAACGCTATATAATGGCAACTTTTTAAAAGAAGGATGCAGAACTAATGCAAATTATAAACTCTATGCAACCCCTAGTTAGCAGAAACAACACCACCACACTTTGGCAGCTGTTGCAATGTTGACATAGACCAGTTTCTCACGTATTTTAGGAACATCTTCATCGGCCTGAAACTCAATGGTGAGAAGTCAATCAAGAGTGTTGCAGGACACCATCTAGAGCCAAGGTCATGTTCTACATCTACTTTTGCTCAAGTCGTAACTTCTTGGTAGCTCTGTTGCAAGATCTAGGTATAGGTCAGAACACGTCCTCACAGATGAGATGGAAAGTGGCAACCTTTTCACTAGTCACTAACCTTGTTTCTGGGAGGTCCATACAGCCATTCTGGATTTAACGTTCAGCTTTCACTGTATTTTGTGGAGGGCTACCAGCTGCTGCTCTGAGAAATCTCTATCTTTTGCAGGAAAAGGGATAGAAATGCATTGTGTTTCATGGGGATGAGTTGACAAGCTCTTAAAATTTAGCAAGAAGCAGCAAATCTCACTAGGCAATTTTTGTTGGCCAAACAGGTTTTACATTTCAGTCTTACTTAGAACTAAGTATTAAAAACACTATTAAATTAAATAAATCAAACAAGATTAAACGCAAGGGATTAATTCCTTTACCCCTACTTTCTTATTACAGTACACGGTCACTGTTTGCACACAGTCATCTGTCAAGTCTCAGAATGCAAACAATCTTTTGGCTTAACGTGGACTACCAAAAGATAAGCTTAATTATGACAGAATAAATCAAAAATATCTGTTAGAGGAAAAAAAAATCAATATCAAAGGTTTTTTTTCCTAGTGAAAGAATGGCATGCATACGTATATAAATAAATATTACAAATAGATAAACTGCAGAGCACTGCAACCTCCTTCACCTAGACTGCAGCGTTGGCAGCAGGCTAAAGGTTCTCAGCATAAGCAGCAGGTTCTGTTGCTGCAAAGCTTGCTTTGATTTTGATCATGAAAAGAAGTTTGATACAGTGGTCAGTAAAAGGTCAACATTACCATATTAAAATAACTATAGCCATTTCCCCTTTGACAGCAATAAACATAAGCCTTGCTTCACTGGTGAAGATTTCAGTCATTTAGCTGATAAATGTAGTGCATTTTATATTTTCACTCACCAAGTGCAAAGGCATATCAGGAAAACTGACTGTTTAAAATGTAGTTGTAAATGAACAGGTTTTTCTATGGAAAATATCATGTTTACAAAGCCATAAAGAAAATGGTTCATAGTTTATTTCTTCCATGTTTAGAACAATAAAATAAAGCAACCACACTTCTCTCTACGTAATGCTTCACCCTGATGAATAATTTGTTTTAGAAAATTTAAAAAAGAAAAACCACTTTAAAAAAAAAAGAAAATAAGGTTGCCTGACTTCCCTCTAAAAAGACTTACCTACTAATGCCAAATTCTCTCATTATATCCCTACCAATGTGATAGTGTGATCACAGCAACGTTCAGTAACGTCAAACACAAGTCTAAGAGCACAAAAATGGTTCTAATGCATGATAAGGAAGGAATGAAATCCACTTCAGAGCACTAGGTATATTTTGATGAATGTTTTAAAAGAAGCTAACGTTAAAGAGGTCAGTCAGAAATAAATGGAACATTAAGTAAATAACCTCTGAAAATAAGACGATGGATGAATTTATTAAGAATAAGTTTTAAAATAAATTGCTTTTCTGACTACTGCACTTGCTGTCTCTGGCAAAGGAAATGGGAATAATTAATGGCTTTGGCTGCTTCTCTCCAGGGATGAAGATCATCGACCTGTGGAGGAAGGCCTTTTTCTAGCACAGAGATAGCAATGGTACAGCAGACTGGGGCGGAGAAGGTGGGGGAATCTTTTGCTGGCATATCTCCAGAGCTGCTTATCAGCTCCTACCACCCAAACTAACTCAACTCTAGGTATGTGAATTGCTGGTAAGGTTCTCAATGATAGTTCTCTTTCTTTTATGAACTAGAAAGGAGGTGGTGGTGGGAAGGGTCCTCCATTGCTACTACAATAAGCAAAACCTCAGAATCCATCCAGAAGCACTAAACGGACTCATTTCTTTCTGGCAAGTGCAGCTCTTTAAACTGAGGACTATTTTTTTGTTCGCATATTATGTCCTTACAGTAAGCGTACAATCATTGGCCTGACAACACGTGAACTGCAGGTTTATCAGAATGAAAAGGGGTTTTTTAGTTATTTATTTTACAGTTGCTCAGTTCATTATCTACTCCACAGTTGAGTAGCTCCTGAAACATAAACCTCGTTTTCAGCGTACGAGAGATGCAAGTTAATTCATTACTGCAGACAGCTAGTAGTGCGATTAAAACCTCTAACCTTTCCACATCTTCTATAGCCCCAAGGTCTATACAAACACCTCTATGAGTGGACATTTAAGAAACCCAATTCTCAACAGTTCTACAAATAAATAGTTTCCATATAAAATTAATAACATTTTTTGTTTTCTGCAACAAACAATCAAGGACTTCTTACATATTTTTCCAATGCTTCATGACTTAGGATGAAAAAAAAAAAAAATTAAGCATCCGACCAAAATGAGCTCCAAAGTCACACTTTTTGTGTCTGATTATCTGACAGGAAGAGATGAAGATAGAAGAAGGTATTATCTAACAATGTTGTATAAAAAAATTAATCACATTGCATCACTCAAAATAGCATGTGAGTTAAGAACCTTTAAGAACAACACAGGAACTCACAGGTTTCCCACAGTCGTTTTAAGAAAAATTAAAACATCTTGAAAGGAATCAGTTTCTATAGCAGACTATGGCAGTCCTGCTTCCTTGAGGACAAAGTAATTCAGATTATTAAGGTCACCATACAAGTGGCCTGGAACCCAATCAGAAGAGTAGCAATTAGCTTAATGAACACTAATAAAAGTAGCCCAGCTTTTCACAGGAAATGAAACAGTGTTGATCTCTTTTCCAAATCACCAAATAGTTTTTCTTTACAAGCAAACAGTGTGGGGAAAGGAGGGTGTGACAGAATTTCATCTATCACCAAAAAAAAAAATTGTATTACCATTGTCAATCACATGGTGTTGATAAACTCATTATTTCATATTAGCACAAGCAAGAAAAAGCTCTGAAGGAAAATCTGGTCCTACTGGTTTGTCAGAAATCTGGTGACTTAAAAGACTAACGTGGAAAAGAAAACAGACACAGGATCCAACTGATATAAACACTTGTTTACTTAGGAAAGGTCAAATCCTCAGTTCACGTAATTTTGAGAACCAGCAATGGCTGAAAGTATTAAAATTTTGAAAGAAAACATAATGAGAGGAGTGGTTGTTCTTCAGTACTTAGTCCACATTACAGGTTAAATTCTGGAAAACAAATGAAACAAAAAGAAAGCAAACAGAAAAGAAGCAATCAGCAATACAATATTGCTCATTCCAAACATACAGAAATAATCCTTTCCATTTATCTATCATCTCTGACCCCCTATTGTATACTCAACTTTTGGACTATACATTTTGTTTCTCAGTCTTATTTACAAGAATGTGAGAAAACTTATTCATTTTCTTAAGAGGTAGTTGATAGTTTCATTAAACCTATGGTTTCTAATATCTTTCAGTAGCAGATAAATAATTCAGCATCACACAGGTAAAAATCAAAGTTTAAGCTAACATTGATTCTTACAGCACATCATAAGTACATCTTCAAGTCTTACTGTTCTTCCAGTAAATGTTTTGGCAAATTGAACTCCAAATTACACCTACTTTTTCTTTCTTTTTAGAAGTAATGAGAATAGGGGAAAAAATCCTAAAATATAATTGTAAGTCTAGATCTTGACACTAATAAATTGGTTCATCTGGGGCCAGAGAGAAAATTTCTTTCTGCTTTTTATAAGCACAAGTTCTGGAAATGAATTTCAAACCATCCTTATATAGTTCCTCCTGTTAGCACGCAATATTGCACGCAGTTTCTACTCCCCACTCCAGCCTCACGATACACAAACACACATGGGTTTACCTCCCACCTCTGGTCCTGCCTTCCCTTTCCTACATATAGTTCTCTCACAATCCAGGCTTCAGTGCATGATTTACACCTCTGCAACACAACTGCCGTGGCACAGCTGCAGCGTGCTCCAATTTCACACAGTCAAGGTTAAAAAACATTGGCTGGATGCGGATACCCACTAAACACACGAGGCATCTGCACTGCTACAGACTGCAAAAGGCTCCAACGTCAACACATCTGCACTCTAAAGCCAAAGGAACTAGCAAGTGCCTATCAGTGCAACTGAGCTACGCGTTCGTGAACCTGCTATTGCAAAAACACTTCTCAAGTACTGAGCACAGCATAAAAATGAAGATTACAGTTAATACTGTAATCTGAAAAGCTATCAAAAGGACATACGACGAGTTACACATTGATCAACAGTATACCTCCCCAGATGAAAGCAGGCTAAATAAAGTAATTGAAAAAACATTCCCTTTCAGCTACTTAAATTATTTTGATTTAATGGCTGTATCACTAATCATTAAGTGCTTTATGAAACTTTGAAGCACAGGGGCAAAGTTTGGTTTAAATAATCATTCATCTCCTAAAAGGATGAGTGAACATTCCATTCAAACAACTATATGAAAATTCCAACTACTGTATTCACTAAGAACTACAATGCCAGCTAACTAGAAGATACAGTTTTTAGATTCCATTCTACTTTTCCACATCCATCCTAATGTCACAGGAAACAAACACACACAAAAGAAGAACCCAAGAGGCCACAAAAACAGTTGGAGTTCAGGTGCTGTGGCAAGCTCTCCCTTGCGCAGGGTAGGCAGGCACATCACAGCACATCACATCATTTCTGGCTCTTTGCAGTAAGTTTTTAATAGACATACTATGGAAAAGTTGAACTCTCTCAAGAGACTAAAAAATGCATATGAAACTCTCCCCTGGTAAAAATTCTACAACAAAATAAAATTTCTTGATACTTTATGATTGTAATGAAGACACAAAAAAATTAAATATTTGATATGGTAGTTAAAGAACTGAAGTGCTGAATTCAGGAAAATTAGTGGCAAAATGCACAGTCATTTTCACAGTAACAAAATCATTACCATCCCCTTTTTCACCTGCCATCTCAGGCTTTTCAATAGCCATTACCTGGCATACCTTAACCAATGTATCTGAACTGCTATTTAGTTTTGTGAAATCCGAAGCAACTAATTATTAAATACTGAAAAGAAACTACTGGATTGGAATTTATTAACACATTTGGGAGTAACTGTGTATGGTCTTTGGTTAATGTCCAGCAGATATTCCACTACCATCAAACCCCCACTTTGAATCTCTAATGCTTTTATGCTGCCTAATGTCTCGTCTTATTCTACAACATTTGAGTGTTTTAGGGAGCATCTGAAACAAAAAAAGAAATCCACCCCCCATTCATCACCAGCTTTATTTCACTAAAGCACTGTTATAGTTTGGACCAAAAGAATTACCATGAGAAGTTTTAAAATGTTCCTGTAACAGACTGTTGTTTTTTTTCTTGAATAAGTGTCCAATATTCTTAGTCTATAAAGCCAGACTGTTTTGTGGCCTTTAGTCATTTACATGCGAACATCAGCCTCGTCTGATGTGAAGTTAAAAATCAAATTTCAGCTACAATTACTGATATCTTTCCTTTCCAAGAGAGTTGGATAGTTGGATGTATCAGGTCTTAACAGCACAAATATTAGCTAGCACTTACTGAGACATCACAAATTATTCATCCAGCTTTCCAGAGATCTACTACAATCTTCCACAATATCCCAGAAGTCACAATGACTAGAAGAGTTAGCATTTAAAAAAAAAAAATACAAAATACAAATGATTACAAAATACTCATGTTTGTGCCATGCAAAAGGCCAGTTCTACATCACGGTGAACAGTCTGGCTACAATCCGACAAGACAATTATATGAGACGAGCTAATGTTGAACATGTCTTCAGCTGCTTTTTCAGGCCAGGGTTTACATATGGAATCACGCAGGGCACTTCTGTAAAAAGTCAGCACTAAAAAAAGTATTTCTAATTACCAAGAATAATTA
This sequence comes from Tauraco erythrolophus, assembly GCF_009769465.1. Classification (NCBI taxonomy): domain Eukaryota; kingdom Metazoa; phylum Chordata; class Aves; order Musophagiformes; family Musophagidae; genus Tauraco; species Tauraco erythrolophus. The sequence goes on along the minus strand of NC_141476.1, from coordinate 20,146,901 downwards.
AGGAGTTGACTAAAAAATAAGATTAAAAAAAAAAATCCATAAGTAATTTGATACTATTATTGTCATCATCATTTGTTCCAAACACAGCTTCAGCAACTGCAAAACTATGTGCTCCGAAGGCAGATTACAGTTGGGTATTAGGTTGTTTGGTTCGGAGTTTTTAGTTGTTTTTTTCTTTTCCTCCCCACAAAATAATTCCTATTTACATACAGCTAGTAAGAGGCACTCTTTCAACTCAAGTATAAAAAGCCAAATCAATTTCAATACAATTTTATTCTAAGAGTCAGTGGCTAAAAGTACTTCCTATTATGAAAGCTCTCATGCTGCATTAAATTTCATGGGAAATTTAGCTTCTTAGGCCTGCAAAAAAACCCCAAACCAACCCACCTCCCTCTCTCTTTTTCTATAGCCCATCAGAATTTAAGACAACTTTCAAGTTAGGATAGCAAATGGCGTCCTATAAACATGCTTTATTTGCTTTCTTGTTCAAAAAATGCTCTGGCCATTTTTCATTAATATCTTTAATTATCATATGACCAATTATTTTGAAGGCTAAATGAAAGGCTGAAGGATCAACAAAAAAAAACCAAAAAACAACCAAAACCACAAACTATACCACAAAAAAAAAACAAAACCTTGAAAATATACTAGGAACAGTCATATTGTTAGCAAAAGCCTTCGTCTTAGTACTTCACCATCACTTCTATGTTTTTTGCCATATAAACAATTTTCCTGGTTCGGCTCTGCAGAAGGTTTCACCAATCATTATTACAGCACTGTTTAAGTAACAATTCTGGGTCTACAGACAAAGCAAAGGTATCATTATTTTGCATTAAAGTACTACAATAAGAAAGATTAAAATCTCAGTTTTTCTAAGAAGTGTAGGTCTAAGTAAAACAAAACTTTAATTTTTATCCATATATATATATGTATAAAGACATGTCCATATGTCAAGGTTTTAGTATGTTTTGTTTCCTAAAGCTGACAGCCATAGCCTGTAGGAGACTAGCAATGGCACAGAACAGTCCCTGAACACACAGAGAAGACACCGCGCATCCCAGCTAGCCGAAATCAATTCCGTTGGTGCTTTAGTCCCAGATCTATTCTGGCTTTTTATTTTTTACCTCTTTTACAGACGATGTTTCAGACACCATCTTGCTTCATAATGAAGACCTGAATTGCAGACCAAGTGAAAGCAGTAAAGCAGAACAAACAGCTTTGATTATCTTCTTCAAATATTGTTATGTTGGCATGGAAGTGTTTGGCTCTCACAAAGCCTTTTTTATTCTTTGAAACACGAATAGGTTCACAGGAACAGAAGCACAATGAGGACAATTCAGTACATCTTTCACACAAACACAAATCCCTTGTCAGAGCAAACATTGCTTTCTACATTCACCAATACAAAGGTCTAATAGGAAGTCCTTACTATAGAGCACATCCACATCCCACAGCAGTAACTGGAATTATTTTACCCAGAACAACTCAACTAAAAATCTTCATGATTTGAGTTTATATATCTGAACAATTTATCTATATATATATAAAAATTACTTTGCCTCATGAATATTTTTCTGTCAGCATATAGAATTTCAAAAAAAAAAAAACAATCACGTAAGACAGCTAGCATTAGCTTTTCTGGCTGAGGTAGATCCAACAAAAGCAGTAAAATAAAATCTTCTCAATTTCAAAACCCTACACTACTGGCACCATTAAATTTGTTTATTAGAAGTCTTGGAGGAATGAAAAGGCAAAGAAATACCAGTCCAAAACTCACAAGACAATTATAAACATTCTCATTTTGTTTTGCATTCTTCTGCCACTCGTTTACTCAAGCACGCAAGATCTCCTAGAAAAAAAAACATTTAGTATTTGACAACATGAGCACTACACCTAAACAAATTTATTTTTTGAACTTTTTTTAAAGGTACTTTCTCCATTTTCCCTCTTGATTGACCAGCTTTTGTCTATGTGGTGTGTGCTAACTTAATTTCTACCAATTTGCTTCACCAGTTTTTTAATAATTTTAATAATTTCCTCCATACTCAATAATGGCTGTATGAGTATCACACGTTCGCCTCAGTATCCTTGAAATAGTGCTGTGCTATTCCATCTGAGGAGAAAATCCAGAATATCAAAGATCCAATCTCCACAGACCTAAACTGTAAGAGGAAAAAAACCAACACTTGGGTGTTCATCATTCTGATCCAAGAAAAAGGAAAGCCGCTTTAAACATCAAGAAAGTTTATCTTGAAAATCTGTATGTTTGTGAGACTGAGACAATCTCTTGTCTCCTGGAATCTCTAGGTGAACAAACCAAGCACATTTTCAAAAACATTTTCTGAAAATGAACGTTGAACACAGTAACGGACAGCTAACACACACATGCCACTTTAACCACTAAGTATATGCTGAAATAATGAAACCAGAGCGTAAGTGGAACACGTGGAAGACAAAGTTTCACTAACCTGTCACAGTACCTCTCACAGCTGCTCTCCAAACTAGCATGCTACTTGCCAAAATAAAAACAGGATCCCTAACATAAAAGTTTTCCTCAGGTTCTTCTACAATTTTTACAGTACCTACAGGCCAGAGAGACAAATACAAACGCAACATTCACTAAAACACAGGATCCTAACTAAAGCATGTATTAAAAAAAGATATCTGCCTTTATGTCTCCTTTAAGTATTTATCCATGCACATTTAGGAACAAAGAAATAAGCATCCATGTAGCACAATTATCTCAAGTTTCAGTTACAAGCCCCAAAACATACTACTACTAAAACTTGAGGTTTCCAGGAAGAAAATTGCTTAAATAAATGGTCCTGCTGGAATACATATGCTGTTAATACCACAAGATCTCTTCTCTGAGAAGACACCAAATCAATTCTTTCATATGCTGTTCCACTACTGCAAGAGATCATTTTTTTCTAGGGGAACAGGAGAGAAATCACCTAAAAGATCATGCTCAAAATTTTACTAGAATTTTTTGTTTACTTCTGTGAATATAAACTCTGCCCCATCTCACTACCCCTGTCTCTAACACACTCCTGAAAATACCATTTGCTATTTACATCTGATAGAGCATTATTCACTCCCACTCATTTTTTAATTCCTTCTATGCCGTATAAGAACAAATAGATTTTGACAAGGGATAAGACAGCTTATCTATTGATCTAAAATACACATCCACTCCTCTTCAGCCTTTTCCATTCATAAGTCTTTTCTCAATGTTTTTACAAAGTGAGCCTTACAAAGAAATATTATAAACTGTCTTGCCATACTTTTTTTTCATTTTTATTTAGCAGTATTTCCCAGTGATATATTTCATGTATACTTTTAGAAAGTTTCTATACACATTTTGCTTTCTACAGGAGATTTTGAAGAAATGTTTTTTCTATATGAAATAGTAAAAGCAGACAACAGTCAAATCTAAGACATGAGGTCAGAAAGTAAAAATTTTTCATTTACACACTACAATAGTGATTACTGTGAGTCAGTCAAAAACTAACATAGCTGGAACTCAGAAATCATCACCTGGGAAGAAATCTGAAGACTCTTGAACAGCAGAAAGACAACAGCAGAAGGTAAAACTGGACTAGAAGGCTGTAAGCAGAAGGAAATAGCATGTCAAATAGTGAAAACTAAGAGAAAAAAAACCACACAACTTTTTTCAGACCCTCAATAATTGGTCCAGCCAGCTTTACTTTTCCCCTAAAACTAGTTATCAAGATACAATCAACTCTCATGGATAAACAAGAGAATTGACATAATCCTTCAAAAGCCAGGGGAAACATCACTCGGAGTTCTGCAGACAGATGCTCTCTGTCAATTTAAAAGCAAGTTTATTTCCATATAGATACATAAATATAATGCAAGTCTTACATTCGCATATGATGGTACATTCAGCTGCATACAGCATTATACTCAATTGCATGAGTAACAAGTTTTTATTTAGTAGTATTTCCCAGTGATAGTAAAAAAAAAAAAAAATTAAACAAGTGTTACTTTTTCATCTCACAAGGACGAGTAGAGGAGAATTCAGTTCCAAATTTGGTACTGTCCTGAACAGACTTAACCCAGTATCAAAATCAATGAAGTGACAAGGAATACAATAATGATGCTAAAGCTAGAACTAGCAAAACTCTAAACCAGAAAGATGATCTGACTTCGCCAGTGACACAACACACTAAGTGTAAACCAGCTGGAAATTTACTGGCTTGTGATTTGGAGTTCTAGGTGTTCACACCACAGTTGACTTTGGCATTATCTTTCCATTGACAACACTATGGCTAAATACTTACTGAACACAAAGTACATACATTAGCTTTACCCTCCCCAAAAGAATCTATGTTAAAATAGCTTTATAAGAATACACACAGAATATGGAAAACTTAGCAGTGGAACATAAGGACAAGATGAAGATTTTTAGTCAAATGTCCAAAACCCAAGCATATTCAATATTCTGTGGTAGAAATAGAAGTAATAAAGTAGTAAATTGGAAATGAGGCAAAATACACACAAGACCTCAGCCATTTTAATATCAAAAAAGAGTTAACAGTGTGTCGATCAAATAGACATTGATGCTATGCATTTTCTTCCGGCAGTTCCTGCTTCTACTCAATGCTCAAGCTTTCCCAGTATCTCAATAAAATACCACAAGCAAAATATGCATATTACAACAAGTATGCCTTCCTTTCTTCATTCTCAAAAAACAATGACCATACGCACTCTGAAACAATCCAACACGCCAAGCTATTTCCTTAAATACTCGTCTCCAACCGCCTACCTCACCACAAGTAGTGCCCACAGAAAATTATCCCATAGCTGCTAGTAGTCTTACATAAAAGGTATTACTGCCTTAAGAATTCTTGTAGGGAAAAAAACAAACACCAAAAACAAAAAAAGAAGAGAGAATAAAATATTTACAAAGGTATCTTTTCACTCCTGTGAATTTTTAATTACTGAATAATAATGCAGGTCGTAAAAAGTGTTGCCTGATAAATGATCGCTGCCCACTACAGAGTCTCTCAAGTATCACATCTGTTAAAATTTCATGGAGTCAAAGGCTTTAATGATGTCTGAAAATTCTCTATTTTTATACACTGAGACTAAATGGAAAAAGAAAAAGGCTAACAAAATTATTTGGAAAGGAGGCTCATTCAGAAAAAGGTGGATAAAAATCAAGAGCCTCAAGGCAAAGTGAGTATTACAAAAGAAAGGCGAACTAACGTAAATCTACATTTGTGACTTACAGCAACAAAAATCACATCTACTGTAACGTAGCAAAAGAAGAATTATCGCGTGCATGGAGTACTGGTGTTAGTTCCTATTGCAGAAACGTCAGAAGCACTACTTGTCCATGAGGACAGGCTTCATTGAAAGGAATTTATCAGTCACTCTCTGCACTAAAAATAAAATAAAGGACTTCATAACGCAAAGCAGAACACGAGCATCTGAAGAACACCACAGGATGAAGAAGAAAGCATCACGCATGTCACTGCGTGTTTTACCTACAAAAACCTCTGCCTTCCAGAGAAAGGCATTCTGCTATCTCCAATCGAGGCCATGTGTCAACATTTCTGAATAATCACAAGAGCCCACGAGTCTCTCAGTTCCCTTCATCAAAGCATGGTGCTTTCTTCCATTAAAGCCAGGGACTCATCTCAAACTCCCAGGTTTTAATACCACTTATAGATACTATAAATTACAGAGCTTTACAAGGAAGAAGCTCTGAGATAGAGAAAAAACTGTGCTGTATCTCCAAATTGACTATCTATCATTGTTTCATAACCTCTTTCAACAGAACAACAGCCTAAGGAAATGACTCCTCACCCCATCACAACAAAATTAATTCTCTAGTCTAAGGCAAAGGAAAACAAACTACTTTAGAAAACAGATCTCTAAAAAAGCAAGTTAGCTGCCAAAATCTGCTTCTGTTATAATGTTTTTATATTCCCGCACGACATTCTTCTCTCTAAACTAGAGAGGCATGGGTTTGATGGATGGACCACTCGGTGGATAAGGAATTGGCTCAATGACCGCACTCAGAGAGTAGTGGTCAATGGCTCAATGTCCAAGTGGAGACCGGTCACGAGTGGCGTCCCTCAGGGGTCCGTGTTGGGCCCGGCCCTCTTCAACATCTTTGTCGGTGACGTGGACAGTGGCATGGAGTGCACCCTCAGCAAGTTCACCGATGACACCAAGCTGTGTGGTGCCATCGACACGCTGGAAGGGAGGGATGCCATCCAGAGGGACCTCGACAGGCTGAAGAGGTGGGCCCGTACCAACCTCATGAAGTTTAACCAGGCCAAGTACAAGGTCCTACATCTGGGTCATGGCAATCCCAGGCACAAATACAGACTGGGCAAAGAATGGATTGAGAGCAGCCCTGAGGAGAAGGACTTGGGAGTACTGGTGGACGAGAAGCTCAATATGAGCCGGCAATGTGCTCTTGCGGCCCAGAAGGCCAACTGCGTCCTGGGCTGCATCAAGAGGAGCGTGGCCAGCAGGTCGAGGGAGGTGATTCTCCCCCTCTACTCTGCCCTCGTGAGACCTCACTTGGAGTATTGTGTCCAGTTCTGGAGTCCCCAACATAAGAAGGACATGGACCAGTTGGAGAGGGTCCAGAGGAGGGCCACGAAGATGATAAGAGGGCTGGAGCACCTTTCCTATGAGGACAGGCTGAAAGAGTTGGGGCTGTTCAGCCTGGAGAAGAGGAGGCTCCGGGGTGACCTTATAGCGGTCTTCCAGTACCTCAAGGGGGCCTACAAGAAAGATGGGGAGAGGCTGTTCAGGAGGGCCTGTTGTGATAGGACAAGGGGTAATGGTTTTAAAATAGAGGGAGGTAGATTCAGGTTGGATATTAGGAAAAAATTTTTTACCATGAGAGTTGTAGAACACTGGAACAGGTTGTCCAGAGGGGTGGTGGATGCTCCATCCCTGGAGACGTTCAAGGCCCGGTTGGATGAGGCCCTGAGCAACCTGATCTAGTTGGAGATATCCCTGTTCCTTGCAGGGGGGTTGGACTAGATGGCTTTTGAAGGTCCCTTCCAGCCCTAACGATTCTATGATTCTATGATTTGCATGAAATACTTATTATTTTTATAACAGATAAAAAAGAACACGGTAATCAGAAAAATAAAAGTGAGAAAATACTTTAAATTTTTACTAATGGAAATATCTCTTCAGGAAAAAAATATCAAACAATTACTACACCACACTGCTTACAAAGTTTCACAAGATTCTATATACTGATATTTAACAAGCTGTGTATTTTCATGAGAAAATGGTGGTTTATAATTACACTTTGAATTATTTTGGTTTGGAGAAAAGCTAACTTAATGAACATAAGAAAATAAAACCATCAGCATAATAGAAACAAGGTGACGTGACTGAAATGTGAAACATTTTATTTCCATTAACAAGTTATTTGTTATTATCTTTGTTGCAAACGAACATCACAGAAAATACTCTCAAAAAAATAAGCAGGTGAATCAAAAGCAAACCTAGTGAGATGCCTATCATGTACCTGTGACCCATTAACGAATTAAAAAACAACACCGACAGCTGTGAAACTGGAACCCAACCAAATCTCAGAATAACAAAGCAGAACAATTCTAACAAAAAAAAAAATATAAATCCTTTGCTCCTTTGGAAATCTTACCAGTCTGTAGATCCTGGGTCTACTTTATTTTGTGTGTACAACTGAGGTCACGTACAGTTTTGCTGTGAGTTATTTTGCTTTAGAACCTGTAAGGCTGTAGCATCTCAAATCTTCTGACCTTGAAATACAAACAGGTACATTCAAACACAGAAACTCTTATTCAAGGGGCCACCAGAAGATGTCTAGTCAAATTACAGACATTTAAATAAATGGAACTAAGTTCTTTCCTTTTGTACTTTATCTACACACAGTAATCATACTGTCTCTGTTCCAAGATAAGAAATCAAACTTTTAATTTTGCCCTGTTTAAATCCCCTGACTACTCTGAGTTTGCTCTTTTTTTCTGCTTCTCTTTCTAAAGCCCTTACTTTCTTTTTGAAGATAAAAACTTCCATCTCTCTTATGATTCCTACTGCATCACTGTGTTCAGATTCGCAGTGTGGGAAACACTACCAGCCATCACTAACGAACCTGCCGCTCTCAGTGGGCAGATCTCCGATACGAGGCAGAGGGGCAAAGCTGAATCCACCACATTATCCCACCCACTGGGTCTGAGGACAACCATATCTTTTAACACCTGTGGAGCAACAGAGAAACCCTCGATGTGGTGAGCTCTTTCTACGCAAGGTTCAAGGAGAGAAGAAAGTGGCTTTATGCCATTGACACTTCTCTTGTCACACTGGGCTTCCCTTCCAAACCTCAGAATTTTAGTGGCATAAAGAAAACAGCATTTTCTATGGATTAAGGTGCTGAAGATACAGTATAATTGCCATAGTCTTTATATCCAAATCTATCCATAACAGCAAGGTATTTGTCCCACAATTTTCATTAGCAGTTCTAGCTTTAAGTTTATGCACAAGGCTGCAACCTGAAAACATAGGAATATTTATAGGACCTGAAATAAGTAACAAAAAAAGGCTTTGAGATATACTGGATTCATTCCAGCAGGAGAGAAAATAAAAACAGTTTAATAAAGCAAGCAGTTACAATTATTCCTTCAAAACATAGAGTTGAAAATATTTCTGGTGACCACCTAGCAACACAAAACCTATGAAGAGAAACAAATTTTAAAGGAATTTCCTCCCTGTAATTTTAACAAGAGGAGCTAAAAAGAAATAGCAAAGCCAAACAGCAGAGTGTCACTTTCCCACATACTCTTACCTCCCAGACCTGACTACGCACCTGCCACAGAACGACTGACAAATTATGCAACTTGAAAGCAATTAGTGCCGTCAAACACAAACAAAGCAGATTACAGACTTGGAAACCAACAACAAAAATGCCAGCAAACACAACAAACCCCAAACAGCTCATTAGTGCATGACAAGGATGTCCAAATCATGGTCTGTAGACAACTTGTGGCTCTCACAAGGAAACTCCTCTTACCAAATTCTGAAACGCAAACATCGCTCTGCAGACTGTACACCACCTGCCTCGCAGCTACTTCTGGTGCTCCTTGTAGCCCCAGGAAGAGGCTAAGGCAAGCCACAGTGCCTCCAGCAGCTCTCCTTGCCCTGTTGGCACCTCAGCGCATCACAAGCGAGACAGCAGCTCGGGCTGCTCCATTGCATCCCACTTGCCACACTGCAGGGAGCTGAGGGAAAGGAGGGAATCCTTTAGCTCTTCCCCTTCTTAGCTACTTGGACATCAACGTGATAGCAGGGGGGGAGGAAAAGCTGCCTTGCTGGTTCTTGTGTTAGTGCAGGCTAAACAAGCACTGGCACTGTTCTTGTTTGCTCTAGGCTGGCCAGTTTCCCGCCTCCAGGGTTTACTGCTGTAAATAACCAGATCCCAATCATACAGTTGCTTCCTCATCCTCCTGTAACATCTTGTTGCAGATGTTGCCAAGAAGGAACCAAGGATCCAGTTACATTAATTCTATTCCTTCCATACACCCAACCTCTGCAAAGAAGTATTTGCAAAGGGAACTGCCAACAGTTTCAACATTAATTTCTCCAACAGAGCAATACAGTGCAAACAGAGTGCCTTACTCAAGTAAAAGCTGTGACTTACTGCCCTTGGTAGAACACAATGCTTCACCTTCAGCCTGAACGAATTCCATCACTGATGCCAAGCGAAAGGGACCTTCAGAAACTGTAATCAATCTAAGAAGCCATTTGCTTACTCGCCAAAGGACAGTCCAGCAGCACCCAACTTCACATGTCCTCCACACTCAGCAGCCCGTCCCACAGGCCTAGGGACCACCCAGCAACAAGGCTGGAGTCCGGAAGTTTTCTTTTTCTGGGTATATTGGGTGTAAATGCTCGGGGTTTGGTAGCACAGGGACTGTGGGGGAATCCTGTGGGAGGAGGCCAGAGCTGCTCTGTGCCAGTCATGGCCAGTTCCACACAGACTCACCGCCAGCCACAGCTGAGCCGCCAGGGAGAGCCTGCAGAGGCCCCAAACCCATCGGGGGAGCTCGTGGCACCCCTGGGAGAACACGTTTAGGAAATGGCGGTAAACGCCAGAGAAAGGACCACATCGTGGCAGAGCTGGTGGCACATCTGAAGGGACCACAGCCTGTGGGTGGTCACCAGAGCCGAGGAAATGGTTGAGGAGGAAGAAGCAGCGGAACAGGGAGGAACGAGGAGCAGCAGGACTGCTGTGCCCTGACCCACACCGCCTGCATCACCCCTCGCCTCCCCTGAGGGAGGGAGCATAACCCACAGCGACAATGAGGGAAGGGGAGCAGTGCCCGTGCTGGAGCTGAGCCTGGCAGAGGGGAGGAAAAGTGTTTTCCTTAAGTGTTTAAACATGTGTCATCTTTGTTCCCCAATCAGTAATCAAACATATAAAATTAAGCTCGATTCCCCGAGTTCAGTCTGGTTTGCCCATAACGGTGACTGGCGAGTGCTCTCCCTGTCTTTTACTTTGATCCACAAGATTTCTGACTCCTGTTCTTCCCGTTTTCTCCCCCATCCCACTGGGGGGAAGGAGGGAGCAAGAAGCTCCCTCCACGCAAGTGCTTTGCTCCTAGCTGGGGCCAACACATGACACCAGGGCAGGCAGTCCAGGACCATGTGGTTACTTCATCTGCCCCATCTCATAGCAGTGTGCACAACCTCCATCTTTAATGGTGCAGAATTGTAGCTAGAAGGCAGCGAGGACATGAACCAAGTCCTCAGTCCTCCCTCCTTTCTTCCAGTGAACCACTGCAGCTGCAGCGTTTTGGTTACGTGCTACAGACCTCAAGTTTCAGAGCAGGTGTCAAAAAGTGTCTGTACCCTACACGGAACAAGGTCTACAAACATTCTGTAGACATTTTTACAGCCAGAAATCTGTTATATGGTTAGCTGCAACCAAAGTGGTTGGCCTTGCATGCAAAAGTAATTTCTTCCAGTACCATATCTCAATTCACACCAACAGACAGGTCTCAGCTTCTGTTGACAGAGCAGCGAAGGTCCAGTACCAGCGTCGTTGCCCTAGTGAATGAGCTGCTGAGGGAGAACAACACTGCCGGATCTTATCCTGTACTCCCCTCAAGCTGTAGCATGCACAAATATAACATGTAGATCTATTTACCTCATGTTACAGCTATGCTTTGCTTACAGAAATAACAACTGTTTAGATAGCATGAACCCCATCCTCAAACTACTTTAGATAATTCTGTACTGTTTTGGAACTTTTTCCAAATGCATATGCCACTTACTTTCTCTTCCAACATGCTTCAGATCTTGTTTATCTTGATGCATTGAAAGCTTCAGCTCAAAGCTTTCAAGCAAGGTCACCAGATTTTGTAAGTAGTCATCAAATCCCCCCACTTGACTGCCTTCATTACCTTTGAAGTCCAACAAAAAAATACAGCCAAGTCTTTTGCTCACGGACATCACAGCATCCATAAATAATAATATTGTTGTTGTTAGTATTCTCCAATTTAACTTTTTCTTTAAAGAACTTGTGTTACTTATCAGTCTATGCAATATTCTAATCATACTGTGTTACCTTTTTGCGTTAAGTAATCAGTACATTCAGAGCATAAGATCAAGATCTTTCTCCTTCTCCCAAAAGACAGCGGGGACAGAGAGACAGGGACAGTGCATCTCATACAAATCTATCTTGTAGGTTTATACCTACAGACTAACAGATCATAAGTATAAATCGTTTCTGAGCAAGTCCACGGAGTTCTTTCTTTTTCCAGTGTGTTGCTGGAAATAAGAATCTAACCTTTTCACTGAAAATACATCAAAGATAAATGACATAAAGCATATATCCCTAAGACTGCATCTCACCTGCATTTAACCTTGTCCAATTTTAACTGTGGCCAACTTAGCAGAGCGTTGAGCCACAGACACATGGGCCACGGTTCAGCTTTTTGCTTTCTGAGAAACAGGAGTTGAGAAGTTGTATACAGCATATAGCCAACCCTGTATTTTGAATGCAAAATGCAAAGCAGTGCATCCATCTTTGTTTATGACTTTGTAAGTTCTTAACCTTCCTCTTATTTACCATCAATTTTTCCAAAGAGCAAACAACCAAAACACTACGCTGTGTCAGAACAGCCTCAGTTGGAGGACTAAGATTTAGTTAACAGAAAGACAATGAATGGGTGAAAACGAAGAAAAAACAGCTGAATTAATCTTTTGTTTGTTTGTTTGAATTTTAAGAAAGCATCCATGAAAACTACTCAGAGTATTAAAAGAATCAGCCTGCAGAAATAATAATCTTGTTTTATTTATAGTCAGGGTCATGGGAAATCTGTCCTGATATATAAAAAAATACAGCTTCCCAGATTAGTTTTGGTAACAGAATTCAAGGAATGAACAGCTATGGGAAAGTTTAAATTCTCATCAAATACACCTGAGTGTCCTTGTTCAGAACAGTTTATACTTTCTGTCACTCATTAAGCAGCATGTACTAAGGCAACCGTAAATGGTAGTGTACCCAAGAGAAATTTTTGTGGTAACCTAATGTTTACAAAGAGCACGTGCATCTGGAGTGTTTACAGACTAGGGTTTGTGATCATGGTTAATTATGGCACGATTAAGATACTATTTGAATAATTAAATTTGGCAAAAATAGCCAATAAAATTACTTTAAATTAATTAGTAAAAGCAATCACTAACATTTCATTAAATATTTCATATATAGAACTATGCTGCACATACTACTGAATTAGTTGTATCCAGTAGCACTTCTTATCCCTAAAAAAAAAAGTTGATGGCAAGAGGATGCCTTTGTTGTGTACTTATTGCTCTGTTAGGTACTTGCATAACAAAATTAATCTTCTGTCACTTCTGCTTCACAGTTTAAAAGGCTGTTTTTTCTGAGTACTGCATCAACCAAGTACGACAGCACAAACAAAGCCGTATGGAACTCCGCCTGAACCCCAAGATAGTAACTGACCTTGAATAAATTATTCTATCCCAAATCAGTTTGTATTCTTACAATCCCAGTCATTCACCCTGCTGTTACACTTGTGGAAGTGAAGCAGTTCTGCCTCTTGTGGTATCAAAACTGGAAGGAGAAGATCTTTGTTACTAATATCCAGACAGCTACAGTTTGTGACTTCAGACAATCTCTACAGAAATGCTACTAAACTTGAGTCATCTATGTCTCAGAACGTTTGACTACCCTCACAGAAATAGCACCTTACTGAAGAATCGTATTAATTCTTAATTTTCCTTGGATAAAGGTATGCTTTTGCTTTTATCCTTTCAGGAAAATCCATCACAGAAGCTGAATCTTAACAGTAAACCCAGACAGTGGCCTATTCTCCAAGGCATCTAAGCCACAGACTTACCATTTCTGGAGGCAGCTTTCTGCTAGCCCCTGTAGAATCTGGCAGACTGTGACCGGAGCCTTGAACATCAGATATTAATTTAAAATAACAGTGGTGACATCAGCACGTGTTCTAGCAGGCCCTCATGTCCTAGACCACAAGCTAGGGGAATAAGGATACCTTGGACATTCTGTAAAGCAGAAACATTGCATTCTCTGCAGCACATTCAGTGATCCACTCTGTTCTTGCTGCTCCCTGCAGGAACTGAAGCGACCCTAGGTGACAACACCAAGCCATATGAGGCAAGCTCTGCATCACACGGAACAGGTGCCCACCTGCACTGAGGTGCCTTAGGAAGGAATCCCCTTGGTGCTGACTGCCATAGGACTGTTTTTTTTCTCTTCAGAAATGCTGCAATTATCTTTGTCAACACTGCAGGCAGGTAAAATGTTGGCTGCCAGCTGGAATGTAGCCTGGAATGCAGCACCTACGGTCCCAACTGTTCTGTATCTCTTCCATCACATTCTCAAAGACACAAGCTTGGCCACTGCGAAAGTCACTAACTTTTTAGTGAAGTGCATTCATTAACCATTATGAAAATCTACAGCAGCACTCAGGTAGCACATAGTCCTACAGCACCACACCGAGATGTATTGTCTCTCACAGACACAAATACCTGCCTGCATATCTTATTTCCTTTGTTATTAAGGTTTCTATCTACCCTTAATATCCCATTTCTGTTCCCATCTCCCATTTTCCTACCTTCACCAAGAACACAGCTTTGTGTTAATGCCTTCACTTGACTGGACGTGTACTGTACTCAGTTCATGCATATGCTATCTACCCGTAAATTCTTAAATACAAATAGATTACATGTATACTTAATTCAACAATGATAAATTGGACCTATAAGAAATGCTATCCAATGTTTTCCTTAATTGGAAAGGAGTTAACACAATGATAAAGTTCCCATTTCTATTTGTCACCAACTACAAGTTGTTGTTTGGGGTTGAGGAGGGGGAGTGGATTTTTTAGTTGATGAGGAGATGAAATGATAGAATCTGGTATTTCCTTGAAAAATGTGTCTATTTGAAGCACATAGATAAGTTTCATTTCCCTGAACAAGACAAGAATCATACCAGGTGAAAACTATTCTGTGTACAGCACAAAAACTACTTCACCTGGGTCTCCAGGTTCTCCAATCTACTTGACATTTCCCATCCTGCGAGCAGAGGTCCACCAAAATGCAACAGTCAGCCTCTAGCAGTCCCCCTCAGACGAACCGAGGGAGTGCGATTTATAAAAAGACCACGGGTTCCACAGCATATTTAAAAATTAACATCACGTTTTTGAACAATAACTGCATTTGTCTCCTTGTCATCCAAGTAGCTGTGAGAGGTGTTGCTTTGTTTAGTAAAAGCACATGCTCGAAACTGAAACTCAGATCTCCAATACATGTTATAGCAAACTTAATACTTTTATACTCAGTTTCGTAAGGTTTTAAGAAACTATTACAGTATTTAAGCTACAAGTTTCATAGTTGGCTTTTTTGAGATAATGACTGCAGTGAAAACTGATGACTTACGCAACTTCAATAATTTCAGAATCTATATTAAAAGAAAATAAACTGACTGTATCTCAGCATGGATATGGATGAATAGTGGAATTGGTACAATACATGTTCACCTGGCATTCTGGCCAGGAACACGACTTTCCAATTTTCACCTCAAAAGCCTTCCAGGTAACTGAGTACCAGGTTTTTAAAAACACTGAGAAAACTAACAAGCAACCTGCTAACTCGAAACATTTCTGCAGTCCAAATGCAAACAGCACTCGTTGGGAGAGAAAAAAAATTGAGAGGTACTGAGCCCCAGGAAGTATACTATATCCTTCATGCTCTCTTCCAGCCTTCCTGAGTACCTGAACAACAGGACCTAAATCCACCCAAGGTGACAAAAGTTCTGATCACTTCAGGAGAAGGGTTCACCTTAACCAACTATACGTTTTCTAAGCACACAGAGCAGAAAGGCTCACAGGTTTCATTGCTTCAGTAGTCAGGCTGACAGATATTAGAGACCATCTCAGTTCCTGAAGCTGTGTCAGTTTCACAGGAGACTGATACCAACCCTAAACATTAATGTTAATAAGTTGCTCCTCTTTACAGCTTTAGAAGTTCACCGAAACTGTTTCTCCTCAATAATACCTATTTGGTCTTATGGGCAAGGGAGCCAGAGTAGCAAATGTTGTGATGTAAGTACTAATTAATTTGCTCTTTGTCACTCCTATCATCCAGTGACCTGAACTCCTAATTTCTATCACCACCTTTCCTGTCTGCCCTAACAATTTCTGTCCTTAACGCTGCCTGAACACTATACAAAGAGAAGGACTTCTCTAGTTCTTGATGTAGAGTAGTCCACTGAGCACCTCTTACCATCTCCTGTTCTTCTCTCTCTCGCGCAACACAGGGGACTGTTTAGAGACCGTGTATCTATCATCAACAGTCAAACTTCCTCCTGCTGATACACAGAAAACTTCCTCGACTTCTGGAATTGACTAGAAATCACCTACAAAGGTATCTACATTACAAAACAAGACAGAATATAATGAATGCCAAGCCCCACTCAACCTAGCCAACCTTTTAGGCAAGCACAAACTCAGTAAAGAATGTGTGTCTGATTGTCTTCAGACAAACAAGGACAAGGCGTTTGGGCTGTGTGGAGCTCCAGACCCTTTCACTTGAATACAGCAGAGGGGTAGGAGGCGGGAGTTGCCTTGTATAGAGCCACCACTTTGCCCTGCAAGACAGCAAAATCAGGGCTGAGAAAAACTGCCCTTGTTCACCACAGCTCAGCAGCAGGCATCTGCTCCATCCAGGCCTGTTCAGCAGGACACATCCCCTGTCTTACCTACCGAGACACACATCCTCATTTCAGTTGCATGGATCTTTAACTTCCTGTATTTCACCCTACTCAAAAGCAGGTAAAACAGTCACATTTCTTCTTCAACAATACGATTAGGCAGGATATCCAGGGGTGCACTGTTGCTCGCCAGCCTAGGCTGCAGCTCCAAGCATGTCGTGGCATCTTCCACAGCCAGGAGGAAATGGCCCGCCTTTTGTAGGTGGGGTCTAAACCTTAATTAGGCAATTCAATCAATTCAAGCCAGCTGGGTGATAGCCATAGTGCACTGCAGCAAAGCAACAGTTATCTTGTTATCTTGTTCAGTTTTAGACATTAAAACCAAGGCCTTTCAAGTATAATATTTTGTGAAAGGTGGATCATGTAGGAACTCCAAATTAGAATTTCCTAATGAGATGACCTGGGAAAACATTTGTCTCACATGTCCAGCCTGATCTTCCTTTTCACAAAGTTGTTCTATATGTGTGTGGAAAGTCTTTAGAAGAACACGCCTTCTTTTACTAAACGTATTCTAAAAATATTACTTCCTAATGAGGATCTCATTTGCATGACAAATTCTCTGTGCAGTGTCAGAAACGTCTTTAAATGAAGATGTCACGCTTACAGGAATTATTCTGCACGCAGATGAGTTCTCACCAAACTTTGCTTGTGACGAGTTCGTTTCATTTTCATCATCATTTGCTTTGACAGCAAGATAAGAGAATCATAGCTTTTCCCCAGTGAGAATTCTTCGCTCATGTATTAATTCAAACAAAGGAATACCATCCAGTTGAGTTCATCCCTACTTTCCTGGCCAAACATTTGAAAGCAATCATTTACAAAGCTAACAGGTAGTACCTACATTACGTTAAGGAAAAAGAATAATAACAATAAAACCGCAAGAGGCTTCCCCGCCCTACACCATAGATTAAATTTGAGAGTCCATAAAACCACTAAGGCTTTAAAATTGGAGAAAAATAGCATGAGCCTCTCACTTAAAAATCCCAAACCACAAAACTGGTAATGTCTGCTTTGCAAATGCTGAAGCCAATATTCTTCAGCTGTCTACACAACACAAAGAAGCCTAGGTACAAAAATCTATCTTGGCAGAAAGCAAACTCGGGCATTACTTCCTCCCCCGAGGCATCCAGAAAAACGTTACATCCATCAGGAAAGCCTCGGCCTCGTGGCAGAAAGCAAACAGCAGCGTGTCTTCAGTCACAGGCTGAAAAGCGCACTCCATAACCCCACCTCTGAAGATGTTTGCTTTACAGCATACATGGTGCTTTTTTGGAAGTGTTAACTGGCACGTGAGAAGGCACTCTTCTTCAGGTATTGAAACATCCCTACGTGCCTCTGACAGCCTCGCGGCCAGGCAGGTGGCTGGCGACACGGAGGGCAGGGAGCTTTCAGTCACGCTTCCCTGGAAAAAAACCATCACTAGATCTTCCCATGATGTGAGAAAAGCTTTACGGTGGAAATAAAAGACATTTCTTACTGTACCTGTGGAGTTTGGGAATATATGAGAGCTGCACATCAGAAAGCTCAGAACCTGTATGCTTGTTTTCTCTCCTCAGCCTGAAAACTTTGGGAATTAGCAATGAAGTCATGAAGGAAACCTTAAATAGATTGTTTCCACCACCACCAGACTTACTTTCCCAGATCTCTTCTGCTTCAGTTTCCCACTCAAATCTTATATTAGATTTTTTTCTTCTTTTTCCTTCTCCACCTCCAAGCTTTTCCAATTTCTTACATAATACTGAATAAATATTTTATAGCCAAAGAGGATTTCTACCTGTTATGTAACTCACATTTTCGGGGGCAGCTTCCCATCTCATTTTTACTGATGAGCCTTCAGTGAACCAGAAGCTGTAACTGATGCAAGCAAAAGAAGAGCGTAACGAACTTAAACAAACAGCTATATTTATGCTACTTTAAAAACACTAAATGGAATGAAATTTCATTTCATTGATACTCATATGGGGTTGACAATATTGAGGAAAATATTAACATATGTATATAAACATCAACAAAACTATTAATTGTCACATAACGAGAGAGCAATTTAAGCATGCCAAGCAGATGCATCACCACTAAACTGGAAAGAACAGCCACATTCTAGTTCTGAAACGGGCCAGGATATGTGCATGTGCTTTGGATGCCCAGTTTCAGATGCTTCCCAGTGCCAGAGAGACTGTGAACGGCCTCCTCCAAGAAGTGCTCTGAACAGAGCTCACAAAAACCTCAGATGAACTTCTCAAATTTTGGACGGTAACACCTGTCCAAAGGCTAAAAGCTGTTTCTTTAGCTCTGTCTACAAGTTTAAAAAAAAATCCTCACAAAATTCCCACCTTTCTCTGGGCACCCACCTGTTTGTCTACACAGAGCAAACTCATTACGGAAATTATAATGCTGGATGTAACAGGGAGATGCCCAGATTATAAAAAACGTTTATGCTCATCTATACACAACCAGGTAACCAGCAGTGGATGGCAAAAACCACGTGTTGCAGAGGGTGTGATGTTTCCAGACAGGACAGCAGCAGTGATTACAGAAGATGACCAAGCTGAGTGCTAATGAATTCTAATCTACTTCACCATAAGAAACACTTCCACTATTTTCTCTCAGGAGGACATTTAGTTTCAGCACTACATTTTCTGAAGAATAACTGTCATTTTAGATGGAAAAAATTAAAACATTAGTTGTGGTTATTTTTCCCCTATCTTAGCTAGTAAATAATAATATAGTGATGTACTGTCATCAATAATATTCAGAAACAAAAATGTATTTAAAAAAATGGCTTTGAGGTTGATGACAGGAATAATAATACAAAGGGTATAGGTGTTACACTGCCATCATCTCACAGTATGTGTTCTGATTGTGTAATATTTTAAGAATTTCAAAAAAGATTCTATAAAGCTATTAAAGTTGTAATTGGATTTAATATAATCAGCTGCTTTCACTTGCAGTTTTATGCTAGAAAACAGAGATTACAGAAAAGAAACCTTGTGTGTTTACCCAGTTACTTGAATCACTTCAAGGAGACCATACAACAATCAGAAAGGTCAAATTTCTTCCTTCCTTATGGTGTTAAATAAACGGCGACACGGAGCTGTGCAAATTTTGGTTTTAAATGGGTATAGCATTCTGGGTTCTGCATTCTAAAAAAAGCAGCAGCAGCTCTTTGCTCAGCACTAAGTGCTTTACTACAGCCGTGAAAAGAGGGTATCTGGGAACTTGGAGATTACCAACACAAAACACTATTAAGATGGTGCCAAAAAGATTTATAAACGCCGCAAGAGGGACCTTGAAATTTCTACTCTGCTTCTTGCTTCCTTTGAAAGCTTTCCTCTCTCCAGCCACCCAAACCCCCCCTCGCACCGCACCGTTAGAAGAGCGGCAAACCGTCCCTGCCGCCTCGCTCGGGATTACGCTTCTGCACAGGATTTTAAAGCAAAATCAGCGCAGCCAACACGCAGCTGTTACACGAGAGCGAGCCTGCAGGCACGGCGCAGCGGAAAGCCAGACCCTGTATGCCACCGGCACGGCACAGCCCTGCGTGCCCACCGACACGCGTCAGGCGGCTCCGCGGGGCGGCTCTGGGGATGTTCCGGTCCGTAACGCGCCCGCATCCCGGGGAGGATGGGGGGACCCCTCCGCGCGGGGCGGCGGGCCCGGGGCAGCCCCGTGTCGCTGGCGCCCCCTGGCGGCCGCCCGCGGCCCCACCGGGGTCCCGCGCCCCGGAGCGCCCCGCGCCCATCACCGAGACAGCACCAGCTGCTGCAGGAACACCGCGGCGGCCGGCCGCAGCCGGCACAGCGCTGGAAAGGCGACACATCCCATCCTGGGCACGAGTTGTGCCCGGTCTCAGCCCAGGGTCACCCACAAGGAGCAGCTCTGCTGCCTTCAAACGGGGTTCAGGGCTCTGGCGAGGAACCCTCACTGGGGTCCTACTGTGCCCGCAGCAGGCAACAGAGACATGGCCTCACCAAGACCAACCGCTGCCATGTGGAGCTCCCCCATCTAACCATGAGCAGCAACAAGCAGACCAACTGCTGTGGTTGGGCACACCTCAGTTCTCTGGCCTCACTCGGACTCCAAACCCAGGGGCATTTCAGGGACCAACAACATTGGCCATTTGGTCCACCTTCAATAAATCAAACGCTGTTGAGTCAAACAGCCATCCGGACGTGAGCAGAAAGGCTGAACCTGCTACAAACCTGAAAGGAGCCTCATCCAGTAAGTGCTGCAAGCCCATACAGCATTTAAAAAAAAAAAAAAAAATTCAAAAATCTCCACAGTCAACACTATCAGAGGTTGCTGACGGAGCCTGGGTGCCTTGTCTTCACTTATTGTGAGCGGATCGCGTCATCAGCCACTGAATGAATTCTCCGTAGAGAGGGAGGTTTAACATGCAGTCTTTTGTCCCAGATCTTTTAAACCCTTTTTAACAATAATTGCTAAAAAAACTTTTTCATTCTATCTTAAATAGATAGAATATCTGAAGTTTGAACAGGATCTTCAATAGACAATTATTCAGAACTGAAGATAAGGAAAAGAAGGAGGCACCTGTCACAGCCTAAGGGCTTTCTACAGTGGGCACTTGAAATGCCATCAAGAGAAGAAGGGGCAGAGATGTATATTAGTACTGTCACTAATATACATATCTATATAGCACACTTGACTGAAGAAAAGAGCTTCACAACTCCAGAAAAATCAGGCTGCCAAGCTCAGAGGCAAACCTGTTGAGCACCTGAAGCCCATACGTTCTACTCATAGGTTAAAGGGACAACCAACACGGACTCACCAACCATCCATCGCCAAGGGCGCGACAGCACAGCGCACACGTGCTCATTCTGCCACCGACAAGCGATGGTTAGCAGAGAAATGCCAAGACTGGAATATCACTAACAGGGATTTCAAACCACTGTTTGGATAAGACATTCAATTCCTTGAAACCTCAAGAAAAAAAACAAGTGCAACAGTTTTATTTATTAGTCTGCCATCACAGAAAGAGGATGTCTTTAGTCTCTGAGCAAACAAACAGAAGAGACGGAAACAAAACAGACATTGTTCAGTAAGCACTTGGTTGGGTGGCACCAGCCTCTCACTGAAGGGTTTTTTTGTTGTAAAGAAAGAATTTTTCAGCCAACTTTGAGCATCTCTAAAACACAATTCATAATCAAATGAGTGTTTATACCGCCCGTGCTATAACACAAATCCAACCTGCAATAGTTCAGTTCAGATCCAACAATCTCAGCTCACTTGTGCTGCCGCACTGCTTTCCATCCTGCTTCAGCACGAGCAGAACAAGCTTACGTTTGCCTAGACATACAAAGACATAATTTTGGGTGCCAGCTCAAGCAGGAGAGGCCAACAGCAAAAGAGTAGAGCCAGCCCAGTGCTCCCACCACGGAGCAAGCAGCAGCATTACAAGCAAGAACACCAATTCCTAGGAGCAAGGAATGACAGCCAAACACACAGCGTCTCTACTGGGAAGACGAAGGTCCAGGATACCTCAGTTACCTGAGGCCCTGAGCAACCTGATCTAGTTGGAGATATCCCTGTTCCTTGCAGGGGGGTTGGACTAGATGACCTTTGAAGGTCCCTTCCAGCCCTAACCATTCTATGATTCTATGATTCTATGATATCCGTCAATCTCAAATATGAAAACAAGTTTGGTGACATAGTTCTGTGCACGTAAGCGTAAAAAATTTCTTTGATACATGCCATATCATCAACTTGTTCTGCCGTTATCTCACTCCTGTAACTACCACCAATGAATATTTCATACAAACAACTGCATGGGAATCAGGCTCCCGAGCTGGCCATAAACTCGATTTACAGCTCTTTTGGTTACTGTACAAACAATCAGTGGTGCTGAAGGGTTAGAGATCAAGACAAATGTTTTAACTCTTCAAATACGTTTTGGTTTACATTCACAGAGAGACAGGCAGCGGTGGCTGATAGAAGCACTAATGTGCAAATACAACAATAATATTGCATTAACTACTCACAGAAAGAGCTAAACACCATTTATATCCTAAAGAGTGTTTAGTGTACATGTAAAAATGCTTGTTCATTCTCTCCTGCTCACCCTATACCTTCTATGGGCACCCTAAATATGCTGAAAAAATAGCAAATTCAGCCTCTTGATAATGGCAGCATTATTATTAGAACTTCCTATGTTGGCAAGAACACTGAGGGAAAAAGTCTAACTACACGTTAAGTCTGCAAAACTGGTACTTCATCACTAGCCAGCAAAATTCACAAACTTCAACAAAAATTCTGACTAGTCGTGCGTGTAAGACTAGGACCAAAGAACCGGAAGCTCATACTCGGAAAATACACTTTGATCCTTTTTAACAGCCACTTTAACACTTAGCTGCCTTTGTAACTCTTTGTCTTGAATTCCAAGAGAAGCAAAACTGCAACATAACTACAACATTTATGTCCAAAAAAGAAACTTTAAAAGACAGATTGTAGCAAAAAGGTAAAAGGAACAAGAAGCATTTAAGGAGATTTCAAAGCTACGCAAATGAGTTTTTAATCTTTCTTACTCTACCCCACTCCTATAAGAAAAAATATTCTAAGCAAGAAGCGTTTCACAGACTACACTCCTCTGAGAGAACACTTCAAAATTTCCAAGTTACAGCAATATCAACAGCTTCGATAAAGTTTATTCCCCTCTCCCAACAAATCTTGCTTCTCTTTAACCTGCAGCCATGGCAGTTACCATAAAGTTATTCTATCAGGTTTCACACACACATTGAAGTCCACCATAGTGAATAGAAAAGTTCATTTAAAGCACATAACCCAGCAAAACACAAAGCAGGAGGTGATGTCACCCTCTTAAAGGAAAGCTTTGCCCATGCATGTGTCTAGTCACAGTTCCAGGAAACAGATTTCAAAACTCTCTAAGACATTTTGGAACCACCAGCTTCTGCAGCTCGAAATACCAGTACGTCCCACAAAAGGCTGCCGTAACCACCACACAGAGGTGTAGTCAGAAAATCAAGTGTGCTTTTGTCAAAGTTTTTAAAAGTATCATGCAGTAAGATGAGGCATTAAAATAATACATTTATTAAGATCACTTTTCAGTATAAAAGCCATTCACAATCAGCCTTTTTTAATACAGTAATATTCCTCCACAGCGAGATCAACTTTTCTCGATTCATTTGCACACAGCGCAAGCAAACGCTGAAATCCTGCGGCTTACACGCTGCAGTGAGGTAGGTGGGGGGAAAAGTGTGTAAGAGGAGGGGGAAGAAGGCATGAGGGGAGAAGGGCTTTTATTTGTATTTCTATGTTCTTGCTCATTGCAAGCAAGACTCCCAAAGTATTAATTCTGCTTTCCAGAACCGACACCAACAGGCAATTTTCAGTTACCATCGTGAAACGTGGGCTAATTTTAAGATTAATGACATGCTATTAACTTGAATTAAATTATACCCGTTTGCACCAGAAGTGAAATATAATGTGCTATTTTAGGGTTTTGAAGCAAATATTTGGTTAAATTGATTTACAACAATGCATTAAAAAACACTGTAAAATAAAAACATATCCCTTTTGTCACCTACAGTATCCATTTAAATCATAATTTTTTACATAAATAAAAGTGCCAGACAATACTTGCAAGGGTCCTAGACTAGAAGCTTTCTAGAAATCCATCATCATCCAAAATAAAAAATACTTACTTAAAAAAAAAAAGCCAAAGCTGCTGCATCATGTATGCCCAGCAGAAATACCTTTGCTTCAATCCAATCGAAAACTTCAATCTGAAGCAAAAGAGAAAATTAAGCACTTGAGGGGAAAAAAAATAAATGCAGCTTACCACCCTCGACCCAGGGAGCCTAAACCTTATTTTACACAATAATTCTCAAGCATTAGTGTTGTCCACCACTAGCACTCTATAAGAGCAACTAATCTCCTTAGCTGAAATCCACCGAGTGGAAACATATTGAATGTACGTGTGAAGAGTTTGAAATTGCAACACAAACTGCTGTAGAAAGACAATGAAAGACCCATAAAACATCCTGTGAGCAGAGAGAGAAGGGGAGAGCTAGACACGAGCAGCAGACATCAAAACAAGAACAAAAAAAAGTCAGTCTCAAGATTTGTGACACTTTTCCCAGGCCTACCTCCTCGCTGTTGGCCTTCCTGTTCCCTTGGAAATGGAAGATGGCATCTTCTGCATATCCTTCTTTCATCCTCTCACAGCTTGGCATCAGAACATTCAAATGGCTCAAAGTTTTGCAAGCTCTTTTTAAATGCCCACTGTTGCCTACAAATTCTAGTTTCTTTTCGTTGTAAACGATACTCTAGCAAGCTCAGCACACAGGGTCCTGCGACCACAACGCTGGGGTTTACAAACAGACCAGGTTAGGTCCTTGCTGGGTGTCAGTGCTTGCTTAATACCAGCACTTGCTGAGAACCACTGGAAACTGGAGAAACAAGGGAACACATGGGAGAGGGAAAAGCAATCTGGGCGAAATTCTGACCCAATTCAAGTCAGCTGTGATTGATTTAAATCACTAATGAGCAAAAAAAAACAAGCCTCATTTCCTGTTCTAGATCATTCAGTGAAATAAAATCTTTTACCATTTTGATTTGAATAACTTTGGATTGGTTTGATTTTTCGTGACCCTTTCTTGCCTCTGAAGGCAGCTACAGACAACTGGTAATAACTGCTTGTTCGTTACTAGTGAAGTGAGTGTTAGCCATTACATACATGTCCTGACAAATGCTATCTCAATGCTTTTATGCTGTTTTTTAAAAAGTGGTCTATGTTCTACCCGATTACTCATCTGATAGGCCTCAACAGCTCACTGGGCTAGTTTCTCCTTACTAGGCTAAAATGACAAAAACTGCTATTTTGGTGAACTATAGGCAAATCTTCAACAGACACAGATACTCTCTGGTTTAGCATCTGGCTCCTCCAGGCTCCCAGAGCCCTGGCTGGCATGTGTGTGGGGCTGAAAACATTTGTTGCTCTCTAACCATACCCTGTTTTCTCCCTGACAGGACATTCCAGAGAGCACCCCTGGTTCCAGGCTACTATGGCAGCAGTTGCAGAGATGTACATGCAACTTCATTGTTGTATCTCTGCCCGCAGCTTTCTGCCCCTCTGCTCGTGTTGCTGGCCATGCTTCATTTCTAATTTGCTAAGTAGTAAAACTGTTAATTTACAACGTCTTAATTACTGTTCCTGTTTCTTAGCATTCTCCATTTTCAACTAACAGGGTCAGCTGAGCGCACCGCATGGTCCTGCTGTCTGTGTGAGAGTCACATTAAACAGATTTCGATTCATGCCTTCCCTCCATAGCAGCGAGGAAGGGACTGTTGAGGCTTGAAATCTTGCACAGCCAAACACCTCCACCTGTGTCTCTGTGAAGTTCAGCGTCCCCCTGTGGCTGCTGGTGCAGGCAGCGGAGGCAGAGAGGGAAGGGAAAAGACAGAGAAGGGGACAGACGTGTTCTGGAGTGCCTTCTTCAGCACACATGCACAGCCCAAGTGCACCACTGGTGTACCGGTGCCACTGCCCTGCACACCACTCCACAGGCTGTGTTGGAGGGAGGAGTCCTGAGATAGAGCTGGTCTCCAGAGTTGGCAAGATTGGGTAACTCATGCTTGAAGTAAGAAGCTACTACTTCACTCCAAAAAAAACAGGACGAAAAAAATGGCATTTTGGCTGAAACTTCTGGCTGTCACTCTTACAAAAAAGATTACAGTCCCATTTGTTCTTCGAAGGAAGAGTAGGAAAAGCTTCAATACTTGTAAGGTATGAAAAAGCTTCACATCAATCATGTGCAATCCAGCTAAATAAATGTTATTAAACTCAAAGCTGATGGCACTTAGCCTGAGGTCAACACTACGGGATCAATGCAAATAAACCTTTCCTGTCTTTACAAGTCAGTCATGTCTACCCAAAGAGAAAAACATTCAAGGTAGAGTCACCAAGTGATTTATAGCTGGTGGCATTACTTCATTTAAATAAAACATTCATTTAACAACACAACACTGATTTCCTTTAAGCTGACTTACTTTTCTGTAAGAATTATTAAGCAGAGAAACCATATTTTTCTCCTTCAACCATACTGCCTCAACCTACTTTGTATTCAATCTATTTTGTATTTATATTTTGTTTCTACTGAAAAAGAGAAACAAAAATATATCTCCTAAAAAGCAGATTTGACAAAAATCCTATTGGTGAAATACAAGCTATCGGGTAATGGCAAGTCCATTCCCTGGACTGCATTCAAAATCACCCAAAAGTTACCTTGCGTTTCAGAACAGAAGACTTAACTTTCACTGCCTCTGGCAGAAGACCTACTGAGAGTACGTTTCAGAAGACATTACCTTCTCTCCACTATGGGCCAGGTGCTACCTTAGTATGAAAGACAAAGGCAAGGCAACAGAGATTATTAAGAAGTACTAGAAACTACAAGAAGCTGTATGTTAGAGCTTCACATAGTTTAGGAGAACACGGTACAATGCACTAGGGGAAAAAAAAAAAAATCATATTCCCATCAGAACATTACTTCCTTCACATTAATGAGTGTGCTTAAAAAGTATCCATCCTGAGACCTTGGTAGTGCAAGTGGATCTTGGGGTTTACATATAATTTGTCTTATGTGACAGTGTGATTTAGAGAGGTTTACTTTTTTCCTGGATTAAAGAAGAGTTGCTGACAAGAATGGTTTCCTATATATTAATACCAACAAACCAAACTTTAATTACAAAAAACACGAACAGCAACTTACACACATTCTCAATGGTGATGTTGATGTGGGAATTTAAAATGAGTTTCAAATGCTCCTTACTTCATTTTTTCATTAGTCCCACATTTTTCTTGTGTCTTATGAACCCAATCTGAGACATGTTCTGACCAGAATACTCTTAAAACAATCTCACTGAACCAGGATCATAAAAAGAGCAAAATATATCCGCCATACCTCAGCTCTCTCTAAATTAGAGACAAGAGACCGAAGAAGAGATGAGTGTACACTGCAGAACATACTTAGAACCACCATGTCTGAAAGATCTCAAAGTACTGCAATCAATTCATGTAAAGGGATCTTTTCAGAATGGTGCTGAAGAGGTGAATGCGTCACGGCACACAAGCCCTACACATGCAGTGTAGATGGCCAGGTTATGCCGGAAAAAGTTCAAGTGCAAAGAAGTGCTAAGGGAACCAAATGCTTGTTCTGACACCTGTAACACTGACCCCATATTTTATCTGATCTTTGACCCTGTACATAACGTGAGTGCCTTCGAGGACTGCCACAAGCCTCAGGTAAGAGACAGCAGGCAGCACCAGGAGAATTTTCTTTCTAAAGGAGCCTTTTTGTGGAGGATTTGCTGCTTGAACTCCCTCAGACTTCTACCATATTTGAACGCGTTTTCTAGTCCAGTTCCAACACAACTGACAATCTGTCTTGTGTTGAGGAGTCTGGAGATGCAGCATTACCCCAGGGAGCAGAATGTTAATTTTTTTATGCCTCCTTTGAATGAGCTGAAGCAGTAAACTTTATTCCAGGCAAGCCCCAGGTTTTTAAAAACACTGAGAAAACTAACAAGCAACCTGCTAACTCAAAACATTCCTGCAGTCCAAATGCAAACAGCACTCATTGGGAGAGCAAAAAAATTGAGAGGTACTGAGCCCCGGGAAGTATACTATATCCTTCACGCTCTCTTGTGCAGAGCATCATAAACACAATGCACTCTGCAGGTGCTGATGGTCATGAAGACTCTAACCTTCAACGCGCACTGTGGATGTGGACAATCATTCAAAGAGGTCTGCAAGAAAATGAAGGAAGGGACTGTGCAGTTCCTATAAACAAACAAACAAATCTCATTCTCTCTAGCCACCATCCCCAGGATCAGACTTTTTAACTGCATCTTCGCTATGGCAGGTCTTAACCACTTACCCCATGCCTTGTCATTCTTGTAACTACTCATGAAACTCGAGCAGCGACACAGGCTGTGCCTGGTGTTACAGCCCACAAATCAAAACTTGTTCCCCTAAATGAAAAAATAAGAACGCACTGTTTAAAGAAAACACACATGCAGTCAAATTAGAAGAGTATTTGCCATATTCCCACTTCATCCCCCCTGCAATAATTGTATTTCATGCACTGCAAAAAGCTAAGGAAATTGAGCTCCTTATCTGTAAAAACTACTGCTTTTCTTCAAGATTTGTCTCCAACAACAACCAAACGTCACATGAGTGAAAGTCTGAATGATATTGCACTCATGTGATTCTGTTTCTATGCAGGCTAAACCTCTCTTTTCTGTTTTGCATGACTCCACAAGCTTTTTTGAGATTTAAGAACTAATCCTATTTCACCAAAACATTTTTGTTTGCCTCAGATCCAGTTCCCCCCCTCTCTCTTTTATTGGCAGTGGAACTTTGGATTCTTTTCAGTTAGCAGGCAGAGGAATATGGGGGAATACATTTACATTTTTTTATAACTTTTGGTTATAGCTCTTATGAGAATTTTAGGTCTTTAAATCTGTCTCGTAGGTGTTCTGTTTTGGAGATGACTTACTTCCAAACATGTGGCAGATTAGAGGGTTATTTCAAATGCTTATAAAACTAGAAGTGTATTAGCATTTACTAGAGCTAAGACGACTCTCGTTTCAGCAGACACTACCCACCACACAGTTGTGGCAGTAATTTTTTCTGACAGTTACCATTTTCACTGTTTGACTATGAGGTTTGTGAAAATTACACAATTCTTGCTACCCTGCCCTTATGGCAATTCATAGAATCATAGAATCATAGAATGGTTAGGGCTGGAAGGGACCTTCAAAGGTCATCTAGTCCAACCCCCCTGCAAGGATCAGGGATATCTCCAACTAGATCAGGTTGCTCAGGGCCTCATCCAACCGGGCCTTGAACGTCTCCAGGGATGGAGCATCCACCACCTCTCTGGGCAACCTGTTCCAGTGTTCTACAACTCTCATGGTAAAAAATTTTTTCCTAATATCCAACCTGAATCTACCTCCCTCTATTTTAAAACCATTACCCCTTGTCCTGTCACAACTGGCCCTCTTGAACAGCCTCTCCCCATCTTTCTTGTAGGCCCCCTTGAGGTACTGGAAGACCGCTATAAGGTCACCCCGGAGCCTCCTCTTCTCCAGGCTGAACAGCCCCAACTCTTTCAGCCTGTCCTCATAGGAAAGGTGCTCCAGCCCTCTTATCATCTTCGTGGCCCTCCTCTGGACCCTCTCCAACTGGTCCATGTGGACCATTGCTCCAACTGGAGCAATTCAGTTGCTCCATTCTCTTAGTTTGTCATTACCTTCCAACATAGAGGTAATTATATGAGCATTTTAACATAACATTTTGTGGATTATCTGATAGAGAGAGCTGGTATTTATTCCTCCTCTCTGTTCAGCTTAGAGGTGTTTGGAAAACATTTACTGGGGAAAATTCTACTTCAATCTTCTAGGTAAGTCATTTATCCCTTGCTGTTCTTCTTGTGAGAGTTCAAATTTGCAAGAAAAAAAAAAAAAACATTTCTTTTGGATATTGCTAAAACATACCTGCAGGGTCTGAATGTACCAGCAAAACTCTGGTCTTATTTTTCCCGTGCATCACTGGGAGACAAAGTTAATTGGATAGCTGGATTAAAAAAGCATGATAGACAATATTGATCTATAATAGTTAGTCAGTGGTCTTCAAGTAGTGTTAAGAATTCCCAGCAAAACTTTCTCTACATAATTCAAACTATTTCTCCTTTCTTTCGTATTTGGAGACCTTGAGCAGCAGATCCAAGGATGAATGATTGTTAGAGTTCCAGGTACATTACAAGACTGTGGCAATCAGTGATGCCATTTCAGTGATTTACACAGGCGATTCTTCTCCAGAAGAAACAGAGAGAGGAAAAGTGCTGCAATGAGCTCATTGCTCAGCAGAAGATTTTAATGGAAGGAAAAGAAAGAAAAGTCAAATCGGAGCCAGGAATATGCCCAGATGAATATGCAAATAAGAAATTTGTGGGCAGACATTTTCTCTGGATTTTTTGACAAATATTATTTGGCCTGTGAAAAGCCTGCCTAACAGCTACGTTAGGCAGGGCTGCGGGAGAGCTAGGAGATCAAAGCAGAGAGACTTTGCATTTAAAACCAGGAATGATGATTAACAGACACACAGAAGTCTTCAGAGCAAATGACAGGAAATGCCACTGAGCAACATAGTCAGTGCTGTACATGAGGTATGACTAACAGCTTTATTTGCACCTTTTCTCATCCTCTACACTGGTATCTCCCTGCCTGAAATTTAATTTCAGCAACTCTTCATTAAGTATTTCTTCCACAGTTAAACAATTCAAATCCAAGCCTGCAGCAGCAGAATTTCTAACAACTACAGCAAAACAAACAAAAAAAGCTTTTAGACTACTTATCAGATAAAAGCACATATGTTGCTTTTACTGCACACATCATAAAATAGCACATACAGCTACTGCAATAATCAGATGGTGGGAAATGCCCTGGATGGAGAAATAGCTACATCCACTTTAGATGAAAGCCACTGGCATGGAGCACGGTTCTACTCTGTTCTGAATTATGTATGTGTACATTTCTTGATGAGCCTAAAAATAATACATGATTTAGATTTTTAATCCATTTTGAGAATTAGACTATGAACAAATGAATATAGACATTTTAGATTTTCCCACTTTCGGTACTGAGGGAGCGGGTTATCCGTAGCACTTATCATGCAGGCATTCTGGAAGTAAACGGACTGAGTTTTCTTGAGAAGTCAGTCAAACTGCAGTCGATTGAAAATCTCTGAAAAGAGCACATCATTCCTCTAAACGACATTCAGTTAGCAGAGGAACATTTTGCAGAAGTCAATGAGATCGGTAATAATACAGCCAGCAAGCTGCAGGAAAAATTAAGTGTGTCTTGGGGATAGCTGAGGAGTGCAGGAGTAGGAGAAAGAGGTCATGACTAAAACTAATTATTATTTGAAGTCATATTTGACAAAGAGGCTAGGCTGGAAAAAATGTGAGAGCAAAAGTTTGAGAATATGAAACATCTCATTTCAAACTCAAAGTGAAATATTTCTTTCAGACAATTTAAAGTTTCATGTTAAAATATTTTTGTAAGGTTAAGTTTTCATTTCAAAATTCACCTAATTTTAAGAAAATCCAGAAAACATTTAGTTTTCATTGAGCTGGCAAATATTTTAGGCTGAAAAGCAAAGCCTTATACATTGTTCTGCCAACAATGCTATAATTGCTGTTTCAGTTCAATTCTGGTTTTGTTTCTTGCAAAATATTTGGTTCAGCCAGTAAAAATATGAAAGCAAACAAAATTTACCAACTTTAGCTCAGCAATAATTCACAGTTATTTTAGTTCAGTGTGGAATGCAAGCCTGCTCCTCATAGCTGGGCAAAATCGCCGGTTAAGATTCTCACGATATGGGTGCCCACATGATTAACATATGGTACCTATGCTGGCAGGCATAGCTAGGAGCTATTTTTTGAACTCAGGTGTGCTCACCTTCTCTAAGCCAAAAACAAAACTTCAGCAGGGATAAATAAGGCAAAGGACTTTCATTTTTAAGTAGTGCTGTTCCTAAACGCTGATAGTACTGAAAGGGCAAAATAGAAAGACTACCTTCGCAGCTTCTTCAGGGAAAATTTGGGCAATTGATTCCCTGTCTTTGATGCCATCAACAGGAAACTGCCTCTAAGCTCTTACCTAGGCATAAGAAGCAGCATGGGCCAAGGAAATAGTTGAAGAAGGAGACAGAAAGATAACCAAACTTGCAATAAGTTTGCTTTGCATAGTGACTTCCGGGCTCTTCTCTTACAGTCTCCTCCCTTCCTCAACAATTAGCATTTGTACTTCGACTCCTTTGTGCATCATTTGGAATGCCGAAATCATGAATATTTCAGCAAGGATAAAAGGTTATGCAGCTTGAAGTCTATTACTTACTCACAGAAGCGACATATCCCAGAGGGCAGCTGTTACACAAACACGCCTCCAACCCAGAAGTGGAAGGACCACTTCCAAGGATGAGAAAGCAGCTCAGTCATTATTCATTTTTATTACAGTGCTACCCAGGCACTGCATAAATATTATTTCTGTCTCAGTAGTCTCTTGCTGAGGCAATCAACAGGATGCCAATTAGCGATCGCTTTCTAATCTTATTTTTAGTTCTCTACTTTGGTAAACTTGGTAAAGACCAAGGTTTCTTCACTCACTTGAATGGTCCAAACAACATTCAGCTGGAGCTGAATCAGCAGCCTGATAGTTAATAGATAAACAGATAGATACAGGCAAAATAAAATAATGATGCCTTGTTAGTAAGCTGTCAGCTTGGTTTTCCTCTCCTTCCTGGGGAGTTGATATCAAAGAGAAACATATTCAATTCTGAGGTCAATTATAACTTTTCTGACCAAATATTTTATGAAATATGTTCAAGCCTCATTTCCTACAACCACTTGTCAAGATACATTGCCCAATTAAGTTTAAGATAAATATTAATTAAGATGAATAACTTAAACCATTTATAAAAGTAACACCTTAGGAACTGGCAAACAGGCAGGCCGGCTATAAAATTCTTTTATGAACTAGTGTGAAATTCAGCCTTTGTTCCACTTTATACCAGCTTAATTTGTATTAATAAAGGCAGTCAGTATAAGCATACTGAAAACAAAACAAAGCCATTAGGGAAAAATAAGTTTTTTAAAATTTTAAACATTATTTTATGCAGTCAAGGCACTCTGCTAATTTCAATTCATAAGAGCTAGATGATATTTATTCTTGCTGTTAATACTTTTGTTAGAAAAACATGAAAACCCAAAACAAGTAAGGAAAACAGAAATCTAGGTACACATATATGGATGTATGTGTCCACATGCAAAGAATACGTACACGCTATATTTCTATAGCATCTAGGCCAGATCAAATTTTTAAATATCATGCTGTATATGTAAATGTCAAATGTATTAGCATGATGCAAGGAAGACACGCAAAACAATCTCATACAGTATAAAATATTTAAATGTCAAGAAAGTGTAATGTATTTCTACCTTTCAGTAACTTCTACTGTGTTTCCATGTTCTATTCGGTAGTCAGATACAAAATGACATCTTCCAGAAAAATACTTAGCCTACTGCCCCTAAAACTAACAAAAAGAAGAAAACCTTCCTTTTGTGCCCCAGGATACAGAAAACAGAAAGACTGTTTGCTCTGGGTGATAATTAAATGATACTGAGGACAGCATGTGTGTGTTTATGTACATGCACACGTTCACCATTTACTCTGAGTTGTAATTAAATGATGTTGTGTTTGTATGCACACACACTTATCTTTGCCAAATCAAAGAGCACAGAAAAACAGATCAAACAGTACAGAAAAATCAGCCAAGAGAGAGACAGAAAGCATCAGGTTTTAGGCCTTCCTAAATCTTCCATGTATGAAATGTTAGTAATTAATACATGGTAACTCTTCAAAGAGCACAGCCCTGTCCTAGCAACTGGAATTCATAAGGCTTCTGACTTGTCTGAATACATCCATAAAGGTTTATCTCCTCTGCTCATACAATCAATTATTCTTCTCATTCACACCATTTACTTCAAAACTTGGCACTTCTGAATTTTACTGTGATGCTGTGAAACCTTCAGAATCCTTGACACGGGGTTAACAATGTGACTCGAGCAGTACTAAACCAAACCAAGGTTACAATCTCTGCTAAAAGTCATTGACACATTTGCAACAACCACTAAAGCTATGCTAAGTTTGTACTGGTTGCACTTCCAAGCCAGTTATGCTTACTCAGCAAAAATAGATTTTATAGTTCACACACACCATCGAGTGACTCCGTGGAGAACTCTTGCGTCTATGCTCAAAAGCATTTATTTATACAGCAGTGAAATGTCTCTATAATTACATTTTATAAATGTTTATCGCTCATCTTTCAAAACAGCCAAATAAAGAGGAGTTTAACTGAAAACTAAAGGTACTCGATGCACACTGAAAAGCAGAAATTGAAAGGAATGTTTAGTTTTTGTAAGAGCTGTTAAGGAAGGAGAAACAGGCTGTATACAACCGAATGGACTCTGAGACTGGATTACCATTAGAACGAAGATGTATCGACAACTTTTTATATATATTCAATAGCTTAGAATTGCATTCAGCCTTAATTGCTGTCTTTCTGCCCTACTATTCTTGAATAACTGTTTTCTTCTCTGTTTCTATATGGGAACTACGAAGGTCATGTCATCAGCAGGGTAGGCAAAAGAAGACTAACATACTGATGTTTCCTAAAATACATTTGAAATTAAAATGTGGTTTTGACACATGCTACTAACGTCTCTGCTTAGCAGTAGCATTGCCCTTGGTAACAGTGCTTATTTTCAGGTGAGTATTTTGCCTATTGTATGTTGTATGCACTAATTACCTGTAGAACACAACACTGATTCATATTGCTTTTAATTTCTCTGATGTAATAACGTGGCAGTACATTTTTAATTTCTGCTGCATATTCACCTTCTGTTGGCCCATTGATGGCTACGTGAGAAAGTTCATAAACTATCAGATCAGCAAAACGCTTCTACTGAAACAAACCGCTGAATTATCAGCAATGGAAAAGCAGATAAACAGTGAGGAAACATCCCAAGATTGAGCATGGCCACCCGATTCAAATGCAGCTCTGAATTTGCCTTTATCTGCATTTTGCCTCCAGCCTATAGAACACTATAGGAACAGAAAACCATACCTGAAGTCAGTGTAGAGACACAGACAAGACAGTGGGTGCAACACACAGATTTCAGGTGTTTGCCACTTTCCCCACAGAGCACTCTTACGCAGTTGCCCACCTTGAGTTCCACAGGAAAAAACTCACAACATAAGCCCTGTAAATAAACCACTACCACTCTCTGTTTCTGTGCAGGTTTTTTGTGGAGCTTTAGGCACAATGGCCAGTGAAAGTTGTGCCTCATCAGCTGCCTCTTCCTCCTATCCTCCTCAGAACTTAGTTAACACATCAATAAAAACATTTTTTCAAAAGTTTTTCAACATCTATGGCCTTATTTTGTTTTTATCCAATACATGAAGTAATTGGGCTACTTTCTGAGTTGAGAGTGAAAAAGAAAACTTTTTCACCCATTTTATACTTATATCACAAACTTTCTCTTGGTCAAGGCATGTCCTTTGCTTGTCCTGGCCTGGTTGCCTTAGGTAACAATCCTGTCAGCTCCTGTGGCCTATTCAATCCTAACTTCCTAAACACTAATTTTCTTCCAGTTTCCCGTATTGCAAGGCAGGAGAAGTCGGGCTCGATTCTGAGAAATGTAGTCACTAAACACACCCTTTCCCACCTGAGAGTCCAACTTCATACTCAGTCAGGGATTTCCCTGCATGCTCTTTTGCAAGAGCCCTGGGAATATAATTCATTTCTTATGCTTTCATCTGCATCACAGAGTCATTAGACTTGAAACTTTTCACAGTGAAACACACAGAACACACTGAACTCTGCTGTCCACAGAGATCCACCATATATTTGTAACTCAAGAGCACACAGAAGTCAGCCACACTGCTACACAAGTAGCTCAGACGGCCTCCGCTTCACTCTTGAGGCTGCCCAGAGAACAGAGATTACACAATATCCCAATCTGGGACCACCTAATTTTATAAGCTTACTGTTCCTTAAAAAGTCTTTTGTGTATGTCAAATATTTTTTGTCAAATATATTTATGTTAAATTAGCCTACCAGCAAAGGTGAATCTTCTTAAGTTTACAATTCCAGTTATTGTTTGGAGGATTTATTCTAACCCCAGTTTCTACTCACCATAACTTCACTGGAATTCAACGTAACATAGCTGACAAGAATGCCTTATTCATGGTGCTTTGATATTAAGTCTGAGCTTATCTAACAGAATGTGGATTTAATTCCTAAAGGAAAGAACTGTCTAAAAAAAAAAAGTACAGAAAAATGCTAAATACTAGTACTTGATTTCTGTAATCTGTTCTAGTAAAATGGCAACACAGAGCATATCAAGGCTTAAACTTAATATGTATTTTCTTCATTTTCAGCCACTTTTCTCAAGTTCATTATATGATTCTGTGTCGGTAAACCTGCTGGCAACTGGATACTCCACTTTATATGCACTTCCTGCCCCAGTGAGTTTAAATGCTATTTTACACTCTCAATTGAACATTAAAAGGGCAATGTTACACACTAGGGATTTCATGCATCTGTATTAATGCTGACTACTGCAGCAGAGAACTGGCTTCCAAAGCAGCCCCAGAATTATCATGTACACATTATTATCAAGAAATTGAAAAAATCCTAATCAGGTCGCTCCTTCTAAAAATGAGGAAGTAGGCAAGATTAAAATTTGAGGTTTGTTTCTTTTTAAAGTAACATTTGGGGATTTTTTAAATTATTTTTTTAATGCAGAATTATGAAGGCTTTTACGTTTTTTAAAAGAAGTCAAAAAAGAAAGAAAAGGTCATCTTTGCAGTATTATCTGACTCCAGGAGCCACAACTTATAAAGAAACAATCAAATATCATGGAGATGATGCACAGAAAAACTTGTGCCAGAAACAGAAAATTAAATTCATTAATTTAGTAATCTGTCTCTATCATCACAGTCACTCATCCATAAAAAGCATAGCCCTTTGGTGCCCTGCTTGCTACACAATTCTAGCACCATCCTCACTGAAACTGGTGTCTTCCAAGACCAAATCTTCAGCCTGCAGCCTTCCCTACTATTTATAGCAGGGCAGGGTTTCACAAATGTTAATGGATAAGAAGCATTTCACAGAAGTCCCTTGTAATTCCTAGTTCTACACACGTGAAAAGTTATTTGTCCCTCAGAAAGCTGAGATATTATTATGTATATTAGTAAATAATCTTTGAAGTATATTTTTCATGTATGTTGTGTTTAAATATAAGCCTTTACCTTATAATGATTTCAAACAACAAAATTTGTTATTTCTATGAACACAGCAAATATTAGGACAGCTAGACTAATTTGCAAATAACTTCAATACCTACCCAACCCTCGTGGTACTAAAAAGCACCTTGGATAACAGACTGAAAAAAAAAGAGGAAACAAAACACCACGTAACTTTAAAACATTCTGAGTTTCTCATAACAAAGATATTTTGACTACTGTTACCGAACCTTTGAACATCTACAATCTACTGCATAAGAAAGAGAAAAGTGAACATGAAAAGATGCCATCAGGCCCGTTGAGTTAAAGCATGAGACCATCACAGACCACGGTAGCTGATAAATGAATGTAGCTGAAAGAAATCCACCTTTAGGAAAAATTTGGAATGAGACTATAAATTGCTCTAAGTTGACAGACAGACTTTCTCCTCCCTTATTACAACCTTACTCTCATATTCCTATGCATACGCTTCTACGGGTGCTTCCATATTCGCTCGTCTGTCATCTCAAACAGAAAGGAAGCATCTAGGAAAAAGCCACAGTGCTGGATTGGAGGGAGGGGGGAACTTACAACCACGCTTTCAGGTCACCACTGCCTCTGCAAGTTGATTACTCAACTCCCTACTAATCTGCTGCACAATGCAATTTGATTTCAATTTCCCAAGGAGGTGGAGGAAGGGAGAGAGGAGAATGTATTCCGATGATGAAGCCCTGCTTAGGTCAAACAGCGCTGAAAGCGCTCTGCAGAGAAATGCACGGAAAGGATTACAAGGGAAATAATGACTGTTCATGTCTCTCCACCCCTTTTTCCTTTATTTAGGTAACAAAAATATTTAGCAATCATGATCATTTTGTTCAACTTTACTTACAATATCCTCTAACACACACCAAAATCCTACCTCAGAAAAATGGATTTTTTTTTCCTACGAGGAATAGAAAATGACTCAGTTTCTCAGATTGTTTTGTTTCTTAATCAAAAATTCTAAGATTCTGGTAATTAAAATCAGTAATGGTACTTCATATATAGCTTAAAAATATTTTTCCTTCTTCTGATGGCAAAATTTAAATGCCTCTGGCACCATCATCGAATTAAATAATTAGAGAATTTATTTGCCATGCTGTGGTAACAAAACAGCTCCTGAATGTTTCATTAAAAATGCTGAACTTGCTCTCAGTGAAGAGTTGAAAAGAAAGCGTGATAGAGACTTATATTTTGCAAAACTGGTTTGCTTCATGACATGTAAAATTCCAGCATTAGATCATCAAGCACTTTTGTCAGTTTGCTTCCAACCTAATCTGTCATTTCCACAGCAATATCCTATTGAAAGTTATTCGGTCTGCATATTTCACAAAGATCAGCTCATCAGTTTCTTATCTACCAACCTGCTTAATTACATCACATCGTACAACTTCATCAATTTTAACAGAAGTTATATGTCATCCTACAGCCTGATTTTTGGATTTTGGTCCTTGCTACAGAAACTGCCATTCACACAGCATGAAGTTCAAAACAGATAATGCTCATTTTGTATAACTTGAAGTGCCAAAAGCAGCACACGAAGTAAGAGATGTTATGACATTACCCATGATTCGTAACAGTTGACCTTTGAATCAGATCAAAATGGCACTTTCTCAAAGCTGTATCTGCTCTAATCAAATATAACATAAAGCAAAGAGGGACTTTCACTCAAATATTTATAGAGGAGTGTTTTTAATTACACAATTGAAATATTTCAACTTTATTACACTGGGGAGATTTACATGAGCTTATTATGACTTTACAGGCTTGATCTGATTTAAATTATGAAACTCCTTTATAACTTCCTATGTAAAGATGCAGATTAGAATTTCTTTAATCAGTTCAAAAGTATAACATTTGAATTAGCCATTCTTACAGTGTGCTTCTCCTGACAGGGTCTTAATGCGCAAGCCCAAAACAGCCATACAGATGTGCTCAACAGAAAAACAGTGAAGTACACAAAGCAAAGGCAGTGTGCTCCAGCTCTGTGACTGACAGGCAATTAGCACCAGGTATGACCTGGGCTGGGCAGACTTCTTTTTAAAGAGTCCTAGTACTTCAAAGACTATTTTTGGAAGTGGTCTTCTAGATCCACTTGCCACATACCTGTCCTCCAAATCACCATGGTAATTCTGTATCATTAAAACATTAGAACTTTTTTTGCTCAAAACTGCACTTTATCAAAAGTCCAGCTACTCACTATGTAACTACTTCACCCAGAATTCCATCAGAAAGCAAAAAAAAACCCCAAATATCCTGGCTGTGAAGGGTGACTCTCATAACTAATACACTGAAATGCATTTGGGGAATCCTGGGTGTGATTAATTTTGAGTGACCTGAGATGTGAAAGCTGTGCTGTCAATCAGAGCAGGGACTTGGAGCAGGTTTCTCAAAAGCCAAGTCTGTGCCTCAGAATCCCTGCCAAGGGAGCGACACATTGAAGCTTCCATCCCAATGGAAATGTAAGTTTTATAACCTCCATACTGCTGCAAATGAAAAAATTGTCCAGTTAGCTGTACAGGTCCGTGTTATAAAAAAAGCAGGATGTGTTGTATTTTCATTATTTTAGCCTGATCAAGACACACTTTTGAAGTATCACCTACTGATCAATCCATCCAACCATCATAACCACCAGTAACATCATGTGGAGTCTTTTCAGAGAGCAGCTGTCTATTCTACAGGCATCCTAATTACTGTTTCAAAAGCGACTAATACTTTGAAAAATTGAAATGGTTAACTCGATTTCATTTTAAGAAAAGTAGTGCTGAATATTTTCTGAGAAAATAAGCTTTTGTAAGAGGTCTTATGTAGGTAACTCAAAAATGGAGAACCAAAATGGTCTTTACGCGTACTTGAAAACTCCTTCACAGAGTGCTAACTGGGGTACCCGGATCGAGAAGCCCTTGCATTGAATTCCTGAATACAAGACTGCTTCACTGATGTCATGAGGAAGATCCTCATTGTATTAGTATTACTAAGAAATTGGAAATTCACTATAGTAGAATAGGTCCTACTGTTGCAAAAGCAGCAGTTATCATTAAGTCTGACCAACTTGCAAATAACAAAAGAACACGATTTTTGGAATGTCAGAACACAATTACTCTCTAATACCTTAATGTCCAATTGCTCTCCAAGTTAATTGGTCAGTGCACAATGTCTGAAATGTCACAGAAAATATTATGCCACGAAGGCTTACAGCATACCAATTTCCCGTGAAGAAAACCATCCTTCTCTTCGGGTCCGTCTGCGGAGATACGGCCCCTAATTCAACAAAGCACTTAAGCCTGATGTTTAATGCTTTATTTCAGCAGAATTCAAATGCACATGGAAGTGCTTTGTTGAACAAGGAGGGATTTAGGCATATGCTTAAGTACTTCATCGAACTGGGACCATGCTACTATTTATAGAAAGCTTTTTGTTCTGGTTTTATTGTTCAACACTTATAGTCATCCTATGGCTTTTCCTTCAGTATACTTCTCCCTCACACAGCAAAGCATTTAGGGCTACAATGTTCTTCCAGAAGTCATAGGTTTAAAATTAGAATGGATATAAGCTCCCCCAATATTATATTTCTTTCACCACATTTACACAGAAATATGCCCAAAAAATTTAGGCTGAATCATAGGAAAGTTATGAAGCCAGAAGTCATATACAATAACAGGTGGAAAGAGCCTTTCCCCACAGCACTGAAGAAAGCATTCACATAGGAACTAAACACTAATGTACGCACCCGAAAGTGTCCATTTCAACTTCTCCAAGTGCCTTTCCATGTGCAACACGCTGTGCCACAGACAGAGAAATTCAGGCAGGGTCACGTCTGAAGCAGAATTTTATTCAACTTGAAAAGACATCAGCGTCGTACACTCACTGCTGCTGCAGAAACGCAGACTGCTAACAGGCACTGAGTGGTGTTGTGAGAAGACAAAAATACTTCCAAATGACTTCCAGTTCAACACCAGGACCTCCGGATTTTCATTTAGAAAAGTATCTCTCTCCATTACAGAGGGATCTGGACCTATCAGCTCATCTTTCAGTGCTAATGAACATATTTTCACAAATCTTTGTTTTGATGAACCAATCTCTTTTCACAGATGTTGATATGATAACAAAAATTCCACATCTCCCTAAAATCTCTAAATATTTGTCTGCTTTATTAACAATACCAGTGATCCACTGTTGTTCTTTTATAGATTTTATGTCCCCCACAAATATATACATGGGGCTTCTATTTTTCATATTTAGGCACAGATTATCCAAAGACAGTGCTGTGCTTCTGGGATGTTTGAAAATCTGGTTGGATAATACCAGTAGGTTTAACTGACATCCTTCATTTACAACAGCTGTAAAAGGCATGTTTCCATCCAAAGCAATAACCAATATAAGGCTGTTTAGGAAATCAAACGGTTTAAGGGGAAATGATTCATTTAGATATATTTTGAGAATGGAAAGAGAGTGCTAAAATGAAAGAGGAGAGGCAGACAGTAGAAGACAAAGGCAGAGAAGGAACGATGACAACAGCCAGCTCCTCGGCAGTGCGTAACAGCAAAGGCTGCGGCATCGGCCATGCCTGTGCGCTGGCGGAGGGAGGCTGGGAGGGAAGGCAGGGCACTGCTGCTCTTTCCTTTGATGCAGAGCCCATGCTGCACAGCAGCGATAGCTACTGCGTAGCCCACCTCCCACTTCCCTTCCCAAGGAAATCCACCACTGAGCTTTTGCTATGGAAAGCTGGCAGAGAGAAACTCAGTTTGCCTGATTCCTCCTGTGCCCAGGGGAACAGGATCTTACACATGCTGCTTGTAAATACTTGTAAAAAAACACCATCAGAGAAGACTCCATCATCCCTTTCTCCTGTAACTTACAACTTTCAACTCTGGCTACCTAGATGCATCGGAAGGGGCAAAATCATCCCCAAAAGCACGGTATTTCATCAGAGCACCCTAACAGCATAACCCAAAGCCACTAAAAACAACGAGAGAAACTCTTCCTCATTTTCAGAAGGTACTGAATCAGACTCCAGTAATCTTCAGTTGAATTATTGATGGTAACTTGTAAGCCTTTTATACCATTATCACAGGAAGATCTCTATTAGTCACCAATTTAGAGTGCAATTTTCAAAAACGTCCAACTTATAGATGCACAAACCCCACTGACAAGCCAACAGGACTTATGATTCCACTTGGCTTCCATTCCTGCCTTTTTAAAAATCCTGCCCTTAATACATTAAATATTTCTCCTGCATTACCCATAACTTATTTGACAATCAGGCCATAAATATTACTTGGAAATGGTCTCTTGACAAGAACGCAACACTTAGTGCTAAGTTTACAAATGTGATATTCCCTCCCTAGAGCAGAATGAAATTTTAACTGACAAGGGTATTCTGTTCTAGGCAGGTTCTTCTACTTGAAATGCACTGGTTCTCAGAACAGTGCCTGCAAGAACACCAAAAAACCTGATATTTTCACATTTTCTTCACAGAGAAGAGACTTGGTTGTTTGTATATACATAGAACCTGCCATACTTCTATTTAAGTAAGTGGCTTTAATACCCTCTTTGAATAACATTATAAATATCTCACAAACAGTGCTTTGCACTTACACCAGTATTTTCTATCCAGAATTCTCAGCAGCTTTACAAGTCGCAATGAATTAACCCTTGAAACAGGCAGGCTAGGTGCATACTGTAGCAGCTTAACTACTAATCTGATACAACAGGCCAGCAAAGGCAAGCAACTTGTATGAAGGCAGAAAACATCCCAAACAAAGCAAGTAAAAACAGTCTTAGTTTGCCAATCCCATGCCCTAGCTGTCACATACATGCATTTTTTTAATCTTTTTGTTCTGCTCCCTTGACGAGGAAACATACTGTATTTTCAAGGTGGAGCTGTGCTTACAAGCCAAAGGTATAAACATGGAAGATGTTACTAATGCTGCAGGTGCTATTTTATCCTGATTAATAGGAAAGCATTGGCTGAGATTTTAAGGGCAGCAATACATTTCAAGGAAGCATTATCACAAGTTAAGAGAATTCACTAGCATATGGAAAGGAAGATGTGAAA
Source organism: Tauraco erythrolophus (assembly GCF_009769465.1). Lineage (NCBI taxonomy): Eukaryota > Metazoa > Chordata > Aves > Musophagiformes > Musophagidae > Tauraco > Tauraco erythrolophus. The sequence continues at coordinate 20,103,618 of NC_141476.1, read as the reverse complement.
GAAGTGCAAAGAAAGAAGTGAAATTCAGGGCAGCAACTTCAACCAAATGATTTGTTACATCTCTAGAAGAGATGATCAAGGAGTTCAGGAAAACTGAGTTATCAACACAGCCTGTATAAAACAGTGCAACAGATTATCCCAGTGCAAAGGGAATACAGGAAGCGTTGTAAGAGACTATTACTGTTACATACAGTCTTTAAAGGCTTTGACTATCAGAAGAGATTGTACAAAAGGTGAAACAAGAGGATTTAACAAAGAATAAGCAGAAAAGAGTGGCACAAATGTCTCGGGTATGATCCAGATGAGCCAACACACAAAAGGATCAACAACTAACGAGGAACATAAAAAAGCAATAGGAAAAGGATCTATTAATAAAGCAGAAGTAAGCAGGAGACAAAGATAAGCAGAGGTTCTAGGATTTAATGGGAAAGGAGATAAATAACAGATGGTTGAGAGAAAGTTGAAGTATTCAGCACCTCCTTCATATGCTTTTAATGTCTCCATCTAAAGGATAATAAAAAGCAGAAAATTTTCTAAAGCGATTTTTACCAAGAAGACAGGACTAGAGGCCTGAAGAAAAAAAGAATAGGATAAAAAACATTGAAAGAAGCCAGACATACTCAATTTGATAGAGAATGATGAAGTTCACTGCAGAGTACTTAAGGAATTACCTAAAGCCATCCCCAAACATTAGCTATTACATTCAATAATGCACAAAGGAAGGGTAAAGTTCCCACAGGACTGTAGAGAGGCAAAAATAGCACACAACTTCAAAAGGAGAAGCAAGTCTGACTCAAGAAACTGCAAACCAATCCACCTCCCTTTTATACCCAGGAAGATGCTGAAACAAGTTAAATCACCACATAAGCACCTGAAGGATTAAGCACCTGAAAAGAATCAAAATGTCAAATCAATGAAATTGTCTTTTTGATATGGTAACTGGCCTACTAAAGAAGGAAAACCCAGCGACAGGTAATTTATACTGGCTACAGTAGGGCTTTCAGAACTGTCCAACACGATATTTTTATAGGACAGTAAGGACTGATATGAAATTGCAGCTTTGTGGGTGCACAGTTTCTTACAAATCAACCAAACTAACTGCCAGACAAATTAAAAGTGATTACTAAAATTCACCGTCAATGGAATGCAGTTTCACATGGCACACTGCAAGAGTACACCTCACAGCTGGCTGTGTACATTAACAAATTTCCGTAGAGAAAAATGTTTGTGAAGTAAGCAGGTAGGGTTCATATCACCTTCAATCCACAAGTGGACAAGATCAAAACTGGAAAGAAAACTTAATATACTTAAGAACTTGTCAAAAAGTAAACTACAAGCAGAGCAAGTGCAAATCTAGAAATCAAGCAGAAATACAAAGTAGAGGTAAGTCAAGTTTTGCCAAAACAGATGTGGAAGCAAGTAACAAAGAGTATCAAGTAAATTTTTAAAAAGGCGTATGTTATGCCAGGATGTATAACAGGAGTGCTGCATAACCTTTGCATTTTTCTCTACTCTCCAGAAACTTGCAAAACTTGAGTCAAAAAAAGGAAGAAAAAAAAAAATAATCACAAGAAAATTCACAGTAAATGCAAGGTTGTCTTGTCATCTTATTTAGCAAGGGAGCAATAAATGTTAGCAGTGCCAAGAAAAAGTATAACAGGAACTCTGCTGGGTCACACAAAAAGCAACATAATACTGTATCTTCTGGAGGAAACAAACCTATTAACACCAACCCCTCACAGACCATAATGGCATTTTCTTGTTCCTATTGCTCTCAAATTCTTTAGCACTTGACACAGAATGAGCAGGGCTACAGTCTATAACACATTAATTTTTCAGAGTATTTAACCTTTCAAGAAGAATCATTCTACCTCTTCCAGAATGATTCTTGTGTTATTTGTATGTTTAACCAAAAATGGGCCTAGTTTTTTCCAGGGCATTTGGACATTTGGTACTCACTGTGATTAAGAACCCAATAAAATGTCATAGACCTTTTCCAGACAAAATTTTGACATTTTGTCTTCATGGGATTTCCTTCAACTATTTATAGGCCAAAACTCATGCCAGTCTTCTATTTTCGGTTCGCAAAAACTGACTTAAAGCTGGTAAAATACTTCACACATCAGAAAAATGCTGATGAACATACAGATTTTGTAGAATAATGCAGCGTATTAAAAATGCATGGGAACTTCAATGCAAGCTTGACTACAACTTCAATGCAGCAAAGCAGTTGCATATACACCTAATATTGCCACCAATTATTTTTTTGGTGTAAGTTTATTCTCAAAACAACCATTTTGCTTTTCATGTAGGCCAGCACCTAAAAACGCACAGATCAATTTCCTCAGATGAATTTTTTTTTAAGCTTCAGCAATTGCTGTCAACAGAACTGCTAAGAAATCTGAATATAGCAAAGAAAATTTCTCTGCTTTTGATTATCATAAATCTTATTTAACAGTGCAGCTTAAAAACATTCCAAGACGCCTATTAGAATACTTTCTAGGAACCCACCAATCTATTGGGAGTTTCCAATTTTGGTTACAGAGAACATTCTCTGAAAACAAAATTCCTATTACTTCAATCCTCTTAGATATTATTAGCCCGGTTAAACAATATTACAAAAAGGTTTAAAATACCAAGAAAATACCTGCATCAGAAAAACTGAAGTGCTGGATAGTCTAATATATGGGCCTATTTTGTATGCCCTGCTGAAGGCTATCACATCTTCCAGAATGGAAGGTTTCCCATTAGTGGGAATAACTTCCACTGATGAGGAACTATTCAACAAGCAGGATAGAATATATATGATCAGCAAATACATTCAAGGTGACACTGTGACTTTTGCACAATAAAGCTATCCAGAGGCTTGAAAAGCATCTCCTGCTTATAAGGAGATATCAATGGGAATATGCTAAGGTTTAGCCTTACTGTTAACCACCCAAAAAAAACTCCTATTCATCAGAAAACTCCTAAATCCTAAACTGTTTTAAGAAGGGATGCATGTAATATGGAGTGTGCATCAGCAGTTGCAATATTTTTAAATACTCTTCATGTCTGCTGGAACATTTTATATTAGACGCACTATTCATGAAGTTATTTTAGGCATGTTAATAAATTAGAGGTAATTCCCCAAACACTATGCAATTAATGACTTATTAATATTAGAAATATAAATGCAGAATGGAGACAGCTTCAGTATTCTGGGCTTCATACTGCACAAAATTTTTCAAAACTCAAAATGCACATCCAAGGCCAAACTGCTGCCAAGCTTGGTGGCTGTGAGAGGGAAATGTGATTCAGCCTGGCAGCTCCAAATCCTGTCCCCTCATCAATAAAAATCAATCCTTCCTTCATGAACTCACAAACCATGTGATGATTTCCATACATACATACAATGCACACATAATCAGACTGCTACAAGCAGGTAGGACAAAGTGCCTCCTTCACAAGAAGCACTAATGAAAGAAAGCAGTTTTGGTTGTGAAAAACCCAGTGCTATTATTTTTTAAAGGCATTCCACCATACCATGAATAAACTCATTGTGCAAACAAAGATTCTTGCACTATGACAACGGTACTACCTAGTACACAGTATCACTGTTGTTGCTCTTTCACAGACATCCAGAAATTGCACCACAACGTTGCCTTCACAAGTATATGGCAGCTTCTGGAAGCTGAGCAGTTCCTGGCGTGTACAGCCTTGAAATAGGAGCAATGGAAGACTGTCAAATCTGCCAGCAACGTGAGGCCTTTAGATCAGGAGAAACAGCTGAAAGCAGACAAATAAGCTTCCACAGGGGAATTGCAACTGAGGCTAAGAGGGTGCTGACCTGAGCATTCAGACTGAAGAAACTCAAGCTCTTCAGAAATGATGTCTTTTTCTGCACACTTAAACGTATGCAATGAGCCCTCCAAAGTACGCTTCCGATTGCACGTGTTAAATATGCAGCAACTTCTGCCTCCAAGAAACATTTCAAGCCTTTCTGGTTTACATTCCAGTGTGTGGAGGGCATCCCTGCAGCACATCAGTTATTTTATTTATATGTTACAAAATATTCAAGAATTCTGAACGTAAGGTTTAAAATATGTGAAAACAAGGCCTTTTACACAGCGACCTTCAGACACAAGTCCATGCTGATGTGTATGAGGTAACTCTGGATAATGCCAGTTAATACATCACTTAGGATACGCTATATTAGATCCAGTAATGAGAGAGAAGTGGTCACACCTCTAAAATAGACACCTGAAACATTTCACTACTAAATAACTCCATTTATGGAAGATGAAACTTTTTCCTGAGTAGCCTTTAGCAAAATATAAGCCTTTCTGATTTATTTGGTACTTTTGCAGCATGAATATACTGAGACCAACATGTACCTCAGCCACTACGACGTGCCTTGCTGTCACATCTATTATCCCATTACATGTAAATATTATTCGTCCATACTCACTTTTCCTTCCTCAAAGACCTTACTATTTTTCTTTTCAGATAATAAAAACTATTTTATCCTTGCACATTTGCCACTTCTATCCCTACAATAAATAGTCTGCATTTATACTTATCTTTACTTAGTTAGTTTTTCCATATTTTTTCTTTCAAAGGACAACTTAAGTTCCACTTCGAATTTTGCAAATTGCAAATATTTACCGCGCAGTATATATTACATGCAAAGCTTTGGTTTTAAACAGAATTCTTAAGTATGTCTGACACACACTTCCAATGGTAAGCTTCATCAGAAGTTTGAACTTCATTCAAATGTTTATTTTAAAAGATTTTAGCAGCCACATAATTTTCTTTAAATGTAAACATTCTTCCAGTTCCCAATGATCTCCTCCACCATCATCTCCCATCAGACTGTCACTAGAACAATCATTTAACTCTTGTATAATTATTCTGCTTTTCCTCACAATCAACAGAGGTATTTTTCCCCAACTGCACTCATCACCCTGCGCCTATTTTGACGCACAACGCAAGTTTTGGGGTAATTCAAGCATCAGAATATTCTTTACAACCTCATTTTCTAGTCTTCAAACTATCATAAGTTTTGTACAAATAACCAGAATATGCAGGTTTTGGTGACACAGATAAACTCTAAGCCAACACCTAGAGCATTATCTATATGCAGACAAATAGTCCTACTTTCTAGTCACGTCACTGAGGTTACTGTGGTAAGTTATCCGCAGTGCTTTATTCTTAGCTAACAAAGGATAAGGAATCAGACAAATGCATCAGGTTTGACTCAGCTATCTACAAAGAGGTAGCTAATGCCATCTGAGGTGCCTCCCTGTTGTGTCTGATACGTGACACGGGACATCATGAAGACTCACAGCCCTCTGAAGTGGCCAGGAGGAGTACCCTGAGGCATCTCAAATGACACCAATTGCCTATTCGAGGAAAATCAAACCAAATCCACGGGCTATTATAATGGTCCATTCCCTCGTCACATTCCAATCCCCCCAAATGAATCCCATTGAGGTGACAGCATTATAGGATGCTATGTAAGTATACCCCATGGAACTTGTAAAAAACAATAAAAATGTACTTAGCATAACCAAGAAATAGGCAATTGAATGGTTAAAAGATATGATTTGGATAGAGAGACATGCCAGAAATTTGGATCAATACCACATTCAATAGCCTGGATAATCAAGAGGTTGTGGTCCTGAATTTATAGCATGTGAGCAAAGGACAATACTGGTAATGATATCAAATACAAATTAAAGGTAACAGAATACCCTGCGTTGTAAGATTAAACATTCTTTCCATTAAATGTTAAATAGAAAATGTTAATACTGACACTAAACTGAACACATAGTACATATTCTTTTGCTTTAGGAAGATCTTACAGCAACGCTCACTTTGAAAGTGGAGCTCACCATTAGATCATAAAGTCATTTAAAAAGAATACCAAACTAGTTTCTCAGCAAGATACACAGACATACACAAGCAACCGCTTCTTCACATTAAAGTCATGAAAATACTGAATTCTATTTGAGTCACTGCATGAAAATTAGTCACGTGTAGATGAGTGGACAGAATCAGAAATTTAAGTGGTACTTGTGAACGTGACCGCATGCACACAATCCCACCCTGTTTCAAAGAACTGCTTACGTAACTAAGGGTTTGCAGTATCTACCAGCAATTTACCAGTATTCTTTAAAAGATTTCTTTTTACTGTCTGGGAGTTGAGTTACAGTAGTGTCAATTTTCACACTGTTAATAAACTTACATTTCAGTTTATTTCGGCATCAGTGAAGTCCTACTCTACACCATTGCTTTCAGCTTGCCTGTCTTCCCAGCACTTTATCTTGGTACCCATGCTTCTCAAATATCACTTTACTACAAAATACACTTTAAATAAAAAGAAAGTAAAGTACTAGCGCAGGATTAGGTTGTGTTGGTGTAACGGGATGAAACAGCACAACAATAAGAAGGAAAAAATACAAGCAAAAATAATCGGCAAGAGATACACAGAAAGAAGTAAACTTTTTGACAGTTTAATTAAGCAAAAGAGAGGTTTCCCCCACCTACAATATAACAGGCCTTTCAAAGATACAAAACTGAAGACAGTGATCGTTCTTTCACATTTCTAGTACGGTCTCTAAGTCAACATTTTAGAAAAATAATCCATGACGTTCAGTGACAACAGGAAAAAACATCCTGACGACATCCATGCAAAGGTGGTGGCGACGGGGACTCCAGCAGACACCTCAGCCGGGATCCAGGGCACCTCGGCGGGCGGTTTACTGGGTGACCTAAGGAAAGTTACCTCCCGCCGCAGTTTTTCCCGGGCTCTGAGGTGCTCTTAACGCTTCACTGGAGTACTGCGAGGCTTTGAAAACCACCGCTGGTAAAACATATTTAAATCTCCCAGTGGAAAAAAAAGAAAAAAGCCCCAACGCCCCCTCACCAGAGCTCAGCTGAAGGCGCAGGAGCGGAGCGAGTTCCCCGCCTGCGGACACGGCGGCGACGGCTCTTCCGAGGGGCTTCTCCTTCCATCGGCTCATCTCACACAGCCCAGCCGAAGAAGCAGCAGGACTGAGGGGCATTCACCTCCTTCCAACTCGCTCAAATAAACACTTCTAAGAAGAGCGTCACCTTCTGAAACTTGGAGCCCAGAGCCCGCGCTCGGGGCTGCTCAGGCGGTGCTGCGGGACGCGGCGGCGCTCGCCCGGGGACCGCCGTGCCTCGGGCGGGCCGGCTCCGGGCTCGGCCGCCCCGCTCCCAGCCCGCGGGCTTCCCGAGCAGCGCCCGGGAGAGCGCGGCCACCTCTGCCCGCCGCCTCCTGCGCGCTGCTGTTCCTAACACGAAGGAACCCGCCGGGCTTGAAACGCACCGAGACCGCAGGGTTGTGCGAGGCGGTTTTACCCCGCGGCAGCGCAGCCGGCTGCCGCACAGCCCTCCCGTCCCGCAGAGCGAGCCCTCGGCAGAGGCGGCTCCATTTACCGGCCGACAACATCCTTCAGCCGCATCCCGCTGCCCCGGGCATCCCCTGGGAGCGGGCTCGGCCCCGGCGGGCTCCCGCCACCGCCGCCCCAGGCAGCACTGCCCCGCCGCCCCCCGCGCCTCAAGGTCACCTCAGCGCTGGGCAGCCCCGGGGGTCGCCGCTCCCCACTGCCCCCCACCCCACTCCGGCGGAGCCGGGCTGCGCCGGGCTCCCGCTCCTACCTGAGCCGGTGAGCGGAGCAGAGCCGAGCGGAGCGGACCTGCCGGGAGCGCAGAGGCGGCCGCTGTCCCCTCAGCAGCGGCGCCCGGGGAGTCGGGCCGCGCACGGCGCCTCCCTCCTGCGCCGGGCCGCTGCGCTGCGGTGGGCGGCGGCGGCGGCGCTCCGTCAGACTTAGCGGGGCCGCCGCAAACGGGGAAGCCCTGGGGCGGCGGGGGGTGGGCGGGCAGCGCCTCTCCTCTCCTCTCCCCTCCCCGCCGAGGTGCCGGCCCCAGCGGAGCCTCGCCTTCCCTGGCAAGGCTGGGGCTCCCCTCAGCGGGGAGAGGCCGGCGCCGCGCCCAGCTCCGCCGCGGATCCAGGGGGCGAGCGGCGGGGCGGGGGCGCGCGCCCCTTCGCGCCCCAGCCCCGGGTTCCCGCCCAGGGCTCCCTCAGGGCCGAGAGCCCCGCGGAGGAGGGTCGGGCCGCGGCGGAGCTTAGCGGTCCGGAGAAGGGGCGTCCTGAGGGGGCGCGGGGGTGTGGGGACCTCCCCGCTTCGGTTTTATGTCGTGTTCAAGTTACTACGTTAAATTTTGTCTCTCGCACCGCGGGCGCTCGCAAGATGTCGGGGCACTGGCGGGAAGCGCGCGGAGAAGCCGTGCAGGGGAGGGCGGCTCTGACCTCGCCTCAGCGAGGGGGGCTGAATCGCGCCTGTCGATAGAAAAGGTTTACCACCAACACCCTTCTTCTTTTTTCTTGATACTCACAGTTTTCAGTCAGAATTCCCCGAAAGTCGCAAGAGGAATGCTTGATCCCGCTTCCAAAGTATGGGAAGCCTCACCTTGGGAGACAGGGCCTGTGGAAAAATGTATGTATATTTTCACGTTATGAAGGAAGAACAGTGAACAGATGCCGTGCAGTACATAGACTGAGGAGCTAATGCTTCCGTTTTCGAAAGCTAGTCAACCCCACAACGTAGATTTGAAGATGCTACTTTTCCTCACAACGTTGCCAAAAAGAGGATGGCATCTTTGAAACATTGCCGGAGTAGTTAATGTTGGGTGTTTAACCAAGCTTTCCTGGTTTTACACATAGGCTTACATTAGATTTCATAACGGTTCTGTTGTGCCATATAATCTCTTCACCATGAGAGTCAGTGTTTCCAAAGCCGAACTGAAATAGAGCAAATTTTCAAGAGCATTAAAAAAATATTTGGTAGATGGGATGGATTTTTGTCTGTTGTAAAGGATTTGTACATATCACACAACACCTGTAGACTGCTACAGCCAACAACCCTGGCATTTTACTTGGAAAACTGGAAACCTTCCACTGCTTTTTAGTGGTGAATAGCAGCACTGGCCAGCCCTGCTTGTCTGAGAGATGAGACACTGTTAACTATATTCTGATTACTATCTTGGCTTCTTCCTTAACACCATTTAAATTCCAGTCTTAACCTTATCTCAGCAAGGACTTAACGAAAAAGTAGGACAGCCAACATGACAGAAGTACAAATCCCTCCACATCTTTTAAAATTCTTCCCAACTTACTTAAAACCAGGAGAAGCTGTGACCATATTTTTGTAGTGCTTTCAGACAAGCTCATTAGCAAAATACATAGACTTGTAGTTCTCGCCAAGTTCAGTTACTAGCTTTGGAAAAAATTAGAAACCTGTAACTATTCTGCAAATATCTAGATTAGTTTTCTCATTTGATCTTAAACCACATGCCTACTGTCAACTGAGAATCAACATTTCTGGTGCTTTCCCCTGCTACATCTCTTTGGGTCATGGTGAAGATCAAACAAACTGAGAAAAACTAATCAAGAATAGCAACATTTCTGTTTTGACAATGTTTAGAAAGATGGCAGAGAAAGCCTGAATGAAATGTTTACAAAAATAATCATGCAAACATTAGGTAGATGTGGTGCTATTTTGGGCTTGTGCTTATTAATCATTTAAAGCAGATGACTGGAGTATTATTTGAAAAGCATTAGATGTGCATTCTTACTAGCTGCATGTGAACACATTTGGCTGATAATTCTGCACGACATAAAAACGTTACATCCTACAGACTTTTTTTTTCAAAAATACTCAATTCCACACACAACCACACCTGTGAAACACTAAGGATCACAGTGCAGAGATCAGGATTTAAATATTACACAGAAGGACAGTCTCTGAGGGTATGATCCGTCATGTCATAAAATCCGCAGCTGGTCAGCTACTGCAGCTGGGATTAATAACGCCAGAGCAGTGCAAACAAATGATTACTTTCCTTGCTTCCTCTCTATCTTAAGATATATAGCCTGTACGACTGATTTTTTAAATGATGGTGAAACAGCAGAAGTACATGGCTGTTTATCACTTGTGATAAACAATGAACAACAGGGCAACTTTCTTCATTTTAATATCTTCTGCCTATGAAAACCTTTTCCTATGCAAACAGTTATATAGAATTTCTTGAGTTTCTGACAGCTTTAGAAGCTCTTTTCATATTTTTATAGAGAGTATGTGCCAGAGGTCTCAGCATCTCTTTTTTTCCTTTGGATATCTCTTTCTTTTACTACAGTAGTTCCAGGAACTCAACCTCTTACGTACAGCTTTTAATAATATTACAAGATAAAGCATGATGTTAACAATAACAGTGTCAAGTAATCTACTGTAATTTAACGCTTCTCATTATATTTTGGAGATTAAGAGCATGCACGTTATGTTTTTCCCTAAATTTGTGGCACATTATCCCACAGGTAAGGTTCAGGTATTCCTATAAATTCTTCCTCATTTTCCTGGTTAATGGGGAAATATAGTGGAGGTAATCTACTTCGTCAGAAGAATGTAAAGGAGCAGAGATCATGTAATCACCAAACAATTTGGCACTACGCTTGCCTCAAGTTTGAATAATCTAATAGTGAATTATACTTGTCATACAGTTCTTCTCAAGTTTCAGCTTCACTGTTATTTTCACAACCTAAAGCTTAATTTCCACAGTACCAAAATGGAGGAGGAATTTCAAGGACATTTCAGAAGTGAGGGAATAATGGATGCCAATTCAACAACTTATAGTTTGGCTGTATCATGTTAGAATGAAATAGCTGTTTGTATTTCAGCATCCTTTATGGAACTTCTAAAAATAGATGTATGTATTACAGCATATAACGGTGATGTTTTCATATCGTACGTGCATCACATCATCCATCCCAAGGAATCCTTATGCACTTACAGTTTCCCTTTGAAGTGGTGCTGGTGCCAAATGGCGACACAAAGAATGAGATCTGCCAAAAATGTAGTACTACGTAGATGAAGAGAGCAAAGTGCAATCGTAAAACTTGTCATCATTCTTTATGAAACTGGCAGAAATATTGTACCAGGACCTGTTATACAACAGTACCAAGCTTTATGAAATACGAGGACCAGGAAGGATATCTGGGGGACCCGTATTTGACTTGCAGCCGTGAAGTCCTACTCTTTTATAACCAATTTGGACATTTGATTACCAGAATGTTCAGACCCAGCCTTAGCAGCTATTAAGAAAAAACTCCCATGGTATCATATGCCACTAAGCTATGGCATAAGTCCAGCATCTGATACAGTAGAAAGCATATCCCTGTGAATCGCCAGTGTGATCTCTTGCAGTAATTTCACACCCTCACATCACAGTCTCCCAGTCAAAAACCAACCAGTCCTAAATCTCTATTGTTTTTAAGAGCAAAAGTAATGACAGACAAAGGCTGTGACAGTAACATAACACACTCCGTGACATTGCCATGAAGATCTATAGCAGTCAGCGTGACAAAGTTGCTTTTTGCATTTAACGTTTGAACGTCATGTGCACTACAGGAGAAGACTAGGAGAAGATAACAAAAATCTGCCCTCTACTTTGTTAAAAAAAAAATTACCAAAAGATTATTAGATATATTGGGATATTCTGCAGCCATCATTTCAGAGTTCTAATTCAGTATCAAAGCAAAAATAATCAAGTGCAAAGCGCGCATTATATTTGCACTTACATGAAGTGACCTTGATGTGGCCTAGCTTCAGCTGTGCAAAAAGTAGAGGGACTTCAACGCCCATCTGATGTTAGAAGCAACTGTACAGTCCAGACATGGGGCCTGAACAAAGTTCCTGTTTGCTGACCCTGGTGGCACTAGTGACCCTGGCTAGAAATCAGATCGATTAAAAGTTGCCAATTGATTTCTCTGTGAAACAAATCTGGTGCTTCCCTGGCAAAAAGAATTCTTAGACTGTAAGTAATTTGTTAAACCTGATATAAAGTTTATATCAAAAGCACTGAGTTAGAAGCAACATAAAAGGCCGTTTCCTGCAGCATTTTGAACTTGATGGAAGTGTCCACAATATCTTTCTTCTAAAAAACAAACAAAAGAAACCACCAAACAACAACAAGCCCACAAAAAAAGATACAAAACCCACTACAATAAAAAAAGAGTCAGATTAATATGGCCAATGCAGAGAATGTAATTTTATGAGCATGTATCTTCTGAAAGAACCACAAATTAGTTCGCCAGATGCATAATCTGACTTGGTTTGTCATAATCTGCTGAACACATGTATATAAATGGTGGCAGAATAACTTTTTTTACCCCTGAACTTATTAGCAGTCACAAAGTTCTTTTATATGCATAGAGTAAATTGTGAGAAAGAGCTTTTTGCAATACATTCAGACCTTTTTGCTACACATTCAGACAATCCTCTTAAATTATGCAACATCTGCTTTAAAAAATCCAAAATCCTGTGTAATTCCATTCAACAGAAATCAGTTGGCAAAATTAATTTTTTTAGTAAGAATGGCATCATTTTAAGAACAAGTTACATACTTTGCTGAATCTATGTATTCACAAGAAAGTACATGAGGAAAAATGCTCAGGTGGACGCAGCGTTGAATTACAAACCCTGAAAACACTGTGGATGTGAGAAACAGAAGACAGTGAACTATTGAATGTTAAATCACAGCACAGTTCTTTTACAGTTCAGAAAGAAGAAAACTTTTAGCCTTAGAGGACAGTAGTCATAATCACAAATAATCTCCTCAAATGTGGTTCTTTACATTTTTCAACCATTTGTTTGACTTTATTCTCCAAGAAAAAATACTGATAGAGTGAAATAGGCAACGGTTTGCGTAATGTTTAGTGCTAGTAATAAAGATTTTGAATGTGGAAGATAACTAAATCCTTGGACATGGGATGTGGGTCATTTCAGAAGTAAGAGTGAAATCCAGAAAAGCAGTGAAAACAAAGCAGCATCTAAAGGTCAGTACTGGAAAACAAGCTGAGTATTGGCAAACTTGTCTCGACATTCCTATAAATTTAAAAGTCAGTCTTTGCTTTCTACAGCAGTTTCCCAAGGGAAAACAGCATAGCTGAGTTAAATACTAGTTGTCATCAATGGTTTCAGCAGAAATTTCCAGAAAAAATATTACACAAATTCCTAAAAGAAAATATTTATCAATAACACAGAATTCGTGTTGCAAATAAAAGTGGATTTAGCAAGGCAAACAATCTAGACATGGTCCCAGTAGTCATTGTATAAACACCAGATTTAGCTTGCTGCTGTTTGGGTAAGAATATTTAATTTGATTTGAGAATAATTACCTTTTAAAATATCTTCTTTAGATTGAAGGTTGTAAATTACATTAATGCTATTTTGTTGGGAAGCCCACTTACCTCTCATACTCACACTCTTAATTAAAACCAGGACAAGGGCAAGGCAAACCTGCCAACATGCATTTTAAGCAAGCCATTGCTTTACATCATAGATGCCAGGAAAAACAATCGGGAAGCCCTTGGATCCACTCGGGAGATCCATGTCACTGCCAAAGGAAGTTAACAATGCTGTTAGACTGCTCTGCAATTTATCAACATCGAAGTCTGCTTTTTCACTTTTTCCACCTCTAGTCAAAAGTTCTGTTAATGAATGGAGTACTTATGTCTCCAATGCACGCTATAAATAGACGCTTCGAATCTCTTAGCAATAATCACTACAAACAAGCTCTGAGGTGAGATGCACATAAGCATTCCTGTCAGACACAGACAGGCTCAGGCACCTCCAAGCCTCCTTGCACATTAATCCCACGATGACCAGAACGCCTGATACGATGTGCTGTCTCAGTCGTTTACGTGGTTACCTACGTACAGAAGTGGCAGTGAGACAGTTCACATTTTTAGCGTGTGCAGCCCTAACGTATGCATGTGATCTCACCTGCAGGCTTTAATTCTTAAAATTAAAAAAAATCTCATTCTTAAAAGAGTGGGTTCTTACCTGTACATTTAATGAATCATCATGATTATATAGGCTTATATTCACTATACCAAACCACAGTGCTGAAGTTTGGAGCATTCGTCCTAGACTCCAGAATGTGTGTACACACATATATACCTACACCTATATATACACACACACACATAAATCAGTGAAAAGAGAAGCACATCCAGCTGGCATTCCAGCTCTTCAGTATAATCATTTTCATCTCTCCATTATTTGGAGAGGAGTTTAAGGTGACTACACACCTAAATTAGGCACTTTAATATGATTAATCTTTTATATTGTTTTATAATTAAATCCATATATCTGTCTAATGATCTCGGGCTTGTGTTCTAGTGATGGAAGGAAGGAAAAAATATGGACATGGAATACATTATGGATGGAAAAAGTACAAGCCCTTTCTCTTATTTTTCATCCAGCTTTTTGTTTTCTTGTAGCGTTTCAGCAACATACTGATTTATATTGATCTGGAACTTCTAGGTAAAAAATTACTCCTAGTTTAAAACTACTTATAGTTTTTTCTCAGACAACAAATTCTGATTTTATTTGCATTAGCATAAATTTATAGTGTCAACTGATTACCCTAGATAAGTAAGGGGAAAAAAATAAAAAAAAAATCCAAAAAGGTTCTGTATTAACAGCAAAAAAGATAAACAGCCTCCTGCACTCCGTTAGGCAGAGCATTGCCAGCAGCGCAAGGTAGGTGATCCATCTCCCTTGCTCAGCAGTGGTGAGACACATCCAGAGTGCAGGGTCCAGTGCTGGTGGGTGCCCAGTACAAGATAGGCATGGACTTACTGGAGCAAGTTCAGTAAAGGGCTGCAGAGAGGTTTAGGGGGCTGGAGCATCTGTCATATGAGGCTGAGAGCACGGGACTGTTCAGTCTGGAGAAGAGAAGACTCAGAAGGATTTTAGTCATGTGGCTAAATTCCCACTGGCTGGGAATGATGAAGATGGAGCCAGGCTTTTCTCAGTGGTGCCCAGCAACAGGACAAGAGGCATTGGGCACAAATGGAATTCCAGAAAATTCCATCTGAACATTAAAAAAAAACCCAACAAACTCCAAAAAAAAAAAAAAAATATTATTTTTTCCCCCCCTGTGAGAGTTGTCGAACAGAGGCAAGGCTGCCTGGAAAGGTTATGGACTCTCCATCCTTAGAGATACTCAAAAATCCAACAGCACATAGTCCTGGGTAACCTGCTGTCATTGAGCATGCTTTGAGCAGGAAAGCTGGAGGTGCCTTCCAGCCTCAAATATTCTGTGTCCCATACAGATTAATGAAATTAGCCTCTCCGCCACCACCCTGATCGAACAGATTTATTGAAACTTTTCTCGTTCATAATGCTGAAAACTGTCATTTAAAGTTTTAAACCTGATCTTTGTCAGCAGCAACAATTCACTGACAAAGAACATCTGAACCACAGGATCTCTCAATCTAATTTTCTACAAAACTTTTAATTAATCATGGATCAATTCATAAGGATGAATTTTATTTTAAAATGCTTTTCTGGAGTTACCTAAGTTTCTGCAGACTTCCGGATGCCGAAAATACTACCTTATCTCTAGCATTTTCTGCCAATGAATGGATGAAAACTACCTTGGGGATAGTGTTTGACACGGAATACCAAAATATTGCATAAAAAATATCACACCTAGCCACCCACCCCTCAAAGATTTCAGATACAATTCCCTCCTAGAGATGGTTTAAACTTTTTCTTATATTTATGTGAAATTCTCCCACAAACAAGTCATTAGGAGAAGTATTATTCCTTAAGATGGAATTTGCATGGTTTAGGTTTCTCTGCAACACCTATGCAAATGACACTTAGCTACTAGTCTGCTATTGCTTCTGGGCTGATGCATAGTCTATCCTCGTTTACAAACACTACCTAATGAGGCAAATATTATTTTTATATATTACAGTACAATTTATATATCTCACCAAAATAAACAAGACTTTCTGACTGAATAGCAGGAGAAAAAAGATCTAATGTGCCATATTTCCTGAGTGTGGCAACCAAAAAGGTTATTACACACAGCTAGCTGTCCTAATTATGCCTAGAAAGCTTGGATCTCAGCATCAGGAATGAACTGGGATAGGTCGGAAAACAGAAGCTAGAATAATGTTTGAAGAGGTCGTGGTGGGTGGTCTGCCAGTCCTTCCGTGGTGGCTTGCTTAAACAGTGCTGGGATGAATGGTAAGGCTAAAAAGTCCTTCAGTCTTTCAGAAATCCTGTTTGCAATTTGGTGACTTGTTTTCTCCAGGAATGAACAGGTTGGGATGAGCACCAAGAACTTCTCCCCAATATCTTTGGTTACTCCAAACTGTTTCTTTACTTTATTGATGAAGAAAGGAACAAGGTATTTGCACAGAATGGAGGTACCAAAGATGGACTGTTCTGTTAATGGTAGGAGACAGGCAGGGCCAGGTCTTGTAAATTATATTATCACTGTTTCCTCTCTAAGTTTTCTCTACTTTCTTTAGTTTATTTATGGGGTAAACTGACGTTCGTTACTTGTTTCTGCATTTAATCTTCAGCAATTGGTGAAACTGAAAACCTACATTTGATTCAGTGTTATGAGAGCTTCAGTAAGGAAAATCCAGAAACTTCTGCCCTAAAGCAGAAGTTCAAGGGTTAGATGAAGCAGCAAATGAACTCGTATGGCACGAAGTAGTATCTGCCCAGACACTATGATCATCTTGTCCTCTGCATGTAAACACAGAGGACAGAATCTTAAGTGTATGTTCAGTTATGTAAGGTGGAAGAAAGCAAACCTAGGTCTGAAGATACAATATTAGAAAAAAGGTCAGTTTATTATACAAAACAACAGTAAACCCATAAAGGAAAAGCCACAGTCTTTCATAGCACAGCAAAAAGACATCAGCAAATCTTCATCCAGTCCTTAAAAACTTTTCACAGACTATGTGTGCACATTGCTTACTTTTAGTGAACTGCAATGACATATATTAATCAGAAAGCCTATATTAAAGCAGTAATTATTGCAAAGTTCTACAATTATAAGGGGGTGTTCAAGTAGATGTACTTAGTACAGATTAATATTCTTTTAATTATAACACGTACTGGGAGCTGAATTAAAATGAAGCTGTACAGCAGCGTGCTCTTTGAGTTGGCAGTCACAGTGGTTTCTCAGTGGCAGGCATACATGACAAAGCTTCACCAATCTCTTATCTTTTTTTCCCCCTCTCCTATTCATTTATCATATGGTTACATAAAAACAGCAGGGAAATGAATTATGCATATTTTTTAGCACACTGAAAAGTTAATGAAAAGTTAAATACAACTTACGTGTGTGATTGCACAAAGCACTTATTTGACCTTGCTAAGCTTTAAAAGGCATTCTAAGATTAGCCTGGCATGTATTTCGAGTGTACAAAAAACACAAAATTGGTTCTTAAAATGCTAGTACAGACTGTTTCATGCCTAAATCCTCATTATGTTCAGTGTATTTATAGGAAATGACTCAACTTTAAAAGTGGGTAAAGACAAGTAAACCCTCCTTTCTTGTGCAGAAGTGGTGCTCGTATATTCAGATGTTACCTCGTCAAGCTACAGCGTTCAATAAATCATGCTTTGCATAGGAACGAACAAAGACTGTGCAAATGTTTCCATGCACCAATTTGTGTCAAAGCCATTGTGAAACACTGCAGCATTTTACAGTTGAGCAAACGGGAGGCAGGGGACAGAAGGGGAAAGAAAACTCACCCCTTCCAGTTTTGGGGTTTGTATACAAGCTTGAGAGCCCCAGAAAGCCCACAATGACACTTTCATCCTCCAGCTCACTTTTGCTTTTCCATCATTTGTTACATCTCATTTTAGGTCTTCATCCTTTTATCAGACACAGGGGAAAGCAAATTACATGAAAATTAGTAGAGATAGTAAGGGTAGAACAAATTCCCATCCTGCCAGCAGTACATAAGCAACACAAAACTAGAGTATGCTTTGTTCTTCACTTTATTCTCTGTTCTTGCATAGCAGTGGAGAACACGGCAGTTCAGGATCTTATGTACCACCAGTTCACCATCCCTACAAGGAAGGCAATGGTAAGAGTTGCTTCAGTTTATCCATTTGTGAAATAGAGACCATAGTTTGAGGAGTTTAAAAAATTTACATTTATTTTGATATTTCTAAGATGTTTCAAGGTCAGTAATTTAGATATTGTACTCGAGATGTAAAAAAGTTATTTCATTAATTAACTCTGCTCTGCTGAGACCTCCTGGACTGCGTTTCAGCCTCAGCTGTTACAGGCATATCAGGTCTAGGTTTTCTTTACTAACAGGCTTTACTGAAAGAATGGGAGGATGAAGGATGTTACACTGTTGTGGCTCAAAATGGTACATACAGATGAGCTGTGGGAATTGATTTTTAATATCATTGTTATATTACAAAAAAAATAACTATCCAACAGAAAACCATAAATGACACTCAGACAGGTGCACACATATCAGCAACCGCAGTTGTCATCTCAAATCCTTGCTAACTTGCTATTGACCCGAAATCTCTAAAAGCTCCTCTAATTAAACTTAGAAATATTTTTATTTTGGTGCAAATATTCACTTTCCTTGATTAAATCTGTATTCCCAACCGCACACCCTGTTTGTTGGTACTCACTGTATTGTACTGCTTTATTATGGAACTCCTGATTTCCAAAGTATAAACTTTTGGTCAAGTTACGTATGTCTGACCAACAGCTCTAAAAATGTTTTCTCCCAAATGCACCCCTTTGTTTCCTGCTATCTATTTTTGAAACTCTGAATTAATGTAACCCATTGCAGGTTTTATTATTAGCCATTTAATCATGACATTAAGTCTATCCAAAAGCTGGATTTAACACAAAATTCAACAGTCTGCTGATAAAGGGGAGCATCTTACTGAAAGCAGACAGCAGTTCTTCTAGTTCTTCCATGGGCTTTCTACTAAGCTCAAAAGAAAAAAGTGCCACTTTTAACTTTGGAAAACCACTAAGAGACCCAGATTTGTCTGCTTCAGAAACTGCCTCTTCTTCCTCAGCATAGCACTGAGGAGTTGTGATCACTACTAGCGCGCTGGCAGTGCACCTGCAAGAAGCTCTTCTATGTAACATCCCTTGAGTTCCTTCAATGCAACAGTTGTTCTAACTAGCTGCTCTTTAGAGGACATTGGTACAGCTTCATTTTTCAAAGACAGGAACTAGGATCTTTATTTTAGAAGCAAAAAGTGGTTGAGTTCCAGTTTGAAATGACCTCTTACATTCTGTCTCCCTCTAGTTTCATCATTACAGATCATACTTTTAACGGTCAGCAGGGAAGTCCGAGTCTTGGTTTAAAGTTTTATGGTGCTGAAACCAAAATTAAGTAAGAACAACTATACTCATGCCATAAAATTGTGCTCAGATGACTACTACTGACACTAACTGGTATCACCACTTTCATACTGTTGAGCTCATTGTGTCCTAAATTCTGGCACTTGGGAGCAATTCTTTTCTGAAACCACCAGTGTCAGAGAGCCTTTCATAGCTGACATACGTGCTAAACACCTGCCTGTTATAAAGGAAACCAACATGTTTATGTGAAAAGAGATAAGGTACTGCTCTGAGAAAGTCTTTCCAGGTTAGAGGATACATTCAACAAGGCTGGAAAAATTTCTGAGCAGTTCTGGAGTATTGTAATGAGAGACATGAAAAGGTAGAATATTCCGTTTACCTTACAGCTGTGCCCCTTGATTAGAGCCCCAAAACAGAATTCATCTGCTTTCTTTTACGATTGTCATGAGATTATCATATTACCAACTTGCCAAAAAAGAAAAGCCCCACTGTAACTATCTTCTACTGATAATACCCAGTGTAATACAGGAAAACGCTGAGATCCCCACAAACACAAAACTGCTAGCTACAACCATAAAATTTTTCAAAGTGATTCTTATTCCATGTAAAGATAGTTATAAATTGCCAATATTTTAGCCATATTATTACAAAAGTACATAAAAGTACATTCATCTCTTGCAACTCCTAACCCTAAAACCACCTGCTTAAGGAGCCAATCTTGTAATAAAGACTACATGTACTGTGTTTCTGTTCCCTTGTCTTCTCTTCATTATATAAGATCACACGAAAATCTTTCGCTTCCTTCTGACTTCATTCCTTTTCTCTCCCTTCTGCCTATTATGATGGAAGCTATTTAAGAATTCACCTGCTGCTAGTGACTCCTGGGTCAGTTTCTCTATTTTTGTTTTGACATCATATAACAAAGATTAATTTGCATTCAGGCTCTGAATGGCAGCTTTGGGAGGAATATAGCAGACAGAGCTGACACTTTGCTACCGAGCTAAGTAGAAAACAGGACAAGACTCACAGGCTTCAAGTTAATGTATTAACTTCTAAAACTGCAAACCTACAAAAAAAATCAGCGTATTTCTTTCTTTGCCTTAAAAAAGTTATGGGTTTGGATTTTTTTTCCCCTCAATGACTTCACTGTTCATGTCACATATGCAGGATGCAACTAACAAGTAAAGCCACAGTTTCATTTAGCAACTCATGTACATCACAAAAGAAAACTGCAAGTAGGAATTAACTCAGGACAGACCAAGAGCCGAGCCTTCAAAGAGACCCTTAACATTTAAAAATATAAATATACATCATTGAACTGTCAGCTGCAAAGTGCTTTTTTGGAAAACAGCAAAATAACATGACTACCATTCTTAAGAAGTTTGAAGTGTGTCACTGATTGGGAAAAAAAAAAAATTAAAAAACAGATGTGAAATCTGGACTCCCTGGCAGCAGTAGCCATGTTCATGCCTTTCAGGTTCAGCAGAGACAAGTTCTGCTTAAGAAACGTAGCTCTGAGTCTAATAATCCCTTAAGTCCATACACAAGAGACTGGACTAGAAGGGCAGGAATGAAAAACCGCTGCGCAGCCAGTTGCCAAAACAAGCTCACAAAGAACAATGTTGCCACGTGCAAGGTACCAACTCAGAGAAACACGGAAAAGGGAAGCAGTGCTTTGGGATCTTTAGTGTTTGGCAGTGCAACTTCAGGTTAGTACATCTCCTGAGAAATCTACCCTAACTCTAGGTCTGCGCATCCACTAAGAGACCGGCTGAAAACAATATTTCACACAGTAACAGAGGTCAGCGCTAACTATGTGACAGTTCTGTCAAACTCCGTCATTCTTCATTATGTATCTTTTGTGTTTGTACTTAGTGTTTGATGACACCATCAGAAAAATGTCATTTGGACACAGACCATTAAGTCTACATTTGTAGTACCTTTCTGTAGATTTTTCCATTTTTTAATGATTAATGTTACTGGTTCTTTGCTATTTTCCTTAAGGGAAGGAAGACATCTATTTGCATTATGTATAGCCTGAAGCAGCCAGCGTTTTTTGACTAACAAACAGAAGTGATAAAAATGAAAGCACGGATTCACAGGGCAGTGGCTGTACTCAGCCGCAGAGTGGAAGAGATTCGAGGCCTTCTGTGAAACTGAGATTCAGAACTCTCTACTATAAAACGCAGAAAGCCCAGCACTGGGCAGAGGTTCAAAAAATACAAATCCTGCAGTGTTGACCATCAATGCACTTGAAACATCCCAAATAAAGGTGTTCTGATACCATGCCATCATCAGTGGTTACATCCTCACATAATCACCATGCAAGAGACATTACATGGCTGCTTTTTGACTTTTTCCTTTAAAGAGATACTAAATTTTTCCTTAATTTAATATTAGGGTGGGGAAAACAGAAAATCCTGTGGCTCTTTACCAGTTAATTTGCTTTGTTAGTTCTGAACTGTAAGTTTATGCCACTAAGAAAAGGGCAAAGCAGCTGAGAAAGACATTTTAAAAAAAGACCATTTACAAAAAAAAAAACAAACTATAAAGGGGAACCCAAGACACTTGTTTGTGCTAAATCATTTGGAGAATTAAGATCAGGAGTGAGCTCCTCCCAAGTCCACAAGACAAACAGTATGATCCAATGATTTGCAGAATAAGCTAAACATTCCAGTTTGAGTTTGTCCTCTCCATTGCCCTTTGGGGCAAGTAGCCATCAGGTACGTAGATAAATATAACCTGTGTTGGTTTTCAATCCCCTTTCTGTGCCTTTAGCACCATCACTTTCATTCCTCTGACAGAGCTGATTGTTGAAGCTAGATGCTAGTCATTTAACACCAGGTGAATGACAGATTCTTGGACAGATTCTTGAAGGTACCCAAATATTGCCAGCACTATCTGCTAGTACATCTGGCTTGTACATATAATAGCTGATAAACCACACAGAGAATAGCCTACTATGTGTGTTCAAATGCAGGTCTGACTCACCTCAGCAGCATTGTGCTGACACGCTTCTTACAGATCACATTAGAATATAGTTAAATGTAAAATCAAACAGAGTGCAGTAAAAGCATTCGAGGTGCCACAGAGGTGTTCAGGTATCAGAATGACGGAAGCATTGTTATAGACATCTGAACAGGAAACATACCTTAGAACTAATAAACAGTTTATTTTCTTCTTTCCGCAGTAATTTTCGTAGTTTAGGTAACGACAGGCTGAAATCTGTCAAGAATTTTTTGAAAACTCGTCTTCTCCTTAGGTGACAAAATAAATTTAAAAAAATGGGGCAGAAGAGGCACTGCAGTCTACCCCCAGCTCCAGGAAGAACAATCTATATCCAGGCTATTCCCTGGAGACCCTCTCATAACCCCTTCTTAAACCCATCCTTGATGAAACTCCTGCCACCTTCCTAGGCCACTCATTCCAGAAGCAGATTATTCTCATAATCAGAAGGTTTTTCCTTATGTGTGGCATAAATTCCCATCCAATTTAACTGCAAGCCTCTTGAAAACTCATTCATAAATAGTAATTGCAAAGAGAACAGTAATTTATTGGAAGATTTATCACATCTCACCCTCAGTCTTCTCTGCTGTAGACTAAACATGCCAATTTTTTTTCAATCTTTCCCCACAGGTCATGTTTCCCAGGCTTTATTCCTGCTTCTCTTCTCTGGCTTCCCTCCAATGGTCAACATCTTCCTCTAGCATGGTTCCCGAAATTGGACACAGTGCTGCAGTAGGAAGGAGCCTTATCAGTCCATTACTGGAAAGATCACTTCATCATCTTACTGATAGTCTTGTTTATGCAGCCCAGTGCTTGCTTTTTTCAGTACTTGTGTTGTTTGGCAAGAGTATGAAACTATTAGTTCTTGTTTAATTACTGATCCATTGCAACTCCCTCTGCTGTAAAGCTCCTGGTTTCTAAGAGCATAAGCCCATTTTTTGGCTTGTTCAGTTGACACAGTAAGCAACTGTTCTTTTTCATCTTATGAACATTCATTTATCTTTAGGGACATTCAGGATCCTTCATCCTTGTTTAGACTATATCATGTCCATAAGCAAGATTTGCAGTATAAGATCTCCTAAATTAAATTTGCAGTGGTTCTTCTACCTTCCCCTCCTCCCACTTGCAACGTCTGCCATATGATATCCGTAAGGAATGTAACTCCCAAAGATCTCATGGTTTTGGGGTTTGCTAGCACTACGAATGACACAACACATGCTCTACCTCTACATTTTTATAGTCTTCACCTTTGCCAAATTGCTGACTTGAGAAGTAAAGGAAATTTGTCCTTCAGGTATACTACAGAACTACCTTATGCACAGCTGTCCAGCTGTCATACTCGATCAAATATAGCAAAGATTAAGTGCCAGGGTTTTGCTTATTTGGGAGATTTCGACTGCACTGTTTTGAACAGTAAAAAGAACTGGAACAAATGGCAAAATTAGGATGATGTATACAGAACTCCCTTATCTCTGACCCAAGAAAGTCTTAATTTTTTTTTTTTAAATACTTTTAGGGGCAATTTTATTCTAATTGCATCTAGAAGGAATTTTAGAAGTCTTCTGAGGAGCTTTGTGACCCCTAATTAGAACTTCGTACAGACAGACTGGAAAGTAACTGAAATACCCAGACATACTGAAATAGGAACCTTTCCCCCCTCCCTCTGCCAATTACATAAAAGCTATAATTATATTGGTTACAAAAACATTTTAACTGGGGAAAACATTAGATAATTGAAGACACACCCTCCCCCCAACCCCAGTTAACCACCACTCACAGCCCAGCACGAGTAAAATTAACTCAGTGTTCATACTGTAAAGCTGCTTCCACACGTGGATGACGCTGTGCTGCTCGCTCTTTTGTTCCATCTTTGAAAGGAAGATGTTAAAGGAAACTGTTTGAGACTATTCTGAAGTTCACCTTTTGTTACAAGGTTGCATACATTATTTTTTTAATCTGTTTAATCAGTCTCAAGAGTCTATCCCATAAGAAATCAGATAAAGAGAAAAAAAAAGACTAGATACACTGAATAATTGCCTTGTGTTTAACCAGTAATGACAAGGATAACTGAAATCCACCTTTGCTGACAGAGAAACAAAGAGATTCTGAGTTGAAAAAGGGCCATACAGCTGCTCAGCTGCTATTCAAGTTATGACAGGATGAGGAGGAATGAACTTATTTTTTCTCTCCTTAAAACCATTCTTCCATCTGGAAGGAAGTTACTTGCAGAAGGATACCAAGTCACCCCTTTTTTACGGCATCAAAGCAAAACAGAGATGCAAGTTTTTGTCTGTTGTACATTCAACCAAAAAAGGTAATAAAATTACTTCGGTATATCACTGTCCTGACTCACCATTGCACTGATTTGTTCTGAGGAAAGATGGAAACTGGACTGACGGGACAAACAGCCCTGTTGCTATACTGTCCGCACAGCTTTGCTGGTGTGTATTGGCTAAGCCTGACAAGGATGTCACCCTGTCACCAGTCTCAGTCAATGCCAGGCCCTTTTGCCAAATACGCTGTCAAGGGTGCCAATTAGGATCTGCTAGTGAATTCCTATCTGGTAGAAATGGGACAGATATCAAATTGGACTTTGAACTTTCAGCCCAAACCAGCCTCCACAGATTCAAGAGATTTGGTGGGTTTTTTGAGAGGAGACAAAAAGGGGCAAAGGGCACATCCATGCGTGAAGGGGGAAAAAAGGAGGATGTCTCCATTTTTCTTTCTTAAACCACAGCACCATCATTTCTGGATACAGCTACAACAAATCTATTTTGCATCAGTGCCTACAGCTCCCCAACAGCAAAAAGCTGGTTCAGCAGAGAGCGGCTCCCGCAGATCTCTGGACGCTGCACACATCTCAATGAGTTCAAAACCGAGAGTGCCGAACTGCTATCAGGTGAAAGGCAACAGAGAAGGTCAGCAGACTGCGTCAGAATTCAAGGACGCAGACTCCTACGGAGCGCAATAAATGGTGTAGCATAGCTCTGTGAGTGCCTAGGTAGTGTTTTCCTCTGCGGAGAGAGGCAGTGGTGGTCTGGGACCTGATTTGTGTAACAAGCTATCTAAGAGGGAGCTAATTGAAGTATATAAATCCTGAAGAGTATCACATCAAGCCAAGATACTATTATTAGCCCAACCTAGATGAGGTTATAGAAGTGCATTAAAAAAACCTCAATAAAAAAATAAGTAGGAAACATTCCCCGCTTCAAGATCCCATGAGACAAATTCTCTCAAGCAATGATTAGATTTTAACCAGAATAATAAGAAAAGAATACTAAAAATGGATGCAGACAAGAAAGGTAGAAGCAGCACAAGTTCACCCGAACAGGTCACAACTTGTTCCCAACGTTCACTGTCAGAATGTTTCAGAGTTAAAAGATCACAGCCGACTAACGGTGGCTGCTGAAAGTAAAATAGATCTATAATTCTGCAACAAAGTTATTTTTTTAATTACATGCTACTTATGTAAAACATTGATGTAAAGTTAACTGACCCAGAAGCATTTTCGGCAGTGTCCTCTGATAAACTCTGGTCTCATTCTTCCATTACCTGTCTTAAGCATATTGAATTTTCCACTCTGCCAGCTTTTACCAATCCTACCAAAGACAGAAATAGCATTTCTGGGCATTTCCATCCTTGCAATATGATCAGACTGGAAAGTGCAAGGGCACACCTCATTTTCTGTTCCAGCCATCACAACCCATGAGGAGTATATGGACAGAAAGCCACAGCTGAGAAACTAAAAGCAACAAGATGAAAAAAAAAAAACAACAAACCACAACCAAAACCCACCACAGCCTCCTCCCCCCCAAAGGAAAAAACAAACAAACAAAAAAAACACCCAAAAAACACCAACAAAAAAAAACACACACAAAAAAAAAAACAAAACATAAACAAACAAAAAAAAAACCACCCAACAGAGAAAGTAAAAGGAAGAAGGAAAAATGAAAAGTGCATGCAGTGAAGAAAAGAGACTGAAGTGAAGCAGGGCAAGGCAAGCATCAGCAAGCACCACCCACTATTTCTGACCTTGGAAATGAAGTCCATAACACTGAGAAGAAACAGGTAGTGTAACTTTCTGCCCATTCCACACCCACTTCACTTTAAAGAACCACTATCTTAGGAAAAAAACCCAATCAAGCTCCATGGAGAGACAAAAGCTTTAATGTAGTTTACACTGCACGCCCTGCAGAGTACATCTACTTTAAAGACCTTCCTTCTCTGATTTTTTCATCTCAAGCTTCATTTGGAAAAGAAAAACAGATCTTACTGAAGGATTTCTTGGGTCAACTTCTCTAAAGACAGATTTAGGGGGAGCTGAAAAAAAAAAAAAGAGAGCTTTGCATTTCTTTGAAAGATAATGCTTTGTGCCATGCTGCCACTGGGGAAAGACTTTTGCCATTGTTCCAAGTGTGGTACCATTTACTTCCACCTCAAGCAGTATGAATCAATACCTGTATTTCGCTAAAATGGAAGAAATGCAGCTAGATAACATCGAGGCAGATCTAGGAGACATCCGTATCCATTCAAATATGAAGCGCCAGGTAGGCAGCATCCCTCCATTCAGGCAGTGTCTGAACACAAGTGCGACATGACAGGTGCACTCTGTGCCTACACTGACGAGACTCTGTAAAAGCAGCTCAGTGTTCCACTATCTTTTGGGCCACATTTTGTCTGATTTTTTGTGGTAAGACTGGAAACCCACAGGAAGGCATTGTTGCAGCCTCCTGTTCGCACCTGAAGTTGTAGTGAAACAGGACCAAAAAAAAAGTGCTTCACGTGTAGTTTGTAGTCTATCATCATCTCCTTTTCTTGAAATAATGGCTTGCCTCCCTCTGGTTTTTAGGTTGCTCTTCAGAGTGCAGTATAAACTCTGTTATTGCATAAACACTCTCAGAGAAGCGGGTAATGGGCAGTCAGCTTTCCTTGGAGCTCGTTAGCTCGCACAGCAACCTTCAGGCAGCCTCACGCACAAACTAAGTAGACTAATTTCAGCTCTATGAAAAATAAAGTGTGTCTTTGCTGACTTGGTCTTAAAGCCTATTGCCTTTGCACAGGCCTTGAAGAACTAAGGGACAGAGACAGAATTACCAGCAATATTTTTCCTTCACCCCTTTCCTGTGAGTCAATTATTCAAATCCTTTACCTCTGACTGTAAATTTTATCAGCATGCCTTCATCTGTTTTAACAGTGCATCACAGGCAGTGCTATTCTGCAGAACATCTTCACAGAGAAAGCTCTGTATAAAGTCAAGGGAAAGGCCAGTTTTCATTTTCAGTATAAGGCAGTCATTTACTTAAAGAAAATCCAGGAAATCCAATTCAACTATACCAAATGTGAAGTATGAGATTATTGGACTGAGGTCACAAGAAGTGTATCTGAGGTCACAAGAAGTCTATCTTCTCTTAAGGGCAGATTATTTTTGACATTAAGCAGCTGTGAGTATATTTCAGAAAGAAAAAAGGTTCTCTTAAAGATTATCTTTTTCTGTTTATAACTCACTCAGAGTGAATTCATAAATCTTGGCTGGGCTTTTAATTCACTGGGAAGCATATACATATATATATGTATATATATATATAATATATATAAAAAATCTAATCCAATCCTTACAGAGAACTTTTCCAGCCAACATCCTTAGAAAGAAAAAGTTACACATACACAAAATGTTAAATCCCAAATAACTTTTCAAATATGCAAGACGTTGTCCCCTTAGATTATGTCATTAAGAATGAGGTTAGATTGCAATCATTTGCCATAATAAATAATAATGCAAAGTCATTCAGCTTAGAAACAGCAATCCTACCTTCGAAGAAGACATAACCTGGACATTTTTAATGTGACAAGAAAAAAAAAAAATCAATACAAATTTGATTTCCATCTCACTTCGTCAATAAAAAGATAAGGGAGCTGATTTAGAGGGAAAGGTGGAGGGCAATGTCCAATGTTCATTAAACTGAACAGGCCAGTGATTCAGTAGGTTCAGGCACTGACATTTTTAATACTGATAAAAATAATTTTATGTAAGCTGAATGCCAGAGGCTTGGATTTACTTCAAAAGAGTACTTACAATTTTGGTATGGTCCACTAGAGCACAGTAGTTACCAGAACATTTATTTATAGTTACTCCCACTAACACAGTGTTATCACAAAAAAGGTTTGGTTTATATTCATAGTGTAAAGATGAAAAACATAGAGCAATGGAAAAAGATGCGAAGCAAGACTTTGTTATTCTTACAAAAACATTACTCCCTGGTAATTCTGTTAGCAGTGTACGTAATCTTGTTCTCAGGAAGCTAATAAAGGCACGGCAACGCGGGCAGCTCCATGCACCTGTACCTTCTCAAGTCCAGCGTTCTGTGTAACAGCATGTTTCAACGCTGATTAACAACGTTACTGAAATCCAGTGAAACTTAAGTGTGTTTAAGTTAACCAGTCAAAAAACATCCTCAAACTGAAAAAGGTTGCCTCTTCATTGCACTTGCCTACAGATATACATTAACACTAAAACATTTGGCAAGTTGTATTGACTACTATAAAACCTAAAAATCCCAACAGTAATTTCAATCTAAAACTGCTTTTAAATCTGAAAACCTCCCCAAAACCCGACACTATCACAATCTAAACAGTCATCAGCATTCAGAATGGACATTTTTAGATTTCAAGTTTCTCTGGGTTTCCTGATCTATACGGTGTCCTAAACATTATCTTTAGAAAACGTAAGGAAGCAAAGTACTCTGAACTCAGGGAAACAAGAGTTTGCAGATGAAGCAAATTTATTGTTCCAAGTGTTGAAATTAGGAAGTATTTTAAATCAACAGCCACACACTATTGTAACATGGAATATATATATCACAGAGCCTTGTAGGTAACCCATGGTTTAGAAAGTCAAAGATGCTCCCTGCATAAAGGGCAGGCAGAGAACAGCATCGCTGAGGTACTAGTCCCATTTCTTTCAGGCAAATCACTGCATAGATATCTAAGGTTAAGTAGTTCTGATGTTTTTCTGAACAGCTTTTTTCAGAATCAGAAGATAACATAATGAAAATACATTGTATTTGAAACCAAAGAGCAGCATATTAGACATGCACTGGTAGAAAACATCCTGTGTGCGATCCGAGATGTTACAAGTACCATACACAACTTGGATGTTAATCTAAAAGCATACTAATTTAATTCGACTTCATTTTTTGTGGAAAAAATGGTCTTATTCATAAAAATGGAATTCTCAACATTCAGCTGTGGTAGATATAACACGAACATACAGAGTCTTCATGTTCAGGTTCTTCATGGAGATGTCCTTTGTGATCTCTGAACCAAGAAAACAAGGGAGAAACAGAACAGTTAGTCCTCTTGCTTACAAGTAAAACTATCAATGCTTTTTTTTTTCCTTCATTCATAAGAATGGCCATACTAGACAGATCAGAGACCCATCTCCTCTAGTATCCTGTCTCTGACAGAAGACAAAAGAACACGTGTGAAGGAGTACAAAAATAAGAAGATGCATAGGTTAACTTGTTTTACATGTACAGCAAGGACTGTAGCAGTATCTGCTGACTAACTAACTTTGCAATCTTGTCGAGTATGCCTAAAGAATTTCATACCATACCAGATCAGTTCCTTAAGTTGTTTCATAGCTAAATGCACACAGTTCCAAACAGTAATAGGATCAAGTCTGACCAACAAACCTCTTTTAAGGATATAGCACATTTCTAACAGGCTGATTCGGGGTTTATAACTAGTTTATGAAACACCAACACAGAGTAATCACACTTTGTGGCTACAGAAAAAGTCATCTGCAGAGTTGGTAGGAACTGGAAATCTTTTTCATTGTTCTTGCCACCTTATAGAGCGTTTTCCCCAGGAAGTTCGATGCTTGCTACCTCAATGCTGCTCAGCACCCGTCAGCTGTAGCAAACCACCCCAGTAAAAGAGCACATTGTTTTGAATACTGGGAGGTACAGCTTTGGAATGAAACTAATCTGAGTAACTAATATACCAGAGGTGTCTCTACTAGGAAACTTCAAAGTCGTAAGGAACTTCAAAGTGGTAACCACAAATACCTCCAATGAAACCAAAGCAAGAGAGTATCAGGGGGTTACGGTGTCACTCTGCATGCTAGAATCCCTATAGACAACACGAGCAAATACAAGATAATTTTAAATTTTGGCACTAGTGTTAGCACAAACGACAGATTAATAGCATTCAGAACGGCTGAGTGTTTTTTCAGCAGAAACAATTCTGTGTACTGCACTGTGTCACAGAACTGAGGTCCGATCCTTGCGCTGCTCTAGCGCGGGCTCCCCTCCAGCTGACAGCCCCCGAGGCACCGCGTGTGGGGGGAGGCAGGTCTGTCAAGTGCGTCCATGGAGATAATGTGAAAGCAGTTTACTTCTCAGTAACATGATGTCCGAGTGAAAACTGATTCTAGAAATGGTAGCAAGGAGTTTTGTTTCCATGTAACACTATGCACTCTAACATTCCAGGCTGTATCTTTCTTGGAAAAGTATTTCATTTTTAGACTGAGCAGATGTAGTCTGCAGCAAGGTTTAAAAGCCATCTATTAATTAAATAATTAACAAGCCCTTATGGATCATAACGGTACTGGTTTTAAGGAGTTCTCTTCCAGCGCTCTGCTTTAAGCAGCTGAATACCCATCTACAGAGCTAAAAGAGTGGAGGTATAATCCAATTCAGCAATTAGGGCTCTATTTCCTCATTAACCCTCCTTCCCTCCCCATGAAAATGTTACATCAGTACATAAAAAAGTTATTTCGGTCTGCAGAAGCAGCCAAGCAAACTACGAACTTGGTCTTAAAGTCTTTTTTAAATTATTTATTTTTTAATTCCTGAAAAATTAGGAACTACATGAAGCTACTATTGTCAGCAGTATTTAAGACAATAATTACTATTAGAAATTGGAAACTTGGTTTATCGACAAAATGTACAGACATTCTTCTTTCTGTGCCAGCTCCTCCAAAGGAGAACTTTGAAGTTAGCACATTAAAAACGATTGCCTTCATCCCGAATGTGCCTCTGGATCAGCTACCTGTAACTCATGTTTCAGTCTCCCGAACAAGCAATGCTCACCACTTTGACATTTATTTACAGAATTTTTTTCCAATATTCCAAAAAGGGGTGAAAACCATGTTTGTTTCTGAAGGCCTGGCAAGCCTTTGTGCAACAGACAGCAGATGCCCAACTGCCTCTACCTGGCAACATTTATAAAAGTAGTATTTTCAAAACTGATGACTCATTTTCCTCCAAGTGATTTTTTTTCTTTTTATAAAAATAGGCATCAACCTACCAATTCGTGCATTATTTTCAAATGGTTAACATCAAATACTTTATTTTTTATTTTTAGAATAAACCATAAAAAACCCACTCAAGAAAAGAGACTGAACTTTTTGTTTTGAAGGTAGGACCTTAAAATAGATTGATAAAAAGCTGAAGAGGAGATTACAAAGTTACAACACCACACATATAAAGCAACTGAACTAATGTTTTCCAGAGGCATCCAAATATTTGTTTTATATGCAGCACTTATTTATCACATAAAGAGATCTGAAGATGAAGTATGACCATTTCAGTGTTTATACCATTAAAAAACGTTATTAAAAGAGCTGCATGGTGAGAATAGATCTGAGAGAGCAGAAGCATAGCTATATGGCCTAAGCATGTGTTAGCTACAGAAATAAACCTCCAGGACCAAGTTCTCCACGTTCTGAGTCTCAAAAAGACCAAATCAGTTGTTTCAGCCTTTGAAGAGTTTTCACATCTGATCTTCCACATCATCGAGAACTGACACTTCGTATGTTTTATTTAAACTTTAATTAGTTCTGGAGAATTCATACTGCAAATATGTTAGAGCAATTTACCTTTTAGGTAAAGGCATTTTAAAAATCCTTACTTAAATTGAGACTTAAAGGCTATAAATTTTCCTGTTTTGTCAGTTACTTCCCTTTTTCAAAGCTCAAAAGTTTTCTACAATAGTTATTCTAGTATCTTAGTTAAATCATATGCTGCTGTGGGCCCTTATGTCCTGTAACAATGACAGAAACCAAAAAAGAAGTAATTTAGCATCCATTGTGCCTGAACGGCTGAATTCCCAGTCAGCAAGGTTTCGCACATAAATCCATTTTTTGCTTATGCGAATGAAGTGTGATTGATAACTCGGTTCTTGCACCTTGTGCTGTTTCTAAACACTACAGTCTCCAGTTCTCTGTGTTTGTTAACACCATTCAGCACGTTATTTTTAGCATTAGCTCAAACTACCACTAGAAAGTCTCGTCAACATTTGAGATGCATTTTACTTACAAAAATGGCTTTTGATTAATCAGTTTAGGTCACACAAAATTTAAAAAAAAACACAAAAAAACCCACAAAAACAAACAAAACCCAACACAACCCAAAAAACAACCAACCAAAAAACCACAATAAAAAAAACCCCACACCTTACTTGCTCGGATTCTAATCTATCCTACTTGAATCCCTTCAACCCAGGTGGACAGCCAAGTGATCCCAGCTTTAGCCAGCTGCACTAGAGCTACACTCCTCTCCTCATCAGTTGACAGGCACCTCCAGAGGAAATTCATCCCATCCTATGAGCAGATAACTAGTTTAAACAAAACGTGTAACTTCTGGACAGGTAACCTAACATGGGATAAGTTAAGGTTAAGTGTCATGTATCCTTCCCAAACCGCTTGTAAGTCATGTGGTTATGATAAAATGGAGTCAGAATCCTTCACATCATTTCATTTGAAGAGCTGAATTTCCTGAATACACAGAAATATCTGGGGGTTTTACTATATAGTTCCCAATCCATTCTTCTTGTCAAATAAAGTCCCAAGTCTTTACCAGGTCCGACTTTTTAGCACTACAGGTGGCCGCATCTTTAGTCTTACATTTCTCATGAATCAGAGATTTTTGTTTCTAAGTCTCACCATCTGTCTGTGGTTTTGGAAGATTCTTTAACACTTCCCATATGTGACTGTGTCAAAGCTTCCTACTTCCCAGGTATTCTGAATGAATTGCAGCTGCTGTACCCTACCAAGTCTGACCTACTCACACAACTCTAAAATAGATCTGATACTCTTTTCCCCCACACCCATTCTCAGAAGGAAGAAGACAAAAATCCACAAAAACATGAACATTACAGGAACAATTTGAACAGATTGTTAAAACATTCATACTTCAGACTCACTTCTAGGAGGAGAATCACTCTCTCTGCTAGTCACAGCAGCATGTAAACCACCATTTACATTGCTAACTGAACTTTTTATTTCAAAAGGAAGAAACTTCTACAGAACTTGGCTTGTCCATTTCATGAAGGGAATGCATTAAAGTTTTGAATTTCTAAATGTATATGTGTTTTTATGTTGAACCACTGGGCAAAATTAGAAACCAATGTGTAAATAGTGTGCATTTAGTAATTCATCTAGATCTCAGGTAAGGGGTTTCACTAGCTGCTCCTCAACAAAATATTCTAAGAATCCTTGGACAAGCAACCCAAAAGTTTACGCTTACCCTGAGTTTGCGCTTCATCCAGGAACAACTTTAGCCTCCTGCTTCGGAGTCCAAACACTTTTGCCGTTTCATGTAGAAGAGCTTGGTAGGTTAATCCATTCTTACCAACAGGGTTCTCCATTAGAAGAGTTCCGACTGTTCCTTTCTGACATTCTGAACAAGATAAACAGTTGGATCACTATTGGTGAGGAATGATACTAGCTCATTTATCTTGGTAAAATGAAAGTTAGGATTTCTTCTTCCATTTAATCTCTATTTCTTCATAGTGCTGAGTAATTACCAACACTCACAGCTATTCACTACGTAAGTTCACAGAGCATAGAATCAGAAGTGTGAGTGGTTATTAGTAGGCTGACAAACAAAAGAAAACTTTGCAGAATTCTCTACATTGGTCACAGGAAACATGAAATATTTCAACAGGACACACAAACCACTAACAACTAGGGAAGCTCGCAAAGCGCCTTCTAATGATCAAATCCCAAGTTAAAAACACTTTTTTTGGCCCAAGTAGGTTCCTGGTAGCATCAATAAGATTCCATATGGACACAGTCCAGAAAGGACTCATACCAGGGCAGAGATCAAGAGCGAGTTACAAACAACATAGCTTTTCCCATGTGAGGGTTCACAGTAGAAGTCACAAGATCAGCAGCTGTGGAACAGAATTACTTATCTATACTCCAGACCAGGTTAATAATACAATTCATTTCGATTTTAAATTGCACTAAGAAGCATTTCACAGGCTGTTTACGATGTCTTGGTAAAGAGATAGCTGCTCCTTCGTTTTTGGGCAGTCTTTTAAAATAAACTGCACAGGTGAGATGATGTTCAGAAATGGGAAAATGCTGAAGGGCTCATGTTTAAATGCTGTCCCTTATCTCAAACTGGCTCTCCTTTTTCTTTTACTAAAAGAGGGAGAAAAGCTAAATACAAACATCATGTTTACCAGACAGCACATACTAGGAAAAAAATAATCAAAATCACCATCTACCAATGAAAATATATGTACTTATCTTCACCAATAAGCAACGATGTCCAAAACTTATATGACAAAAAGCTCAGCCTGTAAACGAGGAGAGATCAGTATCCTACATACCTTGTGGTTTTGCATTCATTAACTGCAAGTTGATATACTGGCAGAGCAGAGCATCAGGAGAGTTGATCAGAGCAGGTGCTGACCCTGTTGTCACATGTAGAGTCTTTCCGCTGAGACTAAGCAAGTCAGTTTTGTTTATCAATTCTGAAAAAGAAAATGAGAGCAGTCAGGCCATTACAGGGAAGCCAAGGTCCAGTTCTCACTCGATTAACTGACAATGAGTCTTTCTAACTACTGATTCCACTGTTGGAAGCCTTTCCCTCTTCACAACTCCTTCCTTAGAAAAGGGCATTTCTCCATTTTGAAAAATGGAATTTGTGCAGAAGCGTTTTGTTTTCTTACCAACACAGAGTACTTCATCTGCTCTGGAAATTAGCTCCTATGTACTATTTCTTATGCACATAAACATACAACATGATTACTTATGCAAAACAGTTAAATAACCTAAAACAAGCAAGAAATGATTCACTTAAGCCAACAATTTCTATCTCATTAAATTAAGACCTATGACCTTTGTCTGTGCCTGCCTTCGCTAGCCGAAGCAGCACTGGGTATGTGTTACTATGCAACATCAGGACATTTCCCGCATTAAACTCCAGATGACAATAAAGGTACAGGCAGGAGCTGGTTAGCTCATGAATAATGCCCTCTGCATTAATATTTGTGCTTAATGTCAACAACAGCTGATGATTCTGCAGCTGACTCCAGCCATGCATATTTAGAAAATGGTGGAAGATCAGACCCCAAACAGGACCTAGGTCTCAAAGGAGTTAGAGACATGGTCTCTATTCTACTTCATTTAGAAGTAATACCAGCACCCTGAAAGCACTCAGATGAGACGTTAATGAGGTTTCTGTGATGCAAATGAAATACGTAGGGCTGCATTCTGCACTACCTACACCAGCTTGTCTGTCACTGAGGAAAAAAACAGCTGCTGATAGCCACAACATTAAAGATACAGAGAAATAACATCTCTCTGCTACAGAGCTTTTGCAGCTACAAAAGGACTCCAAAGACCAAATACAGGAAGAATTAATAAATTTAATTTCTTGTAATAATTGTGCATTGCCTGTACATATGGAACAGGCACATCTGTCATCTCCTTCCAACAGGGTTTTATTCCCTATCAGCCCTACTCACAGGTCATGGAGCCTAAGCTTCACAAAGCTTATTTTCCATCAGTTCAACTGAATGAATTAAAAATCAACAATATATAAAAATATATATAAAGCTTTAAAGAAAAAGGTGAAACTTCAGTATTGCTTCTAAAATTCAAGTTTTCAAGAATCTTTCAAGAAACTGAGTTTACAATGATGGTGGCCACCTGCCAGCTACCCAAACACTCCTTTGGTGCGTTTGAAGTGCAGGCGCATGCTCAGGCACAGGAGGGAGCTTTGCTTTTGGTTTTACTTACAGGAAAGCAAGAAAATATCTAAATTAACAAGTGGAGGGGAATTAACAAGATTTCATCATTCAGAAAGGGAGTCAGCAGCAGGTTCTTCCTGGCACAACCCTAACACAGCACTGCTTGCCATTTACATACAATTAACTCCTGGGTCACGGGTCGGAGGCAGCACTAGGAGCAGGGCGCTTTACAGAGCAAGAAACACTCGGCTCAGGGAACTCCGAGTTTGCCATTACCCAGTTGCAGGATCTGTGCAGATCTGTGCGGGGCAACAGGGCACGAGCTACAATAATGGTGATTTGTGTATTTAACAAATGTAGCATTTTGCTGACATTTTCACAGGAAGAGCTCAGGTACAGTGCTGTCAGTGGAGCTGGTTCATGTAACCCTCTAGTAAGAAAGAGCAAGGAAAAGTGGATCATTTTTCCATATATAATGATACACTTGAAAACAAGCGGATATTACAAGTGCTCATCAATATTAAAATCACTTTTAAAGTCAGTTCTCCCCGCAGCTGAGATTTAAGCAGCAAGACTCTTCTAAGGCACCTTAGAGCCTCATGGCCTTTTAAAAATTAAAGATTAAAAAAATCTTTTTGTACTCTTGTTCAGAAAACAGTGCTAAGAATAGAATTTCAAAAAAATAACCATCTGAAAATCAAAAAGATGAAATAAGATGTGAACTAAGAAGTTTGTAAAGGGATTTTTGCATCACCTTCCTCCCCGCACCTGCCTTTAAGCCCTGCTTTATTTACAGCTTCATTTATTCTCAAAAAGATTATTTTTTTTTAAATAGGTCTTTTTTAATATGGACTACTTCCATGAAAGCTGAGTGCAACTCAGAAAGCATTCCCAATAAGTTTAGAAAGTTTCCAGCTTTTCAGCAATGTAGAGCAAAAAGAAAGTCAGACAACTGTTTTTACCATCTGACTTGAGCCCAGCCTCTTTCCTTTATTTTTTTTTAATGTAAGAGAAATTCTATTCTCAGTTTCCAAAGATCAGTACAAATCTCAGAGCCTTGATCAGTGTTTGTGCAGTTACTCAAAAAACATTGATTCACTTTTGAGAAGGAAATGTTTATCCCGTTACTTCAATGTTGCACTGAAAAACAGGGACACAACATATTTTAGCCTGCCTCAATACAAGAACTGCCTGATTTTGTGCCATTACGTAACTCTAAGTAAATCTTCATTACAATTAGAAAACAAGATAATAAATTACTGCAAGTAAAGTGGACAGCCCTAAAAGCCACAGGAAGGAGAATAAGGAGCCAGAAATATGGTTTTACTGGGTCACAATTTTATTAACACACACGGGAACAATTCAGCCACAATTTGTCTGGAGTGCACAACTTTTCTTCGCAATTCCTCTCAGATAGCGCGTGGCTGATACCAACCCCCTGCCTCACCCAGTGACACCCTGGAACCCGCACTAGGCCTCACCTCACCTACCCGTGCAAAGGGTGGGCAGATAAAGCAGAGGGATTGTACCCGAACCAAACATCAGGAATTTCAGTTCTACACTCCAACATCTTTAAGAGCTACTTTCTTTGTACATGCCTTCAACCCTGACTCCTCAGGGAGGTGCATCTTCTGCTGATCAATACTTATTCCAGATCTCTGCCAAATTGCAGCAAAAGTGAATTTGATAATCTAATCTATCCAAGGGAATTTCCATGTCGCTAGTAAGCGGGCAGGGAAAAAACCCACTCTGCCCAGACCACTTACAAAGAGTGAAAGATTAAGATCAGCATGCCAAGATGGGAAGTCCCAAAATGATATCTACACAGCAAAAGCAACATGGAAAGGAAAGAAATAAAGCCTTTGTTACTACAGCAGAAGAGAATCTTTAAGGAGGAAGGAAGGTTTAGATACTCTTTTCCACTTCCTTTAGGAATTCCACATCAGTAGATTTATGTTGCATCCTTTTGTCCTATTAGTGGCAGAAAACAAACCAAATAAGGAGTCAAACTGCTTATAATCTTAACAAGATGAGAGCTTCCCAACTCTTCTTGGCCTTTTACAGGTCATCTCTTAATATCTGTGATGGTGTTGAATTGTACCAGTACATACCCACCTCTGCAGGCACATACCACACTGCTATGAAGCTATGACTACCATTTGGAAAAGGATTTAAAGGAAAACTATTTCCTCCTTTAAAACATAACTGAAACTTGACGAAGACACTGAGGGATCCAAAATTCCCTAGAAATAACCTATAACAAAGCAAAGAACAATCATTTCATATGATAGAACTATTTAGTTCAGCTTAGCGCAACTTGGAAAGAAGTTTTATCACAGTAGGGTAATGGATTATACCAGATATTCAAAACCCCAAAACATTCTTGTAGAAACACTTTCAGGAAAAGACAAGTAATAAAACTAAAGACGGAAATGGTGATGTTGCAGACTCAAGGAAGACTATTCCCCTCCTGATGTTATAGTCAGACATAGCCTGGCGATCCTTAGCAGTATTGTGGGCACCCCAGAACAGCCTTTCACAACAGCCAGTTAAAGTACCTCCCTCTTAGATGTTGCTTCAGGAATATTTCTATGAAAACACACCAGCAGAAGCTTCTGTAGCCATCCAATTACCTTTTTTGCAGCATTTTATTATTTCTGTGTCACTCATTTCAGACTTCTTATTAATGGTATGGAAACAAAGTCTGAACTTCAAGAGGTGTCTATAAATAACACTAAGAACGTACAAAGAGTTTACTTTTACTTTTGAAACATCTCTAAAGTCCTACCTGGCATGGCCCCTGTTAAGGACTCTCTCTATTTCTTCACTTAAAGTGTTTGGTTTTTAGCATAACCTTGTTCTCAGTGTGCTGATTTTTAAGTTGTAACTCTTTCTGATGTATTGAAATATTGTACATAAAGTAATAATAAAACAGCATCCTCATCTTGGGGGAGAATGCCGGTTGGCTGGTAGGGTCTCAGAGTCACTAACTGCAACATCTTTCACATTTTCCTTTGTTTCAGCTACATCATCTTTGTAATGAACCAAACTACGATACAGCCTGTAAGTCTATGTATAATCCACAGAAGACATTTTACATTCTCATGCCTTAACAGAGGCAAAGTTCAAGTTACAAAAATATTTGATAGATTTTTCTAAAAAAGAAACGCAGAGATCCTCAAGTTTCTTTAGGGAGAAAAAGCAATGTTTTTTTCCTCTACAGACAGCAGTTTGCATTCAATTTAAGTTCTCACCCTGCCTACTGAGGCATTAGGGAAAAAAAAGCATGCAAAAGCTGATGGCAGCTTGCCATCAATATATAGCATTGCCTGGACCCGATGGAAACACTTTCTGAAATAAATCAGACTTTTTCCTGCTGAGAACTGCAGTGGAAATAAGATAACAGAAGAGATGAGCACAATTTAGCAGCAGCTTTTGGAAACATTTTGATGTGACTATAAACACAGTCTCATAAGCTAAGTACTATAAAATAGAATATTTCCTTGTGTATTTTCTTGTCAATTTTGTATATATATAGAAAAATTACACAGTAAGTAACTCCTAGCTGCTGGTAGAAAGACTTTCAATTTTCTTTGTCATACTCCATTTACCTGTTTTTCCATTAAAAATTGTCAGTTTTGAATTTTTAAGACCAAAAATGCAGGAGACAGCATCTACAAGTCCAGCGAAGTTCAAGGTATTATCTCCCTTTGGATTTTCCAGCAGCAACACACCATCTAAAACCAAAATTAAGAAATGAAAATGCAGTTTGGAAGCAATATCCAAGTTCCAATGATTTTCTAATGACTTTTTCTAACTACTTCCAGTGAGTTTCTAAGCTAACTTAAAACTGGCAACACTGCATCTTCCAGAAATTGTTCTTGTAAGAAAGGGAAAGAGGAAAGAAAACAGGGAAACAGACTCAAGTGTCCTCCAGATTTAGAGTAAGGAAGTTATATCTGTTCTTAATAGCAAAAGCAACTCATTTCTTATGTCACTGAACTACAATCCACTATTATGTTGATTAAAAGCTGACAGAGTGGCTGCCTTCCGAGGCGTTCACCAGCCTATGCAGTTACACTCATTAGTATTCAGTAAGTAGCGTTGTTAACAATGTTGAACCAGGCACACTTACTTCCACACACAAACTGCAAACACACGTAGGAAAAAAATTCCAGAGGGCATTTAGTTTTCTCTACTTTTAATACGCAACTCAACCTTGTAATACTTTCAACAATATTGCTGTACTCTTCTTTTGGTTACAGTTAAGACATAGTCATGATATTCTCTGGTTTAAGTACTCTTTTCAGCTCTGTACTTAATATTTAAGTTTTTCAAAATCAGTATCGCCTCCACAGAAAGGCACCACCTACATTTGCAATACTACATCGAGAATTAAAAATTCTCAAGGTGCATGCTCTGAGCGTGGGTGAACACACACACACAGAGCGTGTACACCTCCACAGTCGCACACAAACCCTTCTGCAGAACATGAAGAATTCATGTCTACACCTGCATATTTACTTCAGGTCCACATCATGGACAGCATGTGCTTTTGCTTTTAATAAACTCATTTTCAAGAACTATTTAAAGCTACTATTGGAAGAGAGTTTACACCATCTTTCAAACAAATTCATGGCTCCGTTTCCCAAACAATCTTTAATGCCACCACTGACAAATCGAACCCAGTGCATCCCTACCTTGCTCTGTCCCGTTGACGCAAACTTTGAGGTTGACGTAGGCACAGGCTGGACCAACACACTGACACAAGCCACCTCTGACCAGTGTAATTTCTAGCTCTGATCCCTTCAGCTGAAGAAAGAGGAATATTACAATTACTGGAATATTGCTTTATTAAACAAACACAACCAGGTATTTTCCTTAAATAAACAACATAAGATCTTATCTTATACTAAACATGAGTTACAACAGAATAGCAGCTTTGCCACATCTTCCTTCAGAATCAGACCACTTGAAATATTAATTTAACATAAAGATGCAGCAGTATTTAACACATGTGAAAATCAGGCTGTTTATTCCTCTCTGTTTTTCTTAAGTGATGAGCAGTGATGTCAGTCTCCCAAAATATAATCCAAAAGTGAATATGCTGAAGAAAGACTCTTCCAGACTTAAATTCGGAGTATCTGAAGACAGGACCCTGCTCTCTGTCGCTGCCTGGAGAAGCCTTCATCTGTCTCCAAGGGGCTACCAAGAACAGTCAGGGCAGCGGTTGCCTTGATGTCAAGCCAGCCTTTGTGAGTATCTCCCCATTAGCAATTAGTGAACCAATTAAAACTTCAAGTACCCCAACAAGAAATGGAACAAGTACCTTCCTTTGCAAATGAGGGACAGAATGAAGAGATCTGAGAATCTGTAGCAATACTACAGCAACAGACTTATTTTGTAGAGGCCCTAACCATAGCTTTAAGACTGTTTTTTTCAGGCACAGGTCTCTTCTTGAGCGACACACAGGCTGGAATTACTCCAGCACTTACACCAATGTTCATGAGAATCACACTCTAAAAAATGTCTTAATTAAAATTTGCAATTAAACAAGTATGATACAGAAATCACTTAGATGAACAACTGATACTAAGTGGCCATTTCAGCCAAACTTTTTATAAATTTAGAGACGGTCTCTGCAAGAGTCACAGTCCAAAGGGTGAACAGACAAACCTGGAAGTGCCACTCTTTACTGAGCTCCTATGATGAACTAGGGAAAGATGCTTATGGAGCAGTAAATCTCTTTTTATGTTTACCAAATTCTACCAGCAACTGAAAATTCATTTTTAAAGTAGCTGCTTTTCCTTCCCATCAGCAACTGCTGATTTTTTTTTTTGGTTGTCTCAGAGCAAGTATGTGGAGTTTGTAATTAAAGCCTTATATTCAAAATGGATCGAGAATAATTTTGCAGAAAGACTGATCTCAAATGTAATCAAAATACCTTTAGAAAAGACAGGCTGCATTTCATTTTTTGTCCCAGTTTTCACA
The DNA here is from genome assembly GCF_009769465.1 of Tauraco erythrolophus. Taxonomy (NCBI): domain Eukaryota; kingdom Metazoa; phylum Chordata; class Aves; order Musophagiformes; family Musophagidae; genus Tauraco; species Tauraco erythrolophus. The sequence continues at coordinate 20,061,399 of NC_141476.1, read as the reverse complement.
TATATTCAACATCATGCAGACTTCTGTTATTGTTTTTATATTTGGTGCAACAATCCTGTCAGAGTTGACTTAACTTACAAACTCACATGTGGAATTACACACTTCGTTCTTTTAACTTGCATCTGCTTTTACATCTGATGGTGTGTAATGGTCACTAAAGCATTTTCCACGTCAATGCTGCTTATCAACCCACACCACCAGGAGACAGTTGATGCACATTTCAGTTTGAATTCACACATCTCCATAGTCTTTATGGCTGGAGCTGCTAGTACAAAATGCAATGCACTTATGAACAATAAAGGCAACTCATCATAGCCATGTCTGACGCACAACTAGGAATTCATTGCACACAGCTACGGCTATCCTCAGCTATCCACAAGGGCCAAACTTCTACACTGAAAGGATTTCTAAAGGCAGGTTTTCTCATTTCAGACATTTTTATTCACTGCTCTCAATGTGCCAAGCCAGTTGCAGCAGAACACAGAGTACAAACGTCTGCCCTAAGCAATCCATCTCCGCAGTCCCAGGAAGCCAGACTTCCAAGGAACATTTTACAGTTGCACTAAAACCTCAGTCATCTGTTTCTCTCTGCAACCTCAACTTTAAAGTCTAAGTACCCGACTAACAAGTCAGAGGCACAGCAAGTCTGTGAGCGCAGCAACCACCGAAACGTGCAGGAGGCAACCCACGCTGCCAAGACCACAGATGAACTCCACAGGGAGGTACTTTGTAGTGACTGAGACTCCTTAAAGTAAAATAATCACAAACAACTCCACGTTTACTTACAAAGCTGCTCTTTGCCTCCATTTACCACACATAAGCTTTGGCACACAGAACTCGAAACAAACCACTGCTCACGGTTGTGTTGGACAAACCCCCACGCCGCAGATTTTAAGCTGACAGGTGACTGTTGCAAGATTATTACGTTTCTATGAACTTAGCCATCGGTGCAAACAGTCACACAGAACTGTCCGTATACAGAGTTACTTCAGCTATTGTTTTTTAGGTTTTCCCAATCTGAAATCCGACGTTGGTGCAAATGCACGGCCTGACCCACAAACCTCCTCTCACCTGGGTTACACACCAGCTCATCATTTCCCAAACTGAACGGATGTCTGGTTTTTGCTGACATCCAGACAACAGCTATCAATTATATCCATAATCACCAGCACCTTCTGTAAGGGCAAGATTTCATTATTTCATAGACAGTGTTACTTAAAACTAATCCAACAGACTCATCTTTCAGCTTTCCACAATGTTTTTCTTCACTAGAATCTGAAAACAGAAAAATAACAGTGGAGGGGAACCACACTTGCAGAGGCATGACAGCTCTCACAGACAGACACATCGACCAACTCATGAATTGCTCATGTACAGGCAATTTTAGGGGCAGGCAGTCAGACAAGTGTTTCCCAGAACTATACTTTTTTTCCCAGTTGCTTTTATGCTCTAATTCAGATTTGATATTGACTGAACAAGAAACTGTCCATTAGCAGCATCCCAGTCAAATAAGTACCTAGGAGAAATAGCAAAATATTTTCACTGATTTCTCAATTGCAATATTCTCCACTTTTACATAGTGTTTTTCCCCATATTTGTCACTAGATTAAACTAATAGTTTTGGAAAAGGCCAAACAGAGCTTTGTTTCAAATCTGTACAACTTCTGAAGTGTAATTAATAAGTATATAGCATTTCCTTACATACATACTGTTATTAAGATGGATAAAACTAATGTCCTTTCCTTTCAACTATTTTCAGACCCCCAAGTCATTCCGTAAATCAAACTTTAAGTCTGATATATCACAAGTTCTTGTCTTTCTGGTCCAGTATGACATTTAGATTAAAGAATATTTCATCCACAATTCTAGATAAGCCTTTTGAATATAGTAAGTTTGAAAAAAAACATGGGAAAAGTATTCTCTAAACATGCCAGTAGAAACGGTCAAAGAAAACAAAGGAAATGGTTCAAATCTGCTGCTGAAAGAGTAAGTCAATCTGCAAAACTGCAGTTACAAGAGTGAACTGCAGCAATGCAAGGGAGAAAAAAACCCAAGCATCCTCAATCATTAAGAACTAGAGTTGGTCTTAAGCCAAAAGGCAAATTTATCCTCGAAGGAGAACATTTCTAATACAAAAGCATATTAACTCAAAGAAATCAGAGCAACAGTATTTTTCCTGCCTAAACGATGCACTAATCCAAGTACAAGTAACTGTATTAAGCTTACACAGATGACCATCTGAGATGGTTATTCTGGTACCCAGTCAGCTTCATTTTCAAAACTACTACACATACAGGGCCCAACTATCTTCTTTAAACCAAAAAGACTAATATGGAAATTTATAAATATGAAACAATACCCATTGTATCTCTCAAATAAATATTGACATACAATTTTTCTGCACATGAAGCCATTTGTTCAGCTAATAGCAGGTAACACAATAAGCTATGCAGTCAACACTTTTTCCTTCTTACCTGGGTTGTTTCCTGGATAAGAACTTCTTTTGAGGTAGGCACCGGGTAAGGCTTCAGGGCAGCCTTTATAGTTGCAAAAATGAAATCCATATGGTCCTTAATAACAGCGTCCAGGTAGTCACCTTCTGGATGTGATCTGTAGTACACTGCAATCTCATCTGTAGGAACCAGATTTCGCTGTAGGAAACACCAAATATACTATTAGTGACAGCAAGATGACTTCCACATACACAAACTGAAAGAAGGATACTTGGTAAGTTAAAAGAGTAAAAAAAAAATCTTAGAAATATATTTACCAGACATTTGTTAAAAATTTCCACAAAAGATTTAGAATGAAATGATCCCTTTGTCAGAAGGGCAAGAAAGAGGGTTGAAACTGTTGAGTTTTTCTTTAAAAGATAATGACCGAATAGCATGCCTCGCTCAAAATGTCTCACTCTCAAATTTCTTTACCAGCTTTCTCCCTTCATGAACTGAAAGCCTACCAAATCTATTCAAATGCTTTTCTAGATGCCTGAGAATTTACACATCCTGCCAGCCTGAAATCAAACCCTCAGCTCTTTATTGAGCAATTGCTCAATCAGTGACAGTCTCCGAGACGTTCGGGTATTGGTTTGGAAGGTGGTAAAAGACCAGACTTTTACTTTTTCACACTAGTTCTGTCACATCTCACACACTAACTATATTTCAGGAAAAGAGCAATTAATTTGAATATTAATGCTGAATTATAGCAAAATTCTGCTTCAGAAAGAAAATGGTTTCAAGGAAAAACCAGCAGCACTAAGACAACTTTCTTTCGAAAATCTGCTCTAATGAGCACCCTAGTGCCATCTCAGCAATAGTTACTGCGGATCCAGAACCTGTTTGTGGTTTTTATTCCACGTACACTTCTGTAACAGGAGTGGAATGAGTGACAGAAACGTACATTAGCACCTTGTTAATTATTAGGCAAGACTAAGTATCTTGATATTCATTTAAATGGGAATAGATTATTACTTTATGTCACTACAGAAGTAAATTTAAATCGTCTTAACTTACGAGAGAGTTTTCCTTTGATGGCCACATTCCTTACTGGTTTTATTTTTATCTCTCTCTGTATAGCTTCTGGTACGAATTTGTTATTTTTCATGTATGCTTATACTGAAAATTCAGGCAGTCTTAACTGTGCGGGTATCTTTTCCCAAAAACATGTCTCATGAAAATTTTCTCTACACATTATTTAGGGCTCCTGCAAGATTCCTTCAGGCAAAGTCTGGAAAAGATACAAATCCTTTGCCACCAAGTTAGCCAAGTTGGTGTGGTGGGCTGACCCTGGCTGGACACCAGGTGCCCACCAAAGCTGCTCTATCACCTCCCTCCTCAACTGGATGAGGTAGAGAAAACCCAACCAAAGGCTCGTGGGGGTGAGATAAGGACAGGGAGAGATCACTCAGCAGTTACTGTCATGGGCAAAACAGGCTCAACTTGGGGAAATTAGATTATTTTTTTTCCAATCAAATCAGAGTATGGTAATGAGGAATAAAAACTAAATCTTAAAACATCTTTCCCCCAGGTTCAACTTTGCTCCTGAATTCTCTACCTCCTCCCTTCCAGCAGCACAGGGGTACAGGGAACGGGGGCTGCAGTCAGTTCATCACATGTTTCTGCCGCTCCTTCCGCTTCGGGGGAGGACCCCTCAGGCTCTTCCCCTGCTCCAGCATAGGGTGCCTCCCACAGCAGACATGTCCTCCCTGAACTATTCATGTCCTCCCTGAAATTCTACACGAGTCCTTCCCATGCCTGTAGCTCTTCATGAACTGCTCCAGTGTGGGTCCCCCACGGGGTCACAAGTCCAGCCAGCAAACCTGCTGCAGCCTGGGCACCTCTCTCCACAGGTCCTGCCAGGAGCCTGCTCCAGCGTGGGCTTCCCATGGGGCCACAGCCTCCTTTGGGCATCCACATGAAGAGCGCGGTCCTCCATGGGCTGCAGGTGGATCTCTGCTCCACCATGGACCTCCATGGGCTGCAGGGGGACAGTCTGCATCACCATGGTCTTCACCACAAGGCTGCAGGTTCTGAAATCCTTACAATTCTTTGTACCAAGTTAAATATTACTTAACGTCCTCTCCAGATTAAAGGCTGCTTAGACTTGTCATCACCTCCACCATGACCATACTTTCTTGGCACAAAATGGAGATACTGAGTGCAGCTCTTTCTGGATTCCTATTGGAGAGGGAAGTCACAGTGGTTCAAAGTGCTTTAACATAAAGGTCGGACAGCATTGTTTCTACGTATGATGAGAACAATTTAGAGCGGAATCGTTAATGTAGGTACACAAACTGGTGCCAGAAATGCCTCCTGCAATTTGCTAAGACCCAAGTTTGTTTCTTTCTGCAGTCCCAGGCTCAGATGTCTCGGCTCTCACCAGCCCAGCTGATGTAACACACCGGAACCGGGGACGGAACAGAGGCAATACTTGGCAGGAGGCAGGCAGGCCTGAGAGCTGCCTAACGGGGCCTGAGCCACCGCTGTGGGGCTGGAGACAAGAAACAAGGGGGGCTCAGCAAAGTAAGCAAATTAGTTAATTCACTACGGGTGATGTACAGCAAGCTCACTGTTCAACTCTAGCTACTTAGCAATATGAAAATTCAAAATGAAAATAATGATTTGTAATGATTTATGCCCGATCAGAAAGCTGTACATTAGGAGCAAATGACACAGGGTTTCATGTTTAATTACGAAGGTCACTTTCTGCTTGCAGATTGCCCAAAGACTGCTTAAAAGTAAATGAAAATGTCTCTTTCCAAACCATTGCTTCCTAACCTTTTTGCGAAGCTTCTGGATGCGATTAATCACTTCCCGGGCAACTCCTTCATCCACCATGGACTGGTCTGGGGTGACATCCAGCAGAACTAAAACCTGAGGTGATGCACAGAAAACAGGTAGATAGGTAACAAATTTGAAACTAACGAGTATTAACTCTCTCAGAAGCTCGGGTATAGTTTTACAGAGCTCCTCACTTACAAAAGACACTGCTGAAGAGAGTACTTCGTATCTCCAAAATCCAGAAGATAGTTCAACAAATTCCAGGAGCCTAATTGAACAAACAAAACCACCCCAGCTTTCACCTCACCATTTTCATGTTTCTTCTAGAGGAACTCTTCTCTTAATCAAAAAAAGTAAGAAATGACCAATAAAATACCTGAGCATCAGAATGTGCCTCAAACTGGACAGATCCTCCTGCAACCTGATCAAAGGTATACATGAGGCGAAGATCTTCCCCATGGAGCTCATGTCCTTCTACAACAATGGTGCCTGCAGAATCGGCAGACAAAAAGCATCTCTTACAATCAGAGTGAAAAGTATTTTTTTGAATTGAAAAAGCTTTAAACAAGTTCAAACTCCAAAGACATGAAATGCAGGATATCCGCAACATGTTTGAACAGGGGTGAAGGGTTAGCAAGAAACACTGAACACTCGGATTTTTCACACAAGCACTTCACAGGCAGCAGAACTCAGCTCCAATGCAGATACTGCAGCCACTGTTTGTGAATCATTTGAATGACACGAAATAAAATTTACAAATAACCTCTATACTCAACTAAATGAAAATTTACATCCAAGCAGTTAACTAAACAGAGCTGGAATATTCATACCCACTTGTAAATCGGGAACTGAAGCAATGATTTTAGAATAAAACCTATAGTAGATAGTTCAAGCTTGATTCAGTCCTACAGAACAACTTACTCTCAACTTCCTGTTGCTCTTACAACAGCCCTCAAACAGGAGAGCAGTGTAAGATTAGTACACACGGCCGCTTCTCATCTACTGTCAGCAAAATAAGAAAAACAACTTTTCTCCTATTCTCATTAACACAAACTTGAATAGGGATGATAACAGAAGTAGGCCTTAAGTCTCCCTAAGCCCACAGAAGGGTGTTTTTGCATCTGTTCCTGCAAACGCTTGATTAATATTCACAAACCAAGTGCGATTGCTTTATTTTTTGCTAATGAGCCAAAGGATTACGGATCTTTTCTTGGTCAACATTGCCATCGTTCGTTCAGTGGTTTGTTCCACTACATACCTGTCTCCTGGAATTCCTCCAGCTGCTCACTCTTCAGCTCTTTGATTGCAGCCATGACAAGCTTAAACGCACCTTTCAAGCGCTTCCCGAGCACCATGTGATCTGGTTCTGCTCTCAGCCGGACTCCGTACTTATCTTTATTAGTTGACAACGTCACCTGACGTACGTTCAGCTCCTACATAAATGCACCGAGAAAAAAATTGAAGCTAAAGAACAGTCACCTCGACAGACATGGAAAGGGCACAAACCAGGGGCCACGGTTCTAGGGAAATTGTAAGTCTCAAGCTGTAAATAAATGATAAATAAGCTATAAACATAAATGATAATTTTGTGTTTTAAGTTAGAGAAACACTATTGCTGCATTTTGTCTCTTTCCTTCTCTCTTTACTCTAGGTCCTGTACAGAAAAACACCTTGCTCAGCAAAACCTCAGTCCGTGCTTTGCAGCACAAGAGCTCTGAAGATCAGTATGCAGGGGCAGCCGAAAGCTCATAAAACTTGCAGGAACTTCAGGAGGGGCCCCAGACCAAGGATGTTGCTTTACCACTAGAGAAACTTGGATTTGTCAATGCTTTATGAGTAATGAGCGCAGTTTTTGTCCCTATATCTTAAGGGGAATATAGTGGTGCTATATATATATATCTCTCTGAAGATTCGAGAGAATAACCGATTTAAGAGAACTGCATTGCTACCACGTGAGGAAAGATCAAGGTTGGAAGTCTTTCTAGGGAAGAAAGTGGAAGAGGGATATGATAGAAACTTTAAAAGTTATGAAGGAGGTGGGTAAGGAATGTAAAAACTGTTATTCACCAAATCCCCAAATAACCCCTCAAGCGATGGAGCGTGCAGCAGAAATAGTAGATTGCTTTAAGAGATATACAAGCAGTTAACCCCTGGAACTCAATGCCACCAGAGGAGGTAAGGAGGAGTGTACCACCAAGTTCAAAGAGGAATTAAGCTCGTAACAGCAGGCACAAGAAAAGAAGTTCCAGGGACCAGGTAGGCGTGTGAATATCCTTCCATTGAACATCCTTCGTGCAATAGCTGCAGAAGGCTGACTATGACAGGAGTTCGCTGCAAGCAGTGGCCAGATGCTCGTGTTTTCTCTGAACAGACTCCACAGCTACAGCAGACAGCACAATGTGCTAGATGAGCCATGAGTCTAAACCACTAAGTCATTTCTTCTGTTCTTAATTACAAATATTCCCTCATCACAGCAGCACATGAAAAACGACCATTAAAACAAAACCACTTCTTTACACACCCTGACCATCACGCAATGCCAAATTCAGAAACACACAACAAACTTCTCTGCTCTACCCTTAACTCTGTCCAACGAACAAATGCATTACACACGTTATTAACACCACAAGAAATCCTGTCATGGTGTACCTCCTGTGGGTCAGAGCACTGTATCCAAGTGTTATTTTCTGTCTTCAAGAAAGTCTGGGTTCTCCCTGCTTTGTAAAGCCAAGTAAGAAATAAATAAAAGGAAGGACTTGATACCAAAATTTCCAGTTGCAGTCTCGTTCTCTCTATTCTTGGTGTAACGTACCATGGACGAATCTTGGAAAGTTTTAATTGCCACCATGCAACTCTTCTACAGGTATAAACCTGCACATTTCACTATCATTTGACAGGTTTTGTCTGTCGGGCTGCCTGATACTTGAAGCATTTTGTGCTTAAATCTCTACTAGAAGGTGGTCAGAGTTCACATCAACATGATAAAGAATCACCAAGCGCATTTGGCAAGGAAGCTACTCCAAGTCATTTAGGAAGCAGAAGTAAATGGCAGCATCAGCTTGACAGGACTAGCAAATAGCCAGACATTTAGATTGAGAAGTAATGCTCAAACACAACCTCTGAGCCACAGTCTGCTTCCCTAGGAAGTCCTACTGACATGAGGAGCCAAGAATACGACTGAATCTAATTTTATTTAATATATCTCTTAGGAAATCTAATGAAAACTATGTACTTCAGAAATTCAGTTTTAATGCGGTGCTGTTGGAAATGAGTGGTAAATGACGACTTCGTGGGGAAAAAAAGAAATAATAAACCAAAACATAGCACAAATTGAAAGATGACTTTAGGCCTGATTAGATAAATTACATACAAGCCAACTCCATAAGGACAAGTTTTCTATACTAATTAGATTAGGAAACCATTTTTCTGTATATATTATCAATTAAAAAACCAGAATGACTCTTAAAAAAAAAACCAAGTCTATGTTTGAGGTTTGTTTATATCTGCCTCAATATAGTGCTTTGACCTCAAATAGTTCTTAATTTTATCTTCTCAATAAATCAAAATTAGCTCCTTAACATGGCTTTCAAGTCTCACACACACAAACTGAGGCAACCAGTCCTTCCCATCGCCAGCCGGAAGACCTGTCTATTCAGCATCCACATGTACAAGGGCCTTCAGCTGGTGCCGTGTGCCAGACGTGATCAGACCAACCAGTGACCCAACCACGCTCCAAAAAACAGAGGAAGAGTTGATCCAGCCCATTCATGGACTCAAGCTGCTACATCACTCTGTACAGTTACCTGAAAGGAAGTTGTAGGGAGATGGGGGTCAGTCTCTTCTCCCATGTTATGAATGACAGGATGAGAGGGAATGGCCTCAAGTTGAGCCAGGGGAAATTTAGGTCAGATATCAGGAAAAATTTCTTTACACAGAGGGTTGTGAAGTATTGGAACAGGCTGTCCAGGGAGGCGGTTCCAACCAGACGATTCTATGATTAAAGCGTTAACGTTGCGAAATACTGGCAGACCTTGAATCTGCTGAAGGGGAAGTCAATTGTCTGGTTTATTATAGCCATACGTAGGGGTGGGAGGTGAGGGGTATACAAAGGTTGGATGCAAACAAGATTCTGATTGTGCGTAGAGTAAAATTTACTCAGAGAAAGCCTTTCACTGGACGTAGGTAGGAAGAGAAGCCCTGAACTAGGCTTGTAAAAGGCCTCAAATACGAATGAATAAAATGCAAGTGTGTTCGGTTACTAAAAGCCTTCTGGATTTATTTCCTTTTCTAAGCCTGGTCATTTTTACATGACAATTCTATTCTCTGGACAGTTCTAATATTAAAATTCATTTATTTAAATGATTTACTATGTTCTGATGATGGAGTATGACTGTAGATCAAAGAACACAGCTACTTCTGAAAAATGCAATGAATGAAATTTTCGAAGAATTGACAAGTGTATTTTTCAATTTCTTTTGTCAGCAACTGCATGAAATCAAATGGTGTCATTTTTCTTACAGATTACCTCTGGCACCTGCAAATTTACTAGAAACACACTTCTGGCAATAACTAAAGGTTCTACAGCTCCGAATATGTAAGGAGGTTGATGAACAAAGCTGTGAATGCAGCCCAGGTAACACTGCTTAGTCTGCCTGTATTGATTGGCCTCTTCAGCCTGGAACCATCCTAGTAAACGACTTGATTGACTGCTAAGAAAAATGATAAAACACATACTAAGCTTCGGCATCAGCTTGTTGAATTTTAAGATACGTAATAAAACCAGGACAATAGAGAGCATTTTGTATTTATGCTTCCATAAAGGTATTTGACTTTGTCGTAACTCATCTCCTCATAAGACACACCTTAACCTCGTTTGCGGTAAAAAAATAATATAAATTAAAATATATTTTTGTACAATCTAATTATATAATAATTTATACAATTTTTAGGTTCTTCATTACCTTCTACTAGCTCTAGAAGTTACAGCAGATTTTGTCAGCTATCTTTTTGGAAGTAATTTGAATAAGCAAACCTCATCTCCCTTAAAATTAGATTCTGTAAAATCCACAAATCCAGTTTTCAGATGAAGAAAACATGACACTAACCTAAATTTCACAAAATTGTGCTATTGAAAAGATTCAGGTATTGAAATGATCCAAAATAACAGCAATGCTGAAGTGACACATCATAGCTGCCAAGTCTAAGAGAAATAGTCCATAAGGTCACATGACAGAAAAGGCCTTACCACTCTCACTTGCAAATCAATTACGATTTTTGTAATTGAAATTCCTTTACTGCACAACTCTTCAGAATTTAAGTCTCACAGTAACTAAAAGCAAGAAGAATAAAACGCTGATCTAAAAAAGTTTCGTGCATTGAGCCACGACTCTCTTAGCCAGTGCTCTTAAGTTGCTCCCCCCAAAATTTTCAGAAGCTGCCTCTGTGTGTACTCCAGCTTGGGGAAAGATGCTGTTGTTGGAGGAGTACCCAGTTAGAAGCTTAAGAAGTCCTCTGCTGCTTCAGCCACCTCCTGAATTCTTTGACTGACACGGTTGCTCTGACCAAGCGAGGAGAGTTGATCTTGCTTGGGTAGATGCAGATTTTTGTTCTCTTTGTCAAGGCAAAGCAGCTGATCCTGACAATGACGACTTGAACTAAAAAAAGTTCCATCATATTTTAAGCACGTGACTAGATCTTCTGTTTCAGAACCCTCTAAAGATGCCTTACTGAAAGGAAGACAGAATCCTCAACCTACCAAGGACAGGCATGTAGTAAGACCAAGCCATTTCTGGACAAGGGAAAAAAGTCCTTATATACTCTACTGCCACTGGTCATTATAATAGAGACAGAACTTATCTCACTTATCTTTGAAGACTCATTTCGCTGACTTTAGAGAACGCCAAATGTTACAAACACTTACGGAAGAAAAAAATCCATTAAATGTAAAGCATCATAACCTTATGCTTCATGTACTACCAGCAGCCCTTATACAGCCATTGGAACTGACTGTCACGAACACAGAATCACAGAACGTTTTGGGTTGGAAGGGACCTCAAAGATCATCTAGTTTCAACCCCCCTGCCATGGGCAGGGAAACCCTCCACTACACCAGGTTGCCCAAAGCCTCATCCAACCTGGCCTTGAACACTTGAGCATATATAAACTGATCTGGAAAGCGACAAATTCTGACAAATGAAAGATGACAGGACGGTCAAAGGTCAAATACTAGTAGAAATATGTTTTATTTAATAATCCAGAGGCCATTAAACAGAAACACAAACTAAAGGCGGCTTGCTGAACCCACCAGTCCTATATTATATCAGCTCTAAGAAGTACAGAGGTCCCAAGGAAATACAACACAGTAAGAACTTCCTGAAGATAGAACGGAAACCAAGTTCCTCGGCAGTGTCAGACTCAAAGCTTCGGGGCTGTGGATGGAGCTGAAGGAAGGGAACCACTCCCAGCTGTGGAGAAGCCCTACATTTCCCACCCAATTACTGTACTTGGACACACAAAAGCCATATGCTGGAAGTAGGCTGGAGGTAAAAAGGACAAAGAATTAAGCTGTAACAGTAACCTGGTTTTAGTATATACGTTACAAGCGCCTACAATAAGGAAGAGGGCAGACTTCAGAGGAGAATGAAAAGTATACCCTACGGCTCACCTTTCCAGATGTGAAGTGATCATGGGAGGGAAGGGGAGGAAGTTTTCCATAAACTGTTCAGATGTACAACTACATTGATGTTCAAATTATTTTCTTCTTCTACTTTTTGCTCATTTAAACAGAGATTGTTTCAAACAAGTCGATTTGACAGAGCAAGCCATGAGAAGGCTACGCTTGCAGTTCACAGGCATTCGGAAACTGTACCAAGACTTCCACATGAAATCTCTTGTAACAGTTAAGCAATTTGATATTTTAGGGAGTTGTTAAGTTTTTGTATTATTGTACTCAACTTCTCTGACAAGGACCTTGTGTTGAGGCTGGCATCCCTTCCTCAGAGATGTTTTTATCAGGAGGTCTTTGATGAGGAAGGTTGTCTGAACAACTACCGAGGTGTTTCTGTTTTGCAAGACCACTCCTTCAGTTCTCATCCAAGAGAAAAGCTAGCATGTGTTCTGCCTCGTTGAATTAAGAGCCACACACAAATACAGCAAGATTGCACACAAGAAGGATTCGAGTGAAAATCCAGACAGATTAATACATGGAAATTATTGTCATGAAGTAATCCCCACTTTGTGTTCAAGTCTAATGTGTGCATTCTGCCCAATATCAACACCAAATCAGTTCCTTTAGAATTCTGCTGTCTTAGCAAAGAGCTGCTACTCAAAATGCAGTTCTTTCCTCCCCAAAACATACACAGTGACAAAGATGAAGTCATGGCGTATCTCCCCAGGCAACACAATGAAACATCTGGGTGAAAAGTGATCATCTGTCCCAACGCGAGACTGCTGCAGCAAGAGGAAATTACGCCTGCTTGGGAAGAGCAGCATCGCTTAGCCAGTCTTCCCTCTTCCCTTGCTGCCTGCCAGAGGGTTCTGGAAGGTCTCCAGTCTTACAACAGAGATACTATTACCTGTAACTCCCTGTTCAGCGAAGCAATTACACAGCCCCTACACTGCTGCAAACACCGAGAAATTACACATCACATCGCTCATGACGGCAAACGCATGATCATGACAGATTTAAGTGATGAGAACCACAGGTTTGCAAGATGTTTTGAAAGGCCCCAACATCAACAAAAAAGTTCAAAGACATACTGATATAGTAGCACTTTATTTTCCTCCTTTTCTTTTTGAATAAAAATACCATGGCTCATTGAAATTCATCACTGTAGCTGAAACACTTCCTTCTCACTATTCCCTCCTACTGTTTGATTTCTCTCGTACATCACAGATGTGAAAGAAGACACATATAAAGTCTATTTGTAATGAAATTTAATTGAACATAAAGACTAAAAAAAGCCCACACTACAGTCTTTTAAGCAATTAAAGGCACTTTGTGCCTTCACTACAACTTCTGAGACGCAGTACTGCAGCGATTTTACCCAGAGAGTTATTAATATCATCAACAGGGACAGTCAGGGTTTTGTTTGTTTGGGTAACTGACACACACAATCCAGTTAAGGACATCATTAACATGATTCTTACCTCCAGTATGTACTTCTCTAAAGATCTGATGTTTTCCAGGGCCTCTGGATCCTGATGGATAACAACTACTTCTTTCAAAGGATACTGGGAAGAAGAAAAAAAAAAAACCACAAAACAAGAACTTCAGAAATTATTATTCATCACTTGAAGTATTTTATAGTTGAACTCTGTTTGCTCTTCCAAACTTATTCAATTTTCCCAGGCTTATCCCAGAGTTACAAAGCTATTGCACATTCCCAAGGTATTGATAAGAGATGTTAAGAGTTCTAACCTTTACTGGAATGGTTTTTCTGTCTCTGATTACTCGTCCAAGCTCAATAACAGACTGCAAACAAGAAACGGCACTTTCAATTTTTTTGTCGATGAGATCCTCCCTAGATTAAGAAGGAAACATTATATTGCTTCATTTTCACCGTATCTGTTCGAGCAGATTGAAAACGTTTTCTCTTCTTCTCTGAGACTTCCTACTAGAGACTCAGTTATGCCCTGTTTGGGACAATGTGAAAAATGAACAAACAGGTTCTTCTCTCTTTGTGAAGATGAGGAGGAAACAACTTGCTGAAAACAAAACGCAGAGCTATTTTAAAATCATCTTTTGTTAGCACCTCTCACAAGATGGAGATGATGGATTGAGTCATACTACCAATTCTATTAACATCCAATAAAAAGTAGGTTTTACATCAATAATATCGTAAGATGCAAAAAGGATATTATACATAGGATGCTTATAATGACAATCAAATATCTATAATGGATCCAATTCACGGGATCTCAATTTATAATCTTTCCCAGGAATTCTAGATAATTCAGTTAGATGTTTTAGACAGTGAAAAAGTACTAGGATGAAAACCATGCATCCAATAAGGATTGTCCAAAAACCCAGAACTGGTAAAGCAGAACTTAAAACTGAAATATCCCCATCTTCTGCACTAGAGCTTTGATTAAGATGTCACTACCAGTTTGAAGCTTTTGTTCTTCCAAAAGCCAGTCTCCAGGATGGTCCTCCAAAAACTTGGAAACATGTAAATTGTGAGATAAAAAATTCTGCTCCCCGAAAAGTCCATTATAATGTGGCAGTATTTCAATATGACTTGCTATTACTTAACAACACTGTGGAGCCACAAAAGGAGAATAATATTCATGGATTGCACACACATCCCTAAAAATCAATGTAACCAACCTGTTCAGACACGAAGCAACCAAGTAACACCCTAGTGAGGTTTGTAACACAGGTACTGAGCCAAGTTCAGCTGTGAAAGCGGCAAAGTCCCTTAGCTTTGTCTGTACATATCCACTGTATTGTTAAAAGTAGTATTTTCTGTAACTGCATCAACAAATGTCTTTTATTAACTGATAATGTTGTCCTTATGCAGCCATCGGAAAAATATTCCAAGAAAAATGCAATGATGTGCTTAGCAACTCAAGGTGAAACTCTAAAACTTCAACAATAATTTAGTTCTGAAAGTCTGACAAAGGGAACAATTGATACATAAGGTTCTAGAAAATTACACAAACTAGTACCAGATAAAAATCCAACCACAGTACCAGACAGACAGGAAAGCCACATGAGCCACTCAGATACATCACGCGTTTGCAGGATGCAGCAGCAAGTCAGCACTAACAGCAATGAAAAGCAACTAAGCCACTTTTAAATGTCCATGCTAAGCCCATGTCTGAACAGAGTTCCTGCAAATAGCTCACTATCCTTCCATTATTCCATTCTGCAGGAGCTCACATCCATTCCTGATGGCTCACTGATGAGTTTTGCATTCTTTGATTACATATTCTTCACAGCACTTTCCCAGGGAAGGGAAAATCAGCACCATCATTATGTCAGTCTCAACCCACTTGTTGCAATAACTCTCACTATTAAAGCCATCGGGAAGAACATACAGCTTTCTCAAAAGATACAGTATCCATAAAAGAAACAACATTCCTAGAAGGCTTAGAATTTAAACTGGCATGTGAAGTGTCAAGGTCAGCTCCCTTGCCCCTGAGGGCTCTCAAACGGAGCTGCAATGCACAAGCCAGGTTTGCTTCACCGGCATTCAGCGACTGACCGCGGACTGAAACGCGGGCACGAACGCATCCGCTGACGGAGCACCGAGGCACTAGTGAGCAACTATTGCTGGAACACTGGTGTCTCCCTTGCCTGGGCATTAAAAACAAACAAACCCAAACCTTCAGGTGTCAGGTTCTACCTGGGTTGAGTTGGTGCTACGGATAACTAGGTGCATATGTCCAACACAACCGTCATGGATCCAAACCTTGAGACACACTGGCACTTACAAAAACCTCACCCATCAGCACCCAAAGAAGCAATCTGTGTGGAAAGCTCTCTCCCATATTATGTATCCTCCTACAAGGAAGTGTCAGTCTCTGGACAATGGTCTAAATTCTTGATGTGAAGCCAAAAGAACTCACTCCGCTGACTCCGTGTGTGGTCCACACAAAACAGTAATTCTAATCCACATGGGATCTGGCATCAGCATTCCCTAAGAATGGCCCAGAGATGGGGGATGCACATGTTCTTGCAAACATGGGGCCCACAAGGAAGTTTCATAATCCTTTTGGGCCCTTCGAGGGTACGCATTACAGTTTCTACTCAGCACATGTTTTGAAGAGTTAAAAGCATATTCCTTGGCCACCAGGAGAAGAAAACATTATGGGTTAGGAACATGCATTCCTCCTGCTTCCTTTCCTATCTACAATCCTTTAACACATCACAAGTCTACTGCCTAAATTGCGAGGGAAAAGAAAATTCCCTGCTACCTTTGTAAGCGAGGTGCGAAGTGTATCGCTACTGAAATCTCCTACAGCAGAGAGACTAACGTTAATCAGACTTTAATCAAAACTTAAATGTTTTTTGCTTATAGGAAGAATGTGTTAACTATCATCCCCAAATTCTTCCTCAGGCAAAGGAATAGTCACATTATTAAAGCAGCTTGTTTTCCTGTTGTACAAAACAGTTTTAAACACAAGTGAAGCAGCACTGTTCTGTGAAAAGAAAAAAAAACAACACAAAAAAACAAACAAAAAAATCCCCCACAAAACAATCAAAACCCAACCAACCCAAAACCCCACTTTGCCACATAACAGCTGTCTCTTACCTCACTCGGGGAAGCATGAGGTAGTGGATGCTTTCCGTGTTCTTCTCCTGAACTGAGGCCGGATCAATAAGTGTCTTCAGATTCTGGTACATCAGCTCAGTGATAAATGGAGTATACGGTGCCTGTAACATCGCATTTGATCATCTCCTGCTCGTTACTGTTTGTGCGTTATGAATCAGGAATAGTTATGAATTCCATACGGACACTTCAGCAAAAACAATGCTTACACGTCTTCAACGCGGAACTGTGATGTTATGCAAAATGCTGACTGAAATAAATGGTGGAATTTCTCCTACTTATTCACCTCGTTCCTGAGATTTACACGTTGCTTTTGGGCATCAGGTAAGAAATCGTAACGTCTCTTTATCAGCCAGGTGATATTTGCATTTTTTATAGTACTGTGGGTCAGATAAGCAAATAAAAGGAGAAGGTGGGAAATGAACTGTGCTACACAAATCAGTAGCAATGTTTTTTTTCTCCTCATGTGTTCAGTCTCTGTACCCCTAATCCCTGTGGTCAACTTACACAAAAAAAGATGCCTGCTTTCAGATTAACTACACTAAAAGCGTTAAACAGTTAGAGTGGGCTGTAGTTCCCTTACCATAAGTCTGCACATGGAGAACAAAACACTGAACAAAGTTTCCAAGGCCATAATGCAGTCTTCTGTCCCGTTCTCGCCCTGTTTGAAGAATTCACCGAGAAAAACAAAACAAAACAAACAACTGCAAGTTTAGGATAAGTAAGTGCACTTCAATAAACTTCAAAAGTTTCTTATGTTAATGCAATGAGGTGGTTTTCCAAACGGTATTCATTTTGCTCAATCCCATTCAGCAAGTAAAATTGAGTTACCGGGCATTTTGTTTGGCCATTTTTTCCAATAAAGCAAAGAGGAGGAAAAAAATGAGGTTAACTTCTCATTCCCACTATCAGGTACAAACCAACATAATCTGAAACACAGCATAAAGATTTTGTGTAACACCATGAAGCTGCTATGGATTAAACTAACACAGACTACGTGGGGTTTGTTTACAGTACAAGATTGCAGAAGCAGATTCCTACCTTCAGCCTTCTGCGATTCATTCTGACGTACCAGTTAGTCAGAATATCCACAAACTTCACCAGCCGCGGGACCACAGTGTACAGCCGGTACGCTGGAAGGAAAGACGTTCACTGTAGTCAGTATTTGCCTTCTGCATCAAGCTCTTCACTCCAAGAAACACTTTATCATTTGTAGCTCTGGTGCTAAACATAAAACTTGAGCAGAAGTGTGTACGTTACTAAGAGCAAAAAAGTGATTAGACATATTGATCTGTTAAAACCGTATTTTGAAATTCCAAAATTCATCAGTTCTCATGCTTCAAGGCAAACACGTCCACCACCAAATTGCTCCCCTAATCCTACACGAACATGCATTATGGAAGCCTTATGCTTTTATCTGACTCATAAAGAGGATAGTGGATAAGAGACTATTAATCACAAAGGATTTGGCAAATCCTAGATTTGCACATGCTGTAAATACAGCCAAGTCACTAGAAGTTTAACAGAAATTATTGAAGAATCATAAAATAAATTTTTATTATCGATTACTGCCAACAGTTTCTTTTTTGTTTGCCAGATTTAAAATGAGACACCTATTTCCATCAATTCTCCCTGAATTACGGGCAAATTTTTATTATTTTTCCAAGTAACACGGTAGGCTAAAAGAATGTAAAGTAACAGCAAGCCTGAAGAGGTAAGAAGATAAACATGGCTGTATTTTCAGGTTCTGTGTAACTTAAAAGCGTGGAGGACTGCCAACACGAAAAAGGAGGTCATCGTGAGCATCGCTACGCAACTGGGTAAACAAATTTCAGTTGTTCATCAGAGAAATGGGGGGTGAGGAGGGACCTTAAATAGGATTCAGTTTTCTAAGGAAAAGCTTGTATATACCTTCTCTAACAGCAAAGAGCTTTTTGATCTCTCTTCTGAATCACTGTCATTAATCAAGCAGCTACTGAACGAAACGGATCTGCTTTAAAAGCTCCACTACACTTTCATTGCATTTTCTAAAATAGAAGTGCTTTTAAAAGGCAGAGTACTGGTATTCAAACCTAAAAAGGAAATGCTCAGAAGATTCATGCCATGGTGAGGAAGACATTATTTATGTGGGAATACATATTCCTAAAAAATTCCCAGCTCTGTTCTAGCTCTGTGTTATCTAGTTAAGACTGGTTAAAAACAAACCACAAAAAATCTCAAAAGAAACCACCCTTCAGAGAGAGTGCGTCGTTAACAAGAGATTCACGTTAGCCTGGAAACACGCATTTCTCCCCTCAGCAGCTGGAATCCCAGTTCATAAATCAAATTGTGAAATCCTACTTTCTCATGACTCCATGTACACAGAAACACACGCACATGCACAGAGACACACGCTTCTTGCAATTTCAGTCATCAGGAGAGAAGTCGTTTTGTAAAATAATGTCCTGTATTGGGCAATTCTAAGTAAGGAAGAAAAAAAGGCATAACAAGGCTTTACTGCTTTTAAATATGGAATTGTAACTCCCCTTAAAACACAAAGGATTGCCTGCCCTATTACTTTCCATAATAGCTTCCCAATAACTTACTGCTTCCCTGCTTATCAAAGGGCCCAAATCCCACAAGCTTCCATCATAAAAGATGGGGTTTGGTGGAGAAACTATACCGCTGTTCAACAGCTAACAACTCACTTGGATAAGCGAGTTATGATGCAAGAGATGCGGAGCGAGCTACACCAGCTGCTGCTGAGGAGGTTACTGGCACACATCTCCCCGACGTGCAGCACTCCTGAAGAGAGCATGTCCACAGCTCCAATTCTGGGCACTCATTAAGCCAGAGATAACAGGCAGCAGCAAAAACCCTCTTAAACACACGCGTTATGGTTTCAGCACGTTTAGCTTGGGCCAGTTTTTCATTAGTAACACATCAGGAAGGAGTCTCAGTTCAATTGTCTCCTTTTCTGTAACTGCCTATGTTCTAGAAGTTAAAAGTTCTCCCCAAGCCAAGACCAGCAGAGGGTTTGTTAGACCTTCCCAAAGTTTTTCTAGGCTCTCTAAAGCATCCCGAAGTTGGAGCGTGTGCAGGTCCACTCCCCTCCCCAGCCGCAGTCCATTCAAGTGAGGTCAACACCAAACTGACCGGGACTCCTGCTGCCTGTTCATGCCACTAGTGAAAACTGGGGCACAATCAACACAAGTTTTACTTAATGGAAACATTTCTCTGGAGACAGGCAATCAGTGTAGAATTTAGTTCCACTGTAAGCTACGCTTGATTAAAGGGAAGAAGCTAAAGCTCAATTGCAACGTCTTTCTTGTTAGTGGTGTGTCCTTCCCATTGAGAGTTTCAAGCCTGTATGTTCCCTGGAGGTGTTCAAGGCCAGGTTGGATGGGGCTTTGGGCAACCTGGTGTAGTGGAGGGTTTCCCTGCCCATGGCAGGGGGGTTGGAACTGGATGATCTCTGAGGTCCCTTCCAACCCAAACCATTCTATGATTCTCTTTGCAATTAATATTGTCTTAACATAATGTGAGCCCTGAGAGGTATGGACAATGAAAAAGACAACATGCAGGAAGAAAAACCAGGAGAGCATCTGTCTACAGCTAAGCAACATCCTACTGCTATTCCGTCCTGCTGCACACACTCCCAACAAGACTACAAAGAAACCCTCTCCATGGAACTGTGCATGGAAAATGTATTCCCCATGCCCGTGTACATCTCAAAATTATTTTATTTAGCTGACAAGAGCACCACCCATTTTATCCTTTTTTTACGGTTTTCCCAAATTCTATTTGGCTTCCTTTTCACTGCTGCCTTTCACTTACTATTAGTAATTCGATTAATTGCTCCAAGCACTGCAGAAGATGTTGTTACAGCAACAAGCAACATCTCTGAGCTCACAGGATTAACCGTGACAAAAAATCCTCATTACTTTTTGAAATCTCACGAACAGGCATAGCAAAATCTGTGTTAACACCCATGAAGACAGCAGTCCTTGTATTACGGCAGTTGGTTAAAGATTTCCTCCCTTTTATGTGAACTGTAAGTCTCCTGTGGAATCTGAAAAATCTCTGGATGAAACGGCTAGTTCTCCAATCGACAACTGAACACCCGTGCACACACCCGAGCAAACACGTGCATACCTGCCATTTCAGCTTTGAAGAACTGAATGAGGGATTGGGTGAAAGAAAGAATCCATTTATCCATGATGTTATTACTCTCCTTAACTGTGTTCTCATTGTAAAGGAATTCTCTTCCCTCATCCTATCATCAACATAAAAACACAAAACACATTTTCAAGTCATAAGGGTATATATTCAAATCTCTATACCGAACCCCCTGTCAGCCACTAACATTTTGTCACCTTCGCTGTGTTACACCGGTTTTCTGAGAAAGAAGATTAAATTCCAGAAACAGGTACGTAAGAGAAATAGCTAAGGAAAACCTGACTCCCACAGCTCCAGATGGCACCACACCATGCCTTCAGCTACAAAGGAGGTCTGTTACTTGGATCTGTTAGAACAGACAAGTACAGCGCACAATGGTATGCAGTTGTTCTTTCCCTGTTTGACGTATAAGTCAGAGCTTCCAGACACAGGGTAGGACTCTTGGATTTACAGAGCTCATCTAGGAGGATCTGAAGCATTTACAAGAAACGTACTGTGACGATGAATTCTATTTGGAGAAAGAGTATATAAACAATGTAATTATTTGTCAAGAGCATGTGACAATTTCAACAGATTAAAAGACAGAAGAAGGTAACAACCTCAACTGAAAAAAGAGGTGGAGTTTTTAGGCATCCAACATGCAAATAGTGCATTTTTTTTGCTTTCCAGAACACTGATGTTTGCACCCATCTGAAAAATTTCCTAACACTTTGCCGATTCTGTAGGGCATTGCAAGCGAGACCACAACTAAGGACACCTGTCAGTGCCTACAGTCTGACTCTTCTCCATGTGGACCTTCTTACAACTGGTTGAAAACAAAGGGTATGTTTCTTTTTTTCAGATTTACAAACAGTATTTACATCTGGTTTTAAAAGCCTTTGGACTTCCTCTTCCCCTCACGGTTCAGATAAAAAAAATCTGATCAGATTGTTCAACCCAGTAATTATGCATCCACTTTCATAATATAAAAGCTTCTTGGGAAGGAAATGTGTCTGCACACCCAGAGGTGCAGCAGCCTCAGCGTGGGGTCAGCGATCATTTAACCAGCGACAATTACTGTGGTAATTACAGTAAGCATTAAATGATTATTAGACTTAATCCAGGACACTGGGACTGTAGTTTCTCTCTTGTAGGAGGCAGAGTACAATGAAAAAGTTGTTTAAGTCTGTGCATGAAATCTAATTTAAGCACTGTCACCTCCAATAGCACATTCTTTTGCCTAATATGGTGCATAGGAATGGTTTCACTATCCATTTAGAAAGAAAAATTCCATCTGCTGAATTACCAAAGCTATCTGCTTACGCACCTGGATTTTCCACTGGGGTCTTCCATCCCCAAGTTGACTGATTTTACAAGATTTAATGGGATCACAGCAAAAAGCTGCAAAGCACACTTGAGATAATTCAAAGGTCAAACAGGAAAAACAGAGATGTATTTTTGGGGCAATGCATTTAGATTAGGTATAAGAAAGAAATTTTTCACTCAGAGGGTGGTGAGGCACTGGAACAGGTTGCCCAGAGAAGCTGTGGATGCCCCATCCCTGGAAGTGTTCAAGGCCAGGTTGGATGAGGCTTTGGGCAACCTGGTGTAGTAGAGGGTGTCCCTGCCCACAGCAGGGGGGTTGGAACTAGATGATCTTTGAGGTCCCTTCCAACTCTAACCATTCTATGATTTGTCTGACAAATGCTATCTAGGAATCCTAAGAAAAGATTTCTTAAATATTAGGATCTCAAGTTACCAGACATTCTTCCCGAAACGGGTTGTTAAAAAGATAAAACCACTTATTTAAGTCAGCTACTTACTGTAGTATTCATTGAAGTCAGCTGCCTTTATTGCTTCAACTGGCAGTTCTCCAAAGTGATTAGGCTGCTACTGTAATTTCATGTGTCGTACAAGGTTTGAACTTTTTCGCTTAGCTCCCACTCTCCCACAAAAGTCTGCACTGATAAGTGGTAACTTTCTGTCATTAATCTCAGCTGAAGCATTAAAATGGGTTTCAACAGAAGCTATATAATATACACATAACATCTCCAATTTAAATGAAAAATTACTATAGGAAAGAAATTTTAATCTTGCTTTAGTTCTGAAAATGTAGAAACTCAAGTCACTCATCCAGCATTTTTTAGTAGACTTCTAAAGTAATCTAAAAGTCTGAAGCATTATTGCAGATGATTTACCTTTCTTCCGGTTCTATTTCTTTTTTTTTTTTTTTTTGTTCCTAAGTCGCATTTGCATAGGCAATCCAGGAGGTTCCTGGAATACATGGATGATAACTTCCTTCTCCAAGTGGCAGAGGAACCAATGAGGAGAGGTCTCACCAACAAGAAGGGGCTGGTGGGGAATGCGACACTCAAGGGCAGCCTTGGCTGCAGTGACCATGAAATGGTGGAGTTCAATATTCTTAGGGAAGCAAGGAGGGCGCACAGCAGGCTCACTACCCTGGCTTTCAGGAGAGCAGACTTTGGCCTCTTCGGGGGTCTCCTCGGTAGAGTACAATGGGATGAAACCCTGAAGGGAAGAGGGGCACAAGAAAGCTGGATAATATTCAAGGATCACCTCCTCCAAGCTCAGAAGCAATGCATCCCAACAAAGAGGAAGGCAGGTAGGAACACCAGGAGACCTGCATGGATGAACAAGGAGCTCCTGGACCAACTCGGACACAAAAAGAAGGCCTACACAGGATGGAAGCAAGGACAGGTAGCCTGGGAAGAATACAGAGAAATTGTCTGAGCAGCCAGGGATCAGGTTAGGAAAGCTAAAGCCCTGATACAGTTAAATCTGGCCAGGGACATCAAGGGCAACAAGAAAAAATAGATGTGTCAGTGATAAAAAGAGATCTAGGGAAAACATAGGCCCTCTCCGGAAGGAAACAGGGGACCTGACTACCCAGGATATGGAGAAGGCTGAGGTTCTCAACAACTTCTTTGCCTCAGTCTTCACTGGCAAGAGCTCCAGCTGCACAGCCCAAGTCACAGAAGGAAAAGGGAGGGACTGGGAGAATGAAGAACCACCCACTGTAGGAGAAGATCAGGTTCGAGACCATCTAAAGAATCTGAAGGTGGACAAGTCCATGGGACCTGATGAGGTGCATCCGCGGGTCCTGAGGGAAATGGCAGATGAAGTTGCTAAGCCACTATCCATCATATTTCAGAAGTCATGGCAATCTGGTGAAGTTCCCACTGACTGGAAAAAGGGAAACATAGCCCCTATCTTTAAAAAGGGGAAAAAAGAAGACCCAGGGAACTACAGGCCAGTCAGTCTCACCTCTGTGCCTGGCAAGATCACGGAGCAGATCCTCCTGGCGACTGTGCTAAGGCACATAGAAAACAAGGAGGTGATTGGTGACAGCCAACATGGCTTCACTAAGGGCAAATCCTGCCTGACTAATTTGGTGGCCTTCTATGATGAGGTTACAGCATTGATGGATAGGGGAAGAGCAACTGACATTGCCTACCTGGACTTGTCCAAAGCGTTTGATACTGTCTCACATGACATCCTTGTCTCTAAGCTGGAAAGACTTGGTTTTGATGGATGGACCACTCGGTGGATAAGGAATTGGCTGGATGTCGCACTCAGAGTTGTGGTCCACGGTTCAATGTCCACATGGAGGCCAGTGACGAGTGGTGTTCCTCAGGGGTCAGTATTGGGACCAGTGCTATTTAACATCTTTGTTGGTGACATGGACAGTGGGATCGAGTGCACCCTCAGCAAGTTTGCAGATGACACCAAGTTGTGTGGTACTGTGGACACGCTGGAGGGAAGGGATGCCATCCAGAGGGACCTTGACAGGCTGGAGAGGTGGGCCTGTGAGAACCTCATGAAGTTCTACAAGGCCAAGTGCAAGGTCCTGCATGTGGGTCGGGGCAATCCCAAGCACAAGTACAGGCTGGGCAGAGAATGGATTGAGAGCAGCCCTGAGGAAAAGGACTTGGGAGTGCTGGTGGATGAGAAGCTCAACATGAGCCGGCAATGTGCGCTGGCAGCCCAGAAAGCCAACCGTATCCTGGGCTGCATCCAAAGCAATGTGGCCAGCAGGTCGAGGAAGATGATTCTGCCCCTCTACTCAGCTCTCGTGAGACCCCACCTGCAGTGCTGCGTTCAGCTCTGGGGCCCTCAAGGAGGGCTGGAGCAGGAGCAAAGGAGGCCACGAAAATGATCCGAGGGCTGGAACACCTCTGCTATGGAGACAGGCTGAAAGAGTTGGGGCTGTTCAGCCTAGAGAAGAGAAGGCTCCGGGGTGATCTTATAGCAGCCTTCCAGTACTTAAAGGGGGCCTACAGGAAAACTGGAGAGGGGCTTTTTACAAGGGTATATGGTGACAGGACAAGAGGCAATGGATTTAAACTGGAAGAGGGCAGATTTAGGTTAGATCTAAGGAAGAAATTCTTCACTCTGAGGGTGGTGAGGCACTGGCACAGGTTGCCCAGAGAAGTTGTGGCTGCCCCATCCCTGGCAGTGTTCAAGGCCAGGTTGGATGAGGCTTTGAGCAACCTGGTGTAGTGGAGGATGTCCCTGCCCATGGCAGGGGGGCTGGAACTAGATGATCTTTGAGGTCCCTTCCAACCCAAACCATTCTATGATTCTATGATCTAAATTTAACTTTTAAAACAATTAACTGTCATGCTACAGAAGGCAATCTTCTTGCTGTGGCTCATGTACTCAGTATCAAGCATTCCCAAGTTAAACATTTTTATGCAAATTCATAGCTGAAGTTGCAGTAAATGAGTTAGCTCAAGAAATTGTCACAGCAGACACTACTGGAAATAACTTTCTTTTCATTACTTATTTGCCGTTCCATTTGTGTTAGATCTGTGTGCTATTAGGCAATGTTCTCAGTGCAGAGAAACTTGCAGTCCAGGTGTCATCCTCTGACATCATCCTTCCTGCAATGTAGCCATGCCTGACTACGTGATGTGGGGTAACAGAAAAGAAAAAGCAGCAGCAGGACTGAAGGCAGCAT
The DNA here is from genome assembly GCF_009769465.1 of Tauraco erythrolophus. NCBI lineage: Eukaryota > Metazoa > Chordata > Aves > Musophagiformes > Musophagidae > Tauraco > Tauraco erythrolophus. Next base: position 20,035,726 of record NC_141476.1, on the reverse strand, counting down.
CAGGGTCACCTACTGACCCCAAGCTACTACACAAACACTGCTAAGACAATTACTAGAAAACCAACAAGGCTTAGCACGGGCTTTTCAGAAGGATTCCCTCAAGCACATGTGGTACCTGGCTTTTAACTGGTGTTTCCAGCACAGTGACTGGCAACAGATAAGTGCTTAGTATTTATTAACCCCAGAAGCTCAAAGTCCCCATCTTGTTCTCTAAGTTCAAGAGCATGAATGCAATAGCATCACACTTATCTCAAACAAAAGGGAATCAAGAGCATTCCAATCTGAGAAAATGAAATCTGTCTTGTCTTGACAGTCCCCTACCTTCCGCTCCTTCTTTCTATATAATAAGAAGTTTGCTCAAGAAGAGAAAGATGCAGGGTGATCAGCTTTAAAAAACAGAGTGCAAACAGCAAATAACACAGGGATTAACAGCAAGCGTACACAACCTGATCCAACTTTGAAGTCAGCCTTGCATTGAAGAAGGAGGTAAAGATCAGATGACCTCCAGAGGTCCCTTTCAATCTAAATTCACTCTAGCAGTGGAAAATGCACAAAGCCCCTTCCACTTTGCTTTTCCATGCTTAAGAGATCTGTACCTTATGTTGCAGGATCTGAACGTTCTGAACAAGAAAGCGATATGCATTGTACCAGGGCAGGAAGACATCCTTCAGTATGTCCCTTACTCCTTCTTCCTTAAACCTCAGATTTTCTGCTTTGACCACAGGAGAATTGATCAGGTACAGCCTGCAAAATAGGAACACAGTACTCCAAAGCTTAAAACTGCACATAGTGATAGAAATGCACTTAAACATACATTAAACCCTAGAGAGCTGCACAGCAAGAGATTATTTTTATGATACTGTGTAAGGAATTTGAATTAGAATTTAAATTTTCTTTTTTACTCTAGAAGTTAACAGAAGTGGTAACACATGCTCAGATGCTATCACAGTATAAATCACGCAGTGGACACAGGGAATTACGCGCTCCTCTTTAGAAGGGCACCTATTGTTTTGGCAGCATTTTGAATTCTTTAACACTGACACAGTACCTTCCTACTCAATGCAGTTAATTTCCTCAGTTATAGACAACTTCGGGCCCATTGCCAACACAGGACTAAGGAGCTAGACAAACAGGTAAATCAGAGTAAAAGAGAAAAAGGTTTTCAAGAAAAACAGCCCAAGAAGAGGACAAAGGATGTACCTCCTACCAATACCAACATGCTTCACGCCCAGAAATAGCTCTGAAAGAGCACAGCAGAGGATGCAGGTGGTGCTGACCACTGCTAGCAGAAGCGGCTGCTCACAGAATCACGCCTGCCTCAGCCACCAGTGTCCACCTACACAGGACATTCACCCTGTCCAGAGAGATCCTTCTTGGGTCAGTCTCTCTCAAGCAACAGTTTCAGAGAGACAGGCATGTCCCCCAGCTTCCTCGCTGCCTGCGAGTTCACAAAAATAAATCACTTTTATACTTTATCCCATTTTATTCCCTAAACAAATATTCTGTCTACAGACACAAACTGGGATCTATCAAGTCAACTCAAGAAGAAACCAGGCCTTACTCAGGTATCAAATAACTTGAATACGAACTTGATTTAGATACACTTCATTTAATTTTCCAACTATAAAAACCGAATGAAACATTTTTTATTTTAACAATTGTGGCATTTCTCAATAGAAATTTATTAACTAATTTTCTCACATTTTCTCAACTTTTAAAATCATTATTCTAAACTTACAGGCACTTCCTTTAGGAAGCTTTAAAACCTTAATGGGGTTTGACACAGCACATTCAAGAATATCAGACCATAGATTCTAAATGAGAGGGCTTTTTGCATAAAAATGAATACATAGAAATAGAGCTGCCAGAATAAACAGACAGTAATGCAGCACAGAAATGGTCATTTTCAGTACTGTATTGAGAAGAAAAAACACAAAAAAAATTTAAATATGGTATCTGAATTCAAGTTATAAATTTACAAATACACAATTGAACAATTAAGCACGATAATAAACTAGTAAGTTCTTAAATGAAACTGGAATTTATAAATATATACTTAAGCCAAATCTCTCATCACAATTATTTCTGTGCTTATTATTTATTTCAGAAGTCAAACATAACTTTGCTCTGGATACAAGAGCTAGCCCAGCCTTAGGGTACACCAGAATACTCCAGGCCTTTTACCAGTTTTGGACTTTCCTAGAACGATAACCACTCCAAATTGCCTCCACTGAGGCGGCAGTGAAGCAAACTATTCAGAACCATGAAGGACAGACTAAATTTGCACCCACCTCAGCAGCACTTGCTGCAGAATCTATCAGAAGTCTTAAAGTAGCTCTCTTAGGATGAGAAATTAAAGGAAATGTAGCTCTCCAAGGCTACAGTTTTGGGTTTTTTTGGGGTTTGTTTTTGTTTTTTTTTTATTATAGCAGCCCTACACTGACTTATAATATGTAAGTGTTAAAATAGTACTAATTTCTTAAATTATTCCAATGCAAAGATACTTACATCTATTACATGCAAAGAGAAATAAGGACCTGATAAAGGAAGATTTCTATCATTTTAGTCACACCTCGTGGTATTACCCATTGAGCAGAAAATAAAACCTTCTTCGATTCAAGCCAGTATTATCAAGTTTTCCAACAATGTATGAAAAACAATAAAGTAACCTCCTTTTCATCTCTCGAAACCAGCAGACTGTTGCATTACCTTATTTCTTCTGCATTTTAAGATCAGATTGAGAGGAGAACATACCACATCACTTCTAACAGCAGTACTTACCTCAGGATACATGAAAACAAAGGGCTTGCAGATATTGCGACCAGCAAAGTCTCTTTCTGACACCCTTCAACACCTATCCAACCTGAGTCATAGGTCTTAGGAATATCAAAATATAACTGGATTTGACAATTCTTACAGATTTCACACGGGATTCAAGTTTCAAGAAGTCTTAAGTTGGGTTGTTAAATTTACTGTGCAGTTGTTTCTTCTGTTTGCCCTTTCCATTCAATTCCATATTCATTTAAACAACTTACACCTATATTTTCCGCTGATCTATTTATCAAGCTACTGCCAAGAACACTTCAAAGCTGTAGTTAAAGAAAAACACATGTATGTTCTGCAAAAGCTAAAGCAACTCTGCAGGGAAACGGTGCCAAGGAAAAAGCCTCAGTTGTAGCTTTTTCTATAAACAGAACACATCGAGCACCTCGGTGAATAAGCAGAGACAACGGAATCGCAGAGCTCCTTCCATCAACGGCCCGGTCTGCAACGCTTTCTACGCTCTATGTGGGTGTATGGATAAATAAATGGGACATTAAAGAATGAGCACACAGGCAGAAAAAATGAACTCGCGTTTTAGAAATCAAAAAATCATGAATAATGGAAATGTAACTTCTGGTGTTTGAGATTTTTGGCTCTGTTTTATAAAAAAAGGCAGAATTTTTCCAATTGAAACATCACCTGCAATTTAAAAATCTCCAACATGAGGAACTCCAACCCTTTTTACTCATGTTGTTTCAGCTACCAATTCGCTGATATTCTGCTAATACCTCTTGATTATTTGTAAAGAATAATCTTGATGAAACTTAAGAACTCCACCCTACGCTCCATTGTAAACATATGAGAAGATTATTTACTACATCTTTTAAATGCTAAAGCTTGAAACAATAAGGAACTTCACATCCATTTTTTAAGATTATCTAGAGCAAGCAACAACCATCATCTCAAACAAACGAAAAACCACGGTACCCTAATCTTTCCTTCAGCCCAACCACCACTGTGTATAGTTGTATCACACAATTCCATGTGTGTGGTAGCTTAAGGTTTTCTTATATGGAGCAAGAATTACAGGGCCCCTGAGAAACACACCAGTAGTGCACTCCTGCAGTTACTCAACGTCTTGATCGTACCTTTACCTCAAGGTACCACGTCGTGCACGCAGTTAGTGCATCTAGCCAAACTACCAGGCAACTGCATAATTATGTTCATACGTTTGTGTAATCTTAATAGAACACTAGAACTATGTTTAATCTCTACTTGACCAAGACAATTTATATATACACACACATTAGGCTGATCCGCTTTTACTTTTCTGGTTTCACTACTATTAGGTACATACTGTATACTCACATCAACAATAAAGAAACGCTTTCTCTTTAGAAAATGTAAAGTATAAGCAGCCGACAAACATTTCTGTGCATTATATATCCTTCCCTAAAATAATGACTTAACAGTAAACTAACAGCATTGTTCTCAAAGACTGAGTTTTCACTGGGTCAGCTGAGACTATGAACTGCAATAGCAGACAGAGCTGGCTCAAGTGGAAGCACTCTGTACAAACATTTTCTGAAAAAAGGCCTCCGGTCAGCACATCAGCTCTGGTTGTAACCAGTCTTGAAGGTGATAAGACAAGGGTATAGAAAGTCCAGGCACTGTAACTACTGCCAGTTCTTTTGAGTCATCCACTCTTTCAGCTATTTGGCTGCCATAGTGGTCTAGGAGTTTCCAAAATTAACTTTCATCCTATTGCTAATTGTCAAAAACCCATAAGCAGCCCGTCTGCTGTGAACAGAAAGCTAACATATCAGATTGTACATTCATTAAAGAAATCCTACCTTAATGCATCAGCTCCGTAACTATTTACAATACTCATTGGATCAGGATAATTCTTCTTCCTTTTGCTCATTTTTTGGCCATCGCTAGAAAACAGCAGAATATGGGCATAAATTCTCAGAATTCTTGGAATATATGGATTAAAAAAAAAATAAAAGGCCCTTCAAATCCAACTTAATTTTTCTGTTCTACTATGTTCTCAGTAGCATAGACATAATTATATATTAGCACACTATTTCAGTTGACTGCTGAACCCACGAGAGCAAATGAAAAAAACCCAAGAGGCTCCCAAGTTACAAATCCAAGAAGAAAATCTGGTTTTCCTAGAAAAACTGAGGGAACAGACACTTGGTTTGAATCAACTTCTCCAGCCTACTATCAAAGCTAGATTTGAAAATAAAGATAAACAAATATATTTAACTTATTTAAAATTACATCTAAAGCTACAGTTATCATCCCCTTTACTCTGCATAGCAGCTACCAGTTATTTCCTACTCTTTCCTATTCTGACTTGTGACTCATTTTCTCTCTTTCTAGGATCAAACCTGCTGGAAAGTGCAACAGATACCTGGGATGTGTAAACTTCACACTCTCAGGCGCCTCTTACCACCTGCAACACTGGCATCACCCTGCCCAATCTTAACAGCTCCAAAGTCCATTTCAGATTTAATTTACAATTTGCAGGGACTTATCTGAAGTATTCTTTGACTAAAAAAAAAAAAAAATATCTGTTCAGCAAAGAACTGCCTGGCATACCAACCTGGCAAGAACAAGGCCATTCACAATTACATTCTTGAAAGGAGGCCTTCCAAAGAGAGCAGTGGACAGCACCAGCAAAGTGTAGAACCTGAAACGAGAGACAACATAAATGCGACTTTCTAAATACACCAAGCTAAAAGTCTGCATGTCCTTCATTACAAAAGAAATTATTCATTATGTTGTTTTACTCCAAAGTTAAAATTTAACTATGTGGAACATTTACGTGGCAAAGACTCAGAAGAGGAGCTTATTGTAAGTAGACCTTTTTCCTCTTTGTAGCATATTGTGCTGTTTGCTCAGCTGTGATCTACTAGCCCAAGAAGGCTGAAAAACAGTAATAGTAAGCATTAGGACGATTGTGGAGAAGAGAATTGCAGCATTTTCCCCTTTAATACAGCAAGGAGAATTCTGTGTCCCTGAACAAGCTCCCTGTTTGCTCACTGCAAACCTCTGAACACACGATCAGTGAGGAACAAACACAGCAAGCAATACCGGTGTACTGTGTGTGTGTGCATGTCTATTCAACCTAGCAGACAACAGAACAGTTACTACCAGGAGCATAAAAGCAAATTACTAAAAGTGAGTAGAGCCTCCTTCCAATGAAACAAACTTAGCTGGTTGAATTAGCCATCATTAGAAAATAAGAATGTAGGTGTTCCCCACAACAAAGGGCAGTAGGAGGTCCCCCCTCCCGTTGTGATATGTTTACAATAACTTTATGAGCTATGTAGGACACTTAAGAAATCCATGTTGGAGCAAGCACAGGCACCTATTGCTCAATAGGTCGAGATATGATTATATCTGTGAAATCAAAGGGAGGTGCAAGATGATGTGATAATTTCACACTCTGGAGTAGGAACCTTCGGCAAAGGAGGTATCTATGAGCTTCTGTAAACTGCAGGGTGGGTCACAGCTTTCCTGGTTAAAAATGAGTACCACACTGACAAATGCTTAGCAACCTTAAAACAGCAGATGATTATACAAAAGCTAATTGATTTATAATAAGGCACAGGAGGTTATGCCTCAGAACCATGCAGTTGCATGAAGATCTAGTGGAGAAACACTTTAGTGAAAAAAGAAAAAGTCCATCTGCACATTCCAAAGTATTTTTTATCCCAAAGCTGCCTATAATTGCAAAAGCATTGTTCTGACACTGAAGGGCCCAAAGTTCTGTAAAGGCTGCTGTGTGCGTTACTGCATTTATTAAGTGGCTTACATGGCAGCTCTGATGCTGATCTCTCAGACAGGCTTTCAACTCTCAAAATTACCTCAATTCACACTGCAGGACACAAATTCTCTTTACTAAACTGCATTTTAATTTCATTAATTTTAACCAACACTCCTCCACCCGTACACAAAAACATGCACCCATAATCCCCGTCTTCCTCATTTTCAGCTCTCTAAAGAAAATCCCTAAACACAAACATCTGAGTGTTTACTCAGGTGATCCACACCTCAAGCCTACAAGTCTGACAGTTCGTTAAAAACACAGCAGTACTTCTTTAGTATTTAGTATGAAGGTACCTCATCGACAAACTCTGTTTTCTGCAAATTGGTCACAAATTCTTCTATTGGAGCAGGTACATTTGCAATTAAAAAGAACAAAGCAGAACCAACTAGAAGACATTTCAATGCTGTTTGTACTAGGAAAATTGTACAGACCATGGCTATTGAAAAAATCCAACAACTTTTCAAAAATTTTATGTTATTTGCATTGTCAAATCCGATGAGCCTCAGCAATGAGGTACCTTAGTTGATGACAATTACAAGGCTGTCTTTGAGATCCCGTGATCCACTGGTTTACACACCATTCTGACACAACTCTTCTCATTCTTTCTCAGATTATTATTTAAAAAAAAAAATAATCACCCCATTCACTCTGAATATTTTAAAGACATGTCTCTGCACATCATTTTTGAAATATCTTGTCCACAGACACTTGTTTCTGACAACTTCCTTAACTCGGCTGTTTCATCCTCCATTTACCAAATCTCAGTCTGCTTCTGGTTATGTCCTTGCAGATTTATAGCTGTCAGCAAAAACAACAGCAAAAAAAACTTTAATACCACTGAGACGAGAGTCCACTTCTCTGCTCTTCTTTCCACCTTTTCCACTACCCCCAAAAGGAAGAAAGCATTCCTTTCCTGTTTTCTCCTTTCTTGAACAACTGTGGTTAAATTCATAATCCTGTGATTCATGTCAAAACCCTTCAGCTGCAAGTTCCTTGGAGACCACCACACTCAGATCATGACTACAAATCTTGTTTCATCTTCCTATACAACCACAAATAGAGCCTTTCCTACCAGTCCGTCCTGACCACCAGACTTGCAGCCCAACTCCTGTAAGATTTTTGCCCCTGGCCTTAACAAATCTAATTCAGCTCTTTCTCACATCCATACAGAAAGTCAAAAAGATCACTCTCCCAGCTCATCACCTCGGTCACCTTAATTTTCCCCTTGTCTCCTCTTCTCTGTTGAGTCAAACAGAAGCCACCAGACCCCCACCTCCTGAGCCTTTCACCACCTACCAGTCCTCACTTCACATCAGTTGTAGCCTCTGACCTGACACAAAACCAGTCTTCATTCTGAATCTTAACACTTAATACAGAAAGCTTTAAATAAAATAAAATAAAAATCACATAACATGCTCTTAACACTTCAGAAATCACCAGCTTGTTGTTCGCTTAGGCTTACTATGATATAGCGCTGTCATAGTGGCAGAAAGATCCGTGTGTCTTCTCTTCAAAACAGCCTCGTTTTTTCCAAGACTTAGGAAAAGGTAACTAAAAGCCTAACAGTTTTAGAATGAGAACCCTTCTTAAGAACAGTCTGAGACAGCTTTACCTTTTACCAAAAAACCCCACCACCTCACATCTTAGTTCCTTCCCTCTCTCACAAAACAGAAGTGGTTTTTTTTGCAAATCACAGAACACCAGCTGTTATCGAAGCACCAGCTCATTAACAGACACAAGCACCGTGGGAAAGGTGTAAGCATCGTGTATGGAGGCAAGTGTTTTGATATTCCACCCACAAACAGATGAAACAGACTCGGGGATGGTGAAGACTCACAGAAAGTCTTATGCTGAGGTTAAAACCAAAAAGCAATCTACCCCAGACCGTCATGTGCAAGTCTCCGTTCGCACACTGCCTACAGCCCACGTGCGTGGGCTCGAACCGAAGCACAGCGGGTGTGTGTCTACAACCACAGTCACCGCTGGCACTACCATCGGCCTGGACTTCTCTTGCTCTTGCCTTTTTCCAGGACTAATCTGCAGCTGAATCAGTGATGTGATTGAGTCCAGCCAACTAAGGAAAGGGAAGGACGTGGCTTTCAGCGGCAACTTGCAGATAGGTCAGTATCGGTGAACTGAAATCCACAGGTTACATTTGTTACTTAAAAAAGAAAATAACTTTATAAACCGGAAACATGATAGTTTAGTGCATCTGGATGTTGCACAGTACTCAACTTTTGATTAATATCATGCTATAGAAAGGCCAACTTATGCAAAAATTACAAATGCATTCTTTAATGGCACTGGAGAGCTTCATCGGAGACATATGAGAACAGACTTATTTCACCCATCACGTCTCCCACACACGTGTCAAAGGATAGCTCTAAAAGAAACACCGCAGTGAGTGTGTGACACAATCCACTGTCACATCCCAATCTCAAATAGCTAAGCCCTGAAACAAAAATTTATCATTCCCCCTATATTTTTACTGGAATTGTAACTATGAGGAATAGATTTTGTATCCACATAAAAATCTCAAACCATTTTTAATTCTGTTGAACTTTTATAATTTAGTAACTCCCTTGCACCATGTAAGAATTATTTTATCATAGATTTTTTTTAATTCGTTTTAATTTTTTGGCATTTAAATTACAATGAATGCCTTTTTATCTTTATAAAACGTATCAGGGAGAGAATCAATTTCTGACCATGCCTTTTGCATGCATTTTATATGTCTTTATCATGTGGGGTTTTATTTGTTTCTTTAAAAACAAACAAACAAAAAACCTCACATCACACAACCCCCCCCCCAATTTTCTGATTTTTTTCAGATAAAAGGAAAGAATAAAAAAAAAAGAGGAAAAACTAAGTTTTTCATTCTCCTTTCACAGGCATAATGAACAATGTTGCAGAAAGATTAATATATGGAATCACTAGTATTACAACTAGTAATAATTTTCAAGCTGTTGTTCTCCATTCCTCCTTCATTCTAACACTGCACAAGCCTCCCCCATCCCCAAAGCACAGCTGCTGCAGAGAAAGCAGTTCTTCTCCCAGATAAACCAAACCTATTAATCACTTTTCTTCAAGATGAAACAGGTATTATATTTTATATGATATAGCATATAACGTTCCATTTTATATGTGATACTTCCTAAATTAGCATTTGTCAAATTCACAGTCCTGTATCCACATGCTATATGCAACAGTAAAGAAAACAAAGTAAATGAAGAAGTGTAGAGTTCACTGTATATACTGGATCCAACACTGCCTGAAGAGCAGCAAGCACGAAATAGTGACCTGCAAACGAGACCAGTATGTTCCTCCACTGCTGGGATTCACGCTACTCACAGAATCACTGAATGTTAGGGATTGGAAGGGACCTCAAAGGATGGACTACTCAACGGTACTTAGTCTCGCGTACAAACACTGAAAAGCACCACGACTAACAAGCTGTGATACACAACTGTGGAGAGCACAAAATTAAAGACCAATACAAACAGATAGCCTAACATGGACTACTTTTGGGGAAAAAAAAAAAAAGAAACAAATCACTATACATGTAAAAGGGCAGACTCAGACGGGAATCAGAATATTTTATCACTTTTATTTAAAAAAAAAAGTCGTAACTAAGTTTACTGCTTTGAGGACCCATTACAAACAGTATGCATAACACCACCCAGGTAAGGTGCACCTATATTCTGAAAAAGTATTCAGCATGCCATGAGGAGTCCATGTGTCACTAAGAGAGATTTAAGCAGTCCCTCCCTCACTGCCAAACATGCAAATGCAACTTCCATTTCGAGGACCTAGATAATTTTTTGCATCACAGGGAAAGGGTTGCAAAGTGAAGACACCTTTTGCTATATCCATGAACCCTCTTGGTATTTAGCGTCACGACTCAAACATTTCCTGCACAAGCCTCCTGGCTTTGAGAGGGTGTATAAACCTTGTGATCAACTTCACAACCACGCAAACACTCACCGCCTACTGCTTTGTTTGGGATGATTGGTTGGTTTGTTCGGGGAGAAGAGGAGTGGGCAAAGGGAGGTGCCAACTATGTTCCAGAACACTATTATTTAACACTAATAACTCAAGTTATTGGATGGAAGAGTTCTACTTGTACATAGCCAAATGTACTAATCTAGAAAACAGAAAAATTCATCTCAAAAATCTGTCAGTTTTCACAGCCAATCTCAAACTTCAAAAATAGAATAAACACTTAAAAAAACAACAAAACTAAAACTATATCTATGCACTCATGTATGAGAACACGCCAGTGAAAAATCTGAGAGTAGAGAAAAATTTTCATCAATGACTGAAAAGCATTTGTCCAGAGAAGAATCAAAAAAGCAGATGAAGTTTACAGTTAGAAAACTTGATATTTGTAAATGACAAGATCTTAACAACATAAGGTTTGACTTAAATTTGTTTTTTTCCTCCACTCATATAAACCCAAAATTCTAATTTAATCTAGAGGGTAAAAATTACTAGCCTATACATTGGCTTGAAATCCTCAAAACATTGACTTGCATTTCAGTTGACTCAATTGCTGTTCTGTTTCTGGTAGATATCTCGAGTTCTATGAAAATTCAGCTGCTGAGACTCTTCCTGACCAGGTCAAAGATCTGCCCTATTACCTATGATGTTTACCACAAGAACTAGGAAGGGTGCTTGCTAATATGTTGTCTTTCTGCAACATTTTTGTCACCAAGTTTTAGAATACCTTGCATTTTACTGAAAAAAAAAAAAAGAAATCATGCACTTATCTACACAACGTTAAAGGATCATTCAGATGTAATAGTGTTAGTCACAGGGCAATAATATCACATAGTTAAGCGTCAGAAAATTACCATCCTCGGGTTTGGTCAATGCCTTCAGCGATGAAGTCAGCAGGGAAAGCATCTTCAAGTTCTTTTCTGTTTTCAAACGGATAATGGACTTGCGCGTAAGGCATGCTTCCACTCTCAAACCAGCAATCAAAAACTTCAGGGACCCGGTGCAGTAAGCCCTTGCCACAGCGTGAAGGGATAGTTAGGTGATCAACACTACGGGAAAGAAAAAGAATGACAAATTCTAAATAAAAACAAGAATTAGCAAAAAAAGTTAACATTGTGCTTGTACACTAGGTATGACAGGAGTTTAGTTTCTAATTTTCATGATTGTTCAAAAAGGCCAGCATTTCCTTTGACAACTCTTCCAACTGAAAGCTATTGTAGAGGTTGGGTTTTTTTTGTATCAACAGTGTCCAAGACAGAAGAAAGGAAAATTCACACATGTTAATCATAAGTCCTCTTGCTACTTTTCTATCTTCCCTAAATCTGTCTCCCAGAGTTTGGGCCAAAAAACACAATCTTCTTTTATGTCTGCTCAACTATTTTCAATAACTAGTTAACAGTGTCTGTGACTGACCTTTCTCGATGGAGATCAGTGACTTTCACTCCAGACAGCTCTTCCAGTTCTGCCATTGAACCAATACAAACTACCTGTAAGAGACAACCAGAAAATTTAGTCAGTTATTTGCACATGGTAGCGATTTTTTTTTAACATTAGACAGGAGACTTGTAGGTCAGTCAGTATCTCCTAGTGTAGCTGATAAAGCTGAAAAGCCAACAAAAATTTTGTACAAGGTCCTCTTCTTCAGTCTAACAAAGCTGCAAATGATGTCTGAGACCACTGTGCTGATTTAATACGATTCATGTCAGAATAACAGGAGACTTCAAAGAACAAGCATGTTTGTCAGATACCAAAAAAGATGAGGATTTGTTGTTTGTTTGGTCTTTTTTCCAAACAACCCACAACACAATCACCTCTGAAAATTCAATGATCCTGACTTTTATACAGATAGGGGTTTCAGATCCCAGGTTCCTCTTCTGAAGCTAAGGTACTCAGCTGAATTGCTCATAACTGAGTATAAGTTTTCTACCCCAAATACAATAAACTTAATATTAATAGCATCTTATTTTAAATGAAGAAGTGTCATAGCTAACAAAGTGGTTGTTAAGAAAGGTACAGACTTTTCTTGGATTTATTGCATCAACACACTATTTAAGAAAAAAAGCAAAAAGTTTTGCCAACAGACTTGCATCGACATCATGAAACGTTGAAATAAATGATTCTGAACAACTGTATGTAGGAGGCAAGGAGAAGAGTAAAGTTTTCTTTGCTTTACATTTTAATCAAGTTTTATCCTCCCAGAGCCCTGTGGCCCCCTCTGCTCTGGCAGGATTCACGAGCCACATGCTGCAGTACAGATCTGCATTTTGGTCATCCAGTCTCACATGCTATCAGTCCAATTTAAAATTGCCACAGAAAAAAAATGGTTTTTTAACAGATCTGACAGGGAAGGAGTTAAATGTATAAAACATGAAGCTGTAAGTAGGCTAGGCATTTTTCACATAAGATAACTTTCTAACTTGTTGTTAGGATACAGCAAGTCAGAGCACTGCGCGATTCCTATAGCTAGTCTTAAATATATGCATATATACACACACAGAAATTGTGACTAACCAAAAGGTTTTGGTGTATTTAATTCCAAAAAGCTGTCATGAATTACAGAGAAGACAGAAACTCAGTCTGATCTGGTTTTTAAGCTAAGATTTTCTTAGTCTGATTCAACTGCTGATCTGCATTACTAATCACCACCTTTTATTGTTGAAGTACTTTTGAAACGTAATTTTTTCATTCCTTATCTATTTGCCTTGGTTTTCCATAGGAAGTGAGGCATTGCCATGATTACGATAGTCAAGTACAAGAGTCGGCAGTTTGCAGGGCAAACCACACTGGGGGATTGATCCCAGTGAAAAACACACCTTTATCAACAAACTATTTTTAACCCAAATTTGTTCTTCATTCACCACGTGGCCCCATAAGCAATCGTACAAGCTCAAGAGAGCAGGCAGCAGGTGCTTAGCTCAGCACTGCTGGCGGAAGCAAAGGTTTTAATAGCAGCATGGGTAAAAATTACCCTTGGATACACTGATTACCTCATCTTTGCTAACTTTAATATTTGAACATATTTTCACACTATGCTCTGGGTTAAAAACAGCTGGGTTTAAAAGCTGTTGCTTTTTGAACCAAGCGTTTCAACATTCAAGTAAGACTCTGAATATTGGATGCATCTGCAGAACTGCACCCAGCAGAACATATTCATAGAAGAAATAACCCCAAGTCCACATGGAAAATCCAACAACCACCAGAGGAACGCAGATATCACCATACTGAATAAGACTGCCTCTGTCCAAGCCAAAAGGATGCGACTACTCTGTCCCAAGGGTGGTTCATTAGATACCTGAAGGCAAGAAAACAATACAGCAAGTAGATGCTAATCAAATCCCAGCCCTCATTAGGCCACACCCACTCATTTCTGCAAGAAACAAACTGGTTTATGCTCTCAAATCAAAGCTATGGCTTCGGATGCATTTCTTCAACAGCAATGTCTAGTTTAGTAGCCTGGCCCCTTTCCCTACCAGTCACTTGTTCCTCCTCCATTTTATTTTTCAGCCACATCAACTACAAAACCAGATATATCAACATCTAACAGCGGACAGCAAAGATTGAAATATACAGGCTGGGACTGGGAGCTGTTCAGCCCTGATTCAGCATCACTGAGATAAAACGAGAAATCAGAAGTCATAGAATCATAGAATCGTTAGGGCTGGAAGGGACCTTCAAAGGTCATCTAGTCCAACCCCCCTGCAAGGAACAGGGATATCTCCAACTAGATCAGGTTGCTCAGGGCCTCGTCCAACCGGGCCTTGAACGTCTCCAGGGATGGAGCATCCACCACCTCTCTGGGTAACCTGTTCCAGTGTTCTACAACTCTCATAGTAAAAAATTTTTTCCTAATATCCAACCTGAATCTACCTCCCTCTATTTTAAAACCATTACCCCTTGTCCTATCATAACTGGCCCTCCTGAACAGCCTCTCCCCATCTTTCTTGTAGGCCCCCTTGAGGTACTGGAAGACCGCTATAAGGTCACCCCGGAGCCAAGTCAAGGTCAAATACTTCTGACAAAATGAACGTTAGCATTATATCCAGGATTATCCATGTAAACAGGAAGAATATGCCATCCAGCAGCATTCGTGGACCTCAATGTTCCTGTGGCATATTTCTGCAGTCCCTGCTAAGTAAAAACATTTGCTTTTATTGCTTTGTCATTTCAGCTCTGCTAAGTACCTGTAATAAAAGAAAGAGGAGTGTTCATAGAAAGAAAGAAGTCCATGCAGTGTATCAGTGTATCAGCAAGACATTCTGAGATCTTTAGAAAGCATCTTCTGAACAGTAATTAGTAGAAGAAATGACTGCTAAGGTCAGCCAAAAGTGGCATTCTTAATGCAGCCTCAAAGCAGACTGGAAACAGACTGAGGAAGATCCCTCACCCTTCAGGAGAGCACAGCCAGAGTCCTCTCAATCCAAATCTGTTACGCAAAACCGGAGGCACCAAAACCAGTGGAGGGCTAACAGTTTACATGAGTGACAAGCAACAAAACAGAGAATTTCTCTAACAACACTGAACAGTTAATACATAATTTGCATACACGTTCCACAAAACTAACCTATGTCCACTTCATCAACTTGGATGCTATACAAAAGATTTTTCTTATCTAATCCAAATGAGATGTGCTCCTCCACTGAGGAAATCACTGAGATTTGAGAGCTTAAAATGATAAACTGTCTGCAGAAATGTGGTAATAAACACAAGCTTCAAAATTTAACTTCCATTATGCGTCTCTACCTGATAATTATGCTAAAATAAAACTAAACTAAAAGCTAAAATAAAACTGTGGGAAACCAGATATTGATTTGTAATAAAATTCACTTTAATACCAATTAATTCACCTTATTGTATATTAAACAAGGAACTGTTATTACTTCTCCAGGATTTAATATGCACAGCATAATTGCATGCGACAGTGTTCTTTGAGAACAAGACACGAAGAGGAAGCTCTGCAATCTCACATGGCACTGGGCTGCAGTAAAACTGAAGTCAGAAAATTTTGAGTGAATATTATTTCTATACAAGAGCAGATGTCACTTAGGCCTTCAGTTCCACATCAGTTCCAATGGTATTTATTTTTAAAGCTATATTGTGCATGTATAAAAAGAGAGTGGATATTAAAAAAACCCTAACTTGAAGTTTAGCATGGTCCAGAAGCCACACTCGACTACTGAAGCATGACACAAAGACTCCAGAGTAAACAGAAATGTATAACACCCACGGATAAAAGTAATGGACCTGTCGGTATTTCTATCACTATTCAGAACACCAAGGCCGACAGAATATTCGCAGCTAATTTCAAAGGAAAGGTCAATCTTCCAAGCTACACATCATATTGTTTTTAAAAATAAAAAACCACACAAACCTAAAAAAGCAAAAAATCTGTACACACAGGAATACAGATATTGGGAGACTGGACAGAAAATGAAATATTATTAGAGGCAAGGAGTGGGAGTAATGTAACCTTTACGCAATCTTTTTCAGCTGTAGAAGGAAGTCTTGAAATACTTTAGCACAAAACTGAAAGCCTTTTCTCTATCTAAAAAAACTGCTATACCAAACAAGGAACTTCAATTCTAGTTTGAAGACTAACAGTTTATACCTTAAAATTTTGCAAAAATGTTAAAAATTATATGAGAGACCGAAGCACTTGGTTTGCCAGTAATTTACAAACACGCTTACAGCGTAAGTAGAATTCAAGTGTCAAGACTTTCTTAGATACTTAAGTCATAATTGCAAGGAGTAACTCCCTCCCTCTCCCACTATCTCCCTGCCTATCAATAAGATTTCCAACAAAGAGGATATAAAATATGCTTTATGGCGCACATCTACGCAATAGTGCAGTTTAAGACAACAAAATACTTTTCTGGCATACATTTTCCTATTTGAAGTCTTCCACATCTAAAATGAAAATTAAATTTTTTTCAAATTCAGGGAGATAAAAACAAAGGCTTTGGAAGCTGCCATCAGTATTCACCTTCCATGGACATCCTGACACTGATTAGCATTTCTCACTTCCAGCACAAGGAAGGACTTACCAGATGTGTCTAATTGAACTAACCCACACAGAAAAAAATTATCTTCAGAAACAGTCGTAAAACTTGGGGTTTTTGACACTTGTAAAACAGCTGTCATCGAAACTGTGTGAAGTTCACTTGTGCAATTAGCTTTTTGCTACCAATTGCAGGGTACCTTCCAACTTCAAAAACTCATTTCTAGCATCCCCATTATACATTTTCATCATTCCACAAGACTCACACTTTTACTGTCTGTCACACTCATATTTGTAGCACTAAATATATATATCTATTTTCCCTGTTCTGCTCTGACGGACTTGCTTTTAAACCTTCAGCAATGCATTTGGCTTGAAGTAACCGAGCATCAGAATTTCAAAAACAGACTAAAAGGACTGAGTAAGACAGTCTCTTCCTTGCTGTTTTCTCTCTGCATTTGTTATTTCTATTAGATGTACCATCACTTCAAATTCTTCCAGGAAACATAAGATTAATTCTAACATAAAAAACAAGAAAAATTGCTTGCAATTTTCAAGCAAAAGAAAACGTGTATGGGCACACAAATGCATATATCTATCACTTATTATAGATACACATATACTGTTAAGACATATCAATAGAAGTTACGACTGCAGCAGCTAAAGATATAAGTCTGTCAAAATAAGCAAACAACACAAACAGACTTTTCTGTCAGCTGGAAACTTGTTTTTTTCCTTACTCACCTCTTCAAAATCATCACTGACCCACAACGGGATGGGTGTTCCCCAGTACCGGTTCCTAGATATAGCCCAATCTCGTGCGTCCTTAAGCCAGTTCCCAAAACGCTTCTCCCTCACAAAATCTGGAACCCTGTGCCAAAAATAAGACAAGTATTCTTTTATCACTACTTCCACTTGAAAGAAACATAGCAAGAACAGTTATATTTTATTTCATCCACAAAACAGGTTAATTTCAGCATATTGCATGAATTGGAGCCCAATTCTATTACAGCACTGCCTACTGCAAGGCCTATAGACTCACTGCCAAAGACGTAACACCATTTCTTCTGCCTTTCTTTGATCTTCGGGTAAGCCATAGAAATTAAAAATACCATGTTTATTTTACTCCAAAATAACTCAGTAACAAATACGTGCAACATACAATACATTCATTAAGAAAGAAACAATGGCCAAAAACCCTCAGGACAGTCCAACACTGGAGGATAAATAACAACACCACTGCTTTCTCCTACTTAGAAAAAAATACCAGTTACTGATTTTGGTGCTGAATGAAATTACAAAGTTTCAAAAGCCTGGAATAATAGTATCAAAAGGCACCCTGTATTATGCATGGGCATCCAAGTGTTTGCACATCACTTTTAGACTTTGAGAATAACGAAATCTCAGGTTGATATATCCTACAAAAAGAAGTGCTTTCACTCTATCATCTCTCCTTTTAATTCTCCGATTAAAAACCAAAACACCCCATCCCAAACACAAAACCATACCAATGCTTGCTAAAAACTCATTTTGAGCGCTAATGGGCTCTGAGGGATGTTGAAGACAAATCTTCATCACACAAAAGTGCCTCAGAGCTCACAAGTTAACATCAGAACCTGACACCTACCAAGTTTCCTGGATACACTAAACAGCCTGATGGTTTGATTAGGAACCAGTTGTTTCCTCTTATGACGTAAGCTAATACTTATCTATTTATACAATGATTATACAGCAGATGAAGAAAAGCAATAGGTTTCAAGCTCAACGATACACTCCCTTCATGCCTAGAGGTGCATTTTAAAAGATCCATGTCAAATCAAACTCACAGGAAGAATAACCTTAAAACACGTGTCAAAGAAGAACAGAAGCTGTGAATGAACAGCTAACAATAATGCAAGTAACTCTAGAATTGGGTTATTGATCCAACCATGGCAAGTTTTTCTGGGCTTGTTTTTCCAGTGTAACTAGAAGGGCCCTTCCCAAAGTTTGACCTGGATTTAGAAACACAGAGCTTCTAAAGGAAGAGCAGCCAAACTACAGAAAACATACGGTCTCTTCTACTTTTTCTTTTTGAAGGTCTTGGTCCTCTAACATTTTTTTTTTTCCCCTCCGAGAAGAATGATTTTTTTAATCGCAGATCAGCCCTAAGAGTAACAAAGACAAAAGAATCCTTTAAAGGAAAAATTAAAAGAATGGATTCACATGAAACACTACGGTAGGTCTTGTCCCAGCAGCAGGAGATTTATGAAATAAGTGTGAGCATCTCTCAAAAACCCACTGATGAAAGTGAAAGCTATTGTCTTTTAAAAGTTTTGCCCATGACCATGCCATGTGGAGATCTGAAGGCTTCTCGAAGCCAATGTTGTCTCAGGTGGATAAAAACTACCGTTAAAAGACTCACTAAATATCAGCCCAAAGCTCCACAGCTTCACTAGTTATTTCTAGATTTACTTTCAGCTGCAAAGTTATCTTCTGTAACGTTTCTTAAACAAAAATGTTAATATAAAACAAATTTTAAACTAACTCAGTGACTAATTTTCACACGACATCCATATCCCCACTTTGAAATTTAGAAACCTATACAGGCTTTCGCAATCTGTTTTAGAGCAGGACTCATTACTGTTAACTTTTTGTGGTGACCTTAAGAGACCCTGTCTCAAAACACAAGTGGAAATTGTACTAAGATCATTAGCATTTGCCTAACATTCCACTAATGTGGAAAACTTCTCTTTACATCACTCCTAAACTAGTTTCCATTTTTTAGAAGTTGTTAGACACTGATTAGCTGAAATTATTAGTTCTATTTAACATAGCTAGAGGCTGAAACAATTCCCCAATGACATTAAAATGCTAAGAGTTCCGACTCCGCCGACTCAAAACATGCATGAAAGATTAATTTTATCCCCAAAGTGGACATTAACCACAAAAATGTATGTGGTGTGATCTCTTTCTCTCTCTCTCTCTGAGCTATGAAAGCATATAATTTACCTCTTCTGGTAAAATTGTCTGACCCTGCTGCCAGTTTTTAGTGGAACATAAAACACAAACCACTTCATCTACTACGGACCACATTTGCAACACTGATTTATGGCTCTTCAGAGGTGCAATATAGAAATAACACTAACAGCCATCAAATAAAATAAAAAGAACCTGTATCTCAAACACATTTTGAGCCCATCACTCAAAGAAAGCGTTACTTAAACCAATTGGTTCCCACCACCACACCGTTGCTGCCCAAAGATGCTACCAGATACAGAACAACAGATTCAGCCTTCAACTGAGAACAAGCTAGAGGAGGTATCTGCACCAGAGAACACCCTTGCCAGTCACACGGTTCTTCAAGACTGGAGCCTGTTTCTTTTATTTAGTCTCACTAGATTTAGCCGCAGACTTCTCAGCCTGACACTTCTGACTTACCTGTTGCCTACATATCATAAAGGATAAAAAAAATAAAGAGAGGGAAAAAAAAAAATATGAGAGGTACTTTGTATTGAAATATTTCACTAGGCTGGGAAGACAGAACAGAGTATTCTCAACAGTGTTGTTACTAATACCCAATCATCATGTTACAACAGCTCCAGGTTAGTGTTTCTAGAAGGATTTTTCCACTTCTTTTTAATCCTCTTCTCTTAGATATTTGCTTGGTATACTTCTCTTGTTAAATTTTAATAAAGATACTATACACCTCTGGCAGGATATTACTAGTTAAGAAAGCATTTTTTACTCTTCCATCTACACAAAGCAATGGTTTCTTAAATTTGCAAGAAGACTTTATGCAACTAAAGAGAGCGAAGGCAGCCTGAGGAATGCTGTCCTCTGTTGAATTCTGCTCCCTTTTCTTCTGTGCAGTAACTGAAGAAACTTGACCTCAACCCGAGACTACACTCTATTGTGTTTAATCTATCAGCCCACAGTCTTCCTCATAATTCCCAGTTAATTTTTCCATCTGTACTCCCAAGTATATTGCAAACTGAATTGTGACTTTGATAAGACCACGATAAAATCATGAATCACTACTGACGCTGGTCTTTAGCTTTCAGGTAATTTTGGGCTACGTGAAGCACCGCTTGCCTAAACCCAAAAGCTGACAGTCCCCTGAAAGTTACTGGCTGCACAATTTGCCAAACACTGACCTCTACACATGAAAACTGTCCTCACAGCATGGATATTTAGAAGCTTTAAAAAGAATTGGAAAAAAAAAAACCACACACACAAAAACAAAAGCAAGGCCACTCAAATATTGTTTTACAACACAAAGGTATATCAAAAAAGCCCTTTCCCATACGCTGATACGCATGCTTTTCATGTTTAATCAGGGATCTATCACAAATCCCCTTCAGCTTGGAAGCACAAATTTCAGTTTCATGCTGGTGACCACTGAATTTGCAGTTGGGTATGACAAGCAAGCCACAGCGCTACAGCCCCTTTAGAGGAACCCACTGCTGAAGGCACTGAACAAATCCAGATCTCAGAAAAGGTCAAGCTCTGGCATCAAATAGTTCCACGAAGTTGGAACTGTGGAACTGTTAGAAACATTCAGGTTTTTTTATTTTCCAACTGGCCTACGGTTTGTGTTGGTTTTGTCCTTCAAATTTCTCTGCAAAACAACTCAGATAGGATTTCATACTTCTTTCTCAAGCATTTAGCAAGGTTAGGGAGACTGCTGTCTCTGCAGGTCTTCAAGCTCTTGATTCATGCATGCAGAATAGCGTGGGATAGTAGCTATTTCTACTTTCTTGGTATCCAGGACAGTGCACTAAAACTTCAGGATGCAGACATTTCAGCAGTTGAAGAGTTCAGGGAACTGAAGTCCACAACACAAAGGAATAAATACTGATTTGTCAAATCATAAATTAGAAAGATTTTCAATGAAAGTACAGCAGTTTCAATCTGTTTGAATGCTAATTTCTATCTTGCTCTCCCAACATCAAAACATTATCTTAACAAGTTAGAGATGATGAAAATTATTCATCTGCTCCAAATTTTTATGTGATTTTTTTACTGTTTCTATTTTTGAAGCAGATTTGGGGTTTTGCTAAATTCATGCATTGCTAAGTCCTCTGCACAGTGAACTCCCACATCCTTTCTTGGTAGCTACTTATTTCCTCGATGTCTAAAATAAAAACTCAATTTGACAAGCAAAAAAGACCCCAGGAAGAGCAAACCAAATCCAATCCTTTAACGAAAATTATTAGCTTATCACAACAGAAACCATTTTCTTTGCCTTCAAAGTCTATGTACTACCCAGCATCCAAGTCACAACAAAAGTGGGCATGGATTTGAAAAATAATTTAGGGACCATCTTCAATCCTAGAACATGAGTAGGTGCACTAACAGTAAGTTACCATTGGCTGCTGATCCAGTAACTCCTCATCACCAATTAATACCTGAGGAACAGCATCAATTAGTTTGTTTTCTGACTCTTGTCTCCAGAAGAGAAATATGCAGGATGTAAAAAAAAACCCCACCACTGAATTATTATATAATCCAGAAGGCAATTTATTAAAAGGATTGAGACATCTATTCCTTTTCTGTACATGTATTTTGAAGTCTCTCTCCCATGCTCATAACACAACTGCAAATACCGAATTTCACTTATTTTTCAATTCCAAAGCTCAGATGTGCTCTGCATGACTCCGTGAGTTGGCTCACCTTGCCCTAGTCACAGGATATAGAACTCAAAGCAGTACTGTCCCTCTTTTCTGTTATCACAAATATCACTGCTGAAACAAACAGCTGTCAAATATTGCCACAGCAGAAGCCTCAGATGTTTTATCACCAATTTACCATTAAAAGCTGTTTAAGACATGACATAAAGATACACTAATCCTCTCTCACTTTTCACCATTGCCCTCATTAGCTAATGTTATTCATTACATTCTTTGAAAAACCACAGCAACTGTATGTATTGGATAAGATTTATTTCGTAATTACTAACTGAAGGAAGCTCTTAGCTTATGAATTATTTGAAAAATAGTCCCTTAAGAGTTAGATTATAAAGCTGATAAACAAAACATTATCTTAAATAGCATGAATTAGGAAATCTAATACCAGATTAGCCCTCAGCATTTGATATCTTTGGTTCTGAGAGGATGGTCCCAGATCTATCCTTTCATTTGGTGAGCTGGTAATTTTTTAAGCAACATCTGAAATCAGGAATCACTTACATGTCTGGGATGGAGAAAGCTATTCTTCCAGAACATAGCTGAGTTGTAACAGCAAACACAAAGCTGATTAAGTAGTAATCCTATGGCATTTAACTAAAAATGTATGGTTTTATTTAAATTCATAGCGTAACAGCTGTTTTTTTTTGTTTTAGGTGTAGAATTTGCTTTTCTTTTTAAATATTAATCAACCCTCAGAAGACAAAGTCTTAAATTCCATTATGTTAATTTACTCTAATAACAAGCCTCCTTCAACATACCCTCAAATTGATTTTTAATGGTTTTTAATTCAAGGAGATAAAATAAGCAACTATTCATGCCCTTCTGACACTTTAATTAGCGCCAATCTATATCGTGGACCTAATTAAACATTGGGGGAGGTGGGAAGGAGGAAAGGGGAAGAGGGAGGAAAGGTCAGCTATTTGCCAAGCATGCAGAATTTCCACTGCAGCAAACTCTTTCTCCTCCTCAACTCATGAAAGCTTATTGGGATGGAGCACAACCACATACCCCACACAAGTTCAGGTTGCCTCCACCGGTGCAAGAGAATTTTCTGCTTATATGCAGCTTACGTTTGCTAAATGAATCGTGCTTTCAATCATTCTGATATCGCAATGTTTTTCTTCACTCTTTTATCCCGGTTCCCATAGCAACAAACACTTTAGCGTGAGACTGCAATGCTGCTGCAGACTGCATCATAACCCTGCCGTCAGCAGCGCGCAGCTGCTTGACACGGCGAGATTAAGTGGAGCCGTAGCCTCCAATTTCATGACACACTCATATTAAAAAAAATCCTGGTATAACTTACTTGTATAACCCAGACACCATGCTAATTGCTATTAAAATTCTTAAATTTTATCAATGAGGGCAAAAATCCCTGCATCCTGAAGCCAGCGAGAGATGAAGCTTTCTCTTTTCTTCTTTCTGCATAGTTTCCTTTGGAATATTCTAACATTTCTAGTTCCAAAGTGCTTTTATACGGCATTACCACTTAGGATTCACTTCAGCTGATGTATACAAGTACGTCTGCATTCCTATAGCTGTGGCAGACATTCAGCCTACTGCACATGCAGCTAGATTCACCAGCTGCCCAAGAACACAGCACTGTAACTAACATTTGGAGTCTTTATTTAGTAAGCTGTTACTTGAACCAAACAACAACCTTTTGATGACCATTCGCTGAGACTGAAAAGGTACCTGCCGTATTCCTGACATAACTGGCAAACTCTGCTCACGAGGCTTTGAGAGGAAACAGTAAAATCAGGACACGGGAGAACACAAGCCATCAAAAATCAACTGGAACAAGCCTCAAAATTCACTTTTATTCCTCAACTATGTCTGATAACAGCCAGTAATAAAAACTTCTGACTTATGCTGCTCTAAATTAGACAAACACCAGGCTAACCCTGCAGCAATTTCTTTTTTCACCTCCTACAACAGGCAATGACATTGATTTGATTTTTTCCTCGGGAAATGCTGCCATCTAGTGACTGCACGTTGCTATACACGTCATATCACTACTAGAGAGAAGACCTACTTTGTATTCGTGTTTCCTGAGAAAGAAAAGCGTGACCGATTATTCAAAAACAAGAGTTACAATTGCATAATCATATTAAAGAAGGAAAAAATGGAATTCACACACACAAGATGCATTTAAAACTGTTCAGATAAAATGCATTTATTAATGCTAACAAACCAGGAAAGAAAATATCCTATTTTAATAAAAAAAGGAGGAAAACAAGGCACTCAAACTGATTTTCTCCATTATGCTACAATCCTGTTATGACTTAAAATTCTGTTGTCCCTGCTACAGACTCAGATTTCTCATCTGCACAAGAATTACAAGTTGAGTAGAACAAGCGTTAGCATTCTATTGCACATGGGCTCTACAGCCCATCTTCTGCACATCCTACCAGCCTTCGGGTTTACGGGACAAGATAGGCATAATTTGTGATTAAATCACGCCTTTGAAAAGGTGGGAGACAGTTTGCTATTCAGCAAAGGCAGCGGCTGGTCGAAGATTAGAAAGACCAAGATCAGAAACTGATCAAAAGATTCATGTGTTTGACTGACGCACATGAAAACACTTTGGGTTTAGAGCGCTCACGCAGGAACAGCAGCAAACACGTGCAAAACTCATACTTGGTAAACCAGGAAACTAACTTCGGCAAAAAGGCCCATCGGATCTGCTCTTTGTGATATTTTCATTCATCATTTAAACTGTTAAGATCTTAAAGGCAAAAAAAGGATACCTTCAACTAAGTACCTATCCATCAAGCTCTTTATTACAACGCTTGAATTTTTCAAAGCCAAGAAGATGCAAGAACAAAAGGTCTGGCTTCTTTGAAGTCCCTTGCTGTCTTCTGTCACTGCTTTCCTTCCACTGATGCTCATTTTTCCACTACAAGTGCTGTACATCTTACATAAACAATGGCAGAACTGTGCAGTAGTCTAACACTAGAAACTTGCCAACAGTTAGAAGTAAATCTTTCAGAAGTTACTGAAGTAGAACTTTAAGTGAGGGAGGTTTTTTAAAAAAATTAAAGAGTTCAAAGCTCTTATCTAAATACAAACTACACAGTCTACAGAACCTTTTTTTATCAGCCTGCAAGTACAAAAACATTACATACACTGTCAGAAGTGTGAGCTCCAACGGTTTAGAAACAGAAGTATAAATTGCACTAACCCTTTAGAATATCTTATAAATTTGTAATTTATATCAACTTTGAAGTCTGTGATGACAGGAATCAGTCCTATATTATACAACGAAATCAAAGGTGTCGTGGTTTAGGTGCTCGTCTGCGGTTACGTAGGAAATGGTCTTTCAAGAAATCATTCTACAAGATGATAGTTACAACAAACGATTAAGGCTGAAATCCAGATCACTTACACCCGGGACTCAGCTGCGGTGCTGCATCTAGCTCTCCATAACAGCATAACAGGAAACCGAGGTCTGACAGCCCTGAATGGTGCAGCAGCTGAATTCACCCCTAGATCTCAAGTATCACAGTAGTAGGTTGTCTGAATATGAGGTACCTCCCTTTTTTTTTTCTATTTAATTTAATTTTTTTAAAATAATCTCTTCTACCAGTTGTGTGGTAAAGAGAACATTCAGTAAAGGCTCTTGGCTTAAAAACTGAAACATAGACTCTTAAATACTGCTCCAACTCTGCATGTTCAGCAACATCCGGCTCAAGTTACTTCCCACCCGGATCAGAATAAGGTTGGGAGAAAGAAGAGATTTTTTTTTCATTTCTGATTTTATAAACATGCTGGAACATTACTCATGTAATCATTCTTGAATGCTATGGTTAAGTTCATTTTGAAAAATGAAGACGCAGTTGCTGACTTTAATAAATTTTGAATAGCTATGGCTTTAATCAGTAGGCTAATTAATTAAAAACCTAATTAGAAATGCAATCAGGTTCCAAAGTTTGTCCAACTATGTTAAATCTATTTCAACAAAAAGGAGTGCAGCTATTCTTAAGGGACAATATACCTATCAGTCATTTATAGGAATAAAAAAAAAGCAATGCAGTCAAACTCATTTTGCAAAGGTTAATATAGTCTGAAAAGCATTTATCCCCAATTTTCTCATTTTCAGGACATGCTGAAGCCCTAGAGAGTCCAAAAATAATTTTTTAAAAAGCTAAGTATTATTCCTGTGACACTTTCAGAGATCAAGTCCTGTCAAACGCAAAAAAATAGGTTTGGGGAAGGATGGAGTTCCAAAAACTTAAATAAATGAATATTGAAAGCACATAGCATTCTCAACATCAGCTTAAGAAGTTATACCCCAGCGAAAGCTGACATCAGTAGAGAACAGAGAAGAAAACCTTAAAAGTAATGTCTTTTGCTTCTAAAAAGCTAAATTTCACAAGGTATCTTTTTGTAACTAAAGGCATCAAGGACTCAAACTAGTAATTATAAAATCACATACTGGAAATATGTATTAATGTTATTTCATTAATCATTTAGTGATAATACATCTCTACTCATAGCCATATTCTCTACAAAAAGAATCTCAAAATCTTACAGTCATAGAGCAGTTTGGGTTGGAAGAGGCCTTAAAGACCATCTAGATCCAAATACCCTGCCGTGGGGTTGGTGCCATGACACCTTCCACTAGATAAGGCGGCTCAAAGCCTTATCCAACCCAGCCTTGAACACCGGCGTTCAAAGTGTTCACTAATTCCCACTAATGTCTGCTGGATGAGTGAAGGTCACTTAGCAGTTTCTTCTTGAAGCTTTGCTTCTCGAAAAGCAAAACTATCTCCACCATTCAAACACTTCCTTAACAGGATCTTTACATTTTTCTTATGTTCATGTGAAAATTAAGTAGGCAGGTCTACTGTCAGTCACCAAAACAGTGAAAGCATCTTGAGAAAGCTAATTAAAGCTAAGAACAAACACTTTCACCCCCTCTCCAGATTATTTTTCCCCGAAAGAAGGATCACAGTATGTTCTGTTATGGAAAACAGAAAGCAAACTTACTAATCTATAAAATCTTCTTACATATCCAGACTGGGCATGTGCTTATTAGCAAGCCAACACTGCAGCATTTTAGGTCAGTCTGTATCATGGATCACTAACTCTTCCCACGTATTTCAGTATTCACTGTGCTTGTACCACGTCACTCGTTACACAAAAGGTGCTCATGGCGAATTCAATTGCTGTAATTGTTCCCTGAAAGCTGAATCACCTTCTCTGAGACCGTTTCAGTTGCTGAGCAGAAGCACACAGTGGTGGAATCCCAACTCTCCTATGGTCCTCCTACGAAAAGACTGAACGACAACTGAAATGGCACACAGCACAACTGAGCGAGGCTGTAACCTCTGCATCTTCCCCACCTGGTCTCAACTTCCCAGGCACAAGTTAGTTATGAGAGGAGGGGAAACAAAAATATAGGTTATGGAGGTGGAGAAGATGGGGCCCTTTTGTTACTAACACACCATAAACCCATGGTTGACTCAAAATGCCTACCATCGCCAATCGTTCCCTCTTACTGCTAATTAAATAGTGTATTTAAATTACCTTAAAACTTATCTGTAAATTTCACATAAGTATTTTTCATATTCCCTATATACATATAAAGACCTAATTTTTGCCATTAGTAGAAAATTTTGATTTAAACCTCTGAAACTGAGATTTCTTACAACTCTTACACAAGCTAGGGCAGTTGGGTTAGGGTTTTTTGTAGGTGTTTTGAGGGGAAGGTGGGTTTGGGCAAGGGAGTTGTGGTTTTGTTGAGTTTTTTTTTCCACCTTCAAATGCACCTATGAAAAAGTATCAACCTCATCTGCAATAAATAGACAAAAAGGAAAAAAAAAATATCTAACAATGTTTGATTTGGAATAATAAATACCCAGAATTTAGCTGCCTAAATTCTTCTCTCTAGTGGACCCTTTTGGCAGGCTTAACTGCATGCTTCCATGCTTCTGCAGGTTCATTTTCCTTTGCAGTTTCTCTCATCCTAAATTTCTTAGGACTGTATAACATGATTTGAGGACATTTTTAATGATCCTGTAAAGTATTTCACTGTAAATTATTAGTACATATTCAACGTTACTTACCCTAGAATATATTTCTCATGGGGATTTTACACAAGCAAAGAATGCCGCCTCGACACAAGAACGGAACAGTGCACAAACATGTTCGGGCACTGGGCTGATACGCAATTAAGCGAGTTGTATCTGTTTATACCAGGAAGACTATCCCATTGCTCTACCAGTTTGAGGCACATTTGTGAAACCTGAGATAAAACACTATTTAAAACTGGTTACCAGTCTCATTCCAGTAACACTGGCTCAGAAAGACAGAATGGAAGTATGAAGTTAAATTAGCATGCTAACAGTGAAATAGGGGGTTCTGGCACACACACAACCTCAGGCAAAGAAAAAAAAAAATATATATATATGCAGAAGACATTACCAGTAGCATTGGGCATTATTCTCCAGTAGCTTCTCCACCATGTGCTCCACTCTTACAAACCAGCTTGGCACAGCTTTGTATATCAATGGAGTATCTGACCTGTAGAGGGAAGGTGACGGGGAAGGGAGTAAAACAAACAAAAACGTTTTCAGTGCTACGTTATTTATAAAATACTCTTTAAAATGTATTTTTGTGCACAACAGTCCCCTTGCCACAAACTGAATTCAATTTTCCTGAAATATTATCACAGTTACAAAGGTTGAGTTTTGTTTTGTTTTTTAAATTACACAAACTGTTACACTTGTGTGAGCTACAATTTTAAAATCAAATCCTAAAAAAAAATTGTAAAAGCCATCAAACCCAGTAATTTAAGGAACTTCAATAGCAAGAGAAATCATGAGAACATTCAAACAATGCTTGAATTTGAAATTTATGTTCCTACATAGTACAATGATATGAACTTCATTAACTATTAAAATGAGTCATATTTAAGTCTTCGACATGAGCTCATTCTGTATCATTTTTCATGTGTATATCAACCTGAAAAGCCAGAAAACATTATGCTTTGTCTTTATTATCTGCATTTAATAGAATAAAAACAAATCACAAAGATGAAGTAACAGCACCCAGGGTTAACTATGTACATGTCACATTCTAGGAGGAGAAGGAAAGAGAGATCCAAATAAACATGCAAAAGTAAGAAGTTAAAGACATCTTAATACATTCCTTACTTGAACATTCAATGAAAGTCCTACAAAACCCATATGGGATGGAAGGAGATTGAGAGCTTGGGATTGCTTAGAAACAACAACACTACAAGGTAGAGTGTACAGACTGATAAATTCTCCAAATTACCTAGTCAAATTAGTATCTCTAAGCATCTGACTGCATTGTGTCTCAACCCAGTCTCTTATTTGCCAGTTCCATAACACAACTGCTTAAGGTCTCGAGAGGTTGTTCGAATGGCATGCATCCTTCTAAAGGATCTGGTAATCAAAGAGTGGGTAAAGTCATTATAGGAGAGTTCAGACATTTCTAATCCTTCACATCCATCCTATTACTCCAACTTGAAAAAGAAGATTGAGCCCTCAGGGAAGGAATCTCTCCATGGGTACAGAGCAGCTTCAACAACACTGGGACAAGCAGCTTATTCTCCCTTAATATCAATCCACTCCACAAAATGTTTCTTAAAATACTACTTTGTGTAAGTCACTTTGCCTCAGAACTTGGAAATATACTTGCTCAACAGCAGTTGGCAAGCTAAGACCCTGAGAAACTACCATTATCTCCTACATGCAGGCATTACTGTAAACGACCCATCTTAAAAGTTTAATTCATTTTATTTATATCCATAGCAAGGCCTTGTACGAATGCACAACCTACTGGTTATTATGATGCAAATTAAAATTGCTACTGTGGAAGCACTTCCTAAAACTACACCTGCCTGACCAACAAAGAAAATCCACAGCAAAGGTTGTTCAAACCTGGAAAACTGCACTTACTTTGCACAAAGCCCACTAATAAGAAAACCATATCACTTCTCTTAATACTGTATTTCAGAAGATATTTCCTTTTAACTATGATCTATACATTTCAATCTGTATCCTTTAAAATTTAAAGTGTCTATAACCTTACAGGAAATGGCAAGAGCTCAAAGCAATAATAATGTAGTAGTGTTTTAGTTATTAAATGCAAATGCACTAAGCTAGGAAGTTCCGCTTCTCAAATTTAAGTCCTAACACCTAAAAAAGGGCATAGTTCAGTTAACTCATCACACAGCAGCAAGATGGCAGTAAAAAAATAAAGCATTCTGCAAGTTACAGGGTACTCCAGAAGTATCTTAGTTTCACTAAGCATCTTATTTCAGATGTCCTGAAGGATGATGAATTGCCATCATATATAAAATCCTGAGTTACTGGAAACAAGAAGAATAAAGCTTGATAATAACAGATTCTCACATCGCCTAAACGTATTGCAGGAAGAACGCTGGGACAATAAACCAGTACCCAACCTCTACCAGGCCTACGCAGCTGACAGATGGGGGTGATGGAAGACAAGCTTTAGTGCAGAAGTAGCTTCAGACACAAAGCATCAATGAAAAAGAGACAAGCAGGTGAAGTCATGATCATTTCCCAGGCTTTCAACCTAACACTAACTTTACAATACCTGATAACCATTCCCATTCCAAAGCACCCACAGAGCACTGTTCCCCCCTACATGAAGGTGGTAAGAAACGGGAGATGGCACAGTTGCCCTGAATATTTTCTTTCTTCTAGCTGTACTGCCAAGTAGTGTCTCGGCAGGAGATAAAACAGAACAAGGTACTGAAAAATCTGTCCAACTAGTAACATCTTACGTGTTTCTGCCCCTCATGACTGGCGAGAGGGTTAAGGAAAACCAGATTCAATTCTTTGCTGTAGAATCAAATGAAAAACACCCATTACTGGGTTGGTTTTTCCCTCAATACAACAAGACAAGGGAAAAGCCACCCACACAGACCTAAATCAGAGACTGATGCTCACAAAATTCCTGCCTCAAAATTCCTCTGTCTCAATTGAACAATATTTTGTTCCTCTGATAAATACGTCCTTTAGAATCGTATTAGAGGAATCAAAGCTCCTGAGCAAATTGCCTGTTCCTTAGCAGTGCCACAAAATTAGCATTCTCTGAAATACAATCTTTATACCTGAAAAGATGAAGATGGAAAGACCATTCTCTGTGGACACTACACACTCCCAATAATTTTCTCATACCTGTTTTGGACTGCACAGCTGCTTAAAACAAATTATTGTGATCTTATTCCTTTTCCATTTTCTCATAATTTAGGAAACAAATGATAGTCAACTGACCACATGCTATGAAAGATGCTTCTTGGCTTTGCTTTCACCGGCTTGAAAAGACAAAGCTCTGTATCTGTCAATGGCAGAGCTTCCCAATATTGCTTCCTGATAGAATGGCGGGCAGTAGCTGCAGTGGACTCCAGCTGTCATGCTAGTCACCTCCGCTGTCTTTCGGAGTTGTTAAATTGCTACCTAGACCATACAGAATCTCAAGATCTCATGTGCACAGAGTGGTTTTGACCAACGATCTCTGTCTTCAGCAATTCCAATGAAGGGGAATTCTAACTGAAAACTATTTGCTGTGTACTTACCAAGTTGTTAACTGTTTTCCTCTCTCAGATTTTAAAGTTTAGTTGAATCACAGTAACAAGAAAATGTAGAGAAGAAGCCTCATCTGACAGTATGTAAAAAAGAGGGGAAATATTTCAACATACTGAGGATTCAACAACTGCCTGGTTTCAGGGAAAAGCATGGACAGTAGCACATTAAGTAGAAGAGTCTGATTTCAAAGTTTTCTTACATTAATCAAAATAACTTATAACTATGTTCGAAGTTAAGAACTACTCTTCTACTTTTAGCATATTCCAATTATGGTTTGATTTCTGATGGCAGCAAAATGAGCTTTTCAAGTAGAATCCATTATTCTGTTCTTCCCACCAGATAATTCGTGCTAGGTGCTGCCTGCAACTTATCATCAATCAACAAAAATGTCAACAGAGTGGCAGGATTAACGATGTTCTACAGAATCAGCAGTTCTACGTTACTGGTTTGTCCCAGAAGGCCATGACTGTACATAGAATTGCTCCATAAGAAGCACATAAGCATCACTTGGTTTTGGGCTGCCGTTTTTCCAAAACTGTCCCAACTCATCAAGGACAAAACACTTGAAGAGTAATTCCCCTTCCTCCTCTAGGTAGCTCCTAGAAACAAATCAGTCATGCTATTCAAGAGCAAGTAAAGGGTGTTCTTGCTGTAGATCAAAGATAAACGCACACTCTTACAACACTTCATCTAGAAGCACTAAAGCTAGAGATAGAGAAAAGCTTTTATCACAGTTATTTCACTACTGGTGCTGTATGCATCAGATGCGACTTTAAAGGTTCAACTGATCTCAGATTAAAAAAATATCTAATTTCATAAGTTTGTCTTTACCTGTAATAAACCAGTTTAATACAATATTCCTACTAAAAGATTATTGAAGTGTCTTTTTTTTCAGTTTGACATTGTTCAACAACATATATGTACACATTTATTTATTTATGTGAGCATTTCTCAATTTTGACAATAGAATTGCAATAGCAATTGTATACCTTTAAAACCAGACAGGACACTAATAAAAATATGCTTCATTTCTAGATTAAATTTGTCCAGCCTGTACTTCTCACAACCGAATCTTCTTACGTTTGTTTCCTATAGTGAAGGGCCACGGAGCCATGCACGTGCAACCTCTGCAGAATTCCCACTCTGACAGGGAAGATTTGTGACAGGCCACTGTGCTGAACCATCTACCCGACATTCCAGAACTAATCTTCAATTTCTAGTTGACAAAAACAAACATTTCTAAGAAGTTTCCACAGATACTATAAACCTGTCAACTGCTATTTCTGATCAGAGACATAACCATTGTTTGTGAAGTCCGTTCAGGAATGGCTGAGCGGAAAAAACATATTTATGTATTACACTTACTACCCACTGCAGTGGAAAAATGCTAACTTTTATTTTAATCAACAATACAGACATTTCCACATTATAAGCAACTCAGCTCTACCAGACTCCAAATAAAGAAGTAATTTTACCAGGTTAAAAAGAAGTAACTATGATAACAGCTATAACAGAGCCGTTTTATCCAAAACATGGAAAGTTTGAACACAAACATTTAAAGACATTCTGCAATATATTTATTTGGATACAATTCAAAGGGTCCCAAAATATCCTTTTCCACCACTCAATACTTAGCTGTTTAGAGAATAAGCTTTTTTAGATTTATTAAGGTCATCTTCAAAAGGTAGTTAGCAGTACTATACGCAACAGAAGAGTAAGAAGTTCAAGCTACAAAAATATACCTGTAAAATCATAATAGAAAAATATTTTCCACACGACATTTAAATTAACTGGATTAATGGCAAAAAAAAATTTACTTGATTACTAAATCAAAATTGGAGCTCTCATAATTCAATATTCTTGATTACTTCTAGTCTTGTTAAAAAAATTAAGTAGGTCAAGGGAGGGGAAAAATGAGACAAACCTGAAGAACTACTCAGTTAGAACCCTTGACCTTAAAGCCATATGCACTTTTCTCCTTACCTCCAGCAGAAGGGATAGCTGTGCTTAAAACTGCTGCTGTGAATCAGTCTGCCTTTCTCTTTCAGTAATTTAATAATGTTCTTATCTGCATCCTAAAAAGATAGAACAAAAAAAATTCCTTGGAATACAAACTTCACTACTTCAGTAAGCTACTACAGGATTTGTCTTCAAAACCCAAATTAAGAAAATCGCTACAAATAACCCAGTATTTACATGCACCAAAAAAATCCCAAAAGCTTCTATATAGTTTATGCATTTACTGCAGAGGCACTGTAAAACACTAAATTTGGAAAGTTATTTGCTCTCCAAATCCTGGTATACAGCATCAGTCTCTTTCTGCCTTCAAGTCTGTTTCCACATACACACAAACTGTATACAAATTCAAATTTTCTGTCAGACTAATACAAGCCAGAACTCATATTATTTAATATCTTAAATCTTTTATTGAGCCTTCTGATTCTGTGGCAGGAAGCCACATAGTGCTTCTTACCTAATATTTAGCCTTCATTACAACTCATTTCTCTAATTTGGCTACAGTTACATTCGTTGAAAAATCTTTTATAATACTTTACTAACTAAACAGGATTTACATTCTAAGCTGGAAGTGAAAGTTAAATATTAATAATCAAAGACAATCTACTGAGCAATCAAGTGTCAACATGACATTAAGAAAGGAAAAACAATACACAAAGATTTATGTTACAGCCAACTTCATAAGTGAAAAATTCAGCATTTTAAGAATATTTTCCAAGAGCCTTACCAATTTGTTTTCTTAGCACATGGAATTAAAGAGGCACTCCTTTCTATAGATTTGTGTCTTTAGCCATCTGGAGTTCCCGTGGGTTCCTTTCACATGGATTCTCTTGCCTGTATTGGCAAGTGAATTCACATTGCAACACATCCCACAAGCGGGGAAAATGACTGGATTTCTCTCCTCTAACAAGTCGTGTTGCACTAACAGGCTGGTATAACCTTAAGGACGACATCTGTGAATTCAGGAGTCATCCAGAGGTAAGGAGGCCTCTGCACACTTGCTTAGAGGCAGCTTGCATAACATTTCCATAAGAAACAAGGCAAAAGTGCTTGTAAGAAAAACAACCTAAAACAAGCCTTTCTGCAGGAGACGCAAAGAGGAGCTGCTCCTCTTCCCTTCCATTATTAGATACACAGTATTACTTACGTTTCAAAGTCTCTTTATTTTTCAGACATTGTAATAAAAAAATTGCAACATTGTTGCAAATGTTAAAACACACTTTTCTTTTTCCAGCTACCAAAAGACACATTGAAGACAAAGCCATTTAGGTCAAGAAAAGAACTTCTGCCATATATAAAATTTACCTTGAATAGAGTAGTAATTTACTTTCTCCACGACCACTAACCTTCACATACTGTCCAGTAAAATCAGTCACTTCTGCTGTGAAGCGGCCTGACGCGTCGACAGGACAAACGGGCACAGAATCTTTCTGAATAATATTAAAATCCATGCAGACCCTGTAATCATCCTGCAAAAAAGACAAGTGCCAAGTTACAGAAATACAACATACTTGTTAAAATATCCATCCCTGGAAAAGGAAATTAAATATTAAATAGAAAATGTGATATATGGACAAGAACAGCAAAACACCAGCCTTCACTAATCGCAAATATGTGTAGGAAAATATGTGTTTTACAGGATCGTACTTTTATTTATCACAGAAATGATGGTATCTTCAGAATAGGTGTTTTCTCTTACCTAGTAGGGGGGATATGAGCATGGGCTTCTGTGCATACACATATACACACACATTTTATGTGGGTCCATACACACACGTAGTCAACAGCCCCAGGCTGGTATTGCACAGCAAACGAACTGACAACCACTATGCCAGGCTGTTGTACCAGCCAGAGACTTGTACCTGTTTAACACACAAGTCTGCACAGCATTTTTCAGTAGGCAGAGTGTTTTAATCTAATTCCAGAACTCCACACAAGAAATCTCATTTTCTGAGTGTTTTAATGATCTAAAACCGTCAAATCTGTTTCTCAATCTTTGTTGGCCCTTAGGCAACGCTACTGACCAAGCACCACACATGGACATCAGAGTTTATTTTGCTGGCCAGCCTCCTTTTAAATTTTTAATTTCCTGTAGCAGTAAAGGGGGGACAGGCAGAACTTAAGGAAAATAGGGTCAGTTCAGACTTTTAATGAACATAATTAAACAATGGTATCATAAAAAAAGAGCAAAAGAAAATTATTACACAAATAGGAAAATTCAGATTTTAATTTCAAGTCTGAAGTCAAAGTAAGTCCATATCTTCACCAATTATCACTCCAGATGACCAACTTTCTTGCCCTAAGGCAAGAGATTGCAAGAGAAAGCAAGAGAAAATGAGATTTCTTGTGTGGAGTTCTGGAATTAGATTAAAACACTCTGCCTACTGAAAAATGCTGTGCAGACTTGTGTGTTAAACAGGTACAAGTCTCTGGCTGGTACAACAGCCTGGCATAGTGGTTGTCAGTTCGTTTGCTGTGCAATACCAGCCTGGGGCTGTTGACTACGTGTGTGTATGGACCCACATAAAATGTGTGTGTATACGTGTATTCTTGCCCTAAGGCAAGAGAACATTACTGAGGGTGGAAGGGGAACAAAGAAGGGGACAGTTGCAGATTAGTCGCTCTCAGTACACTCAGAGAATCATCCCATTTTCCTCAAAGAGCAAGACCCTGTCTAAGTCTGCACCAAGTCAGGTTGCTTTTTGAGTCGTAGTGGTTCCTGCCTTGCTGCTCTGATGAAACAGGGGAAGCCATAGACTTCAGGGATCAAAAACTGCTGTGTAGTGTGAAACAGAATCTGCAGCGACCCTGCCCACCAAAACTGGCAGCAGTTGAACTGTTACCCTCCTCTGTGCTTAGAGTTCATCCACCTTTCGTGAAACAAGCACACAGCAGCTATTTCATAGGAGTTGCACTCTAAAGCAATTTGTCCGCCTTGATCAAGGAGACCACACCAGAAGACAGCGTGTAAATAAGCAAGTGCTCCATAGCTAGCTGAATTTTCCTTTCCTAGATATAAACAATACTGGCGAGCCAACTTTGGAGCGACTGAGCAGGGTTTCCAGGTCCTTTCTGTGGTCCTTGACCTGTACCTCCAACCCTACCCACTAGACCCTGTAGCTACCAGCTCCCTCAAGCCAGATCTGGCAGATGTTGCCTGTTGATCCAGATTGTATATTTTACAACGATGAAACTCTTCCACAGCGACAGTGAAGTTGGCTACTTCACGTACCAAGGCATCACACGTAGAAATGAAAAACCACTTCAGCTACAGCACTCATTTACTCTAGACCTTAGTCTCGTTCCACTCTCCAGCAGCTGCAGACAGACATCGCGATTATTCAGCCTCCACTTGCTCAACCAGCTTCTTCAGTCAATAGATTAACTGAGATAAGCCCATTCTCAGTTGACCTTTCATCAGCTATTATTGCTGAGATACAGCAAGCAGACTGCAGTGTTTAAAATGTAGGCCAGATGACAGAACTAACGTCAACCCCGATTTGGCACCGAATTGTAAAAGGCTTTGAAGAAGCAGCCAGTGAAGACTACAAAGCTTGGCACGCTGACAACCTATCTAAAACATAATAACAAACCTTCCACTTCACAGGACCAAGGTCAAGAGGTGGTTCAGTTCGATTTGCATCGCTGATGCAGCCATGAAATATAAAGAGCTCAGCTATTTTTGTTTTCTACAGTTAGTTCTTTTCTTTTGAAGAGCTCAAACTTGAACGTAAAAGCTTTCCAGACTGACCTGCCATTTGATTTAATGAAGATTTGCTCCAGTAACCACAACCCAAGAATATATTCAGGCACATACAGAAATCCACAAACACTAAGCTCTACTGGAAAGCTAAGACAAATTGCAATTCTTTCCAGGAGAGAAATCATAGTGCTCACTCTTCTACCTCTACCACGATTAGATCTCTCAAAAGATTACCAAAAAATTAAAAAACAAGCACAAAAAGAACGAAGCAGAAGATATCAAATAGCTCATTAATGCTAATTCAATGTTTTCCTATCCAAAAGTTTAAAAACAATGCCCAAAAAAAACCAACAAAAACATCAAGTCAAAAGGTTCACCTTCAACACCTCTTAACAAAAATCAAGTACGCTTTTGCAATTTACTGAAAAGAAAGTGCAACAGCAAGATGTCCAAGAAACTCCTGTGACTCTGTCTGAGCAGGCACTGAAAGTACAGGGCTTGTAGGCAAATTAAAATGTTACTGAAGCTTTTTAGGTTGACTGTAGGTATATCTACATATGATGAAGTGCCTGAGCAGCTGAATTTTAGTGTCATGTTAATCTGGAGGTATAATGAGTTTACAGAGTTTTTATTACAGGTTTGTCTTGTTCTGGGAGCTTTCATTTTGATTTCTTTTGAACTGAAATAACAGAGTGCTCTGATATTGTGTGGCAGCTTGTATTTGGCAAAAGCATCACACAACAATGAAATTAGAAATCCTGGAACTAAATGAAGGTGAATTTTTACTTTAAGTTTTGTTGGAGAAGGATACATTTCTAAGCTATCAGCAATACAGAATATGTATCAGTAACTAGAATTAAAAAAAAAAAAAACACCACCAAACAACAACAATTTACTTTCCACCCCTATTTATCAAAGAGATTTACATATATTGACATGAGATATGACACTTTCTGTGAAGGACTGTGCTCCTTTTCATCTCTTCTGACCTCCTGCTCCACTTAATCCTTTCCTCTTTCCTATTCACCTTCAACACAACAGTAAAGGAATTTGCAGAGAAGCCAAATAATTAGGAAGACAGTCATGCCTACCATCATGAGTTATCTCCCTTCTTTCATCTAAGCACGTAAACATTTAATGCCAACACATGTAACACTCAGTATTCTACAGAGCCTACTGTACAATGATGAGTTGCTGAACCTAAACCAGAACACATTCTGAACAAAAATTATCAGAGGGCTGTCAAAAGTGAGCTACCTGCACCCCAAAAGAAAAAGGTAGCAGCATTACGTGCAACATACGCAATGCAATTTCCATCTGAAGGTAGCACATTCAGTTGACTCAGGTCTATGCATCATGCATCATAAATAAAGCCAAGCTGCTCCTTAGCTAACAAGTGCCAAGTTTTGTTTGTGATGCTAGTTTTCCTCACACAAATATTTTATGCATGTTTTTTTCTTAGCAATGCATTTAACTGACACTCTCATGATGTTGTGGGGTTTTTTTTCGGGTTTTTGTTTGGTTGTTGTTTTTTTTTCCTTTAAATGGTTTTAAAGATAATTGCTGACTTCCCAGGAAAGAGAAACAACAGATTTCTTTTTACTCTGTGTTTACACAAATCTTTGTGGACTTATAACAAAACCAAATAAAAGAGAGCACATAATCCTTGCTCTACCCGGCCAGACACACTTTCCAACAACTAAACTGTATTGTGCAAGTAGACAACAAACCAACACAGCAACCAACAGAAAGTTTCTTCCACAGCTCCTTCTCTATTAGCAGCCTGTTCACTTCCTCTACTCCATCTCCTACAGCAAGAGCTCCTGCCTCAAAACCAAGTCTGCTCCCTCACCCCTCAGTCAAGTCCTTCAACATTTAGCTCTAGGGGAATATCTGAGGTGCAAGTAGTGGGACAGGCTTTAGACTCCTTAAGACACCTTACCAGTCACCATTGATTTCTTTATTAACTAATAACATACAGCCCAGTCTGATTCTCTTTATTCACAGCTGTATAAAGCTGGGACATCTTTTCACATAAATGCTCATCTTGACAACGGAAACACCACCACAATGGATGCATCCCTCAGAAAAATGCAGGAAAAAAAAGCCAGAAAAGGATGGGATGTTTCACAGGAATACAAAGAGGCCTATTACTAATGCCAACACTTTCTGAAAATTGTGATAGAGCTTGAGGTCAAGGGATTGCTAATTGCTGGGCATTGGCAGCTCGATTGCAAGTTTTTTGAGGGCATCTATGGATAACAGCTGAAGACAGGACACTATACAAAAAGGACAATGAGTTTAAACTACTGCCTTTAATTCATGTGTTTAAAAACTGAAGTGATGAAACCCGTGAAAAATTATCCCTCTTAATCTTCAGAAGAATAGACTAAGGGAAAGGATAATAAAGACAAAAAAAAAATAGTGTGCAACAAAATCCTTTTACAGTGAGGGGTAAAGTCTCAGTACAAAAGCAGTCAAAGCACTTTTCCTTCTCTAAAAGCCCAATGAGTAATGAAATTGAAATGCTGAAGAGGGGCGGTGTGCCCGGCAGAACTGCTGCTGCCATTCAAAGTCATCATTTCTCAAAGCCAGTTTCGATTATCAGTGCAACAGATCATTTCTTCTCGAAACTGTAAATTTAGACTTTGAGAAAATCTAAGATCAGTGGCACACAGAAGATACAGTGATGAGTTCACTTGACATACCACAGCAATAGCCAAACTAAGGGACACCTAAAGTCTCCAGTCTAGCACACAAAGAGCACTAGTGAGTGCAAGAACTCATTAGAATACAATGCTACATTGTATTCTCTATATTTGTAAGTAGCAAATGGGAGTATTTCTATCCTAGTCACTCTGACAGTCCCCAGGAGCTGGAAAGCCAAGCAGTGTACATTGGAACAAAATGAACGTAACAGATGTGGTTCATACTCACAGCACCAAAATAGGGGGCCTGATGTACAACACCTGTGCCTTCTTCCTCCTTCACGTAACTGTCTACTACCACAGCAAAGGCACCTTTATCTTTGCACTGCAACACAAATACATGTTTTTCAGATACATATAGATTAACACCAAATTCTTAACAACATAGACGAGACACTAGCCACCTGCATCAAAAGTAAGCGACAAAGTAAAATGTGACATTCCTAAGATTATTTAATCATTTCCCATAGCTAAGACACCCAGGTGGTATACTTCATTGAAACAGTGTGAAATGCAATTAAATCCAAGACTTCTCCAGAAGGTCTCATAGTCAATTACTCTTCAAACCACAGATCTTCACACAGGTCTGTGCTTAACAGACCACAAATCAATACACTCCTCCAAGCGAGGATACAACCAAGAAAGCTACAGGGATTCTATACAGAGAAGTCTTCTCGCACCTCTGTATGTTGAATTTACCATCTGATTCTGAAAAAAGATGTTTGCTTTTATAGTAATATATTTTCTTTATTTCCTCCAGAGAATGAGAAGATGGTAAGAATCAAGGGGGGGGGGGGGGGGGGGGGGAAGGAAAAAATTGCCAAGAAAAGATCTGACAATTTGCAGTGTGTTCAGTATGTAGATAATGAAAAATAAAGAGCTGTTTTGTATTTCTTAATACAGAAGTAATTAAAAAAAAAAATCACTGCAGTCACAGCTGAACCAAATATATTACACAATATTAGGTTTGGCTTGTTCTGAAGAGGGATATCTCAAGATAAGACACCCATTCTTAAAAAAGCAGTAGATGCCCATCTGCTCCTTAGAAGTACAGCAGAACTCAAAAAAATATATCCGTTCCAAACGTTTACACCTGCAGTCCTGTTTTTTAAATTCAGCTGTGTTGGACCTTTCTCGAGAAATAACAGGTCCTGCTCCCTACAAAGGTTTCCTCACCTTTGCTGACTTCAGCACACGCTTCAGAACAGATGGTAGTCACAAATGACCCAATCCCTCACATGAGGTAACAGCTGCTTGTCCAGCAGTACTGTAATCCACTTCAACTCTTTGAAAAATTTAATCAGAATTATTTTCTTTTAAACATACAAATTCTCTACTCCCTTTCTTATTGCTATACATTCCATTACCATCTGTGGTGCTATTAACTACACTAGACTTACTCAGTGCTCTCATGCTGCACAGGTGGACAACCATAAATTCCAGATGTATCAGTAGTTATTTTAGCAAAAGCTTTTAACTCTTCAGTTAAAAACACTGATTGCAGGTAACAATCAAACATGTAGAGTCATTCTCTTATGAATACAAAATTTGTGGACTTAATAGGCAGACGACAGAAGCTCTCCAGATGAAAAGTTAAGAGAACATTGCCTATTTATTCACGCGTATTGGAAGTTTCTCCGCAATCTGAAGTCAAACTACTATTTATCACTGAGTTCTTACTCTGGCTGTATTTGAAACTTGAGGAAAAAAATACAGAAAAAAGTCAACTTTCTGTTTTTCAACCTTTCACTAGGATTTTGAACTACTATAAAACAACATGGGGTTTATTACTAGGACAGAAGATTTTTATAACATGAACAAGGAATACTGAGCATGGTTTTTACTTTTGTCTTTGTATCCTGTATAAAACACCAAAAACTTGCTCATCTTACCTGAATAAAATAATCAAAGAGTGGTTTATATTTCTTGCCTTTAAGAGCAATGCCAGGAAACCTGAGGATAAAGATTTACATGAACACAAATTAACAACTTGAAATTGCTTTTTATTTTTTATTATTTCCTTTTTGCCCACCCCTAACAGAATTGGACTTTATAAGGTGAGGAAAAGAGTATTTTCTCAGTAGTTTGCTTCCCATTTCTACATCTCTTCGGCAATTCGGACTTGGACAAAAACTGGAGCGTGTCTTAATTTAATTTATCTCTGCTAACAGTCAATAGGTACGCTTGTACCTGATGGTCTTTCAGTAAGGAATCACTGAAAATTAATGTAGGAACAAAGCATTAATAACAATCTACTTCTGGTAAAGCTGGGCAAGGAGCTTATAGATAAAATTTCCATTTCATATTCATAAAAAAGTCCTGTAGCTCAGCATGTTCAACAGAACTAAAGCCTTGATCCAAGCCACCTAGAAGTTACATGCACAGCAGATTCTGATACAGGGTACTGCAGCATTTAAAAGCTTGGATGCCTCATTCCTTATTCAAAAACTAGGGATCCAAGCTCTCCATGGGCATCTGAGAGAAATATCTAAACACAGACAGGACTGAACCAACTGAGGAACCAACTGAGCCAGGCAAGAACTGTAAGACAAAGAGCCTGTAGATCTGGCTCTCTTCAGACTTCTGATCACAGTCAAAGACGGTGATTAAGTTGAGATTCACTGATCAGAACTTTCCTGAAAGCACTTAAATCTTCCATTTCAGAAAAAAGTCTAGTTATAATACAACTTCATTTAATAGATGCAATACCTCTCTGAATGTGCCACAGCTGTGGTCTTTCCCTACACTCTTCTTGATCCACTCTTCCAAAACAATGGTCAAACCATAATACATTTGACTACTTCAAAGCGGGGAACTCTTCAAAGCTGTTCTGTTGCACAAAAAGGAACTCAAGCAGTATTTAATACCAAGTTACAGAGCATGACGACTCAGCCCAGCATATATAATATCCACTAGGAAAAGGGGAGACTTCTATTTTAAGCCACAGCTTCGTGAACGGTTTACATATTTTATATTATAAACAACCTTAGGAATGTTTGAGGTGCTTAATCGGAATCAGACAAGAGAAAAGCATCTCAGTGCTCAGCCACACAGATGTGGGAATGCTCAGACACAGAACACGAAGCCCTAGAACTGGCTTAAAAAAAAAGTAGTTAAATTCTTATTTAAAGCAAGTAAGTGAGAGCTAGGGTTGCAGATCACAATCCTGATTTTCTCTTTTGATATCTGAAGTACTTTGTTTATCAAAGTCCTGAACTTCAGGCTGAAGGTGTACACAGTTCTGCCTTCTTACTGTCATTGTAGTAACAGACTCGTTTAAAATCATTATAGTAATCCTTCACTCTCAAGAGACCAGAAGTCTCTTTTCTGGATTCCTTACAATCCAAAAAGAGACAACAGTGGAAAATAGTGTAAAGAAATTAAGTGTTTAATATGCAAATAGACTGAAATGTAATACAAAGGGAAGAAAATGCTCATCAATCATTTCATATCTACCACTGCTAACTAAAACAAAAGCCACTCGATGGCCAGAAGTAGGGTAATAGACCAAGATCAATCAATTTGTGCAAAGCAGCAGAGTCTTCTGATAAAGATGGTAGCCATCTCATCAGTGAAAACACAGAACTAGAATTCCTATTTGCTCTCACGCAAAAACCCATCATCTTAATCTGGGAGGAAAAGGGAGAGAAAAGTCAGGTGTGGGGAGGGTGAAGGAGTAAAGGCTGAGTACTCAGGAATGTCAGAGTATTCAAATACAGAAAATTTTCAGTAGGATCATTCCTTGACCTCAGTCTGCCACCTGGTATAGAACAAGTGTCATGAATTTCTCCCTCAAGGGCCTAACTGCCAGAGAATACACGAGTGATCTAAAGAAAGAAGTGAAGAGTAGAAATAAGAAAGATAATTTCCATCAACTTACATAATCATAGATCTAAATCTTTAAAAGATCCATTCAACTATCAGCTACCTCTTAATTGTCTCCCATTTCACATTTGAGACGAATAATTTATTACATAACATAAAAATTGGGAGTATGACCAAAAAAAAGTCAACTTGAGAAGACTATAGCACTAATGCAGAAAGAAAAAAACCCCACACCTCTCTGCAAGGAGAATAAAAATTGCTAGCAGCCTTATGTATGGGGGGAAAAAAAAAAAAAAAGAAAAATTAGGGGGGAAAAAAAATTAGAAGTACAACTAGCCAGGGACATAAGCAAAGACAATCAAAACCTGTGAACGATTGT
This sequence comes from Tauraco erythrolophus, assembly GCF_009769465.1. Taxonomy (NCBI): domain Eukaryota; kingdom Metazoa; phylum Chordata; class Aves; order Musophagiformes; family Musophagidae; genus Tauraco; species Tauraco erythrolophus. The sequence goes on along the minus strand of NC_141476.1, from coordinate 19,991,241 downwards.
CTTAAAGAGTAGGTACTTTAGAGTTCTGAAGAAAACACCACACCAAAAAAAGGCTGAAACGTTCAGGGCATTCCTTGATACAGAATGACTGCAACCAGATTGAAATTAAATTTGTAGTATTTCCATTAAAAGAAGAATTTGGAACCTAAAAGACAATACATCTACCTTGCTTTTTTTTTTTAAGTCTAAAGAAAACGCATCAGAAAATATTTAAGAAAATAGAGTGGGCTTGGTAGAAGGCTTCGTTTTTAGACACACTGAAGAGGTTTCAAAAGACTGGAAAGGAACACGGTACCTATACTTCAAGAGAGAAACAGAGTCCTGAGGGACCTAAAAACCAGTCAGACTAGCATAACAGCCTGACTCAACTGTAAGAGATTGAAGAGGTTTTTAAAAGTGAAGTGCTAAAGAACACACAATAGGAATTTGTCAAGAGTAAGTCCCACCAAGCCAAATTACTTCTTTTTCAGCAGACTAACTAGCTTAGCAAGATTTAAGTCCTAAGGTTAGTAAGACTTTTGACACTTGGACACATCATTCTGACACACAAAATATTTTACCTGGATGACTGTACGTTTACATGGACACACAACCACTTCAAGAAAAAAGTCATTGTTAAGTCAGTATCAGACCGAAAGAAAATTTTCAGTGGTATCCTGACAGAGACTATCTGACACTACTTAATGGTTTTACTGACTCTGAAGGGAGGAAGAGAGTCTGGAGATGAGAACTTCTGTCAATCCTGAAGAACGAGAGCATCTGAATATCATCTTTATAAATGGAATATCAGCTGAAATTGCTACAGAGTAAGTGATAAATGAAGAGAATTCAGCTGGGGGTAGGAGAAGAAATCAATGCAGAAATACAAAATAAGAATTACTCAGTTGTCATAGTATGAGGCAAATTAGACAACATCTTAAGCAAATGTTGCAGCACTATCTTTCCCTAATCCAACGACTACATAAAATTGCTTAGTTAAAATAAGACGTAAAAAACATTTTTAAAAAAGGAGGATATATGTAAAGCTTTCAACTGCTTGTTAAAAAAACCCTTAAAAATAAAAGTAACTGATGTCAGTAAAGGGTTGTTATGCTCAAAAAATTTTCTAGTCTTTGATTTTTATTGTAGTTTTGTGTTGTGTGGGTTGGTTTTTTTTTTGCTGGGGTTTTCTGTTTGTGTGTTGGGGTTTGGTTGGTTTTTTACTCACCACACAGGACTGAATAAAGTGAGCAAATAAATACCTGTTGCATTTTACGTCTTTAACAGGTTGATGTTTTATACAAAAGATTCAAAAGAAGTCAAGCTATTTCATCTGAGAGCTACAGAATTTAATACCTGCATTCCCTATCCAGTCTGACTTTAATATTAAAGAATTCATATTTTTTCCACTGAACCAAGATATATAAAAGCAGGCTTGAGAAAGCACTAACTGCGTAACTTAGGCAGACCAAACTAGGGAAGCAATAGCTTAGCTTGTTAAAGACAATGGTTTTACCTTTGCCCATTTCCCTTTAAACATTTACATAATGTTTAGAAAGCGTTGAGCATTTTGACAATCTCTAGGGTTTTTTTGAGATCTTTAAATTAAATTACTGTCTTTCTAGGACAAGACATAGGAAAAGGAAGGCCTAAGGAACCTTTTTTTACCCACCACAATACAATGATCTAACGAAACTTTCATTCTATTCATAGCTTCAAGACCAATTTGTTCCAGTAAATTTAAATGTCTTTTATAGATTTTTTGCAAGATAAACACACATGCAGGGAAACTCATCTCTAGATAACTGCAAACTCCAACTTCTTGAAACATTGAACTTCTGCCCCATAAAAATACTAGAAGGTAACAAGTGTGTAATCATTTATGTACTTGCCTGTCAAGTATCTCATATTCACTGTCAGATTTGTACAGTGCTATCAGCCTGGATTCCATCAAAATGTAAATCTTTCCTGTGGAATTATCTAGAATATAAAATAAAACAAAAAGTTTCATAAATCTCAATTTAATACCCTCACTTGCACCATTACAAAACCTTTCCATTTATGCAAGATAGTATCACATGAGCTATAAAACTGCCCAGAATAATCCCGCTGATCGACCGCTAGTTTCCAGCTACTTCTTCCCCATACAGTCATCACTCAATGGACACTTTTCAAAAGTAAAGTTTAAACAAAAATCACAGGATGAAATCCAATCCACTGACCTTCAGTGGGTTTTTTTAGAGAGGCAAAAATACCCTACCTTATCATTGTGTCAAAGAAAAGCAACTGAAAAGTTTCAGTATATGTAACTGAAACAGAAGGAAACAATTGGAAGATGGAAAATTACTACATAAAATCAGTATTATTAAGTCGACATTAGAGGTAATGATTGCACTTTATTGGTGCCTTTCTGCGATTTACTATTCCAATCAATTTTATTCTTGGATTTCTTTTTAAAGGAAGCAAATATAAATAAAAAGTGAAACTATTATCCTACCAACTTAGTCAGGATCACTACCCCACCAGCAGTCTGTACGTCAAAAACAAACTCAACAACTCAGCATCTCAGGCAGATGTAGGTGCTATTTCTGAAAGTACTCACTAACTCTTTTTGAGATGACCAAATTTATATTAAAATCTTTGAAGACTGAAACATACTTAGTTCTCTCTTAAAATAAAGAAAGCTCAAACACCTGGCATTCATTGTAAAGAGCTTCTGCAATTTCTCATGTTTAACATCACCTTAGGCACACATCAGATTCATGTGGTTATGTTGGAACTGGAAATCATACCTTTGGCACTTTTTTTACTCCAGATTAAATGCCATCATTAACTTTAATATCTCCTCCCCCTCCCCCTTATTTTTTTTTTTAAAAAAGGACACTGAGAAGTCAGAAAAGGTGAGCAGCTTGGGAGAACCTGAGAACAGCAATACAAGAAGTACTTTCATACAAATTCTTGCTTACTTTTTTATTTAAATTAAAAAAAAAAAAGAGTTTTTTAGATGAAGATATAATTAATGACAACTGCATTTCGAGGATAAATAAATTCCTCTCCTAAGCAAAAAGGAAGACACATCATAACATACTCCATTGCCAATTGAAAAAAAAAACCACAGAACTGCAAAACCTGGAAAACTACTTGAAGCAGTAACAAGAAAAGCAACAGCCTATATTTTTTAGGCACCCTACATGGTCTGTTGCATGCAATTCCTGAAGTGCTGGGTCCTCCATGAAAAAAATTACCTCACAGAACAACTTGTTTAGCCAGGCACAACCAACCGGTCCACGAGTAAGCCAAGGCACTTGGTCACATGTACTCTTAGACTGGAAACCACAGCACCCACCTTGCCTTACGTCTGTGCCAAAAACAACACTTCAGCCAGGTCGAGACTCGCATGTGACATCCTGGGGCTGTTACAGGTTAACAGTACAGAGATGTTCAGTTACTGCAACTTTGCTGTCATGTAGCAGTAACTTGTTCATGAGTCTGGACCCCAAGAAAGGAGGGAACAAAAAAAAGCTGGGGACGCCCAGACACACTTCCCTGTCTCAAATATAGTGTGACTTTAAGAAGATAGATAAAACATTTGCTCTTGTTCTTTATTTCATCTATCAATATTTCTTAGGGAACAGTTCTCACGATGCATGTAAAATAAAAAGAGCACAGTGGTTAGAAATCATCAGCCACACAGGAAGTAAATCTCATCCTTCAGAATAACACTGATACAACTTCAGCAAAGTGCTATAAATTCAGCATAAAACAGTCTATCATACAAAATACAAGTATATATTCACAGGCACTCAAGAATGAAGTGTTCATTTTATGTCACCTTCAGTTAACACTTGCCTCTCAGTTTTACATATTGCAATTCTGGATTAACGCAGAGGGCCAAATTACTAGGCAAGGTCCAAGGAGTAGTGGTCCAAGCAACAAGAGAAACACTTGTATCTTCATCCAGTGGGAAACTCACAATCACTGAAGGATCTTGAACATCCTTAAAAACAAGATAAAGTCAAAGAGGGGAGAAAAGAGACAGTGGGGAAAAAAAATGTTTTACTGCACGTATCAGTGAGAAAATACAAATTTAAGTAGTAATCACTATTACTGCCATCTACCAAAACCTATCTTGCAACTTGCAGCTATCTCTTAATAAGAAGCTGTTTTTATTAAAAAGGGAAAAAAGTCTGAGGTACTTAAAAACTAAGAGTAAGTCAATATTTTAGAGTAAAAAAATCTCAGAAGACGACCTTTGTCAGCTCCTCTGTAAAATCATCCTTCAAATGAGCCAAAAGAACCTCCTGAAAACAACTTTTTCTTTCAGATAAGTACAATCCTATTCAGTCATTTCACATTCCACATATTATGAAAAGCAGATTGAAAAAGCAAGTCTAATCCTGCAAATGTGTAATTTTCACTATTAATTTTAAATGCCAATCAAAAACAGGAACCGTGCACACAGACCCCAAACACACAAATAGGTCCAATCCCCTCACCACGTCTAGCGCAAGGCTCTCTGGTTTCCACCAGCATCACGGAACAGTTAACAGCATCATGGGACAGGCAGCTATTTATGTCAGAGCTAAGGGCTGCTCCAGAGGGAATTTTCTGTGAACATCTGGTGCAGTCAACAGTAAAACATAAATATTACATAACTCTGGAACCGCACTCGATGCCAAGCAAAGATCGAGCCATCAGTACAGTTCTGTCTCTACCAGTTGTCAGACAACACTGTAGGCTATTCACTTGTTGACCAGGTAGATCAAAACCAACTGGAAAGCCATAAAAAAATAACACCCAGACTGCCAAGTAACAGCATTGTATAATGTTTTATCTGTTCACAAAGTTATGCCTGCTTCCATCTGAAGACACCCCTTCTTCAGTTACACGTAATACAAGCTGCTGACATGGTTTACTCAAGTGTACACTAGACACTTAAGTCACTTTCTAACCTTGCTTCGTGTGTCCTGTTTCTCATGATTTGTGTCCTGATTCTCACAGGATCGATACACAGAAGCCAAAGTCTGCTTTCCACGGTGAGAAAGACAACAGCTGCCTTACATACAAAAATGACAGGTCTCACCAAGAATAAATCATGTCAGCTTATGGACCCTCAACATTTCAGGCTTCAAAATATCACCTCTAGCAGACAAAAAAGAAGATGATTTTTGCATGAAGTGGCAGAGTAGCACACCCTGTACACACACTCTACTGGTTCTAGGGTAAGAAATAGCATCTAAATAGTTCATTAAGACTCAAGAAGAGAAGAAAGCTTTGCTCTATGGAAAAGTGACACACACACAAAAAAAACCCACATCCCAAAATAGTCTTTGTTCTAAAGAAAGCTCATTAATCTGACTCTATATGAAATGTCAATTGATAAGTACGAGCAAAGTAATTATTTCAGTTGTCAGACAGTCACAAATATCAAGGTATCTTTACAGGTCTCACTTTCTTAAATCACAAAACCTTTATTCTTCAGTATGGTCAAATATCCCTCAGCAACATGGAAAGCTCCAGTATCTGTGGACTGCATTGTACTACAGTCTATTTAAACGTTTGTTTTAAAACCACTATTTTTGGCCAGAAAATCAGCCTTTTTCAGGCAAGATGTAAAAAAGACTAGATGTACAATTTGTGCTCGCTCTCTGCTGTAACAATGTAAGCGAAGGATTTACGATATAAGGATATGGAGGCCTGAGTGGGGATTGGAAAGGATACAAAACCTCTGTCCATAAACTAACATGAAATTTGGAAAACTGGGACATGAGTTCTGCCTTCACGTATGTGAACACAAGTTTGTTGCAAATGAGAATCTGCATCTACTACATCTAGTCATTCATTTTTAAAGAAACATCTTATAAAAGAGCATATCATGCGTTATATCAGATAAAACATTTCCTGGAATTTCTCAATCTAAATTAATGATTCTTAGAAGAGCTACTATCGAACTGCTCTACAACCAAACACAATCTTTGACAACTCTTATTAATCCCCTCACAGAAGACTTCAACTCTGCCAAGGACCTTCCTTTTTATGGATCTGCACAGACAGGGACAGCTGCAGTTCTCTTTTAAGTATTTACCATAAAAACCCAACACAATGCAATACTCATCTTGAGAGCCCAGAGAGGAAGTGAGAGTAATTTACCAGAATAAAACAAAGTACGTACTTTATATACTGGCAAGTAGTAACCAAGAAGAACACGGAAGGCAGCTGACATGAAGTGATCCAAACAAATACAGTAAAAGCCAACCTATTTACCTAAACTTTTCCTATCAGTTTGGAGTGTAATAATATGCTTATGTACCACCAAGCAAAAAATACTAAAGCTTTCCAAATCCAAACTGAAAACAATAGAGAAATCTGATTGCGACACGTAACGTACACATATTCTGACTTACCTTGTAATTCTGATGGGACTCAAAGTTTGACAGCGGGGTGTTGCAAGCAGTCGAAAAAGGCATGACCTTAACACCTCTATACACCAGTCCTTTGTCATACAGTTGCTTGAAAACCCACCTGGAAGTAAACGAGGAACATGAAACAGCACTTGGCGTTCCAAATTTAGTAAATCAACTGCAAAATGAGGTTCTGCTTTAGCTGGAGTGCTGTTCTAAATGACATCCTTTTTTTAAACAATCAATCATCAACTAAAGACAATATTTGCAAGTCAAAAGGAAAGAGATAAACTGATTGCAACTGCATTTCTGGCTGATTTTTAGCTTTAGAATCTGGCTGATTCTAGCAGCTTGGTTTTCCCTGCACTGACTGCATGTGGTACTTTGATGAAACACAAATCCGTATTACTTAATCTTTCTCAAATTTCTTGAATACAAAGACCACCTGAAATACGAACTATTAACAAGGCTGAAATCAGTCATAATTTAGAGAGAAGACATGTAGTGACATGAGGGCTCATTTATCACGTGATCTTAAGCACCTACTACAGCAACCAGTGCTACAGAAGAGAGACAGATACCTGTTAGAGATACCTGCAACTCACCCCAAGTAAATCCTGACAGTCTGAAGAGCATTTTTCACAAGAGGGCGCAGCTAACCATGCAAAGTAATTAACTCAGTTATATGGTACCACAATTTACATTAATGTTCTCCTTTATTAGCTCATCTCACTCAGCTCCTGTCCCAGATCACATCATTCTCACATCAAGCTTTAATTCTGTTTATGAAGTCTTCAGCACAGTCTGTAGAAGATTTGGATCTTTACATCTTCTTGAAATAATCCAGACAGCACATAATACTACAACACGACAAATGGAGTCAATGCTCAAGATGAAGAGAAGCTAGAAGAGAAATATACTTCACATAGCACCTCATCAAGTGTCCACGTGACGAACAAAACCCCACATTTCCCTGTATCTGAATACTGCAGGGTTTGCTATAGGATCATCAACGTTTGTCAGCTTATCAGGTCTCACTGACTTGCACGCTTAGTGGTATAATCTGCAGGTTAGCAGAGGGCAGGAGAGGGCAAGCCTTAAATCATCATGCCAGCTTCAACTCAGAGCTTCTGCAGAGTCTGGTCATTTCAAATTCCACATCTAAATTGTTAAACAGTGCTGACTTCAAAAACTCCTTTGCTCAAACTATGTTTTCAAAGCATCCTGATCACTTTTCTGGATCCCTTTCCAGATAAATAGCTCATTGCTAAGCAACCAACCCCATTCTTGGCAAGCAGCACTTTTTTTCTGCAGGCTGTCATTTTGTGCTTGAGAATCTGGACTGGTATTTAAGTCAGTGTCTTGCCTTCTATGTTTGAAATCCTAATCTTCAAGACAAAACACGAGTAGATTATTGCACTGATTTCTATCTGCAGCCTGAAACAAGAACATCAAAAGATACACACTGGCTTGTCATGGAAGTCATACGGTATCTTAATCAGAATAATTATTGTGCTGCAGATCAGACAGTTGGAGAACATATAGACTGTCATACGGAGAAGACATGCAGTTCACTCAGATTCATCCGTGGGCCTCTAGCAAAAGTCCAAAATTTCCTATGAATGGTCACTAATATCAGAAAAATTAAATAATCTGAATTCTAAGGTGGATAAAGACTAAGAGATCCTCTGCGGCATCAAGTTGTGCCACAAAGACGCCAAACCTGGAAGCCCTTCAGAGCTGTGCACTCCAACAAAGGTGCCTTACCTTACACGCACAACTCAGAAGTAACCTTGTTAAAGTAACAAATGTCACCCACAGGCAAGCTGGGGCTGCCTGACCCCAAATCCAAGTTCGAAACATAGTGAGGGCATCTGTTTTACAGAGACTGCATCAACTTAAACTTGCATAAACATAAATCTGTCTTTTATAAAAACGATTCGTGTATATAGTTTCATCAGCGTTAAACATATACATTTGAGCTGGCTAATTGCAGAAATTTTCTTGCAAGTTAAAAAAAAAAATCTAAATGTATGCTTACCATCTCAGAGCATAATTAATGCAGACTGTGACAAAGTGACAGCATTTACACTGAAGGTGTTCTACTTGCCTTTCAGAAACAGTTAACTAAAATAGCTATAGAAAAAAAGCTCCACTTTATCTCTACTTTCTATAGAACACTGCCTACTAACAGCAGAGAAGAAAACTACTCAGAGAAACACTGAATATTTAATTCAGCTGTAAATATAACTGTAAACTTCAGGAAAGGTGAACACTAGATGGAGCTGCCAAGTTAAAAATCCAAGCCAGCATCTCCCTCTTGTGGGAATTGTGCCCTATTGCAAACCAAGTGCTCCCCAGCTGTTCCACTGAGGAGCAAGACGAGCTTTCAAACCGTTATCATTCTTCAGAGCTCTCATCACAGTTCGTAACGACCGCTCCTTCATAGTTTACCATAACCACTTCCCCAGACAACCATTCCGACATAACAAGTAGAACTGTGATTGAGTCAAGACTGCTGCTTGCTGCAATAGCCTTCGGTATCGCTACAAAAAGCTGTTCTGGTACCTCGAAAAACACCTAATCGCTTTCCCTTAACAAGAAAGCTGAGAACAGTTCTTGTGTGACCATCAGAAATGCACAGGAGATGACTCTCCAAGAGCTTCTGCTAGCAGCACTGCCCACCTAAAACAAAGCAGCTGCTGAAGATGAACCTAGCTCAAACAGTAAGAGGCACTTATATCATGTTTTGCTTAGAAATCCAACACATCATATTTTAGACAATAACCGATCAAACAGTGGTTTAACCCTTATGCTTGCTACATTTTGATAATTTGCAAGAAAGAGGCTCTGGGTTTGTAAACCAAAACTGAAACAGCAGTTCTTTCTGAAACAAATAAGCTAACAAAACCACAGAGCTCCTTTCTACCGACAATCAGAAAAAGTTTATTCACAGAAGCTAAAAATTAAATCCTGATCCCCTAATTTCTGCTACGTTTCTCCTCAAATGTAAATAAACGTAGCTGCATCCTCTTGGCTGTGGCAGCAGCACTTACGTAATCCTTTATTGAAGAAAAATAAGGTTAGGGAAAAGGTGAACTCAAGATGTATAATTCAGCTACTTGTTAACAGAGAATCGGGTCCCTAAAGATGCAAGGTAGCTTTAACTTCTAAAATCGTGACACAAACTGAGAACACACATCTGTTGTTCCTAAAGTGTAACGAGGGCCGGACACAACTGTTTTGAGCCCAGTCAGATTGTGACATTCTCTCACAGCCATAACAACTTCAAAGAAATTAGAATTTTGCTACGTATTTGTTGATCACAGTCACGTACACACCATGCAACCACCACATGGATATAATAAAACTCCTACAAAGGGAGTTTTTGCTTCCAAAAGATACTGCATCAGTCAACGCAACACTCAAAATACCTTTGGCATCCCACACAAAATCCAACAGCCCACAGTATCCTCTAGCAGATGCAAAATCAAGCTGCTCTCTCTTCAAACACATACATTCACTTCATATTGAAAAGAAGGATTTGATCTTGGAGCTTCCCAAGTTCTTGTAATGGAATTTCTTTAGGGTAACGAGTGATTTCAAGTGATTAAGCGGTTCTGTTTGCAATGATTCAGTATCCAAGAATTTTCTAAGGGTTCCAAAACTCCCAGTTTTCCAGAAGATGAAAGTACTTATTACTAATATTGAGAAATTATTTCCAAGCTCATACAAAGTGCTTTTCCCCCTTTTTTTATTTTTAAGAAAAAAAAAAAAATCCCAAGAATTGTTAACTCAGTTACCAAAGGCTAAAAGAAAGGTGGGCAGAACATTACGACAGTAGGATCTACAAGTGTATGATTTCCACACATCCATGGTAGTATAGATAACAAAATTACTGCTGTGTGACCTAGTATTGGTTCATGTCAAGATAAAACAAGAATTTAACAGCCTCTGTAGACTTAAAAAAAAAAAAAAAACAAATCCAAAAATCAAACACACTACATAAGAAAAGTCCTGCCACCTACACAGTTCAGCAAGCAGACTGCATCCAAACAGCACCATAAGCAACAGGGATTCTGAGGAAAAGGCTCTCCTGTGACTCATGAGCAACACTTGAAAGACAAGATGAAATCAAAAAGAAAGTAACGATCAAAACAGATGCATGGGGACAAAAAAACATAGGACAAAAAAAGTACTCAAACACTGGACATGAGTCAAAAAAACAGCATAAATGTAAGATGAACATTAAGTCCAGTAAAAAACACAAAGTTTAGCATAGCATCTTTGAAAGATACTTTAAGACAGACAGAAAAAGTTTTTTTTCTGGGCCCTAGGAATCGTAAGTACAGAATTTCCCAAGTTTTATGTTCAACTACCAGTAAAAGCTTTAAAATTCCCGCAAATAGAGATCATTCTGCTCCAGGTCTACCCTCCAAGCTCTCAACTCACAAGAGTGAGGGGATTTCCTGACATAACCTTTGGATCAGTGTGTTGAATGATTCTGGATCAAGCCAGAAGTGCAAAATACCTGTGTAGCAGAAAATATAAGTACCTAAAACTGATGCTAGACTTACCCAAAGATCATCCAAGTGTACTCTTCCTTCAAAATACAGGTAAGAAGATAAAACAAGGACTGGAATGGGCAAGAAGATAACAATAAGGGGAATAGAGCAGTAAATGTGCAAAAGAAATAAAAGCGTGAGGAAAAAACGCAGCTAGCATTGGACAAAAGAGATTTCTTATTAACAATATCTCTCTAGAGAATCATTAAAGAAACATAGAATACACAAAATGCATAGTGTATTCCCCTAGGAACTAGTGTATAGCTCCGCTGTACATATAGTACATATGTTCCACTAGGAACATAGTGTATTCCACTAGGAACTAGTATTCTGTTAGGACCCAGAGATCTGTTGTTCTGAAATTAGTCTGGTTTAGTACTAGATAAACTCCACATGCACGAAAAGAAATGAAGGCAGAAAACTACTTTTACTGCTCACGCAGAAAATTTAAAAAAAAAATAACTACACAACAACATAACAATCCAGTTGCTTTGATCTTCACAACAAACTAGTCCTCCTCTCAATGACTCGTCCCCATGCACCTTCTTGCTGAGAAGGGCTAAGGCAGCTGGACACTGGCACCTAGTGACAGAGCTCATCTTGAAAACAAAGTATGAAAAAACTGCCATGCCAAAACAAAAGCAAAGCTACACACAGAGAGTCAGGCAACTCGAGGGAAATGTTCCCGTTTCCAGAGCTATCTACAACCTCTTCAGCTGCAGCCTAGAAGCAGCGTGGTGGCACACCGAGCCTGACACTACTACAGACATCCAAGGGCAGGGCTGTGAGGCCAAAGGCCACACCTGGTAAGGAAGGAAAGGGAGGTCCCCTCTTAATAACAATCCTAAAAGGAAAGGTGGAGCAACTGAGATGGGTCCGGTGGAGGGAAGGTAAAAACCGACAAAAAGCCCCATCACAGAAAGCAGCTCCATACTGCATTTCCACAGTCAACACAGCAGTTTTCAACACAGAGCCATGATCTCAAACATGTAAAGTACCAATTTTCTATCATAACTAGGAATGCTTTTCTTTCTCTCCCCACCCACTATCTAGCATTACCACAAAAGGACTTTTAAACTGTTTTTAAAATTGAACTAGGCTCACACTGCAATTGTTAAATGTAGCCACTAGATGATGACCGAAAGCTGTTTAACTAATGCCAAAAGTTGTGCAAAGGAGGAAATCAAAACCCCAAGTCATCAGACCCAGAAGCATGCCACAGCTCTGACCGCAGAGCTATTCCCCTCCTCTCCTCAGCACTTCGCAGGCTGTTTCCGCAGTGCCCAGGGAGAACTGTTCTTGAGGTGCCAACTCACAAGCCAGTAGTGGAGACAGTAATAGTGGGGTTTTTTTTCCTAAAGCTCATATGCTTCTTTCAGACCAACCACAGATCACCAAAAAGTTTAAGATCAGACCAAACTTCTCTCAATTTCACTGCGTTCATCTCATGAGCTGTACCAAAAAAAAGGTAAGAATGTATCGCATGTTTGTTCCATGCTAGCTCAACAACATCATTCTCATTGCACTGTTTTCAGTGAAGGACACATTTTCACCAAGATTGAAGCTGGCTGCAGGACACAAGTTGTACAGAATTAGAATTTAAAGGTTCTATTTAAGTTAAGGCATGAAGAGTTTACTGTATCCTCACATGAAAAGCCATTGCAGTATCACCTCTTAATGACATCAACCTTCCACAGTCTCCTGAAAAATTCTGCCAGGATGTCACAATTTTATCATCAGATGAAGCTTTGTTCCAAGTCAAAATTTAGCAGGCTGAAAATTCATTCTATTCTGTCAGCCACCACATGGCACAGCACCAAAATACTTACAAAGCAGCCATTTCCAACAAACCCTTTATTTATATTTATAAAATATGAAAAAGAATGCTCTCCAGCATCCTGAGCTTCTACAGTATCTCTACAAAACAAGATAATATTAACAAAAGATGTATTTATTGTCTTGAGTCTTGGATAAAATCAGCCACCAGTGGAAACAACATTTATCACAAGTATTGCATTAGCTCACTGAACTCAACACATACATCATGGATGAAAACATGACATTTCACAGAAAGCTAGAAATTCCAGTTCAGCCCACTCCAGAACTGCAAGCCTCAGGAGGAGCTAGAGACGAAAAAAAAAAAACAAAACACACAAACCTAAACAGATATGTTTAGCTGATGAAAAGACTAAAGACAAAATCCTTACTATATTTTAACCACGAAATCCATGGTTGCTACGCTCACTATCATTATTATCATCAATGTTTTTTTCTGGGCCTAAGAGCAGTGTTCTACTCTCACAGGCAGAACAAAGAAAAAAACAAACAAACAAAAAAAGATAAAAACACTGGACAGGCCAATATGATCACCAAGTTACAGCCAATACAGAAATTAATCAGCAGTTTCTCTTTCATACTTAGCCAGACACTAAAGTTTGAAAACTTTTTTTTTAAATTTAAAAAGGAACTTATATATTAAAAAAAAAAAATCAACTGTAAGAGGAGTACATTAGAACCTGCCGTTCAAATGAACCCTCCTAATGGACATAAAATGTAACTTCAGTAACACAGATGCACAGATGTTCAGTTTGATGATTGCCTAGGTAACGATCCTTTTTTTTTTTAGAAAAATTGTACATTATTCTGTCAAAGGCACTACTGTACCTACATTTACAGTGCTCTCTTTAAGCATTATCTCCCTTAGCCTTGGAACAGGCACCCTGCATTCCTTTTCAGTTCCCCTCCTCCACCCATTCTATGCGGATACCAGTGGTTCCACCTCTTGATCTACTGCGAGCATAAGCTGGTAATGGCACTGTCACCTGCCCCCAAGACTTAGACTTTCCAGAAAACCTGGGTTTAAAAACAGACTTTTAAAAAAATCTATTTCATTACATGATTACATAGAAAATTAATAGCACCAGGAAGCAAGAGAAGTACAAAATTAAGAGGTTGTCTGCCTACATACTTCCTGAATCTCACACCACAGAGATTTCAGATCCAAAGTTTATATTTTAGAGTCTCTAACCAAAGCAAGCATTAGAGGAGGTAACCTCTGTAAGCCAGGTGAAAGACTAGAAATTTTCTTTGAAAGGGGGAAAAAAAAAAAAAAAAAAAAAAAGCCAGAAAAGAACCCACAAAAAAAGGCTTGGGCTGTTGAGAAAGACTCTGCAGCTAGTTCAAGTCAAGCTTGTGTTTTACATGGTCCTTAGAAGATGCTAGTTAAATAGGATTTAAAGGTGCCACTAAGTTATTTTTATAACTTATAAAAGGAAAGTTTCTTGTCAGTCCTTATCGTTATGCAGGGTTTTCTTCAGCTTAGTTAAACATCTGCTCCCTTCGCACCATCTTTTCCAATGCTCATTGAAAACTCACCGGCACTTCAGCCTTCTACAATGGCTTCAGAGACATCTAGAAGTTCTGTTGATCCTATATCATAGCTATATGTAACTAACGATACCATTAAAGGTTATTACTAAAACTAACATTAAAAAACATTAATAAGACTTTAGTATGCATACAATATGCTTTTCAATGTCTTTTTCTCAGCTCATACTCTGCTAACCCTCTCCCTGCAATGCACCTTGTCATTCTATCACCTGAAGGACTCAACATTGCTGTTTCCTCACTGTGTTAGGTCAATTTGATTACCCTTAACTTATAAAGTTGTCTTGTCTTTTGGAATTCCAACAGTCACTCTGCCAAAATGCCCAAACTTTACTTAGCTCTGCACCAGGAGTCCAAGACAGCTGTCAAATTACGCTGCCAAGAAAATGAGAACAGCAGATTCCCAGCCTCTAAATTCAGGCTTGAAGAAGAGCTTTGGAGCTAAACTGAGTTTGGGTAGTTTGCCCACTTGCAGCTGACAGTGTGGAGAACATCAAGAATGTAGAGATATAACGCAGTTTCTAAACAAAGCAAGGAACATATTAGCAGATCTTCAGAACTGCTTTTAAGTTGACATGGACCAGTAAGATTTTGGGTCTCAATAAAAGCAGCACTGTTGCACTTTATTCTTAAAAACCCCACCATCCTGAAGAACAAAACAGTAGGTCAGTTAATTCCCTCACTTCGCCACCAAGAGACTTCACATCACCTTAATTACTTCGCCCACTGTTTATCTGAATTTGGCATGTTTCAAAATAGTTCTAGTGATGTATGGACAAAGATATGTTTACAACAATTGAAGCCTTCTGAACATTCCAAACTCACAAAGCATGTATGCAGTGTACGTAAGTTAACTTACCACACAGACTCCATGAACTCGGGATAAAGAGTTTTATAGTCATTTTCAAAATCAATCCAGCGTCCTAATCTGGTAACACTGAACTGTTAAGAAACACACAGATGGAAAGGCATCTTAACATTAAAGATCATGATACATTTTCAGTATTTATCCTGTAAAAAAGCTTCATTTTTATGATTAGTGTTTGCCCCATATCAATGAAACACATTATGAAATATTTTAGCCTGTCAGTAATTCCAAACAGTGTATTTAAACAGGCAGAAATAAGCAAAGAATGAAACCATGAACATAATTGTTTAGAACCCAGGTCACAAAACAGGAAAACGTGCTCAACACCACTAAACAGAAATGGTAGATCATTTGGATCATTCATCAAACAGAAGTGGTGGATCATTCAAGGTTCAGCCAAGGTTCAAGTGCCTGAAAATTGCTTTTGATTACAGCGGTCTTGTTTCTATTTTTAAACTAGTTGCAGAGATAGTCAAAACCCAGAACACAGTCTATCAGCTTTCAGTTATATGAAAACATGATGTAATTTGAAGACAAATGCTGAAAGAAATTGATATGTCACAAGAAGTTATCAAAACTATTTCAGGGCCAACTGCCTCCTTTGACTTTGCAAAGCTATGACAGGGCTGCCAAAGACCTCAAGACTGACAGGTGTTAGTCCCTGTCTCAGGGCAGATTATGGCCACATCCACTGGCACAGAATATGAAAACTAATGAGTAATAAGCCAGCTATGGGATTCACTTGGACAAGTGGCACTCTCTTGCCAGTTTCACAGCTAGCAGAACCCCTAGCTCTGCCAATCACCAAGCTCAGAGACACCTGTCCTGATACTGTTACGCACAGACCATATTGAATGTCAAACTAGTAAAGTGAAAACAAAGCAAACCAATTCTCTCACCTCTATATTTTCACGTAACACCTGAGCTCCTGAAATATATCAGTTTTGCTTCTGACCTTTAAGCCACTCTGACATTCTACTATTAAGATTCAAACCCTGGGACTGATGAGTACAAGGATCCACAAAGCTGGAATATTACATTTGGTCTCAGTACTGAAAGATCTCACACATCCAAGGAACCTTTCACATTTTTTTCATACAAGGTTCGAACATTTGCTAGCCACTCCAGTCAGAAAATAAACACTATCTCCAATAGCAATGTTAGGAATTACTCTCCTAACACCATTCCCAAATATTTGAATCTACTACCAGTCAATCACAAACACAATATTTAAACTTCATTACTTTTATTAATAATCTGAAATATATGTCTGTGTGTGGAAATACACACATATACATGCACAAAACAAAATACATTCACCATCCAAAAGATTAAGTATTTGGACTAATCAGCACCGCAAAAATACCAGTTGCTGAAGAAAACAGCAAGTTAAAAGGACAACTATGGAAAACAAAACATGAACCAAAATGAATCTTCTTATTTCTAAGAGCAACAAAGCATCACTGATGGCATTTTTGAAACACAGATTTTAGAGTATAGATGGATGATCATATATTTGAAGACAAACCCCGTGCTTTTCATCCAGCCACTTGCTCAGATTTAGGCCACAGCTACTCTAACAAAGGCAGTTGTAGTTTCTTCAGATAATGGCCATAATCTTAAAACGCTCCCAAGGGCAAGAGGTAAGTGATACTCAAATAAAAAATTGCTGTTTCAATCAACAGGAATACAGCAGGACTAGAGAACATACATAGAAGTGTGATAAGGTAGAACAAGCTTCAGCATGAGGAAAAACTAAAGACTTGGGACTATTCTGCCTAGAAAAAGAAACAAATGGTAGTGAAGACAAAGGTTTACTGGAAACCATGATTTTTTAGAACTAGAGTTCTTCAAACTATGTTTAAATAAGTAGTGGAGTCCCTTGTTCAGATGCCATCAGTATATTTAGACTAAAAATGTATATAGATAAATTCAAGAGGGAAAAATCTGTTAGTGATTCTAAACTGGGGGGGGGCGCAGAGTGCTTCAGCCTAGGAAAGCCCTGTGCCACAAAGGCTGAAAAAACATGGTCTATTCTTCCTTTGGCACTTGCTATTGCGTGCTGTCACTGTAATACAGGGACACAGCTAGGAAAGCACCTGGGCCACTCCTCAGCTCGAGGAAGGCACAGAAGAGAGTCATCACTTCACAGAGCATCAGACTGACAACAGATACAAAGTACAGGGCTAAGCGTACTTTATTCTGGCCACACTGCTAAGGACAAAAATAAACCAGCATCAGGTCCTATGCATAGGATGAGTATTATTCAGTTAGAAAAAAATCTTTGCATCTCTGAAGAAAACATCTAACCCATCTTCTTGGAACAGCTCTCCAGCCTAAAGAGTCTGCACAGACCAATGCTCTCCCTATCACTATATTCATGGGATGCAAAGTTTAGAACAGTGTTCTCTTGAAAGACTGAGGGTTTACCCACACCTATTCTGCCACAAAACCAGATGCTAGAACTTCTGCTGCTCCAGAAATATAAGCTATAGTCTTACACTCTGGCAATTAAAAGACTTAAAAGTGAGGAGCCAGAAAAGCCAAACAAGGAAGGTTAATGTGCATTTCCTGTATCGGTTCCATTTGAAAAACAATCAAAGTAAGATCTTACTTTCAATTTTCTATACAAGAGAAGACACAAAGAAAGAGATAATTTGTTCAATGTATCTATTATTTGTTCCATGTGCCTAGTTAGACACTTTGAGCTCCAGGTTACCTTAAAGTAACCTTCTCTTGACATCACAGCAGTCTCCCTGGTCTGAGCCACAATGATGTTCTCTTTGTCTCCCTTTCAGGATCACCAGTGAGAAATACGGTAGCTAAAGACATGAGATTTATGCACATAATCAAAAAGACAGAAGGATGAAGTTCACCCCAGCTAAAACACTCCTGCACGCATACAATTAGAAACATACAGCAGAATATGCACTGAGTTCTTACCTCCCATTCCTTTGAGTATCTCATCACAATTCCTCTGCACTGGTTGTTGTATTCCTCAATCCCCATCTTCGCCACATCCTCTGGCCCTTTAATGCCTAAGGTCTTGTCAATCTCATATTCCTGGGAGCATTGAAAACAACCAGACAAAAAACCCACGCAGTCATCAAAAGCTTTCAGGATTTCTCTAGACAGTTTATTTATGCTCTATGTACTCTAAAGAGGCTAAAGGGCCTCCTTCATCCTTTGGATATTTCATGAGTATTGCACCTGAACTAACCAGATATTTCAAAGGATAATTCTGGTGGGACTGCTTCTTTACTGTCTCTAGAAAAACCAAATCTTTTCTGAAATACATACTGAACAAATACAAGTTTTTGGTATTGAACAGAGTGCCTGGAGAAGGGCAGCTGTCCAGTAGGGAGCACCTGAAATCACCACACATGCAAAAGCCAGAGCAACACACTGGACAAAGAACTTCCACATCTCTTTCAGCAACAAAGTCAAGCATAAGAGCAACAGAAACATAACTGATAAGCAGGTAACAACACTGGGAAGAGTAACCAACAGAAATATCTCTAGGCAGATTTAATACACATACCACGGGTAAGCCATGGCAATCCCAGCCAAATCTTCTGTCGACATGAAAACCGCTCTGATGAGCGAATCTGGTTACTACGTCTTTAATGGTTCCTGCAAGAATATGGCCATAGTGCGGAAGCCCAGTAGCAAATGGAGGGCCATCATAGAAGTTAAACCTACAACACAAGACAACATTCTTAATTAAATCAAGAACTGAGCATCAACTCTTCAAACAGGGTAAGTGTATCTGTATGCTTATGCTTCTTACGTCTTATTAGGACAACATCTATTTCTTCCTCTTCTCTTACCAGCCAGCACAGGTGGTATGTTGGCAGTGGGACTAAAGGGAACATTTCAACCCGTTCAGCTCCCACTGATTGCTAGTTCTACCAAGATTACTACTGAAAATACCAGCATGCTGCTCCACAGCTGGCAGACATCAGAAAGAGTTGTCCTTGCTTACCTGCAGATTTCTTCTATAAACCAAACAA
This sequence comes from Tauraco erythrolophus, assembly GCF_009769465.1. Lineage (NCBI taxonomy): Eukaryota > Metazoa > Chordata > Aves > Musophagiformes > Musophagidae > Tauraco > Tauraco erythrolophus. The sequence continues at coordinate 19,972,028 of NC_141476.1, read as the reverse complement.
GGAGGAAATAAGAGGTTTATTACTACTGTTTGTACACTGCGGATTCTTCACAAAGTGAAATATAAATGAGAACTGACATGACAGCAACATTAGCCAAGACTGCTATCTGCAAAGGCAGCAGCTGCTGTTAACAGAACTGAGGCAAAAAAAAAAAGAAAAAAAAAGGTCATTACAGCTAAGCTGACCTTGCATTATCACAAACAGTTGCTACAGCTTTTAGCAGGTTCTTACCTAGGTCTATTCTTTGATTGCTTTAGGCATTCCTGGAAACACTTAAGATTTTTCCAGAGCTCCAATATCTTCTCTTCCTCTTTTGGAAAAGTTATGTTTTCTGGAACTTGTTGAACCATTCTTTCCCAGCAATGATGAAGCAGAAAAAAAAATACATATTAAATAAAAGTGAGAAAAAATGACTTCACAAATACAATTTTTGGTCTTACAAATCCATATCACCAAACCACATCTTAGTTTTTCAAAGAGTATGAATCAGTGTGGGCATGGAAGCAAGCGCTATATTCTAAGAAAACCCTAATAATTTTGACAGACTAGCACCAAAGTTTTGTAACAGAAAAAGGATCCTCCATTCACTCAGTTATGGTCATTCATTTTTATTATGCTTTTATTTTCGTTTCCTATAGCAAGTAGTCAAAGGCCAAATTATTTTTCGATTACAAGTTTGGGTTTGTTTTTCTTTACGAAAAGTTTCCAAGTTCAAACTGACCTTTCAGCATCAGTTTGTGAATTAGTGAGACTTCAGTGCAGGAACTAAAACCAGTGAAGAAGAGGCTCCTTTCTACTGACCATCTAATCCTACCATTTAAAGGTATAAAATCGCATTTTTCCATCTAGGTAGGCCACCATTCCCAGATGGTCCTAAAAGCAGCTAGACCTCAGATAGCATCATTGAGACACACAGCACTGAATAACAAACATGTGGGAAGAAGTCGAACAAACAGATGAGGAAAAAGCTCAAAGACCTCAACTGCACGTCCTGAAAAGCTCTAACTTCCAGAGTACTGGCACAACTACTAGCCTTTTTTCTTTTCTTTTCAGTATTACAAGTATGTCAGAACTAAGCTACAAAGGGGCTATTTCTTGCTGCCCATTTCCTGAGAGCCTTTTTTTATTTGGTGGGGTTTAGCCACAAGAGCCAAAAGCCATTCTTCAATTCTGGGTAAGTCAACGAAAATCACTGCAAGCAAAATTATGTACGAGCTCTTGTCACTAGACAAGGAAGAGAATTCCCAACATCATTAGAAACATGCAATAGAGCAGCCTGGTGTTCAAAGGGATCAAATTTCAACAAAATGCTACACAAAGCATGAAGCAAAAGCTCTGTGGAATAAGGATTTTTAAGACAGGAGTTCCATAACAGAAGAAAACTCGTTATGAAGGTTATAGCAGATGACTGCGGAGAAGAAACAGGGTCTCCCACCTCTTACCAGTGCTGCTGCTCCTTAGCACTTACACCAGAATGAGCTGAGCACTACACATTAGCCTCAAGTTTTGCTTAGCATTATAGAATTACAAGCAATGGCACAAGGACCTAGTCTTCTGATGTACTCAGGTGTGTTAAATAGCAACCATAAGCAGCAGCAAATGCAAACACACAAAGACAATATGTCAAGTTACAGCTGACACGCTGCTTGGTAGCGTTAAAGTTCCAAAACATTTACTTAAATGAAACCCAGACCACCACAGAACTTGCCAGCTCAATACTTGAACCCATCTGAAAAAAGGTGCCCCAAAATGAAGCCTACAGGTAAATTCCACCATTCATACTTTTCATATTAATGACGGACCATTCTACCCACTAATAAACCAAAAATATCAAAAAAGACAACAAATTATTTGAGAAATCCATAACCTGGTACACAGGCGACACAGCAGCTGGAAGGGAAATCCCAGGCTGACAAGGAACACATGGACATGGCCTGGATATATTCTTAAAAAGGTAATAATCAGTCTTAGCTCAGTAAGTTACAGTATATACAACTTGTACGTGAGTTTTCACCATCATATCTCAAAGCACTCAACAAAGCACTAATTAGGCCATGCCACTGCTCAGTGATTTGATCACAGCCCCAAGATCACAGTGCTGAAGACAACAGAGATGATAAAAGAATTCAGCCTCAAAGCTTACGTCCTACAAGCCAGCTGACTTGAGAACTAAGGATCTGCACATCCTACTTAGATCAAGCTCAGCGTTCACAATAACTGCAAAGGTTTGGGCAACCGGTCCAGCTGTCGGCTACTCATAATCTGATAAATTAAACAGAGGTTCAAGGTCTGGTCTGTAACTGTGACCGGGCTATGGAAGCTGCTCACGTATCACAGACTCCATGCGTAAATCACAGTATCACTTTTGGCCCATTTCTACCAACTGAAGCACTGTATGCACAAACCAGTGTCCAGTAACCACAGGGCACAAATTCATACACACTTTTATCAATATTAAAAGAGAAGTTTATTATGTCAAATCTAGGGAAAAAAAATTACTGATGAGAATTACTATGTAACAATATACATAACACAGGTCAGTTTTTTCAAGTTACAAAACAGGATTTTAAACGGATTGATTTAAAAGACAAACTACATTTAAAAATCTATCTAAGGTCAACCTCAGTTAAGCAAAAAAGCAAAGACTTCTGTGTTCAGGAAAAGCATGATCAGTTTATAGACAGAGATGCGAATAATTCCGTTTACTTACAGTAAGAAAAGTTCATTGCTATAAGCAATCTAGGTATTTTAAACCAGAAAAAAAACAAGGACAACTCAGTATCTTGAACACAGACTGAGTGGAACACATCACAAACGATATTACAGAAATTATTATACAAATGAATCTAATAAAACAACACTTTTGGACAATACTCCTAACTTTACATACAGATTAGTAAACACAAGGGGGTTTTGTCTTCTTGTTTCTCTATTCATTTTCCGCTGACAAAAAGTGTTAACGTTTAAGACAATGCACCACAGAGAACTTTTTAAAGTATACTCACTTCTTCCAAAAGACAGTAACATTCAATAGGAGAGGTGTCAAAGTTTGTAGATTGGACTACAGCAGTATCAAACTTATGCTGGGCTTCTTTTCTAGAAGACAAAAAAAATAAACAAGCATTGTGGGTTTTTTCAATATTTTCTTTTAAAAAAACACAATATTTGTTTTTTAAACAAAAATTCAATAAAAATACCACTATGGATGAAGTGAAGCAATATTTCAGAAATTCGTTGGACTTAACATACATCACATACAGACAGATGACTAAACCAAAGCGGATTTCAATATATTATTCATTTTTGACTGAGAAACTGAAAAGATCAAGAATCAGTATAACCTAAAAGCCACAAAAGGTCTCCTAATTTCAAGAGGTTTATGATCAGTCTCTTATCCTTGTTCCAGTCACCTTCTCTCACAAACTATTCCATGTAAGAGACCTAGGCACAAACTTCCTTCCAGAGACAAGGAGGAGCCTCCTTTCTTCTTCTTCAGATGCCTTCCTCAAAGTTAAACAATGCACTATTTCACATCCACACAGAACTAAGCTCCCCATGTCTGCCTTTTTAGGTACAGAGCTTTGAAGCAAGGCAATTTCTGAGGTAACAACATTGTAAACTGTTCATCTGATAACCAAAAGCACCCGTTTCTAGAACAGATGGAAACAGCCAAGTTTAAAATAAAAGGATGGATGGACGGGAACAGAAGGCTAAGCTACGGAACAAACCGTTGCTTCTGAAAATCTTGTGCTAATGCCTTATACAGGGAACAAAACTGCAACACTAATCAAGGACCTGAGAACGGGTGAGAAAAAAACCCAAACCAATCACGCACATCTGTCTTTAAAACCTCTTTTTAAACTGATTAATCTCATCCTACTCGAACTAGCACTTGATATAAACCACCAAGTAGTTGGAAATGCAAGAATAAACTTAGTAAAAAAAAAATTGAGCAACCAGTTTTCTTCTCCCAAAGGACAAAAAGCTGCCACCCTCATGGCCAGTCTTCCCAACACTGCAATTTATAAGTGTAATTACTTCAGGAGAGAATTAAAACCATGGTTTTCTTCACAAAAGTTCTGGGTTTGATGGTAACATAGAAAATTTATATTTACACCTTATTCATGGCAGACTGATAATGGCCTGATTATTGCACTCTTCTATTTGATGTGTCACAAAACTGAGGAGTTACAGACTTTTCTTACTGAAAAATATGCTCCAAAGTGAGCAGATCAGAAAACTGAAGTGGGAAACTAGGAAGTGACAGTTTCTAATTTCTAAACAGGTAATTGAAGTCTACTCAAGCTGAACGTGACACCTGAGGATGAGTTAGGGAAAGTGCATCACGATTAACTCATCTCAGCATATCACTTAAGATGAAACACTAGCTGAGACGGACTATAGCCCATCCGTCCCCAGCAAGGAGTGTTTCTTTGTATGCTGAAAAGCCAATTAAAAGATTGCTAAAACAGTGAGCGGACTCATAAATTAATACTATGTTTAGACACAAATATATTTCATACCATGCAAAAACTCACTATTACGCTATATCTTATCACATCTTAAGCAATTTTTTCTGTTGTCTGCATACTATCTTGATTAAAAGTATAAAATCTGTCACTGGGAAAAAAAAACACACTAGGTCATTTTGAAATAACTTTGAACTATGTATTTTTAAAAAAATCAGAAACTAGCATCAGTTGAGTCAGCAAATACTGCTGTTATGTGCCAACTAAATTCTGCTATTACCTGACAGTCACTTCCTAAGCATGCCACCAACAAACAGAAAAAAATACGCTTTCTTCAGATTCCGGAAGGCTCCCAGCAGGTGGGGGAGCCAACATTTGCTGAAGATAGAAATATCAAGTTCATCACAGCTACAGTAATCGAAAGCATGCCTTCCTCAAAAAATTTCCTCTCTATTAAAAGGATGAAGTGGAATGCTTAAGAGGTATTACACATTGCAATGCATCTTAAGTTCTTCATTCAACTAATGAATGAAATGGAGCCTTGATAAGTATTAGACTTTGCAATAAGGAAAGTGGTTAACCTTTAATAGGAACCTATGTTAAGTAATCACTAAATTTCAGAAAAAGCAAATTTGTATAGCACCCAGAGAAGTCCAATAGTAGAATACCTTATACGTAAACTAAACATCAAGTTTTAAGCACAGAATACATTAGCTCTAACGCCTGGAAAGGCGCTAATAACGCCAAAATCCAGCAGCAAAGCTGCCAGCCCGTCCGACTGCCCGCAGGGCTGGACCTTAACGCGCACCAGACGTGACAGGAGAGGCACCAGCCGGGCCACAAACCGCGCTGGGCGACCCGCCACTGAGCGGCGCGGGGCGAGGGGGCACGCAGCCAGCGGGACCGGCAACCAGGGCACGAGCCGCGGGCTTTCCCTGACACCTAAAAGGCGCCGCCCGGCCCCGGCACCCACGCAAAGCGCCCCCGAAAAGCCCGCAAGGCCTCTAGGGCCGCGGCGCCGCCCCTCTCCGGGGCCTCTGGGCCGACCCCCGGCTGACTGACACGGCCCGCGCGGCAGGGAAGGGGGATGCGGGGTCTCAGGAGCGCGGCCCCGAGGGCCTGGCTGGGTCCCGCCGCCGCTCACCTCAGCGCCGCCCGTCCCGCAATGATGCAACCGGGCCCGGGAAAGCATGACAGGAAGCACCGGCTGGCCCGCCGACGGCGCAATAAGGCGGCCGCCCATTGGGCGCGCCGCTCTCCTGGAAACGCCGGGTCACGGCGGCGCGGGGCAGCCCGGGAAGCGCTTCCCGCCCTCCCACCCTGCAGCTTCCCATTGGCCAGCGCAGCCGGGGGGCGGGGCCGGCCGCGGGCGGGCCGGCCGGCGAAGGGGCGCAGCCCGCCGTGAGGGGCCGGCGGCCGCCCGCTGGGCTGGCGGCTCACGCTGCCTTCGCAAACCAAAATGGCGTTTCGAAAACGCCCGCCGGCCGCCATCGCGGCGCTGGCGCACAGGAGGCGCGGCGCGCTCGGCTGAGGGAAACCTCGGTGCGGAGAGGCGGGGGCGGCGGGCCGCTGCGGCACCGTGGGGCTTGGAACACGGGGCGAGAACGTCTTCCTGCGGCCGCAGGATTTCCCCTCGCGTACAAAACCCTCTAAAATCCCACGAGTGAAATGAACTTGGCGCTCAGGAGGGGCTGGCAGCTCGTGCCCCGAGCCTAAACCCTTCCTTGGAGGGAAATCCAGGCAGGAGCTTTGCTGGGCTCCTGCTTTTCTGGGCTTCTTCTAATAACCGGACACCACGGGCATCTCAAGAGACTTTACCAGACGCACAACTCGGAAGCTGGACCTCGCCTCCCTCGAAGGAACACTCCTACATGTGTCGAGACACCAGTTTGTAAGACTGTAGATACAACCAAAGTCCCCTCTTCTACTGCCACACTCCAACTAGGAAACAAAACAAAAAAACAACTTGTAAATTGACTCCTATACGTTGAAGGAAACTTGAGAATATGAAGAAGTATTATTACTGGCTGGCAATCATAGCACTGTGAAATTACAGAACATTTCCTTCCACCTATAGAAAGCACTGAAAATGGCTGTGGAAAGGCTCTCAACAGTGAAAAATGGCACAGAATCCTGGGAAGCGATGAAGGGAGACAGATCTAGACTACGGATCTGCACACCTGAACCGCGAACAGAAACAGATCAATAATGCTCTAAACAGTTCCACTGCCTCCATGTAATGATTTTCAATTGCTCTTGAAACTTGTATACTAACACAAAAATGTAGGGAATCAATAAAAGCCAGCTTTGGGTTTTGATTTTCAGGATTAGGTATAAGATGAACTCACTGGTCCGTACAGGTCAGTGTCTCAGTCTGGAGATGAGGGACACATCCACATGCGAAGCACGTCACATTAAACAGAATTCTCACCTGCACAAAGAAGCACAAGACTTATTTTCTGCACGGAATTTCTTATGTCACTCTAGAAGAGCTAAAAGGGGAACTCAGTCTGCATCCAACTCGGATAAACACCACAGAAAACACAAAACGAGGCCAAACTGAGTAGGACTGACCAACAGGACAGGGAGACACTGGGCGCCTGTGCTTGCCAGGAGACAGTCTGCGGCATAAACACGATGCTGAGATTCCTGCCTGTGTGGCTCTGGGGTGTTCTGTATCCAGGAGAGAAGTCTGAAGTAGCAGAAATCTGTTTAACCCATATTGCTTCCTAATGAATCTAAAAACTATGAAAAAGCCTGTGACAACTCAGAACTAAGAGGAGGAGAACTCACATTCTACCACCTGATGCAGCGTTCCTTCAACTAAGCATTTTATTTTGTCATGTTTTGGGGCTTCTGCTTTTCTTTTTAAAGAAAATCCAGTAAGTTTGATTCAAGACTGAAGACAGGTAGGTAAGAGAGGAATAAAACGCAGAAAAATTCAGAGATTTTACTCATCTTACCATTTTATGGACCATTTTATGGACCTTTTCTGTACCCAGAAAGCTTTCTTCACTATGCAGACAGATGGATATTACTTTCAAGAAGTCTTACATTTAATTTAACAGTGGCTTCTGTTAATTTAATTTGAACTTTTTTCCACAAGTAGTGTAAGCTTACTCAAAAAAAATCCCAAACAGGTTCAGACTGCTTCACGAGCTATTTCTTTATAAACATACCCTTTATCAAATCTGAACGCACTGCAGCCTCCTCCTGCTTTCACATTCCTTCAGATTGCAAAGGCAGCATTTTCTAGACAACTGTATCTTGTGCTTGCTCCAGTGCCAACTCTTTCCATTTTAGACTTCAGTTTGTAAAGCATATAAGTGATAAGGCAAGTTGACTTTAAAATGGAATATTGTGTTATTTCTGAATGGTATTTAAAACATATACTGCTTAAAAAATTGTACTCTTAAGCCATGAAATACTGACAAATGTTGACAATCTGTTGTTGACAATGTTGACTCTGGAGTTACCACACATGCAGATTTTCACCTTGTTCCCCCCTGTATATTTTGTACTTCTTTGCCCTTCACTAGTAAATAATAATAAAACATTATCCACAAGAAAATCTACTGTCCTTATGGATGGCCTTTAATTGAAACCATTTGGGCCACAACACTGAGCTCATTTTTCATCAACAAATTGACCATGCAGAAAGGGCAAATAAGCAAGTTGCTTCCATACTTCGTAGTGCAGGAATTCTACACAGAGCCAAAAAAAAAAAAAAAAAAGATTTGAAACCAGGGGAAATTTGTAGCAGATGGATCAGGGCCCAGCACGAACAACCAGGGCAGACCCCAACTGTGAGAATCAATGTCTCTGCTCCCATTTTTCACTAAATAGCTTAAAAAACACCGACTGATTTGGAAAGGTTAAAGGGAAGAAACCAACCCCCAGAAAGGCTGGAGAGGGGCCTCCCCTCCTTTCCCCCTCCCCTCCAGCTGAACGCCATCAATCCCCCACACACCCCACTCCCCTCTCCGGCACAGGCCGCGCCTCGGGCCTCGGCCGGGCCTCAGCGCCGCCCGCCCCGCGTCGCGTCGCGCCTCCATGGCGGCGGCTGCCGCGGGGCGGGGGCCGAGCCGGGCCGCCGCCGTCGGGGCTGCACCGGTTCTAGTGGCCGACCAAACGATGCCCGCCCCGTCCGCGGAGACAGGCCCCACCGGACCGTGTGTCCTTCCCCGCCGGGCCCGTCCTCCCCTCCCCGCGCCAGGGGGAAGGTTCGGTCACCCCCCTCTCAGGCACGGGCACCATTTTGTGGGCTGCGAGCGGGAACGTCACTGTTCTCCCGGTGAGGAGTTAGGGAGGAAGGGGCACAAGAAGGAGCTGGCACAGAGCGCCGCGGCTTCCCAGCGCTCCGTCACGGGCCCCAGAGCGCTGCCGGCGGCGCCAGGCGCCCCTTTCTGTCCCACACCCCCGCCGAGCACCGGCCCTCCCCGGAGCCATTAACACCCGCCGAACTCCACCGCCGCTCCGCGCCTCACGGGCGCCTTAAGCAGTTTACGTACTGCCACTGCAATGGAGGGGAGGGCAAGCGCGCTTGTGCGGGGAACCGAGCGCAAAAGGTGTTCGTGAATAGGGGATGAACAAAATAACGCTACCGAAGCGCTGAGCCAAACCAAAACGCACCGGACGGGGGGGGGGAGGGCGGGAGGAAGATCCCGGGATTATCCCGGGAGACAGGAGCGCGCGGCCCAGCGCGGCTCGTCGTGGCGCAGAGGGCCCGCGCTCATCGGGCACGGAGGGCGAGCTTTGGCGAGGAGAGGCTCGCTCGGGAGCGGCCGTGCTCCCCCCTCCGCGGCGCGGCAGCAGTTGGGCTGCGCCGGGCACTATAAATGCGGGGGGGTGTGGGGGCGCGCCGCCAGTCGGCGTGGGGCGGCGGGACGGTGCTTGGAGGTTAGACCGAGGGACTCCGCGCCTTCCCTGCACCCTCCCGTCGCTCGCTTCCCCCCTGGGCCGTGCCCCGGCCGCGCCGCCCCTGGCGGAGCGCTGACAGCCCGGCAGCGGCCGGCTGGGGAGTAGGCGAGACCATCTCTCCGGGGCGGCGGCTTGGAGCCGGTCAAGCTGCCCCCCAGCCCGCAGCCCTTCAGCCAGGCTATGCGCGGTAAAGGGGCTCCGCTCAAGAAAAAAACAGAGCGGATCGTGAAAAGGTAGAGGCGCCCCAGGAGGCCCCCGCGAGCGGAGACGCCGCAGGGCTCTTGGCAACCGGCCGCTCAGCCCAGGGGAAAGCGGGAGAAGGCGCACGGGGGAGGCGACGGCGCTGGACTTGCTCGGCGGAGGTGTCCCGGCAGCTCTCCCGGCGGCGGGGAGCATGTGAGAGCGAAGGGCCGCGATGCTGCGACGCGCGGAGCTGATCGTGTGCGGCGGCGGAGCGCGGCGCCCCCCCTGGGAGCCCGCCTGCGATGAGGGGGCACCGGGAGCCGCCTTCCCGCCGCCGCTGAAGGGCGGCGAGCCCCGGCGGGGCGGCAGCCGGTCGCGCTGGCCCCCCGGGCGGCGCGGGAGGCACCCCGGCGTTTCGCGGAAGCTGCTGGGCAGCCGCACGCACAGCCACTACCAGCACTCCCAGCACCAGCAGCAGCAGCAGCACTGCCGCGCCTTCCGCCGCTGCCACCGGCCCGCTCGGCCGCGGGTGCTGCTCTCCCTGCGGCCCGTCAACGTGCTGGGCCGGCGGGCGCCGGGCATGCGGGCGCCCCGCAACACCAACCAGTTCCTGATGCGGGAGAAGTACCAGCTCATGCACCTGCGCTCGGACTCGGTGGGCACCGAGAGCGGCGGGTCGGACTGCGAGATGGACCCGCTGGACATGGACTCCTACCTGGGGGTGCTGGAGAACGCCCGCGGGGCGCTGATGGAGTGCGCCGGGGAGGCCGGCCCCGCCGCCCGCTCGCCTCCCGCCCACCGCCCCGGCGAGCCCGCGGGCCCGCTGCAGGAGGAGAGCCAGCAGTACTTCCCCTCGGAGGACGATGTGATCGAGAGCGAGCTCTTCATGGAGAGGGACTTCGACGAGTTCTGCAGCAGGATCGCCTGAGCCCCCGCAGACGGGCGCTGGCACAGACGCACCGCCCCGGCTTTCCCTGGCCGGTTTCGGGGGCACGCAAGGAGTCTGCCGGCCGCCAGGCCTTTCCGCTTCGGGGGGTGGGAGAGGTTTATTTATTTCTCAGCCACCCCTTTGCATTTTTGTCAGGGGGGGTTGGCTGATTTTATAAATGCGTGTGTGTGTGTAAAAAGGGAGGGGGGAACCCCTCGCACCTCCCTTGTAAATAAAGCGAATTTTTCTGAAGGCGAGCTCCGATCGGAACGCGCTTTGTTTGGGGCATGGGGGGGGGGGGGGGGGGGGGGGTCTGCCGGGGCAACCGCTACCCCTCCGGGGGCGCTGGTGAGACCGAGAGGGGACCGCGAGTGACCGGGGGAGGAGGTGGCCGGGGCCGGGCCAGCGGCGGGGGGGAGGGGGGTGCGCAACGGCCCGGGCCTCCGCCGGCCCCACCTCCGCCATCGGGGGAGGGGGAGGCGGGGGTGGCTTCTTGACGGCTGCTCGGCAGCCTGTTTACGTCCCAAATCATCGCGGAAAAAGTTTCACGCGTTCCTGGCCCTCGCCCCTCTTTCTAGTTTCCTACGGAAAAGTCGCTTAATTATCGGTGCAAGCGGAGGGCGGCCAGGGAGGGAAGCCATCCAGGGGCAAACGGCCCTTTGCACCCCACCGCGGAGGGGAGCGGCGGCTGCCAGTGGTTTTAAGGGGGTGGGGAGGGGGCGGGAAGGAGCTGGAGGCGAACAGCAACGTGAAAACAAGCCCGAGTGCCCCGGGAGCCCGGGCTCCGGGGGGTGGCAAAGCCCTGGCTGGGCTGCTGGCCGGCGGGCTCAGCTCCCTGCGAGCCCCGGGGCCCGGCAGAAGCTCGGTGCGTGCCCGGCGGTGGGGGTAAACGCCGAGCCATGGATTCTGCAGCCATTTACCGTTCCCCTCCCTTTAGGGAACGCCATCAAAGCCGAGTGGCACTTTGGACGGGAGCTGGTGATCGCACTGGGCTGGTTTAGTGCTGCAACTGGAGTGTCTTCATGGCTGCTTTGTATTTATGGCAGCAGGGGTTTACTCCTATTTTACCAACTACAGGAGAGGGAGAAATGTCTAGAAAGGGATTTAAAGGGCCTCTGCACACCAAAAAATGCCGATGCCGGCCAGCTGAACCACGTTCTCCAGAGACACTTAGAATAGAATAGTGGAGTGTTTCAGGGAAGGGACCTACAATGAACATCTTGTCCAACTGCCTGACCGGTTCAGGGCTGACCAAATTAAAGCATGTAATTAAGGGCATTAATAATTTAGGATTAAGTTTTTGGGTTTATACCTACCATGAAGGGAGCAGATAAGGTGAATATGAAACTCACCCCATCCCTAAAGAGCAGAACCAGGAGGTGTAAATTCAAGCTAGTAGGAGGCTGGCTTGAAACAGTTAAAAGTTACTTCACACAACAGGTAACCCATTCCTGAAACTTTGTTGCCACAGGAGAAGATGGGAGCAATTGTATCAACTGATCTGAAACAGGATTCCACAAACTAAGCCATGACAGGTCCACAGACAGAGCAGCAATTGGGGGAGTAAGGATCTAGAGGGGACTGCGGAATGTCTGCTCGCTGGTGGTGTCCCCACGCAGCCAAAACTGTGCCTGCCAGCACTGCTGGAGACAGAACACAGGGCCGAGAGAGCCACAGGTCTCATCTAGGGCCTTTCTCACCCTGTTAACCCCAACTACAGCATAGCTCTGGGACCCTCGGAGCTGCACGGTCGTCTTTGAATCATTTTTCAATCCGCCTCCTTTCCCCTTCAGCTCCCCGAGGACTGTGGCGTGCCCTGTGCTTCGCCGCCGCACAAAGACACGGTGTGCGTGGTTTGTAGGGCTGGGAAAGTTGCTGCCCCTGCTCCAGTGCATGCCTGTGGAGTCAGAGTACATCTGCGCTTCTCCGTCAGGAGAACAAATGTAAGATGCAATGTTGATTTGCAGATAATGCCCTTTGCAATTAAAGGCACAGAGACAGGAGTTAATCATCCTTACACAGGAAACTGTATTTTAAGGCAAAACATTTGAGATTTCTAGTACCTCAGTTGCAATCCTCTGAAATACAACGTCTGAAGACACCATTTTCTTCACCTTTCCCAAGAAAAAACGCTGCTCGACACAATAAAACTAACATGCTTATTTTATCTGGAAATAGCCATATGGTCCATACTTAAAAACTTCAGGCAATATAGTCTTCAGGCAACATAGCTCTTACTGGCAACAGCGGGTTTGTATTAGAACCGTGCCTACACTGGGAATTTTACTCAACGGGAAGAGAGTTCTGGGAAGAGAGTTTACTTCAACTAGAAGAGAGGTACTGGGATAAACCTCTCATATAGGTAAACGAAACCTGTTTGCACCCAGAAAAACTGCAAAGATTTGGTCTTCAGCAAGCTTGTATTTTATTAATGAATTTAGAGCTGTAGTAACACGTTAAATGAATGGTTTGAATGCATGTTTTCCTTCACCCCCCCACCCCCGACTTGCTATTCAAACAAGGATGACAAAAACTCACTTATGAACACTTACTTGAAACTTGGCCTTTGTTCTGTAGCACTGCTGGTAAATTTGCATCATAATATGGATCTGCTTGAACGCAAGCAAAGTAAAGCAAGAGTGTAAATTAACAGAACAGCAAAAGGACATAATTACAGGTCACATACTGCCTGATGGAATTATAGCTATACCTTCCATTTTGAAAGCGAGCCCTATGTTCTCACCTCTAGACAGAGTGGTTTGCCATCATCGATCCACTCGCATTGAAACTCTAGATGTGCGTTATGGCACCCAGCCTCCCCCCTCCTCCCAGAGCATCCTTCTCCATTGACTTCTTGCAGCACCCAGCACCACCGCAGACTGCAGTGCCCTGTCCTGGACAAGAGCATCAGACACCGTTTCACCCTGTTCATCAGTCATGGAGGAAGGAGGGGAAGAAAGACACAAACGGGGTTCCTCCTTTCTCCTTTGAGTCAGTACAGAACTGAAACTTCAATGTGTTTGGCCACGCACTGGGCAAAGCTGATACCAGCACTTTCAGTGAGGAATCCTCATGTATTGCCCTTCATCTCCATGCTCTCATACTCACTTTCTCACTCCACGCTTCTGGGAGTTACCCTCGTCTCATCAGCAAGCCCCTATTCTCTTAAAGACCTTTTCATGGTGTTACTTAGATCTGGCTTACTGGTAATTTTTTTTCTGTTTCCGTCCTTTATCACTTGAATTACGAATTTCTTAAGTGTTTGGAAAGTACCTGCCTTGTAATGGATGCAACCACAAACAGCACCTTAATACTAAGTTCGAAAGCACTTTACAAAGCTGAAATTCAAAACATAACAAAGTTGGTCAACATCAAAGCTGGGAAAAGAAACCAAAACCTCTTTCTTCACAAGATCACCGATCAACCCACTGGCCAACAAACTCGCTTGTCTTCTCAAACTTTAGAACAGCAAGTTTTACACGTGCATCATCTGCTTTGAAGTATTTCTTGTGCCGCTGTCTCAAATCTCTGATTCATACACACAGGTGTTGAGGCAGATCACAAAACTACAGGAATAGTTCTCAAACTGATCAAGAGTATCTTTGGGCCCAATCTATTTCATGTTTTGAATTTTTAGAGCCTATATTTTGCTTTGATAAGTTATTGGTTTGATTGTCATTGTAATCTACCACATTGTATGACAACAACACATTGAACGCTGGCATTGGTAGAAGGAGAGGTAGATGAGAAGTATCATCAGTCAGGAAACGTGCCTGTGCTATGAGTCACACCATAATTGTTGTATGGACATGATAAAACATTAAGTATAGGCTTGTAAAAGCAGCAACATTTTTAGAAATATTTCCACCTTATTTTCATTTTCAAATAGCTTTACCAGAGTAGGATTTTTCTTTTATAGCCACACTGCTCATACAGGTGAGCTTTAGAAATTTAAACAAATTTTGTTAACAGAACCTTATATATCAAGTCATTAAGCACCGAATTTTTGTTAGGAGTACACTTGGAACTCACTTATAATACGTACGGACTACTTGGAAGTAGTCCACATGGGAGGAAAGACTACGGCCTAAGCTATAGAGAGGCTACGCTGACACAACGCAAAGGGTTCTGTTGTAACTTGTGTAATTTATTTTTATGGCCCGTCTGTGCACAGGATGACTTAGAATTTGGTAAACTTACCTGGAGAAAAAGGGCTTGGTAATATCATGAAGGAGGCAGAATTTCCCTTTTATTACCCATTACTGAAACTTCAGCACATTCTGTTGGGCATACAGGTAAGCGGTTTGTACGGCTGCAGAATTGTTTGAAATCTCCAGCAAGGCAGAAGTGCTCGTCTTTGTTGAGGAACAGGTGATGCTGCACAACACCTGCAAGGCTTTCAGTCACACTCACTAGAAAAAATTAACAATGTTTGGAAGAAAACTGTCACCCAGACACCACTCATGTCCAACAACGCATTCGTAATGAATCTGAGGACGTTCCATTCAAACGTGGGGTGATAAAAAGGAGTTTATTTTTAACTATCTGCTGTACTACGAGTGACCACTGTGCTATGTTTCAATTACATTCAAATGTCCCTGGTTAGTTTTTCTTAGCTCTTGTATTCTTTTCAAGACAAAAACTGAATGAAATTCACATTGGGCCTCTTTTGTTTTTGCTGGATCAGGAGATCTGTTTTCACCCTGCAGGAAAAAAAACCACAAGCCTGTTCTTGAAAACATATACGCAGTTTTGTAGGGACTGCAGTAGTTTCGCAGCACCCAACAGGTGGCATTTTAGGAGAGAAGGTGAGTTTCCTTCAATATCCAATACAGCATCTCAATTATTTACTGAGTTCCTTCTGTGACTGTTTGATCTTTTGAGTTTTTCTCACATACAGACCAAAATAAATATGTTAGAGAAGCATTAATTTCCAAGCAAAATGGTTACGTATGCAGTGGCAGTGCTACTTTGACAGATTTACCAATTCCTAACATCTTTATCTTTAAAGTCAGCTGCTTTCTCTTTCCCTTGGTACTTCCCTTATCACTTTCCACATGCATATCGTTACACTAGTGTGCACGATACGATTACATTGCATTCTACCTTTCTATACAGCCTCTGAAAATACTTCCTCTTACTCAGGCTTAGTATCTACAGTAAAAATGAAATATAGAGTTTCTGCATAAGAAACCTAAGCATCTTCTCAAGAAGGAAAACAAAAAAGAAAGAATCCCAACTGCAAACCACACCTGAGATTCATCAGTCATCCAGTCCTAAAGAAAGACACTTTCAGGAGATCTTTCTAATGCTTCAAAGACCATAAGAAAAGGATTATACTGAATAATGTTCTCAACTCGGTTAAGAACATCAGGTTTAAGAAATTAAGATATACTTTCATAGTATAGAAAATATGAGAAAATAGAGAGAGAAGTCCAGAACCTAGCCACAAATTCTAAAAGGATTTTGAGAACTACACGTATTTCACATCTTGTGTAGGACTAGAAATAATACTAGAAACTCCAGTGTTTCTTGAGTGAAAAAGTTCATGATGCATTGCACCATAAGCACATTCCAAGCTCTGGAAGGAAGTGGAGACATGGCAGTGCCCCTCCTGCAGACTTTGGTAATTTAATTCTTTTGTACAAACGGTCATACATTGTTTTAAGGCGATGGAGAGTTTTGTGGCTTGTAGGAAATTAAATACGAAGTGCAAGTCCTAGGGAATCCCCCTAGCCTCTTTCTCCTACCTAACTCAGACACAGTTCCTTCCAAGCCTGCATGCAGGCTTTCCATCCCGAGCAGCGCAGCTAGAGTGAAGTGAAAAGGCCTGTGGAAAGTAAAAGTAAAGAACAGATATAAGTAACATTTATTGGAGATGGTGGGACTGAAGGTACCTTAATGCTCTATTTCTTCAATTAAACTGAGGTGCAACTTCCCATCACTTATGTTCATACTGCTGCTGCGTCATGTTCAGCCACGACATGTTAGTTTTAGCTGTGAAATAAGAATAGTAAAATATCATGCAAAGAGGAGCTTCCATCTAAAGTGCAACACGTTTGCATTTTGTATTATCCTTCATATGAATGATCCTTCTATCATGAAATTTTGTAGTGAAGAAGATCAAAAGTTTTGTGCAATTCAGAAAAAGGCAATTAGTCCAGAATAAAAATCTTATTTATGTTATTCTTCTGCTTCTACTCCTCCTTCAGGAAAAGAAACTCAAAGCTCAGCAGCAACAGATTTCAACTGAAATAAATAAGCTGTCTAGCTGGATTATTCCCAGTCAGTTAAATGTCTTTTTCAGAAGATGACTACTTTATTTAATAGCAACAATTTAACCAAAAGTTGATGCAAAATAATTAAAATTCCACACTCCAGAACAGCTCTTTTAAACATAAGCCAGCAACTTCTGCCAAAAAAAAAAAAAAAAAAAAAAAAAAAAGCCTCTTTCTGGCATGCCCGAGCACATCAGTCAGGTTAAGGAGTTTCAGACAGGAAAGTGCTACAGAAGTACTGTCCTACCAGCATCCCCGTGCACTCCAACTTGAGAGCCCAGCCCAGCTGGAAACTGAGTCAATGATCTTTGCTTCAATAAGAGCAAGAGGCTCCAAAATGTCATGGCCATATGCTAATTTTGCTATTTCAAGGGTTCTCGCAAGAGTCAAGTCAGTGGTAAAAAATTTAAAGATCATCTGTCCTTAACAAATGAGTCAGTGCAGCAGTGCCGTCTATCCGCTGCCAAGTTAAGGGCAAAGTAGAGTTTTTCCTCTTTGTTACGATCACGGAGACCTGCCTAGGCCAGCATTTCCTAATTATCTTGCTCAACCCTTTTTCTCTCCACAAATGAACTCTGTCATTCAGTTCCTGTCCCTAATTAGCCCCAAAAGCAGCAACCATGCTGATGAGATCTGTGCTGCTTCCAAAGCTGCTGCTTCCGCACCCTTTCCAAATACCTCTTGTGCCCTTTCTGGAGTAGCATGCCCACTTCCCATTTTGGGAAACACTAGAGAGAAAATTCTTTGTCTCCTGCGTTTATACCGTTTGTTTCCGCCAGATTGTCAATACAGATTTGGATGGAGCAGGGTCACTTCCACAAAGAAGTGACTCAAGTCCATGACTTAAGTCCATTTACCAGACGAGTGAAAGATGCTGCTGCGTACGTGCCCTGCACAATGAGGTTATCCTCTGCCTGTCCACAGTGCCCACGTTCTTGATCATGGAATCTGTCAGCAGAAGCATGGAGACAGACGGTTAGAACCCAGCTACGTGACGCCTACTTGAAGTCTTACTGTGTTTGCTGTGGTTCAAACGTCCAGCAGTCTTTCTGCACAGTGAAACCAACAAAATCACATTCAATATCTACTCTGAGGTTGTAGCTTTTCTTATTTACCAAATCAAGACATAACATACAAAACTGAGATCAGTTCAATCAAGCCAGACCAAAAGCTGGACCAGCAGACTGTCTTTGACATTGCCGTGCAAGACTGTAAGAAAGAGGAAGGGCAAGGCAAAAATTACACTTTCTCCAAATGCTCTTCAGAACTGTATTTTCATCTCAGGGAACTCAGATGTGGCTCCCTACATTTAGCAGTCCTCAGCATATTTCTGTTCCATGTATCACTTCACTCTCTCAATACAAGTAGACCTTTAATATCCTTTGGAAATACACCTCACAAGCGTACCATGTATTACACCAAGCACGTCCTCCCTCTGTCAGGCTTACACAATGCCTCCAAAGTTCTTGTATTGGAAGAGGTGCTGAACAGCTAGTCTTTATCTAATCTCACTAACTCGCCTTCTCTCCTAAAATGTCACCTGTTGGGTGCTGCGAAACTACTGCAGTCTCTACAAAACTGTGTATATGTTTTCAAGAATAGGTTTGTGGCTTATTTTCCTGCAGGGTGATCCTGATCCAGCAAAAACAAAATAGGCCCAATGTGAATTTTATTCAGTTTTTGTCTTGAAAAGAATACAAGAGCTAAGAAAAACTAACCAGAGACATTTGTAACCTCTGCCACATCCCAGGTTGTCTCTTTTCCAAACTGAAGACTCCTAGCCTAATCACCTCTTTCTCATGCTGACCAACCCTGTGATCCGTACAGAATTATTGCACAGGTCACACCTCCTCTTGCAGGCTTTCTAATCGGTTGCTCCACGTCAGTCACTGATACTATCTAAAAATTTATTACCTAAATATTTAGTTTCTGCATTTTGTCTTATAAGATTACAGGTGACTTGTACTTGAAAATGTCTTCATGCCCAGAAAGGTCATCTTATATAACTGAGATTCCTTCATTGTAACCCAAAGTTATTTGGTTTGTAAAATAATTTTACCATAGTTCAATTTCAATTAATTCAATGTCTCCTCTTTTTAATGTAACAGTTGACAACAAGATGTTCTAAAGAAAATGCAACTAAATGTAATTTTAAACCAGAGAAAACTAAGGTTCTGCATCAGGAAGGAAGGAAGGAAGGAATATTTCAAATGTTGCGATGTTTGCCAAGTAAAATACTTCCTGTGGTTAACTGAATGTAGGTGTCAAGTTAGATTTGCCAATTTTTATGTAACGACGTAAAACTAAATTCAGCATTTTGTAAACAAACAAAAAGCACTTGCTTCCAAATGTGAAAAAAGGTAGAAAGAAAAATAAGACCACAACTACTCTCTGGTACTCCTTATTAATACACACCAGAGACAGAAAACCTGTTTTGTAATGAATTGAGAAGCCCTGAGGTGGGGGCAGGGGGGAAGAGGGAGAGTGACATTTTCCTATCGTAGTTCGGTCACACCACTACGATCTCGCCTTGCGGAAGAACCACAGTGCTTACCATAGCTCCAGCTAAAATTCACCATTTTAAACAGCAAGACTATTGAACCTTGTTTTCCAGCAGGCTTATGCCTGGTTGTTGACTGAACTATTTTCAACATTTTTATCACGATTCTGTGTCTTGAGTTCATCCTTCACTGAAAACCGTCTGAAAACTGACACAGAAGAGAAACTTTAACTGAGAGTTAAATTTAGGGCTGTCTTTTGTGGACTCTTTGATCCACAGGTTGATTCCATATTGCATTCTTTAATATAGCATCAGTCTGTCTGGGTATTTTTCCCTCTTCAGAACAGAAATGATTGGTGTGTCCTACCTTTGAGATCTCTGCATCTCTCTCGGCTCTAGAAATTGTTACAAGGGACAGATATTGGAAAACGTGCAACAACATGATTCTTAAGAGACAACGCTAGAAAAGAAAAAAAATCAATAATAAATATTTCAAAATATTTGAACAAATGTTATTGTTCTGTAGCTTGTCTTAAAGTACTTCCAGCGTTAAGCATTGCAAACACACACAAAAAGGTGCTGTCCTTACTGAAAGCTATGTTAATACACTGCTAGTATTCATGCAATTTTGTAAATAGATTATGCAAGAATTTAGCTTATTTACTCTTTTCAGAAAAGTAGGGTGGTACACATCTATGACTGATATTAAAATATATTTGAATAGCTTTTCCATTTCAACTGAAAATGTTACCATCTGATTATGTATAAAATTAAGTAGAGCACGATGATGATTATTGTCATAATTATAAACAGCATTGTGACAATTATAAATATTGAGTTTGGGATCCTGCCTGAGTTTGTTTCTCCCACAAATGTTTTCCAATGGAGAAAACACCCAGAACACATACATCCCAACAAGCTTTTTATTCTTAACCAGTGACATCAACATTGACCACTATCAGTTACTAAATTTCAGTGATAGGAACTTTCTAATTTTCCTCTCAGTGTAATATATACACATATTGCCTCAACGTGAGTTATACAACTTCTAACCTGCATATTACCTAGTTTGTATCACAGTTTAGTCCTGATCTGTCTATACCAGCATTCAGTACCAGAGAAGCTGCACATGCATGAGTAAAGAAAAATTTTAGTAGGTCTCACAAATACCAAGGAAATACTGAATTAAGAGAGATCCTTTTATTCTGATTGCTCCTTAGTTCACTTTTTTCCTCATCCCTATTTAACTAACCCCTGTTAAGTGAAAAGGCAAATCTCATGTTTCAAGACCTGCTTTAATCCATTTCACAGATAAGAAAAGCCCTGTTACACATTTCAGACATCAAGAAGTTCTCTCTATGAACAAGAGAACATATTTTTTCCCCTCCTGTAACCAATTACTGCAAAAATTGGGAAGTATTGGATAGCTGTCTATGGACATCTACATAAGAGGTGCAGTGGTAAAGGTATTGGCCTTCCAGAACATTAGACATCCTCACATATATGTTTGATGCTTCCCCTTTTTGTTCAGAGGGGAGAAATGAGTCAGGCACACCAGAATCTGGTTTGCCTTTTGATCTAAGACATGCACTGTTGAATCACCATTAAAGAGCATACAAGCATGAAAGAAGCAATAAGCATGCATGGATTATTTCTTTGCAAAAACTTTCATGAGGAAAGTTGCTCCTAAAGGGCTAGGAAAAGGCAAGGCCACAGATTTCCCCTGCCCTTGCCAGTCAAGTAATGCAAGTGTTGGTGTGTATGTATGCTGATTCTTTTATAGGCTCGTATCCAGTATATCAACACAAAATTATATTTAAAGAAAAAAAAAACAAAACCAAGCCTGAGTTAGACAATCCTAAAATCATAAGATGTGCTTTTATTCCTGATTTTATACTCATTGATTATTTTGGATTTCATTTGAGGAGCTAACTTAGGAGGAGAAACTCTCCCCCCCCCGCCCCCAGGAGTTTGTAGCTTTCAAGGGAAAACTGCCAGGCTTCTAAACGTGTGGCATTTTAGGGTTACAAATCCAGCCTTAAAACATGCAAGCAAGCCTTCTCACTAGTAAAGAGAAGGGATTCCTCATTTCTCTGTTTTATGGAAACCATTTCTTGTGTTCATATTACTCCACATGCTTTAGTATCTTCCTGCTCCAACTTTCTGCTTTCTCCTCCCCATTCCTCTTCTGTTCCTAAAGATCAGCTGTTTCTCCCTTCTCCTCAACATCTCTCATTGTCTTGTTCTCCTTACAGTTCCTACACACCAAAACTTGGTCTCAGTAGGACTGTAAGAGATGGTGGTCATCATAACCAGAAACTACTTGACTTTCGCATTGTTTGGACAGGGTGATCAACTTGCTGGCGTCAGCAATAACAGGAATTCAACATTTTCAATTTAAAAAAAAAATAATCACAAGATAGCCAAGTTTAAGAACACTAGACACACATTATTAGTCAGGCCAGTGGTCCATCCAGCTCAGTATTTGATCTCCCAGAGCAGCAACAGGAGAAGTTGTCTGGAGGCAGGCACACACCTGCCTGCTTTCTACTATTTCCCCTCATACTCCTCCAAATTCTACTATTGTTACGCTAACCGTTCGCATTAGTTCATGGATCTGTCATCACAAATTTGTCTAATGCCTGACTAGACCAACTGATACAATCTGCCCCTACACTCTCTTACTGGGACAAGGAGTAGAGTCTGTTGCGTACTTTCTTTTAACTAGTTTAAATTTATGCCTCCTCTTTGTTCTACTGTTTTGTGATTTAACACACCAGATATTTCATACAAGAAGCACTTCAAACATGTAACAATTGCCAAAAATATGGAACTATTCTAAGGCCACCTAACTATTACCTATTTTCCCACAGTTCTTTAGGACAGAAAAGCTTTAGCACTGTCTTGTAGCTGAACCTTATGCAAGGCAGGTCTACACTAGCACTACCGCAGCCTTACACCAACACTTTGGACCTAATTCAGCTCTGAATTGAACACAGCTCCTAGCAAAGCCAGCACGAGCTGTGTCTACACTTGTCAGGACAGGGTTTGTCCCTCTACGCCTGCAGCTTTCCAGCTTCTGCATCTAGTCCTCCAAAATTCTCCGGGTTTTTGAAGTGGATCCAAAAGTATTGATTAGGCAAGACCTTGCACAGCCTTTATCTGTCCTGTCACTGGGTCTGTCAGTCATAGCCTGATAACTTTTGAGGGCAGTGGAAACAAACAGGAGAGTGCAAAGGACTAGTTTCTCAAAGAATATACAAATGACTTCTGTCATTTCTTTTCTCTTTTGAAAAACACCCTGATACTTCCATTACACTCCCAATCTCTCCGTTTCTACTTCAACGTGGTTTTCATCATGGAATATTATTGCTCCCATATTCACGAAATACAAAAACTGACAAAAGTAAGCTCATAGTTGTGAAGTAGTGTAACAGGAAAAGAAAGAAGAGCTAGACATCTATATTTAACTACTTTCAGTAGCTCAGTAAACCTGCTGAGCCAACACTATGCTCCTCTGAAAAACTTCTTTAAACCAAAATGCTTGCATAAACCAGTTTCTTCATTTATAGTAATATCTGTTAGATTAGCAATTTTGAATTAGAATTACAGAAGATACCTCTGCAAATCAGTTTTTGGAGCAGAGACAACTAATGTCCAATCCTATTTATCTTGAAACTACTGCTGTGCTTTGCCTTCATAAATAAAGGGGCCAAAACTAAGACAAGCTAAAGGCTTCACACATCAAAATATAACCTCTCCAAAACACACCTTAAATGCATAACAGTTTGCATTATCCGGGAAAGAGGAGAGAGTGGAATAAAAACTGTTACAAGCACTTCTCCCATTTTAGGTCTGCATAATAACCACTGAACGCAGAGAAGTAAAGCTTTAGGAAACTGATGGCAACATTTGCCTGGTGCAGGTTTTGTTCACCTGTAAACACCAGCCACGCAGAGCAGACAGTCGCCTGGTCACGCACGACAGCTCAGCTCCGGGTCAGCACCGCATCTGTAACACAAATTAAAGGCTGACACAGCCTCTCATTTTAGAAAACGGCTTGCATGGGACATGCAAATGATTCTGAGAGGTGACCTGCTTTTTATGTACTGGATCAACGTTTCCGAGCCCGTTGGGTGTTGTTTTGAAGAGCTTTAAGAGAGACTAAGCCGAGCTGAGAAGGCCCGGGCAGCAGGCAGGCACTAGGACCCAGCACGGCTCAGGAGCGGAAAGGGGCGGCCGTTGGCTCCCCCGTGACGCCACAACTACGTCACCGCGCTGAGCCACGCCCCCCCAGCCCGCGCTGCTGGGGAAGAGGACGGGGGAGGGGGCGAGGAAGCCGGCGGAGCGGTTCGGCGTCTGTTAAAGCCCGGCTTTGACTGGCTCTGCTTAAACGCGAGCGAGAAACAGTTAAGTTCCCTCAGGAAAGAAAAACAAACAAAACACAAAACACAACAAATACCACCAAAAAAAAAACCCCAAACAAACAAACACACACAAAAAAAAATGGTTTCTAACCGAACGAGGCGGCCGTTTGGCTTCCGGTGATTTCTGGCGCTACCAGAAGCTCCGGCCGAAGGGTCCGGTCCAGCCCCCCGTGCCCGCGCTGGGAAGTCACGTTTTTCAGCCATTACGGTTCTGGTGATTCGTTTGACTTGTGCAAATTGTGAATGAGCCGGCGGGTGCAGCACGCAGCATGGCAGCCCTGAGCTCCCTAAAGCCGACCTGCCGAGGCTGCGGTCCGTGATACCTGTAAGGCCGACCCTTTTTGAAGAGGCACAACGGCTGCCCACGAAGCAGGGCCTCAGCGCGCAGCCACCGGAGACGCGGATCCAGAGGAGTTCAGTGATGGAAGCGGGGTCGCGAGCCTGGGACGCTCAGACTGGAGGAGTTAAAACTGTAGCAGTAGGGATCCACGCGGAGATGCGCTGGGTTTGCACACAAAACGTAAGAAGAGCCCAATACGCACCAGTTAACCTCCTGACTCACCGCCTCTGCCCTCACTCGAACACGGCCAGGTTCGTTAGTGTTCACTGGGGCTGGTTTTTATCAACAACTCCTGTTACCGCTGACCAGCGCTGCCCCTTGAGCACCTTCCTTCAGTCTCCTCCTGAAGCAACCTGCATGTTTTTCACTTTCTGGCCTTCGCTCCTTTCCCCTTTCGAGTTTTTCAGCCATTAGCCTCTCCACTGGGTTGTTCGTTTGGGCTTCTGTTTTGTTTGTTGTTTTTTTTTTTTTCTCTCTTTCTGCTGTAATTTTATGAGAAAATGATAGCCAATGCATGAGAGGTTTACAGTAGAAATGGCTTAACAAATCAGACCTGATTTTTATTCTCCGCTGCAGTGGGGAAAAAGGCAAGGCAGGACACAGGCCCAGGAGGGACAGAGGGAGGATGCTCATCAGCTGAGATGCAGCAAAGAAGAGTTACACTTCTTCAGACCCATGCTTCACCTGAGCTGTTCAACTTTCCTAAAGCATTGGGAAGTGCCCTCCAGCACTAACTTTCCATTGCCTGTTTATTTCTGAATCCGTTGTGTTGTAGATTATTTCAGTTTTCCCATCATTCAAAACCCACAGTTGCTGTCCTTCCATTAGGCAGGATTCTACTTTGAAAAAAAATACTTCTGGATATCAGAAAAAAATTGCCTGGATAAAAATATTAAGATTTAGGTTGGGCTAATGTTTGAATGCTTCAGGAAGTGTTTTCTTTCTGGTGAGAGGAAATAAAAGCGCACAAAGAAAAAGGTTTTCTGCTTGCTTCTCTGGATGGGCTTAAGGTTTATTTTCTATTTCTCCCAGATTTCTAGGATTGCAGTAACCCTGAAGGGTTCAGCAGTACAGCTCTGTCTCACCTGCACTTTCCGTACAAGTGAGATGCAAAGTCCGCGTTCAATACATGCTGGCTGTAAAGAGATCCTTCACGCCAGTAAATCTTGTCAGTTCTGAAAGCCCTGACCTTAGTCACACTTGCACAACACGACACATTCAATTCACATGTTTTGATCAAGGACATGACGGAGAAACAACCCTTCTTTAACTGCTCAGTGTTTGCACAGCAACTGCTATTTTTTGTATGCATCAGAGTTGCTGCACATCGGTCACCGTTGCTGTGTCCCCAAGGGAGGTGTTCAGCGCTCCCCAGACACACGGGATGTAACTGTTGCACGCGTTGCGGGCATTAAGGCACCACTCTGGGATGTACCGTGCAGCCAGCTCCTTCAGAAACACCAGTTTTGCTGTTCATCCATTGCACAGCTCTTTTGTACGCCCTCCTAGAAATTCTGGGAAAGGGTACAAAAGGGCTGTGTTTAGAAAGCACCAAAAGAAAGATTTTGTCACTCACGCTACAAATGGTTAGCTAATAAATGGCATCAAATTCAGGGTGTTGCAAGAAATGAGAATGCCAGATTTTCAGGTATTCTGGACCAGACAAGTGAAGTATGGTGCATTGCCTCTTATCTAGACCATGTTCAAAGACCTGCAGTCAGACAACTATTTCCATCTCTTCTCTGCACCCTGTTTTCATACCTATTGTCTACAGTAAAGAGTAACAAACATCTCACTTGGATATCCATCTCTCCTCACTAAGGAAGAGATATGTGTGTCCGAACATGGCCCCAGGAATCTAGAATTAATGAATATTTTGCAATCACATTTTAAAAAAATGCACATAAATAAGAGGCCTGCTTAACTGATACTTATCCACAGCTGCTACCATAATAGGAAATCAAGTTAATTAAAAACATCAGCAACTGTAGCTAGTAGGGGAAGTGGAATAGATAAATACAAAATGCACACAACTGTTACCGTACACTTTCACTATGACAAAGAGAAGCACCAGTTTTCCAGAGTTGTCAGCCTAGAACATTTTGATGTGGATCAATTTACTCATCACTAAAAATAAAATGAATTTACTACCTCAGGCACTACTCAGTTGTTGGCTCATTTTCATCAAAACCCAAGCCAAAATGCTGTTAGCAGTTCAAATCAGGATGGCACTGTAGCTCACTGGTGGAGGAATGAAGGCCATTATTCTGATTTGGTTAGAAACTGGAGTTGTACGAAACAATTTATATTGCTAGCACTGGAGTTGTACAAAACAATTTAATTACTAGCTATTAACTAGAAATTAAATTTCTTTGTTGTTTAGGATCCTTAAGCATGCAAGCCTCGGAGAGGAAGGCCCAACGAGGATTGGCAGGATTGGCTTATGACATCCAGTTTAGGACAGAGCTGGGAAAGCCTCTGGGTCAGAGGTTCAGACGATGTTCAGATGATACTTGTGACCCTTAAAACAGCTCCCTTAACTTCTCCATGCCTCAGCTGGAAGGCATGGAGGAGGTTATTTCAGAGGAAGTAACACTTACCTCTTTCCCAAGCTGGAATTTCTGAATGACTATCTGTGAAATGCTTTGGCATTACTGATAGGTTTTTATAAAAGATGTTCTCACAGTATTTTTCAGTCATATATGCCATTCCAATGCACCTATGAAAAATGCACTGTCTTGTACACTATCGTATAGAGAAATGCAATACAGTAATTTGTAACAGAGCTAACCAAAATTATCAGATGACAAAACAAGGAGAAAATAGGTAAAAGTCAAGTTCTCTGTTATAGCACCCACTCTCAGCTTCCCCCCGGAGAACTACGTCCAAGATATTTTCCCTCTCCGACCACATGACAGACCTTGCTACTGCAGACCGGGAACTGAAGAGCCTGCTCCCTACAACAGCCACGAGAACAGACATCACAGTCATTAACCTTTCCTTTATTCCGCTGTATGAGTAATATTACAATGGAAAGTCTAGATAACATGCTCATTAACTTTTCCGTTCTTTGAACCAGTAAGCAGTTGAATTCAAGCAAAAGTATTTGAAATAAGCTTAATTCGTCTCATTTTTTCACTTGGTTATCTGCCTGGCATAAGAGACAACTTGTTTCTGATACACGAAGCAACAATTCTATAGCAAGTACTAACCTGAAATTTTCTCTTTTGTACCTATTTCACCATAAAGTGCCTCATTTCAATCAAGGAAGGCTTTTAAGCAGAGAGCGGAGCTGCAGCCATGACTAAGTGACAATAACGAGATGAGACAGCTTAAAACCTTGATATTGTTTCTGCCTCGTACCCAAGCTGACACCCCACTGAGGTCCTTCCACATTTGCCTCCCTTTATGGTACTGCAAAAGGCACAGCTCATCACAAACAACAACATTAATGAGATTTCTATTGGGATTGCAATGTATTTTTCTATTGGGACCATTTGGACACTACTATTTGCCTAATTATTCCTCTCCTAATTAATTCTACTGGCAGTTGCAGATCTTCAGTTACATAAATACTCTCCTGTGTTTGCTCAATTAAGTGGAAAGATTCCTGTAACCTAATATGTTAACATTAGGATAAAACCAGCTGCATAATCTCCACTCAGTACAGAAAATATTGAAGCTCTCTAAAGGAAAAGCCCAAAGCTCCTTAGACCTCTATTTTTTCCCCAATGTAAATAGTTCCTTATAATTTTCAAAAGTATCTTACGATTCTTTTTTCCATCTTTCAGAGCTGGTAAAAGGTATCAGATTACCAGTGAGTACAAAATAGCGTATCTTTGGATAGCTACATGACAAGGAGCTTTAGTACAACTTTACTACACCAAATGATACCACTGAAGTCTTTAAAGGTTTAGAGAATAAGAGACTTTGGCACTTTGCTACGTTATTCAGCACTTACACACATAGCTAGGAATGACAAAAAAAAGTGTGTAAGTGTATGTATTCTGTCTTCATGGCTTCCATGCCAGTGGAGAGACGGGTAACTCATTTACCAAACTCTTTAGTCTGCAGCACTGTCAATGTCGGCCCCTTCTCATCAAGTCTGGCCAAAATCCACTTTTAGGAGATCAATAGAAAAATGGATTTCTCCCAGCAGGAAAGAACTTCATTCTGCAAAAGGACAGACTCTCTGCAACTGACCACATGGCACACTTCAAGCGAGAGTTAACTGACTATTCGAGCTCCTGTGCCGACAGACCATTTATCATCCCGAGCACTCCTTCCCAGGCTATCCATTCCACATAATATATTAGGTTCAACGCATGCTTCAGACGTGCTCCTTACTTTGAACAATTATAAACCACGTAGACCAACGTCTTCAGTAACTCCACGTCACCAGTTTCCGTACTTTCCAATGTGTGCACAACAACCTTGTTTGGTTTTGCTCATGACTAGGAATTTGCATTAAAAATTGGCTTTCAAGGCCAGAATTATGTGCCAGCAGGTAAACACATCAGCACTACAGACAGAATTAGCTTTCATAAAATGACAATCTAAACTTTGTGGACATACTTATGACTAGTTACTCCTTTAAATTCCATCCCAAATTACACAGAGTGTCTTGAGATACCTGGTTGGGACTGTCACTCAGTCATATCATGGATTTGATAACTCTAAATATTCCTATCAAGAAAGATCGCCATTACGGCAAAGTAAGAGTAGAACAAGTGTCTTAACAACTCCATTGCATTTTGACAGTTCTCATGATTACTGTACTTTTAAAACAAACACCTTGTGACAGACGTACAGACTGCTACAATATCTCTATTGACTCTCCCTTATCACAGACTATTTAAGTTTCCAGTCGGAAGCCATCTGCTTCGAAAGAGCCGGTTAAGTATTTTATTGAGGTCCTGTCTTACTGCTCCAATTTTAATACTCAAAAGGAATAACACTTGATAACTACCAGCCTCCAAGGCTACATGGCACACATTCCTTTCCAAGAAGACAAAGAGGATTATTTCATGTTTCAAAACAGAAGCAGACTTTTTCTCTGGGACTGTAAAATTATTTCAGTATGGATTAGCTGTAGGTTTTCTAACCATTATCAACCTTATCACTTCCATTCAATGCCAAAGTTTACAGCGTGTGTCATTAAGACTGCAATTAAGAAATAATCGTGCCAGTTAACCAAAGGGCCTGGCAAGACAGAGGTGGTACTAAGTTCTTTCTGAAGGACGCATCCCAGTTAATACAAAACTCCTGTTTAGTCGTCCAGCAATGAAGCACATTCTATTACTTGGCATTCCTGCTTATTTGGAGTTTATTTTGGAGAGACAGAACTACTCTGGATTTTACATCAGGCATCATAATGTAAATAATGTATCTTAAATCCCAACTATGGATGCAGGAGATGATACACACAACCAAAAAAAGAAAGCTTTGAACTTTTATCTCAACAGTTATGAAGCAGGAGAAAATCTTGATAGGATAATCTTCCTTAAAGATCAGGTTCCTTAAAACCAGATAGCTTCCTCTTTCAGGGAAAATAAGTGGTTCAGAATGTCCTTGTCCTGTTTTCACCACAAAGATGTAGTCTTCGTTCCTAAAGCGAGGTGTAGACACTTCTTTCCCTCAAACCTAATCTAATCCCTGGTATTCAGGACAACAAAAGAACTCCTTTGCTGAGTTCTTTTCCACACCTATTAGCTTCTACAACCACATTTTTTCTTTCAGTTCCTCATATATACGTGTTTGGCATACAGCATGTTTCACTTAAGCCTACTTGATATTTCGTTTCTAAATTTCACGTGTGTGTGTTTGTAGTTTTTTCTCTCCAGCTAAAGGACAGAATTCACTGGTTTCTATTTTGTCCAACTATTTGTTAACTAAGAGCATTTTCTCCTACAAGCTTAACACATAAAACAAAATGCTATTGTCAAATATTTCACTAATCATTATTAAAAAAGTATTTTACACACACATTTAACTTTTAAACACTGCAACGTCACAGAATTTACTGGCAACCCAAGCATTACCAAAATGTACTTTCAAAGAAATATAAACGATGAGATGAGAGCAAAGCAAACTGTAAAGATCAGAATCCGTACTAGGACAATCAGATGCAGGCAGGTAATTAAAACAAACTCACTATCACACCTTGGAACACTCAACCTACCAGTTTCTTAACTGTAAATTTCCTAATACAAATAATTTAATGTAGATTTCTAAATATTTGAAAGAAAAATACAAGGCATACCACAAAGATGATGTGACGAAGTGAATTGGAAATTCTGGGAATATCACTGAAGAACATAGTCACACTACACACAGACATGTGACATATAAAGCCCTCTTTGAAGCCAAAACCCTAGTTCTCGCAGTAGCAACACTCTGTGCCTCTCCACAATTAAGTTGCCTCTGAGTAAGTACGAGCACGTAGCTCCAGCTTGCTGCCCTGCGTGGAGCAACACAAAGCAAATCTACTCTCATACTCCTTAGGGAAGATACCGGAGGAACACTGATAATGTTGCACAGCTCTTTCTACTTATATACTATTGCAGGTATATAGTACAACGAAAACAAGCAAAAACCACATGCAAATACCTGGAAGCTTTCTGTTAAGTACTAAAAACTACAAACCAGCTGCCGCCTTTGTCTGCTTTCCCACTTTTGTCTCAATCCCCTCCCTCTCCCAGCCACATGCTCATCCTGCATCTCTCGAGTTGACTGCAGCACCTGACTATGATATGACCCAAATCAACTGTTGCAGAACGAGAATTAACTAGAAGACGTTTGCTGCTGGATCAGGAGATTGGGACCAGCTTGCTGACCATGTGGTCAGATGAGCTCGAGGCCTGGCACAAGAACACATAAGGAGCATGTACTCCTTTTAGCATCCGCAAGTCTTCACCCAAGTCCATTTCTATGCAGGTAAAAGAACAAGTAAAGTGCAGTGTAGAAGAGGATACGGTTGAAGGTTTCCCTAATAACCTAATTCAGCTGAAATGAGACATCACTAGCAACTGTTAGATGTTGAATGTTGGTATCTTACCTTTTATCAGCAGCATGAAAGTCAGCAACAAATACTATATTTTACTGTATGAAATACGGCTTTAGGTACAATTTCAGGGGACTGATGGCTGTTTGCTGTGTTCAGAGAGCCAGATGAGAACATAGTATTCCACAGAATCCTCGAAAGCACCTGGAATAAGTAGCTAATGAGCATTTCAGCTGAAGGCTTTACAGGCCATTTTAAAGCTTTCATATACTGCAGAAGAGAACTTGGACTTCGAAGTGTTCTATGACAGTATTTGTATATATCTGTGTAGGAGGGCTTACCCTCTCTACGTAGTTTCAATGAATTCCAAAAGTCGATGCCTTTTAAATGCCAGCAGTCATCAGGTTCAGCTGATTAAAATTTAGTCCATTTATTTGTGAAATAAAGAGCTAGAACAACCCTTTTTGTTTCAGATTGCTACTTAAATAAGGCAGCTGACAGCCTGCTCACACACACAAAACAAATCTGCTCATTTGCAGTAGTCACTCATTTTGTTGTCAGACACCAAGACTACTACCAGTGGTTTGTCATCCCGACCTGGGATGGCAGGACAATCCGTAAATGGACTCAGGGTCGTGTTTTTATAAAAAGCTCATACCAAACTAAACTGAAACGGGGGAGGCCTTGTATGAAATAGTTACAGTACCTACGATATCTGAACAAAACAGCAGACTTCACACTATCTTTTAAGAGGCCAAGGCTGCTGCCTCCTCTGCTTGTACAAGAAAATTTTCACTTTCTGATCAGATAATAAAAAAAAAGAGCAGCGGAATAAGATAGAAATCAGAGACCGAAGATTGCAGAGGATGGATCAGATAATCTTAATAATTATTTTCTAGAACTAAACAATATGAAATGCTATTAATATAAACAGGTCTTTTTTTTATTTTATTTTGCTTAACTGTGGAGATTAGAAACAAGCTAAAAAAAAAAAAGAAGAAAGGAAATAAAAAAGAGAAAGCAAGAAGGGCAGCTAAGCACCGAAGTCCACTGACAGCCTGCAAGAGACAGGCACCTCATTTTTATTTGTACTCTTAAAAATTACTCCTCCTGCCAAGGCTGCAGTGTTGATCCGCCCTGTTTAGAGCCACTAGAAGCCAGAGACAAATACAGTTCATTCTAGGTAAAGGCACTGCTTTATTCGTGCCATTCCCATGCTTGAATCCTCAACAAAAGAAGAGGATCACCAATGGCAACTAACTTCGAGTAAACACAAAGCATATTCAAGCAACTATGTGAAGCGCCCGAAGGAGACAGACATCGACCATGCTCACACAGACCTGTGACACCTTTGTGTCCAACGTCCACATTTGACAGTTCTTCCCTTGAATGTTGCTTGTTTTGTTAAAAACCAGAAGCTTAAAATAACAGAGCCTCGTGCAGTTACTGAACCTAAAAATAACCCTGGAACAATTGTTTAATTTACTTCCCACTGTCATGCACTAAGACTTTTATCTTAGGTCAGAACAAAAAAATTCCAGACTCATGCCTGTGTTAGATACAGAGAGATTTTTAAAATGACGTAAAGACAATAACTATTAATTATATGTTGGAAGGTTATTTATGAAGAGAGGGAAGTTCAGGGGAGGGGGAGAGAAGTCAAATCGCTTTCCAAGAATAAAAAGGAAATTTTTTTTTAAAAGAGTGTACTTCGCCATTTTATCTTTACTTCTCTCCCAAGACCAAAGGCAAAGGTCTTGTATTGGGATTCTATCATGACAGAATTAGTTTTATATCTATAAAATTAAAATGTTATTATTCTTCAAAATAATAAAATCACAAAATCTAAAATAAAAAAAAAGTGTCTGTCAATTCTACTGCAAGATACATAACATGGTACCTAACAGCATCAGCTCAGTTGTTCTCCCAGGTTACAAAGGTTTACAAATAAGAATAGCGTGCTTCAAAGATTCCTTCAATAGATTCACCACCATTGAGAAGTTTAGCAGGACATGAGCAAATACAGTGATCATCATTTCAGGAATCAGATAACGAGACCAGCTACTTAAAAACTCTCTGTTACTGTTTCAGTTAATTATCTATTAGAACAAGAAAATAAAATAGACCTTTAAAACAGGCTAACAAACCAACACTGGAGTTTTCAGGAATGATAGGACAAGAGGCAATGGCTTTAAACTGGAAGAGGGCAGATTTAGGTTAGATCTAAGGAAGAAATTCTTCACTCTGAAGGTGGTGAGGCACTGGAACAGGTTGCCCAGAGAAGCTGTGGCTGCCCCATCCCTGGAAGTGTTCAAGGCCAGGTTGGATGAGGCTTTGGGCAACCTGGTGTAGTGGAGGGTGTCCCTGCCCATGGCAGGGGGGTTGGAACTAGATGATCTTTGAGGTCCCTTCCAACCCAAACCACTCTATGATTCTATGAGTCATTTTACCTACTGTACAAGACTGGACCTTATCATAAGATCCCACCCGCCCTCCAACTCAGCCTAGCAGCACAGAGACAGAAGTGACAACGGTGGTGCCACCCTGCCAGGAAGATGAGCTGCTGTTTCCACTGTTGCTGTGCATATTAGATCATGCAGTTTGTCTTTTCCAGACGGTAGTCTGAGAGGTCAGAAGTAAACATATATAAACTGTTGTTGTTGTTAAATTACAGTTCCAACTAATTTAGGAACTTTAGATTGTTTCATTACAAACCCTTTTTATTAAATCTCTTCTAAAGTATTAGAACTATTGTCTTTAAAATTAAGTTTGAAGTACTACTCCAATATAGAATATATTTTTTTTTAAAATCCCTCAGAGCTCACATAAGGTTATGTAAAGAAACATGAATTTGTTTGCCTACAGTGACTAGGAAGTCTTTTGTCTAGGTACTTTTGCCCTTTTTTTTTTTCCTTGTAAAATGCTGACACATTTGGTAGGTACCAACTGGTTGAGCAACCCAGAAGTTCAACTCTTTTTTCACCACCTGCCTTTACTTTCATAGTATCGAGACTGTCTTATGTCAAAGATAAATGTGGCTATTCGATTTGACAACACATTTTTCCTACTGCCTCCAACAGCTGTAACCTAAAAAAAAAAAATGTTAATTGCTAAGTCAACCCCACAAATTTTTATTCATTTAGAATTAAAAACAACGACCGCACCACATACTCTTGTTTCTTATGCTTTGCTAGCTCTCCTCTTCTTGGCAGTACAAAACACACAACATGTATACTGAGAATCTAGTATATTCCCAGTTAAACTGTAGAACATGGCAGCATCCAAGCATCCACAATTATCTGCACTGAGACACAAACAGACCATAATTTATCAGTCAGTTTGCTTATGCAAAGTAGGTATTACAAATCACACACATGGTAAGAGAGAGGAGTGTGTGCAGAAGGCATCTAGGAGAGAAAAATCTATGTGGATCTAAACCAGAAAACATATGCTTTTAACCTAGAGAAAAATCAAACCCCACAGTTGTCTTCAAGAAATTCAGCTTTGCTTATGCTTACAAGGTCTTTCTTGGAAGGGCTGTAGCTTTTTATTTTTCCTTCCAATTTAAGCTTTTTCTAAAGACGGGCCATGAAAGACTGCACACGTAAATCCTTGACTAGTATTTCAGAGAGAAAATAAATAGCGTCATCTGAGAGGCTTGTGAAGAAGATATTCAACTCAATGGCTTCTCTGCTCTTCTATGCTCTTTTTGCCCACCATGTCTGCAGCTTGTTCCTTGTATTAATGGCACAGATGAGAGCCAACCTAAGGAAAGGAATTTAAAAAGCTGTAATGTTTTATATCCTGTTACTCTAAGCGTCACATGCAAAACCAAGGTAGTATAAATAGCCCTCTACTACATGCAGGGGAACTAAAATAAGATCTTGCATATTGGATGTCTAGTATGAGTGATCGTATTTGTGAAAACTACCGAAGAACAGGTACTGCATCATGAGTGGCAAAAATTCCTTCAAGGAAGAGGAGAATCCAGCAGGGAGAAGATTGCAGAAACTTAGATGAGGTTTACAGGTACTGTGCGATATGTGGGCACCTGAACCAAGGGAAGAGCCCACACAAGCAAGCGTAAGAGGAACCTCCCACAAAACACAGGAAATCTTCTATGTGACAAACACAAAGACAGAGGCCATTTGTCTCCAGACACATGGGTACCTAAACTAGGTAACCTTATTTCTTGAATAAAATGCTTTAACAGTCAGATAACATCGAAAGCCGTATAGTCGTTTGTCTCATCTGCTTATGTTTCTGGAATGGTAAAAGAAAAAAAGAATATCACGAACACAGAGAGATCACCAGCTTTCAGCTGAAGTAAAAATACTAAAATTTTCTATCCTTCAATTGCAAGAAAAGAAAGAACACTCAAAACAACCCAAACCTGAAAGCCAGAAAATCTCATTTGAGCGTTAAAAGTCAGCAGGCCCGTTGCATTAAGGTCTGATTAGTAGTTTCCTGCTACTTAGGTTCGTCAGTATTGAAGGGAAAGATAAGTTAGCTTCATGGAAGGCAAAATAATTCTTAATGAGGAGAATTAAAATGTGGTTTATTGAACCTCTTACAAGATATGCTTATGGAACCATACAAAGACATAAAATCTTGACACAAAATAGATGATATTATATGATCTCCTAATTTTTGTCTGACAACAAAATGGTATATAAAACATCACAGCAATAACACATACTATTTCCAAGGCTGACGCTGAAACACAGTTAAGACTTTTTAGATGGCTAACAAACCTCCACTTACCCAATTGCTGCAGCTTGGCAAAACTGACCTTGGCTCTGCAGTGGTAGAATTCACATCATTTAATTGAGGTAAACAACTCGACGGTGAAAATTCATGACAGTGATTCAAATACGGATTAGAGGTAGAAATTAAATAATTAAAAATTAAACATATTTTGCTGAACTATAAAGGACAGAAAGAAAGAAAAGATGTTAACAGGAACAAATGAGTTAAAAGCTTGATCCACCAAAGTTTATATAGTACAATGGTTTAATTTACTGGTCTCCACTCTTTTGCTATTGTCTTATATCGCTAAGAGAGTACCGATTCGTATTCCCATGATGCCTGTAAGACTACCTCAGGTCAATGTCAGATTTCCAACACATCTGAGACACTGTTGTTACCAGGCTAGAATTATTTCATACCAACAGTCCAGAGTAGGATGGAAGGAACACATCCTGACCTTCCCGATCTTCCCTGTTGGAAATAATCAGCATAGGTTCATGTGCTACTTACTTTCTTCTGTAACTACCATCTAGGCCTCAACTGACTTACTCCACTAGCTTGCAAAGCTGGGTAGATCAGTAGCAAAGGACAGGGACAGTCAAAACAAGCAAGTCTAAACTATACAGCATTTTTCTCTGGAGGTACTGTGGAGTTGTCTAGTGCCTCCTCACAAGAGTTGAAAGTAGAAACTGTGGTCTAGCTACAAAATGACACAATTTTCAGAATTTTGTTTCAGTTGTTTGCAGAACAGTTATTTGCTTTCAATAAAGAAAGCAAAAGAATCAATGTCATATTTCCCCCCCTCCCTCAATTACACTAAAGTTTTGAGTTTCGTGATAGAAGTTCTTCCTTTGCCAAGAACAAATAGGTAGAAGGAATGACCAATTAGTCAATGACCTTTTCTGAACATCCAACCCTAAAAAGCAAAATGTCTCTCTCTCCAAATCATGTCTTAGTAATACATATGGAAGTCAATGAAACACACACCAGTTAGAAGAGCAGACCCAAAACCTACTACATCTACCAAAAGGTGAAACTATAATTAAATGTTACTGAAATATTATAGGCTAAAAACTAGTTTCAGAGGCCATTTTCACTGCATGTTACTGAAAACATACCACAGCAAATTTGTATAACTCCCTCATATACAGTTGTCATTATGTGGCACTCAAAAGTGGTAATGTCACTTAATTAATAGACTGCTGACTTGTTTTATAGCTCCTGCATCTACTACAGCCTCCTTTCCAGCTGTGTTCTGTGGCCTTCTACACTCTGCAGCATGCTTACTTCACACGTGGTTACATCTCCCCACTTGATGGCTGCTTTTAAA
This sequence comes from Tauraco erythrolophus, assembly GCF_009769465.1. Taxonomy (NCBI): domain Eukaryota; kingdom Metazoa; phylum Chordata; class Aves; order Musophagiformes; family Musophagidae; genus Tauraco; species Tauraco erythrolophus. Next base: position 19,934,901 of record NC_141476.1, on the reverse strand, counting down.
ATGGACTATATTGTGCCTTTCTGCAGGAGGAAAAGGCACAGCATTCTTTACAAGTATCATTCAAGCAGCACTCAGCATATAGCCCATTTCCTTAATTGCCTTACGAGAACTGCAACAACACAGATGAAACCATCGCCTTACGAAAGCAACGTGTATGGACAATCGGGTGATAAAACCCACAAACATTCTACTCATGGAAATGAAACATAAGTTCAACATTTGCATGCTTTTGACAAAATTGAAAGAGCAGCAGCCTAACTTGACTGATGATACTCCACACTCTTAAGCAAAAAAAAAAAAAAAAGAGTTACCAAAGGACAGATTTAATCTCTTTCTTCAGATAAGCAGTGGAAACACCACACGTAATCTTTCCGTGAGCTTATTCTTTGGAAAGGGGGCTGCTCATTTCCCAAACGTACCATCTTCTGTTGCGTGATCACAGATCAGTGTCCTCGACTACCTCCAAGCCTGACAGCTGAGCAACAGGGTATTGGGTTTTGACTTTGGGTAAGACAGCGTTTTCAAAACAAATGCAAACCAAAGACTACGGGATATGAAATACCATAAAACTAAATTCAGGGACTTGTCAGAAACCGCAGGTCAAGTTACTCAGCAGCACAAAGGGCCTCTGTGTTTAAGAACTTATCTTTTAGAGAGATACAATTTATATCTTCCCCGCAACTCAACTGCTGTTACTGTAGGTTGAACTTTGTTACAAAAGCAAAGACATTGCTTCCTACCAGGTTGACAAACAATTCCAATAATTGGGCTGGAGACAGAAGGAAGGGTGAACAATTAGCAATTTGCCTAGCTAGTAAGAATTTCATTTATTTAAGTAAAAGACTGCTTTTCCTCCGTTCCAAAACACAGAGTAGTAGACAGGGGACTGAGAGATCCCTTTCTTCTGTATTTCTGTTATCCAGTGCATCCAGCTGTCTTACAGACCTGGAAGGTGGGCTGAGAGTTCAGCTCCTCAGCACTTGCTTTTCTAACTTGCGTTAATTCTTAACCTCTCCCTTCTCCTTCCAGTGCGAGGCTACTTGCCAGGATCATCTGTGTTAGCTGTCCAACCCCCTCCACCTCAGAACAGGAAACACACTAATAGCAGCGTTAACCACTCGTGATTCAGCAGTCGCAACACGGTCCGACTTACGCTGTGCCGTATGCCATAGTTTCCCAGTGCTCCCTTTACTGTAGCCTTGTTAATCAAAATAGGTGCCGAGGAACCACAGCAAATGCTAATAAAATGCATTCACTGTCTCCTAAGTCCTCTTGAAAACTGTGGACACAGAAATTCAGATGTTTTACTTGGCTACGCTGTACAGTTGGCACCATAGAACAGTTTACAGAAAGGTGGAGGAAAACGAAATACAGAACCTTTTCCTGGCACATATGGGTCACAACTGAACGACTGAAGAAAAAACGCTCGGTTGAACCACGTTCTGTTGCACAAACCAGAGTGAAAGCTTCAGGACGTCACCTTACGCCTGCAGTGGAGGAGGGGGATGAGGAAAGAGCGCATTAAAAATAAAAGCAGAGGAAGTGCTACAAATGCTTCCACTTTATCGAGCATCTCTGCCGATTGGCTGCGCGAGCTGTTGCTACACAAACTCTGCCTGCTCCTGCCACGCATCAGAAGCCCAGCTCTGTTACAACAGGCTTAGCACAGCAGCACGGAAAGCTTTACCGAATCAGAATTCCCAATGACTGGTCCCCCTCGAGCCAAGAGGGAAAGCAGCGAGTTTGCCTGGGAACGTCCAACTCCCTGGAATTAAGCTGCGTATTGGCAGAACCCTTTAGTCTCTAGACGTTTCCCGCGAAGCTGTGCAAACTTCTGTTATGTTGGGTCTTGTTTCCAAAGCAACGGCACATGGTTCGAATTCCTGCTGGTGTATTGTCCGATAAAAATCTTTTAAAACTGCGTGCTCATTGTAAGAAGGCAAGCAGAGACACCACGGTGAGGCAATTTCAAAAGGTACTAAATTGAAAGCAGAAAGTAAATTAAACCCTCTCCTAAAAGCAAACAAGCCACGGGTTTACAATCAAAAGACCCTTAATGTTTTTTTTTAAGTTTTTATTCTAAAAGAAGTTTTCCCTTTTTGTGTGACCTGTGTATTAAAATCAGCACTGACAAGACTGTACCTGAAGATCTAAAAATCTCACCTGTCCCAGCGTTAACTCCTTTTATTGGAAATCCAGGGTGTGCCCTAGCCCAGGGAAAAGTGATGCAAAAATACCTGCTGCTTAAGATATGAAATGGAAAAGCTAACATCCCACCTCTTCAGCTCCTATTCTAATACAGAGCAATGTTGAATTTGGAACAAAAGCCACAATCTTAATAAAATGAACAGCTTCGATGTTCTGAGAACTGATATGCTTGAGCAAGCCCTGAGCAGGCCGTGGGATTCAGCAGTACGTTTTGATCATTAAAAAAGTGATATTAAAGTGCATGATCCCAAGTGATGGGCCAAGATACTGAGAAAATCCTCCACATATAATTAAAAAAGAGTAAGTTAATAAGGATGTCTGATTAATTCAGGTCCATTAATAATAATATAATTGTTACAGCCTTAGGTGTCATCTTCAAAACCTGCATTAATGTGAAAGACCTGAGTCTTTGCTTACCGCTTACTTTGAGTGGTAAGTGGGACTTAGATCTCCAACACTGAAACCCGATTCATTTGTGATGAATGGGAAAATTCTTCTCCAGTTACACAAAGTAATTGGCCAAGAAGTCACGAGCCCTTCGTCATGGGAGCCAGTTACATATGGAAATTATAAAATATGCACTTTTTGGGCCATAAAGTTGTTGCACATACAAACACGGTGTTACCAGTAGGCTGGATTCTGCAGCTCTGCCAAATGCAAAACAGCCAAGAGAATTCTATTTCCTTGGAAGCTGTGTTTGTACACAAAGCGTGATTTGAACTCCACCAATGAAAAACCCTAAATAAATCTGAAAGTGGTGACATACCCAAACAGCAAATCAGTGAGGCAGTTGCTTCTAACCCAGCTGCTTCCTCACCGCACCCACAGGACAGTCAGAGGGAGGAATGCTGGCACATGCCTCAGCTCCTTCCGGGCACACTCAGGTGGCCATTGCGGCACAGACAGGGGATTGCAGTAAAAGTCCCCTATGACCTAAGAAATCCAGGTCCTTCTGAAGATAGAATCCCATTATAAACATGGAACTGAAGAACAGAGGCCAAGGATATTTTATTCTCAACAATAAAATATAAAGTGATTTGTCCACCGCCTAAAATTCAGTGCTGTGATGGCAGCATTATTAATATTACACACATCAGTATTTCTTCAAATTATTTGGTTTGGATGAGAATTTTATATAGAAGTTACTGGGTTTGACAGATGTACAAACAATTATTTTGCTACTGTGTTGATCAAGTAACTTTACATCTATTTCTTTGCAACAGAGGCTGTAACATCTTACCCCAGTGTTTGCTCCTGTAAGGAGCACCATGAATGAAGTCACAATTGTTTTCCTGTCAATACCATCACTTAATTAAACAGTACAGTCACACCCTCTCATTTACGTTGTGGTTAAGAGCCCTGTGGTTGAGGGGAAGTAGGATGAAACGTAAGAAGGAAGAGATACCTCCTCAGGGGAATGGGAGCCCAACTTAAGTTCACATATAAAAGTTAGTCCCCAAGTGCCTTTAAAAACCAAGAAAATCATTTTTAACTCAACAGGATCTTACCAGAAAGTATTTATAGGCTATTGTCTACTTTTGCCCAGAGCAGAATGGCTCAGCAATAGGTATGTCCATCCCTTTATTTACTGCCCAGACAGTTAGTGCAATGCTTAGCCTCGACAGAATTACTTTTTGCAGAACAAACTTCATTCAGCTGCTTTCTGAGGTCTTGCCTTGCTGCTGGTTTTGAGCTTTCTAATGTAAAGCCTGTTTTCGCCTGTGGCTCCTTCTAGCTTACACTGCGAAAGGACTGGTTCACAATTTCTCAGTACAAACCGCACACAAAACGAAAAGGCTGCCTAATTAAACATTAACTTCAGCAAAGACTCTTCAGCGTGTTCTGAACTGCTGTAATCAAGTGCCTTGGTTTAAAGCGATATCCTGCTAACCCACATTAACAACTTCATTGAAAATACACAGATTTTAAGTTAATTCAAATTACTTACTGCATCTTACACGCCAGTTTCATCTCAAAGAAGCTAAAAAGTACTTCTAAGGGGAAAAAATATTTTTAATTTCTGCAAAAGCAAGAAAAACAGATTTATTTTTTTTTTTTAACTACATGGCATAACTGTCAGGGTTAAAAAGCCAAAGATTTAATCAGACAAATGCAAGCTCTAGACCGGTACTGTAACACAGAGACCTCTGTCAATGTGCTCATCAACAAATTCATGCATGTCTTAACATCATATTGCCTTTTTTTTTAAGCATAAGAACCTTTTCAAGTCTGTAACATCTTTGTTCTTCCTTCTTTAAAGAAAACCACCCCCAAAAAAGCCTTTGCTTTTTTAACTGATGTTCTTCAAAAACACTTAGAAGAGACAGGCCTCACTTTCTCCTTTTAAAGAATTACCATTTTCATGATGTTTTATACAATGAGGGAACAGATTATCTTGCATAGATGATCGATACCATAGAATACCATTGTAGGAAGCAGCTGTATCATTCAGTTAGCCATATGGCACTTATATTCAACATAGCAAAACGTAAAATGAAAATAGAGAACAAAAGTCAGACTGCATTGTCTTCAATGTTCTGGAAGTTAAATATAGGATGTTCTGGAGGTAGAAAAATAAAGATTGGGTGGGGGGTGCATCCAAGTTTTCTTGAAGAGTATCATTTCACAAAACCAAATTGCATCAGAATACATGCATTTGCAATGAGCACTCAGAAGCTGAAAAGCAGAAATACTCTAATCACACATATAATATAATCTCTAATACAAACTGGGCACAGAGTGGGTTGAGAGTAGCCCTGAAGAAAAGGATTTGGGGGTGTTTATAGATGAGAAGCTCAACATGAGCCGGCAGTGCGCTCATGCGGCCCAGAAGGCCAACCGCATCCTGGGATGTATCAAGAGAAGCGTGGTCAGCAGGTCAAGAGAGGTGATTCTCCCCCTCTACTCTGCTCTTGTGAGACCCCACCTCAAAAACTGCGTCCAGTTCTGGTGTCCCCACCATAAGAGAGACAGAGATTTGTTGGAGCGTGTTCAGAGGAGGGCCACAAAGATGATCCAGGGGCTGGAGCACCTCTGCTATGAGGACAGGTTGCAGGAGCTGGGATTGTTCAGCCTTGAAAAGAGAAGACTTCAGAGGGACCTAATAGCTGCCTTCCAATACCTGAAGGGAACCTACAGGAAGGCTGGGGAGGGACTTTTTACAAGAGTGTCCACTGATAGGACAAGGGGAAATGAGTTTAAGTTGAAGGAGAACAGATTTAGATTAGATATTAAGAAGAAATTTTTCAGTACGAGGGTGGTAAGACTTCGGAATAAATTGCCCAGAGAAGTTGTGGATGCCCCCTCTCTGGAGGTGTTCAAGGCCAGGTTGGACGGAGCCTTGAGTAGCCTGGTCTAGTTGAGAGGCGTCCCTGCCCATGACAGGGAGGTTGGATTAAATGATCTCTAAGGTCCCTTCCAGCCTATGCCATTCTATGATTCTATGATATGCTAATAAAACTGATGTTGAAAACAGTTGTAATTCCCACTAAAGGTGTTTCAAACACTGTAAATAATGCTTCTAAAAACATGGGGAAAATTAAAGTTTAATAGGAAATATACTAACAAATAGGGAAACTTCTCAGAGCATCGACTCGTTCCTTTGCAGAGATCTAAGCTGTACATGAAATTTTATCTGCCGCTCCAGTCTCACTGGATCCCAGCTGCTGACAGAAAACGCGAGCCACAAACATAGGGATGAGGAGAAGGCACGTAGTAAGGCTGGGGAGCCACAAAACTTTCCATGCCGAAGGAGAGAGAGTCCTTTGACAGTACCGTTGGTTGGTAGAAAAAAAATAAGGGACAGAAGGGATTCAGGAAAGCCAACACAAGGCCTGAGCAGCCGGTTATGCAGCCGCGCCTTTTTTTTTTTTTTTCCTTTTTTGACACCGTTTTTTGGACACCGAGAAGCTGTAAATCGTTGGTTCTCCCAGAGCCCATTTTGTGTTTGGTTCCTTGGTGCCTCTACAGGCAAACTGGAGGAGGGGGGTGATGGAAAAAAAAAAAAAAAAAAAAAAAATCACGGAGCTGGATATTTGTGTCTCTGACTGAATTCTCGCTGGCAAGCAGATTTTAAAACCGACGTAGGCCAGACCTGCTCCTTGTGTAGCTGCTCCTCTCTCTGTAATTCCCCTAAACTTTTAACACAGTACAAAATGCACTTAGTTCTGCAATTACAGTCACATGCTTACTGATAATCACGTTAGTTTTTAGTTTACACTTTCCTACTTCTTCTCAAAACAGAGAACAAACCAAAAAAACCCTACCAAGTACTGCTGGTCATATCACCCACCGTGTCAAAAGTGTCTGGACATAACGAGCTAACACATTAACCTTGCCATAGTCATCTCCTACTTGAGGATACCATTTCCACCATCAGACGCTTAAAACAATGACCTTCTACATAGCAGTTATCTACACTGAGATTTTGGGTATGTTTGCATCCAGAAAGTACTTGACTGCCAGTGAAAATAAAGCCCAAGTCTCCTGGTAGGAATTTTTAGGAATTTGTATCAGACTGTTACATCCGAGCCTGAGCCTGCCATTCTCCAGGACAAATGGATCAAAACCGAATGTATTAAAGCTTAAGTAAATTAAACAAGAACGATTCTTCATTTTTACTTAGCAATATCTTAAGTAAAACATGAAAACATAGTGCCTGTAAGATGACTACTGTCTTTTTTAGCACAAGCTGCAGCGCCAACAGTTTTTGCAGATAACAGACAGTTAACCACCATCATAAGAAGTGTGTGGGGTTTTTTTTTTAAGGCACTGCACCACTCAAGTGTTTTAACACTTATTACCTTGGATGAAAACAAGTAAGCAAGTTATACAGAATTACCACTTCTCATCTCAATCGTGGAAACTGATGGTGCAACGTAAAATTAATTACCTTAAACCACTTTTGTGGTTAAGACTCACCACAGTCTTGCATGGGACACAGGGCAACACCGTGCACATGCTCACTACCCTCTCTTCTGACAAGCATCTGTTCTTCTGAATACAATAATATTATCAGAAGCAGCCGGGTAATACTCTTGTCTTTTCAAAGGTAATGTACGTACCTAGGGCTTGGACACAGGATAACATCACTACCATTAAAGCACTGCTAATTAGCAGCTGCTCTGTATTCACCAACAGCAAGCACGCCACTAGCCAGCAGCAAACATGGGCTAAAACCAAGTTTTTACTGGGGTCTTATGCTAACATGTTTTCCCTTTCTGTTTCCAAGGAAATAAAACTACATGCTGTTTCATTCAGTAACTACATCCAGCTACTGTGCTGAATACATGGATACACAAAAATTTACGTAGCTCAGTAGCATGACCGAGATCTCAAGAATTTATGTCCTAATGGTTTGAATGGTATTCTCACTCTGCAGTCACATCAAAAACTTCGATTACTATGCTACGGTGCAGTAAAATGACTGTAAAGCCAGGCCAGGGCCAGCTTGCACAGCTTCAAGTTTTAGAAGGCTCTTGGGAAGCCTGGACACTTGTTCAGCTCTCTAGCCCACACCAAACTCCGTGTTACTATTTGAGTACTGATGCACTGGGTCCAGCTGGATTAAAGTTAACTACTAATACGCCTTGTGAACATAGCACAGTCGTAGCCTCAGGCTCCTAGGACCTTTAGGGGGAACATCCTCACTCTCACGTGGAACAAGCTATTTTTGGATTATACAAAATGGATGTTAATATACCTGCAAGTGATGAAACGCTGGTTTAAACCAGCAAAGCCTGTCTTCAGCAAAGAGATGGCTAGTGATGGCTCCCATGTGTGTTCCTAAAACGCTGTGCTGCCCAAATCGTTTCTCAAAGGTGCTTCATGCATAAAGCTGTCTGGGCAAGAGAAGGAGAGATCGTGCACATGACAGGGTGACATTAGGTGGGGGAGGAGAAGAAAACAGTCAGCTGTTGCACAACACAGAGCTGTTTTTTGCATCTGGAAGCAACTGGTCTCTCCTTTTTCCTCCTTGTTCTGTCACCATCTTTCACACTCTCCCCCCGTGCTATGAAAGCGCACACAACATGCTCTCAACATAACAGCTGGGGCAAACAAATAGCAGGGGAGGCAGCTGGGGTACCTTTTAGGCTTTGATGTATTTAGTACCAGCTGTCTGATACGTACCAACTCCGGTTCGGAAAAACAAATCTGTCAATCTAAACGAGTGACTTCCTTCCCTTGTGTGCGTGCAGACCTAACAACTACACAGTGTGCTGTTTGTTTTATCTACAAAACGGTGTAAGCAGACTGCAAGGGTGTAGAACCTGCTACCCTGAAATACGCGCAGCAGAACCAGATGATGAAATCTCTACGCCTCGGAGATGACACAGAGCTGAGCAGAAACTAAACGATCATTAAACACAGCTCTGTCGAAAAAGAAAAAAAAAGCATGTCAAGGAAAGAGGCGATGGGATGCCGGAGAAGGTTGCGTTCGCCACCCCTCCCTCTCCCACGCACCGTCCTGCCCGCTCGGAGCCCCAGCCTCCTCCGCCCGCGGCGCGACGAAACTTGGACAACCGGTGCCACCGTCAGGAAGGAACTGACATGGCACCTCCGTGCCAGCCCTTGCACGGGAACACGCTTTACGCTTTCACCAAGCAGTATTGACATGTCCCTGCTGCTGACGGACCAGCTGTTTGCAACGAAGCGTTTCGTGTTTTCAACACATCGAGCCAGTAGCACAACTACATATAACATGTAACTCCGAACATCTGACTTCAAACACCAGAGGGGAAACCACAGAACTGTAAGGAAAGAAAAGACATGTCAAAAGACAAAGGGTCATGATGAAAGGGGAAGACTGAACAAAGATACTAAACGTTTCTGTTTGCAATATCCTCAAATACGACAGATGGAAAAATAGCTACTAAATTTTAAAACATCCACCTGTGCCACCTTCATAATTTTGCAAATATATAAAAACTTTTTAAAAAGCAGTCAGGTATTCCTTTGGCCAGTCATATCAATTTAATAAAGTGATTTGATACAGCAGTCTTTATTCTTAAAATATTCCAAGGACTTGAGTAATTGGAGTGATTAGATTCCAGGACAGTACTGATTGTTAGCAAAACAGGTCAGCCATTTTGTGTAAGCATCAACGCTGAGCCGTGGATAAGCACAGATTTACTAGAAAGGATTTTCTGCTGTATAATATAGTCTCTTCTGACAAACTGGTACAAACATGTTCCTTGTGGTAAAACTCAAAGAGAACTTAGCTTAGTCAGAAAGGCCAATGGCAGGTTCCCAGCACTTTAGTTCTTTGCTAATTCAGGGCTTCGATGTACCTGTTTCTTAGTTTAATGCCCATTAAAGCGGCCTGAAAAGTCTATACTGCTGTAAATAGGATGTCATCAACATCTCTTCATGCTACGATGCGCTATAGAATCATAGAATCATAGAATGGTTAGGGCTGGAAGGGACCTTCAAAGGTCATCTAGTCCAATCCCCCTGCAAGGAACAGGGATATCTCCAACTGGATCAGGTTGCTCAGGGCCTCGTCCAACCTGGCCTTGAACGTCTCCAGGGATGGAGCGTCCACCACCTCTCTGGGCAACCTGTTCCAGTGTTCTACCACTCTCATGGTAAAAAATTTTTTCCTAATATCCAATCCAAATCTACCTCCTTCTACTTTAAAACCATTACCCCTTGTCCTATCACAACAGGCCCTCCTGAACAGCCTCTCCCCATCTTTCTTGTAGGCCCCCTTGAGGTACTGGAAGACCGCTATAAGGTCACCCTGGAGCCTCCTCTTCTCCAGGCTGAACAGCCCCAACTCTTTCAGCCTGTCCTCATAGGAGAGGACAGGCTGAAAGAGCCTATGTTAACTGTTAGACTAACCATGTCTAACAGTTAACAGTTGTGAAGCTCTGGAGGATCACAGGGAAGCGGCACATTAGAACATCAATGCTACAGGAACTCTTAGGAGAAAATCCAACAGTGCAGAAGTAGTAAGGCAGTATACTGCAAAATGTGGCATTGAGTAGAAGCAGGAGGACCTCCCAGCCTCAGAAAGGATCATGCACCACAAAAAACTGTTCTACTTAGGATCTTCACAGAACAGCATGACACACCACAGTATTTAAAAATTGAGTTGATCTCATGGCTTTCAAATGTAAAGTCTGTTACCTGTAAACTTATATTTTCATATTTGCCAAAGAATATGCAAGATTAAGAATTCTTTTACATATCTGTTTTCAGACTTCTATAATGAAAAATGAATTCTGAAGACAGAAAAAAACCCCACCCATGACTCAGACAAAGCTCAGAAGGCATAAAGAAAAAAATAAAACAGAACGTGGAGTATTTCTTCTTCATCTACTCAGTACTTCAGCTATTTCCTTTTTGTTATTCTGTTCTCGAACTCGTCCCTCTCAAGACAAGACAGTTTTCAGCTTTCTTATCTCAGCACTGTATATCTCCTATCATTGATTGCTATTTAAATTCTGATTTACATGAAAAAAACAAGGGACCCTCAGCGGAAGAGAATGGCACCAGCCTCTCGATTGATGACCATTCACCTCTACCGAAGCACACAGTCATCTCCTTCCCATCCTTCTGCAAGGGAAAGATTCTGCAGAAGCCTGGGAAGGTGGGGTAGAGAAGACTGAAACCTTCCCTTGCTAGGTGCCTTCTTGAAGGCCTACAAGGATGTCTCAAGGACGAAAAACAAAAAAGACTGAGACGAGGGAAGTGTAGAGCAGAGGCCATTTACCCTCAGAAACTTACTGTACCAGGGCTAGCTACAGGGCCGGTGAGGGAGATGTTTCATCAGACCCTGGGGCTCTTGGGCAACAGTGCTGCAGTGTGAGCTTCGATCCGGAGGCATTCCCAGGGGAAGGCAGTCCAGGCTGTGGGCTCAGGTGAGCAACCAGGCAGCAGGGACATTTCCTCACCAAGAACCACTGAGTCCACTACTGAACCGTTTGGGACAAAAAACAGACGGCGTCTCAGGCACCACCAGAGTAGGAAAAAAGGAGCAGGAAATCCAGCATTGGAGAATCCAGGTCCGAAATGCAATTCAGGACCAAGACAGAAACCTGAAGCCCCCAGAAGCCCTTCTACAATACCAGCTGGCTAACACTGCTGAGAGTGACCAGAGGCTTCCCAGGCTGCCTCCCTCAGCTCCTGCTTTTAGAGTGTCCTCAGCCGTCCTCCTCTACCAGCCACCTTCCAAGCCGAACTCTGGCACTGGGGGTTTCTTTCTCACCAGGCTGGCTGAGATTTCGCTCGGCCTTCCGATGCCAGGGCCGTACAGAGCTCCGTTAGTGAGATGCCAACAGAGGAGAACGGGGCCAGGGAACGAGCACCTCGGTTCGCAGCGAGGCTGTGCACAACCACAGCTCTTTGGCCAGCTCCATTCGAGCTCCCTTGCTCGGGAATGCCTCACAGCTCACGTCGCAATCCCCCTGAAGTGCCCGAACTACCTGTTCGGACCATGTCCAGACCTCACGTCTGCCCTGTTGCAGCAGTCACGAACAAAAGGAGAGCGTGCTGCCACCGAGTTCTCTTTTGGGCCCGCCATCCCTCCCGTCCTTCCTCCTTGCCTCTCGGTGGGCAGAATAGCTCCTCAGGCCTCCCAGGTGCCCCTGCCTTCCTCAGAGAGGACAGCTGCTCCCTGCTTTGAGGGATCGACTTCCATGCTGCATCGAGGCCTGTCAGGAAGGCGCTTCAGGCACGGACCACAAGACCACCTGTAGCTGGCCTGAGGAGCAGAGGGTTGTTCTCACCTGGATGGCCGCCCCACGGGCTCTCCTTCGCCCTTTGGTCACCGTTACTCTTTGATTCAGCCTTCTCGCTCTCTGCCAGCTGCCACAGAGCTGTTCAGCCGTCGCTCTGCGACCACATCTTTTCCCCTTCTGGCACTGGAAAGGTACTTGCTGGTCTCCAACTGGAGAGAAATCCTGTTGGAGGACTGACATTTCCCAGGCCCCTTGTTCCCCTGCCGTAGAGCACGTGGGATTTTTCCTGCTCTCAAGGGCATACGACAGGACTCAAGTCCCCAGTCCCAGGTCCTGCTCTGACTCTCCTGAACTCTGTGGAGTAAATTCCTTAGTGGGGCTTTGGCGTCTCTACTCAAGAGGATTTCTTGGCTTACGCTGCGAGAAGGGAGCCTTCAGTTGGTAGAGCTGCAGCCATGTTGGGGAACAGGACCTGGAGGTGGGGAATGGACACTGCCCTTTGGCTACTGTAGAAACACACCTATGGAAACCTTCATGTCACAAACCCAGACATGCCACTGAACTGAACTTTTAACAAAAAGTAGCTTTGCTGCTTTCCACACTTCTCACTCTCCTAGGCAAGGAGGACAGCAATGGGTTCTAGCGTTGTCCAGAAGCAGAGTCAAAGCGCGTCAGAAGTCGCTGGGACCAGGGTGTGGTGAATTTTTAAGGCACAGGGGCCATGCCGGGTGGCAGGCACGGGCCACGTTGCTGGGAGATGGGTGGCGGTGCCAACTGGGCTGTGGTGGGCCACCTTCCTATAGGCAGGGACAGAGAGCCCCAGTCCTGGTCTCAAGTGCGAACTTCCCCCAGGGAAACGGAGCAGGCTGCGGGGCCAGCAAGGCTCGAAACACACGGTCATGGTGCCAGGCAGCTGACCATGGCCAGCCCACAAGGAAGGAGGTCTGGGGAAGGTGCTGCCAACCCTCAGGGAGAATTCAACTGTTGGGGCCCAGCCCCTAACGCTGCCCCTTGAGAAAGGGAGAGGAGGAGGAAGAAGCAGCCGACAAAGGAGCCTGGAATCTGACAGTGCAGAGGTTAACATCCAGCTTTATTGTGCTGGTGGAGGGGGATCAGGGCCAGCACTCGGCGATGGCCCATGGCCGGTCCCATGTCATCTTCTGGGCCGGCTGTAGGGCTTTTGGGCTCGACGTCGTGAGCGGGAGCAGTCTCGTGTCCGCACGGGCCCAGCGGGGCTGGAGCTTCTGTCGCTCTCAAGCTCAGAGGAGACCGAGGAGGAATCTGATGACAGATGGCTGGTGGTGCCAGGGGTGCTGGTGTCAGGTGCTCGGGAGCTGTGGGATGGCCCCTGCGCCGCCTGGCTGGGAGTGCTACTCTCAGCACTCGGGAGCAGTGCGTGGCTCTTACGGCGTCTTCCTGGCCGGCTGTAGGGCTTTTGGGCCCGACGTTGCAAGCGGGAGCAGTCTCGCGTCCGCACGGGCCCAGCGGGGCTGGAGCTTCTGTTACCCTCATGCTCGGCGGAGCCAGAGGAGGACCCCGATGGCAGCTGGCCAGTGGTGCTGGAGCTGCTGGCGTCAGGTGCCGGGGAGCTGTGGGATGGCCCCTGCACCGCCTGGCTGGGAGTGCTACTCTCAGCACTCGGCAGCAGTGTGTGGCTCCTACGGCGTCTTCGTGGCCGGCTGTAGGGCTTTTGGGCCCGACGTTGCGAGCGGGAGCAGTCTTGTGTCCGCACGGGCCCAAGAGAGCTGGAGCTTCTGTTGCCCTCATGCTCGGGGGAGCCAGAGGAGGACCCCGATGGCAGCTGGCTGGTGGTGCTGGAGCTGCTGGCGTCAGCTGCCGGGGAGCTGCGGGATGGCCCCTGCACCGCCTGGCTGGAAGTGCTACTCTCAGCACTTGGGAGTGGTGTGCGGCCCCTATGGCGTGTTTCGGGCCGGCTGTAGGGCTTTTGGGCCCGACGTTGCGAGCGGGAGCAGTCTTGTGTCCGCGCGGGCCCAGGGGGGCTGGAGCTTCTGTCACCCTCATGCTCGGGGGAGCCAGAGGAGGACCCCGATGGCAGCTGGCCGGTGGTGCCGGGGCTGTTGGTGTCGGGCGCTGGGGAGCTGCGAGATGGCCCCAATCCTGACTGGCTGGGAGTGCTGGGGCCAGCCAGCTCTGAGCTGGTACTGGAGGCTGGAAGGGGAAGCAGCATGGTCAAGGGCACAGCCCCCCAGGCCCAGGGCAGGATAGGCCAGAGCGGTGCCCCCAGCCCTCCTGGAGCAGAGAGGCTCTGCCGAGCCCAGCCTGGGCACCCGCTGGCAGGCCTTGCCTGGTGCTTTGCCTCTTACCGGTGCTCGGTCCAGCACAGCTGTGGCACTCCCAGCTGGCTATATTCCTCCCTAAGGATGAGCAGTGCCTGTGGGTGCCCTCGGCAGCGCAGGAGCGGCACAGGAGCAGTTGCCAGGGCCTGGGGAAGCAAACGGGTTCGTGGCTGTGAGGACAAAGTGACCGCAGCACGGGACTGTCCGGCAGAGCTCTTGTTCTGTCCTCCCGCTTCGAGCCCTCGGTGAGACACAGATCCCGTGCAGAGCCCCGGGGTGCAGCTGCGGCAACTTACCCCTCTTCCTCTGCCTGCTCCCTGCCTCCTGGGCAGAGGCACTCACTGGCGTCGCAGCGCATGCGCCTCTCAAGTAGTGGTGCGTATGTACCACCGTCCTCCCACCTTGGATCTCTGATGGAGAAAGGAAAATTGATGAGCTCCAGCTGCCCCAGCATGAGGCAGACACAGGGCGTCCCTGCATTTCCCCCCCTGCCCTGTTTCCAGCTCCTCCATGAAGCTGAAGCCCAGACTCACGGGACAGGACTGCTGGGGCAGGCCCTGGCGCGCCACAGCGCTTGCACCCTCCTGTCCTGTGAGCCGGGCAGAAGGACACCAACCTGATGGGGACTCGGATCCCCATAAGGAACATTTCTGCAAGAAACGGCTGTCTGTTTCTACAGAGAGGGCACCGGAAGCAAGATATGCCTGCGCACACAGCCTGTCCCTGCAGGAGAAACACGAGGTGCAGGCGTGAGGCCCTGATGCTCCTGCTGCTGCCGAGTCCCCGCAGTGTCCCAAGGGCAAGGGAGCGGCTCCTACCTGGATGCAGCCCCTGTGGAACCAGGCCTTCTTGCAGGCTGGGCACACCAGGGTGCCGTAGGACTTTCTGTCCCCCACAGGCTCCAGGCAGATGGGGCAGGTGGTGTCTTCCTCTGGAGCCGCCTCCACTTGCTGCTCTGGGCGGTGCTCAGGGCAGAAGGACCTGGGGGGAAGAGGAAAGGGATGGGTGAGGTGAGAAATCGGTGAGGTCTTTCCTGGATAGTGGGCAAAAGGGGAAAGAAGGTACCTGTACTGAGAAAGATACTGGGTGATGCATTCACCCTCCACGGCACAGGGGAAGTGGAAGCTGCGGTCACAGTCCGTCCCCTGGCAGGTGATGGTGGCTCCACTCTCGCCACAGACGAAGCAGTTCTGGAAAGAGCACAGCAGCCTCCATCAGCGGCAGCTCAGGGCCTCCGTAGCCAGCCCCACAGCTGCAGGTGGGCGCAGGACGGGGCCGCTGCTGGGTCACAGCGCCCAGATCTGCCTGGGGGAGGAGGCTCCTGTGCTGGAGCCTCTGTGGAGCTGCTGGTAGCAAGACTTCTGCCCCTCAGCTGGTTGCAAGGGCTGACGTTTCTTTCTCGGGGTTTGGGCTAAGCTCCCGCCAGCCTCTGCTGGCACAGAGCTCCCTGTTCTTGTCAGGTGCTCACCTTCTGCGCAGCCTGTCCGACTATACGTCGGATATCCTCAGGGAGGAATCCCAGGAAGCCTACATCGTCGTCGTCGTCCACTTCCTGGTAAAGCCCATTGGCAAAAAACTGCAGAAAAGCAAAACGAGAAGGAGCTGATGAGGAGAGTGTGGCAGGGGCTGCCTGTGGGAAAGCTGGAGGGAGCCCCAGAGCAACTCACCAGGCAAAACAAATGGGCAAAGATCCCAAGTTTCTCCAGTTTTCGCCCGCAGAGATCCGGGTCGGCCTCTACCCGGCGACACAGCATGCATGCTGAAGGGGAGAGAGCAAATGGTACCGGGAATGAGCACCTCTGCGGGCCCAGGAAGTGTCCCTGAGGGATTGCCCCAGGGGCCTGCTCCGTCCCTGCCCAGCCAGCTGATGGGCAGGGCTGGAGGCCTTGGAGAGGAAGGGGCATTGCAGGCACGGGTGTGCCAGCAGGTGCCCGCTGCCCAGCCTGGGCCCTGCCTGCTGAGGAACTGAGGGTCCCGGCCCCGGGGCGGTTGGGCAGCTCCTGCCTCCCCCTGGCACCGCTCTTGGCCCCACGCTGACCACCCCGACCACCCCCCTGCCAGGCTGTGGGAGGGCTCCTTTGCTCTCACCCTGCTCCGTTGAGTCAGGCGCCTTCTCTTTCCTGGCTGACATGGTGCACGTCAACGGTGAGCGTTTGGGGAGTCCCTGTCCCAGCAGCGCTGGGGTGTCTCTTCCAGACGCTCCTCTGCTGACTCTGAGGGAGAAGCGGGATGCGGATGAGGGAGAAGCAGGATGCGGGGGAGCTTGCAGCACAGACCCAGAGCCCCGAGGCGTGCGGCTCTCGTCCTCCCTCGGCAGCCCCACGGGAGCCCCGTCCCTGCCCTGCTCTCTCCTCACCTCACCAGGTCGCACTGACGCACAGCTGTGCCCGGCGTTCCTTTACGTGGGCTTGGACTGCGGGTCACAATGGCCGCGGTGACATCAGCACCGCTGGCCCAAGTGCGCCCCAAATCCGGACAGGGACGCCCTTGGCAACCTGCCGCCCACGCGGAGACGGCCACCCCCTCACAGGGGTGGCACCGGTGGCCGAAAGGTGCCGTTGGGGCAGTGCGACTGCAGGGGTCCAGCCCTGGCCAAGCCAAATCTGCGCTCCTGCCCCTGGCACGGCGAGCGCTGCCAGCAGGCCGGGGAAGGTGACCCTTCCTCTCCGCGCCGCACCGGTAAGGCTGCATCCGCAGCACCGCCTCCGCTTCTGGGCTCCCCGGTACAGGGGGCAGAAGCCACCTTTGAGCCTGGCCCGGGCTCACACATGCCATCCGCTCGGACGTGGCCGTGGGTGGCCTGGGCGCAGCACAGGACCTCGGGACTGCACCGAAATGTCGCAGGTGGCCCAACATCTTTCTGCCAAACTCCTCAGAACTTTGGTGACGTGCTGCCTCCAGAACAAAAAGCAGCGGGACCGCCAGCTGGAGAGTCATGGCAGAAACGGCCTTTTTCCATGGCAATAAACTGCCTTCCAGAGTCTGTGTGAGCCTTTCCTTGGTGGGGTGGGAACCTGGAAATGGTTGTGGGATAACTTTGGAGACAGCGGGTGGGAGCATTGATCTATTGGAGGGTAGAAAGATTCTCCCTGTTCTGGCAGTCTCTAGACGACGTCTCGTCTGCCCAGAAGGACAGCGTGCTGCCACCGAGTTCTCTTTTGGGCCCGCCATCCCTCCCGTCCTTCCTCCTTGCCTCTTGGTGGGCAGAATAGCTCCTCAGGCCTCCCAGGTGCCCCTGCCTTCCTCAGAGAGGACAGCTGCTCCCTGCTTTGAGGGATCGACTTCCGTGCTGCATCGAGGCCTGTCAGGAAGGCGCTTCAGGCACGGACCACAAGACCACCTGTAGCTGGCCTGAGGAGCAGAGGGTTGTTCTCACCTGGATGGCCGCCCCACGGGCTCTCCTTCGCCCTTTGGTCACCGTTACTCTTTGATTCAGCCTTCTCGCTCTCTGCCAGCTGCCACAGAGCTGTTCAGCCGTTGCTCTGCGACCACATCTTTTCCCCTTCTGGCACTGGAAAGGTACTTGCTGGTCTCCAACTGGAGAGAAATCCTGTTGGAGGACTGACATTTCCCAGGCCCCTTGTTCCCCTGCCGTAGAGCACGTGGGATTTTTCCTGCTCTCAAGGGCATACGACAGGACTCAAGTCCCCAGTCCCAGGTCCTGCTCTGACTCTCCTGAACTCTGTGGAGTAAATTCCTTAGTGGGGCTTTGGCGTCTCTACTCAAGAGGATTTCTTGGCTTACGCTGCGAGAAGGGAGCCTTCAGTTGGTAGAGCTGCAGCCATGTTGGGGAACAGGACCTGGAGGTGGGGAATGGACACTGCCCTTTGGCTACTGTAGAAACACACCTATGGAAACCTTCATGTCACAAACCCAGACATGCCACTGAACTGAACTTTTAACAAAAAGTAGCTTTGCTGCTTTCCACACTTCTCACTCTCCCAGGCAAGGAGGACAGCAAATGGGTTCTAGTGTTGTCCAGAAGCAGAGTCGAAGCGCGTCAGAAGTCGCTGGGGCCAGGGTGTGGTGAATTTTTAAGGCAGAGGGGCCATGCCGGGTGGCAGGCACGGGCCACGTTGCTAGGAGATGGGTGGCGGTGCCAACTGGGCTGTGGTGGGCCACAGAGCCCCAGTCCTGGTCTCAAGTGCCAACTTCCCCCAGGGAAACGGAGCAGGCTGCGGGGCCAGCGAGGCCCAAAGCACATGGCCATGGTCCCGGGCAGCCGGCCAAGGCCAGCCCACGAGGAAGGAGGTCTGAGGAAGGTGCTGCCAACCCTCAGGGAGAATTCAACTGTTGGGGCCCAGCCCCTAACGCTGCCCCTTGAGAAAGGGAGAGGAGGAGGAAGAAGCAGCCGACAAAGGAGCCTGGAATCTGCCAGTGCAGAGGTTAACATCCAGTTTTATTGAGCCGGTGGTGGGGGATCAGGGCCAGCACTCGGTGATGGCGCACGGCCGGTCCCATATCATCTTCCGGGCCGGCTGTAGGGCTTTTGGGCCCGACGTCTCAAGTTGTAGAGGTCTCGTGTCCGCACGGGCCCAGCGGGGCTGGAGCTTCTGTTGCCCTGAAGTGCTGGGGAGCCACAGGGGGACCCTGATGGCAGCTGGCCGGTAGTGCTGGGACTGCTGGTGTCGGGCACAGAGGAGCTGAGGGATGGCCCCTGCACCACCTGGCTGGGAGTGCTACTCTCAGCACTCGGTAGTGGTGTGCGGCTCCTACGGCGTGTTCCGGGCCGGCTGTAGGGCTTTTGGGCCCGACCTCGCAAGTTGTAGGGGTGTCGTGTATGCACAGGCCCAGGGGGGCTGGAGCTTCTGCCACTCTCAAGTGATGGGGAGCCACACGGGGACCCAGAGGGCAGCTGGCCAATGGTGCCGGGGCTGCTTGTGTCGGGCGCTGGGGAGCTGCAGGACTGTCCAGCAGTGCTGGGGCTGGCCAGCTCTGAGCCGGTACTGGAGGCTGGAAGGGGAAGCAGCATGGTCAAGGGCACAGCCCCCAGGCCCAGGGCAGGATAGGCCAGAGCGGTGCCTCCAGCCCTCCTGGAGCAGAGAGGCTCTGCCAAGCCAAGCTTGGGCACCCGCTGCCAGGCCTTGCCTGGTGCTTTGCCTCTTACCGGTGCTCGGTCCAGCACAGCTGTGGCACTCCCAGCTGGCTACGTTCCTCCCTAAGGATGAGCAGTGCCTGTGGGTGCCCTCGGCAGCGCAGGAGCAGCACAGGAGCAGTTGCCAGGGCCTGGGGAAGCAAACGGGTTCGTGGCTGTGAGGACAAAGTGACCACAGCACAGGACTGTCCAAGCAGAGCTCTTGTTCTGTCCTCCCGCTTCGAGCCCTCGGTGAGACGCAGATCCCGTGCAGAGCCCCGGGGTGCAGCTGCGGCAACTTACCCCTCTACCTCTGCCTGCTCCCTGCCTCCTGGGCAGAGGCACTCGCTGGCATCGCAGCGCCCGTGCCTCTCATATAGTGGTGCATATGTACCGCCGTTCTCCCACCTTGGCTCTCTGATGGAGAAAGGAAAATTGATGAGCTCCAGCTGCCCCAGCATGAGGCAGACACAGGGTGTCCCTGCATTTCCCCGCCTGCCCTGTTTCCAGCTCCTCCATGAAGCTGAAGCCCAGACTCACGGGACAGGACTGCTGGGGCAGGCCCTGGCGCGCCACAGCGCTTGCACCCTCCTGTCCTGTGAGCCGGGCAGAAGGACACCAACCTGATGGGGACTCGGATCCCCATGAGGAGCATTTGTGCAAGAAATGACGCTCTGTTTCTACAGAGGGGGCACCAGAAGCAAGATATGCCTGCGCACACAGCCTGTCCCTGCAGGAGAAACACGAGGTGCAGGTGTGAGGCCCTGATGCTCCTGCTGCTGCCGAGTCCCCGCAGTGTCCCAGGGGCAAGGGAGCGGCTCCTACCTGGATGCAGCCCCTGTGGAACCAGGCCTTCTTGCAGGCTGGGCACACAAGGGTGCCGTAGGACTTTCTGTCCCCCACAGGCTCCAGGCAGATGGGGCAGGTGGTGTCTTCCTCTGGATTCGCCTCCACTTGCTGCTCTGGGCGGTGCTCAGGGCAGAAGGAGCTGGGGGGAAGAGGAAAGGGATGAGCGAGGTGAGAAATCGGTGAGGTCTTTCCTGGATAGTGGGCAAAAGGAGAAAGAAGGTACCTGTACGGACAAAAGAACCAGGTGACGCATTCACCCTCCACGGCACAGGGGAGGTGGAAGCTGCGGTCACAGTCCGTCTCGTGGCAGGCGATGGTGGCTCCACTCTCGCCACAGACGAAGCAGATCTGGAAAGAGCACAGCAGCCTCCATCAGCGGCAGCTCAGGGCCTCCATAGCCAGCCCCACAGCTGCAGGTGGGCGCAGGACGGGGCCGCTGCTGGGTCACAGCGCCCAGATCCGCCTGGGGAGGAGGCTCCTGTGCCGGAGCCTCTGTGGAGCTGCTGGGAGCACGACTTTTGCCCCTCAGCTGGTTGCAAGGGCTGACGTTTCTTTCTCGGGGTCTGGGCTAAGCTCCCGCCAGCCTCTGCTGGCACAGAGCTCCCTGTTCTTGTCAGGTGCTCACCTTCTGCGCAGCCTGTCCGACTATACGTCGGATATCCTCAGGGAGGAATCCCAGGAGGCCTACGTCGTCGTCGTCGTCCACTTCCTGATAAAGCCCATTGGCAAAAAGCTGCAGAAAAGCAAAACGAGAAGGAGCTGATGAGGAGAGTGTGGCAGGGGCTGCCTGTGGGAAAGCTGGAGGGAGCCCCAGAGCAACT
Source organism: Tauraco erythrolophus (assembly GCF_009769465.1). Taxonomy (NCBI): domain Eukaryota; kingdom Metazoa; phylum Chordata; class Aves; order Musophagiformes; family Musophagidae; genus Tauraco; species Tauraco erythrolophus. The sequence continues at coordinate 19,913,969 of NC_141476.1, read as the reverse complement.
CACCAGGCAAAACAAATGGGCAAAGATCCCAAGTTTCTCCAGTTTTCGCCCGCAGAGATCCGGGTCGGCCTCTGCCCGGCGACACAGCATGCATGCTGAAGGGGAGAGAGTGAATGGTACCGGGAATGAGCACCTCTGCGGGCCCAGGAAGTGTCCCTGAGGGATTGCCCCAGGAGCCTGCTCCGTCCCTGCCCAGCCAGCTGATGGGCAGGGCTGGAGGCCTTGGAGAGGAAGGGGCATTGCAGGCACGGGTGTGCCAGCAGGTGCCCGCTGCCCAGCCTGGGCCCTGCCTGCTGAGGAACTGAGGGTCCCGGCCCCGGGGTGGTTGGGCAGCTCCTGCCTCCCCCTGGCACCACTCTTGGCCCCACGCTGACCACCCCGACCACCCCTCTGCCAGGCTGCGGGAGGGCTCCTTTGCTCTCACCCTGCTCCATTGAGTCAGGCGCCTTCTCTTTCCTGGCTGACATGGTGCACGTCAACGGTGAGCGTTTGGGGAGTCCCTGTCCCAGCAGCACTGGGGTGTCTCTTCCAGACGCTCCTCTGCTGACTCTGAGGGAGAAGCGGGATGCGGATGAGGGAGAAGCGGGATGCGGGGGACCTTGCAGCACAGACCCAGAGCCCCGAGGCGTGCGGCTCTCGTCCTCCCTCGGCAGCCCCACGGGAGCCCCGTTCCTGCCCTGCTCTCTCCTCACCTCACCAGGTCGCACTGACGCACGGCCTGTGCCCGGCGTTCCTTTACGTGGGCTTGGCCCCGCGGGTCACAATGGCCGCAGTGACATCAGCACCGCTGGCCCAAGTGCACCCCAAATCCGGACAGGGACGCCCTTGGCAACCTGCCGCCCACACAGAGACGGCCACCCCCTCACAGGGGTGACACCGGTGGCTGAAAGGTGCCGTTGGGGCAGTGCGACTGCAGGGGTCCAGCCCTGGCCAAGCCAAATCTGCGCTCCTGCCCCTGGCACGGCGAGCGCTGCCAGCAGGCCGGGGAAGGTGACCCTTCCTCTCGGCGCCACACCGGTAAGGCTGCATCCGCAGCACCGCCTCCGCTTCTGGGCTCCCCGGTACAGGGGGCAGAAGCCACCTTTGAGCCTGGCCCGGGCTCACACATGCCATCCGCTCGGACGTGGCCGTGGGTGGCCTGGGCGCAGCACAGGACCTCGGGACGGCACCGAAATGTCGCAGGTGGCCCAACATCTTTCTGCTGAACTCCTCAGAGCTTTGGTGACGTGCTGCCTCCAGAACAAAAAGCAGCGGGACCGCCAGTTGGAGAGTCATGGCAGAAACGGCCTTTTTCCATGGCAATAAACTGCCTTCCAGAGTCTGTGTGAGCCTTTCCTTGGTGGGGTGGGAACCTGGAAATGGTTGTGGGATAACTTTGGAGACAGCGGGTGGGAGCATTGATCTGTTGGAGGGTAGAAAGATTCTACCTGTTCTGGCAGTCTCTAGACGACGTCTCGTCTGCCCAGAAGGACAGCGTGCTGCCACCGAGTTCCCTTTTGGGCCCGCCATCTCTCCTTTCCTTCCTCCTTGCCTCTTGGTGGGCAGAATAGCTCCTCAGGCCTCCCAGGTGCCCCTGCCTTCCTCAGAGAGGACAGCTGCTCCCTGCTTTGAGGGATCGACTTCCATGCTGCATCGAGGCCTGTCAGGAAGGCGCTTCAGGCACGGACCACAAGACCACCTGTAGCTGGCCTGAGGAGCAGAGGGTTGTTCTCACCTGGATGGCCGCCCCACGGGCTCTCCTTCGCCCTTTGGTCACCGTTACTCTTTGATTCAGCCTTCTCGCTCTCTGCCAGCTGCCACAGAGCTGTTCAGCCGTTGCTCTGCGACCACATCTTTTCCCCTTCTGGCACTGGAAAGGTACTTGCTGGTCTCCAACCGGAGAGAAATCCTGTTGGAGGACTGACATTTCCCAGGCCCCTTGTTCCCCTGCCGTAGAGCACGTGGGATTTTTCCTGCTCTGAAGGGCATATGACAGGACTCAAGCCCCCAGTCCCAGGTCCTGCTCTGACTCTCCTGAACTCTGTGGAGTAAATTCCTTAGTGGGGCTTTGGCATCTCTACTCAAGAGGATTTCTTGGCTTACGCTGCGAGAAGGGAGCCTTCAGTTGGTAGAGCTGCAGCCATGTTGGGGAACAGGACCTGGAGGTGGGGAATGGAGACTGCCCTTTGGCTACTGTAGAAACACACCTGTGGAAATCTTCATGTCACAAAACCGGACGTGCCACTGAACTGAACTTTTAACAAAAAGTAGCTTTGCTGCTTTCCACACTTCTCACTCTCCTAGGCAAGGAGGACAGCAAATGGGTTCTAGCATTGTCCAGAAGGAGAGTCGAAGCACGTCAGAAGTCGCTGGGACCAGGGTGTGGTGAATTTTTAAGGCACAGGGGCCATGCCAGGTGGCAGGCACGGGCCACGTTGCTGGGAGATGGGTGGCGGTGCCGACTGGGCTGTGGTGGGCCACCCTCCCATAGGCAGGGGCAGAGAGCCCCAGTCCTGGTCTCAAGTGCCAACTTCCCCCAGGGAAACGGAGCAGGCTGTGGGGCCAGCGAGGCCGAAGCACATGGCCATGGTGCCGGGCAGCCGACCAAGGCCAGCCCACGAGGAAGGAGGTCTGGGGAAGGTGCTGCCAACCCTCAGGGAGAACCCTCAGGGAGAATTCAACTGTTGGGGCCCAGCCCCTAACGCTGCCCCTTGAGAAAGGGAGAGGAGGAGGAAGAAGCAGCCGACAAAGGAGCCTGGAATCTGCCAGTGCAGAGGTTAACATCCAGTTTTATTGAGCCGCTGGAGGGGGATCAGGGCCAGTACTCAGCAATGGCGCACGGCCAGTCCCAGGTCATCTTCCGGGCCGGCTGTAGGGCTTTTGGGCCCGACGTCGCAAGTTGTAGAGGTCTCGCGTCCGCACGGGCCCAGCGGGGCTGGAGTTTCTGTTGCCCTGAAGTGCTGGGGAGCCACAGGGGGACCCTGATGGCAGCTGGCCGGTAGTGCTGGGACTGCTGGTGTCAGGCACAGGGGAGCTGAGGGATGGCCCCTGCACCACCTGGCTGGGAGTGCTACTCTCAGCACTCGGTAGTGGTGTGCGGCTCCTACGGTGTCCTCTGGGCCGGCTGTAGGGCTTTTGGGCCCGACGTCGCAAGTTGTAGGGGTCTCGTGTCCGCACAGGCCCAGGGGGGCTGGAGCTTCTGCCACTCTCAAGTGCTGGGGAGCCACATGGGGACCCAGATGGCAGCTGGCCAGTGGTGCCGGGGCTGCTTGTGTCGGGCGCTGGGGAGCTGCAGGACTGTCCAGCAGTGCTGGGGCTGACCAGCTCTGAGCCGGTACTGGAGGCTGGAAGGGGAAGCAGCATGGTCAAGGGCACAGCCCCCCAGGCCCAGGGCAGGATAGGCCAGAGCGGTGCCCCCAGCCCTCCTGGAGCAGAGAGGCTCTGCCGAGCCCAGCCTGGGCACCCGCTGGCAGGCCTTGCCTGGTGCTTTGCCTCTTACCGGTGCTCGGTCCAGCACAGCTGTGGCACTCCCAGCTGGCTACGTTCCTCATCAAGGATGAGCAGCGCCTGTGGGTGCCCTCGGCAGCGCAGGAGCGGCACAGGAGCAGTTGCCAGGGCCTGGGGAAGCAAACGGGTTTGTGGCTGTGAGGACAAAGTGACCGCAGCACGGGACTGTCCGGCAGAGCTCTTGTTCTGTCCTCCCGCTTCGAGCCCTCGGTGAGACACAGATCCCGTGCAGAGCCCCGGGGTGCAGCTGCGGCAACTTACCCCTCTACCTCTGCCTGCTCCCTGCCTCCTGGGCAGAGGCACTCGCTGGCATCGCAGCGCCTGTGCCTCTCATATAGTGGTGCGTATGTACCGCCGTTCTCCCACCTTGGCTCTCTGATGGAGAAAGGAAAATTGATGAGCTCCAGCTGCCCCAGCATGAGGCAGACACAGGGCGTCCCTGCATTTCCCCCCCTGCCCTGTTTCCAGCTCCTCCATGAAGCTGAAGCGCAGACTCACGGGACAGGACTGCTGGGGCAGGCCCTGGCGCGCCACAGCGCTTGCACCCTCCTGTCCTGTGAGCCGGGCAGAAGGACACCAACCTGATGGGGACTCGGATCCCCATGAGGAGCATTTGTGCAAGAAATGACGCTCTGTTTCTACAGAGGGGGCACCAGAAGCAAGATATGCCTGCGCACACAGCCTGTCCCTGCAGGAGAAACACGAGGTGCAGGTGTGAGGCCCTGAGGCTCCTGCTGCTGCCGAGTCCCTGCAGTGTCCCGGGGGCAAGGGAGCGGCTCCTACCTGGATGCAGCCCCTGTGGAACCAGGCCTTCTTGCAGGCTGGGCACACAAGGGTGCCGTAGGACTTTCTGTCCCCTACAGGCTCCAGGCAGATGGGGCAGTTGGTGTCTTCCTCTGGAGCCGCCTCCACTAGCTGCTCTGGGCAGTGCTCAGGGCAGAAGGAGCTGGGGGGTAGAGGAAAGGGATGAGCGAGGTGAGAAATCGGTGAGGTCTTTCCTGGATAGTGGGCAAAAGGAGAAAGAAGGTACCTGTACGGACAAAAGAACCAGGTGACGCATTCACCCTCCACGGCACAGGGGAGGTGGAAGCTACGGTCACAGTCCATCCCCTGGCAGGTGATGGTGGCTCCACTCTCGCCACAGACGAAGCAGTTCTGGAAAGGGCACAGCAGCCTCCATCAGCGGCAGCTCAGGGCCTCCATAGCCAGCCCCACAGCTGCAGGTGGGCGCAGGACGGGGCCGCTGCTGGGTCACAGCGCCCAGATCCACCTGGGGGAGGAGGCTCCCGTGCTGGAGCCTCTGTGGAGCTGCTGGGAGCAAGACTTCTGCCCCTCAGCTGGTTGCAAGGGCTGACGTTTCTTTCTCGGGGTCTGGGCTAAGCTCCCGCCAGCCTCTGCTGGCACAGAGCTCCCTGTTCTTGTCAGGTGCTCACCTTCTGCGCAGCCTGTCCGACTATACGTCGGATATCCTCAGGGAGGAATCCCAGGAGGCCTACGTCGTCGTTGTTGTCCACTTCCTGATAAAGCCCATTGGCAAAAAGCTGCAGAAAAGCAAAACAAGAAGGAGCTGATGAGGAGAGTGTGGCAGGGGCTGCCTGTGGGAAAGCTGGAGGGAGCCCCAGAGCAACTCACCAGGCAAAACAAATGGGCAAAGATCCCAAGTTTCTCCAGTTTTCGCCCGCAGAGATCCGGGTCGGCCTCTGCCCGGCGACACAGCATGCATGCTGAAGGGGAGAGAGCGAATGGTACCAGGAATGAGCACCTCTGCGGGCCCAGGAAGTGTCCCTGAGGGATTGCCCCAGGAGCCTGCTCCGTCCCTGCCCAGCCAGCTGATGGGCAGGGCTGGAGGCCTTGGAGAGGAAGGGGCATTGCAGGCACGGGTGTGCCAGCAGGTGCCCGCTGCCCAGCCTGGGCCCTGCCTGCTGAGGAACTGAGGGTCCCGGCCCCGGGGTGGTTGGGCAGCTCCTGCCTCCCCCTGGCACCGCTCTTGGCACCACTCTTGGCCCCACGCTGACCACCCCGACCACCCCCCTGCCAGGCTGCGGGAGGGCTCCTTTGCTCTCACCCTGCTCCATTGAGTCAGGCGCCTTCTCTTTCCTGGCTGACATGGTGCACGTCAACGGTGAGCGTTTGGGGAGTCCCTGTCCCAGCAGCACTGGGCTGTCTCTTCCAGACGCTCCTCTGCTGACTCTGAGGGAGAAGCGGGATGCGGGTGAGGGAGAAGCAGGATGCGGGGGAGCTTGCAGCACAGACCCAGAGCCCCGAGGCGTGCGGCTCTCGTCCTCCCTCGGCAGCCCCACGGGAGCCCCGTCCCTGCCCTGCTCTCTCCTCACCTCACCAGGTCGCACTGACGCACGGCCTGTGCCCGGCGTTCCTTTACGTGGGCTTGGCCCCGCGGGTCACAATGGCCGCGGTGACATCAGCACCGCTGGCCCAAGTGCGCCCCAAATCCGGACAGGGACGCCCTCGGCAACCTGCCGCCCACCCCCTCACAGGGGTGGCACCGGTGGCTGAAAGGTGCCTTTGGGGCAGTGCGACTGCAGGGCTCCAGCCCTGGCCAAGCCAAATCTGCGCTCCTGCCCCTGGCACGGCGAGCGCTGCCAGCAGGCCGGGGAAGGTGACCCTTCCTCTCCGCGCCACACCGGTAAGGCTGCATCCGCAGCACCGCCTCCGCTTCTGGGCTCCCCGGTACAGGGGGCAGAAGCCACCTTTGAGCCTGGCCCGGGCTCACACATCCCATCTGCTCGGACGTGGCCGTGGGTGGCCTGGGCGCAGCACAGGACCTCGGGACGGCACCGAAATGTCGCAGGTGGCCCAACATCTTTCTGCTGAACTCCTCAGAGCTTTGGTGACGTGCTGCCTCCAGAACAAAAAGCAGCGGGACCGCCAGCTGGAGAGTCACGGCAGAAACGGCCTTTTTCTATGGCAATAAACTGCCTTCCAGAGTCTGTGTGAGCCTTTCCTTAGTGGGGTGGGAAACCGGAAGTGGTTGTGGTACAGCTTTGGAGGTACCAGAACGGGGAATAGGCAAGGAGAGCCCTACTCCTAGGCAGCTCTCACCCTGGCCTGCGTATTTACAGGTCATTTTAGGGACTTCTTTGCCAGTGGAGTGGGGTAGGAAAGTTTCTGAGGTCAGAGTTTGTGACTTGGCTCTCTAAATCTTGTCAAACCTCTTCCACAGCTGACTCTCTTGCCAGCCACATCCTGGTCTGAAAGGTTGGGGTCTCTCCTCAAGGGAGACCTTAGGGGTGGTGGCCACTCTGTGTCATGGGCCAGAGTGCCCCCCCAGGAAGCTCCCCTAGGGCTAGGGCTGAAATGCCCGAGGCTGGCTGGACCTCAGGGTCCAGACCCCAAGGGGTAACCCACCATGTGGTGAACCTCCTGTTTGCGTTATCTGTCTGGGAAAGACTATTTTTTTTCAGGAGCAGGCATAGGAAGAGGGTTAAGTTGCCGCAGCTGCACCCCGGGGCTCTGCATGGGATCTGCGTCTCACCGAGGGCTCGAAGCGGGAGGACAGAACAAGAGCTCTGCCGGACAGTCCCGTGCTGCGGTCACTTTGTCCTCACAGCCACGAACCCGTTTGCTTCCCCAGGCCCTGGCAACTGCTCCGGTGCCGCTCCTGCGCTGCCCATGGCACCCATATTTGCTGCTCCTCCTCCTCGTGGGACAGCATGGCCAGCTGGGAGTGCCGCAGCTGTGCTGGCCCGAGCACCAGTAAGAGGCAAAGCACCCAAGTGCCCTTAGGTGGGGCTTGGCAGAGCCTCTCTGCTCCAGCAGACCCTCTGCAGCACACAGGACAAACGGACACAAGGGTCAGACCTCATTTGTAAAAATATTCATTCAACAACAGGCATACAACACCAGCAACACTTGTCCTTAGTTTTTATCAATTTATACAGTCAATTAACAAGTAGAAATACCAGTTTTGTCAAGACAAATCTACCTATTTTGTATGTCTTCCTGTTCTATATGTATTTGCATAAAATTCTGGTAAACTTTTACTCTGGAAATGATGCATTCCATATATTTGTAAAGGAGTCTGAAACAGGATCTCTCATGTCCACAGAATACAGGTTACTAAGTCTTACAGACACGGAGCCACCTGCTCTTTCTCAAGCCTGTTCAGCGCTGGCACCTGACAGCACAGTGAAGTAACCCTGTGATGTCTTTGTTACATGATCAAAATCTCAACTATCGTGCAAGGCAGCAAGTCACCTTTAAACCATATAGAGAAAAAAACCCCAACCTTGGTGCAAACATTGAATTGACATAATCAACATGTATATACTTAGGAAACTAACTTAAAGTCTTTTCCCATATTATTTCCTATTAGATCTTTGAAAGACTAGAATTTTCCAAGTAACATTTTTCTGCAGCTTCTTCAAAGAAGAAACATGAAACTTTTTTGACCAGTAAGTTAAGACAGATTTATTGTTTTGCCTTCACTTTCCTTCTTGCATCCTTATGCTTCTTCCGGCATTCCTGAAATTATTTAAACATAGTATTATGAGAAGTTTCTAAATTCACCTGTTTGTCTCAAACACTTTTTTTACATGCAGTCCAGTAACTGTTCCTGTACAATATAGAGATTTAGTAATTTACCTGACTGGACATCACTACATGATGGTATACTCACTTCTATACTACAAACTCTTAGTTCCCTGTTAATTATAAAGTTTCAAGCCTTTCTAAAGGTCCTGACTTAATTTTTCATGTGAATTAAGCAAATAAGCAGCTGTACTCCCTCCTCATGCTGCCCTTTCAGCTGCAGTTACCAAGTAACAGATGTTAAAATACTCACCTCAAGCAATAATCTACGTCTGTCTTCCCAACCATCTTTTTCTTCACTGAGGTCTACTGATCTACAGAATAACTTAGGACCCTCTGCACGAAACAAAGAAAAGATTAAACGTTAACACTTCTGAATATGCTGCTGTTTGCAAATCTCAGGAGCAACACAGAACAAAAGCAGGAGGCCTCTTCATATTCCTCTGTTGTCCCCACAATATGGTTGGCTCAAACTGAAATATTCTGTATTCCAGCCTTGCATACTACAAAAAATCAAAGGTAGCAGCAGTTTTCCTTAATATGCTTATGAATTTCAGTGCAACAGCATCTGTTTCACTAGAAGCTCAGCACCATTATCCCATGTCTCCCAAAAACCTTTATGCCATTTCAGTATGAGTTAAAAAAAGGATTAAGTTCTGTTTTACCTCTTAGGCGTTCATCATCTTTGGAGAAGAAGAAAAATCTAGCACTTTCTGTCCGTGGTAAAGAAGAAAACCTAGACAAACACGAAGGAATTTTAGCATCCTAAAATTTACTGTCAAATGCCATTAACACAAGTTGAAGCTGTACTGCTTCAGAGAAATAGTATACATTGAAGAACATCGCTCCACAGTAACCAAATATAGCCTTCTATAAAAAAAACATTTCTCAAGAAAACTCCATATATATCTATTTGACTTTTGGCCAAACCCACCACCCAGTTAAGTTCTCATGCTTTGAACTAGAAACTCAGCTTTTATTTTCAACTTCGAATCACGTCTGGTATTGGGACTTCTGAATATTACATTCTGGGCAGGAAGGAATGGTTTCCTAAGATGACTTCTATTGTTAAGAGATGTAGAATTAAGATGTTAGTTTCCCATGATCTGAGTGCTGCTGTTAATATTCTCATAGTATCAAACCACTACAACCAAGTAGACAACAAAACCAAATAACTTGCATTTCTTTGTCCCTTTCACTTTCTGATGCCTCTGGTTCGTCATCACCCTCAGAACTGCTGTCTTGGAAACGTGGATCTTCTTGCCATGTGACTTTTACAGGTTTTATTGTTTCAATTACGTAGGGCTCTGCAATAATATCACAATTAAGAAAAAAAACACCACAACAGCAGATTAGTCCCCTACTTGCCAGTAAAGATTTTTACTTCAGAGTGAAATATCTAAATTGGAAAAGGCAGATTAAAGGACAGAACCCTCATCCTCCCAAGTTTTCTGTCACCCTCTGGGCACGTATGAATTTAGTCTGCTTTTTCATGTCACAAGTTCACCCTCAAAATTCACAACTAGTATTATCACAGCACAGGGAAAAAGCGCCAGAGTCCTTCTGAAGCTTGTTGTTAAGAGTCCAGGGTTCCATCAAGTCACTCCGACCTATCAATCATCTTTAACGGAGTTGAGAGTAATTGTGCATATTCATAATTTTAGGTGGCAGAAGTTAGACTAAAAGCTTTCTTTCACTGTGGACTATCTCAGTAAGTGCCTTTGCAAAGAAACTCACAACGCCTTAGCATCTTCTTTCTGTTTAACCTATGTTATTTTCATGTATGTATTCCTGCCTATAGCATACCCAGCCAGTTGCCAAAAGCCCAGTTTACATGCGGTAACTTGAACATGTACCTGAGCCCTTACTACCACCCCTGGGCCAAAAGGACTGAGGTTATGAAGCTATGGCACCCTTTCCTTTCAGCATTTAAGCACAGTACTTCTCTGGATGACCAGAATAGAGAAGTCAGCCCCTGTACTACCTCTCTGGCAATATAAGAGTTACCTAGACTAGAAACGCAAACTATTTTCTTCAGGAGAGAGAACAGAAAACTCTACTTTGGAAAAAGTAAGCATTTACAAGTCTGAATTGTCCACAAAACACCCATAGTTTGTGCTAAAAAGAAAAAAAGACTATCCACATGTTCTCCCTTCGTGGTTTCCACATGACACATGACCTTAAGTCAAGTTAAACAAAAAACAGTAACAACAAAAATAATCAGAAAAATCATGCAAGCAACTGAGCTATGTGCAAGAAAGAGACTTACCTCTTTGTGTCAAGCCAGCAGCTCGCATCATGGCCCTGTTGCCACCAAAAAGGATTCTTATGCAATATAAACCAATAATTATTCGTAACAGCTCATGTAAGACACCGTGCTCAAGGATGGTTCTCCGTGCCAAGCACTTTGTGAACTCTGAACTACATCTCCGCTCCGTTATTTTCCGCCTTGTCCTAGAGATCTCTTACATTCTCTGCAACCTGAATTACTGCATTCGGAAGACACTGAATATTTTCTGAAGTCAGCAGAAATGCGGGTGTTTTCATGTTTTTATGTGTGGTTTTTGGTTTGGATTTTTTTATTTCAGTTAACTTCACAGAGTTTCTTTTATTTCCTACATTACTACTCATTAAGTGACTTGACTTCAGAGTTGTGAAGCTTGATTTTGTAACATTTGATTTTACCTTAGGTTAGGACACCCCAATCATCACGTGTCATTCCGTTTCGATTTTCTAAAGGTACAATAAAAAAAAAATAAAATACTAAAATGTTCTTGAATCTTGAGATCAACTCCAAGATTTCCTTTTGCTCATAACACTACCTTAATTAACACACAATTAAAATCTTCTTGATTTACATGAAACCTGATTTGTGACTTGTATCTCACCTTTTTCCCTGTTTATTAGAGAAATTTAGTGGAGGACAACAAGTTTTTCCATCACTGTTCAAAAAACAAATAAATAATAGTTCCTTCTCAAAACGTTTTCCCTTTCAAGATTCATGGGATGCAAGGATGAATTAACTGTGACTACATTACAACCATCTTGGCAAGTATAAGAAAATCATAACCATTTTGCATAATGACTGACTTTTGCCTCTGAAAATCCCCTAGATTCTGAATTTCTTCTATACACTATACAACTTTATAGTGCCTGACATAAGTTACTCATTAGAAATTGTACCATTACATAAGTTCCGCTGTTACCTTCTTTTATGCCTGACTCCTCCGTGTCTCCAAAGAAGGAAAATGTGAAACCACTGGACTCCTGTTCTATGCTACTCCCAACGTTAGATCCCAAATGGTCAAGTGAGGCAGGGTCCTCTGCATCGTCTTTGTCCCAGGGTATTTCTTCATTTTTTTCTGATTTGCTCTTTGAAGATCCAAACAACTCTTTTAAATCAACAGCAATATCATAGTATGTTTCTTTAGACACTTCAGGCGGTTTCTCACTCTCTTCCTTCTTCTTCCTTTTAGCTTTACTGAAATGAGATTGTTAAAGGATAGTAATACAGCACATATATTTTTAAAAGAAAAGTTCCCTAAGAGGCAACCTTGCTATTAATGTCTTCCTAAATTTATCTAAGCACATTAATGAGTAGTTCGCTTTAAAGGTTTGGGTGTTGTTGATTTTTTTGGGTGTTTTTTTGTTTTGTTTACTAATTCTTAGCAATTCCAGGTTGTGGCAAAAGGATACTGCCAGAAATAGGTTTATAGGGCAGCATGACTATCCTTTTGATTTCGACTTCTGACCCATTTCTTTTCATCTCCTGTAATTTACCCACCCTTTGAGGGTATGCAGTGGGGAAACATATGAGGTTTGACTCTAAAGGCAGGAACAAGTTTACTTTATAATTAGCCACATCATGACTTTTCACTTAACATGTGAGGCACATAAATTAAGATATTTAGGACAGATTTGTTTTCTGGCAAAAGCAATGTTAAGAGCTCACTTTTTTTTTTCCCCCTCACAAATTTGCAAATTTTAAAGTTCATGACTTGAAGCAAAGGGATAACCTGAAGGTGAGAAAGGAAGAGAGAAAACGGCATGCACAGAGCAGATGAACTAGAAAGAAAAGATGACATTACATGGTGGTTTTGTTGGTCACAATTCCTATTACATCTTAATTTTAATGATAACAAAGTGAACTAAAATAAAAAAACCCCAGAGCAGTCTGCATAGTTTCCAACTCAGTCTGCCACTATAGCCATCCTTCCATGGGAAGAAACATCACAATTATAGTTACCAAGCTGCAATATTACCTCTCTTTTTCTGTAGCACTTGGTTTCCTTTCAAAAACTGCATGGTCCTGTCTTGTGGGGTCATAGCGGAGGGCATTAATATCTCTATAAAAACAGAAAGGGGAATTAAAACCATGAGACATTCTAAACATTCAACTGAAAGCAACCCTAAACCTTTACAGCCAGATTAACATTGACTTCTTTACCAAAAAAGCTCCAAATCAATCCAAAACCTAACTGCCATTTAGAAGGTACCTGCTAGTCAGTGGCCGGGTCAGGAAACATGAACAGTAGTAGCTTTAATCAAATTGTAATATTTCATATAAAACATAGACCTCAAGTTGTGTGTGTTATGCAGCAAAAGTAAGTTTATACTTGCACCTGTTGATCTTTTGAGGAGCTATATCAATATAGTTATCTACATTGATATATCTGTATCTTTTTCTTCTAGTACCAAACATTGCATAAATTAAAATAGCCCAAAGGAGGAAGTGGGGGGCAGCTGGGGAAAGAAAGAAAGCAAAAGAAAGAAAAAAAAAAAACCAGAAACCTTCTTAAGATGACCTCTGGGGTTGCACAGACTACTTCCCCCTCTGCTTAGTCTTTAGAAATTACATGACAATTTGTACAGATGTCAGACTTAAATATGATCGTGCAGCAGTCACAGTGGTATTTAGCAGTCAGCAGTCAACTGCTGCAACTCCAACAGTGACTGTTGGTAAAAATTTACTAACTGCACACCACTGCATTACCCTTAACACTAACTTCCACCAATTCAGTCCACAGACAAGTTCTGTTAAAGGGCACAGTTAAATGTCACAATCCTTCCCACAGCAGATTTCCAAACCTATCTCATCATCCTCTAATGAAGGTTAGAGCATGCCCAACAGCAACATCTAATAAAGAAATTTCTCAAAAGCAGAAATACATATAAATGAAAAAAATAGAAATTGTCTACTGAAAAAGAAGTTTGATGCTAATCACCTGTATGCCAGGGAAAACAATAACCTTATTAAATACTACAGCAGTTAGAGTCTAACTTACTGACCTAGTGCCCAACTCAAGTGTTCCTTGTTTAGCCGACTGAAGTTTGTCTCCCCAGAGAACAGAAATACATCTTACATATAGGCAAGGACTTACTAAAATACTGATTTTCATAACCAACAATCCAATCATTCAAAATCTACTTGAAGAAATTAAAGCAGGCATCCAATAATTTTTTCCCTAAAACGATAATTACCAGTTGTATAATCTATTGGGACACACGAGTTAGGAAACTGCATTAAAGGCTGACTTCAAATGCACACAACGGAGAAGGAAAATACTTTCCTCAGTTAGCTAGGCAGACATTTTAGCTGTGAAACATTGGCAAAAATTAAGCCTTCCTAAAATTCCTTCTTTTTTGATGACGGGTGATTCATACTTGAATTTCTTAGCACTTGTGGCTCTTTTAGTTGGCTTAGGGTGTTCCAGGTTGATATGCAAGAGGCTTCCCAGTATTTGCAGATTTTTCTTTTTCTCCGCAGCAAGCTCTTCTTCCTCATCTGCCTTCAAGATGTTTGTCTCTGCTAAGAGAATAATAAATACATTATTTTTTCCTTGCAGTGACCTGAGCAAGCCTATAATATTTGATATATAACATTACTATAATACTACAAAAACTGACACATATCGACATGTCACTTCATTTCAAAGCTACTTAGAGGCTTTCTTCCTTGCACTGGAGAAAATCTTTGATTAGAAATGTCACAGGCAGCTATCTCATGTGAAAATTAGATCTGTTACTTAACCTGTTCCCTGCTTATATCACATAACTGTACAACTGCTCTGCCACTGATAGATGCTCTTCAGAAGATCACATTAAAGCCATGACAAGAGTAGCAGAACTAGGCAAAAATTTAAGTTTCAGAAACAAATTCTTAATCTTGAAACCGAGGTTAACACTTCTGGTGTTAACCAGGGGAGGGGGGAAGGAAGTATGTAAAAATTTTTGCCTTTTTCCACTTTTCTGCCTTCTGCTGCTTAAAAAACCAAAATCTTTCTTTCTAAGGCTGCCAAATCAGTCGTGGACTGCAGGACGACTACAAAACAAACAGTTTAAAAGAATGTAATGGTCAAAAAGTTTATTTTAGTAAGCCACCACTTATCCTGTGAAAAACATGGATAAACACATTCTGATATCATCCTGTAGTAAAAAAAATATATTTTGAAACGTCGCTTTATCAACCAAGAACATCTCATTCAGCTGTTACAAATACTTATATAACATATAAAACATTTAAGAAAACACAGCTACCAATATACCCTATGTGAAGCCACAACAGAGGGGTTATTTTCTTTAAAGAATCACCACAGAAGCAAAAGTAGTCCCGAAGTTGCTTCAAGCATCCAAAATTAAGGCTCCATGATAGAGCTCTATTACTACCATCAAGCAGGAAATATGAGCAGGTTTACCTTCTCCTTCACTGTCGCTTTCAAGGAATCGAGCATCCATGCGAAACCTTTCATCTGTGCCAAATCGTGACTGCAGTTTCAAGAGCTAAACAAAATGAAATATATCCTATTAAGCGCTGGAGAAGAAAATCAATATTCAGTAACTTTTTTTTAATTGGAATTATGGCAACATACTAATAACCTTTAGCTTTCAATGTCTTTTCCAGAAATTTCTTTATATTCAAAGACAACATCAGAAAAACTCCTCCCGCTCCCCAAAACACATTATTTCCTCTGTTTAAGAGAATTCTACCGCACTTTGTCACAATCATTTTCAGCAAGTATGCAATCCTACATGTTACATTCTTCTGAAGTGGCATTAATGGAGACTTAGAAAAAAAACAAGTACAGTAATGGGCTCACTCACTTTTTCACCAGCTTTGCCTTCAAACTGGGGCTTAATTTTGAATCTCTCGTCGTCTGTATCATCTTGCTCATCATCGCTGCTTTCAAACAGTCTGCCTGAAGTTTTAGGAGCAGATTCATCCTTCGTTAAAGAGAACATACAGAAAAGCGGTCATTTACTTAAGTTTGAGAAAATAAACCAGTATCAACTTGGTTCACGCCCTTTCCAGTTTATCTGAAAGTGGATTTCTACGACAACCAGCTCACTTGTTGATCCATGCACTTCAAATCTTCTCTTGTTTACACACCTTGTACAATTCTGTTTTACAGTTGTGACTATCAAGTTTTAGCAGACGCAAAATATCCATGGGTAAGTCAGGTTTTACAATATGAGAGTTAGGTATAAAAATCCAACTTTCTGATTATGTCAAAGGAGATCAATTTTAAAATATCAATGTTTAATTACACCCTTTCTGAGCAAGCCTCATTTACAGTATCATCTCTAGGACATAGTTTAAGTCAGTTGATCAATATCAGTGATTACAAAAAGTAAGCACTCCACAGCTTTGTAAAAATTTTCCGTAGAATTAGAGGTTCTTTTACAGAAAAGGAACAAAACAGGGCAGGGATTCTAAATACAGAGTAAGATAATATAATTTTAAGAAGTGCTAAATGTGAGCAAGTGAGAAAAGAAGGCTTTAATTAAATAGTGAGAATGGTCCAAATCTTACTACATTTATGAAGAAAAAAACCCAACAAAAGCAAAACAAATGGTTTAAAGCTTTAGCAGAGATGTGACTAAAAAACGTGATGATGATACAAGTTCTACTCCAGAAAAAAAGTACTTAATTGTGCTGAAAGTATGGTGGCAAAATCCTGAGGAGTCTGCTAAATAAGGTCTCGATGAGGTGAGGTGTAAAGAGGAAGTGCCACCCAACTTTGGACACTACCCTCACTTTAAAAACAAGACACTGCGTTAACACAGATTCTTTGTCCACAGAGTTGGAAAGAGCAGAGAAGAGTGTCCCACACTACTCTTCCCCTTCCTTTGACAAAAAGCAGCGAAATTTCAAAACTAATCAGGCATAAGACCTATAACTTAAACATTCTTTTTCTTTTAATCAGAGTATGTTTTATACAAATCTCAGTCTCCTTACAAATTCTCCAAGTTCTCTGGCTTTATCAGATGCATGGTTAAGTTCTTTGCAACCAAAAGAAGAATTCCTATTAATTCAAACCTTATCTATTTTTTTTTTCCCCGTGACTTCACTATGAAAAATAGTCTTCACAATAAAAGGCACAGTCATTTTGATACGGAATTACCTTACAGAATACTGGACTTTTTCCTAAGAACACTTACTTCTTCATGCGTATTTCCCAAACTCGCATCCTTCTTCAATGTCTCATCTCCTTCAGCTTCACTTTCCTCATCAGAATTGAAAATGATGTGTTTATGCTTGCCTGCTGGCTGGCTATCCTATGTAAGAGTGAAACTGTCAAGTCAAACACGCCCAATGCTTGCTACAGTCATACCTAAGTATCTAAGAGACTAAGGAGGAATCTACTGTTCCTCTTGCAACTCGAGACATTCCCGGAATTAGGTATGCATCGTTTTAAATACATTCAAAAGAAAACTGGCCATGTTATCAGAGATTCCAGAATACAATTTTAAAATATCTTAAACCACATCTATTAATTTCTCTTCTTCTTTTGCTGAATAATATTCAGATAGAAGTTGTGAGTGTAATTACCAGATTTGAAAGAGCTCCTTGAATGAGTTTCTTCTGTAATTCTCTCTCTTTCTGTCTCTCTTCTAGAGCTGCCAGCCTCCTCTGGTTATCCTGCAACTGTTTATTTTTTGTTTCAGGTTCCTTTGAAGCAGTAGCATGGAGACAAAGGTCCTTATTTTCCAGAAGGCTTGTCTTCCCAGTCTCACATTTATTAGCTTCACGTTCTGGATTTTTATTGCTTACATCCCTCTTGCATTTTTTTGAAAGCAGTTTTGGGCTTTTCAGTCGTCGTTTAACCTGTTTCTGTGGCACTGCAGCATTACTATCCATGTCACTGCTCTCACCTTCACTCCGATTAGGGCTAGGAACAGCATCTCCACGCTCTGAATTTTGGTTGTCTTGCAAAGAACTCACATCTTCGCTCTTTCCTTGTAAAGGTGGCTGGGAAACAGGCTGATCGCTCTCACCTGCAAAAGAGGCAGCACCTGACAACTCCCTATGCTGTTCACAAGGCACATTTTGCCTCTTCTTACTGCTGACTTCATGCGAATACAACGGATGGTTCTTGGACTGCCTTTTCGATGACTCCTCCCCGCAATCAGAAATACAAGCTTCAAGACCTGACCTCTCTGCAGACCTCTCTAAACCAGTGCTGTCCTTAGCTAACTCTTCTTCACAAAGGGACCCGATTCCTCTGAAAGGCTGATATTTCAGACGTGAATTACTTTGTCTCTTGGAGCTTTCTTCATCAGCATTCTCCTCCCCTGCCAAAATCGCAGCAACTACATCTTCAGGACAGATACATTTTTTTTTAGCCGTAGGGCGGGATTTAGAAAGCTTTGCTTTATTTACACTAACCTTAGGGCTTTCTTCAGCACTGCGCTGCCTAGAACTCTGCGTACTATCCGATTCTTCTCCTGGCGTCCCACTGGTTTCAGTGGCTAGTGCTTTTAAGTCATCTAATGTAAGGTCTAAGCGGTAAACGTTTCGCATCATGGACTCATACTCAGAACTGGTTTCAGACTCCCCTCTCTCAGGCTCTGAGTAAGAACTTTCACTACCACTTGTCTTTGTTGCACTGTTAACTGCTGTACTCTGTAAGGCAGCAATTTTGGATTTTTTCATCTTCCCTTTTCTTTCAACATATTCTTCTTTTAAATTGCAAGATTTCAGTGAGGGGCCACTTACAAAACCACATTTTTTGTTATTTAATGTTTCTTTATTTTCCACCCTCACCTGGTTAGAACCTTCTAAAATTGCAGTTTTCCTGCTACTTAGATCTGGAGTTTTACTTTCAGCAATAATTTCATCTGTATCTGCTGAATCATAATCATTATCACATTCCATAATCTCTTTCTCTCTACGACTTCCTTTGATAGCTTTCTTCATGACATCTGGACTGCTTAAGGACCAGTGACTATTGTATTTTAATTCAAAATCATCGCTAACAACTTCCAAGTGGTCACTTTCAGTCTCAACATTTTCGGCTTTCTGTATTTCTCTCTCCTGCTTTACCATTGCTCTGATTTCCTCTTCAGAATCAGTATCACTATCAGAAACACTCACGTTACTTTGAGCTGTAACTCCAGAAACGTTGCTTTTATCTGATAATAAACTTCTCCCTGCTATTTTACTATTAAGACTGCTTGACAGAAGCAATTTAGATTTCTCACTGGATTTGGATTTTGATCTTTGATCTAGCTGTGATGAGCTTGTGTTTTCTGAGCGTGACTGGCACCCAGAAGAGAGAACTACTGTTCCATTCAGAGTCTCGCTGTCCAGTTGCCTCAGCTTTTTAGGTGGCTTCTTAGTTACAGGGAACACTCCTTGCCGCTTCTTGTTTGTGCTGTCATCTCTCTCTTCCAAGTGCCAAGTAAGCTCTGATATAGGAACTACACGAGTCAAGTCTTGCTCCAGCTTTCTAAGGTTATGGCAATATTTTGATGGGTCATATTTCACAATGTTAGTCTGAGTTAAGGAATCAAACCAACGTGATTCTTTCAGCAAGCAGACTTCCAGTCTTTATGAACAGGCTAAATTCTGTAGGAAAGGAAAACGAAGGGTCTTTTTTAATGTTATGACCATAAGCCTTTAAGTAATCGACTTGCAGTCTAAAAAATTTATTCAAATCCCACAAACTGACTACAAGATTTACTTAGGGGATTCAGTAAATCAAGTACGACGGTAGTCAGGATTAAGACTGTTAAGCAAATGCTTTTCCCTCACGATGAAAGAAAGAAGGGAATCGTGCCAATGCCCAAACAATAGGAAAAGGATATTTTCTTTTTTTGTTGACTCCTAAGGTGAAGGATAGGCAAGACTCTGCCGAATTTACCAACAACCCATTTCTAAAACAAAAGAAAAATAATCAGTGTCAAACAAAAAGGAATGGAAGTAACTCTGCAGTAAAACACAATGCATATTCTTCGATAACAGAAACACAAAAAAAGAACTATCAGTGACGAATTATTTTTTTGCTTACTCTCTTAAGTGAGATATATTTGTACCGAGCAACTTAGCCAGCCTCCTTCTCAAAAAGAACAAACCAAAACCAACAAACCAAATTTCTACCACCTGCAAACAAAGAGCAACAAAGAACTGAATTTCTTTACTTTACAAGTACTGTTTTTAATATAATGCTTCTTGTTTATGAATTAACAGTGCTAAGATGACTATTCTTTCACCCTTTTCCCACTAAAAAATTAAAAATCCCCCCATCACCCACAAAAAACACTTTGTGCTTAGCAAGTAATTTTGAAAATTTTGTAGTAAATTCAATTTTTGTTGCCCAAATTTGCACATTCAGTGATTTTATCCTAAATCTTACTTCTGTAAGCATGTGCAGACGTTGATCTTGAATGTGCTGAAGCACAGAGATTAGTTCCCGACAACCCAGCCATCAAAACATATATGCGGTATAAAAATCAGACACACATTCTCTTTACATGCTTTTAGGGGTGACATGAAGATATTCCCAACACAAATGGGTAACAAAACATGTACTCATTTAACACGACACAGAGGACAGTACGATCAACATTATTTCCAGTCATCACAAAGAATGACAGGAGCATTCTACATGTCTACATATCTAAAGATATTTCTTTAGACTACTTTTCAGAAGTTGGACTGTCACACTTAATAAAAGTTTACATAAAGCGTAGAGATTTGACATCAATTTAGATGTAATAAGCTGGTGATCAAATATAGGCTTTGTTTGGGTTTTTTGTTTGGTTTTTTTTTTTTCTTCTTTAATTCTCTATACATCTACCCCACCATACCTTATGGTCTGGCACCTCTGTACCTGGTACTGCTTTCATGTGAAAGTCTACAACTCCAGCCTTTTTCAGTGATTCCAACAGACACATTTTGTCATTTCTCTGTGGCTTTTCTTTCTGCAGCTTTGCTTCCTCCCTCTCCATGGCAAGCCTGTACCAAAAAGTACATCATCTATGATAAAACCTCTGCCTATGTGCCAACTTACAGGTGACAGTGACCCCCTCCCACAGAACAGTAGTCATTCACTATTTAAGGAATTAAAATATCTGCTACCTTTGAGGCAGTAACGATGCAAAACATGTTGCGGTATCTAATATGCATCAATGTCCACTAACGTCAATGAAAACTAGAAAGAGTAAGAGCGTAGCAGATGAGAGTGCAGCCATAATGCTATCAGATCAACAGAAAAAGGGTAACTTCAGCAACAACATATGTTTCTAAAACGATTTTCACCTGTGCAAAAAGCTTTCTTTGGCCAACTCGATTTGCAGTGTCCCCCCTTTCCATTTTGTTTTATTTAAAAGCGACATGCCTGTAAAACAAGGAGATGAGAAGTGACTATTTTCTACATTACAGAAATACACATTAGACTGATTCCTTCTACAATAGTTTGCAGGTTTTTTAGCATGATCTTACACTGTTACCCAATTTAAGTTTGTACATGAAAAGTCTAATACTCGAATCTTAAACAAGAAGATCTACACACAAAATTAAAGTTCTGACTTCCAAAGAGTTACACAAGTCTCTATGGTTCAGTTCAAATACAAACCTGAAAATTCAGATACACACACTCTGAAGCTTCCACACTACTGTCAGATAGGCTCTTCTCAACTTCTGTACTACTGTCAGATAGGCTCTTCTCAACTTCTTCTGTACTTCAGCTTTCCTATTCCTAAAGGCAGCATTCCCTAGATAAAAGGGCATATTACCAAGCCCTCTCTTTGGGTATGGGTTTCTTCACCTGCCATTGTGCTGCTACATATTTTACAGGTGGTTTTATACCCTGCAAGTAGTTTTGTAATCCAGCTATTTTGAGATTCGTAACATTGCTTTATGTAAACTTTCCTTTTGGGTTTCCTCTCACATCAAGTCACTTCTAACATTTTATGGACCCAATGAAAACATTTGAAGCACATTTCCTTTTCATAAAAGGGTTAGAACAAACTCAGAAATCACCTATGTCAGTCACAAGAAATCTTTTCAATTTGCTTACATCTACTTACTGAAAACTCCAGCAAAGCAACTTCCATAAAATTACAGCTTAAAGAAAATGGATAAAATATGACGACAGAACGAAACAAAGTCTACCTTGACCACATCCTGATTTTCCAACATTATCAGTAATGCAACTTGGCTCAAAACCACAAATTACTTTAAAAAAAGAGTTTAAAACGTACTTACATTTTCTAAGATCTGCATCAGAAATGCTGACACTGACGTAAGCAAAAGTTTTCGTAGGGTTTCCTGATCAATGATAAACATTCAGTTAATATCTATGTAATTCCAGTGTTTCCTTTAAAACTGAAAACGAAGGTGTCTGCTGAAAATAAAGCGTCTCTGACACAAAAATTCAATTTCACACTACAAATTGAAAACCAATTCACTTTTAAAGGATGATGCCAAACTCTTACCCTGATCATCTTTCCTGGTAATAATCTCTGCATCCAAAACATGCCCAAACTTGCCAAATCTTTCTTGCAGTTCAGCCTTAGAAACCGTATGGCCAAGCCCTCCGACATACAAGCGTTTGGAAACTTGTTTCTCCTCCATGTTGAGAAGCCAAGCCGTCACACCTGTAACGCACACCCCGGTGTCATCCAAGAAGACAGCAACAGCTCACTAACGCTTACGCTGTAGGGATTACTGCCATCATAACACGAAACTACGGAACAAATCGTTCCCTCAGAAGCCCTCCACAAAGAGCCTTCAGAGAAGAGCTCTCCTTCGCTGCGCACCAGGCAACGCGCTCCGCTCCAGCGCGGGCCAGCGAGCACCGCGCTGCTGGAAGCGCCCAGGATTCTCCTTTTCAGCCGCGAAGCGTACGGCTGGGAACAGGGCGCACGCGAAGGGCTCTCGGCAATGCCGCCTTTCCAAGGATTTCCTAAGGGAAGCGGGGAAGAAGAGCCCTCACAAACCGCCGCCCCCAACAGGACACCGCCGCTCTCCCTCACCGCCTCCACACGCGATCCTCCCAGCGCAGCTCCGTTTATGTTCCCCCTCGCATCCCTTCCTGGCGCTCCCTCGCAAAGAAAGGGCTCCGGCCGCCGGTTCCGCTGGTCGTCTTATCTCCCGGCGGTTCGTGTTTCCGGCCGGTCAGCTGTGGCAGGCGCACACGGGTCGGGTCTCGTGACCGGGGGCGGAACTAACCAAGAAGAAAAGTAGGGGGAGTTTCTGTAAGTTGTAAGCCAAAAAAATAAGGGTCTAGCAAACGAAATAACAGTTTTGCCATCCATCTCAAGTAACGGCCTCGCTGCTCGCCCTTCGACTGGCTCTGTTCTTCCGCGAGAGGGGCATGAAGGCGCCGCTGGCGCCCCCTGCTCGGGCGGCAGCTGTGGGAGCGCCCGGGCCCTCCGCGGGCGGGTCGGGCGCGCAGTTCGAAGGCGCGGGACGCGCGCGGCGCTCGCGCTGGGCTGTCCTCTCCTTGGGGGGAGCCTCTTTCCTCTCCTCAGCGCCATCTTCCCAGTGCCCGGGGCTGCCCGCGCCGCTGCGCTGGGGCTCTGCGGGCGGGCAGGCTGCCTCGGGCGCGCGTGGGGAACCCGTGAGCCTCGCCCCCCGTCGCGGGGCGGGTGGGAACAGTCATCGGCTGTTTGGGCCGTGCTTTCCAGCCGCTGCCTGGTGGGACTGGAAGGCCAGAAGCGAAGCACAACCCCACTAGTTTCTCACAGATTCCCTCTCGAATGCCCTTCCCGGCTCTTGTGGTGGCAGCAAATGCTTAGGGGTGTGTACGGGCAGGTATGTAGAAATGTGAAATATTTACCGTTAATGCTCAAATATATATGTGTGTGTGTGTATGCTTACTGCGAGGAGAAATGATTGCTTGTCGTTGAAGTCATCTTTTATTAAAAGTATGTGCAGGGTTTTTTTTTTTGTGTGTGGGTGTTTGTTTTTTTTTTCCCTGGAGGTAATGCTTTTTTGAAGTCATAACCAGTCTTTGAGTCCTCTGCAGTCTGCTAAAATCCCTGGAGTTAAATAGCTGTAAGCAGTACCTGTGCTCAGTACCGCTTTCAAAGAGGAGTTAGTTAAAAACCTGGGGTGAACTTCTGGCTGTTAAAATGCCTTACTTTTTCCCAACGTACTTTTTCTTATGGCCAGCGCTTTCTTCAATGTACCTAGTTAAAAACAGACAAACAAACAAACTTGCACTAAAAGTGGGAGAACTTGTCCCCACTGCTCCTGTTTGTTGTTATACATTGTACAAGATTGCTTTGAAGTTTCAGAGGAAGTCATGACTAGGCATAATCTCAGTGGTTCTTTAATTGCATAGATTTTCTTTATTCACTAAATTAGTTTATAAAGCAAAAGCTGTTTTGAACGTCATTTCTTATGTGTGTTATTCAGGTGCTGTTTCTTGTGAAATAATCCAGCAAAATCCTATTTTCCCCTCATCTGTTTTTACTGAACCATGGTAGTGTGAATCTTGTAAATACAACAGGGGTTGTTTAAAAGCACAGATAAAACTAAATATTATTTCTTTCTGGTTGAAAATATTAACATGTAGGTATTGAGCTGCATAATATTCTCCACAATCATTTGAATGCGTCTCGCCTGGGCTGAATATCAGATTTTTTTTTTTTCTTAAAATTGTTGTTCATGTATTTTGAATTATTTGTGAAACATGGTTGGGTTTTTTATGTCTCTTTACTGCTGTTTACTTGAAGGGCAGGTTACGCTAATGTGTTAGTAGGAACAGTTGTGCTTCATTTAATCAGGTGGCTCGTTAGCTGAATTGGTCAAACCTGGATTTGGTTTCTATATCTGATTAGGATTGCTTTTTATCTGCAGAACAGCTTGTTTTCTTACAGCAAATTTAAAACAGCTGGATATGCTCCTGGATAAAATAATTAGTTAAAAAGATTCTTAAGGAAAGATTTTTAGCTACATTAGATTCCTAATTTGACTTCTGTATTCAGAGGCTATGCAGTAATCTGTGTCTTAATCTGTGGACTCAATGAATTAAGTCTTTGAGGAACTAATGCATCAAAACCAAGTTTTTTTTTTTTAAAAGTTATCTATTTTGGAGAAAACTTTCCCCTTTTTTTTAATATAAAGTCAGAAGTTTGTTCTTTGTCACTTTCTTGGTGATATCTAGTAGCTTCCTGTGTCCACTGGAAGTAGAATCTTTCCTGTTAATGATGCTTTTAGCAGAGTGAGGTATCATGTTTCTTAGGAAGCTTTGTTATGTTCAGAATTATGGAAAAAGCGGCTTTTCTGCTCTTGCAATGTCTACTTGCAGGGCAGCGTCTTTCCAAGTGGACTTTCTACGGTTTGAGTAGGAGGTACGTTGATGGCAGAGTACTGTAGTACGAAAAGCAGAGCTTTACTTCAAGCCTAATTTTGTTTTCAAGTCGGCGACAGAATTCCTGTCAAATGTGGCTGCTGAGGATCAAAGTTTGTATATTAGTTTAATCTTCCATAGCAAACAGTAGTGTTTGACACTGGAGAATTCTTTATGGAGCTATAAAATATTATACTTGGCCAAGCTACCTGGGATATTTAAAAATTGTATGTACCAATTCTTCAGTTTTCACGAGTCATGAAATATAATAGAATTGTCTCACTTCAAGTAGAAGGATAGGGGAAACGGCTGCCTAATGTTATATTTTCATTTCTTAAATTCATTCCTTGGATAAAAACAATTTATTTTGAAAATGGATATTTTTTTTCTTTGCCTAAGAAATATACGTATTTTGTTTTATCTAGTATCATTGGTTCTGAGAAATGGACAACAGCATTTGTCAAGTTTATGAAGAGGAGATCCGGTCACTGGAAGAAGAAATTAAATTATTGACTGAAAAGTATGAAGATGGGCAACAAGAATCTACCTTTTTTTCTGACCAGGAAATATTAATGTCAATGTATGTCTTTGTTCACATGTTGAGTTAATAGTGTTTCATTGTCAAAATTGTTTAAGATAAACTTTTGCATCTATGTTAGTACTTTCTTATGTTATTTTTACATTGCTGATCTTGTTTAAGACATGGCCTGTATATAGTAGTAAGAGATTACAAATAAGCAATAGTTGATCTCTTTTCACTGCTTTCTGTTGGTAGTTTGTCGGGTTTTTTTAGGAGTTGGTTAGTTTGTTTGTTTTTTAAAAGGCAATCGTAGTGGTCAGGGCACAGTGTCAGGTATGTTCCTGTGCAGGCCCTGCAAAGTTGTGGCCATGTTTTCCATTACACACTGTGAAGCAGCTCAGTGCACATTTACTTGAAAAAAAAAAAAAAAAAGATGAGGATTGGGGACACTGTATGTGTAAATTGTTATATGCTAAGGAAGTGTCATATTAGGGCTTTTTCTTTCCATTATTTAACTTATATTGTATAGTAAATGTACACTCCGTAGATGAAATAAGTAATTTAGATGAGTAAAGGCATAACAGCTCATTTCTGTTGTATGTTCCTCGAAATGAATACTTGCATCTCAAGACTTAAAATAAAGGCTGTGTCTACACTGTGGCAGTGAACATAAACTATTTATGTAAGTTAGAATAGTTTACTGTTCCTAGTAATATGATCCAATTGAAATTTGATTCATTGAAAACTGGTGTTGGTCTGAAAATCGTCAGATCACATTACAAATGGCTTTTAATTATATTGCTGTAACGATGTGACAAAATACGTTCTTATGTCTGGATCTTTTGCCCTTTTGATTTTTTTTTTCCCTTTTTCAATTTTAGAAAATCATTCCAAAGAGAATTTCAAGGAGGATCTAAGGGACATGAATCTCCATCAGACCTGAAAGCTCAACTTGAAAGTCTAGAAACAGATCTGTCATTTTTAATGAAATTTACTGGTATTCAGTTCACAAGTCATTCCAAGAAAACAGTGGAAAAAAGTAAGCATTTTTGTGCTCTTTACTGCTGCTGTACTGAGCATACTGTTTCAGTTCATTACGTTAAGAAATGCATGTTGTAATTCTACTTTCAACGTTAGTGGAAGAACATTTTGAAATAAAGCAGAATTTTCTTTATTGACAAAATAGTTTCTGAGTAACTATAGTATTTTGCGTAGTGGGAAAGTGAACGACTACTGTGAAGTTAGCTTTTTTGGTTTATTTAACATAATTAACTTTATTTATATGATGTATGATATCAGTTGGTACTTCAAATGTGACTAATGGAAGAAATGCAATAATTGTTGAATAGAATTATAATCAAGTATTTTATTAACTTTATTTTATAACAGCTAGAAACAGAACACTGCAGAAGCACAGGTTATTAGGGAGTTGCCACTCCCTGTCTTTTCAATTGGAATTCCAGCTTCTTGAAATGCAGGTAAGGATCAATGTATGTTTAAAAGAAAAAAAAACATAAAAACCAACAAGCAAACAAACAAAACTTAAAATGGACAAATGCTAATACTTCCTTTTCCAGCTAAAACCTCCAACTGGTATTTTGTCATTTTGATTGCCTGGGTTGTCTTAATCCAAGTCTCAGTGGATCATTTTCACTCTGTAACAGCCAGACCCAACTTCGAATTCCATGTGCATCCAGGCAAAATAGTTCTAAAGGTCAGGTTCTGCATTCAGTCACAAAATTCTTACCATGTTCTCCTATAGTCAGATATCTTGTTCTGGAGACTTGGAAATTCTGAACCTTACCTCTGTGGAGGAAACTGAGGAAAAGCTAAAATACTACAAACTTGAACAATTTTTTTTTTTTCACTGTGGTTATATTTCTATTTGCTTGGCTAGTGTGACTAGCTGTTGCATCAGAAGTTAAACTAATGATTACAGATTTTTTTGCAAGGATGCTCTTTCATAAGAATCTATTCTTAGCACAGCATTCAAAATAAGCAGTGGAAAACAACTGCTACCCCAATTTTTAATAATGTACCCCAATTTGGCTTAGTATTTTTGACATGAGGAAATTTCCTTCTCAAGAAAACTTGATTTTCAACTCAGCTTTAAAGGTATTTTTAGATTGAATGTGATTGGACCTGATAGTATTAAACACTTCTTTGCTATGGAAAGATGTCCTTCGTCATCTTAAGAAAAGCCAAATTATGAATTTAGGAAATGAGTATTTAGGTAGTCACGTGTGGCTATCATGATATGAAACTACTGCAGGAGTTCAGTTGAATGAGGTTATTCTGCAACCTCTTGAGTCCATGCAGGACTTGTGGTCCTAGTGATACCATTTGAGCATTTGCTTGTATAAAACTGCGTTTAGCTTTGAGCACGGAAATACCCTGCGTCAGTCATGTGACTTGGCTAGGTGAATGTTTATTTTTCACCTGTCTGCTTCTGCAGAGTGATGACATCTTTTCGTGTCAGTGGAGCTCAGATGAGTAACTGGATGTGGTGTGTTCAAAGCAGCATTGGTGGTGCTTGAATCTGTGACACCGCTAGATGACAGCACTTGTCTGCGCAGTGCCTGAAACTTGTATTACTTCAGTGCTGGCAAAATACGGTATTTAGAGGGATCGATAGAATACCAATTGTGTATATTTAAAACACTTCAGTTGAAAAAATATAATTTTGAGTTAATTTTTTTGCATGAATTAAGTTTTTTAAAATAAAAGCCCATGGCATTTGTAACTTACAATTTAATATGCCATGCAGATGATGTATCAGTTTACCGTAAGATGATAAACTTTGAATTGCCAATTTGTATGGTGTGGGTTGTCGTCATGGTGTGGAAAATGGTAAATTAGTTAAATGAGTTAACCACTGAGGAGTACAGTTTTTAATTGTGCCATAATATACGGGTTTTCTTTTCTATTTTTGGTGTTAAAAACCCAAGTCAAGAAGTACGCTTACTATTTCAAACACAGGCTGATTTCTGTTCCTTTACTCATTTTTTGTGATTGTAGATGAACTTGAATGCTATTAGAGGTTTTGCATTTACTTAAATATTAATGTTTTAGCTGCTGTACAAACCATAATGTAATGGTTTGGTTATAGTTGTAAAATGCACCCATTTTGTACAGTTATGTATGTTTGTTTTGTTAGAACTGCTTAAATCAAATGGATTTTGGGACAATTTAGTAGTTCAAAAGTTCAAGCTTAAGAATTGTATTTTTAAGAATTGCACTTTTGTAATTTACATGATTAAAAAAAAAAATTATCTCATCCATTTCTTCATAGAATCATAGAATGGTTTGGGTTGGAAGGGACCTCAAAGATCATCTAGTTCCAACCCCCCTGCCATGGGCAGGGACACCCTCCACTACACCAGGTTGCCCAAAGCCTCATGCAACCTGGCCTTGAACACTGCCAGGGATGGGGCAGCCACAGCTTCTCTGGGCAACCTGTTCCCGTGCCTCACCACCCACAGAGTGAAAAATTTCTTCCTTAGATCTAATTTAAATCTGCCCTCTTTCGGTTTAAAGCCATTATAATGAAACCACATATTACTAGATTGTTAAATTGATTGTTGGATTGAGAGAGACATTTTACAAGGGCTGGTAGTGATAGGACAAGGGGCAATGGCTTTAAACTGAAAGAGGGCAGATTTCAGTTAGGTATAAGAAATTTTTTACAATGAGGGTGGTGAGGCACTGGAACAGGTTGCCTAGAGAAGCTGTGGCTGTCCCATCCCTGGAAGTGTTCAAGGCCAGGTTGGATGAAGCTTTGAGCAGCGTGATCTAGTGGAAGGTGGCTCTGCCTGTGGCAAGGGGCTTGGAACTAGATGATCTTTAAGGTCCCTCCCAACCCAAACCATTCTATGATTGTTAACAGTTCCATTCAGACGTTTCATCCCGTTCTAGTTGGCTGTTTCCGTGGTGTAAATGTGGTGGCATGTTATCTTGGTTTTGCCACGGACTTTGTATGCTGTGCAGATCATCCTGCGGTGAAGTCAGTAGGTCCTCTGGGATGCAAGAGTCTGCCTCCATAGCTCTCAGGAATGTTGTGACTTCAGGCCAGACTAAGACTTGGAAACTTAGCTTTAACTTTTTTATGCCTCCAGCTTGCATAAAAAAACGGAGAAGCCTATTTTCTAAGATATGGCGTTAGCGATTGTATTCAAAATGACCTGTACTGAGATCAAGTGGGCAAGATGGTGTAAAGTTGTAACTGATGTCACACATCTTGAGAAATAAAAGACGCCAGCTGTTTTGGGGAGATGCTTAATGAGTAACAAATATATTCGTATGCAGCAGAAGATAGAGTGTGATTTTTTTTTTTAATTTTTTTTTCCACACTGTTAACTCTAGCTGCTGAATCTAGTAGTTAAGTTACAATACAGTTAACTCTGCTCCATAGTACCTTAAATCAAACCTTTTAATACACAGTAACAAATTGTTCTTGTGATCATCTCTAATTTGATCTTAAACAAAATGAGGTGTCATTCACGTTAAAAACTGTGTTCCAGGATACAGCCGTACAAAGAAGGGGAGGCAGACCTGAGCTCGCTCTGACGAGCTTTGCATGGTTGAGACCATGTCTATGTTACTTCAGTATTGGTGACTCACTGGCAGACATATTCTGCATCTGGGCTGGTTCTTTAGTTTCGGCACAGGGTCAGACTAGTGTGGAGTTTATAGTCCCAGGCTGGCCAGTGTTTTGCCAGCTTTGAGTGCAAGTGAAGAAGCTCCGTCTGTTCACCGTTGTCCGTAGGTGGATGCTTTCAAAGGTCAAAATGTGAACAAAGAAAACAAGTTAATGCAAAAGCATTGTTTGATATATTTATTTGCCCCTCTTACTGTCCTTAGAAATTAGGAGAGGACGTGTACAATTAGCTTGAAAACCTGCCAAAACAAGTATAAACCTCTTGAGAAATCAATAATTCAAATAAGTGTTGCTTTCTTCTGAAGAGCTTTCCTTTTAAATCTTTTTATTTGACCCCAAGGTGGCATCTTAGCATCTGTTAGTAACCCACTTATTGGAAAAACAGTTTCTTCAGAAGGTAGCTTGTTAGTTTGTGACTACTAGCAGCTTCTCTACAACTCTGTGCTCATTTGAACCTTTTGCTCTAAAATTAAAATTATTTCTGCTGATGTTACTTCCTCAATCCACTAAACTTTGTAGTGTCTTGGTTTACGTTTTCCATCTTTATGGATGGCAGTGTTAGGGATTGCTGTGGAATGTTTGCATTTGAGTCCAGCTCACAGCTTGTCTGTGTTGTTTCCTCTGTGTTGCCATTCCCATTTGTTTGTAGTGCCTGGGTATAAAAAAAATAAAGTACAAAATCTCCAGTATAAAGCGAAGCATTTGCTGTGGTCTTCAAGCCATGATTTTAAGCTTTTTCATTCACTGTTGTCTAACCTATTACTCTGCTGTATTCAAGAATGTGTAGACACAAGAATTAAATCCTTTTGTGGCTTCATTTCTACTATATGAACTTCTTTTCTCATTTTTTTAATAGGTTGTTAGATATTTTAATTTAGAAACATTTTATTTTTTATCATCATGCACATATTCCTGTGTAAAATAATAAAAAAAAAGAAATCTAACAGGACAGTTACTTTTTTTTTTTAACTTCAGGTAGCACTGTTATGTTTTGCAAATGAAACCTTGTATTTGAGTTTTCTGGTAGATGTGGCAGCTAGAGATTGTGTTGGAAAAAGAAGAATCTTAAAGAAGTGAAAGTGACATGAAAGGAAGTAGATGACCCTCTTACTTACAAGTCATCTTTTATACATATATATTCTCTATGCTAAGGAGTGCCAAAAG
The DNA here is from genome assembly GCF_009769465.1 of Tauraco erythrolophus. Classification (NCBI taxonomy): domain Eukaryota; kingdom Metazoa; phylum Chordata; class Aves; order Musophagiformes; family Musophagidae; genus Tauraco; species Tauraco erythrolophus. The sequence goes on along the minus strand of NC_141476.1, from coordinate 19,883,011 downwards.
CCTTGTTGCATGGGTAATACTGATATTGTTGAAAGGAAAGAAAGTGTCTGCACATACAAGCTGTAGTTTAAAAACTGTGATTTTTAAGGATTGTAATACTTAGCAGCATTTGCATGTATTTTTGTCTATTTTATATGCAAATAGATACATCTTTTCTTCTTCACTAGAGAAATTTCTAAAACACTGTGTTGTTACTTCTCCAATCTAGAACAAAGAGAGTCTATCTGCTGAAATTACTGATCTCAGCATTATAATGGAATCTGGAGAAGATTTGGATGTGAGCAAGTTTGTGTCGAGGTAAGGTGGAGTTTTTCAAGGCCATATGTGGGATATCTGATACGAAATGCAATGTGGAGTTTTCATGTAAATTGCTGGCAGACAGGTTCTTTCTTTGGTAACGTACTGTTAGCCCGACCTAAACACTTCTGATGCCTTGCCTGTGTCCTTCTGGAGAGAAGATGAAATGCACATTATTTTTAAGACCTGAAAGGACCATTGTGAATTCATGTTAAAAAGAAACAGTTTTTGGATTATAATGTGTTTTTTCACTGTTTGAAATTGCTTGCTTCAGAGAAAGGTACAGCATGGTAATCTCAGTTAATACATTTTAATTTGTGATCAACATGTTCCCTGGTACTCAGATGTGCACGTGAGTTGTAGATGTGCCATGTGGGTGAGCGATGGCTAAAGTGCACGTGTAGAATCCCTCTCCAGGTCTTGCCTGTTTCTAATTCTCTCCTCACCATTCCATTTCTCTTCTTTGCATCAGGATTTCTTTCGCTGATATTCTAAAAACAATAGAATACAATTTAAAAACCTGGAATAGTGTATTTGTGCAATGGCTTAAGGTGGAGTACGTTCTAAAACTTAAGCATATGACTGAATGCTGCTTTTAAATTATTTTCTGCAGCTTCTTGTGGCGCATAGGATGAATAATGATCAAATTATTTGTCTGTAGTGTTCCATTGTGAAATCTGCTGGCAAACTATTCTGAGAACGAATCTATTATTTATCAATTATTATTGGGTAGTTGACTTAATCTTAATTCTGTTCTTTAGATGATTTCTTTGGTTTTATGTTATTTTTTAGACTTGGGGAGGGAGAAGTAAGGCAAATGGATAAGTGAAAAGAAGTGTCTATTGAGTTACCCCAGGCTTCATTAGTCTGTACTGAGACCTGAATTTTTCATTTAGAGGGTTTGGAATTTCAGTACAAATGTATTAAAGCCAATAATATAACTGAGAATAGTAGTTGACTGCTGCCAAGAAGCAGGATTTAGAAGAGGAAATTACCTTGGTTTTTTCATGAGTGTTTTCTGACAGGAGAAGTGTCTTGGAACTCAATAGTTACACTGGAAAGGAATGCGTTGAAGTAGTGGCAGACTTTATTTCATCCTGGCTTGAGCACTGCCGTCTTGTCCCTGTCTCCTTGCTACCCTGGTCCTTTTCCACATTACGCCAGTATTCATAAGTAAACATGAGGTTTCATGAATGACATGAGATGAATTTCATCTTTGCTGTCAATAAAGCAAGCAGTTCTTTCTCCTTAGCCGCTATTCGCATGTACCATTTGGTGTCCTTGTATCAGCATACGTATTCTTGAAGCCATATGGCAAATAGGATCAATGTCATTTGGTTGAAAAAGTAATTTGGGGGGGGAACTCCAGCCTTGCCCCGCCACCTACCCCCAACCCTCTTCAAATTTCTTTTTTTGAGTTGACTTCTCCTGCAGTGTCACAGTATTTGTTGCTGATCTAAGGCAGTAAATATGTGGCCGGAGGGGCTGATGTTGACAACGCCTGTTTTGACAGCAACCTGCTGTTAGATTGACTTAATCTGATACTGTGATCTCCCTCTGTGGCTTATTTTCTCCATCTCCTTGTTAAGCTAGTTCTGGTCTCTTCCTCTAAGTCCTAATCTCTTTTCATGTCCAGTTTCAGGCTTTTCCCAACTAGCCCTTTATTCTTCAGTCCACCAGCTGCTCTTAGAATCTTAATCCTAACAACTTCTTCTCTCCCTTTCCCTCCATTCCCTGACCAGTTCAATCTGCTCTCCCTCTGTATTGTTCATTCTTTTCAGCCTCCCTGCCAGTTTTTGTTTCCTTCTTTTGCCTCCTTGGCCCACTCTTGCCAAATCCATTGTCTAGCTCTGTTCTATTTTTCTCTACTGGCCTGTTTTTTTTCCTCCTCAGCTTTCTAAATTTTTGGCTTCCTTTTTCTTAATGCATGATAGAAAAGGGTCTTTAAGAGCACCAGAGTTAAAAACTTGGCATTCAGTTGTAATTTCCAAGCCCCTCCTGCTTTGGAAGAAGACGGGAATACTAGAACGCTTGAGCAACTTGTTTTTAAAAGAAGCAAAATTCAGTCTGTTTTCAACCAGGTACTGCTGCAATATAGAATACCTACTTTTGAAAGATGTACCCTACCTTAAATATGTTGCGACAATAAAATATGTATGCAAGTGGAATCACAATATTTAGTCTATTTTGGGATTTTGCTTGAATTCCCTTTGCATCCCCTTTGCAGTTATCACTTATGTTATGCTGTATTAGTGTTCAGGACCACAATATCTATGAAAAAATCTTGTTAGTCTTTTTTTTTTCTTTTTTTGACTTGATATTCCATTAATTGTTGGGTTAGTTAACTGTTGCATGGATTACTTAAATAGGAGGTTTTAGGCAGTTTGGAAACTGCTCCTGCTTTTTACTAACTAACTAGTTAGAATTTATAAGTGAGAGTGAAGGATTTAGGAAATGTCTGCATTATATTAAATGCTGCATGGGTGAGGTATCTTGGAAATGAGGGGCGGCATGAATTCTCTCCACAGCTGTAAGAGTCATTCTTTGGTTTTATAGGCTAATGCAAAAAGTCTTGCATACTGCAGTGAGTTAAAATAGAATTCTTCTCTTAAAATAACTGAAGGAGTGTATTAAAGGAGTCTTAAATACTTCTACAACAGTTAAATTTCTTATATACTTTTATGTTTTGTTGATGTTATTTTGTAGAAGTGAAATGGTGGTGGTTGAGTGGCATGTGATTTTAACCTGATACATTGTTATTCTCTGCCGGAATATGCTTTTTGCTGGTGTTGGATGACTTCTCTGTTACATGGATGTTGGCTTTGGAAATGGGTGTTTTCTGTTCTTAGTGGATTTTTTTTTTTTTTTAATCCAGTGACATTTTGTAATGCTAAATTCTTTACAAAAAAAAAGCTTAAATTTCAACATGTGCTCTCTTAGTACCTGGTTATTTTATTGATATTTTATTGATATTGTAGCATTTGTTGTAGTTGGCTTCAGCATTAGGAATTAGGCTAACTTGGGCTGATTAGAGGTTGCTTATGGATAGTTTTAAGTGCTGTGAGACAGTTAAGTGAAATGGTGCTCTTACACAGTCTCTTTCTCCCTTGCCAGTACAGAAAAGCATATTACATGCTTCTGTTCATGCCAACAGATTATTCCCCCCCCTTTCTAAAGACTGAATCCAGTTTTCTATCTTAAATTTAGCCAGTGCTGTATCTGTACATGAGAGAAGTATGTACTCAGATATAACTGGTAGACTAACTTTTGTATTTGAAACTGCTTCTTTGAACTTGTTAGCCAAAGCTTTCTCTCTGTGCTTGGTGATCTAGCCTTGAAAATTGTCATCTGCTGTATTGCCTAAAGATGACTCGGAGAGGAAAAAAAACATAAAACCAAACTACAGACACAATGCTAAAACAAGGTTACAAGGCTTGTGGTAGTCTTTTAAATTGCACAAAAGTGGATGCTTACCAAAATTGCCAAGTTTTTTAAAAAGAGTTCTAAGTATGTAGTTTTCTAACAAAATTTTTTTGCCCCCTTCCATGTATGTAGATTTAAAAAGTATACTGGAGTGTGGGTAGAATTGTGTTTACTAGACAGGGAGATGTGGGCAGTCATTACTAAGTCTCCATTTTGACTACGGTATGTGTAGATTTTCATATGTACAGTTACGAGTTGTGGTTAAAATAGCTTTCTAGAACACAGAGCTAGTCAGCTATTGTAAATCAGTGTTTGTCTACATTCTTCCAGGGACTCAATTTTGCCTGTACTGCCAGCATTTTTTTTTTTCATCTTGGCCTGATTTTGTTGGCAGCTGTGAGTACTGTGGTAACTTCCTTTAATGATGCTGTTCTTTCCAGGCTAGGTTGAAACTTGTTTGGCTTTTCTTTTACGTTTTCAATATCTAATGAGCTTCACGTATATTTTCCAGTTTGTTTGTGTAATGTGTTAAGGATTGCCGTTCCTGTATATTCAGTAGAGCTGGGTCTGAGGCACAGCTCTCCCTTGAATGGCTGAAGTGACTTGGTAATATCCTGTTGCAACCATTCTGTTAACAGCCCCATGTTCCTGCTCTCAGCTGTTCTGAAGAACAGCTAATCTCAAACAGAAAAGATGTAAAAAGTCAAATTTTACGTGTAGTATTTAGATCCTCTGTAACTTTCTGAAATGTTCTCAAATGTAAGTCAGGTATCTTCCTCAATCAGGTTTAGTGAACTTGTAAAATCCTGTATTAGAAATTGACATAAATCTTTGTATTTTCAAAGCAGTGCTTGCCAGGTATGTTTTGACAATGGCTAATAGTCTGTTTCGTTTGACTGTGGCTTCATATCAACAATGACATGAAGCTGTTCACCCTCATGATTAAAGAATCATGTTGCTTCGGGTATTCCGACACTTTCGTGGAATTTTGCATTCTTTGTGTTCTTGCCACGTTTCTTTAGGAAAAAATGCGCACCCTTTATGGGCGTTTTTCCTCCCTCCCCTTGACAACACAGGATGGACAGTTGGTTATTTGGCAGTTTCTGTCATCTTATATTGTCTCCTTTCCTCACTCTCTCCCGATACTTATTACTAGAAATTTGTAGAATAAATATTTTTTTCTGTTGTATTTTTCTTAAAAAGAAACCCTGCCGAGATAAACTTTTCTCCCCTCTACCCCACAACCAGCTCCCCACCTATTTTCTGTCATCTGTCTGTAATACAGTTATCTCTTGTAACAGTGGATGGACTGTCTTTTTCCTCTTTTGGTGAGAGCTGAGAAGCTCTATGTGTGTGCTTTAATCATTGCATCACTGTGTCAATAGCAATCAAGAGGGTAAGATCTGTTCAGTTCCTGATTTCTGCAAACTCCCTACTTCTGTGATGGCACCTATCTTAAGTTAATAGATGTCTTAATTCAAATTTTTCTACTCCTAATTGGTCTAAGGCAGATTTTTGCCCATTACTGGTTTTCAGTACTTTAGTTTCCTTCCTCGTATTGTTGCCTGCCTTCCTGAGCTGTCTCAAAGTGAAGGTAATGGGTGCAGTTCTACTAAAAGTGTTTTGCTTATATATCTCTCTCTATATAGGAAATGTACAAACTAACATGGTTTTGCTAGAAGGACAAAATACAAAGTGTATAATGAAAGTAAGTAACTTTAGTGCCAGTTACTGAAGTAGGAAAGCATATGGCTTATTTTTGCTAGCAAAAAACCAAATTTCATGACATGAGGGAACAAACCAGCCCCAGTCTTTGATGCATTCCAACTTCTCTTACATGCAAAATCATTACTATCTTGTAGATGGATGAAAAGTAAGTGATACCTCTCAGTGCAAGTTAGTGAGGTGTGTTGTTCATCACTGTCAGTTTGATGTTTTGCTGTCCTATTCAATAGGAGTGATCATCTCTGCATGTCAAGAGCAGCTGGTCAGCCATGTGGCTTTTCTTGATTTTGTATGTTATACAGTGTTTGGGACTTCTTTGGAAATTACTTATTTCATATATATTTTTTAAAATGTTTGTTTCTTTGGGAATGGGAACTTCGTTTTGATTCTTTAGATACTGGGATGTTGAATTTTGAAAATATATTGAAGCTTAACTAATTTAACTTTTGTGTATGTGAAACAAGTACATGCAGGAAATAAACTTTCTTATAGTCTAAATGCAAAATCTGTTTCTGTTTCTTCTTTGTGTTGCTTGTATTTGTAACTTGACTTTAGCACTAAAGTCCTGGAATTGTAATCTCTTAGGTTTAGCAGGCACTGTGCCTTGTTGCCTCTGTTGGTTAACTGTTGTCAGTGGAAATGGAAAAATCCTTTATACTAAGCATGGAAACATTGTACGTAAACATACTCACTTGATGCTGTTCAATTACTCTGAAACTGGCAAAGCCAAAACTATAGGAACTTTTCTTTATTTCTCTTCTGCTTTGTCTCTTGTGTTGAAAATTCCTCAGAAATGCCAGAAAGTAAAATGACTACTGCTGACCTCTCTGTTTTCAGAGGCATTATGGAAGAAAAAGTAGTATTTACAATAACATTGCAGCTGAATGATTTCCTTGCCAGAACAGCACTGACATGTTAGTCTTACACAGGCTGTAAGCTCCAGCAAATCCACACTGGCTAAGTGCAAGTCTGGGAAAGGTGTCTCTGCACTGCTCTTTGCAGGACATGGGGTTCCAAGGCTATTCATTAGGGCAAGCGTAGAATCGTTTGTATGAATGAAGCTACAACTACTTACCCATGTGTAGCTGAACTGCTAAATCGTGAGGGAGCCCAAAACTGCAGAGCTACTGGGGAGTGTTCTGCTGGAATCAGCTCCACTCCATCCAGGCGTATTAAGTTCTGATTACAGTGGGCCTGGCACCAAGATGTCTGCACTCCATTTCTCCGTTACAGATTTATCTGCATGTCCCTCCCCCTTCCTGCCCTACTCTCCAATTTTTGAGCATATCACCATTTTCCTTAATAGTAGATAAATCAGGAGTTACCTGTGTATCAGAAGTTTTGTTTTAGAGGCCATGTATGATCTATCTAACAGGCTTTCTTGCTTGCTAGGTTTCAGTGTTTGTCTTGAAAAGCTGAGTGTCATGTGGGCCGAGGCAGATAACACGTCAGGCAAAGATTTAGTTGAATAGGACAAAGATCTTGGGCATATTCAAAGCTTAGTGATGCAATTTGGTAAATCTTACCAGTTTCGTAGGTGCAAGTTTTTTACTTAGAATTTATTCAGAAAACATGAGCATTAAAGTCAAACTAAGATTTTACAGGAAGCTACTTTGTCAAGGTTTCACACTTTACATATAAGGCTAACCTTATTGCTGCTTACCTTCATGAGGAGTTGAAAACACTGCTTTATATATGAATTCTGTATTTTTTTTTCAACGTCTACACTACAGCTTTTTTTTCCTCTTACGATTTTTTTTTTCTTGTGATTTCTAGCTTCGAATTTGAACAATACAAGTAACAAATTCTTTAAAGAGAAAGTGCAAACTTTAGATTATAGAATCAGTGTATCTGACTAGTACTGTTAGGGTTAAACAGTATGTTTTTCTTTTGTAGCACTGAAGAGCACAGAGATCTTCTAACATTTTTCAGAAGCCTTTCAACTTACGCTGAGTGGTATGAACATCGTAGACGGACCTTCCTACATTTCAAGGTAGTGCTCCTCAAACCTTTATTTATCAGTTATGTTTAGTTCTTAAAGAGTTCATTAAGACAAAGCAATGGAGGTGAAATAAGCACTCTTTAGTAGGGTATGGGAATCTTAATATTTTATCTTGTGGAGAAGAGAATATTAGCTGAAAATTTTTATGTTGTGTTCAAGGGGCAGTGCCCTTGGTTGGTATTTGTCTTGATCTTTACCATGCTGTTACTGTGTGCCTCATGCGTGGGGCAAAATAAGAATATCTGTGCCTTTCTGTGGGAGAGTAAGACAATTTTTCATTGGTATTACTTTTCATTTTGAAGGAAAAAAAGAGTCCAAAAAAGAAATTAAAAGAAAATAACATTTGTAGTCCTTGACAGTCTGGAGGATTGGATCTGTCTAAAACGTGGCAGCATGTGTTTGGGCAACAGCACTTTCAGTTCTGAAGTATTTTACTTGAATTGGAAAGAAACTGTTCCTCACTCTTCACTGGAACAGTGTTTGAACTTAGTTAGAATTACTGTTCTTTGGCTTGCTTGCTTTGTCTTTGTACTGATTTTAAGATAAACAGCTAATCCTTGGAGTAAAAATGACTGCAGTCTTACAGACACAAAATATCTTATGTGATGTTCAGTGTTAGAGGAGGACGTTTAGCTGCTTAATTGTATGTGGCTTCTTCAGTTTTATTTAGCTCATGCATTTTCTGTCATGAAACTCAGCACTGTCTTTGCTGTTCAGCTGTAGTATGAAGTGGGAACTGCTTAGTTTCCTATTTTTTGAATCTTTTAGGCCTTTCTGAGTTCTGTGCTAGATTAATCAGTTTCTGTTATCAGTTAATCAACCAGATTAAAGGAAAAGAAGTGCTGATTTCTGATCATGTTAAAAAAAAATAACCCTATCCTCAGCTGAGTAATAAACCAATGTTGTCTAATCCTGCTTGTTGTATAAGAACTTTTCTTTAATCCCTCCATGGAGAAGATGGCTTTTTGGCTTTGTGGTGTGTTTTTTTTGACTGTTTTTCCCAATTTCACTTGATGCTTTCTGATCCTGAAATCAGCCTCATGGCAGCAGTCCTTGTGGTTTCTGGGACAGTGGTTCAGGGAACTGTTGTAAATATTTCTCATTTTAAAATTCAGTACAAAAATTAAAAAATAGAAAAGAGATAGGTCTGGAGATGATTTTTAAATTGTCATGTGTATCTTAAGCAGTTTTAAAAAGTATTTGTTCAGACATTGAATGTAAACAATGAAAGGCTATATTCGTCGCTAAAAGATGCGTGAAGATAAATTCACTGAAGACATATATTACAAGTTTGTCAATATTACAAATAGTCTTTCTAAAGGTATTTTTCTTTCCACGGACAAAGATGCTATTGAGAAAAGCAAACCAGTTTGGGAGAATATTTATCAAATATGGTTGACTATGGAATTATGAAGAGTTTTCTAGGCCTTCTTATTTTGCTAGTGTTAGTGATGATTTAATTTAGGAATAGAAGACTTTCTGAGGTGGGAGAATTAGTAAAGGGTTGAAAGATCAAATCTGACAGTTCAAATAATCAGATTACTAAGAAGAATGTGTATTTGTAACTTGATATTCTGTAGTAATTTGTGTGAAAGCAACTAGAAGTGTGCTTTTAATATCTGCATGAAAGCAAGTGAAGAGTCTTACCTTGTTAGTATTCACACTTGGACAACATTAAAAAATGAGTCTGTAACCTTTGTATTTTCTTCCTACCCGCTTGCTAGGCTTCAAGTATATTGACAGGCAACTGCACAGGGTTGGAGAGAAGACTACTGGGATGGGGTTCTGGGTTTATAGCTTTTGTGTGATTTAAAAGAAAATTACCCAGGCTCTTAAGTAGAAATACACAGTGCTTCTAATAGTTTTCTCACAGTGTAGTGTAAAACCAGGAAAGGTTTTTTATTTTCTGTTAGTTTTGTTACTTGAGAATAAAAGAATAATGTAGAAGTGATTGAATACTTCAAATAATAGTGAATGTTTGAGATGAATGACAGTTGCAAGTTTCAAGCGAAGTTGGACAGCACTGTATTTCTAAAAAGTAGACTGTCACAAATGGCAGTTTTGTAGTGAGAGTTTTCCCAGTTAATGAGAGTAATGGTGGGATGGATTGCTTTTTTGCTTAATCCAAGTTATTTAAAATATATATTGATTTGAGTGTAAGCAGGCTTTCCTAGAAACCAGGGGCAGGTTTAGGTTGGTGTGAGTAGAGCACTGTTTGGTTGTAAGCATTTTGTGCTCTGCATTATGTACTCCCTGACGTTGTGCTTTAGCAGTTGTTTGCTGAGACAGAGTAGTCCACAACTTCATGCTTCACGCGTGCAGACATGCAGTTGAGAGCTGAGCATACTGTTACTACCCTCTGCTGCTGCTCCTCTATTCTATTGAAAAAAACCTACTAAGTAGTGCTTGAAATAGGTTTTGAAGAGGTGAGTGAAGTGTCCTGCAAGTCTTTTGTATGGCATTAGTTGTATGGCAAGCTCGTACTGTATTGCCACAATAAATATTATGGCTGCAAAATGGATTTACATCTGCAAATAATTTTCCGATCTGGACACACCCGTAGTCTGCTGTGAGGCTGAGCAACTGAAGCATGTTGGCATTGCTGGAAGAGCAGATTGTTGAAGCTGATATTGATAAACAAGAAAAAAAGATTCAAGTTTTATTGGAAATACAGAACAGAAACGAGTGCTAGGAAAAAAATAGAATGGTGTACATTCAGCTTGACATTAGTACTGATCACACAAATGGAAGGCAAAAAATCCTGCATACTGAAGCCCTTCTCACTTAATGTTTTGATGGGTTAACTTGCTATCAATGGGGAAAGTAAATTTAAATGTATCGGATAACTTATTGCTTGCATGAGGCGTTCAGATGGTACTAGGTGTCTGGTTTGCTCACAAAATATTAGGAGCGTTAATTAGTGTTACTGTTGATATTTAGTACTTTTTAAAAATATATACAACACTAATGTAAAATTAATAATGTGGTAGTGGTTAGGTCTTAGCATGTTTACATGTGTATATTACATAAATGTGCACATATTTGTGTATACACGTGATAATTTTCATAAGAAGAGCTTTGGTGATACTTGCTGATCCTATTAATACTGGAAAGAGCTTTATTTAGTAATAATGATTTTCAATGAGAATAAGATCACAGGCCACTGCTTATGTAACGTTATTACCCTTACACTTCCAGCTGTGTTTTCTCCTTCTTAGGCATTTATCAAAAGAGGGATGAGAGAATTGATGGCTTTTATTTTTTTCTAGTAGAAATTTAGCTTGAAGTTGGAATGTATTTTTACATGTTTTGTGGGTTTTTTTTTTTTTTTTTTTTACCTTTTGCTAAAACCCTGGAAACAACAGAGGTTTATGACTTACATGGGAAAATGAATCATAGAATCATAGAACGGTTTGGGTTGGAATGGACCTCAAAGATCATCTAGTTCAACCCCCCTGCCATGGGCAGGGACACTCTCCACTACACCAGGTTGCTCAAAGCCTCATCCAACCTGGCCTTGAAAACCAAGTATTATTCTCATTGTCATACTCAGTTTTGTTTTTATGTGTAGTAAGACAATGGAATTTCTTTCCTGTTATACCAAATAGCTTAAAATGGAAAATATTGGGGATTGCTATGTCTCTTTTGGGTAGTGGGTTCAGGGCAAAAATATTCTTGTCCTATGTTTCATGATTGCATCCTCTTTCCAGAAAGATGAGCCCACAGTTGATGCTTGACACAGTCACTTAAAAAGTGACTGGAAGTCACTTAGGTCTGAACACTCTTAGTGGCAGAGCATCAGTATGTTCAGAATCAAGTGTGCACTTAATTCCTCGTAGCACAAGCACTGACAAATCAAGGCTTAGCAAAATAAGATAAACAAAACTAATACAAAATGTCTTGTAAAATCAGTATTCTAGATGTACTGATACATCATCATGCATTTGATGCTTAGCTAGTTCTACAAATTAGGAATCTATTCTAGCTTCAAAATTAGTAAGAAGTTGGTATGTTAATAGTAACTAACACACTTTTGGTGTTCATTTATCTGAAGAGTTTACACCTATAGCAGGTATTTGAGGGGAGAAACTGAAACTGAAATGTCAGAGAGGTATAGTTGTGTGATTAAAAACTTATTGTCCTGTATCAATTATGTCTAGTTTTAGGTGGACTGACTGAAGCTTGCACACATCAATTTGTGTTTTTAATACGCTGCATGGTTTAAAGTAGTTGAGTGAGATGCTGCTAGTTTAATTTGCTTCAAGTAACATGATTTTTAGATTAATACTAGAATCAACTTTCCATTTCAATTTAAAATTCTGATTTGATTTTTTCCTAATGAGTGAAAGCATTGCTGTACAAGGGTGCCTCTGTTTTTTTGCACTGACTTCTAGCTGAAATGTTACTTATTTACAGGTAAAAACATGAGTTCAACTTTACTGTTAATTATACTGTCACTTTCCCTGTCAAGAAAAAGCGGAACAAGGCTCAGTCTGTATCATCTGTGAATAACAAAGATACATGGAGTCATGCTATGCTGCACTTTGACCATCATATTAATATGGGAAGCTGGTGTTGCAAAAATGACTCTTGTGAGTACAGCTGAGCAAAATTCATGTATTTCAATGAAAAGTACCATGAGTTAAAAAACACAAACAAAAAAAAACCCAAACAAAAAACCCCAAACAACAAAACAAAACAAAAACCCCAAAAAGCCCCGTAAAAAGAACAAAAAACACCCCACAACCAACCAAAGAAGAAAAACCCCACCAAAACCAAACCCCAACAAACAAAAAAAACCCCAACTACATATATGATCTATATACCCATACACACTGTTAGGTTATTTTGAAAGCAAAATAGTAGAAGGAGATTTAACACATCTTCGAAAAGTCACACTTTATGTTGCTTGGTACGCTAAGCCTAAATAGGAATTATTATCTTTTTCCACAAAGCAAGTTTTTAAGGAAGCTTTAATGAAGTTAGGCTTTGAGCAGTTCTGTTCCTAAACAGAACTTTCTTTTGTAAGTAACTTCATCCAATACACTTTTGAAGGTCAACTGAAAAAGTTTCATTTCAGATTAAAAGAGTGGGATTGGAATTAAGATGTATTTTTCCTCTGTAGCTTGCTCAAATAATGTCTTGTGTTTATCTCAAAGTAAAATGTCGCAGTTGTTCTGGGTACTGGTAAAGAACATGAATGAGCAGTTACTTGTGATTTTACCTACCCATAAAGAGTATGTGGTGAAATAGAAGCTGAGAAGATAGGTGTGTGCATATATATATATATATTTTACACTTTGATTAACGGAAAAGATTCTGAAAGAGGGGTTACACCCTAAGTACTAAATCAAGTGGCTGTTTTGAAATAGTTATTTCGAGGAGAACCACGTTTCAACATAGTAAAAGTTTCTGGGTATGCAGGGAAAATGGCGTTAGTGAGGGAGAGGATATAAACATGTAAACAGAGAAAAAAGAATGATCTTTTGTCACCATGTTGAAGTTTTGGCATGGATAATTACGTGAGTAGTGGCTAGTAGTATGTTCCTACAGGCAGTGTTCTCAAGCAGGAAAACGCGTTAACGTGCTTTGCCAAGAGGATCGGATTGCCCTCCATCCTTATCTCATCCATACTTGTGCGGATGTAACGGGTGTTATTGGATTTGCAGAATGTGTCATCGGTGATTGTGGTGATATTGTTGTACTGCAAAACAAAACAATGTTTTACAAATATACACACACGCATATATATACACACACTCCCTCATATGTTGAAGAATTTTCAAACTTTAATTTTATTCCTCTTACCCTCCCAAGTTTGTCATTTGGTTTGATCTGTGTATAGTATCGATATGTAGAATCAAGTCTCTTCAAACTAATCAATGAGCTGATCAGCAGCTTGAGGTTGTTATTGATGTTTGAAATGTGTTGTTGATAAAAGATTATTGCTTATTTTTACTGTTTCCTGTCTTTGATATACAGAAACTAATGAGAAATTTTTGCATGGTAATGAGCTAACAACCAACTTCTGAACACTGGATGGTTGTGGCCATGCAGATGAGAGGTAAATTGTTTTATTGGGAGGAGCATTAGACAACTACAGCACAACTGCAGCGTGAACTGTTTTAAAAGAGAGTAGGCTTGCTTTGAAGTGTGTAACTAATGAGGCTATTCATAACAGCACGTGAAGGAAATACTTCAAAAATACCTGAAGGTGAAGAATACGCAGACTTTCCGGTAAGTTAAGGGGAACAGATTCCAGTGCGTTATGTCCTAAGTAGAGGTAGGCCAAATTTGTCAGCTTCTAATACAAAGAAAGAGATATTAAAGAAATATTAGTATTAACCCTGATATTACTTACCTGAGGTAAAGAAATGTGCCTGTTACAAGACATCAGTATTTGTTTTCTGATCGCATAGAAAGCCTGTAAAGTGATCTAACATGAAACATTCTTTTGCTGTGGATGTTGGAATCTGTTGTATCAAGAAACTCTCAGAACAGGCCTATGTTTTGGAAATGTCAGTGTCGGCTTATTGGTTATAAAAGTTGAGACCACTATAAAGCTATATCCTTGTTTATTAGTATTTATATGGTCCTCAGAACTGTATTTGAGCCATCGATTTCTGAATGGAGTTTTTCTTTGCATGTAAAAGAAGAAAGGAAGTAGGTAAGATATGTTGTAGACAATTTTTTTCTATGAACAACATGAGAGAGTGAGTGCACAAAGGACCATTATTCCAAAGTGCCGTAAAAACAAAACAAAAGCTGGAATGCTTCTTCATCATAGTTTGTTTCTTAGATTACAAAAATACAGAAAAATCCATTTGGTGGTATATTGGATAGCCTGGTTATAAATTTTATTTACTTTGGTTACCTGCATTATTGTCTCTTACTTACCTTGAAAGCGTTTGCTTTGATTCCTCTGCTCTTGATTCTGTTTTGGTTTGCGTTAAATGTTGTTAGTTTGGGAGGTAGAACAGGAAGTTTTAAAAGTCGATTTTCAGCAAGAGAAAGCTCTTCCAATAACAGAAGCTTTGAAAAGGCTCCGTCTTCTATTTCTTCTATCCTATTTCCGCTAAAATCAATTCTTCTCAAGGTAGCTTTACACAAAAGACATGAAAATCTGAATACTGAATTTATAATTACATGGCATATGAAATGTGTATGATTGTATCTGTTAAATGTTACACTGTTGGCTGTACTGTCCTAATTGTGTTCTACAAGTGTAAATACTATTCAAATATGGATAAAAATCCGCATCTGGCTTTCCTCATAAATTTTTTAAAAAAAGGAAAGTACTTTGGACACTTACTTTTTTCTTAGAGACAACATGATTTCAAACATTCATTGAATTTGTCATGTTGAAGAGTGACATAGCTGGGAGAGGTATCCCTGGAGCACTTGAAGGAAAATACCTGGGCATTTAAGACTGGCTGAGATGCAGAGTTAAGTTTTATTGTTAGTAAACTGCTCTTTCTCTGATTGTGTGGGAATATTAAGATGGATGCATTGGCCCAAATGGGTTTCCATGTTGCCTTCACCATTCCTGTTCTAATCCAAGCATTGAATTAACTAAGTGATGCACCTAAGGAAATATAGCAAAGTATGAAATGTGTCTTATTTTGGTAATCTTGGTGTGCTATTAAGGGATAACAACTTCAAATATGCTGTCAGGTAAACGGAAATTAAAACTAGAACATTACTTACTAATGTCAGCAAAATCGGCGACTGCTATCCTTTTGATTTTGTTAAATCGTGCGTAAAGGTACGCTGTTTCCTTTGGCAGTGGGGGTACAGCTTCGATGTCTATTTCCTCACAGTACACCGAGCCGCTTAAACACACACAGAGCAGACAAGTAGGTAAATCTGAAAGCAAATTATTTGTAGGAGACAGTTAAAGATTATTCTGCTAACTTAAGCTTGCATATCCAAAGTAGAATTTTCTCTAGTATCTCATAAGATTTACATCTTACATATTTAAAAAATTCTGTTCGTGCCAAGTTCTGAAAAAAATTAATATTCTGAACTTTTTTGAGTTTTGTTGTCTTTTTATTGCGCATAATTTCCCTATGTCTGTTCTCTGCTTGTAGCCGAGCGTGTCTTGAAGTGCTGTTAGTCGATCTTAATTCAGTTTCATTCTTTAATTGGCTTTAGAGTATTGTGAATGACACCTGCAACTCTGTGGCCATGTTAAATGTCATCCTTAGAACCATTGCACTGGAGCGTTTCTGGCAGGGCTGTGTATGCTCTGTGTTACTGCTACCTACTCTTTTGTCTAATCCTTATAAAAACTCCACCAATTATGATTGTATGATTACTTTAGGCACTCTGTTCCAGTGTTTGACTGACAGTTTTTATAGCTGTTCTTTCAGTAGTGAGAGAAACTGTTCTCTTTTTTTAGCGCAGTGTAAGCCCATTATGGCTTGTCCTGTTCTTTATAGACACTAGTAGACTATTAGTCATTTCTGCTTTGCAGTAATCATGTATGACAGCAGTATTAAAATACATAAAACAAATACAGCTTTCAATCCAGTTTTGTCACCACTGCTATCTGATCTACTTTTTTCTATATTGTGAGATTTTTTGTTTAGCTTCCGAATTTGTCTGTCTGTAGTACAGAGAGTAGTGTTATACTACCAGGTAGTTTGTTATCACTACGTAGCAAAACAGGATATTCTGCAACTCATGACAAGCTATAGAAGTAGCCAGTCCACACTGGGAAGCCAACCCAGTATGCGTTAGAGTAATTATTTTTATTTTTTTTCTTACAAAGGTACTGCAGAGAATGGAATTGAGATTTTGAGCTTTGTGAATATTGCCATTTGTTAGACTTTAGAGTTCTGCTCCATTTGCCTTTTTTGATTTAGTGTCTTGTTTGTCATATGCTAGTGTAGGAAATGGAAAATGATTGTGAAACCATGTTGTCACTGTATAAAAGGCTGCAGTTTTCATGCTTGTCTGTGACTAGAAGCTCTGGTGTTCTTGTGGATTTGTTCCACTTTTGATGAGGGCTTGTTGACAGATGCTATGTCGTAATAACTAACCTTGATTAAAATTTTGGTGGAGCTTGACACTCCAGTGGTCATCAGTTATTTTTGGAAGTTTAGATCACATATGCACCCAAAATATGTGTATCTTCTTTTCAATGCTCTGTTTGGCAGATAAAAACGCTGCTCCTTTCATGTTTAGAAATCATTGTGGCTTGTTAGAAGAAACCTAGACAATACACCTCAGAGCCTGTAGGATGTGTGTATTTTAACCATTGACCTCCCTGATCTCAAGATGTAAACTGTGAGAATAGCCAGTTCTTCAAAGAAATCTGTTTAAGTAATTCAAGCACATCATATTTCATCACAACTTGGTTAAACTGTGGTACTTATTGGAGTGTGTATTTTGTCTTTCTTGCTTGTCTTGTCTGACTTACTTAACTTGGGTACATCTGTACAGCAAAGATGACTGGGTGAGTCTGTAGAGATGCTTATAAGCTGTGCTTTTTGTATTTGGAGTTTACCTGAGGATCCTTCCAATTTTTTTCAGCCTGCTCCATCAGAAGTTAGAAGAATTTCCACAGGAGATATGAAACATATTCATAAATGAGATGATTAATTCTATATCCCTTGTCATCCTTTGTATATTACATTTTCCTGTTAACATATGTTCTTTTGGAGAACTTAAATGTTATGGTATTCGCATCACTTAACTTACTTGTATCCTTTGTTGGCGGTGCGTCGTGTTCACTGTCATCCCCTTGCAGTCTTAGGGAAGTGTCAAGAGAAACATTTGTTCCATCCTTTGTGTGACAGCAAATGTTATTGTAAAAAACAAACAGCAAACAAAGAGTGTTACAAGGATCTGGAATAGCATGTCTTTTAAAAATGGTCTTCCTATGACATACTTTCTTATGACATTTAATTTTTAAAGTCACATTAGTCATACTGCATATAAGAGCATATATTATGCCTTTTGTACGTGAGCTATTCATTTTGAAAGGCAAGAAGGGAAGATGGGGCTGCTGCTGTTCTTTACAAAAGTGAAGTTCTTTAACAAAGAACAGTGGACAAAATAAAAATAGAGAGAAAAGATAGGCTATGTGCCGGGGAAGGAATATGTAAGTGATGGGCGTCTACCAAAACTTCAGTTCTAAAGACAGAAGACTTTGCACATCGTGCAAGATTTGATAGAATTCTAATGAATTTAAGTTGTATATTTTGTTTTACCCAAATAGTCTCAGTAAAATAACATTTCCTTACATTTCAAGTTATTCAGAATTCCCTGTTGAGATAGTCATTGTATCTTTTCAATTACAGGACATCTTAGTTTATAAACATGTTCCTTTCAGGTATGGCTGGACTTTAGCAATTCATTTCCATTAGCTGCAATCAAATCTGTTTTAAGACCTGAGCTGCTAACAGAAAGGACCTTTTGTGATGCAGGAAAGGGTAGCCAGGTTTTCACTGAATGCCGTAGGAATTTTCACAAATACATACTATTTCTAGAACTGTAGTATGCATACAGTGGGTTATCCTATGATTTGTGTGTACTAAAGTTAAGGAGATTTTTAGGTTGACTCTGGCAGTTGTGCTTGGCCAGCATGGTTTGTTTTTTCTTTTGATGGGGAATAGTTGTAGGACAGAGTAAGACAATATGCTTTTTGGTCTGCGTTGTTATTGAAAACACATGGGGGAAAGTACTTTATTGATGTGGAAGAGGTTTGTCTTTAAATGTGCTGAAGGGTCAGGCCCTGGCAGGAGTATGGTCCCATGGTGAAGAGAGCTTCTTATGCACTGTGAGTGCTTTCAAGTGAACCGATTCTGTTGTGGGATTTTTCATGTGTTTTATCAAATCCCTCCCTCCCCCCACCCCCTGCATGTAGTACACAGCTCATCTACTAGAGCAATGTGAAAGTAACACTATCTGTCAAGTTACTTTTGATACTAACTTTGTTTTATTTAATATTTGGTCGCTTGCATCTATCTTAGTGTGGGGAATTATTGTCTTCTGCAAAATAAAACCCTCCAGCTTGACATAAAGCCTGAGAAACAAGTATCTTGGCCAGCCTCTGTCATTTTGACCCTTTTTTAGCCTGTGAATCATCCATTCCTTGGCTCTTCCCTGCATCTGTCTGTCCAGCCTATGGCTCTTTTTTGGCGGTTGTTTTTGTGTAAAGTTTGGGATAAGTTGGCTTATTCTAGTAGATCTTTTATACCCAAGTTAGAATGCTGGCCACAGTTTAGCAGTTGTTGCCTGAAACTTCTGTCTAGGGAAAGAGCTTTTGCAGTGTTGCGTAGAAAAGCTGGACAGTGTGAGCTGAACAGTTAAACTCAAGCAGCAAACCTTACAGGTTTCTGCAAAAATGTTTAGCTTGCATGGATATGTTGATTAGGCAGGTGAAGACATGATCCTTGACTGAGACATCCATGCCAGCAGAGACTTCTGTGTAGATGGACTTACAGTAGAACAACTGCACTTCTATTCCTGTAGTCTGGCTCATGGAGGGACATTTTTAATGTGCTTGTATGAAAAACATGTTTGCTGGCACAGCATGTCTGTACCAGTTGTGGATTTCTAGTACAGTGTCCTACTGGAGGGGTGATCTATGAAAGAGTGTGTGTGTGAGCTCTTTGCAGAATATATAGGCCACAGCTAATTTCTGCAAGTGGGAAATGTCAACAAAAAATAAAACTGATTATTTACAGGATACTGTTAAATCCACAAAATTAAACAACAGATTCCTCCCCCTTCAAAAAAACAAAACAAAAACTAGGAATATTTCCTGGTCAGCTATAATAATTCCTAGCTGTGGAATATCACTACAGAAGATTGTTTGGATTATAACCACAGAAAGTTCATTACTTGCACATGTTGGGAAGGCACTGAAGGAATATTGTCCTACTTGCATACTTAAATTCTGCCTGTCTCTTGCACTTTACGCCACAGACGTTAAGTACCTGTACAAAACCACACTCATGTTAATCTTCATAACGCACAAAGATCTATAAAGCTGGTGGTTCATATTCAATGGAATGAGTTAGTCCAGAGATGAGACGGTGTGTAATTGGATTGTTCTGTTGTGGAAATTAAGATTTCATGGTTTTAAACTTCTAATATTTCTATTCAAGACTAGAGTGGCTGTGGTTTCAAATAATAATAATTACAATAAATTTTGCTTGGCTGACCTTTTCCGTAGAAGTAGACTAAAGTTCACTTCATGTTGTTGATTGCTGACAAATTGATTTCTTCTGATATTTTCACTAAAAAATCTTTTTTCTGACTGAGTATTCAAGCACACAGTAAGGAGTTACATTTGTTATGCAAGACAGATTTCTGACTGGGCATGTTTGAGGACATTGTTGGCATATATTTCAGTTACAGTTAACACTTGAAATATTCTGGGAGCTAGAATTTGTGCAATAAATGAATAGATTTGTTTGCATATCCCATGATTTAAATTGGGAACACTGGAACTTGTATAGATGGATTTGTTGCGCATAAGGAACTAATTTGTTATTTTGCAATGAAAACATGTCATTGGAGAACTGACCTGATGGAAATAATGACCGACTACATTCCTAGAATTATCCTGAGCAGAACTGTTGGCCTTCAGGAGACCTTTAGTTTATAGCCCTGCCTGGACGGACTGTGATTAGCCTGTGGCACGTCTGTTGGCACCGCTCCCTTGTAGGTGTACTCTCTCTTGTTCTTTTTACTGAAATAGTACCGTAGTCTTATTAGAACAATTTTAGTAATGAATGTCGTCATCTGATGCTGTGCCTAACTAGTTAAAGTGAACAGTTTTAGTATTTTTCTTAAAACTTACGCAGTTGTGAGTGGATAGCCACCTATTTAGAGTCATTTAAATGATCTCTTTTCGTTGCTTTATGAAACGTTACTTTATTACTGTGACAGATGTCAGATTTAAAAATACCTTAGACGTTTTTTAACATAAATATGTAGCTGCTGGTTTTAGTCTAACAGTGGAAAGCTATAATTTAATTAGAATTGGGAAAATATGAAAAAGGTATACAGAAGTGATTTTTTTATATATATATGTGCTGTAATTTTTTACTTACACTAATTATCTTTTGCTGTCATCTTTTCTCTTGTTTATCAGGCTAAGTTATTGCAACAAGTACAGTTAATAGTAATGAAAACTTCCTTGACTTTATTAATAATTGGTTGTTACCGCTTTGTCTGGATATGTGGTATTTTCCTTGGCAACTAGTCTTGAGGCAGTTTTTGCCAGTTTTTCTTGCTGATTGTCGTGGCTGAAACCAGGACACTGATCAATGTTGTATCTCATTTTCTTGATGTGTATTTGTTAGGTCCTGCCAGAGGCAGTTTGAGCAGAGGTGTGAAGTTAATTGCCCCTGTCAGTTGAGGCTGTTGCACTTCTTCTAACTCTCCTCTATTTTTCTGTCTTTTCCTGAAGCGTTTAAATTAACGTACGTGGAGCACCCAGCCAAAAAGTTCAGAATTGGCCGTTTGGGGGTGCTGGTGAGTGCCAGGAGGACTTATAGGATCTTCACTGCTACCTTTAAGACTCTCGAAGTGTTAATAATGTAGGTGACTACTGTGGGACTGGCCATTCCATAGTAGTTCAGGACTGCTAAACTGTGAAGTTGCAAAAAACTCAAAAAACCCACCCTTGAAAACACAAGGCAAAAAACCTGATAGTTTGGCAAGTCAAAAGAGAAACTATGGTTTATGCTGATAGGCTATACCCAATAAAAAGTACTGTATCAAGTATTACTTTGATATTAAAAAAAAATATCCTAAATAAAATCAACCTCTGTGTCTTTAAACAAGCTTACTGTGTTAATACAATGTTACTCAAACTGTCCAGCTTGTATGCTACTATATCCCATTATTGAAACTTGTAACAGTAGGCACAAAACTACAGCAGAGTTAAAAACGATGCTTTGGTCTTATTTGTGAAAGCTTGTCTTTTGTGGGTTTCTCAAACTGTAGCAAGGGTAGTATTTTAGTGGTTTTAATTTGAGTGGTGTTCCCTAAGTCTGAAACTATTGTATGTTTTGCTAGTAGTGTAAGACTTTTCCATAAAACTCACATACATGCAACACCTTATTCATATAATGCTTAGTAGTTAAAAATATTAAACCGATAATATAAATAAAATACCTTTCTTAGATCCTTGGATTGCATTTCATAATCTTGTTGGCTCAGGCTTCCCATGGTGACATCTGTACCATACTCGTAAAACTGGAGTGATTCTTGCGGTATAGGTGGTGCTGACTTCATCAAAGGTACAAACACAAACAAAAAAAAAGTAATCTGCAAAGTCTTCATTCTTGCACGGAACAATGTGTCTGGCTTTCACTGAGCTGCTGAAGATCTGCTCCAGTGTTGACTATGGAGAATACTTTCTTTGTGACTGGAAATGAAAATGCAATCTGTCAAAACAATATTTAAAGCCTAGAGGACTAGTTGGCAGGGGTTTCTAACGCATAAGGAACATGGAACAACTTTTAACTCTTGATATCCTTTAATTAGACTCTAGCATTATAAAAATGTTCTTAACATGAAAAGAAACTAGGAAATAATAAACATTTTCCAACTAATAAGGAAAATATTATCTTAATTGCATTACTTGTTTGCCAGTGAGTTATTTTTGTTAATAGCAAGAGGATTTTGTAAAGCATTTTATGAAATATTTGGCATGTGTGCAGCTGAGCTAATTAAAATGAGAGGGGTTCACATGCGTTTTTCTTGGTTGTCAAAATAATGATTTTCAAACCTAAATGCTCTATAACAATAATCTCTCATTGTCTCTGTCTACATTTGAAAGTAAACGAGAAGATAATTAACACCTCCTGAATATTTCGCAGGTTGTACAGTTTTGGGGCAGGGGGAGGAGGCTACAAACGTAGTTCTAAAAACATTTTAAATACACATGCAATACTTTTAAAGCAAATCTTTACACAGGATTTTTTTTCCTGTTTACTGTAATAAAGGGTTTTATTTAAGCTTTAGGTTAGTATAGTTTTATGAAAAAAGTCCACCTACCGTTTTAGCAGATTCAAAGTTGTTCTGTGATTGTCATAAACTCACATATCCTTACCTATATGTTTACTCTTTTATCAATCCACTTTAAGTTATGAACTATATCCAGATTGTTGAAGTGAATACTCTTTCAAAGTTTGACAGTCTTAAAAGTGCTTTCCGTGGGGTAAAAAATGCTTTGCCAGCATGCTTTCCCTAGGGTAAGAGGTAATATCCTGGAGCAGGGGGGTTGTACTTTGGATAACGTTTGTAAATGTTAAGTCTGTCTAGCTCATCCTACTTTTCAAATTACTTGTTAAAATGGTAGCCGCCTGCTTTGCAGTGACTTACTCTTCATAATTGCTAAGGATTTTTCTGTAAATCAAGTACTAATTGTGCAAACTCGAGGTCTGTAAGAAGGCATATGTTATCCATTTTACTGAACGGTTTAGCTGAGAGACAAAGCAGCTGCTTTCTGACTGAGACAGGGGTAGAGCCAAAACATACGTATACAGTATTAGTCACGTTTTGTGAGTAATAAAATGTTTCATTACAAGTTGTATATGTTGAGAGAAGTTTCACCTCAGTATGAAGTGGAAACTTTTCAGTCTGAAGAGTTCTGGAAACAAAAAATACTTTTTATAATTATGTGTGTGTGGAGAGATTTTCAGACAAGTAATGCGTGTCTAAATGCTTCATTGAATAACTTGTTAGACAAATTATTGAAAAATTGATTTGACAGTAAATACTTGTTTTGAGTAAAGTTCTGTCCCAGTTCTTTAGATAACTTAGTAAACACTGTCCAGGTGTAGAATTTTCATCTGAACTACAAGCAGCAATTTTCTGGATTTTTGATGCATTTCTTCCTCCCCCATTCTTTTCCTTATTAGGTATTTTTGGCAGTCAGTACAAATGAGAGCCAGATGACCAACTTTAAAGTTTACAAAGCAGCTTTTTTGAGTCTTTAAAAAGTATGTAGTAATCAAATCTATTGGGAAGGTATTCAGATTTACATTTCTCTTTCATTTTCATTACTTTTTTTTCCAGATAGCACTGCTGGCTAGAGTACTCTTAGAGATACACGGCGGACCTGTTTGGTTAAGTTTTCTTGTAAGCACTGCCTGTTTAGAAACCAAATGTCTGTAGTAAATCTGCAAATTGTAGAGTGGCTGCAGCCAATTTGCTCTCTAAACTTTTTTCCAGTTTATAACTCAACAGTAAAAATGTTTTTAGTTTAGCTCGTATGCAAATTAATGTCATAGTTTGGATTTGGAACTTGCCCTAGGATTTTGCTGCAAGTATATAACGGAAATGTAAAGGGAAAGAGCCTCAGTAAGAATGGAAGTTGGTCTCTGAATAACATTGGTTGCTGTTCTGCCGGAATGAAAAGAACAACGAAAGTTTTGCAGTGGATAGGTTGTGAAGGTGTTTTCTGCTGCACTGCATAGGAACTTTCAATTGAAAGTATTGATGTGTGACAGAAAGGGTGGGTTTGCTGAGGATGGGACAAAAAGTTGCAGTGTCAATACCATATTCCCATCCATCATGGTTTCATGCACGTTTGGAAAGCAATGACAGCAGCTCTGCTGTGTACTTAGCTTTTTTCCAGCTGTCCCCCCACCCCTCAGTCAGACATCCACACTTAAGATTTCATGTGACTCTGGGGCATCCAAGTTTTTCCAATGCTTGAATATAATCAAAGGATACATGTTCTAAGGGAAAAGGAATATAATCAAAGGATATATTTTCTAAGGGAAAAGTATTAAGTATTGAAACTGAAAGCATGATATTAAATAATTTGTTATGTTCTTATGAGAATTTATTTTCGAAGTACTGAAATCCTAGATTTCACAGCTATTTACATAAAATGTTGTGGGAAATAGCTTAGTTTTTTCCTTATATATGACAATTTAAAAAAATTACGGATAATTACTAGATAAATGCAGCCTTGAAAATTTAGGAAGCCTTCATGCAAGAAAGCACTTACTTGCTTTGATCTGCAAGAGAAGAGGCGCAGTAACCTTAGACTTTAGTAACAGCTTCTGCAGAAAACCTTGTCAGAAGTCTGTGTTGATCAGGGTCACAAGATTTCAATGGTATGTTTACCACAAAAACATCGTGTAATGTGTGTAGTCCCTGTTGTTATCCATGCACTTAGAACATGAACATTGACTTACAAATGCATTTGAAGTCATGTATGAAGTGATTACTGTGGCATGAAGTCATCAGGGTTTACCTTACATTAGAGTTTTACTGTCACTTTAAACTGCTGGTGCCAAATAAAGGAGCAGTCCTGTCCCGTGTTGCGTCTGCTTGTCATCCCTTGTGCCAGGAAGAAAAAAGGTAGCAACAAATAATTTCAGATAAAACCTGTATTTATCTGAATATGTAACAAATCTTACATCAGCACAAGGAAGGGGATGGCACAAGTAGCCATGAAGGATGGTGTGGCTTCTTTCAGCAGCAGTGCTGTTTTATTGCTGTTCAAAATGACTTGAAACAATCACAACATCCACATCATCTGAAATGAAAAATGTGGTTCATATGTGTTGCCGGTAGGGAAGCTGGCAGGAAGTGTTCACCCTGGCAAGCAGAGAGTGCCTTCCAGGCATTGGTGGTGCTTAAAAGTTTGGTGTATGGCACCTGTTTCTTGGAATCTAGTTCCAGGCATCTCTATACTTAGAAGGTGGTTTCTTTTCTGAAAACGCAAACGAGCTCTGTTGTCTGCTAACTGAGCTCCAGTTTTTGAACAGGACCTTGATAATATGTTTATGGTATGCTTTGATTCCTCAGGTGTGCTTTTTTTTACCCATGATATCTCATTTTCACTGACTGATTTCTCACAAGATACTTTCACCTGAAATGTAAGACGGTTTAAATGGCTGTTTTACTAACTGTGTTGAAATGGAACTCTGGCTTAATTGGAATGCTAATAATTTTCCTACAATTTTGTAAGGAAGTGAAATGTAGCTGAAGATGTAAGTGAGGTATAACACTAATTCTAGTAGGGAGAATCCAAGTCAGTATAACAAGGGACACTTGCTCTCCGGATTCTGCTTTCAGAGAAAATTAACTTTAGAAGAAAAGTTGCATATAGAGTAGGTGTAAAACTTGTTCCCCAATGTTGCCTTCTATCAGATCAGACAATGAAGAATAAAAGGCTTTTAGGAGAGAAACGGAGAAGCTGAATGGGTATGGATGGCAGAGGTAAGAAAAGGTGTGGAAGAGCAAAACAAAAATTAAGGTAACTATCGAAACTATATGTGTTCCCGATTAACTCTTCTTCATTTGGGAAGGAATATACTATTTAGTAACGTTTATATGTCAAGAAGAGGTAAAGTGAAATATCAAGCTGAAAACATCCAAGAGGAACTGAGGAAAGACTTTGTTTTGCAGGCAGACGAGTGGGCTTTGTGAATTATTTGAACTGACTGATATTCAGCTCAGTCTATTTATCTTGTACTTGAAGTGGCTTCATATTCTGCCCTTCTCAGAGCTTTAGTATGACTGTTTCATTTCTATTTTCACCTTTCTACTACAAAAGGCAGATCAAAAAAGAAACCAAAGTTTTCTTTAAAAACTAATCGTGCAGGTGTATACTGCAAAAGCTGCCATGAGCAGTTCATATCTATTGTTGCCAGAGAAAATGAAACCAATATTTAAATGGAAGGGCAATTCTCTCTATTTTCTGTGGGTTTCAGCAAAAAACAGTTCTCATAGGTTCTAGCGTGTTAACTACCTCTGTACCATGTTGGTGTTTAGCACTTTTTACTTAATCCCTAGTAGCTTAGTAGAAAAATGATAGGAGAGCGCTTTTCTGTGCTTTTTAGCATTGCTTTGAAATGCTGTAGTTTGTTTTACAGTGGAACCCAGGGCTGGTTGCTGATAATTCTCAGTGTGAGGCATTTGCCTCTTGCTCCTGGTAAACCTTTGCAAGGCACTGAAGAACTGATTGACCAAAAAGAGCCAGATTACCAGAGCAGGTAGCCTTTCTTCTCTGTAAGGTTGTTGGTCGGAAATTAAGGCTCATGGTTGTGTGATGGGAGGCAGAACATGAGGAAGAAGAGGGAAGAAGAAAAGTGGGGAAAAAAAAGGGCCTTATTTCTGGGCCATATGGGTTAACAAGACTATGAGGCAGCACTAGGGAGAGCGCCATGAGGTTGCTATCAAGATATTCCTTATGAATAAACCAAAGCTGGGATTTAAAAAAAATTTTGAATACTCAGGTTTGTTCTATATTTAGGCAAAGAAAGTGTATTTTTGCAGCTGCTTGAAGACCTTGGCTTTCATCTTGTGTCATAGTCTCTGAAAGACAATACTGGCAAGTTCTGTAGTTTCTGGATTTTATTGTTTTTAAGCATTCTTGGAAGAAAAAAATATGAATTATTGCTTAGCTTACTTATGCCTGATGAATTGCTTATACAGAATGTTCAAAAATTAGTGTCTTCTCTTGGGTAGAAATCTGTCTGTGACAGAATGAGGTAGGGACAAATTAGGAAAGCTTTTAAAGACTGCTGGCCATTGAGAGACCTAGACACAATCCTGAATTTTCTTTTGTATGTGAATTTTTTTTCCTCTATGTGGAAGGTAACATGTTCAATATTCCTTAGCATATCTTTTGTATGAAGTATGATTAAACAGTTTACAATGTTGACCAGCTGCTCTGGATTGGAATAATTACAATAGAAAAGGTTTTATAGAGTAAAAGGTAGTTATTGCACCAGCCTGATAACATGTACAAAATAATGTGCAAGCAGTGAAACATAGATTAACTGTTAAAGAGAACAAAGGCATGAAGTGATGTTAAAATTGAACTCAATGTTTGCCTTTTTATTTTCTTTTTTACCTAAACCAAATAACTGAAGTATTCCAGATTGTTCTCTACATCACTTTCTTTTTCTAAAACGCAGGCCTTTTCTACTTGACTGTGTGTGGCCTGATTAATTTTGCCTTCTAGAATAGTTTTTGTCTCTTTGATGGTACCTCTTCATGTATGTGTGATATGGAACTTCTCTGCGACTCCTACATCCTCCTCTGCTTTTTGTCGAGATCCTGATACAGGGGTGTAAAAATAGTTTTAAGGCAGTTTAATATTAGTCTGCACTTATACTGGTGCTGCATTCGTTCTGGGAACAAAAAGCCCGAGTACTCAGAAGGGAGGAAGCAGTCTCCTGGTTTGTTCTCGCGCTATGCATAGAAATTGGGCCGAAGGTGATGCTATAGAAGAGTTGTTGTGTAATTCTAATCAAAGTATATTCTAATTCAGTGTCCTTGAGAGATGGAGGAGAGTTCGGGGGTAGTATTAAATGCAAAGTAACTGGTCATCACGTCTTGCAGAGAAAACTTAGAATATTCCTAAACATTCAGAATTACCAAAAAAGTACCAGAGATGAAACAGTTATGCATAAACACCTCCAGTATTTTTATGAAAAGTTGCAACTGCTTCCAAGGCTTAAGTTTAGGTCACTGTTAGGGTCACCAGCTGCAAAAAAGAGACAGCTGAAAAATGACCTAGTGATTGTATGAACATCCTTCCATATGTTTCTGATTTATAATCAGAATTTTTTGAAGCTGAAGACATTACCTTTATTGCTTGCATTTCTGGAAGAGTAACAGACTCCTTATATCTGTTACTGTGTTATAAATGAATAAAGCACATTTTGAAAATGATGCACAATAGTAAACAGAACTCAAACTATGGTTAACAAATACAAATGGTAACTAGAGTTACTGCCTGGTATTTACCTAGACCTCTCTGTTGAGCATATGTTCTCTAGAACTTTGCCTATATATCATCAGTTACATGCTGAATCAAAAGCCAACCTACTTCAATTTATTAAAATTTCTTAGAATTCCTTCCTGAATTGGCATTACTTCTTTATAACAACATCGTCGTTTGCTAAGAGCCATTACTATGTCTACAGGGACACCGAGTCAAGGCTCTAAGACTCAGTGGCCTTATATGTATTTTACTTCTAGATTCCTGTTACCTGTTCCTTATGTTATTCATAGCATCTACTTTACTCTCTGTATTTATGGCTTATCTTCATATTTCTTTTTTCCTTATGTTGTGCTGTGTAATAGGGGAAGGTTGATTTATTTTTTTCTCTGTGGATGATGAATTTATGCAATGAATTATGAAATTAAGGTATTATTTTCCTTTTAATTAGGTTGTTAGAAATGTAAATTTGGACAAAATAGTTTAAAACGTTATATGGTAAATGTATATTTGCGGAGTTTCGTAACTTCCAATAGTATATACACCATTTGGTTTATAGCTGAAAAGTTCATATTCTTGCAGTAGTACTGGAAAATGATTGTGAAATCTCTTTCAGTATATAGGTTTTTTGCTAAAAAAAAGTATGTTCTCCTTTCGTGTTCTTAAGATAGGAAATTCCTATGTTTATTGCTTGCAATGATCAAGTTGGGAAGCAAAGAAGGAAATTGATTCATATCGTAACAGTGAAATGTGAATATGTTAAAAAAAAGTCAGAAAACTTGAAACGTAAACCATCTGTTTTCTATAAAAGAGTTTCTTTCCTAATCCATGTAACTTTTATTATCGGAATACTGAAGTGAATATCTCAAAGTAAACATTATAAGTATTAAATAGCATCAACAACAAGAAATGGAAAAAGGCAAAATATATTCCCACTGTTTTGAGGGCAAAGGAAGAAATGTAGACAGTTGGATTAAGCTACTGTTATTTGTCTTCTTTTATTTTGATTTTTACTATAACCTCTTTCAGTATAGATTTTGTGGAAAAAAAAAAAATCCACTTGTCAGTTGTGTTTTAGTTTTGAGAGCTTTGATTTTGTGGATTAAAGTTTAGTCATAACTGAATGTTTTCCAGAAATCCGTGAGGCTTTTCCCCTGTAGGTTTACATGAGTGTCAAAATGTTCTACAGTGCGCTGATACAACCTGCTAATTATTGTGCACTCTGGATACGCTCATCATATTGAGCTTAAAGTTCAAGAAGATTCCATCCTTGTTTACACAGATAAGACTTGGAAAATATGTTTTTTCAGAATAGCTTGTCCAAAGCTGAAAGTAGAACTGAGATTTCATTTTTCTCAGTTGCTGTGTTTCTGGTTATGTTTCTGTTAGTGCTTTAATTAGGATCAGGAGTGCGTTTTTGAAATAAATCTCTTGATAACCCCAACTTACTGCACCTTGATTCACATCACAATGTTCTTAGATGTATGTGGACTGTTCTTTTTGGATGTAACGAACCAGATGATGTGTGTATTCAGGAGTGCACCTGATATGCTGTAGCTGCTGATAGATTTAATTAGTGGGTAGGGCTAATCTGAAGTAAGCTTCTCTCCCTCAAAAGACAGAGTGACTCTCATGGCCTTATCACAAGTATTTTGCTCTACTGATCCACCCTAGTGCTTCACCTTAATTGCTAATGCAGACACAGTGTTGTAAGTCAGATCAGGCTTTGTTTCTGTATTTAATGACTGCTGTAAATAAACTAATTAAGCTATTTGATACTTATTAGGTTTTGTGATTACTGATAAAATAAGTAGCATTTTAATACATTTACTTCTTAGCTTATGAACCTATTTCCTGCTTAAAAAGACTATATAATATTCTGAAAATAAATACCAGAGCAAACATGTTTTGGTACCAAAGTCTCTGTGGTTATGTAGTGATATAATTTGGTTTATGCAGAGCTTCACACTTTACACGGCTAGGCTACTTTGCGTACCTGAGTCTGTATGATGTCTGTCTGTTACAGAACGCTGCAGCATGGAGCATTGTAGACATGCTGTTCCCAAATTTAATGAGCTAGAATGTGCCTTGGTATAGAACCGTAGTTGGTAGTGCTTAAAAAAAGTTTAAAATTCAAATATATTAAGGCAATAAGCTTATACTAGTAGTGAAGAGCAATACCAGCGTGTTACCACAGACAAGGATAGTGAGAATATAGAACTGGGTGTGGAATTCACCATAAAGGTTACTGTACAATATCCTGTGTCCAACAACGGCCATAACCAGATGCTTTGGGAAGAGTGAGAATAGGACAAGCATGGATGATTCTTGTCTCATCCTGTCTCCAAATATTCTTCCATTCTCCAGCTATTTTCAGCTCAGCACTTGTACCTACTGTGCTTTGTCTGTTTAACAGCCTATAATGGATTTCTTCCGAGAACTACAATTACTTATCCAGTCTTCCCTTGAAACCACGTGTGAAATTGCTGCTGCACCCACTGTGTTCTCAGGCGTGCAGTTTACTGAGCTGACTAGTCATTGCTTACAAACTTGTGTTTGTCCAGTTTGTACTGGTACGTACTAGCTTCGTTTGATGGCTCCTTGCTCTTACATTGGAGCAGTTGATCTCTGGACCTGTACTGTCTACGCAACTCATAATTCTGTGGGTATCTCCCACATCTCCCTTTAGCCATCTCTTTTCTGAACTGCTGAGTTGTAGCCTTATACAGCAGCCATTCCTTACCATTGGTGAGCTTATTACCTTTCTCTGATCCTTTTCTAATTATGCCATATGTAGTTATGGCAGCCACCTGAAAGGCTTGGAATTAGTGTGTGTTAATCTCTGAGCCACAGATTTATCATGTGTAGCGGCATCACAATGTCTCTTGTTTTCTGTTTCTCTCTAGTTACTCTCTACATTTAAATTTTCTTTTTACTGCTACTGGGTACCAAGCCAGGGTTTTCATTGAACTATTGCTTCCGAGTCTTGCTCCTGCGTGGTGGTGATGAGGTTAGTTTTTATGTGAAGCTAGTATCATCTTTTCCATGGGTATCACTTTTCATTTAACAATGTTGAATTTCATTGGCTATTTTAGCATCCTGAGGTCCTTTTGCATTCATTCTTCATTGGCGCTTAGCAGTCTTTGTTGTTATCTCACTTCTCAGCCCAATTTGACTTTTTCATGTATATTATATTAAAGAAATTCCAGCACAGGCCTTTTGCAAAACTCCCACCAGTGTGCTCCCTCCACAGCAAGAACTGACCATTTTTATTCTTATGTTATTTCTTGTATCTTATTTGATTTTGTCCATGCTGTCACCTCATAACCAGTGGCAGAATTTCCCTCAGAAATTTTTGTAGACTGTTTGGACTAGGATCTCCCTTTTCCACATCCTTTATGATTCCTTCAGAGAACTCAGAGATTTGCAAGGTAAAAACGTCATGGCTTTTACAGAAGCCATGCCCAGTCTTACCAGAGCAAATGGTATTTATCTAAAGACTCATTAATTCCGTACTTTATTGTAACTTCTCATTTCTCTAATACAGACATAAGGTATAGCAAGTCTTTAGTTCCGTGACCACCCTAAAATCTTTTTTAACGAATAGCATTGCATTTGCCGCAGATGAGATAAAATAATATTAATTGAATGAAAAGTGATTTATGATTCTGCTTGTGATACAGTTCTCATGTACTGTCTGAATGAGTTTAAAGTAATAAAACAGCTCTAAAGTTTTCAATAACATTTCAGTTAAGTTTGGCTTATACGTTTCTTAAAGTTTATATATATAACTAGTTGCTACAAGGTCAGTATCTGTAATTCTACTTTAAAGCTACACTTTCCTTCATAGATGCTTTTAGAAAGCAGAGTTTGTGCTAAAAGGTATAATACTTGTACTATATTTGAATAGTGTTCTTTCTTAAAGCTAAGCAAAAAAGCCTGTATTAATTTAGATTTGCATTCTGTGCACTATTCACACTACTTAAAATCTGAAATAGATGAAAAGTTACAAAGGTTCCTTAAGGTTAATATGCTACAATTTTATATTAACAAAACTATAAGCTTATATTTATATTTAAATTTATGTGTATATAAGGTACATAAGTTTTTTAAAAGAGTGTTTTAAAAAGTAATGCATACATACATATATTCCTCCTTCATGAAACCAGAGGTACTTATGGGTGATAAATGTTAATAAACATTTTTTTTTTTTTAAGAGGAAGATAAATTCTGTAGTGCTGTAAATTTGTGGAATGACCACAAAATATTTTGCCATTAATATTATATCTGTTCAGAAAGTAGGTAAGAAAAAAGAGGAGAGAAAGAATAGCTTTCTTGTGTTAGTTGAGCAAAGACCCACAAATTAATAATGGTATAATAAATTTTGTATCCACAAATTTTTACAACCAGTTCTTAAACACTATGTGTGTTCTTAAAGGCTATATTCATGGGCTTATGAGGAATTTATTTCCATTAAAAAAAGTCTCATTAAGTATTTTCATTTTGTTAATCTTTTAGTTGTTGCGTCCGAAACCAAAATATACTAAGATTAACTTCAAAGATAACTTAAATTGTAAGAGAAAAGATCAAACCTGTCTGAAATTTTTTAGAAATTCTAATACAAATTTACCGGCAAAATTTTATATGGCCTTTTTAGTTTTCCTACACTTAAAGTATAATGTAAAATTGGTAGTATGATATATGGTTCTATTTCTTGCATTGATTTATTTTTCTTGTTGAAAATGGTGATTCTTCCTCACATCTAACAACAATTTATCAGGGAAAAAAATGCTGAAAAATAAAGAAACTAAATTTTTAAAAAGGCAAAAAAGTGCCTTGTATCTTACCCTGTAGTTATTTGGATCTTTTTCTAGGCATAAAACATAATAAAATGTGTATAGCTCAAACAGTATAAACTTTTCTTTAGATTGATTAAAGTAATTTTTGTTAAACTTTGAAGCAGAATATAGCTATTTGGTATTAGCTATGCAGAGGGCTAGTCTAAATTAGAAATTTTAAAAAAACCCTGGAGTACTACTAGTTGTACCTGTTCTACTTGATGAACAGTTCTAATAAAAAGATTACATTACATTTTTTAGGTGCCTTCTAAAATAACATGGGCTAAAGCACAGGTAAAATGTAAATACTAATAGTTCACTTGTACATTAATGCATGTCCTTTTCCCTAGATCCTAAGACCTTTGACGAAAGGTCATTTCTTGCCTATGTTTCTAATCAGCTAAAATCACTTTGGAAAGAGTTGTGATGGTTGAGGTACAACCTGAGAAGTAAATATTATAATGCACCTTTGCAGGTCACTGCAAACATAATACGAAGAAAATTTGAAAGTTGAAGTTTGTGATTTTCCTGTTCAATTAGAAATTAGAAGAAGAAACATCTGTATTTCTGGAAGATGTGGAGGAACCTTGTGGAAGTATTTTTGTGATCTTACCCTCCTATTTTTCCTCTAGAGTGTCTATTTTCTGCTCCTGTCAGTATTAGGATGTATAGCTGGATGGATTTTTTGCCTCATCCACTCATTCCTATTGAGCATGACATGGATTTGTATTTTAGTCATTTTGCAAGTTGAATCACTTTAGAACATAGATGCTTTTTCAGTCAATTTTCTTCAGCTTAGGCTGCCCACTCAAGGTGAGCCCATCATCAACCCAGGTTACGTATCAGACAGCTGTCTAATGCTGAGGTGAGCACTCTTTGCTCCTAGTATTATGTTTTTTACTACATCAATAATAGGACATTTACCTACACTAAAATCCTATTGCTGCTTTATAGATATATCTTAAATATCCCAAACTATCCAACTGTTCTAAAATAGATGTGAATACCCCGCAACTAAGGTAGAGTTTCCATATGTACTCATTAACCATGATTACTTCACTGAAAGTAAGGATGAAAGTAGTTGTCTTCTGCATCATGATCTTCTTCAGTTTCATGATCATGTGTTTGATCGTCTTCTGCTTCATCGTATTCTTCTGGTGTTAACAATCGTCGAAACACGGGTGTTCTTAGCTGAGTTGACTTGCTGACATTGCCACTTTGTTCACCATAATAAATGGTTCGAATGTGAGGGAAGCAGAAGAATGCATACGTGCTTATTGGGATGGTAAGCTTGTTTTGGTCCACCCGTATATAGGTTAATTGGTTGGTGTTCATTGGATCGATAGATGGACACATCAAAGTAACATTTATGACTGTAAGAGAGAGAAAAATACTAATTAAAATACAGAAAATAGTTATATTTAAGACCTATTGCAACAGTGAAACTTATGTTTTGAAATTAAAAACAGAAAATATTTTTGCGGTGCACAGTATTAGTATAAACCTTCCCTTTCTTTTAAATTGGTTTTGTAAATGACACTGATAACAATTATGGGGTTTGCAAAGTGTAAGGTTATGGGATAACCAAAAAAATAAATGACTTCCACTACAATTTATAATTACTATTTTATGTGAATGGAATAATTTCATAATTTTCTGTTTTTATCAATTGCCTAATCAGAAGCAAGTTTCAAAAATCTTTTAACTTGTTATATGAAAAACTGGTGTAAATTTATAAAAAAAAATGCAAATTAGGGCAAGATGCAAAAATAAAATCTTCCTAATTTCACTATTGTTTGGTCTCAACTAAGCAAGGATATGTTTACACTGCATCTTGAAGAAGATGGGATGTTATTCTTCCTGCACTGTAAGCTGGTCAAAAGCTATGCGGCTGCATTTGCTCCTGAGTAGTACGGTGGGTCAGTGCCACATGAACTGGTTAGTCAGGTCACTAATAGCTCAAGCTCACCTCTCTGTAAAGGAGGACATCAGAGTACCTCTTGAACAACATGCAAATTTGGATGACAGCTGGATTCTGTGCTTGATTTATACACCACCTAACTGAGAAGCTGTAATGTGTCAGGTCCTCAAAACCAAGGACACAACAAATGAGATGTTTCTGATAGGTTTTGCTGTAGGTTAGAAGTTCTTAATTCTGGATGGAAAGTATGCCAAACTCTCCCCCTCCCACAACCAATGCCAAAATCCACTAAATCTTTTGCTTTTAAAGAATTACAACCATCAACATACTTTCAATGTCATTATCTTCAATATACAAATGCTGCAAACTTCTTGGAATATAGAATACTTGTTTCAGTTTGTTATGTCCAAGATTAAGTTCTAGAAGGTTAGGCAGGTTAAAGGTGTTGCGTGGAATGTTCTGCAGGTTATTGTAGGACATTCTTAGAGCAATGATGTTTGGAAGTCTGTTAAAATAGTTTTCTGGAATATAAGAAATTGAGTTGTTTTCAAGAGAGAGATACATAAGTGACGATGGTAGAGCAGGAGGCATAGTCTGTAATTTGTTGTTGCATAAGTTGAGCTGCATTAAATTTTTCATGTTTGAAAAGGGTTTTCCTTTGAGTACTGGGTCGTCAAGAAAGTTATTGCAAAGGTCAAGCATGGTTATGTTAGGTAATCCTTCCAGTGCATTTCCAGATAACCGAGAAATCTTATTAAAACCAAGGAGGAGTCTCTCTAGAGAGCTGGGGAGTGGGAATGGAAATTCTTCTAATTCATTATGTTGTAAATGAAGTTGCACTAAGTTTGAAAGTTTGGCAAAAACACCGTGATCAATCATATGAAATTTAATTTTGTTGTGGTTGAGGTTAATTTCTCTTAAGAAGGTAACATTGGTGAATGGCCCTGCAGGCACAGCTTCAATATCGTTGTTTTGCATATAAAGTTGTTGGACGTGACTAGGGATATTTGGTATTGTCTTAAGTTTGCGATGATCACAGTACATGGATAACGGAAAACCTGGTGGACAAAAGCATTCTCTGGCACACTCAACTGGAAAAGGAAAGCGGAGAACTTCAGCTTGTGCATTTGGATTAAAATTAAAATAATACGGATGTTGATGATCTGGGTCCTCATATTCATCTTCAAAATCATAGTCTTCATATTGACAAAAGACCGTAGCAGCCCAGAGGAGGTGAATGATTGACAGCTGTCTCAGAATCCCCATATTAAAATTTGTATCTTGTATCCTGTTGAGAAGGAAAAATAAGATTATTAGATAGTCATAAAGTAAATAACATACAAGTTTCAGTTTTAATAAGCAGCAATATAAGATAAAGTAGTATAATGCATTTTTGACAACCCTGTTAGTGACATTATTAGCAAAACCAAGTTTTAATCTGTATCTTTCAAGAAAATGCCCATAAACAAATACATGATCCTTGAATTGAACATAACTTTTCTTGTCTGACTTCAGACAAGGAACAGCTCTTGACCTGTGCCCTGACTGTTACTGAAGGATGCTGTAACAGCTGGGAGTAGAAAAAAATCCCAATCTTCATTACTTTCTCACTTTAATTTACTAGAGAGAAGTTGTAAAAGGACATAGTCTGGGGTTTGTATTGGGCATTTGAGGGGTTGCATTCTTTCCAGTGTGCTGGATTAAGCATCAGCATTACAAATCAGTTTTAAATGGGTGCAGATGGAAGTTCTGAGCAATATTTCTTCCTCAGACCTTTGGAAAGCCAGAGATAGCCTTGTAAACTCTGTCAAGATGAAAATGTTTTTTGCCAAATGTGCGTGTTATTCTCACTATGAAATGTGCACTGCACAAATGGTGCATGGTCAGCATCACAGAGTTACAGAAGTGGTGTTTGGAAGAGACTTTCAGCAATTGTGTAGTCCAGTCTGTTCCTCCAAGTGTTTCCATCTCCAGCAGTAGATAAGATCAGCTTGGACTTTGTCTAGGTGAACCTTGAAAATCTTCAAGGGTGAAATTCCAACATCTCTCTAAATGACCCAAGTTAGTGGTGTACTACACTCCTTGTGAAGAAATCTGCTAGTCTTACTAAGCATCCAAGCCATGGCTTGTGTCTGTTGTTCTTGGTTTTAAACAAAGTTATTTTTGTTAAAAATATTTACCTCGCCTTAGTTGAGGCTATTTGCAAGATTGTTTCTATAAATAGAACAGTGAAATAGATTACTTTAAAATATTGTATTTTATGTAAAATAGAAATTTATATGGCATTGGTAATAGTATGTTCTGTAGAATTTTGTTTTTCTGTTATTTTCTGCAAAACATGACTGATAGTACAATGATGATAAAAATTTAGTTTTTCTGTTCCTGTCATTTAATTAAAACAAATACAATTCAACCATTGTGTACTGCACATCATGTAAAATCTTCATTGATTAAAATCTGGCCAGGGACATCAAGGCCAACAAGCAAGGCTTCTATAGATATGTCAGTGATAAAAAGAGATCTAGGGAAAATGTAGGCCCTCTCTGGAAGGAAACAGAGGACCTGGCCACCCAGAATATGGAGAAGGCTGAGGTTCTCAATGACTTCTTTGCCTCAGTCTTCACTGGCAAGAGCTCTAGCGGCATGGCCCAAGTCACGGAAGGCAAAGGCAAGGACTGGGAGAATGAAGAACCACCCACTGTAGGAGAAGATCAGGTTCGAGACCATCTAAAGAACCTGAAGGTGGACAAGTCCATGGGACCTGATGAGGTGCATCCGCGGGTCCTGAGGGAAATGGCAGATGAAGTTGCTAAGCCACTATCCATCATATTTCAGAAGTCGTGGCAATCTGGTGAAGTTCCCACTGACTGGAAAAGGGGAAACATAGCCCCTATCTTTAAAAAGGGGAAAAAAGAAGACCCAGGGAACTACAGGCCAGTCAGTCTCACCTCTGTGCCTGGCAAGATCACGGAGCAGATCCTCCTGGTGACTATGCTAGGGCATATAGAAAACAAGGAGGTGATTGGTGACAGCCAACATGGCTTCACTAAGGGCAAATCCTGCCTGACTAATTTGGTGGCCTTCTACGGTGAGGTTACAGCATTGATGGATAGGGGAAGAGCAACTGACATTGTCTACCTGGACTTATCTAAAGCATTTGATACTGTCCCACACGACATCCTTATCTCTAA
The DNA here is from genome assembly GCF_009769465.1 of Tauraco erythrolophus. NCBI lineage: Eukaryota > Metazoa > Chordata > Aves > Musophagiformes > Musophagidae > Tauraco > Tauraco erythrolophus. The sequence goes on along the minus strand of NC_141476.1, from coordinate 19,844,895 downwards.
ACTGGAAAGACTTGGTTTTGATGGATGAACCACTCGGTGGATAAGGAATTGGCTGGATGGTCGCTCTCAAAGAGTTGTGGTCAATGGTTCAATGTCCAAGTGGAGGCCAGTGATGAGTGGTGCTCCTCAGGGGTCAGTACTGTGACCGGTGCTATTTAACATCTTTGTTGGAGACATGGACAGTGGGATTGAGTGCACCCTCAGCAAGTTTGCAGATGACACCAAGTTGTGTGGTGTTGTGGACACGCTGGAGGGAAGGGATGCCATCCAGAGGGACCTTGACAGGCTGGAGAGATGGGCCTGTGAGAACCTCATGAAGTTCTACAAGGCCAAGTGCAAGGTCCTGCATGTGGGTCGGGGCAATCCCATGCACAAGTACAGGCTGAGCAGAGAATGGATTGAGAGCAGCCCTGAGGAAAAGGACTTGGGAGTGCTGGTGGATGAGAAGCTCAACATGAGCCGGCAATGTGCGCTGGCAGCCCAGAAAGCCAACCGTATCCTGGGCTGTATCAAAAGGAGCGTGGCCAGCAGGTGGAGGGAGGTGATTCTGCCCCTCTACTCAGCTCTCATGAGACCCCACCTGGAATACTGTGTTCAGCTCTGGAGTCCTCAACACAAGAAGGACATGGAGCTACTGGAACGAGTCCAGAGGAGAGCCGCGAAGATGATCCTAGGGCTGGAGCACCTCTGCTATGAAGACAGGCTGAGAGAGTTGGGGCTGTTCATCCTGGAGAAGAGAAGGCTCTGGAGTGATCTTATAGCAGCTTTCCAGTACCTCAAGGGGGCCTACAAGAAAGCTAGAGAGGGACTTTTTACAAGGGCGTGTAGTGATAGGACAAGGGACAATGGATTTAAACTGAAAGAGGGCAGATTTACGTTGGATCTAAGAAAGAAATTCTTTACATTGAGGGTGGTGAGGTACTGGAACAGGTTGCCCAGAGAAGTTGTGGCTGTCCCATCCCTGGAGGTGTTCAAGGCCAGGTTGGATGAGGCTTTGGGCAACTTGGTGTAGTGGAGGGTTTCCCTGCCCATGGCAGGGGGGTTGGAACTAGATGATCTTTGAGGTCCCTTCCAACCCAAACCATTCTATGATTCTGTATTTTCTTTATATTCTTCCTATGCTTCTGTAATCATTTGTTCTTTATAGACATGAACCAATTTACCTTCAATGTACCCTTCTCAAGTGAAATGCTCATGTTGTGAAGGACAAATAATTTTGCACATCAGATTTCTGATGCTCAAAGCCAGACTAACATTTTAAAGCACTTTAACAGGGTTCCTCTGACTGCATATTTGGCAGATTGAGAGTTGTGAATCATGTCAAGCTGTTCAACTTCAGCAACAGATGAGTCAAAATGTAACATTGCAGGTCAAAGCAGATAAAGAATTGAAAATTTGGAGAGACCTCTCTCAGTATAGTGTGAGAACCCTGAGGCAGAGGAAAGCAGATATTTTCAGGTTTCTTTATAATGACATTCATGTTTCTTAGTCAGAGGACTTTGTTCTTTGTTTTCTTGATGCTATTAATGTATTTTTTTTTAATCAAACAATTGGTCAGGAATAAAGGAGATGAGATTTACAAATGCTGATTTCCTATGCTTTGTAGTGGTGATGGCCTAATGCATGATGTATTCTGCAGACTGAACAAGAGAGAGGGAATCCTAAGGAAAAAAATTAGTAACAAAACCGTGGAATTTAACACATCCTTGTGATCTTCCTGTGTTGCGCATAGCCTGTGAGTGACAACGACTGGGTGAAATAACTTGTAGCGTTGTCTAACTTGCATTTCTCACTTTGTATTTGAATGCTCCATTAATCAAGTTTCATAACTGATTAAAATCTCAAAAACAGGTTTGGATGGAATGAGTTGTTTGGAACACCACTGTAGGAAGGTCCTCAGCAAAGCCAAGGTCTCCATATCCCTACAGCATCGTCAGGTGTCTGAACTAATGGCAGAAATCTGTCTACACAGAGAGCAGCCTTGCACTACAAGCTTTGTATAAATGCGCTGTGCTAATAAACTTTGCAGACGCTTGAGTGGAGTGCTTCAGAGGAATTAGTTGGTTTTCAGATTGCAAGCAGTGTATATTGGGAGAATACCTCATTACCATATTTCTAGCTTCTAGTCAGACCTCGTAGTGTCTACCTATATAAAGTCTGCCTCTAAATCCTGTCACTTGATTCTTTTTTTTTGTGAACAGACCCTTACACTATCTGTCTCCCATGCCTATTTCATGTTCTGGGCTTCCTTTTCATTCCTGTTTCCCTCAGCTTCAGTCCAGAACTTTAGCTTCACCCGTACTTCACCAGCACTTCTACTAGGTGTCACAAAATTTCCAATTAATAATTTTGTTTTTCAGTGCTACGGTAGTCCTTAGAAACCAGGAGGAACATCTCAGGAAAAAGCCTACTTAGGCCTTCATGCAATTGATCCGCTTGCCAGGTAAACAATAAACAGAACTATCATTGCTTCAGAGGGACTGATAAGTAATAGGTACCAGTCTCTTGCTGGTTTTATGGAGAGAGAGGACCTGGTATTTGGGGAGATTTTTTTTTTTTATATACCTTGGCTGTAGTTGAGTGCATTTTTGGTACAACAGTAACTATCCTGCCAGGCTTGCAGGTCATCTCTCAAAGCACAGAGATACTAACAGTTATTCATGAAATATTTCTAAGAACTTAACCAGCTTTAAAACAAAGAATCATGTCAGGTGAAACTTGATAATGGGGGAGGCAAGTCAGATGCACCCAGTATGATAAACTGCATACTTACAAAGTTGAAAGAAAATAGAAAATGTTAAAAGCATGATTCTCTACCATCCAAACTTAGTAACTGTATTTGTAAGCAGTTTACTAGCTGAAAGCTAAAATTATATAGCATGCATGAATCACTCTTAACTGCAAAAATAACACAGTTGTTTCATTTTATTCCTGTTTACCAAGAAAACTTACTCTTTGGAAGTCCGCGAAGCTCAAGTTGTAGAGGGCAGCAAGTTATTGTGCTGGTGAAATCATCTGAGAAATAGCCTAACACAGCTGGAGGAACAAAAGATTTTTCTAAGCCATATTTTGCGGTGAGGAGCCTTGTGGGAAGGCAAAGCAAAATAATAGCCTTAGCGCCTCTTGTGATTTGCCAGTGGGGAAAAAAAAAAAGTTTTGTGCCACATCACCAGTTACTGTAGATGTTGTGTCATAAGTCTGTGAAGCAATTTCTCCTTTTGTTAATCACTTCAAAATTATTTGCAAGACTCTTTAAGTATTATCAGTTCCCATTAAAAAAAAATTGAGAGTAAGACTTCAAAAAATATTTCAGAGGTCATTAGTTCATAGCGTGGTTTCAACTACAATGATTCAGTTACGCAAAGGATTTATTCTCTGGAGGATGAAGTTAAGAAACAGTAAAAAATTAACCTTATCAAGATTGAGGGAAAGCATGTGCTATAGAAAAGCTCTTATGAACATCCTCCGTTTTATGAATTGTGGAGGGAAAAATGTATATTTCCTGTTTCCTTCCTGCAAAGTGGTTGTTCTCTACAGTGCTGTTGGTACGGTGGTGAACTTCTCACTGTTGTTTTGAAGTTGTAGTTCAGGATTCACTGGAAGTTTCCAACATGTTTTTGCTAAGTTATATAGAAAGAACATATGAGAAAGACAAACATGGAATGAGATATAAACCATTAGACTGAAAAAAAATATTTTTCACAGCTTTTAAGAGGGAGAAAAAAAGGCATGGTTGTCTGCTTTTGCTGCCATATGACACTTCAGTAACTGTGATATATGTAAAAAATGGAGAAAAAGGACAACTGTTTTTAGAAAAGTGAGATGCTGTTGTGGATTAATTGTATGATATCAAAAGCATTTAACTATGCTTTTGGTTTGATAAAATAATGACATTATTTCAAAATCTATTCATAAGGAAGAATCTGATTCTTAATAAAGCACAAGTGCCTTAGAGGTGTCATATTTGAGAAAATAACCCCATAGTAAGTTTTACTACTTTTTGTCTTTGAGCTTTCTGAAGCTGATAATTTGCTTGACCTTTTCGAGTTTCCTTTGTAACACTGAGGACAAGAACATTGTTTAAGAAGATAAATCATGTATGATTTTAATGTTTGGGATATAAAGAAAAGCACCAGAAGTCATGAGCAAAAATAGTATTGTAGGAGTTGGCAATACTGGAACTAAAATGAAGCAGTCATGTATTTATGTAGGGAATACAGAATGCAATGGAGAGGTTAAAGATTAAAATTAAAACTATCCTTTGTTAACAGTACTATAAATAGCTGAATAGCTACATTTTACCACTAAACTCAAACAAAATAAACAACAAAAATAATTGATTTTTAAAATAATTAGAATACATCCATAATGATGGAGAAAAAAACCCGCCATGTTTGTTATGCCAGTTAGGAAAATGTTATTTGCTGCTATGGAGTTTGGGATTTTTTTAAGTGCAAGACAAAGAACGTGGTACAAATTTTTGTAAGCTCCATTACGTTAACAGTTCTAAATAAAGCATATGCAAAAATTAAAATTATTTTCTCTAAAGATGAAAATTGGACCAAATTAGAATTTTCATTTCATACCTGATACTTTTCTATTGTTTTCAACTTCTGATGTGTCCCAAATCCTCTTAAGCTCTTCAGAGACTTAAAATCTCATGATGCATTTAAAAATCCATGGTGGCAGAGCCTGTCCTTTTGAAAAATTGTAGCAAAATTTTTGGTTTAAAGCATATTTAACTGCAAAAGATGATGCAGCTCTAACCATGGGAAGTATTAAAACTCAGTTCCTTTTCTGTTGCATGAGCTGTCTTGGATATAAACAAGTCTCTACTTTGTGATCTTGATCACGTTGTGTGGTTTGATCCTCTCTTAGTTTTGGGTTGAGGTGTGGTAGGAATTTCCTTACAAGGAGGATAATGAGAGGGTTAAATTTAACATAATTTATGTAAGACTTCTTGTTTCAAAGGCTGTGACAAATCTATTCAGTTTTCAACGTGCTTTACTTTTCAGTTCTAAAAAAAAGTGTTTCATAAGGACTTATTTTTAGTGTTGAATTTGTAGGGTTTTTTTCATCATTTTGTTTATGCAGTTGTGATGCAAAGCAAGATGTATATATATCAAGCTAGAAGTCAAGGTTGGCTCAAAGCTATTTTCTTAAGCCAAACTTGGATGGATCTTTTTTGTAGATTAAAATGTTTGAAATTTCATCATCTTATGTGCATTCACTTTATGAGTCTTGTAAGCTTTTTCAACTTAGCTCTGAACTGAAGGCTTAAGAAAGGAGACTGTTCTAACATTTTGTCATTTTAGGTTTGCTTAGCTAGCTGAGTAACAGTAAACTTAAAAAATTTGAAATTTCCAAATTTTAGCCAAAATATTCATGGAATAAGTAGAGAAGATAACCAGTGACACTGAAGTGAATGGGACTGGCCCTGATATAAGAAGGAATAAATTATACTGCTTGGCCTTTTCCCTGTGTTCACTATTTTACTATAAAAGATACTTGTGGTTTTTTGTGACCCTGTCTCACCCCACCACCTACCAGCCCCCCAAAAAAACCCAAACCAAAACCAAACCAAACCCCCCAAAAAAAAACAAAGAAAAAAAGTGAAAACAAGAAACCCACAACCAAACAACTTATAATGGTCCATGTGAAGCTTAGAGAAAGGGGAAAAAAAAGTTCCATATTGTTCAGAGAGGATTAAAAGAATTCAAATGAAGCTAAGCTGTTTAAGTTAGAACTGAGAACTGTCTTGGAAGTGTGGTCTTGCTAGAATTAGAAAATTCTTCAGCTAAAGTCTGTCTCTGCTATCAGACATATGAAGAAAAGCCTCAAGATGAAAATTTTGAAATCCTCAGTTGACAACTTTGAGTGAATTCTGTGTTTTAGATAAGAATTGGTGATGTTTGTTACTCTGAGAGCACAGCAGAAAAGAGAATGCATGATCAAATATAATGAACAAGTCTGGATGTTGTAATTTGGTTTCCCATAAAGCCTGTGGGTTCCTGAAGTAAGAAACAGCCTTAGACATGTATCATCTAGACCGGGCTGCACTTCAAAGGCAGAGTGTAGGCACAGCAACTGTTTGCATCCTAATTTCTAGGTTTGAACTGGCAGTCTGCAAACACTGCCAGCTGGCAAACTGCAGCCTGTATGACTCTTGTATGTGATCTGTGTGTGTTTGCTGTGCGTGCCATCGACAAAAGTAACTGGTATCAAGACTGTAGTGGCTGCTGGATTTATTTATCCTGTGCCAGAACTAATCTGGAAATTCAGATACTGAAGTGTAGAGCTGTCAGCAAATCGAGATACTGAACTGCTTGGTCTTGCAGAGCCTCCAGCCCAGCTGGAGCCCAGAGCACTCAGTTCGTAATAGCTCCTACAGGCTTCTTGTTACTCTGTTCTTCAGTGGAAGGTCATTCCAGGAGCATATCCCTGTGCGGATATGCATGTTTTAAAGGTTGTGGCATAGAGGCCATCAAATCGTATCAACAATCTTGGAGAGCTGAGAGAAGACCCAGTCTGTTTAAAAAAGGAAAGGAAGACAGAGCTGTGCCATGTATGGAGCTTAAAATTTTCTGTGACCTGAACCTTGTTGTGTGGTCTCCACTTATTTCCCATTTAGTAGGTGGTATTACAAGATCAAAACTCTGGCAACCCTCATCTTATGCAGCCTGTTTTATATGGCTTTGTTTTGCTAGAAGCTACTAGGAAGAACGTGCTGAGCAACTGGAAACGGTTGAGTTTATAGAAAGAGGATCCAAAAAGTAATTCCTAAGATTTACTAGACTAGATTTTGCATATGTTGATCGAATAGTACTCTCAACTAGCTTTCTTCATTGACTCCTCTAATCAAAGCAGGTTGTGTTTATCAGTCTGTTATAACTTGAGTATGCATGCTACAACCATTAATTTAAAGAGGAAATTAAAGAGGTTTTTGTGTAGATTTTATGGCTGCATTTCAAGAATGTGCTTTTCAGGTGACCATGCAGTCCTAAAAGAATGAAAAAAAAAAAAAAAAAGTCCTATATTTTTACTAGAAAACAGTATAAGTTGGTAGATATCTTAAGCCCTGTGATGGCTTCATAGGGTGCTTATTATAATTCTGAAATATAAACATCTTTTTTCTCTCGTCTGTGCTGTGGGATATGGAGGATTATTTTTCTCTGTATCTTCTCTACCTCCTGCACTTACGTGGATTTGCTGATTCTGAGTTGAATAACATCCCCTCTCTTTTTCTTCTCCCTTCTTCCTAAGCATTCCTTTACTTATTGAAATTGTTGAGTTTTTCTCTCATTCTACTTTTTCCGTGTTTTTCTTATTTTGCATTTTTAAACTGTATACTTTTTGTAGTTTGTTTTTTCAAAAAACCTCCACACCTTTGAAGCATGTTACTAGTTAACAAATGCAACTACATTTGGATCTCAAAGACTGATCCTGCTATAGAGCAAATGACTGAGAAGGCGTAAAAGCTTATTGACCTTGTAATGTGGGAATTAATATAATCCCATAGGCAATTGTGGATTAACTTCTACTAATAAAGAGTAATAGGCTGAATTTTTAGAGCAGAATTCACTAGAAACTTCTGTGCATCTAGAAGTAATAAATTAGGAAGCGCTGGGCTCATTAGATGATTTGTTACACATGTGCATGAACAGGTTGCCCAGAGAAGTTGTCCCCATCCCTGGAAGTGTCCAGGTTGGGTGAGGCTTTGAACAACCTGGTGTAGTGGAGGGTGTCCCTGCCCATGGCAGGAGGTTGGAACTAGATGATCTTTGAGGTCCCTTCCAACCCAAACCTTTCTATGATTCTATGTGCAATGAACAATGTCTGTTGCAATTTAGTTTGCTTTATGAGGAAAAGCTGTGTCAAGCATCCTGACGTGTTCATGTTTGTAATACTGAGGCTTTTTGAATGGAAGTGTAAGTGCAGTTTTTTTTACTGTGACTATCACTTTAGAGTAATGGATAATAGACTTTCTTTCAAAGTCTGTTTGACTTTGAAAAGTCTTTCTTCTATTAGTCTTTCACTAATAGAAGAGAAGGTTTGTAACTTTTTTCTGAATGTATTGCTGTGCTAGAAACTTTAGAAGACTAATACTATATTGGTTACTTTTTTTTTATATATGGGTTTTACTTTCTACAGCAGAGGCATTTAAATAGTCCTCATTGTATAATGTTTCTACTACCACAATAACAAGTGATCATAAACAATTGATACTGGCATAATAAAACGAGTTTAAAATTCATGTAAGCAGTAATATCTGTAGCAAATAGCGTCTGGTTACTCTAAAATATCCTGGACTGTTGTAAGGATTTATAAATCTCTTCCAACAAGAGTCACTGTTGTAAACTGACACTTATTTTTTTAGTAATTGAATAGTTTGTTTAACAAATACACTTTGCTTTATACTTTGTCTTTATACAACCTACTTTGGTTGTTCCGAGAGAGATGACTTTGAGCTGTGTTTTCCTCCCATGTGGAGCTCTGGGGTATTGTCTGCTTAACTGGAGATTGTGTCTCTGTGATTACATCAATATAAAACGGGAGCGTCTGCCTGTTTTTGCAACCGCTGTTTACTGGTGCAGGTGTATTCGTTTCTTGATGCGGCATTAGCAATTGGACCTCAAACTTTAACTTAGCCTTTATTTTGCCTGATCGGTGTCCTATTTAAAATTATATAGGTGATCATAGTATATGACAGGTGTCTTGCACTCATTAATAAACAAACATAATAAACATTGTAAATAAAACTAGAAGAATATGGTGTTTCATAACGAAGGAAAGTGAGAAAGGTCATATGGCTGAAAGTAGAGTGCGGAGATCCTTGAGCAGTACCAATCCGGGCTGGTAAGTCCAAATAGAGTAGTACCCTTTGTACTTGTCCTTCTTACATCTGTAGGTGTTCAGTGTTATTTATTTCAGGGAGCGTAAAACAACACTTGTTTTATAATTACCATGTTTAAAAAATATTAGTGTATCTTTCAGTTCTTTAGCAGCTTAAGCATGACCCTCAGGACTTGAAAAAAATAATAATCGACAAAATCTGAGGACTGTCATCTTAATACATGAAGTTGACTAGAAACTTGCTGCTCAAGGGAAGAGCATTCTTAGCATCCACTATCACTGTCTCTCATTCCTTGAGTCTACTCCGAAGCAGGAACATCTACTCATTCATTTCAAACAGAACTGCTAACTTCAATGTCCTAAGCTGACAGATATGGAAAAGACACAACGTGAATTCTGCTCTGTCTTAATAATTTATATTAATACCTTATTCATTAGCTTATTTTCTTCATTCACAACTATGAACTTCATCCACTTTTGTTAAAAGAACTAGAAAATGTGCCTGCAACTTCAGATTGTTCCCATGTTTGTATTCAATCTGGAAATCATATGTTTATAGCCAGAAAAAAAAAGGCTTTTTTTCCTTTAGGCACTTTCAGGCAAGGATAAGGAGAAGTTGTCCAAGTTATCTGCCAAAGAATTCCTGAATGGTCATGCATAGGAAAATCTTTTGCATTAGCAGAAATTTTCCCCTTGTACGTGATAGAAAGTGCTTCCCATTTACGCTTTTGAGTGTGTTTAACAATGAGAAGGTCCTTACTTGTTTTTACAATGACTATCGAATGTGATTCTTTTCATGCTAGATATATTTGAGCATTTCCACAGCAAGAGATATTTACAACTGTCTTGCTTTGTGGTGCAGAGGATTTTGCCAGGCAGCCTTTCAGCTCTCTCCAATAGTCTGGAAATTGCATATCATCTTAAACTCATTCTTACTTTTTATTATCCCTCTTTCTTCTAAAGAATAAATCCTTTTATTTTGGCACAAGACCTTGTAGTGCTGGTATCACAGCCAGCGTGACATATATGGCCTGCAGTCCATTTTTTCTGCAGTCGGACTCTGACTTGGAAAGTTTAATAGAAACACCAAGTATTATCACAGATCATTCACCTGCACCTTGGCATATTCTCTTACAAGGAAAGATGCAGTCTCTGTACCGTTTATTTCCTTCAGTTACTCTCTGTTTTTATCTCTATTTTGTTTGGATTTTCTTTAAATAATATTAACACTGTTTTGGGAAGGATATTTGTCCATGCACCTATATTCTGCCTGACATATAAAATAAATATGTCATTTGATTTATGGCAAGTAATCAAATTGAAGTGTTTCCGTACCATTTGAATAATTTGTGAGTCACAACTGCTTCTTGGCAGAGCTGACAGGGTCTCATAGTTATTTTATTCAAGCACTCTGTGGCAGGAAGTCTTCTGTTTCTTCTATCATTAGCCATTCCGAGATTCTTAAAGATTCTTAAATGTTTAAAACAGCAGTCATGTTAGTGGCTGTTTCGTTAGGGGGGATGAGTTGATCTAGTCATTAGTTACAGATCTTCCATGGTAATGAAGCAAGTGTCCTTGTTGCCTTGTGTCATGCTTCTGACACCTAACTCTTGCCTTGTCCTATCACTTTTGAGAGTGGAGGTAATGCTTGCAACTATTTGTAGCTGAAATATAAACGATCATAATGCTTTCTTTTTGAAAAATAAATTAAAAAAAAAAATCTAACTGAGTCTTAGTAAGGGGATGGCACGAAACCAGTTCTGTGTGTGATTAGACTGAACTCTATCAGAATTGAACCAATAGAGGTACCTGTCTTTAAAAGTGTTACTGTTCTATATGCCTGCAAGACAACTGTCCAAAACTCCTATTGCATCTTTGCCAAACGCTGGGCTTATTGCTGAAACCTCTAACTGAGTCTGTATGTTATGGAAGCAGTCGCAGAGAGATGACTGGTGTAATTGTTAAGAACTGCTAATGGGTGAACTAGATACTAAGTTTACCCACAATGGAATGTTTGAGAGGAAAGTTACTTTATGCAGCAACTGCACATCTAATAGATGTGTTTTCCATGTTCCCATTTTCTCCCTCTTCTCAGGTTCCTGGGCACTCTAGTTTTGGGAGGGAACTGTTGGAGTGGGAAGCATGTGTTACCCTCTCTGTTACAAGCGCAAAGCACAAGCAGCAGCAGTATGCATCTCTAGTACACAGGTGCTGCTAAGGCAAAGCATTCCCGAAAGAGGAGTAATGAAATATTGCCTTACGTATGTCCAGTGGCACACGCTTAAGGAAAACTTCTCAAAGGTTTTTAATTAGTATGGTAAGAAACCTTTTGTTGTTGTCTTTTTTTTTTTAATATTCACTGTTTATGGCTTTATCATAAATAATGATACAAGGTTTTTATAAAGGGTACTTTTTTCTTCCATCTGTTAGATGAAAGCAATAAGAAGAATATTGAAGATTGATTTTAGATCAAACTTAGTTTCTACTTTTCTGAAATAAGATTGTGGTTTTGACTTTTAGAAGTTCAACCTGAATGCACTTTATTTAGGTTTGAACAGCAATTTTAATTGTTCCAGGAAGACCTTTTGGTCAAGAACATTTTTTTTTTCACTAAGAGCCAAAATACCAAGAGATTATGGCACCAATGCATAATTTTCTACAGATTTCACCTCAATTGTGGTCTCAAGGAGAAGAGATAGTGGCCTGTTGACCTCATACTAGATTTCTCTGTTTTGTGTTCTGAAAAGTTTATTGCTATATTGTATAGGTGAATGCTAATTGTTAGCTGTGGTCCTGACATGACAAATAAAAAATCTCTTACCATGTTGCTTAACGAAGTACTTTGTGGGGTCTGGCTATGATAGTGGTAGGTGGAGGTTTGAAGTATGTTTTCTTCTGCATAGCATCACAACAGACTTTATTTTCATATCAAATGCACCAAATTTACTGGCCACTATATAGGAGCATAGTTTGTCTGTTAGAACATAAAACCATTAGCTTTACTACACAATTTAGGTAGATGCTTGCATAGAACTTAGCTTCTAAAAGTATTCTGATTCTTTCGTCTCAAAATTTATTGTATTGCATGAAAATTTTGCTGGTTATTGTTATAGGACAGTATTATGCAGTTAAGGAGCAAGGTACTATACTCTCGTCCTGACATTTACTGACTACGTCTGTATTTCTGAAAGTTGACTATCTTTTTCTGTGTTAGTCATTTTATAAATGCAGTTAAATAAAAGTTGTCCTGTGAAATCTAGTATTGGGGGAAATAGAAAATATTGGAAATAATAATTTACAGGAGGGTAACATCTAATGGAAATTGTATGTTTTAGCTTAAAATATAAATGAAGAATATGCATTCCAAAAAGCTAAGTAAGCTTTCATAAAATTATTAATTTCGAGCTATTAAACACTAACTTTTTCTTTAGAGAGTAATGATTATGCTGCATCGCAGTATTACTGCTGGAGAAATGAGTAGATGGTTGTTTTTGTTATTGTTGCAGAACACTAGGTTATTTTATCACTTCCTGAACCTGAGTGTCTACTCACCAGGTTAATATATAAGTGGCTTCTTCACTTTCTTCATGCTGAAAAACTAGGGCCTTTTACCGACCCATAAGCCACTTACTGTTCCTTGTTTCATCCTGTAGTGTAGAAAGAAGAAAGTAGAGTTGATGGTAGAATGGTATGGTGTCTGGATGTTCTTCTTGGTGGCCTAAATAGGATATAAATTTGGTTAAAACAGCATCTTTTAGAATGGCAGACCAATTTTCTTTCCCACAAATGAGAAAGGAAGGAGTTAAGGTATTCTGTGAAGGAAAATATTTTCATTGGCCTTTGTATCTAAAAAGCACTTGGAAGTAACACAGGCTGAACAATTAGGAGGCAAGTGCATGCTTGTGTTGGTGCCTTGCTCCCTCTCTGCCTCTCAGGAAATTTTACATCCTTTGGCAACCAGTCAACTAGGGATTTTTTCCATGCTTAACTTTCTTCTGAATATAATGAGAGAGTGTAACTGTGTAACAGTTACTGCAAGTGTAGCTGTGAAGAGAGCTTATTAATTTCAATATTGCTCCCTTTGTCTCTGATAGGGAAGCCTTTGTGTAGGTGATGGACAGTACGTGCATAATGAATCCGGTGTGCGAAACGTGCTGCACAAGCAGCATAGATGGCTTACATACATGCAGCTAGTCTGATGCGTCCAGGCTTGTTCAGTTTAACTGCTTATGCACAGGGAGTTTGTGAGAAAACTTCGCTCTGTGTGGAAATGTGTGGGATTCTCATCAAAACCACATCCACAGTGCTCCTGTTCCAGACATCTCATGGTCTTGAAATTTCTCCTGGACAAGAATGTGAGACAGAAAAAGTGTTCGTGCATAGGAAAACCTGGCTGTATGCTATTCCCACTGCAATCATAGCAGCATAATGGTTAAATCCAGAATCACATTGTTCAGTTGAGTGGAACTGTTCGTATTTTATACGAAAAACTGCAACAAGGCTGTCTGTTGGCAGAACGTTATGTTGAGCTAATCTTTTATTGGCTAACATAAGCTTTGAGAAACATCCCAACTCGTTTCAGAATATTGATTAGTTTAAAAAATATCTTAAATATCGTGAAAGCCTTTCTGTTTGTTTTATACTTAACACTGTCTTCCATCTCAGGTGATTCATTAAGTGTGCTGGGTAAATCTTACATTTATCTTACCAGATAATTTTAGACAGTGGTATGTGATACGTGGCGTTTAGAATTCGAGTCAGATTTTCATTTACTCCAGGGCTTTTCCATATGTTTTCTATTAGCAGCTTTGTTCTCAAACCTCTAGTCTCCCCAGAAAGGAGGAAAGAAAACCCCAAGAAACAATTTTAAATTCTAAACATAGAGAAGGAGAGAAAAAAAAAAATGTTTTATATCACAATTTCATTATTTTTAGTTTACCATTGATTTTATTGTCGTCCTGGTATTAAATTCTGATGAAAATACAATGGGAATATTAATATTTTTGTCTGTTGTGGTATATATTAGTTTTTCTGGATAAATAGTGCAATATTTTAACAAGTTCTTAAGACTGTGAAACAATGAGCAGTGATATTTGGTGATATTCCTAATATTTTCATTTGAATGTTCTTCTTTTCTTTGAAATTACTGGGGGGAAAAAAAGCTTATGTTACTAATTTGAAGTAGTTTTGGGGTTTTTTTTTTTTTGTTTGTTTTAAATCAAGGCAACATGGGAAAATATTCAGAAACTTTGAGGAATGGAGAGAACAAATTGGCATAGTTCAAACTTGTAAAGTTGACACCTCTTGTTTTTGTTCAACTTTACTGGGTGGTCTTCTCTGAGATATTTGAAGCTGCTTCAACAGATTTCAGTAAATGCAACTTCTTGTGGCATTATTGGTGGTAAATATCAAAATATTAGCTAGAAACCTACGCTCTGAAAGATGTAACTCTAGATTTAACTTAAACTTTAAAAGAACATGGTAAGATAAGTAAATGGCCAACTATGGTAGAACAACTATGGTGCATGTTTTAGTGTTGGTAATTGCTGTCTTTGAGAGCAGAAATCCCTTCTTAGCACATAGCTAAATGCTTTTTGAAATTATGTTAAATGATTTAAAAGTTTCATAACTGAAGTTGTATCAGATTTCATGAGCATAACCTGTTTTAGGTGCCTGAACTGTTTTGCCACTTTACCAAACCAATATGAATGGTGAAAAACTTACATATATTAATTTACATACTTTTTTCTCCTGGTCTAGTCTTGGGTGTTTGCCTCACTTTTGGGAAATGCTAGTGCAAAAATTCTTGATGGGATACTTCCTGATGTGAAACTTTCTGGAAATTTCTACTATGGTTAGAATAACCAAACTTTCATCTCTTGATTTCCTAAGGAAAAGAAACTTTTTGTCTTTGTCACTTATTTTGCCCAGTGTCTTTTGATCCTCATTTCCAATTATAACCAAATTTGACACAGGACAGAGGGAATTGTATAGGTACTTTCTACAAACTTGTGAAAAATAGCAGCTGGGCACAGGAAAGCATTCCAAAGAGGTACTCCAACTGAGGAAAAGACACCTATAAATTCTCCTTCTTAGAGCAAGCAGCCAGATGGCAAAACAAACCAGATGTTGACTAACTCCTTGGCATACTTTGAGCTCTTGTCAGTTGGCAGCCAAACAGGTGGTAGCTGTGGAAGGCAGCTGCAGGAGAATATGCTGGGTACACGATGGAAGAACCTGAGATTTGTAAGGCGCAAATCCGTAGGAATCCAGACGTCTGTAGTGTTCTTGTTCATGAAGTAATTTAGTGACACAATACTGGGAATGAAAAGGTTGTCCTTATCCTTCTAATGCAGCCCAGGATACTGTTAGCCTTCTTGTGCGAGGGCACGTGGCTGGCTCGTGTTCAGCTTGTTGTACACCAGGACACTCCGTTCCTTTCCTGCAAAGCTGCTTTCCAGCTAGTCTAGTGTTCACCAATGTGTGGGGTTATTCCTTCCTAGCTACAGGACTTTGCACTTCCCTTTGAACTGCAGGAGGTTCCCATTGTCCCATTCCACCACCTGTCAAGGTCGCTCTGGATGGCAGCACAACCCTCTGGTATATCAGCCACTCCTTCCGCTTTTGTATCGTCAGCAAACTTTCTGAGAGTAATCTGCCCTGTCATCCGGATCATTCATGAAGATGTTGAACAGAATCGGAACTGGTATTGACCCCTGGGGTACACCACGAGTTACTGGCCTCAAACTAGAATTCTAGTTTGCTCCCTGCCGTTCAGCCATACTCCTCACTGGCTGCTCATCCTGCCCATACCTCATTGTGCTTTATGATTTTGAAACTCTTTTTTCTTAAGTGATACCCAAGTTGCTGTGTGCTCTTTCTCTGCCTATCTGTCTTTTTCTCTTTTCTGACACTTCTGAGCATAGTGGACACTTTTAGCCAGTTTGCCAGATGCACTGAATTTCTGCAGGCTTTATGTAAATTGACAGCTGGGCAGAGGAGGAAGACACTATTGATACTGGAAAAAAGAAGAAAAACCAGCACTTCTTCACCTTCTTTAACTCGTTTAGCAGCAAGAGAAGGCACCTAGATGATCGGTGAATTTTGTACACCAGTCTGCAGACAGCCAAGTAGTTGTATCCGAACCCATGCTTCTGACTTATGAATATGTTGCTGTGAATGAAATACAGCAAATAAAGGAGATACTGCATTGGGACTGATATGATTAAGGATATGAGATGGAATGGGGTTTTGTGGTGGGAGATGGAGGGTTGCATGCCATAGACGTCTTTACAAAACTGTTCTTCATTACGTGTGTTGCTTGCAGAGCGAATTTATGTCTTAAACCGAAGTAGTTTGCTGCTTCAAAATTTTGG
The DNA here is from genome assembly GCF_009769465.1 of Tauraco erythrolophus. Taxonomy (NCBI): domain Eukaryota; kingdom Metazoa; phylum Chordata; class Aves; order Musophagiformes; family Musophagidae; genus Tauraco; species Tauraco erythrolophus. The sequence goes on along the minus strand of NC_141476.1, from coordinate 19,828,666 downwards.
TTTTGTTTATTTGGCTTTTCAATATGGATATGAAATAAATCCTGTTTTATTGAATGTACATTTTGAATTCCATGGTATGCACTTGCCATAGCTGATGGTAGAAGTTAAAATAATGATTTGATAGTATTTTGTATTCTTTAAACTTTCAATATCTTAGTAAGTTTGTTGTTATTTGTTTGTTGATGTTGTGTAACTTCTCTATGCTTTGTAGTGCTATGTTTTTAAAGTACTGCATTAAGTAGGTTGATATTGGAGAAAGAGGCAGGGAGAAGTCTTGGAGAGATGAAGTTATTCTTTGGCAAGTTAATGGTGTAGAGCAGGACACAGAACTCAGTCTTTAGAAGTACTCAAGTAGTACTTTAGTGGGTTACACCACTAATAACGGGCTACTCTGCATAATCAGTATTTGTGACATTTACTGGGCTGTTACTGTGCAGTTAAGTCTTACTCGTTCTTTAGAATTACTTTTCCTCCTATTGGTGACAATAGGCTGCCCTCCTCTGGTGAAATTTGTTAACGGTCTGTGGGGACCTGACAGATTTTCAGAAGAGAGAAGCTGATGAAAATTTGGAAACCTTAGATGGAATATATAGTAATTTTTTTATTAGAGGAATGTAGTTACTTGTACAAGGAATAAGCAGTAAGAGAAGACTCTTGGAAGGATTAATGTCAAATATCTCTCTTTTCCTCTTTCCTTTTCCCATAACATCTGTGGAGAAGGTAAAGATGGAGTTGGTTTACTGAGTTTTTCTCCCTGTCTGCTGATACTGAATGGCCTTGTTCTGTCCATTGAACACCAGTGTATTATCATTAGTTATTATTCTGTTTGTTTAATTGCTGTCCGTATTCAGAAATCATTGTTGAAACTGTGTAAGGTGCATTTTATATTGTAATGTCTATTTGTCATTGTGACATCCACTTGGGTTTATGCTAAAATATGCCAAAGATAGAAGGTATGTAAATTATTAGTTATTATTACCCACAAATGCTAGCTGAAGAGTGACATCTGAAAATAGTGGAGGGTCGATGAACAAATTTCTTTCTCATAGGTGACAGACATCCTTTGAATTTATGTGATGTGATACGGGGAATTACTCTTCTCTAAAAAGAGCTCTTACAGGAGACAGAATGAACCGTTTGATACTTAACCTCTCTTAATGCAAAATTGCCAATACAGTTTAAGTCACAGATAAAGTTTTTAAACTTCAAAGCTAGCTGCATTTGCCTTAAAGATGATGAAAAGCTAAGCAGTTGATAAAATCCTTTAGAGATTATTTATCATCTACACATTTTCCTGCCTCATCCTTTATTTGCCTTTTCTTCATCTTTTTGATAGTAAAGTTTATAAGCACTGAACCTCTTGTGGAACATTAAGGACTTCAGCTTTTTAGCTGTTACTAGATAAGAATGAGCATTTATTTCAAACCTTTACTTTCTTCTTGGGCAGTTAGTTGTTACTGACAATGCTTTGTCTCTCTGGTATGGGGTTCTGAGCTGTTATAAGGCAGGGTAGCCTCTCACTAAGGAGAGGTTGGTACAGATTTGTTGCTGTTGGATTTATTTGAAATGCAACATGTGGAGAGATTCAGACTGTGTCTTTGCTGGGATCAGGATGTGGAGTTGCAGTAAAAGCTGGTATGAACTGTACATCAATGGTTCTGTGTTTCCTGTGAGTGTAGTTATTAATTCCCTAGTGGAAAAAAGCTACTGAAAAATTGCCTTTTTTTCTATATATACATCAGACTTGTCTTCTAACACCAGTCTATGTTTAGAGATCATAGCTCTTCACGCGTGATGACCTAGCTATGTCTAAAGAAGTCCGTGATATCAACCAGACCAACTGGTGACGAATACACTCATTAACTACCATTTTCAGTACTGATCACTGCTTTCCTCATGTTATTTGCTAGGAAATTCACTTCTTAAAAATCTCTTCAGAAGCCAGAAATAGAAAGGTGCTTGGTGATCTACAGATTTGTTTTGGGGTTTTTTGTGTGTTTTGCTTTGTTTTTATTCTGCCTTGAAGCGTTTTACAGAATTTCTGTTTGCAAAAACTGTTCTTCAGTAAAAGCCTCCCCTGACTCACTCTCCCTCCTCTCCCCATGTGATTTTGGGTCTCAACAGCATAGTGGTGCTAACAAAATATTAAATACAAAGAGACCAAGCAGATGAAAAAAAAAATCAAATGTTGGACTTGATGCTGATTGCTTAGTGTATTTAGAGAGGTGGTAGAAAAGCTGAGAGTTTGGGAATGGCTCAATTTCTGTGTAGCGTTTTTCTTACTACTAGTCTGTGTCACTTCCTGTAGCTGCTTCAAATAAAGCATTCAGTTTTTAACTGTGTGAAAGAACAGCAGTGATAAATGATCCACACGGTACGGAGATTTGGAAAAAAGGAAGAATAGAGAAAATATCTAGCAAAGGGTCAGAAAGGTGTTTGGTTATAACCTCTGAAGGGTTTGTCGTGGGCTTGTCACATTATCAAGTTTACAACTGCAAGTAGTCTTTAAGTTTAATTTATTCTGAATCCCAATAGCAAATATACACTAAATAGATACATAAAATATCCATTTTATACAGTACTGTCAGTATTGAGAATTCTATGTGCTGACCTATGCAAGAAGTCAGGGCAGCTGAGTTCCAGCTTTCTGTTTGCATTCAGCAATTTTAAGGTACTTGCATTAATGAGGGATTCTTAACCCGTGTGATGTCAAAATACAAAAGAGGAAAAAACATTAAATGAAAAACATGATTACAATTGTTATAGATAAAAGAAAATGTTTGTGCTGGCCTAAAGGGAGTTTAATAATCATTCCTATTAAGCTTTAAGCATATGATAAATCTTGAATCCTACTTTTTAATGTTCAGAATGCATCAAATGACGTTGATAACAAAACATTGAAGGACATTTCCCTCTTAAAGTTGCAAGAAAAAAATACCCAAAACTTTTAAAGGATTTTTATGTGTAAGTTCTTGAGATGAAACCTGCTTTTATCTCTATTTAATAGATTATAAAAATATGTTCTAGTTTAGAGACAAAAGAAATATGTTCTAGTTTAGAGACATATCCTCACAATCCTGTACCATTTTACTGTATCTTTACTGATTACCAAGAATGGCACAAGATGTTGTCCTTGAAGTCTGATAATTTTTTTTTGCAACTTTTGTTACAATACTTTTTGACAGAAGAAAAGGTCCTTAACTGTGGAAAAAGTCACTTCCACTTGATTTTTGGAATTTATTTGAAAGAAAGAATATGTCAAAACTATGTGATATAAGTAAAGAATTTAACATCTATAATAGGAAACATCAAATGCAGTTTCCAGTTCCTGTTCCAAGAGCCCTTCCATAAGATATAAAGGCTTTTGTTTAAATTATTCAAATGTAGATTGAACATTGTCAAATAATACAATGGATCCTACTAACATGTTGTTGCTAATTAATTATCTCTGAAATAGTAAATACTTTGTAAACTGGTTAAATAGCGTAAAATTGGCATTTTTCTGCAAATTTCAAGTATTGTAGAACTTATTTGGACAAGTTGCTTTTTGAAATTACCGGCTTCGGTATCACTTGAGGAAATTTCCAAGTTGCACACTGTTTCTCGCTAAAATGCAACGGAAAGTTGAAGGCTGGACCTCCCAGTACTTGACAGGATTGTTGAAGAGGCTTATGCCACTGTATAATGCTTTCTTCTTTCTTCGTCCTGTTGGACAGAAATCATTCACTCCCAGTTTTGCAATATGATTAGAATGAAGGAAGACTACCTGCAGCAGTAAGAAACAGTAAAATATTATAGTTAGTATGTAAATGGAAAAAATATCTAAACATGCATTGGCATATAGATAACTGAGGTTTGCCATAAGATCAGCTGGATGCAAAGCTTAATAGTCACAGGGATTAAAAATTTGTGTTGTCTCCCTCCTGCCACAGTCTCTCTCCCAAAACCAGTTACATGGTATTTTATCAGTGTGTTGTCGGAATAATTGGGCTCTATTCTTAGGGAACGTTCTCCTAAATGCAATTTTATATTCTTTTATAGTAAGAAATATAATGCTGAAGTGTTATATTCTCCCATAATACAAATTTTCAGTGATTTTAATAAATTTTAATAAGTAGTCTCTAGAAAACTTGATATTAGGAGAGTTTTCTCCATATGGTTATAGGAACAGATCAATCTAATGCTAATGTGGCTTAAAAAAAAGAGGAGTAAAAAAAGAGGATGTTGTGATAGTAGAGTCTAGAATTTGTTAAGTAAAATAATGTACATTGATAAAAGAATTCTTTTGTTTGTATATCTAATTTTACATTACATTGAAAGTTGATGTTTGAGGGTTGGTTTGATTTTTCTAAAATATATATATATCTATCTCAAAAGATTTTCCATTAATTGGAAGTGAAATGAGAAGTGGAAAGAAATGAAATTGAGGTATAAGTTTTTACCAAATAGCTTATCGTGTACTCACTCTATTGTCTATGCATTTCTTTGTGTTTCCTCAAGCTTTGCTCTGCTCTGTATCCTAAGGTGTATGTCATCTTATAAAACATATTTAGTTTTAATTACTATTCCAGAATTCAGGAAATAAATGTATTTTGAAAGCATTTTGTTGCAGAATTTATCTAGTTCTAGATACAAATTTAAAAATCTTACCTCATCATTTCAACCTCAAAATAATTTTCTTTGGATTTAAGACTTTTCAGGGTGTGAATAGAAAAGTTTCCACTCTGATTTGCTGATAAGGAAACTGTAATAAATCTGTAACAAACTTTCTGGAAACAGTTTCTGGGTCTAGCATGTTGTTGTCCTTTTTTTATAGGAGATGTTCCTGCTGTTTGATCTTGTTTATTTCTTTAAGTGTAGATATGTTTTCAGCTTTTCCTAGTATGAGAGTCATGTCAGAATATATGTGACAGTTAATTATGCTTTTTATTATGTCCTAATCTGTATGGCAGTGCGAAAGTCAAACAACTTGTAACCACCAGAACTTTCTATAAAGTTTAGCATATAACCTGCAGATATTTCAGTTCGGGTAATCCAGGAGGAACTTTCTTGAGCTTATTTTTTTCAAGATGAATTTCACGTATGCTTGGTATGTTGGCAAAACTTCCATTCTCCACATCTTTGATTTTATTGTTCCCAAGGCCTAGCCTAGAAATAATGCAAGGAACATTTAATTAAAGACTACTTGAGATTCACAACAGCATTGAAGAGCATACTTTTTTTAAAAAGATTGAAATACACAGGAGTAGGCATAAGAGGGGAAAAAAGAATGGATGAAATCTTACCTTTGATAGAAAAAAAAAAACAACCCACCATCGATCTAACAAATATTTTTTTCTTAATTTAATCTCTACTGAAAGGACAGCAGCTAGCCTGGTGTGAGCAATTGTCCAGTTTTGCATGCAGTTTTTCTACTTTTAGTGGCAAGAGTTAAAATGATAAACATCAACCAATCTGCTTGTAAAATAAATCATACACTTTTATCAAGTACTATAACTATAAAATATACTTACAGTAATAAAAAATGTTGTTCTAATAAATAGCCAAAGAAGAGCAAGTGTTGTAAAGAAAGCTATATATATAGCTTGGTCAAAAACTTTATATTTCAAAAGTAAGCAGAACTACCTTCTTTTCTACTTCCACATTTTACTTAATTTAGGCTTTAGTTAGATTTTTTGCTATAAGACTTCAGCCTGCATTGCTGGGAAGATGACTGAGAAGGTGGAGGCACAGGTCAGTTTGGAATTGCTCTTTCCACACATCCTGCAATCCCCTTTTTCTCCTTCCTTTTTTGATTTCTTCAGGAGCTAAAGTTGGTGTCTAAACACAGTTCAGTAGCTCCTCTTTGATAACAGTTTCTATTACCAGATCTGTAATTCAGCGCTGCTCAGCCATATTTTGAGTATTTAACTGAGCTTCATGGAAAGAACGTTCTCCTTTTGTCCTGCATTGGCGATACATTCCTCAGAAACGTACGTTTTCTAATTTTTCTTAAACTCCATTGCATTTGGAAACAATTATCAAGTTGTTTCCTTTAGTAGCTACTGTATTTCTTTCAGGGTAGCTTTCAGGAGCGAATTATCTTTTCTTATAATTTACCGGTTTTCCCATGTGTTTGTATAAACAAGACTCAAATTTCCCTTTTCCTGCCATTCTTTTGTATCTTTTTTGGGTGTGTATATGGAGTGTCTCCTTCCAGTACACTTAGACCTTCTCTGGAATAAAAAAGCTATTCTGACTCTTAAATCCTATACATTTAGTTGCAAGAAAGGCATTCGGCTTCTAAACCAAACATCAGTTGGTGTCATTATGTGCCTCATTTTGGAGGGTGATTTGCGAGACGAGTGACCAAGGAGTTAAAATGTCTGGGCCGGATAGGGAACTGGCTAGAGAAAATAATTATTGATAAATAATGCGACCATAAAGGTTCATATATTCCAAGTATGAGAAATACATGGAATGCTTAATCGAGGCGTATTACTACCAGCACATTGAGAGAGATTCTCTAAAAGCCACGCTGTATTACAGAACACCCAGGTGACATGAGGTAAGAATTTATGATGATTACGTTTTGTAATCAGCTGCTGTTCTGAATAGACACTTCTACTGCAGACTGTAGGCAAGATGTGTAAAAACAAGGCTAATGTTTGTTTTGTTGTTTGGTTTCAGGGTTTTTTTAAGTTTGGTCTTATTTACAGCAGTTATTACTAAAACGCTTAACATTTTTAATTCTCTTTTCTCCCATTAGCAGGAGAAGTATCAAATAAGATGTCCTGCCAGGTCTGACCTTTTATCAAATAAAAGCATTCTGAATGGAAATTTTACCTTTGAAGATCTTTATACCGGTTAAAATCTTCAACTTCAATTGCTGTGATCTTATTGTCATCTAAATGAAGTTCTAGTAGACTGGAGGGCAATTCTGATGAAAAACAAATGCACAGTATGAGAAAAATAAGCAAATTAATTTTTGTCGGAATATTCATTACGTTCCAAACAGCTTCTTTCCTTTGTGTTTAGGGATGGGTGAAGAATCTTGAGAGAGGGTTGTCTGTCTAAAATAAATATTCAGATATTCAGGTATGTTACATTTAAAAACATAGCAAAACATCATTTGGTTTAAAATAGTAACAACAAAAAAATTAAGATGGGAAAGTGCATATGCTAATGTTAAGATTTCAGAGTTCCAAAATTTGGTATGATTTTGTCAACTTTTTTTCTAACAGCTTTCATGTACTTTTGATTGACCTGTCAAAGGTAGAAATTGTATGTTACGTGCAGTTACCTAACAGTTGGTAGTCAAAATCCTCCTCCTGTGGAACCAGTGATGATTTTTTATAGGTATGTATTTTTTTCCACATGATGTAACAGTTGCGCTGTTATAGCTCCTAAGATGTGATCTGGGAGGAAAGCTTTCAGAATTTTCCAAGCACAGTGAGATATTTGCTATGCTCTTTCCCGTGCCGCTGTGCAGGATGTTTTCTAATGTGGTACCGACTAGTCCCAGTTCAGAACTGTCAGTGAATGGACCAGGAGGTGGAGAATCTTTTTTACAGTGTCCTTTTAGTGAGGGCAAGCAAAGATGTCTCAAGCTTGAACCTCTATTTGCTGATCTTGTGTTCAATATTACTGGTGTCTGTCTAGGTGGCACCCTGACACCAAGCAAGACAAACCATGGGTTTCTGTTACTGGTGTGGCTGAGGAGAGCACTGCTCCCACTGCCCTCGCTGTTGTGGCGTTACAACACTGAGGAAAAGTGGTCTGCTTTGCGGTCTGCCTTTGTGCCAGGTGACAAGCTTTGGGGTGTGTGTATTTGGGCTTTTTTCCAGTTTACATTCCAGTTTGCAGTTCCACTGCGTGCTGCTTGTGCCTGAGTTACAGTGTTAAGAACCATCTGCCTGTGGCACATTTTAAGTACACTTTGTAAATTAGGTTTTTTTTAATCTTTTTGTGTCATTATAACGTTTGCAGACAGAAGGATCTGCAAATGTAGTTTCCATTTGTGTAGAATGTGTTCACCGTGAAATCCTGTTTGGTTATGATTTGTTTATGCATTTGACACCACATATTGGACTTCATGCTGTGTTTCCTTGTAGGAGATTTCTCTATAACAGAGGCAAAATCTGAATTATTTTATGTACCTTTTTTGTACTAGATGACAAGAGATGGTATTATGATGATACTAGAAGAATGTCCTTTTTTTTGTGTTGGAGAGTGTTAACCATAGGCAGCCAGATAGTTTCTGATCTTAGAATTACCTGAATAATTGGGGTGAGTTGGTTTTGTTTGTTGTTGGTTTGTTTTTTTTTTTTAGTGTACTCTTCTACAGGGATGCTTTTGCATATATATCTGTCTACAAGAAGAGATTAAATTTAATAAGAAACAAGTTCTTTATGTGAATGATCAAGACATAGATATCTTAGGGGCCAACATTTAGTTTCCCTGTAAGTTAACAATATAACATATGGTATTATGCTTTGTTTCTTCTCTTTGTCTCACAGCTAGGAGTTTTGAGCAGTTGAAAATCATGAGAGTTTGGTTAAATACTATGTTGACCTAAAGCAAATTCAGGTAGAGTGTTGTACTGAGTTCCTTCATGCTACTTTTTTGTGTGTGTGGAGGTCAGTGATTTGTAAAGTTAGAGTTTTAATTTATTGCTGCCTCCAAATAACGAGTTAATTGCTTTACATGAAAGAGTGATTTAATTTTGTAATATGTTATGTTGAATTTAATTAAAATGCTAATACTAAATTTTACTTAGCGAAATCCCATCAATGACCCAGATCAAACATCAGGGGGTTTATCCTTTCTTTTTAAAGATTGTTTAGAGGCTGATGTGAAAGATGTGAAGTGACTTCTTAATATTTTCTTCACATTGTTTCTCCTGAGGAGTCTCTGGTTGACTTTGGCCTGACAAGGAGAAGGCAGGAGAAGGGGCTGGAGAGAGAACATGTGTGCGCGCTCATGCACGCTTGTGAGATGTAGAATTAGATACTAAGTACAAAAAGAAAAATAAGGTAGGAGGTGAGTTTTCATAGTAATGAACAATACAAACCAGATTTTGTGAACGTTTTAATAATCATATAGATGTTAAAGCATTTTTTTTTAGGAGTATACTGGTATAGGTAAATAGAAAAGGTAAAGCAAAACATACCTTTAGGAATTGATGTTAATTTAGCTTCTGCAATTCTTATATGATAGATGTTTACTCCTTCAAAAGCCCCTGGCTCTATTCCATCATTGTCAAGAGGATTTGCACTCATTTCTGTCCATGGGGGGAGGAAAAAACCCCAAGTAGTTAGTGCATCAGAATTTGGTGTTACTTAGACTAAGTTATAAACAGCTGATTTAATTTTATTTATGACTTCTGGTATCCTAAGCGTTAATTAATGTTTAGCCTTGATTACCTCTTCTGAGGGGTGGAAGTCACAGCTTTCAGTGAATAAAGGCTATGTGGGCTTGCAGGGTTACCAGAAACTTGATCTAGGTAGTAACTTCACATAGAAATTAAATAGTGAAAGATTCCACAGCATGGGTATCTCTTTAAGAGGAAATTGCACACTGAGGAAGTGTTTGAATGAAAATTAGATATAGTATGTTACATTTTTGATAGACATTTTCTTTTCTACTTAATTGGACTTACCTAAAACATGTAAAGATTTCATTCCTTTAAATACATCCTTGTGGATTTTCTTGACCTTATTAGCATGAATTCTGAGCTCTGCTAAAGTTTTTGGTAGATTTGTTGGAATCTCAGTTAGCTGGTTATGGGACAGATATAGTCGTCGTAACTTCTTGGTTGGTTGAAAGGCTTTTGGATGGATCTTGGATATTTTATTGTTGTTCAAAGCCAGTGCCTGTGAGATATGGGAAGAGCAATACAAAGAAAATTTCTCTATGCATCAATGTTATGCTTATTGATTTTAAGTCATGAATTTGATAATTAATTTAACAATTAAGTATTTAAAATATTTTCTTTTTCCATCATATCAAACTTTGGCACTTATATATACTTTGAGCATTTTACTTGATTGTGAAGAGCAAAAAAGAACGTGGAAGCTGGAGCTTGAACTAGAAAGTAGAGAAAAACTACCTTCAGAACTGACAAGGTGCCAATGATAATGAGGACAGACAAAATGGTGTGTTCAGCTTCATGTATTTTGTGACATTGTATGTCAAAATTGACAACAAAATTCTTTTTTGTTGTCATCATTGTTCCTTAATGCAGACAAATTCTCAACACTCAGAATTTCATCTTTTATTTCCACATAATACTGCGAAATAAGTCAGGTTTTTAATCTGAATTTCTTAAAAGTTAATGTCTGTATAGAACATAAATTTATATCTTTACCATAATTTTTCAGCTCCTATGAATTTAAGTCTCTTTTGACTGTACAGTACACTTGTCCTTTTTTGAGACAGTTTTTTGTTCTTGGTTACTATGTGTTATCAGAGAGCTCGTAATGAATTACTACAAAATATGAGTTATTTGAAATTATTTTGCATGTCAAATCACGACTCTGCATTTCCATAGCTAGACTATTCATTTTTGTTCCTTTTGACTTCTTTGAACTGTTGGTGAGTCATCTGCTCTCTGGAATTGGGGGGGGGGGGGAAGTAGAGCAAAACAGAATTAATCTTTTCTTTCCCAGAAAAAATGGGGAGGGCTTAAGGAAATAAACAGGAAATGTTCCTTCCTAATCCAAGTTCCCATCTGTGCCTTTGCTAAGTGGACTAGTACTCAGACAAGTTGTACAAAATAAACTTTGCTTTCAGTAGAATTTTTGTCAGGCCCGTTTTCTGTTCATGTTGTTTGGATTTGTATGGTTGGTTGTGTGCTTTTGAAAATACCCTCAGAAAATATCGTTCTGATTCTCCTGTGAGATTTTTTCTGCTATTTTACAGCTAAGCAGATAAAAAAGCAGCACTTGTCCGGCCTTTAAAACGTAGGGAGTGTTTCTGTGCGTGCTAATGACTGAATAAATCTTGAGGATCTTTTGGTAAGATACATGTGGTACTTTTTCTGGATGTTGTAGAAAGTAGCATGGGTCTTACAGCTCAAATAAATTTGTTTCTCACTGTGTGGGAGCAGTCAAATATGCAGGCGTTAGACTGTGTTTTTATGGATACTATTGGAGAAGAAAAATACCGTTTGTATTTTAGAAGTATCAGAATATTTCAGGTTGCTAAATGAGATTTCAAACTTGAAAAATTGCAAGCTTACATAAAGTGATGTGAGTCCTCGGAGATCGTTTTCCTTGACCTCTTTGATTTTGTTGTTTTGAAGGTCAATCATACGAGTATCTGGTGGAATGTTGCGAGGAATTGATGTCAAACCTATTTAAGTATGTGAGATAAGCAGAAGCATTATGTGCCTGTGTATAAGTCCAAAGAAAATAACTGCTAAACAGCAAAACACAGTAAAGATTGTTGATGATTATGATGGGAAAGAAGATACAAACGGCCATAAAGCAAAGGATAGAAGGGAACATTTGACCATGAGAGGAACTGATTCTGTAAGAATGTGTGACAAAGATGTGTGGATGGTTTCAGGAGGAACTGTGCCTACCACTGCCCATGAGAAGGTCGAGTGGGGTGCTCATTGCAGATTTCTTTGCGTCTGTGAAGGACAGGTTGTTCTACAGGGAAACTGTGTAATTCCCTGGAGAAAGCAGCCCCTGCAGGACCTGGGGCTGCGGTTCTGTGTTGAGGAACAAGGCTCTTCCAGAGGCTTTTTGCCTTTGGTTAAAATGTTGCCGGTGATGCACACTGTCATGGAAGTTAAGCTGAGCAAATAGCTGTACCCCATTTATGCACCGGCGTTAAACTTCCTTAGGGTTTATTTATGGCCTCTTTTTCCTTTGTTATGTTTTCGTGTCATTTGACCTGTTGCTTTGTAGTTGTGAGTGAAGTACTACTTTAGCCATAGTCTTTTTGGAGAGGAAGGACCAATAGCTTGGCAAATGCGAGCAGAAGATAGAGCAAACTTTTGTGCTTCTCTGTTTGGATATAACTTCATAGAATTAAATGAAGCAGGCAACAGTGTAATCTAAATGTAAATAGAAGCATTCTCGCATTCTACGATTGTTCTCTTAGTGGAGAAAAAGCTGTGCAGACTATAGGTACATATTAACCCTGATAAGCATTCCATTAAATAATTTTACAGTTATTTGTTACATATTCTAAATTCCTTTCCGTTCTATGCTGTTAGCAATAGAAGTCATTGCTAATGAAAAGACAAAAGTTAGTTGCTGGACACAGATACAGTTTGCAAGCCTAACTGAAAAAATATAAGCTCCTTTTGAAAATGACTAGTACAGAAATATGTGAATGTGTGCAATTTATGGAGCTGTAGAATTCAGCTTTTGAAAGGCAAATCCTCCAAAGGAGAGTCCAGTGGAGAACACACACAAATTCATTCTTACCTAGGTCAGAGCAATGGACAACTCTCACATAGCACTGACATCCAAACGGGCATATTGGGAATAGATCAAAAGGAATTAGTGGTATGATTGGTTCAGTTGTTGGAAATAAAGAATTGTCATCATCGTCATCATCATCATCATCTTCCATATCTTGGAGCATCATGTTCTTTAGTGTAAAATAGGAAGGACCAATAAGAGGCTTGGCAGAGCACAAAGCCAAGAAGAGCAGGAGCGTGTATTCTTTCATATCTTCTTAATCAGGATAGCCAATCTTGAAAAGCAAGTGAACAAACAAAAAACCCCAAACACAAGAATCAGTGAATGTGAAACAGCAAGTAAAGGTATTGAACTATTTGCTTCACTCACTGCTACGGTCTGTGGTCCTGAAAAATGGTCTGTTAGGAATATTGAGGTTTAATTAGTATATGAGAGATTAAGAATATTACAAATCTTTAAAACATCATACTTATACGATTATTATAAAGTTATATGTTATAATAAATACTATTAAAATATTAATTCATCAGAAACTAATGCCATATCAAAGCTTTTCGGTTGAGTTGAAAAATAGCATCATCATTTCCTTCAGGCTTCGAAGTGTAATTTTTGTAGCAAATTTTACTAGAACTTGGAATTGCATTTATTTTATTCCTTCTTAATGAAAATATATTTTTAATGTGATACATGGATATGTGCATTGCTTGTATCTAGAAAATTGGGAAATACTTGATTAGCAATACATAAAATGCACGCATCAGGATATTCCCTAAACACTTCTAATGAAACGCTTCTTATTTGAATCTGGAAAAATATAGAGTTTTCAGTCCTGACAACAGTTTTTCCTACATTCCAGTCATTTGTATATTATTGCTCTTGATAGAAGTTCACCTCTGTATTTTAATACAAGCACATTTGTGTATGACTTTTATTTGATGAGAGCTCTCTTCTCTGACAAGGGCTTGCAGGTTATAAATCTGTGTCATTTGAAATCAGAAACTAATTACATCCAAGAAAAAGCTGGAAACCAATACTTCTGTGCACGTATTTTTAAGAGAAACCTTTTTTTTTTTTTTTCAACCTAGCTTTGTCATCATAGTGCCTGTATGTGACAGCTAAGCAGCCAGCTGAAGGGAACTCAAAACGTGCCGTGCTTGAATTTCATGCTGTAACACCTGTCAGCTTTCTAGATTACCTGTACCTTGAAAGTATCTTTCTTGTCCAATCGAAGGTCCTTCAGTCTGGAAGACAGAAAGATGTTGGATCAGTTAGGGCACCTTCAAAGCAGAAAACCTCATGTCAGATAGCTACAATTATTTTTTTCTGATGTTACTGAGAAGAATACACAAGTTATGAAGGACTTAAAAAGTAGATTTGTCTTTAGAAAAATATGGCAGACTGTCTCATTACAGCTCTTCATTCAGTGTCATTCTGCTGCTCTGAGTTCTAATTCTACCAGATTTCTTTTAGCCATGGCTGACTGGGAAAACCAGGAGTCCAGCCTTCAACTACAGTATAGCGTGTTACCTGAGTGATGATGGTCAATAGTTCAAAACCCTTAGTTATTTCCTACATAGTCTGGTTTTGTTCTAAAGACGAGTTCATTGACCAAATAGCCCTTGAAAACTATACACAAGGGAAAACATGGATAGTAAGAATTGCCACAGGATGGTTTGTAACTCCGTGAGAAAAGACTGTAAATTCAGCCCTCAGTTCCACATTGTTCCCTCCAAAGCCTAAATCCAGAAGTTACTTGGATCCTACAGTACGCTGTGCAAACCAGGAGGGACTGTTGTAAATTTTATTATGCATATCCTGTTTATAAAAATGTTTCAGTTTAGACTATCATAGACCTCTTTAGGGAAATACTGAATGTCAGTTCTTTTTGATCACCTAATTAAATGCTTGCTGACCTATTTATAGCTGAAAAATGTCTTTCTGTAGGCATTTTGTCATTGGTCCTTAATCACAGGAAAAGGAATACGCTGGTTTCTACAAGGGTCTTGGTTTGGCCTATTCAAAATTCTGAGTTTTTGTTTGTATTGCTTTTTTTTCTATACAAGGTCATTTTGATGTTTTTTTGCTGCTACTGTAGGAGTATATGTTCTCAGAGTGTATAAAAAGATAAAAGCTAAAAGTACTTGGGTTACATAAAACTCACTCTTTCAAAAAGAGTGCAGTGACCCCTTCACCCCAAATATGTGTCTGAAAACAGAAGCATAATGTACTTTGTATCTTGCAACATATAACTGTAAGTTTAGTATTTATTGTAGTCTTCCAGTTACATGTTCACTTGAATAGTGTGTATATTTTTTACTGATTTAACAATCTTCTCATATATTTTTCCCATATATTTTCCTTTGTGTTCAAAATAATGTTCTCTTTCAGTGCTCCTGGAAATAATTTTATAGTTGTATTTGCAATCCTATACAATGTGTTTTCTTGAAAGAGTCTTTGCATATAAACAGTGCTGGGAACAAGATGTGGAACCTGCATATGTTTGGATAGAATTTCGGTCGTGTCTGGCTGTACATCTTTGGAAACTGGGCCCCATCAGTCTTGTATTTCAGCTTCAGCAAGACAGTCAGCAGGGTCAGTACTTTATCCATACCATTAATTAAGAGATGAGAAGTTTGAAGCCTTTCAGACTTAAGAGTTCTGCTTCTGGACAAGTGCTTTAGTGGCTGTGTTTTCACAGATGGGCACTCAGGCTGGTCGTCTTCCCCTGACTGCTTAGGGATTAAGTGACAAAACGCTCGGTGCTTGATTCAGTGGCGTTGTATGACTTATACACGTGGGATATCACGTGTCATGTCTTGGGACATCTAGTTTCTAAGTCCCTACTGACTTCTGTTTGTGATAGGCACTGGATATCTAGTTTTACTGCACCTAAAAGATAATCTTTCATGGACATTCCTGAAATGCTCTTCTGGATCTGATGCTAGAAAGTTGTTATATGGAACAATTCAAAAACCTGTTTCCGCACTTGCACGTGTAGCAAATGGATTGCGTCTTTCTGTTCAGATGTTCAAAAAGCCAACTGTGATTGCCAACTATGAAAAGGTTGAGGCTGTGATTGGAGTAGTGGCCAATTTGAACTCTTGAAAAACATGTGTGGTTCACAAACGTTTCTAGAAAAGAGTGTTGAAAAATGTCATTGATGAAATATATTAGTCCTGCGAGTTGAACCTCTTGATTACCAAGTCCCTTTACAGAAGAAAGCCTGAGTTTTGGTACTTTTTTTTTTTTTAGGGAAGAGAAAAAGCCCTTGCTTCATTTTGCCATTAGGGAGCCCTTACTGCTAATTGGCTTTGTAGTTAGGGCTGATAATCAAGTTTGAATCCAGGTTTGCATTGGCCAAAGAACTGCCAAAGAATGGATTCCAAACAACTGGATTTTATGGAGGTTTTTGATCTTCTTTTCCTGGCTGAGGTTTTGGGTTTCCCAGTAAATAGGTGTTGATATGTTTCTGTAGAAATGCTCTGACTCCGCCGCTCATCTCAAAGAACTTATACAAACGTTCTGCATGCTTAAACTTCAGGAGAAGAGAATTAAAAGAAAATGAAAGCCTAAAATCAAAAATCCTAGTGATCTTTCTGGAAATAATTTAATTATTTCATCATGAAAGCTTTATGAACTATTTAATTAATTGTTTCAGAAAGTACAGTTCATGAATATAGCTATACTAATGGCTCACTGCTGCCACTTGCAGCTGGTTCTGCTCCCAGGTACGTACTTTCAGTTCTCTCATACCAGCTTCTTCCGCTCAGGCTGTTCACTGAGCTGATTGAACTCACTAAACCAGCATAAAAATAATATGAGCAAGAAAAAAACCAACTCAGCACATTCTTTCTGGGTGAACAGACTAAATCAGTCTGAGTGTCAGAGCCAGCACAAAGGAGTGGGTGGAGCAGCCTGGTTTAGTGGGACAGAAGGTTAAACGGAAAGAGGGAAGGAGAGGAGGTGAGACAGCCATTCTTGACGTGTGCCAGCTGCTAGACGGGCTCAGGTGTTTTGCTGAATAGTACCCTGAACAGATGATTGTTGCTTGGACAAAGCCTGGCCTTGTCCATTCTCATTTTTACAGACTGGAATGTTAAAGATGAGTTTGAGAAAGTGCAGTGGATTCAAGGAGGGCTCACGTACTTCTACATTATGTGTTCATTATAGCAATCCTACTGTTCCTTCAGTACAAAAAGCTTATGAATAGCACCTTTTCACTGCAGTGCTGGCCACCCCAAGGTGAGGTCACTGAATGTGGATAGTACACTTCACATGTAGAGATGCTGTAAGGCTGACTTTTTTCCCTCATGTATGTAACAATCTTAAAATCACTGTACTAGTTGTCTGGGGCATGCTTATCCTCACTAATGTGGTGATCTTAGTGCCAAACAGCATGTGGAAGACATGAATTTTTTTATGCTACTTAGGATAATACTTATCATTTATAACTAATTAAATACAGGTGATGTCACAGTATGTTAATATGATTAAAACGTTTTAGAGATTGTGTGGGAAATTCATATGTAAATGTGCAATAGTTCTGTGACATTCTAAACATGAATTACAGGAAGAAATACACTTTCTGTGAGGACAGAAGTTATGTTGTTAGTATGGGCTGTGTGCAAAAAAAAGAAAAAAGAATAAGTCTGGATTCCTTGGCAGTTGCATGCCAGTCCTGCAGCATGTGGTCTTTGTTGTCTTACCAGTTATGACACTGAAGGAGTTAATAGGTAAAGTTTTAATACTTAAAAAGACTCTAAATTATATTTAGAAATAAATTCTGTTACCGGTGTGCGGAGGTGAATTTCCTATGGCATTGTTTCTGAAAAGGAAATGTTTAAATGACACAGTGGTGGTCTGTACAGAGGCAAAGAAATATCCCTGTGTTCATTAATAACACAAATCATTGCACTGTGCACAGATTTTGTCCAAAGAAAGGCAAGACCATAGCTGTTTTGAAAGCTATATTTAAAAATAGTTCTGGTTCTATTAGTCATTGTCCCATTCCAGAAATAAAAGGAGTTTATGTTTAACTCTTTGTCTACTCTACTGATTCACTTAAAGTGCTTAAGAAAGACAGGAGGAAGTTTTTTGGACAGTAAGATTATTGAAGAAATGGTTCTGCCTTGAGAAATAGTCCAATATAGAAGTTATGTGGTATAATAATGAATAACTTGTTTACAAAATAAGTTATGTTTAGAGAGTATTTACTTTTTATGGAACACACTGCTTGACTCTTGTGTGTTACTGAATAGGAGCTGTGAGCGTTTTTAGGTTGTAGCTCATCTACAGCTCACTCCTTCATGTGTCATTTTTAATTGCTGATATCCACTTTGAAAAAACAACAGCGAATTGAATACTAAATTACAGAAAGTTAGCACTGAGTTATAGCTACAAGAACTGCTATAGTTATAGGATAGATTTACATAGATTGTAGTAACTGAGAAAATATTTTTCTTGTCAGTTGTAAGTCTGACAAGTCTTTCTTTAGTAGTTAAATGATTCAGTGTAGCTTTTTTTTTACTTTGCAGCTCAAATGTAGTAAATACAGAATTATTTCAGCTGCAAAGTAGATTTTCAAATGTTCCATAAAAAAAGTGGTACTTCTAATTCTAAATTGCCTGACATTATTAATCTGCACAATACTCTGTTGCTCAACTCTTTATTGCTGTCTATATAGAATAGGTATTCAAACTAGACATACCTTGCAAGTTTGATAGTTCTTCCGGAAGCACTGTGATAATCCACCTGAGATCTTTATGTCCAGTTATTTCATATTGAAAAAAAAAATAGAGAAAAAGGAAGTTAAGCTGAGTTCTGTGAAATGGAAAGTAAATATAAAGAAAAATTCCACTTCCAAACTTCTTGATCCTCCTGGCACTGTGGGTGATACCAGAGTAAAGTGCTGCTTCAGATTAGCCCATCTTAGTACTGAAGAATGATATTAAGACGCCTTGTTACCACTCATATGTTTTTCATCACTGCCTGTATTACAGCCAAAACTTCTGGCTTAACTCTAGACGTCTAGTGGAAGACTTTGTAAAACCTGTAGTTTAATAATAGTTGACATCAGGCCATTGGAAGTACAGTGAGGTCCATTTCAGGTCATTCCTGCTATGGAATCACACTTATTTATGATTTCTTTAGCCATTATTCTTTAAAAAGTGTGACTTGAATAGAAGTATAAAACCTTAGCCAGTAGCAGAGTAAACCAATAGCCTATAGTGATCAGCATGTTGTCAAACCTTTCTGAAGTTTCTAAATTAGGACTTTGTTGTGTAGTTATGTATAAATTCAACCTCTTGCTTTCAGTAGACAACTCTCTGACTGGGAAAGATGGTTCAAGAGTGTAAAATGTAGATCAGATTTTATTAGTCAATATAGTTAATTTATTTCTCTTGTGTATTAGACATTAAGCATGTCTTTTATTTAAAACAGATGCAATATTTGCAATATTCTGTGATAAGAATTGAAGTTGTGAGCTTAAAGTCTTTGAGAATTTGCACTGGGTTCCACTGTTTGCACTAACATGCACATCACAATATTTAGAAATGGGGTTATTCGGTGTTTACCTTTCGTAAGCTGCCTGTTTGTGTGTACTTCAGAAATGTATGACAAATGGAGTTTACCTAAAGCAAAAGTTTCAATGGGACGGTTTGTGTCTTTAAATTTACAATAACTTTTATCTATCCATGTACATCTGACTTCCATCTGTTTCTTTAATTAGCTCCTTTCTCAAGAGTCTGGTCTTGCTGCAGAAAAATAGCCTGTAAAACGGTGCTGTTTGCCAAACAATGGTTTAAGTTGCATATCAGTTATTTCGTCTACTGTTACTTTCTCAGGGAAGAAGATACTATGCCAAAAATTAAAACTTTGGTGCTATCATATCAAACAAGATACAAGCTTGCATTACCTGCTGCATTGGTTTTGCATGTATTCCAGTAGCATAGATGGATGATGAAAAAGATTCTCCCTATCACTTTTCCCAAGGAATAAAATTACAGTTTCAAAATCAATCCCATTCCACATGAGTATCTGAAGGATGACCTTAAACTTTTTTGAAATATTGAATTGCATCTATCTGCATTCTCTTGCCTACATTCAGAAACTGAAGCTTCCTAAGCAAACACTCCCCTGTGTTTTGAATATCTTGGTTTGGATGCATTTACTTGAGCAAATTTGTATTGAATTGCTGTTTAAAAAAAACTCCAACAGTTTCTTGGCTCCTTAATAGAAGAGAGCGGGGCCTGAGGGTTGTGGTATAAATGTGCTGATTTCTTCCTTTTCACTTCTGCTTTCAAAAGTGAAGTGCCAAATCAGGAATTTCAGCTGATCTGACTTTTGCAGCAATGCTCCCTGTTCCTGGCATTTAGCCAGCATCTCAGTTTTGGATAAATACTATTTTTTAATTATTATTTTCTTTTCTTAATTGATTCTCGTAGTAGGACCACATTTCTGTGTATATAAAGCTTTTCATAAACATCCTACATAATGAAGCTGACACGTAGAGTGGTAGTATCTGGCAAAAATGTTGCCATCTTGTCTTATAATAGATTAGCCACGTATTTTGTACAATGTATAGTATCGAGATGGTAGAAGTAAATATTGCTTCCCTTGACATGCTGTTCTTCTAATTAAACTGTTTGATGTCTCAAGACATGGACTTAGTATTTTGATTGTGAATAGAATTGCATTCTAAAATAAAATTTCCAGAAGTCACCTTTTCAGCTCTCTTGACTACCAGATTCTGAACTTTAGCTACTAGCTGTTGATAGCAACACTAAAAACTAAAATAGGTCAGGGGTTCTCAAGCTAGTTTGTGAGCCTGTTCTTTTAAACACTTGCAGCATATTTCTAATTTACTAAAAACTAACTACAATTGCAGAATTCCTCTCTGGGATCACTGTTTTCAGTATACTTTAACTTTTGGACCCAAAGTCAGTCCATGAGCCAACACAGTACGGCAGCTGTCGAGTTTCGAATGGAAGTTGGAGTGTACAAACAAATTAATTGATGCTAGGCACTTGGGTCAGTGTTGCTCGCACTTTTTGGGGTAAGACTACGGTGTACTTATGTAGAACATGTAGCAGCTGTTCAAAGGCTGTAGTTGCAGCCTTTTGAGGTAGGATCAAATGCTGCTTTCTTGGCTATCTTGTAAAGCAATGGATTTGAGGTGATGTGGTTGAAGATACTGCTAACAGAAAAAATGATGATCTTGTTGCGTCTACTGTTTCATTAATAGTGAGATTTTGGTTTTAAATAGCCTGATAGAAAAATGTGTCTGTCACAATTGTTTTGTCTGTGATGTTGGGGTCTTAATGGAGAGAGATACTCTGAAATAGAAAGTAGTCTGAGGGTATTTTCCTTGCAAGCAAATGTGTGTAATTTTTGCTCTGAAATATTACATGTTTCAATAACTAAAAGATTATACAAGGGCAAACTGTTTGCTCAGACCTTTTCAATGATTTCTGTTTTCACCAATGAAAGAATTGGTTGAAAATTAGAATTCTGTCTTGCCTTAAAATACATACATAACTTTTATGAGCAGTGGAGATGAATTTCTGCAGCAAAGGGCAGGTGTCTATATCGAGCATGTTATGGTTCAGAGTACTGTCTCACTATGGTGAAAGATGCAAATGAAAAACATTTGGATGGTGTTTTATATTTAGCATGATCACACCAGTGATAGAAAATGCTATCTTGATTTCTTTACTGAAAGTGACTATATTTGTGTTATTTATATGTCTGAGTGAGCAAGCATATGCTGCCATATGTGGCTAGTGCTTACATTGCAGTCTCTTTTCTAAGCTGGTCCTGTATACATTTGTTATTGTAAGGCAAACTAAGTACGTTTTCATTTTCTAGCACTGTTTATAAATGTGGTTTACATAAAGTGATGAATCTAACATCAACTGCACAAATCTGACTTGGAGACTGCCCATCACATTTTAATAGCATGACATATTCCTTTCATGCTTGCAACCAGTCCATGCGGAGTGCAGTCACATATTTTGGTTTTAGCTAGGTTTTGGCTCGTCCCAAATTGAACTACACCGTTGAAGCTAGCTGAGTATAGAATAACTTGTTCTTCAGCTTCTGTAGTTCATCTTGATTCTTCAGTACTTATATATAAAATAATCATTTTTTTGTTATCATGAAGGAATTAACTTTCACTTGTTAACAATTTTTTGCATATTTTTGACAGCTTACTTAGAAACTGCAGCAAAATATACTGTTTCATTTTGCAGTCAAAGTCTTTAGTCCCTGGCGTTTATTAGCAACGTATCAGTATTGAAGGGCAATTCATAGCTTGCAGTATTAAGAGATCATGTAGAAAAAGAGCTGTAAAGTCAAGTGTGCGTGTGTACGTGCATCCATGTGATTGTCAGGCTTATCGTGTGTTTTATGCGTGCGAGAACACAGTGATCTGGAATGACTGGAGAGGCAAAATAGCAACCTGAAGAGACAGATCTTATTTTTCACCCTTGCAGGTAGCTAATGTTGCCTTAGGAGGATAAGTTAACTGTGTTCCACCTTAGGTTACAGACTAATACAAATTTCTCGGTGTGGGAATGCCAATTTAAGAAGTCCCCAGCTAGCTTATTCCCACCTCGTGCTCATCTCCTTGATCCTGTAACACAGTTTGTGCCACTTACCTGGATGAGGAAACTGCCCTGCCTGAAAAATAACCTGCTTGACGAATGAAGGTCTTGAAATAGTTCTGGTTTCTGTGCAGGTCAATTGTTAGTCTTGCTTTTGATGCTGCTTACAAGGTTGGATAATGTTAGATGGCCTTTTCATGGAATATGGGTATTTATCTCCCTTACAGACATTGGAAATACCAGACGTTCTTTCATGGAAAATCAAACAGTAGTTAAAATGAAAAGCTCTGCAACTAGTGCCAAACTACTGAATCACTCTGATAATAAGTTCTAGGGGAAAATGTTCTGTTTCAGAATACAAGCTGGACTGCGCACAACATTTCCTCATGGAACATCAAGCATTTGCTCTGCCAAAGTTTAACAATTACAAAAAAATAAAGCCTGATCACCTGCAAATGCTGATTTTTCCCATTTTTCTCTTTGTTTTAACAAACATATGAATAATATGGAGGTGTAAATGAATAAGTTTTCTTATACACAACCCTCTGCTAGATTCATATTGTTCAGAATGCATGGGCAACATTTAAAGTGGAAGCTGCCATCAGTTTCCATTGAGTTGGTAGTTGTTTTTTTTTTTAAAAAAGCGTGGCCATCCAGTCCTGTGTGTTCCAGAAAGAATGATATAAAGTATTCAAAGTGCAAAGATAGCTTAATTTAATTTAATTTGGTATTATGTTTTTTCTTAACTTTATTTATAAACAAAAGTAATTTATATTACATTTGAAATTCAAAGATCCAAAAGACGAGGCCTTTGGCTCAGTTGTGACAGACTGTTAGAGATGGAAGCAGTACATATCACATTTCGAACATAGTAACTGACTACAGCTTGCACTTCTATGTCTAATGAAGAACATGGGTCTGTAAATGTTTGCAGGCACTTTGAGCGCATACTGTTTTGTAGATGGAAAAAGTACAATATTTCTAGGAAAAGCTCCAAACTAAGTTTGTTTGCAAGTGTTGAAACACACAAGTTACTTTGGATACTCAAAATGGAAGCTTTCAGAAACATTGCAAATAAAAAGAAGGCTATTATCTCAGTAAAGAAGTGATATCCCTAGCATATTAATTAACCTAGCCTGTGTCCTCAGATGCATGTTTTGTTCCTGGGAATTTTATAGGAAGGTCTCGTTTGCGTCTCACCAACACAATAGCAGTAACTCTGTCGTGCAAGGTTGGGCCTAACACTAAATGCATTGGGAGACTTCTCTCAGAAGAAGAAGAGGCTGCTTTGATTGTCGCTAACCACTGCTGTTATGGTTTTAATATTATTTTCTCATATAATTATGCTATTATTAAACCATAAATATTATGTAATCTATATTATTTTTTTTTCCAAGTTGGTACTTAAGAAAAACCAGTTAAATTTGCTTTAATTACTCCTGAATCATGGGGTGTTTTGCTGACTCTTAACATTAATTTTTTTCCCATTTCACTTGTAGGGGAAAACCACAAGTAAATGTAAGAAGAAAAGGAGCAAATTTAGAAATTAAATTTAAGTTAGGAAAAACTTGCAATATTTGATATACTGTAACAGATCTAATAACCAAGCTGTTAAGTCTATTTTTTTCACCAGTGAAGATATGTTGAGGTTCTGCGACTGTTCATGCTAGTTGTGCTTAAGTATTAAAAAATAAAACGTCTGTGTATTAAGTAACACACATTCTTGGCATTATTCCGGCGGTGGGCATGCGGTATTGAGAAAGTTGAATCCGCTACAGCCTTGAACAAGCGTGGTTACTTGGATGTAGGCAGCGAAGGCCTGCGGCTGACTGAATCCAGGCGTGAGCTCCGTCTCTGTTGCCATTGCACGTGCAGTGCTGCGGTGTGTAGGTGTTACAGCAGAGTTGACCAAAAATGAAAGAAATTGGGAAAAAACGACCAAAAAACTTCTAGGCTAAAAGACCATGTAGAAACTAGCAGAGAAGTTACAATTGTCTGACAGATATCCTAATATACTATTTTCAGAAGTACTTGTTTGGAAATATGGGAATGTATTAGTTTAGATGTTGGTTCTCTGGATGGTTTTGCACTGCTTTTTATCATAGATAGAAATTTACTAGATGATAGAAGTTACTTTTACCACTTAGTGGAAATACTTATGTAAATTGAAAGAAAACTTACGTCATGATTGCATGTTAACTTGCGGTATGGAAAATGAGATCTTTTTTGTAGAACAATTTGTAAAGCAGAGACTATTATTTTTTTTCTTGAACACTTATATTCCACAAAGGGTAATTTCCATTTGTCTTGCCCGCAGCCGTACGAAGTAGCTTTGACTTTAGAACATAAGCTTACTTACCAATATATAACTTTTATTTTTATAGATAAGCAAACTACATCTGGTAATTTGTCGGCATACGATTCATACTGCGACTATTCTTTTGTTTCATGGTTGTTACAGTTTCTGTATGTTTTACAGTTAATGTAGAAGATGCATGTGTCCTCACATAAAACCGGGGCAGTTCTTTGCTTAGAAGATTGGAAAGAAATTTAATTCAGCTAAAATGGAGAATTAATCAATGTTTCTCTCATTTAAGGTTTTACCAGAGGCTATCAAAATAGCCTTCAAAATAAATACAGAGTATGGGTAATACGGATCTATGTGAACCCATATGTCATCAAGAAAGAAAGAGAGAATAATTATTTTGCCTTTTCCAATGCAAAAACTAGGTTAACTCAAAAGAAATGAGTGGGTGGCAGATTCAAAACAAAAGGAAATACTGCATGAAACATTTATAGTTCAACTGTGGAAATGTGCAAGAAAGTGTAGCAGATTTTAATGTTTTATATAGATCCAAAAAATAATTGGTCTAATTGAAAGAGGAAAAGTCTTGCTTCCTGAGTTCTTTGTTATGAGAGCCAAACTGTGCTGGAAAAAGAGTTCTCCCTGGAAGACTGGTAGTGAGTAAGTTTTACTGAAAAAGTTCAGAACCATCTTCTATTAGAATAAAGCAAACCGTAAATATTTACAAAGAATAGTCATTTAAAAGGGGATGTGAACCATGAAATATTCACAAGGGCAGTCATTCCCTAACTATGAAGGTTTTTAAGGAAGAGAATGCATGAGGCCAGAGGATAAAAAAATGTAATGGCATAGCCAACTTTCAGGTTTTTGGATAAATTGCTGTGAAAAAAATGAAGTCCATTTTAATCCTTTTTCCTAATTTTAATCCTTTAAAAATACTATTACATAATTCTCTTCGAAGATTCTTGTCTTGGTTGATAGTGTTGTTGAATATCAAATATTTCCACAGCTGTGTTCAGTATTACTCCTTTGAGAAAAATATCTGTCTTGTGGAAAAAATAAGTCAGCTTTTATATTTTCCCTAGGAATTGCTATCATATGAAAAGTTCCCACAGAGCAACAGCTTTATTTTAGTAAAACTGCATGCAAAACCCACAGTTTTCTGTATATGTACTCATAATGCTGCACAGTTGTAATGAAAATTCTTTTCTCTGATTTAACAGAACTGCTTCAAAATACTTTGTAAAAAACATACGTTATTGGCTGATCTTGAAGTCGATTTATCAATGCTATGGTAATATAAAAAGCCTAAATTGGAAGCTATGAGTTACACAGATCTTTACATTCAATAGCTGTGTGGAGATCTGTATCCTCTACAAAGAATTAAACGCAAAAGAAATGGGAATTCTACCAAACTACAGAAATCATTTACTCAGTAGCTGTAGGAAATTCCTTATATAACAGACTATTAAAGAAGAAATTGTAAGGTAAATGTTTAACAAGAACATTTAAAATAATGTAACTGTTAATGCTTTAATTTACTTTTATTCTTAAATCCTTGAAAAAAAAAAAATCTGTGTAATGAGTGGAGTCAGGATGGCTCAAGCTGACTGGAAAAGTATTGTTTTGAGGAAATGCCTGAACTTTTGAGTAGTCGTTCACTTGTAGAGAACGTGTGTCCCCCCTTATGGCTGGCAAGCTCATAGGACTGAATTTGAAGTGCTGGGCAAGAACATCAGCTTCCATGGGAAAAGCACATAGGTAAGCCTTTGTGACTGCCAAACACCAGCTGATTTTTTGAGCCCAGCAGAACCGTTATGATAAATAAGCAGTGTTCAGGCATTTGCATCTTTTTAGCCTCCCATAGAAAAAAGTTTAATGTTTATAAAGGAAACTCTAATTTGAGGAAGAGAGAAGATCTTTCCTTCTTCTTGAGATTAATGTGGTCTTCCAATTAGTTATAGTACAGAACATTTCCTCGAGCTGAAAAAAATTACAATTTCTGAATACAGAACTTTGAAGTCAGTGTCCCAAGTAAACTTCGTTAGCCATAGAACTAGAACTCGCAGATGAAAGTGTGGAAATAAGTTATAATGACTTTCTTGTCAGCAGGAGAGTAGAGTTTAGGCAGTAGGCTTCTGCATTCCCAGGCTTAGGCATCAATGAAAGACAGACCTCTATCAATTACAGATCAAACTTGTGGTTTTAGTGAGTGACTGAAACAGAACGATTCCTGTAAGGTGCGTGGGCTCATGGCATAGTACTCAGCTACTGGGCAATGACAAGAGGTAAAGTTGTCGTCTGCTGTGCAGCCCACCTCACTGTTCAAATGAGATTCCCCTTCATTTATATCTTGTAGTATCCTGGGAAACTTGTTTCATTGGCGGGAATTTTTAACAGACATGACTGCAGAGAAGAGGCAGTCGTGTATTGCTCCAGGAAACTTCATGGCAATGACTAGATTGTGTATTGGGAAACTTGATTAACTGATAAAGTTAATAAACTTTGAAATACTTGATGTAAATGTGCAAAATGATGTTCAGCAGCAGTTAGGCAGGGCTGTGTGTAGAGTACGTAAGAGCATAAGAACAGTTGACCTGGCTCAGATCAGAGCCCATCTAGTCCAGTCCCCTGTCTGTGACAGCGACCAAAAATAGTTCCCCAGTGAAAGGCTATTGCGATTTATGGTGCTCCTTTGCTTTTACTTCCCTTGAAGCAAAGTAAAGCTGGGGTTTTTAAGACAGCTGTTTCATTTAGTTTGGAGCTTCAGCCTGAGCTAGTTTGGCTTTGTTTATGCCATTCCTTTTAAGACTGATCAAACATCATCCAGTTTAGATAAGGACACTTGTTGTGTGAAAAAGTTGTCACCATACTGCTAGCAAATCTGTTGGTTTAGTTTTGCTTTACTGACTGGAGTATTTCAGTGTCATAAAATGGATGATAATTTATCATGAATTGTTTGGTGGTGTATTCAAAAATGTTTTATGCAGAACTCGACTAGTTATTTCAGGGATGCACAATGGTATATGAATATTTTCCCACAGCTAGTTTAATGATGTAGTAACTGTTGCAACTCATTCATCTTGCATCATATATAATGGAAGATGTTTATGAAAACTTCTGGTTTATATTCTCTATTTACTTCTTAAACTGTAAAGGAAAAAACAGTGCTTTTATGTGTCTATCCTGATGGAATTTTAATGTGGAACAGGGTGTCTGTTAGCACGGAACATTACATGTGTGATGAGACTTTGTAACTTGGATATTGGGAGCATTAAAGCAATGTATTTCCATTGAATTTCATCATAACAGTTGTAGCAATATTGTTAAAATTGTACTTGCTAGCATTTGAGTGTAGCTGCTTGGTGCCTGAATTGGTATTAAACTTTTAAGTAGTACGTTAATTTATTAGGAAAATAAAAAACTAAATTCATTTTGATCATATGATCTTTTCTTAATGTGGAAAAGGAGATCTGTTTAATACATTTTAGAGTTTTTTTAAGTGACGTCTTCACTACTTTTAGATGGAAAAAGTGTTCCAACATTTTTCCACAATATTTTGGGCCTTGCAACTGTACAGAAGTTGTTGACATCGTTAAAACAGAGCTCTTATTTCACATGTCTGCTGTTTTTTCCCCATTTAAAATGGTTTTCAGTGTGCCAAGAGAAGTGAAATTAAAGCCTTTCCCCTTGAAATAGAGTGTTTGGGATTTAATGGTAACTAACTGTAATAGAAGGGTGATGTTACTAAATAAGCAATGGCAGCAAGGGTCTCTCTTTTGTTCATTAGAAAACAGAAACGTATGCCTACTGAGTAAGTCAAACATATTATTGTGAACTAGTCTTTTTGAATGGATGTTTGTACCTTTTTCCCTTTTCAAGAAGACAGTAAGACTGTTATGCAGAATTTCCTCCAAATGAGTGTAGGTTACATGGTTGACTGCTGCTTCTGGTCCACTAAATCTTTAAATGCTTCCTGCATGCCAAATCAGCTTTAAAAATAAGTCTATTTAAAAACATGCACTCTTTCCAAAAGTAGGATTCGCCTCTGTGCTTGGAACATTCTACAAGATGGTCATAGTATGGTTCTGTCTCCCTTTAAGCAGTGATTTGACCTGGATTTTGGTCTTCCAAAACTTGATAACTAACTTCAGCAAGGAGTGATTGTATAAAAGTTGTACAACATGTATCAGCACCTCTCCTATGAAGATAGGCTGGTAGAGTTGGGGCTGTTCAGCCTGGAGAAGAGAAGGCTCTGGGGAGATCTTCTAGCAGCCTTCCAGTACTTGAAGAGGCTACAAGAAAGCTCTTATGTTTGAATTTATAATGGGACCTACCTGAAGGATTTAGCAGGTCTTGTCCAAATTCTTGTGTGTGATGCATGGGTCAACAATGCAAATCAGACTTTAAAAATATAATGGACAGAGTCTGAAGCCCAAAAGTTCCTCTTGTGCCACAAAGCATGGTGGTTCTGGAATAGCTACAGCTACAGAGTAACCTTTGCTCTTCTGGGTCTCTTACTGACTTTAAAATGTGTCACCCTCTCATAGTTTCAACATTTACATTACATCCTCGTATTCAGATATATTTACCGTACATTTGTTTCTGGCTGGGGAACTAAAAAAATTTTATTCAGGCTTTTGCCCTACTCTAAGTATTTTCCTCTCTGAAACGGTTAAAAAAAGTTCTAATGAGATTGCAATCTCTGCAGTCTTAACAACTTGCAGCTTGTTTTCTCTTGAATTTATCTGTGAATATAAATTGCAGGTACATCTACATCTGGAGAACAGGAGAAATGAGAGTCCTTCCTTGCATCTGCCCAAATCCGATTGTTTATCAAAATTGTTACTTGATTGGCTTAACAGTTTTCTTCCTCAAACCACGTTCTCATCAAGGACTGCTGATTTGCACACAGGGGCTTTCTGTGGGCAGTCAGCATTCCACCTATCCAGGAATAATGTGAAGTGTCTCCCAGTGTATCTCAATTGATCTTCTTGTCAGTCTAGAAGATGAAGTGGTGCCTACTGCTGTCAGACTTAGGAAATTTTCAAAGGACCAGTATGCCTGAGATTCGAGCAAGTTATTTCAGTTCCACAAGAATATCTAATGGCTATGGCAGGGTTTGGTCCATCCTGTAAGACTTCTGAGTCTGCTAATACTTCAGCAGAATACTTTCCATTCTCAATCTAATTGCCTTCTTTGTAGTATATTAATTTCCAATGTAAGCCTGCAAAAATTAATTATTTGCTGAAATGTATTTTAGAGAATAACCAGTAACTGTAGAGTTTTTTGTTGAGCTGTCCTTGCATGTTTTTATCCTATTGCTGGCCAAAGATTCTGATTTCATCCCATGTTTTTCTTGACCAAGAACGGTTGGGTCGCTTCTCTATGTCTTACTGTCATAAGCTGTAAAATTGTGACGATCCCATTTACTTTGTTTATAAAATCCTTTGAGGCTCACTGTTCAAAGGTAGCAGGATTTTTTGTAATAAAGCCTATTTCACTTCCAATGTAGCTGGTAATTTCCAAGAGCAAAGAGACTTAAACTGCTTACACTTGACATATGGAAATGTTATCCAAGTTTAATTGCCCGTGTATTTCTTAAGTGAGCAAGCATCCATTTGTTGCCTACCCTTCCTCCCTTGACTTCTTTCTTCTCCTTGATCTTCTGCCTCTGCTACTGTTGTGTTCCAGTTCCAAAATGTTTGTCCTACAGTCTCTCTGTTTCACTACTGTTGCATTATAGTCGCATCGTAATTTTAGGTCATGTTATGTTATCAGGTGCTTCTGGTAGGAACAACTTATCACAGCATACTTTCAGGCAAGCTTGATACTCATTGTATTAAATAGCCGAAGGAAAAATCTAACACACAAAATTCATTGCATAAAATTCACTTTTGTGATATCTTACAAGTGAAAAAGTGCATATTGGAGAAAAAAATATGTTAATAGTCACAATAAATCTTTAGCCATCTGTATTTTATCAGTGTTGTCCCATGCAAATCGAGTGGAGATGTTCTAGTGGGTCTTATAAATTCAATCTGAATGTTTTGATGAGTAAAATATTCTATTTGAATGAAAAGAATTGCAACGATACATGCTGTTTTGCTTAGATTTATTGTAAGAATGCATAAAATGGTGTAATACAGCAGCTTGTTTATCTGGAAATCCCTCCTTGGGTCAATCTGTGTATCCAAAATGTGTAGTAAAGCTTCTGAAAGCACTGCCCAGCAGTGTTGCCAAGTAAATCTGAAGTTATTTAGCCATAGACTAAAAGTGTTAATTTTAATAATTTAGGTTTTTTTAGTCTCTCGGAACAGTAGTTCGGGAACTCAGTGGTGTTTGAAAGCTATAAAGAAATATTAGCCCAAGTATTAGCCAAAGTCAAAAGGAAGGAAGGAATCAAATGTTGAAAGTGCACAAGTGATGAAATCAAATGGTTCAAACCAGAACATCGTATATAAAAACTCAGCCTGTTGATTTCACCATTCTTTACCAAACTTAGCGAATCACTAAGCTATGACTTCTGACCATGCTTTTCCAAACAAAATATCAAAAAGAATCTTTTTACCGAAATCCACATTTCTTAGGCTTGTTTGTTACAAGAAATGCATTGATTTTGACTCACTGCAGATGAAGTACCATTGTGCCTTGCAAGTAATTGTTTATTTGAGTAAGAGAGAACTTTGGATTGAACAATGTGATATTTTTATCATGATTGTATAGCTTCAGAGAAAACAAAACTCAGGTGTTCGTATATGCTGTCTGTAATAGGCTAAAAAAAAAAAGTGTTTGGAGATCCTTCACTGTTAAAAGTTGTGTGAACAGTGGGTTTATGCTGATGATATGACACGCCTGTTGGCACTAGATTGGGATGACTGCAAAAGGCATAGTGGAACTTCACTGTGAGTGAGTGAATAAAATTCACTCCAGACTCAGAAGGTTTATAATGTGCAGTAGCTTACAGCTTTTATATGCCTTTAAAAAAGTCAGTCCCTGTCTGAGGCCACTTCATCCTTGGTTCTGACCCATTCTGAAGAAGAAATGATTAGGCAGCACACCTATAGTACTGAAGAAAACTTTTTTTTTATGCCTCACAGGATAGCCCAGGAGAAAGTGGAAAGTAATTGTGTGAAGAATAATGACTTGCCAGTCATCTGTAATCATTTCCTACCCCCAGCTTACTCTTGTAAGAAAGGACTGTAGAATTCAAGAAATATGAAAGGTGTTCAAATTACTTTCAATTTTTAATGAAGTTCTTTAAAATAAAAATATTAACTACTTTTATCAAATGTTTGGCTACTGTAGAGAAAGAATATAATATTAAAATCTGAAGCAGAGTATTAAAAATGCTTCTTTTCTTTGAATTCAGACATTAAAAAAAATCTGCAAGAAACTAAACACTTTACAAATAAATCTCTGTTCCCCTAGAAAACACTTACTGCTGTACGCCTAAGCAGACATTTAGATCAAATGTATTACTGAAACTGCTTTATCAACATTGTCTCTGAAGTGATGAATTATGACTATCTAGAAGCTTTCAAATAACCACTAACTGAATATTTTATAGTTTCAACAAAGTGTAATTAGTCCCCTAAATGGGCAACATGGTACTGATCCCGTACAGTATA
The DNA here is from genome assembly GCF_009769465.1 of Tauraco erythrolophus. Lineage (NCBI taxonomy): Eukaryota > Metazoa > Chordata > Aves > Musophagiformes > Musophagidae > Tauraco > Tauraco erythrolophus. Next base: position 19,796,706 of record NC_141476.1, on the reverse strand, counting down.
AAAAGCTAGCAAACTAACTAACTAACTATTGTACAAATGGATGGGACCTACCACTCTGAGGTTTTTTTTTTAAAAAGTTAAAAATTTCAAATAAACTTTGTTTAAAAAAAAAAAGCATCTATATAGAAGTTAATTGCTCATTCCTCTAGCTGCCTGTATTCAAACACAGAATCTGATGAGTTTTCAGGGTCATCTCTCTAAAACAAACAATTTAATATTTTTCCCATGAACTTTCAGTCGGAAGAGAATTTATTGCTCCAAAATTTTTGGCAGAAAATCCAGTACCATGTATGTTTTAAGAAATTTGATTCCTGCATTGCTAGAATGTTCATAGCTCGAGGATTTTTATTTGTATCATTGTAAAATCTGATGGTACTATTTAAAATGTTTTAAATTCAGTTATTCAAATAAGACAGGACCAAGTCGAGGGTTTAGTTATACTGTTCTTTTCTAAAATCTGACCTTGCGGAGGTGTTTTTGGGGGCACAGTTTGATCTATTGTGTTTAAGTAAAGTTTCTGTCAATGTGACATAATCTTGAGCTTCTATTTTTATGTTTAATGTTTTTATAATGAAACGATATTAAAAAATGCACTGCTACCTTAGTTCAGTATATGATATCTGTATCTTACTTATAGTATTAAGAAAGGTTTAAATCAGAAATAAGCAGACCTGTTAGTAGCAGAGAATAAATAAAGCTGTGTTTCTAGAGACAGGGTTTGCAGGGCAAAAGTTGGGTGTTTATTTGGTCTTCTGTGGTTTAAGAACAACACTGCAGTAGGATCTTATGCATGAAAATGCATGTGGTGATAGCTGTCTTGTGTTGATATAGTTGTTTTCAAGATGAACATGTTCCAAACGTGACTCTTCATTGTCATCTTCTTCGCTGTTGTCACGAACATCGTCATCACTGATGTGAGTCCTACAGATGCGCTCTGGAGGGACCGTCCTGTGACATTGTGGGAGGAATTATATTTTAATTACTCCAGATAACTCATAACTTCCTAATTTATTTTAGAGATGCTGTTTATTTAGAGATTTAAAAATGCTAGCTTAATCAGTATTACATTTTCTCAGCAATATATTTATTGAGGACTTTTACAAGTCATTCTTTTTAAAATTCTCTCCTTGCACTATTTTCTCATTCATATCATACACTTAGTTTTCCGGAGGAAAGTATTACCGAGTGTTGCTGAATGAAAACTTTCTGTACAGCACACCTAAGATCCTCTGTCTGTCATTTCTTTACTTTGTAAACAGAGCGGAGGAACTAGAGAGCAGGCAATTCACAACTGGGGCTGTGGTCAGCACCAGCTGGTGGCTCCTTTCAGTTAGTTTGTAGCCAGTTTGTAGCCAGTTCTACTCCAAGAGCAGAAAAAGCTGGTGTTTTGCTTTGCTTCTCAAATTGTAGCTGCCCTGGCGGTTATGGGGGTCAAGCAGTGTTGATTTCCTGGAGAGGACTGGTGCTCAGCATCTTTGTGAGCGTTTTGGAGAACTATCAGGAAAGGTGACATCTCACTTTTCTTTTATCGTATGTCGAAATATCGCAGTAGAAAACTCAAGACTGAGCTCCTCCTGCAGAATTTTTAAAAAAATATTTACTTAAAAGTAAAATGGCTTGTGACATTTATTTTAATGTAACAAAGAGCATGGAAATTACCTTATTTTATTATTGTTCAGTCTTAGAAAACGTAGTTTTCTCATTTCATCAATTCCGAATGGTACAGACTTTAATTCGTTGTGATCTAAAAACAACTCTCTCAGAGAGTGATATGCTCCAAAAAATGATACTGGATCTATTCCATCATCTGTAAGTTTGTTAAAGGACAGGTAGAGATACTCCAGCCCTGGCTTCATGTGACCAAAGACATATCCCGGAATTCTTTCAATCTGATTTCCTATAAGTATCAGATGTAGTAAAGATTTTGGCAGATAGGAGGGAACATGATATAACTTATTATAAGAGAGATCGATGGATTCCAAGTTCCTGCATTAAAGGAGAGAAAAAAAAGAAAGGAGATGAAAACATTATATCATACTGCATTGTTAATGCTACCTTCTCTACGAAATGGCGCTGAAGGAAACTAAATTTCGAAGGGAAAATTGTTCCTGTTAATGGAATAACAGAATGCCTTTGATGGAACATGGTCATGCTAATTACTCTGGGAATGGAAAGAATTAATAGAAAGTCATTAATTATTAATCAAGCACAATGCTTCTGTTGATGGGAAGAAATCTACAGTAATGAGCAGAGAGAGAGGTTGAACAGAGGAAATCAAGGCACTGATTTGTGATTGACAAGTATTGCTCAATTGCAATAATGGGTTACACTGGAAAATACAAAAGCAGCTTGGGACTTCAGTGGTTATCCCACTCACATGGATTTTTAAATTTTGTTCTAAAGCCCATTTCAAATGGAATTGTTTTGTGAATGGCTCCTTTAGAATCAATTCTGACGTGCTTGACTTCCCGAGATGACAGAGCCATCGGTAACAGTGTGGTGGTTTTCAGGTTAAGCAGTTTACAAATCCCGAAATCAACTGGTAGGACTGCAGCTGATGTTATGTTGTCATGGCAAGGTACCCCACCTAGCCGGGCAAATCCCTTACCAGAAGAATCAGAAGCATTATCAGCTTTTGCTTCTTTCTTTCTCATTGCTTGCTCTGCTTATGTTCTACACTTACACAGTGCAGCTGCACAGTCTTCATCTTCTGTAATTTTTTAATATAATAGGAAATAAAGCTAGGACAGTATTAAATCATTTTCAAACTACCTGTGAGATAATGATCTATTCATACCAAATTATCATATAATTATTTTGATAATTAATGATAATTTTTGATTGGATGGTTGGAAAGAATATTTACACTTTCATGTTAATATGGTACAGATTTGAAGTATTACGATCTTTTTGTTTTAAAACTGGCTGAATACTCTCTAGATTATATAATTTAAGCAAAGTAAATTAAGAGACATTAAGAGTTAGGGTTAGGGAAAAGCAGTAAATCAAAAGAGAATCACAATTTGAAGTTAAAAGTAATGAAGTGCGAATATTTCTTTTTATCTGATTCGCTAATAACAGAGAAAAGACATGTCTTTCAAATGATTCATACTTACTCTTGATTTATCCAAGCCAAAGGTGCTATTCTGTGCTCTTCTAATTTGTTATGTTTTAGCACAATGACATTTATGTTTCTTGTATGGTTAAAGCAAATTTCTGACACTTCTTCAATTTGATTATTTTCAAGGTATAACTCCTATAAGTACATTTAGAAAGAAAACTTATGAAAGAAAAATATGCCGTTCTTTCCCATTGCAAAATCAAAATGTAGCTATTACCTATCCTCTATATCACCTGATATGTCCATTAATTTCTGGATAAAGAAATAATAATCTGAATCACAATCAGTTTGGAGCTGTAATGTGACTTTCAGAAAAGCAATTTTTCAAAGCAATTGTTTTGTTTTTCTCATTTGTGAGAATCCAGATTGCTTTGAAAGATCAAATAGAAAAACAATTGTTTCTTTTGTGTTGCTAAAGTTGTACAGTGTAGGAGTATATAATGTGAGAGTGATGAGATTGACAAGAAGTTGTTAAATTTTTTTTGTCTTGGAAAGCTGTTAGTGAGAAAAATATTAATAGTTTTGCTTTCTTAGTATTTTTGCTGGGCACTTGTGGGCTTTGAGACTTTCAAATTTGTAGGAATTTAAAATGTTAATGTCTTACAAAACATAATGCTGTGAGTCTGCAATGTATCAAAACTGTGCGTTTTACACAGATTAAGTTCCTGATAGTGGCTTGTAGTGTAGGACAAACATCATGTGAAAGCATGTTTTTGCACTGAGGCATTATCTGTGTTCGGAGTGTTGTGTGAGTGATGTGTAACTGAACAGACAGAAGTTGCAGACTATGCCGTTTTGTGAGACAGTACTAGATAAATTCAGACATCAAAGGTAACTTTTGGGATGGAGTTGGTATATAAGGAAATTTCTAGAAATAATTATTTAGGAATAAAAATTATTAGTATATCTAGAAACAAATCTATAGAATTTAAATTTAGCTCTATCTGATGATAGTAAGGCAGTAAGTAGAAAAAAGAAAAGATGATGAAAATGTCTGGAAGAATGAAGCTTTCTTGTTCTGCTGGGGTTTTTTGCTTTTTGGTTGTTTTGCTTTGTTTTGTTTTTTACCTCAAGAGTGGCAGGAAGACCTTGTGGGATAATTCTAAATTTATTTCTTCCCAGTCGCAAATAAGAGAGACTTTTCAAAGGATAGAAGGCCAAAGGACTGACATTTGCTTCACTAAGTTTATTTCCTTCTAATTCCAGGGTGACCAAGTTCTTTAAATCTGGGGAGAAAAAGTTGGGATTTCTTTTAGTTAATGCCATCTCATATCTTGTTCAAATTCATGTTTAAAATTTAACTGTCTTAAACATTACTCAGATGGGTTCACAGCAATGAAGAAATGTAATGAAAGGACTTTCATTTCTTATATCATAAACGTAGAATTATATGGTTTATTAGTTTGTAGAACTTTAGAGATTGACTAGAGCTTTATGTACAGCTTTCTCTCCCACTTAGAATGGAAAAGGCGGCAGCTGTAGGATTTGTGGATAGTGCTACTCTTTAGGCCTTATTACTTCATGGTTATGTGCAGATGATGTTTGCAGTACTTTGTGGGTGTGACCTTCATTGCCCAATGATCTCCACAGGTCTCCAGTCACTTATATGATAATGGGTATGCTACTTTTTTGGGGGGAGGGGAGGGGGGAAGTCATATCTTCCCCTCCCTGCTTTACTCCTTTCAATCCCTTACTGTACTGTGTTGAGAACCCTTCATGGATTATGCTGTTCCTCCTCCTCAGCCATCCAAACGCAGGCCCGGAAGAAACCAGTGTTGATCAATGAATGTAAGCAAAAAATACTATCTCATAACAATAAGTTCCTCATTCACAAATAATCCAAATAACTTTTTTTTTTCCCCAGAACTTTTGTATAGATCCTTCTAACAGTGCAGTTTGATAATCTTAAACTAAAAGGCTCTTGTAGCCCTTGGCCTACATATCCTTTGTCCTTAGCTCCAGCATTTATATTGCTCCATAGTGAGCTGTATCACTCAACTGATCCAGTTTCCATGGGGACCCTTTTGGCAGGAAAGGAAAAGGAGCAAAAAGTCAGTCAAATTATGACATAGTGTTCTTTGTTGTTGTTGTTCCTTCTCAGCCCACATTTAGCTTGGCTTAAAGTGATCATGGCTTACTCTAATTATATTCTGCCTTATTTTTCATGTGCATCAAATTCTGTTTACTTTCTTGCAGTTTCAAAAATAGCCAGTATAGTTTCACCACACACAAAGCAGTCAGGTTATGGGTCAGGAAAGTAGGTATCTTCAACACACTTCAAATCCATCTCTACGTAGGAACCTTAAATATAAGCTTCTTTGAGAGAGTAGCAGTTGCATAAGAAGTAGTTGCATACATTTGGTTGAATATTCTGCTTTTCAGATTTAGTTTAATCTTTTCATATGATTGATATTAGATTTCTAAATACCTTGTAAGCCGTCTTCGTCAATGGCATGAAGGTGGTTGTCATTTATTTTTATTTCTTCCAAAGTTGATGGCAATTCAGAGGGAATATGTACCAGCATATTTCCATCCAAATACAAACGTTTTAGGTTTTTCAGGATCTTAATCGTAGGGATAAAGAAGAGAACTTAGATTATCAAGGTGTAAATTATACACTTAAACATATATTGTAATGAAAGTTAACATTTTCTTAAACATATGCATTTTGAAGATTTTCAGCAACAGTGCACTAGTATCCAGTGTTTCGAATAAAAAAAAAAAATTCTCCTATTGATCTAATTAATTGGTTTCTTTATGCTAACTATTAATAAAGGTGCCAGTTAATGTAACGTGTAACCAGAAGAGCTTGACTGAACACATCAACTTCTCACATGGCCATCCTGCAGCCATCTAGTCGTAACTATTGGTATTACTGTCTTTGAGTCATGTAGCATAAGCTTTACAGAGCTAATGTAGTGAGATGGATATTACCTAAATTTTAAGATGTTGGGCCTGAGTATGCCATGTGTTGTTAATGGAATATGAGCCCTTCAATTCGGAAATCTCTCAACTGCAATTGATAAAATATCATAAAATTGTCTCTCTCATATTGTTTAATGTTTAATACTTGATGAATGTCGTTCAGAAATCTCTAGATGTTCTTGATTATGACGAGAGATTTCTTGAAATAGTCAGGTTTAACTGCATTGTAATTATACAACTGGTACTCATACTAGGTGAAAACCGGTTTAGATTCATACACTGAAAAGCAGGAAACACTTTCCTGTAAGCAATAATTAGTCACGGGATAGTAGAAAAGTTAGGCTTTCTTACTTTGAATGCTTGTGGACCTATTCCGGGAGAGGTAATATTATTTTTACTCAAATCAATCCATTCCAAATTAGGTATCCCATTGAATGCTTCATCTGAGATAGTAGTGATACTATTTCCTAGGACAGAATTCAAGAAAATAGTTTGAGTTATGAATTACAGTGTGCATCTGAGTTGTGTAGTATTGTATATGAAAAGTGTTATGAAAATAGTTGTATTGTGTACAATAACTGTGTGTAGATATATTCCTATTAGTATTTAAACACCAGAAAGCAAATCTAACCTTTTTAATTTGTTGGTTTAGAGATTTAGCTGTAAAATTCCTTCTAATACATTTCTATGGTAGGGAATGACAAGGTATTAATGCTACTGTTGACTGCATTTGAGAATGGGTAATGTTATTTTGTGAGGAAAAAATGTGCAAAGTAGAACCATTTACCTGTAAGGTCTAGACTTGTTAGGTCTGGATCTGAGATCGGTGGTATTTGTGTAAGTTTGGCATTAACACAGCTTACTGTGGTGTCCGAGGTGGAACATCCAGGTGGCAAAGGAGGAGCTTCTATGGGTGGAACAGGAATTGGGAAATGAGATGGCATTCTGAAGGTACTGTCATCTTCATCACTTCCATATTGTGTTTCTTCTTCTGCAGCTCCCTTTCTTGTGATAGGCTTCTTTTCTCTGTGATAGGCTTTATGCTTCTGTCGATTTTTTTTTCCTTTCCTCTTTCTTTTCTTTTCATCCTTTTTATGAACCTCTTTCTCTTTAAACTCCACCACTTCTGTTCTAAGCAGTTCATCTTTTTCAGTTTGAGTATGTGCTGATGACAGTACATTGGTGTTTTCAAGGTCATTGGGTTCTGGAGAATTACCAGAAAACTCACTTATGTCATCCAGTGAAATAATACTTGAATCCAAAGAGGAGGCTAACCAGAGGTAATGAGAACAACAAAAAAAAAGTTGTCTGATAAGAGGATATGAAACTAAAGTTTTAGTAAACATTGTTCTCCTCATATAGTAAAAATATTCTAGCTATAGAGGAACAGTATTCTTCTTAGAAGATTATTAGAAAGAATGAAAACATGATCTTATATTACTGCTTGACAGAAGAGACACACTTTGACTGAGAAATTATTAAGCCAGCCATACAGAACAGTTTGTAGACCGGTTTGATTCATTGCAACTCCAGAAAAAAGGGGGGAAAATTAAGATAGCCTTCATTATCTTTCTTTTTCAACTAATGTATTCGTTAGATTTTTATGTTGATGGCGGTGTCTAAAGAGGAAAAAGATTGTGTCTGGATGTGAGAGGAAGGCAACTTGAATAAAATTCACAAAGGTTAAGACTTGTTCTCCTGTGCAAGGGACTGCCAGGTGCAGAGATGGCTGGAGGTGTGGAGCTAACCAGGGAAATGTGTTCACTCCATTACCAAAGTGCAGTTTTTACTCACATAACAGGGCAATTCAAATAAATGGAGTTTAGTTGTTGCAATCAACATGACTTTGGGTTCTGCAGTTAATTTCTATCATGTCTCTCTGCTCAGTGCATGTCTGTGTGTCACATGCACACACACGAGGCTAAATAGTATTTTTCCGGAAAGAGGAGGTTAAGTTCAGTACTTTGCAAACATTAGGTATTGGGAGTGGGGGAAGGAAATCACATTTCATCTTTATCTTCTCCATTTCTTTTATTTTTAAATGTACTGATTTTGTTTACATTTTTATGAAGAACAAGCAAGACCGTAGTTTGTTGTTCCTCTTGCGAGTTGACTTTCTTCTCTAGATTTGTATCAAATAACTGCATGTTTTTACACTCCTAACAAAGATTTACCCATCTGGTGACTGTGATGTTTATTATGTGTGTCTAATACATTAATAATGGCTACTAGTTATTGATTGATCCTTTGTAAGTGGAAGTGGGATATAAAATGTAACCAGATGTTCTTTCTTTGTACGTTTATGAAAATTTTCTAGAGGTAGGAAGGAAGAAGCAGGAAGGAGGAAATAAAAAAAATAATTATGTTTACTATTGCATACTTAACATCATCTTTTCTTTATTAAATCAAACTCATCTAAACAGTCAGTGTACTCTAAGAAACTGAAGTCAACTTGAGTAGAAATTATGAAGACCTGCTCTTATCATGTCATTCAGTACTTGTTTTCTCTATAAAAGGATAATCTGTACCTTGTAATCCTTTGATAACATTAAATGTCGCATTCACATTAGGTTTTGCTGGAGGTAGTTTTAAAATAGTAAAAATATGGTGGTGTACTGTACCAGAATCAGAACAAACTGGGCAGCATTCTCCTGCAGGTATAATAGTTTTGGGACATTTCAGAGGGTGGCACATGGTTGTATCACAGATTACTTCTCCTTTTGAACAAAGACAGGTAACGCAGGGCTTGGGAGACCAGACGGCCTTATCATACATAATCATCTCATTAGCTATGCAGTGCCCCTTCTTTCCTAAGAAGAGAAGATAGGAAATCGGAGTTAAATAGCTTCAACTGAAAAAAAAACCAACAGTGTTTATAAAAAACTTTGCAAAGAAGCACTACTATTTTGTTCTTATTTTGAAAATATGTAAAATACACCCTATTCCAAGTATCTTATACTTATTCCTTATTTTTCAGAGCTATGTTTTCTTCAGTTTGTTAGTAGTCTCCAACCCCTGTTTGGTTCTTGGCCTCTCAGCTGTGAAGGCAATCAAGGGGGAGGCACACAATTAATGTGTAAGCAGGTAACAGCTACATGCAGCTTCACGGTGAAAACTGAGTGCAGGTTCTCTGTCCCTCTGATTGTCTGCTGCCTCTGTTTCAGGCAGTCATCACAGTAGTTCATTTCCTCCTCTTCCTGGGCAGCTGATGAGGACCCTTACCAGCTTTGTCTTCTGGAAAAACTCTTGAATTATTCAAGTTCAGAGATACGTCTAAAATGGGAAAAAATAAATCTAGATGGTGAGTTTCTCAGGGTCTTCTGCACGGCAGTGGCTCTTTCCATCCTCGGAAAGCAGAAATTGCAGATCTCAATGAAAGCTGTGCGTAGATACGGTTCAGAAAGAAGCACAAGTTTTCCTCATCACAATGGAGTTAAAATAAATCAGGCGGAACTTGAGAATACTTTTTTCCAGACTGCCTTCTGTTTCTGTCTTGTGTGCTAGACATCTTTTCTAACATCTTGCACGTTAAATGAGAAAGTTTTGTTAAGGCTCTGTAGAACTGGGAGGGTAACAGTATTCCCTTACAGTGACTGTTCATAGCCTTAATGGAAGAAAAGTCCATTCTTTAACAACTGATAAGATGGCAAATATCTCTTCCCTGTAACTTGCTTTATCTTAAAAAAACTCTCCTAGGAAAGTAGCAAACTTGAACAACTTGTGCTAATAAATACTTCGTTTCCAAAGTTTCTGGACATGAATCTACAAAAAAAACTGAGATTTCCTCAGGGTACCGGTCAAAATTTTCAGAAAGAAATGTAGAAGAGATTTATTTTGTAAGCTATACTCAGATATTCAGTAGGCAAGTTGTTTGGAGAGCGTAAAGGCTTGGGAAGGAAACTATTCCAAATCTGTCTTTCCTTCCAGTGATGGAGTCTACCTCAGCAAAAGTTTCCCTGGGCAGTTCTTATCCAGACTCCAGGATAAACATTGCGCTTTAGCATGATGCTTTTTTTCTGTCTTTTGAGAGAAGAAAAGCCAAGATTGAGATTCTTCATCCCATGCAAATCTTTTCCATTTTTGACCACACCTCTGAATCTGATGAGAATCTGTACTCTCTACACACCGTCTTCTTCCTCTAATTAGTGTAAGAATGCATTCTGAAAACCCCTTTCTAAGTTACTTTGTGCTTTCGTGCATATAAATAAAAATAAATTTTCCTTTTTTCCTTTTTGGTTTGATTTCCTCCTTCAGATGAAGATTTTTCCAATACAGTGGAAAAAATCTTATCTCAACTGAATTTACAGGCAGGAGACTTTCATTTGTGGTAGACAAAACATCTTTGGAAGGATTGTTTGCAGGGTTTGTTTTCTCACACTCCACCCTAGTCTATGCTTGGTTGTTCAGTTTTAAAGGGAAGAGTATTCAGGATAGTCTCTAAATATCTTGACAAGACAAATCTTGTAAATATTTGGTTTGAAATATCTCTGGAATTAATATTTGACTCAAAATCAGGCATTCTGCAAAATCCTTCAAGGCAGTCCTACTCTCAGCTTCATAACAAGGATATTCCTTTGCCCTTCTTAAAGACCATTGGATACAAGCCTGTTTTCCAGAATAGAAATTAATTATCAGAATCATCCTGTTTGGATATCCTTATATTTTTTAAAATGCTCTTTTAAGTTACTCTCCAGGTGGAAAGAGGGAGAAATTAACTTTTTGAACAGTTGCATCTTGTTTTGTCAAAGGTCCAGGATACGTATGCATCATTTCAGCCCATAAAGTTGTGCTCTAATCAACTCAAGCCATGTTAACTGAAGGAGGAGGTGAGTTAGCCCAGGCCAAATGTTAGTTGGCTGTAAGTCCCTTGTCATTCTACCCAGGTATCTGTAATCCAGCTGTTTGCTGGATCCTGACTTCTGGTTTTTATGTGCTTGTCAGGAAGCCACAATATTTCTTTTAAATAATCTCCAAAGGAAACACAAAAAGAACACTACACTTTCTCATGTTAAACAATAAAATGTCAGCTGTTCCAGAGGAACATATCTGGCTCGAGATGGAAATTCTTCTGTGCTTCCTTAAATTCTTTATTTTGTTTTAGCTACTAGACTGTATCTGAGGTTTGTGCAAATCTTGTCTGAATAAGCATGAAGATACGGGTTATCAGGCCTTGGCCTCTGCAGACGACTTCTTAGCTTGTTTTGTGTGTATGTGAGAATTACTTACAAAGACACAGGCCACGTGTGTGTGCTCAGAGGTGAAGAGGTGCCCTTTTCCTGTGTTGCAGAACTGCCATTTGGCACTCTTGGAATTCACATAGCCCCTACGAGACAGAGTACAGACTGCATTGAGATGCTCCTTAAACATCCCATCCGCTGGGTAACTTCAGTGTGGTGGCACAAGCAGAGTGAAGTGAGGTTCAAGAGATATTGGAAATAGGGCAACAGTGTGCATCCTGTTCAGCACTGTTTAATGGGCAGTCTGTAAAGGGCAAACAGCTGTGAATTATCTTATGTCACAGCGTAAGACAATGAACTGATTTAGTTTAAATGGTTCACATTATTTTTATATGGAGGAAGGATATGTGTCTGGTTACTGTTAAACCTCTATTTAACTGTTTATTTTCATCCTGCATTTGATATCTGTAAATAGTTTTTCAGGCTACTGAGAACAAAATAAGTAGCTAGGAGAATGAAAATGAAGTTTCGGGTTGCATTCTCTTCTGTTCTGAAGCATGATTAATAATAGTGTTCTATTATTTAATAGGCTCTGTTTTTCCAAATCTGACATTAACTTGAAAAAATTTTGAACTTTAAAAGCTAGACTAAAAAAATACCTTGTGGTTGAAGTCTTTGGCAGATGAGCACAGGACTTTTAACCTTTGGAAATATGGTGTAAATTCAGCATGAAGTTCCAAATAAAATGAGTTCAGTGGTTTTAGCTCAGCTTTTGGATGCAAATCCAGATAGAAAGAAACAAACGGGGCGGGGAGGGGGGAAGGACCATGCATTATTTCAGCATGACTGATGGTCTCTGACAGAGCCTGGAATATCTTACATGAAGTGTATGCTACTTATGTGGCATTTTCCTCTATTTAATTTTAAAAAATATTTTTAAATTAAAGCTTTGACATTAGTAGCATGTATTACAGGAGTAATACCGTAATACACACTAGAAATGCTATAGTCAAGAGTTTTGCTAGTTTTCCCGTTAAACACCCTTACTTAGAAATATTTGATTTGAAATGGTTCAGCCTTTTGGAAAGTAAGGACTCATAACAAATAGTAATTGTTAAGAAAATGTGACTAAAATATCTTTTGCCATTTAAATTGAGACCTATTAATCTAGTAGTCATTTACCTTGTGTGACACACTAAAAGGCTTAACTTTTGCTTATAAAAATAGATTATTATCATGTTATGTAGAATAGTGGTAATCAGGACATTCTTATTTTCTTCATAAAATTCACAAAATTGAATATGATGATTTTGCGCAGTGTGTGAGTGAGCTCTTGGTGCTGAAATGGAATTATCTCTGGCTTTACGTTTATTAGCTACAGAGTGGACACAACCCTGTATTGCTTCCTTTCAGCATCCCAGTGTTTTTCTTAACCTTTGAACTGCTTTCTATGAAAAGAAGTGTTACAACGTCTCTGTAATTTTTCAATTGCTTAATAACTGGGGTTTCAAAATTGCAAGATACTGATAGTAGTATTCAGCAATGCTTATCTTCAGAATGAACGTCTGATCTTTAGACTCTTATGAATCTTCATTTCCTGTTTCGTGAGTCATAATTTCCCATTTATGATGATGAACATAAAATCACAAGCATCCTGGAGCGAGAGTTCTCTCTTCCTTTATTGCACTAAGGACCAAAGAGACATTTAACAACTATCAGTTCTCAGTCCCAGTCTAATCTTGCGTTCTTTGAGGAGGCTGTAGAGAGGCCTGTTACAGTTACCAAAGCAGGTTTCAGTAAAGATCAATGAAATTATGCTTGTTTGATTGTTTTTTAAGACATCAAATCCTCTTCCCTATGTCTCCTTCAAAAAATGTAAAATACGTGTTAGTATAGCAACATGAAAACCTCTAGATCACCAAAAAAAGTAAGTTTTATATAAATCATACTATTGGACTTCTTTTAAATAAATCCAAGTCCTTAATGTAGGAGAATAGAGTGATCTTGGATTGAATGTGTGGTTTCTTCCGCTCTGTTAGTTTAGTTTTCCTTCTTAAGGGTCTTGTTTGCAATGTAAGCTTTGTATTGCAACTACTACTGTGTGTTATGGATTTATTTACAAAATAAAGAATTATTCCCAAAATATACATGTACATATAGTAAGCATGTTGCTTTTCAAAAATATAACAAAAAATAAGAACTTGAATCCATTTTAAATAACAGCGGTGGTTTTGGTGTTTAGGCCTTAGGGAAATGTTAATTGACTTAGGAGATATATTGAGCAAGAAGTTCTTCAAAACGTCCTTCAAACCTGGTACGTGTTTGAAGTTATGAAAACATCCCAACAAAATTTTTATGAGCTATAATGATATGAGAATGCAGAAAAAAATGGCAAAAAGTATTACTGTTACATAGCAAAGCAGGATTCTCCTTAAGGCTTAAGCATAGACGATTAAAAAGCTTCATCTGCTAACCACAAAGTTATTATAAAAGGCAACAAAAGTAGATTAGCAAAAAGGTAATTGGGTTTGATTTCAGGATCTGTTGCAAGTAGAGCTACAATAAAGCTTTCATGAGTTTATACGTTTCGTTTGAACCCGAGAAAAGTCGGTGCAGTCGAAGTAGCAGAGGGGCTGGACTCTTACCTGGTAAGACGTTGTAACTGGATTCGTGTCCGCCCAGACCTACCAGAGAGTCAAAAACTCCCATCACACTGTCGTCAATGTTAATAAGAGGTATGCCGGGTGCTACCGCAACAGGAGCTGCAAGCTTCATCCTCGGCTGCCGTGGGGACCTGTGCCCTGCTGAGGAGCTCCATCGCAGTTCTCTGGGGCGCATTCTCCTCCTCGGCCTCCTGAGAAGTGCACTGGTTTCGTTTTGAGAAGAATCAATGCACAGACACACAAGCAGGAAGTAACAGACTAATGATACAGCCTGCATGATTCCGTGTGTCTCAGAAGGTACCCTGGAATTGGAAAAAAGAGGAAAATTAGATACCCGAGAGCTTTTAGGATTATGTCAGTCATATGGTGCACTTTTAAAAGCCAGTGGACCAATACATGGTAGGTCAGTATAATCAAGCTGCTTCTTGCAAAGAAATTGCCCTGTGAGAGCTCAAATAAGCAATTTTATTTTTGTGGTTCTCTGCCCTTAAGGACAGTAGTCAGATTTGAATATACCACTGGATATAAGGATATTTTATTTTATCAGAATCGCACAGAATTATTTAAGTTGGACAAGACCTTTAAAATCATCGAGTCCAGCTGTCAGTCTAGTCAACGTCCAGTCATCCAATGGAGTCCAACTCATCAGCTGACCACTGAATGAATCAAACTGCATTTAGAAATATCTTTTTCAACCAAAATTAATCATGCACCTAAAGAGACGCTAGCTTTGTATTTGGGGTTGCGTTTAAACAGGTAGTTTAGATTTTCAGTGCCACCAGGAATTTGTAGTTTAGTGACTGTTACTGCTTACAGCGAGGGTGTTCCTGAGGGCTGGAAAGTGTTTCTTCACTTTTTTTGTTTCTAATATTTCTTGCAGGTTGTTGTAACTCCTGAACATGGGAACGGCAAAGTAACATTTCTGATATTCTGCCCCAAACGCTTTTGAATTGTCGTTTCTGTGCAAAGTATTTTTCACCATAGATGAAAATAGATGCTGCTTTTGCTTCCATTTCTAGCCATCCTCTTCTTTACCAGAACCTCTTCGGCTCTGCAGTAGAGGAGACCTTTTGGAAGTTTGCTCGCAATAGCACGATGTTGCTCACAATAGCACTATTTGTGACATCTCACATCTACTTTTCTAGTGGAAGTTTTTATTAAGGTTAGGTAGTCTAGAAAGGTTGATCTATAATGAGTTGTGTTCTGCATGTACTTTCTAAGGAATTCAAAATTACTGTATATCTTGAGCCTTCTTATGCTTCTGACAGCAAAATTACATTTACTGTCACCAATAGGTGGCATTCCAAAACAGAGCAGTCACCATTGAGGAGAATGCATAGAAAGCATATCCAGCAATGGCTGTACCAGTGTAGAAATAAGGCTGTGCACCTCTGGAGTTATTAATGATTTGTCATGGCTCTGTTGGCATGATTCTTTCAAAAAGGAAACACTCTTGTCCTGTGGCCTGTTTTAACTGAGACAGTAGAGTCTGAAGACACTCGTTTTCTTGTGATGTTGAGAATTAGTGAAGAACTTGACTCAGAGCACTTAGTTTTTGTGTCCAAGACAAGACTTAGAGTATGTCCATGGTTTTTCTCTAATGTAGTCCTGAGGGGATGAAAAAAGTGCTTTTTCTTCATGTTCATCAGTCTGGCTTTATATGTAGTCTTTCACTTTGGAGTTAGTCCAAGTATAGTTACTTATATTGTATAAGTACAGGATAGTATTATTTCAGCAACTTGAACTGTGGTTTGGCTTGAATCAGATTTTTTAAAAAAAAGTTTGTTCATCTTGGTATCTTCTGATTTAGATAATAGGTCAAGTTTTTTGTACAAGTTTCCTAACTTTTCTTTAACATAAGGCATGGGATTCATTGCATGTTTTTCATGCTTCCCACAGCATAGTTCTCTTTTTTTTTTATTCTCATATTTTTAAATGGGAAGTTGGCAGTAAATAAGCTTAAAACAATATGCTTTTAATTTCTAATATTGTATTTCCTGTGATCAACTATTTTAATTTTAAAATATTATAGCAAATATATATATTAATTAGCAGAGTTCTGTTAAGCTAAGCTGATGTTTTTATTTCCATAGAAAGGCAATTTGAGATTCAAGTGTCTCACACAAATCTACATAACATCTCATGTAATAGCAGGGTTCTGAAATTAATTCAGTTATTCTAAAATGCCATATAGACTTTATACTGGCCTTTTATTTATGAAAATTACTGTTAGTTAACACGGCAAATAGATGCAGAAGCTTGTGCTCCGCATTGATGATGTCTGTTCTCTTTTCTGAAAGTGCTTGTTTCTTAGTCCCTCGGCTCGCCGGACAAATGACCTAATGTTTTTCATTTCTAACTCACTTGCACGGTAATGACTGGCTATAAAATTACACAGTAAACTTCTGTTCCACTAGTTTGAATGAAACACACACAGAGCCCGTAGGGAGAACTGAATATACAAAGAAAAGCCTTGAACATGTGAATTCGTTCTGTGGAGTTACTGACATCTTAACTTTGGTCCCAGTTTTATAGCGTACATTATAATAACGCCATGGCTATGTAGTTGAAAGAGTGCGACATTACATTTGTCCTTTTTTAACGTTTAACCCTTTCTTCCTGTGACCAGAGGCATATAATGACATGACTGAAATACTTTTTCATTCTCTGTGCATATATTTTTAAAAGCCAGGAATAATACAGGGTGAATTGCATTACATTTACTGTACAAACGATGTCGCAGAGTTTTGCTGTTAACTTCAATATAGAGTAGAACTCTGTAGTAAATACAATTATTTCTTTTCATAAAATACATTATAATGACAAAAAAAACCAACCACCAAACCCAAAACAAACAAAACCGGAAAAGTCCCCCCCAGTATGTCTTTAGAAACTAATCCTGTTCATATATGTTAGTTTTTATGCTATATTTTCACACCAAGTTAACTCTTCAGTACAGAAAGCTTAATACTGCTACTTTCAACCAAATGGTGAATACTGAGCTACGTTTCTAAGTGTCTTTCATTGGCTTATTTAATAAATGCTGTCTCACTCTTTAAGGCCCAAATTGTGAATGTCATACAAGAAAAAGGCCTTAAATGCTTTGGGCCTTTACTGCCCATGACTAGAATCCTCAGATTATCTGTCAGGAAGTTATATTTAGTATAGTGCCAGCCAACTTTTAATTTGGGGAAAATTCAACCTATTCAACTTAAATGACTTTTATAATAAATTATTACATATCAAACCAAAATTATAGATAGCTAATATAATGAAATTATTATGTCTTTGTGTTGCCAGACACTCTCAACATGGCTGCATTGCTATACCCTTTTTAATTTTACCCATAAATGTTTAGATTATGCATAGTCTGTCTAAGCATCTTTATTACCTTTGCTTTTATCATGTAATGTGTTCAGTAGTTTGTACCTTTCAAAATTTATCTTTAAGTTCAGTAGCTGTCATTTTGGGATTATGCTAATGGAAATAGTTAATTTTTACAGTAGTGACCCTTTAGAAATACCAGAGTATCAGAATTTCTTAAATAATCTCTTTTTATCTATTCAGTCTAATTTCAAACATGTTTCTAAGATGTCAAGGTTACTTCTCATGGTACACAGGGGTTAAAGTGATTTACCAAGATTTTTCTCATATTCTTCTTTAAATTTATTGCATAGAAATGAGTTACATTTAGACATACCAGCAAAACTTACTGCACTTTGTTAGCTTAAGCTTGAAGTGCATGGCAAACATTCATACCAAACAAAAAGCAGATCAACTGGTACTGCATACTTTATCTAGAAAAGCATTTATGTTCAGTATTGCTAAATATAGCTAATATTATTTCATACACATTTGCAAAGTTAACATGTAGTTTAAGCCATTCAACACCATGCTTTAAGCAGTAATTTAAAATTTAAAACATTTTACCTTGTAATCTAACCTAACAGCAGATTCTGCTTGGTGTCATTTAGTCTCCAGTTGCAAATGAAACAAAATCACAGTGATATCTTTAAAACAAACAGAGAAACAGTAGGGATTGTTGAAACATGTTAGTCGATTCCTTAGTTAAGTCTGAAATAGCTTCTTTCCCTGGGGACAAAGCGCTGTTCTGTGCTGTGTGCAGACAACCAGCGAGTACTGTTACTCGCAGAACTAAAAAGCTCACTTAAGGAAAAGCAGCACAATACGCTCGGTCCGTAGGCTGACAAGGCACAGCTGGAAATTCTCTCGCAGTACTTACAGTTGCATAAGGAACAGGAAAATGGAGTGTTTTCAAAAGACACGAAAAATGCGTATTTTATTCAGTTCTGGTTTATGTATTTAGAGATTTAGTTTCCAGGTGGCATGATTTTAGCATAGATTTATTATTTTACAGAGAGAATACATTTTGGCAAGCGTAACCTTAACATAAAAACATTTATTAAAATTAGAACTTTTTTCTTCATATTTCCTTAATGCACTCCTGACTGCATAGCCTATAATCTATAAGAAGCAAACCTTTTTGTTGAAGTTTTAGCATGGAAAAGTTTTCCTTTGTCCATTTACAGCAATGATTTCACCATAAGTTATAGCTTATGCATGGAAAATAAAACGACTGAAGCATTTTCCCTTCATTTTTTTTCTAAGGCTAATTACATCCTGAAACCTGATCCTGAAGCACAGCTAGGCAGAAACTGCAGTGAAGTTAGTAACCCAAATAGGAGAACAGAGCATGGGGGGAAGGGGTGGAAATAATGGTACCTTACCACAAGTCCTTTGTACGCCAGCAGAGCCTTTTCCTTCATCCCTAGACAGAGCTTCTGCAGGGGCCAGTGTGTGATGAGAGGGTGAGTCTGCTCAGCTTCCGAAATGACAAATTTACCTGGTAGATGGAGTTGTCTGAGTTCTTCTGACATTAAAAGTTTGTTGTTTGCTTGAATTCCTACTCTGAGGAATGCTTAGACAGATAGTCATGGAATGGTATAACCATTAAGTTGACCATAATTGTTAGCCGGTATGTGGTGCAAGATACTGGGAAAACACATTGTCTCTTAAAATAGTTCTTCAGTTTCTACTGTGCTTTGCTTTGCAAAGTCTAAAGGAGAAATATTAAACTTTTGTAGTTCATCTGGAGATGTTTAAAAAGAATGGAGATAGTTATAGTTAACAAACAGAGCTAGCATCTGAAATGAGATAGCACAGTTCAGTGCCTGGGCTAAAAGCATCGACTCGTCAAGGGCGAGCTGAATAACAGGACAACAGGTCTTCTAGTACACGTGAGGAAAAGAATAGCAAATTAGATCATCTTCTTGTGGTTATGCATGTCAGGTAGAAGACTATGTATGTAAATGATGGTGTATTTATGAGAGAGAAAAGTGACAGCATTTGCTCCATTATATTTAAACACGGCTTCTTACACTTCTGATCGCTGTCTCAGGATCATCAGATAGCGTTCAGGCACACATTTCCAGCAAGCCTGCCTAGCTGGCACGCAAGATTGCCTGCTAGTAGGCCAATAAGGTGGATCTGGCCAGCCTTTGCTCGTGTGAAGCTCTGGTTTAATGGATCTGCTTTGGATATGGCGTCTCTGATCACTGAATTTCTAGTAAATCCTTAAAGCTGGACTTTTTAGGTAACGTCATCTCTGTATTTTTTGAAAGGTCAACATCTTCCAGTAGCTTTCCAGAACTGAGTGGGGCACTGTCTTGTCTCCTCTGCTAGATCATACTGTGAAAATCCTGCATCCTCTAAGCAGACTGGAGGATCTCTTATGGTGTTATTGAATCCATATCTAGACTTCTCTAAAACAGGCACTTTAGCATGAGCAGTGAAGCACAAAGACTTGCTAATTTTGAGGATCTGAGATGATCTGTTAGATGTGTATTCTATAGTCTGGGTTTCTCACAGAAAGCAATTGCTGGTAAGCAAACACTTCCTCTGACAACATTACTGCTTCTAATATGTGCTTCAAAGTCCTAGAGGCGTTATAGTTCTGGTGGCATCCATGTTTATCCTTTCTTGTGGTCACCTTTAAATCACTGTTCTCCTTTAATATGCATGCCAAAATGAAGTTTCTCCTATATGTATCTGGTGCCATCTGTCATTTCCGTTACACACGCTGAAGTTAAACTATCCAAACAAAAGTCCGTTGTACTAAACAAATAAGTTATCTAGTTTGTTCTCCTTCATTGCTCTGGTTATCTGGCGTAAGCGTGGCTTTTGATCTTAGCAGTAGCTGCCATTAGTAGGAAACAGAATGCCTGTGAGGGCCCTGCCTATCTTATTCTCAACTTTTGTTAAGGAAGAAATAAAGGTAATCTGAGGGATCTGCAAAGACATAGCTCCCTGTCCCTAAAAATGACATTACACTGTCCTGCAATGAACAATAATGTTTGAAAGTTGTAGGAGCTGTTAAAAGAACATGTCCCATGGTTACCTGATATCTGGAGGGGTTGGGTTTTTTTAGTTTGTAATAGTAGTATCTGAAAATGGACATCATCTACTACCTTCCAATAAGATTTAAATCTATGTGAGATTAATAATTAAATATTGTTTTAATTTTACATTGAAATCTTCCATGCAAACTTGCCTATCATAGTAACTAAAGAAAAAATACCATGTATTTGGCTAAAACCTCAGACTAGGATGGCCTTGCAAATGACATCAGACATACGCAGTTCAAGTTATTTCTGTTTGAGTGAAAAACATTGCAGTATCCTCAAGGATCTAATATTTACCGTGTTTTTGTGAATAATTCACTCTGAGAGCAGAGCAAATTGCCAATATCTGCTTCATCTGTAAATACTGTTCTGCGTCTGTATCCCATATGCATGGCTGGTCATTTGAATGAGTTGTGCAACAGGAATGTTATTGTCTGTTACGATGCCTTCATGCAGAATGGTCTCCTTCAAGGAGAAAAGAGGCAGGGAATAAATAGCAGTGACTAATAATTAAGAAACTTTTTATTATTTTTTATCTTATGGCAAACTGCCACCAGAGCACTGCTGCTTAGTGTCTTGAGCAAGAGCCATAGGATGTGCGAAATGAATGCGGAAGTCTGGAGCTTCTGGCATGGATTCTTCCTAAAATATAGGCTGATCTCTTTTCCTTATAGCTTCCTATTTGTAGAGGGACAAGACTTTGCCTCTTACTTTGCAGATATTATTCAATGGAAATTAGTCAAGGCAATCTTCGGTGAAAAAGAGGAGTTAGAATTTAGGTTGATATCAGGCTGTTCGTAATGGTTACAGCAGATTTTTGTAACATCTCTAACTGTACCTGTTAGATGACAAACAGTAGTAGAAATAGGCTTTTAAGCAATTTGATACAGTTGAAATAAATCTGGTTTTCTATTTCTTCCTCAAAAGACCTTCTTTTCAAAGACTGATGTAAATCTCATTTCTGTGAACATACAAGATCCCATGAGTTAAGGCAGCAAAACTCCTGGACCCCTACACTGGTATAAAGTATTTTTTGAAATCTTAGATATTTCTAGTAATTTTAGGTAATTCTAGTAATTCTGGTTGGCTATTTCTGATCTGTTGCCATATTAAGTAGAAATTAAATAAAGAAAAAGAATCTTTTAAAAACTGTACTAGGAAAGTGTGGTTTTTAAGCTAGCCATATCATATGAATATATGGCCTCATCTCCATGTTGTGAAGCAGCCTAGTTATGGCAATATGGAGCAACAGTAGAATACTTTCTTCTGCCATCCCAGCAGAACTTGTTCACCTCAGTGGGTACTGTAACTATAGCCTTTTGTACCAAAAAGTTGGATTCTTTAAGTATCAGTGTTCTTGACACAGGATGAATTGAAGCACAGACTTTAGATGATGTTTATATTCCACAGATTCCCACAGAGATTTAGTTTCAAAACTACATATAACATCAATAACATATTGCTCTCCTCTGCATCGGTATGTTTGCAGATGTTTCCTCAGACAGTAATAACAGATAAAACTTGTTTGCTTGTGATATCTACTCCTGTACCATGAGGGAATACAAGAATCCTTATGAACTAGAGAATAATATTTTGTCATCTTACAGAATTACTTCCAAAGTGTGAGTGGCAGAAGGAATCTCGTTCACCACTGCTTTTTCTTCATCCTCTAAGCATAGTTTTCTACATTTCTTTTCCATGATATCACGTTCTAATTTTTCTGAATTTCCTGAGGGCATCAGTAGCCTCTTTTCCTTTCAAAGCAAGGAGGAGTCTTAGTGTACAGTAGTACTATTGCTATTTTTCTTTTTATCAATTTTGCTTCTTCCTGCAGGAATGAATGGTGGAAGGAAAAACTTACGTTCACTACTGTGGCTCTGTTTTAAATCTCAGAGACAGGGTAAAATTAATGTATAAGTTAATACAATAGAATCTGTGATGTCGAAAATGACTTATAGATTTTCAAATTCTGTCTGAAAGACCGGTTAAATGTAGGGAGCATGCTGAAACAGAGTAGGAACAACATCTGTTTCTTAATCATCTTGAAAATGCCTGAACACCTTAGTCATCAAAGCAAGCCAGCAGGCTGAAACAATGTAAGGAGGACATCTTTAAAAAAAAAAAACAAAACCACAACACAAAAACCCAATAAATTCTTAAGCTAAGTTAAGAAGTCAAGTGTCTGGGATCAGTCAGTTTGAGTGGAAGTTTGAGAGATGGTATATGAGTATAGAAAGAAGAGTTGAAGTCACTTTTTGCGATCACAGCTTATAGAGACCATGAAATGTCAGTTCTACATCAGACTTTTAAAAAATGTAATCGTTTTATCCGCAAAATGGCCAAGCAAAACACATGCTAGAACAGGAATAGCCTTCACTGAGCCAATCTAATGCTAGCTATAGCCCAGCTTATCAGAGTAGAGCAAAGAATGCGTTTATTTTAGGCAGCCGCTGGTATCTTACAGTGTTGCTGAAATTACCTTCGTAACTTACTGTCTGAGTGTACTCAGGAGCTCATGTAGGTCATCTAGTCCAACCTGCTGCTCAAAGCAGGGTGAAGATTGAATTCAGAACAGGTTTTTGTTCAGTTGGTTTTGAAAGGCACCGAGAACAGAGTTTACATAACTTCTCTTGGCTGCCAGTTCCAATGCCCGACGGCCACTATGAAAAATTTTTTCTGTATCTCTCATCCTTCTAAGGATGCATCTCCATAAAGAGCCGTGCTTTATATTCTCTTTGATCTTGCAAAGCTACTATTAGAATTTTCCTAAGCCATCTTTTCTCCAGGTAGACCCAGTCTGATTTCCATCAGTAGTTAGCAAACACTAGGGAATCTGGAAATGGTTCAGAAGAGTATGTAGCATGCTTAGTTATAAAACGTGACTGAAGATGACATTCAAATAGGCTTTAAAAAAAATACATTAATGCTGCTTCAAATGGACGTTCATGAGTTTTTTGTTCTCTTATTCCGTATCTTCTGAACAAGATTAGAGAAAAGACAATGTGTTTTCATGTCAACTTCATTGACTCTTTGAGTGCTCTTGGCTCCGAGATCTCTCTAAGTAGAGCTTAGTCAGGATTATTTGTAGGGCTGACTCCTCACTAGCGATGAGTTGCCAAGTTATGATGGTTCAGACAACATATACAGCAGCCATGCAGTACAAGTTTTGGAGATCTCTCTTTTTTTTTTTTCACCTCTAGGTCCTTCACCTTCCTACAGTGTTAGGATTTCAGGGTACCCAGTCCACCCATTCTGGTAGTTCTTCATCAGTGCCAGAGAGAGCACCCCAAGTTGTTCTGACGTCAGGAGGCAGTCAGACACAGTATGATCGGAACGTAAACAGATTTACTCTTCTTCTCCAGGCTTTGTGATCCAGTACAAGGGTGCGTCCTAGGGTGACCCCTGAACAGCCCTGATCACATTATTTGCTTTACCTTATATTCCTTTTCCTCCTCACAAGTTCTTTTCTCATCTACTTCAAGCCTGCCGAGGTTTATAGCTTCCCTATTGACCCAGTTTTGCAGACTTTATACCTTTATTTAGTGATTATAATATGGTTGTCCTGTCATTTTTCCCTTCATCAAGGGAAAACTTGATGTTACTTCTCCTCCCTTTTTAATTCTGCAACGTTCTGCCTTTTCATGTTACAGTCTGATTAGTGACACAACAGGTCAGGGTGGGCCACCTGCATATACCGTACTCTTTTATTATCTCTAGCTGGTGCCACAGCTAAGCAGTAGCCACATGCATGCAAAAAAACCCACAAATGTACACCATCACCTGCTACTATGCCTCACCTATTGCCAAGAAAAGAGCATGTTCTGTAGCTTGAAATGTTCCACAGTCATCCTTATTTTTAATAGCTTCTCTCCCATTATCGTTAGTACGTATTTCCTTTATGCCTCCTGTTTTACTATGTTATTTACAGAAGGGCTGTGTTGAAATTGGACCCATTATTTAATTTATTCCTAAAACACTGATGAAAATACTAATTTTTTTGAGAGTCAAAAAACACATCTGCATTCAGGAATTTGAAGCTATTTCTGTTTTGTTCAGGAATTTGAAAGAAAAGAGTACTGAAAATTACTCCATCTTTTTTTTTAAGCCTTTCAATGCAATAAAAGAATGTAACCAATTTTTTAAATTGCTTTACTCTTAGTTGTCATGATGAATCTTTGTAGTTGGTGGCTGGTTTTGATCAGAGACAAAGATGGAATCACAAACTTTGGAATTACTGATGTGTTTTTTTTAAATAAAACACATGAGTTTATAGTTGGGGGAAAAAAGCAACTGGGGAAAAAAATTTGTAACTGTTAAAGTCAGCACAAAACATGAGATGGGGAATTTGGGATTGGCAGTACACTGCATTTCTAAAACCTATAGCAGTTACTGCATTCCTTTTTGTAATCAGCGGTCACCAGTATCCTTACGGAAAAAAACATAGGAGAAGGAAAAAATCTTCCTGGGAAACCTTAGGAGAAATTAAAAACAGATTTTCCTTATACATTTAAAAATGTTAACAATTCATTGTAAAAAACACTGAGTACTTCTTTAGGTGGGAATAAACCAAAATTGGCAATGAGATGTGTGTTACTAGGATCTACTTACACAAAAAAGCTTGCTTTTCAACTTTAACTCCATCCCAATTCCAGTCCTTCACAGAAGTGAACGGACTATGTGAAATATTAATATTAATTAGCATTAACTTTCATTCAGTACAATGCCATTTTTAGTTTGAGGTATGGTTTTCTTGCTTCATTTCTAAAATGCCGCAGAACAGACAGGTGGAGGTAACTTGTAAACCCTTTCTCTCTCTGGTGGATACACTTTTACTACTTTTAAGCAGTGCAGATAGTATCTCACCTCATTTTTTTGCTTGAGGTTTCTCCTAAAGGCAGCTTATACCGCAGCTGGCTGGTTTTGTCCATTTCTATTTGCTGCTCTTTATAGAGTATTTTGTAGGTCTGGTCCGTTTTACTAATTGCATTTATCCAACTTGAATCACCTACTTTCTGATGAGTAATTTCAGTAATGGCAGAAGATGCATTTAGGTACCAATAGCATTTAAGAGAAGCAGCCAAATGAAATTTGAGGCTGGTGTGTTTCAGCTACTGCCCATAACTATGTGCATCAGTGAAAAAACATAGGAGGATTTTGATTATTTCAATGTCTAGAGCCTGTTCCTCTGTGGTGTTCCAATGCAAGTTGTCCGTCTAGCTGAAATAAATATGACTGTAAGCCTTGGCTGTTGTAAGTAAACGTGTAAGATTTTCACTGTCCTTCTGCCTTTCCTTTCGAATAGTATCACTTCTTTTTTCAGGGTCAAATGTTGACACTTCCCTTTTTGCTGACTTGTGTTTTTCCAATGTATTTGTCTTTGCAGCTGAGCATGTCTTCTGTGTGTCAAAAATAGCACAATGAGCTTGGTTTGGGGTTTGGTTTTTCTCATGTGCCAATATTGAGTATTGTTACTCATCAATATAATTTTGAGGTTTCTAACTTTTTTCTAAGATAATCATATATTGCAGCATAAATACAAAAGATGGAGTAATTTAATTCTTTTTTGTCCTTACCATAGTTCACATAATATTATTTTTAATTTCTGCTGTACTCAAACTTGGTATAAACTGAAGACTATTTATACAAATATTTTTGCATTCCTGTAAGTTTGTAGTCTTGGATCTTAATTTTGGCAAGTGCCCATTTAATTATGGGAATATAAATCTATATCAAAGACATCGCTCTAATATTTTCAGACATCATAAGTTTTTCTGTTCTGGGGAAACCCCATCGCATTACTAGTATTGTTCTGATAAATTTACGTTCTCTTTTCAGTTCTTAAGAGATATTCTGTATTTATTTCTTTCATAAAGATAATTTTCTCCTGTAAACTACACAGAATTCAGAAGGGTTCAAAAGAGGCTTTTGAAGGTCATAGTAACCTAAACAGTTGCTATATTTCTAGCAGACAGATGTGAGCCTCCTCTAAGCTTTCATTCATGTCCTGCCATCGCTTCTTATATACAGTTCCATTTTCTTCAACGAGCATGCACATCAGACCAAAGAGGCAGTGCATCTCTTAAACTGTCTAGGTAAAGAAGACAGGACTAAAATCAACATATAGAAAAAGTCTGTATTTTAAATATAGAAAAATAGTCTGACTTCATCTGTGTGCAAACACTGAAAATACATTGTTTAGAATTCATTAAAAATAAGAATATATAACTCTATTGGTCTTTCCCTGGTTGTTTGCCCTTTTTAAAGCAATGATTTGCTTTCCATTTACTCGGTCGTGCTTGCTTGCACTTTCCATTTGTAGGCAAAACGGCAAAAAAAAAAAGTGTCCATACAGAACACTGGATACTTCTCTAAAAAGTGAATGCAATTTTTGATAAACTACTTTTGTATACTGTTGCCTGTATCAGAAGTAAAATACGAAAATTAATACTTGATCTTACAGATAAATATGTTGATGTGAGATTTCATCTGGTAGATGTTGTTGGGTTGCTGTGGCTTGCTTCTTATGTCACTTTTGTTGCCTGAGATGTTTTCACATTTGTTGGTTTTAATATTAAGTAGGAATTAGTAACAGGATGCCTGTCCTCTGAGACACTGTCTCAGGAAGGAGATATAAACTGAGGACACAAATATTTTGAAGCTTTTTAGTCAAAAAGAAGGATTTGTTGGCAGCTAGTACAAGACGACACTTTAAGGAAAATAACAGTTTGCTTGCGGTTTCCTTTTAAATCTAAAAATTAGTTGCCTTTGCCTATTGATTCATGTTTTCCCCATTACAAACAGTGGCACCAAATGGTTTGTTTGGAAATCAGTGGACAATGGCAAAAATTACTTGCACAGCAATTCTGCAGTGTGCTACTTGCCAGTGAGACTTTAGAGGGAAAAAAGCAGGAATATATATGTGTGTGTATGTGCACGTAGCTAATTTTGAAGTTTAATTTTTAATACTACAGTGATATTTTTATGATTATGACATTTCTAGAGATTTGTAATTCCACAATGCACAAAATTCAGGATTGAGTATCAGTTGAAAACACCTCACGAAGTAATTATTTATGTTTGCTTTATGATCTGACTAGTGTTTGTGGCCAAACTTGGGCAAAATGGGAGTTGCATATTTCCTGAAACACAATTCCCCTGGTGTCATCTTGAAGAGGGAAATACTAAAAACAAAAACCAAATCATCAGTTTCAACAGGGTATGTGATTCTGGAGGGCTGTGTTTGTGTCGTGTATAAACGTGTCTTGTTGAAACAGAACATTAGTGTCGTTTGGTTTTTTTCCCAGAGCTCAGAAACACTTTGCAGTTTACCTTTTTATTGTAATTTCTATCTGCTCTTCGCAGTAAATCCATTGCATTCCCTTTCCTTTGTTATCTGGAGGACTCATCAAATGACTGAAGAACAAGTAGAGTTATTTCTGAAACACTGAGTTTTCTTCTCATGGTACAAGGTAGTGAGGAGAAGCTTTGCAGGCGAGGAGGGGACTGGTGAGACAGCGTCAGGGGGTTTCCTCTTAATGATAATTACTGTTGTGTCAACATGTCCTGTCTACAGAGTCTCCAGACCTCGTTTAGGTCTTGCACTGTCCTCTGTCTAAATGCTTGCACAGCATGAGGCGCTTTGTTTCAAAACCAACAGTTGTTTCTTTTGGACTGAAAATGAACCACTTCAGAACTGAAATATTGTTGAATTGCAGTAGCAGGAACGTCAGAAGTTTCCTGTTAATGTCGTATCCAAAAACTCTCTGTGTCTGGATGGCCGCTCAGACAAGCCTGACTTTCCTGGAGGTGTCAGTCACTGTTCTTACCCAGAGCTCCTTTCTTCACAGAGTTTTTTTGCCTTTTGGCACTGCGGCTTAGAGAGCCGTTCCGTATGGATGTTGAGCAGAGGCTTTGACCGAAGAGTATTTGCCATTAGCCGGTTTCAATGCTCGAGTGTTTCGGGAAGCACTTGAGCCATTCTTTCACCCTGCGTGCTCACTGTACGGCAGCTGTTTGAGTGAAGCAGCCATGTGAGGAGATGAAGTCTTCAGAGGCAGCATTATTCATTCCCGTCTGCGTGCTGGGGTGTGCTGTCTCCAGATTGTTATCCTGCTACTGGTTTTGTGGCTGTGCCATTAGTCAGATTGAGAGAAATAATGCTGGTTTTTCCTGCGTGTTTTTTTTTCTGGTCTGACACACAGCAGAGCCACCCAAGCAGTCCTGCTGACAGGTTAGGAGGCATTAGCTAGCTGGTGGAGAGAAAACGGAGGAAGGCAGGGAGAGTGGGAATAGCTTAAGCTGTCCCTGGACACTTGTTTTATGAGATTGTACTTTAAAACAATGCATCTCCATACAGAAATAACGTGAGATAGCTCTCTGTTCTGCCAGAAACCAACTGAAACAAGCTACTTCTTTTTACCCTAAACAAGAGATAAGATACCATCTCCCAGTGAAGTTGAAGGGAATTTGGTTTGAATCACCCTATATGCTCTTGAATAACTTTTAACGACTCAGCAGTTTTATTATATTTATCTTCACTTTTTTCCTGGAATGATCAGTACTCTACACAGAACTGTGGCCTCTAGTCCAGCTTCCTCTCCGAGCTGGGAGGACTGGATGGCCTGTAACGGTTTGCGTTTGGGTAACATTTAAAGGCCCTGGTTGACACAGGGCCACTGTATACTGAATTTATATACCGAGACCGGAATTGCTCAAGAGCTTTTCAGAGGTTTTTTGTAGACATACTACTTAGCCACAACCTGTCTAACCAGGTAGTTCCAATCTATGTTACTGTGATGGATAAGTATTTTTTGCTTTTTCAGAAATTGTTAAATTTTATAAAAATCTTTGAGGTTGGTTTACTTGAAGTTTTGCTTCAAGTAGAATATTTTTATTGATACAATTTTTCTCTTGTGTATGGAGAATTTAACTTAACTGGTGTTTTCCTCAGCTTCTGTAATCTAAAGACTTTTGAAAACCATGGAAACATATTCCACACATAGCAGGGCAATTCAAAGTGAAGTTATCCCGCCTTGTTATTTTATTACTTGTAATTTTAATATGGTACAGGTATCGATATGTCATGAATATAGGAGTAAGAGAGTTTTTGCAAATAATTTGTCTCAAAGAATACCAATTGCCTGACTATGATGTACCACATGTGGAACAAAGGTACATTATTTACCTTATTTACTGGGACGAAGTGCAATTTTACTCCATCACCTCCATTATCAGTCACTTTAAATTATAAGTAATTTTGTTTATGTTAATGCAATTACTGTAGAGTAAAACTAATGAGTGTGGAAGGAACCAGTTAATGGATATTCTGTATGTGAAGAGCCTTTTGTTTTAGCTGAAAGAGTGGAGTGTCAAAATATGTACAATAATCTTAAGAGATCAGTTCAGAGTAATGGTCAGAAATTGTATGTGAATTTTTTTCAGTGAAATTAGAGATCTTTCTGGCACCTCTTTGTTTACATATGTTTTAAACTGGCAAGTTTATTTTCAGATTGGGTTTGGGCACTTTGGGTTTTCTAGTAAAAATAATGTGTAGATATAGATGTAGAGAGTGTGTGGCATTTTTACCTTTCGGCAGTACTTTGGGATGTTGGGATGAATGAAAAAATGATTTTATAGTTTCTTATGAAAATACCTCTATTGTATGAGCTTCACTGCAATGATATCAGGTTGAGCTTAGAGTCGTGGCTTTGCATAACTTGCAGAGCTGCCACTGCAGTGTGTTGATGTGCCCACATTAGTTGTACCGGTTAGATCATATACCAGTAGTGACAGCACAGGCAGTTTCAGCCTGGCTGAGCTGCTCAAGTATGCAGGCCACAAAGAAGGGTGTGCTGTTGTGGCATCGCTATTGAATTAGCTCCGCAAAGTCTAATTCATATCTATCTGTTCATCACACTTATTGCTATATAGGCAAACATGTTGAAAAAAAAAAAAAAGCCAGATACTGAGGCAGTCTTTTGTCAGCTGATTTTAATCTAAAAATTTTAGCACAGAGTCATATCAAGAGAGTAGCTGCCTAATCTTGTGGCTCAGCATCCGTAAGCCCAACTGAAACAAATACAACTAAAATGGATGGAAAGGATGGATGATCAGAACGGAGTCTGTAAGGTGATGCATTGATACATGTCATACTCCTGCAGAAGTCACAACGAAAGGTGTGTGCAGTAATGCTGTAGTTTCTTACCTGTCAAGTAAGGAAATACTAGGATGTAGAAAGTGGAGTAATAAAGATTTGAGATTACATGGACCATATTTGGGGATGTAATGTATGTATGCATAATGTTTGTTTATAGTAACGTTTGTTTATTATTTCAGTGGCAGATTGGAGTACACTCAAAAATGTTTGCAGCAGCTCTGAGTGTGATTAAATTGTGTATTTCCTCTTTTTAAGTCGCTCATTTTCTACTTTAAAAGATTTTGATACTTCTATACCACTTTATTCATGTTTTACAAGCACATAGGTTGCAAGGTAACTTGTGCTGTTTTAACTGCTTAAGTGTCTGAAATGCTTTAATTGCCCTTTTTCCTTTAATGAGGGAATTCTTAAAAGATTGAGTTCACTAAAGCTAACTCAAAGCTGTGCCATAAAACAAGCCAGGTACTTCCAATGGAGCATAAGTTATTTTTTAATTAACAAGTATTAAAAAGCTTTGATTAAAGCAAACCATATTTTAATACAAGAGTCATCAGCTTAGCAGCTCTTTGAATAGTCTCATAATTCAAAATGATAAGTTTTTTTAACCATACCTTCAGAGAGTTTGGGAGTTGCTGGGCTTGCAGGCAGTTTGATTTTGATGTTCTTTTTTTCAGTTACACTGTAAAGCATAAATTTCTTCAGCCACTGTGTCCTACAAAGCACAGTTAACCTAAGATTAGTATTTAATATTTTTAAAATAATTCTAAGCCATCTAAAATCTTGAAAAGGTTTATTTTTTTATTCATCTTACAGTGAGGGGAAGACTGAGCAGAGCTACCTCTGTGTAGTGGTTAGAGCAGCAACTCTCTGCCAAGACAAAACCTGTTTTTCTCATGAAATCGAATTAAATAATATAATGGGTTTTCTGTCTGTCTGTCGTCCGGGCTGTAAAATGAAATGATGGTCATTAGCATCTACACTTTGTTCTTATGGGATGAAAAACAACTCATAAATGGAGTACGTATTCACCTGTGTCAAAGAACGGGTGCTTTTAACGCTGATTTCATGCATCCATCTGCTGTAATGCCCCAGCACGTTCCAGATGATAATGCACCGTAAGCGTGTTCCCAGCAGTCCAGCTCTACAAAGTATTAGCATAAGGGTGGGATTAGCTTTGTTCTGCAGACAAATGGGGAGAAATGGCAACTGTTGTCACCAAAGTGTATCTATGTAACAAAATGAAGGTGTAATTGCATCCAGTACTGAATTTTTACCAGTAGCTTGAAGACAGTTAGCATGACTAACAGTAGCGGTGAAAATATATGAAAAGATACAATATTTTAACTGTCACTGACTCATTGGAAAAGGCTTTTTTTTTCCACTACATACTACACCATGGTTGTTGAAGCAGTTCAGAAGACAGAAGGACTATTTGTGTGTGATTTTTAGACTATGTTTTAGAGAAAGCATTGATATCTAATTTTTCATTTGCTACTTTTTCTATATTTCATGGCCTTTACTTGTATTCACAATGTGTGTTGTACAAGGCGGAATAAACTGATTTAGTCAGAAGCATTTGCTGGTTTCGTTTCAGAGAGCTGGGAGATTTTGTGAGGTACGTTTACAGCGAGTGCTTTCGTAATTGAATGTCACGACATCGTCGTCTCATAGAAATGAGCAGGAAAGATCCTATGAGTTAATAAGGATTGACTTGATAGAAATTCTGAATTCACAGGGCAACAGCATACGTTAGATATGAGAAATGTGACTCTGGAGTTATAAGAGCTGTGGAACTATCATTTGAATTGTTTTTAAGAGGAATGAATATGGACATAGTCTAGACAGCGCTACTTCTGCACTGGCAGGGGCAGCTGCAAGTAAGTGCTAATACAAGAGCTGATTCCAAAACAGAGAGGGGAAAAAATAGAAAAAGCCAAAGATGAAGAATATGCTGGAGGCCTTAAATGTTAGTTTATAGTGTGTTTTGGAAGAGTCATCCAGAGGTCTTTCTACAAGGGAAAAAATGAATATTGAAGTAATCCAGAACTACTTTTTAAATAACCTTATGCTTGCTTTTCTTCTCAAATTGTTCTTACCTAACAACTGGATTATCTGTGTATACCTTACAGTTCTGCTATGAGACTTTGCTTGGGTTTGGAATGTAGCCTGTGTTTGAGTTTAATACACCTCAATTAATTATAGATTCATTAATTGCTGCTTGAATTAGAATGCTGGAAATGTCTGCACCATTGCTTATATTGAAATAGTATGATAAAATAGAATCTTTTTAAATATTGTGCTTACTTTATGTGGAAGCTTGACGTATTGAGTACCCAGTTAGTCTACATCATTTATTAACAGAATTAATAATTAGTGATATGCTTATGCAATTAGCAGTTCTTCTGTGTAGGCCATCAGGTCAAAGCCTGAAGGGCATGCCCCTTTTGCTCTGCTGCTAACATTAACTCTAGAAAAAAGAGAGATACCCCTGACATCAGTTGTATCTTCCTAAAGTGGCTTTATTAATGACCCAAATGATTGTGGAATTGCTGAACATGCCATTTCACACCAAAGCAATGCGTTGCTATATGCCGCACATTGCTAACTTAGTCCTTTTGCAAAGCACGCTGAATTCCAGCAGTCCTGAAGTCATTCCGTGGTCTAGATCCATGATGCGTCTGGAGTCGCCAGTAGCTCGGGCCAAACGGTGGCGTTTTGCCACTGCTCTGTGTGGAAAACAGTCAGTAGCCACAGGGAGAGATTGCAGAGGAATTTGGGACGAGTGCAGACAGGGACTAGAGGGCTTGGAGGCTTCTCGTGCTTCCTCAAATCCAGCAGTGTAAAAGGACGTTCTGACACAGGCTGGTGCTCCAGTACCCGCACTGCAAACGTGCCTTATTCTACAGCTTTATGCTGTTGAGTTAGGACTGATCTTCTGGTCACAACAGAACTGCAAAGAGGGAAGCTTCAAACACACGCTCGGTTTATACGCATGAATGTCTGCGTTACTTTACTTCCTTGGAGCTTTAAAAACTCCAGAGAATTAAACTGATTGTTTGAAAAACTAAAGAAGGAGGAAAAAAGATAAAATTAAGCTGTAATATTAGCTAATTTTCTTTCAACTGGACTTCTGCAAGAACAAAATTTATTGTTACCACCAGTTGTTGGAAATGTTTCTGTCATGCCAGCCATCTAAATTCAAATAAAAATGAAATGCCTCGGGGTTGCATTGAAAGTGAATGAATTGCGCTGGCAGCCAGTATTAGGATTACTATTACTTCTTTGTGTTGTAGCAGTACCTAGCAATAAAACAAATATTTACTCACACTCATCACAGTACATTCTTGGTGACTGCAACTTTGGCATTTAAAAACCAAATAAGGTGGAGCATAAGAATATGTTTCTGCCTGGCAGCTGCATGTGATTTCTCCTAGTGGATACACTAAAGAATTCTCATCACTGCCCTAAATTCTTTTGTACTTGGCAGTACACAAATATTTGAGTCAAAATCATCCTCGTTCAGAGAGATTTAGCCTAAGGTATACTACTACAAAGTTGCAGAGTGAATAGTGTTACCTTTTTTCAGTGTAATGATGTTCCTTATTTTTCCTTCTGTTTTGTTATTTGGGTTTTTACTGCTTTCTTATTGAAGTAATTCAGCAGATCAAAGTTTGAGCATAGTTGACCGTTTTTATGAGCTTGTTATTTATCAGTGGATTGAGAACTTTACACCTTTCCACATACAATAGTTATAAATTGTTAAATGTTGTAGTGTGCTATAAAACTCTTCTTGTAGATGCTTGGGTCTTCTCAAGAGTATTTCCCGTGTCACTCTCGTTTATCCTGAGAATGTGTTTGATAAACGGAAATGGCGTTGCTGGTTGCTGGGGTTCTCCATGGGCTGTGGGTGGGTCTCTGTGCCACTGTTCATCTCCAGGGCGGCAGGGGGGCCGCCGGCCGTCTCACCATGGTTGCAGGGGAATCCCAGCTCCGGCACACCTCCTCCCGCTCCATCTTCGCTGGCCTTGGTGTCTGCGTAGCCGTGTCTCTCAGGTCTCAGCCCTCTCTCTGCCGCAGCACCCACTATAAACATCAGTGCGCTATCAACATTCTCATAATGAATCCCAGGCTGAAACCAAAACCCGGAGCTCTTCTAGCTGCTGAAAAGAACTAAGTCTGTCCCAGCCGAAAGCAAGACAGCCACATAGATGTGAATAACTCTTCTGACTGTTTCAGAAAGGCAGTTCTCTAGGCTTTATTCAAACAAGATTCCAAATACCTTTCCTATACTTGATCTATTAGTTGGCAGTCAGTATTAATAAGTAATAACAACTGACATTTTTTAGATTATTTTATTCTGTCCCCTACTGTGTGCCATCCTCCCTGCTTTGAGTACAAAAAAAAAGCTTGGGGGAGGGATGTAAGTGTTGATGGCCACGCAGCAATCAGTAATATACATTTTGAATCTCTTGTATTTATGGCAATTACTGGCTGGTTACGTGAACTGACTCGCTGGCTAATGAAGCCAGGGGGAAAATTCTCTTCTCTGAGGCAGGTACATTCTCTTTATAGGGGTAACATATCTCAGAGAACTCTGGTTACTGTGCCAATGGGCAGCTGTTCTTCTAACTGTAGAAATTATTGGACTTTATTGATTAACAGTAGCTGGCTGACTCTTGTCCTTAACTGTGCGCTTTTGATTTCGACCGGATCCCCAGTCAAGATGAAATAACCACAACAGTAAATGATGAACATAAGTTGAATAACTTGTTCAAAAACTTTTTCTAATCATGCTTTTAAAAAAGTGAATGCCTAACATTGAGCTTATTTAGATGAACTAAATGTTCTTCGTTGTGTCCTATGAATTTCTTTCTTTTAAATGAATGAGGGTATTTGGAAGAAAAAACAACTTGGCTTCAGAGCCAAGTCATTAACTGAATTCAAATGCTTTTATTTATATGATCTTTAAAATCTGCTGTCTGGACAATCTTGATAATGTAAACTATACAAAAGCAAGCTGGGTCACACTTAATCAACTTTTGTCTGGTATTTCAAATCCAAGTTGCTTTCTGCAGTCCTGGACCCTTTTACTAAGCCATCAAAAAAGCTTAGGGTGCAGTATCTTCTACACAGAAAAATATTTAAAGATCTATAAAGTAACTTGCCTCTGTTCTAATGGAAGAAAACACAAACTTAGCTTAATTTCTCTCCTAAAAAATGCCTTTCCTCCAGTCTACTTCCTTGAAATTATTGAAAAATTACCTCACAGTTATTTCTTCCAAAATTGTTGATTCTGCATGCTGTTTGTAGTACGGCATCTTTTTTTCTTTCGTAACTTTTTGGTCTCTGTACTGCCCTTGACTGCTTAGTATCTCTTTTGCTAAATTAGAGCCATACCCACTCATTTGCACACAGTGCCTTGTATTAAGCTTATCATCAAGAAGTGTTTAATTATACTTAACTGCAGAGGTAGGGTAGGGGTGTCAAATTACAAAATAATGAAAACTGGCATGTCAGTAAACTTGTGGAGGAAGAACGGAACTACTGAGCTCTACTAGTTTACTGTGAGTTTCCACCAAAAAAAAAATGCCCAGGTTCAGTGTTAATGATGTCCTACAAAAAACCTGATCCATTTGTATGGCTTGGGCTTGGAACCGTACAGATTAAGTAGGCAGAGGACGATGGCTCTGCAGCCATCTTGGTATCAAGACGGCATGATAAATAACAAGTAAGCTCTAGAAAAATTGAGTTATTTGAACTTAATAAGGTGAAGAGAACACCAGAGCTAATTCAGAGGATATGATTCTTCAATTTAAGTGGATAATCAGTAATTTCTGATACATTAGTAAAGAATAAGGAATATGCTGTCCCTGACTAGCAGATAGCAAACTCATTCTGTGTGTATTCTCACACTGATCAATCGGTTCGGTAGACTTGTTTGCAGGAGGATGACACACTTTTGTGAGCCATGCAACATCGAGGCGGTCAGTTCCAGAGGACACATCTGACAGGATTGCACTGAAGCTGATCTGGTAGCAGCAGAAGTGTTCTTTGGTTTATGGATTCCTTTCCAGCCTCTTGCCTATGTCTGTGTCCAAGAGAGCAGCATTAATAGGTGAAGATCTTTTTGGAACATAGGGGTAGTGCAAGGTGTCCAGTGGGGAAATGTGAAGTCTCTGAAGGCAGAGCCAGCAGACCTGCAAGTCCTTTTAGCTGTTCTGGAGAAGTGTATTCTAATTTCTGATATACCTATTTACTACAGAAACAAACATGGAATGAAGACCCTTGATGCTTTTGCTTCCAGAAACTTTGTAAGTGAGCACATATCATTGCTCAGGAGTACAGTTTTTCATAAACTAGTGGAAATGTTTTGCCTTGACAATTTTAAAGAGAAATAACGGAGAGAAGACTTGTCTCTTCCCCAGCAAAAAAAAAGAAAAAAAGCGTCTGTATTCACTAAGTGTTTATTATGTACCCCTTCCTGTTCTTTCTGAGGTTTCATTTTCATGTAATTGTATTTTTCCTCACATTTTAAAAATGAACTTCTAGTATGTATTTAATTTATTCCTCAGCTGCTTTAATTAAGTTGCAGATAAACATATGGTTACCATGTGACAAAGTGACATTGAAAGGAAATGCTTTATAAAAGACACAATGGTATGTGTACTTGGGCCTAGGTAGTGCTGGCTTAGCCAGATCCAGGTATGGTTCAGCCTAGATCCAATTATGAAAATACAAATAGGATGGTAAATTCATAGTCACATAGCAAACAGTGACAAACTGAATCATGATTCATCAGGGTTGAATCAAGCACGAAAAATAATGTTATGGAAATGTGAAAGAAGGAAAATAAATGGCAATGGAAATAGAGGCCAAAAAAAGAGCTGTAATCAACTGAGGATAATAAGAAAGAACGAACAAAGCAAAGCAACTTCATTGGCAATTTGCTAATGCTCCACGGGCTTTGGGCTGGGATGAGTAACACTGCCTCCCAGTTGGTTTCTGGTACTAGTGTAGAGCATTGACTCAACCTTAAGAGGTGTTTGTAAGATTGAATCCTAGCAAAGTGGTCTATAACTCTGGTCTGCTAAACAATACAGGTCTGAAACTAGGTGGATGCAGAGCAATTCTCATTCAAGTAATCAGCTGTACATACACTGCTGGAGGAAACCAGGTGTGTCCTGAGCTTGTAGGGAAACATCTTCTGCAAAGATTTCCCTGTCCAGGGTGACATTCATACTGTCATTCCTCAAGTCTGCGCCCAAAATTCTCCTTTCCTCTACTAAAAAGGAAACGCGTGTTGGTAGTATCGCCTGTGGTTTCAGTTTTAAAAGAAGGGAACCGAGCAGAGTGCAAGATGTGACATGACTGCCACATAGACAAAACCACTTTTTCATTATGTGCTTCTTTTTGTAAACTTGTTCTTTGGTTCTAATCACACTTGTAGTTTTGTGTAATTTGCATAACAGATCACCAGCAGGACTGTTTTATTTGAGTAAAACGTTTACTTAGATGGGAAGATGTCAGACATGTTTATTCTGAGACATAATTACGAGGGTGAAGTTTCATAAATCCATTGTGCGAATGCAGGGTTTTTTCACTGTGATTTAGTTGAAGGGGAAAAGTGCATTATCTTTTTTTGCTGGTTTCAGTTCCTTTAATTGACCCAAATTAGAAACTTCATGGTGACTTTTGAGATCCTTTTGAACTTTCAATGTGCCATTCTTTGAATACTTGAAGACACTATGATTCTAGCCCTTGCAAAGCATTTTAGGCAGTTTCCAGTGTAGACATTAAAAAAAAAATATATAGCATGCAAGAACACATTTATAAAATGTTTCTCTTTTATAATTCTATAATTCTTATTTCATTGTTTAAAAATAGGTTTTGTCAAAGTTTTTCTCCTGCAGTAGTATGTACAGCTTATTTTCATAGCTATAATTTATTACATATCCCAGTTGCTTCAAGCTGATATTTCTGCTTATCCAAAAATAGAAGCGTGCTGCCGTCTTCCTAAGCATATGAAAACAACCTGATGAAAGTTGACCTCTGATGTACTAATAACGTTTGTAGTTTTAGGCTTTATCTGAGATTTAGTTACATGCACTGTCTGTTCCCTGAGAAGATTGCCATATTTTACTGTAACTTAAGTTATTGACCTTAGGTTTACAACATATTGCTATCTTACAGGCACAGACTGAACTGTCTTTGTTCTCACAAAGCCACGTGAAGTAGCGATGCAGAAGCTAACAGTACACCCCACTGGAGCATCTAGCCACTAGAACATGTTGGTTTGGACACACAACTTCGTTTGGTGCTGAAGCTTCAGCAATACCTGTTTCCTTGTGTGGAAATTTGGGTTTAGACCCTGGTGAAGTAGGGCTGTGTTGATGCGAGGTTTCCTCATGTTTCTATGTCTGTTACTCGAGTCCGAATCTCATTATGACCAACAGAAAAATATTATTTGAGCATAGACAGCCCTCCCTAAAACATCAGTGTTGTAAATCCAACAGATATTGGACTCAACCATACTTTTTCTTTAAAGCAAAGTACAAAAATGAACAGAATTTATACAGCATTATTAGTTTTTAAAACATCCTAAACATTTTAAGTATGACTAGATCTTTGCATTGGAAGAGGCAATAAATGGAGACTTGCATCTTGTGGAATTACTGTAAAATTATACTAGAGTGCAGAAGGTGGAGTTGCTCGAGTGGGTTTTGTGCGGTGCTAGCTACCGTTTGAGCTATACAGAAGTATTTTGTGTTAACTGTTTCGTGTTTCTAATGTTCCATATGTTTTAGTATAGAGGGAATTCAGAATGGCCTTTTTTCCCTTGATTTGTAGAATGCTACCTCAGCAATTACGTACTGTATTTCTTACTCTAATTGCGCAATTTTGTGGCACTGAGGGACGTGGTTTAGTGGTGGACTGGGCTGCGTTAGGTTTATGTTTGGACTCAATGATCTTAAAGGACTTTTCCAACCGAAATGATTCTATGAAGATCTATCACAAATGCATATGATGCACAGAGACAGAACAAGCAAGGAGTGGGACACCGATTCCTGAAATATGCTAGTATGAGGTATCACCATAACTGGGATGCTGATAAAGCTCCTTGCTCTAGAATTTTATTTCTTTTTAATTTGATTTTTAGTGAGATCCCAATTCTACATTGCTCTGAGTTAGGGAATAGCCACAGCATTTCTCCAAGTGTCAGTAGACAATAATGGTGTAACTCTGGGTAAATTGTTTTCTAAATGTTCCTCTGTTGCTGTAGTGGAGTCCATTTAAAAAAAAAAAAAACAACAACACACCCCCCCTTACAAAAATAGTTTAAAACTGTGAATCATACATGTACATACACACAGTAAATAGCTGTACAAGGGCAAAACAGGAGACTGAGGATTCACTGCATCTTCTAATTAACGTGTGAATGTTGAAGTGGAATGTGATCAATACGCTATGCACCAAATACAGATTTCAGATAATATAGAATTTGTTTCCACAGAAGGATACCAAACAACACATGAAATGACGTATAAAGAAAACTTTACTTTTCAACCAAAAATATGTGGCATGGGATAAAGTGGTTTTTCCCTCAAAATGTAAATGTTTAAGCCTTACAAATACCCCAGTAGCTCCAAAAGACCTTTGTTTCTACTATTAAGCTGCTGAAGACACAAAGATTTAAACATGTCAGCCTGCAAGATAAACATACTCAGATTCTGAGGTGTATCATATGAAAGTAAATTCTAAGTAGCTCTCTCAAATTTAGTTATATAGCATTTTAGATTCATTGTTTTTTTGATATTTTGTGAATCTATATTTTACCCGTGTAACTGACGCTTCTGAAAAATAACTGGAAATTCATTCAGTTTACATTTGCATCAGTTTACATCTACAAGAACAGATCTTGGTAGACAAAGCTAGTCAATTTAACAATAATTTAACAATTTATGTTGGTGTTGGATAGTTACTTAATGGACTGGTGTTTATTTGGCCAGATTTAAAGCAGTGGAGGGTGCTTGGTTTGCCCATAGTTGACACTGTGTTTATAACACTGGAATGGTTTCAGTAAGCATGACAGTCCTAACGCTGGGTTTCTGTGTGAAAAACTAAACATTTGTATCCCTCTGGTTTGTCTAATGCTTTCTGTTTGGGGGGTACTAAGCAAACCCCTAAGGAGACATAGTATAGATTTGCTGATTATGCTCATACGTTTAAACTATAATTACCGTGTTACTTTCTTTACATACTCCTTAAAAACTCCTGTAAATGAAACTTGAGGTGAAATCTAATCTAACATGTAGCACATTAAAACCAAAAAGTCTTCCTGTAGGAATTTTCCCTTTGTGAGTCATTTGTCTTTCTGACTCAATAATTCCAGTTCGTCAGGCGGGAAGGCTTTTACTGAATGCTGTGACACGGCACTTTCCATAGTCAAATTTCAGACCTTTCAGGCTTTGGGCATAATATTTAATGGCACCGGTACTGTTTACAGGTCACTGGAACTGGTTGCCCAGAGCGGTGGTAGATGCCCTACCCCTGGAAACATTCAAGGTCAGGCTGGATGGGGCTCTGAGCCACCTGATC
The DNA here is from genome assembly GCF_009769465.1 of Tauraco erythrolophus. Lineage (NCBI taxonomy): Eukaryota > Metazoa > Chordata > Aves > Musophagiformes > Musophagidae > Tauraco > Tauraco erythrolophus. The sequence continues at coordinate 19,755,646 of NC_141476.1, read as the reverse complement.
TAGTTGAAGATGTCCTTGCTCATTGCGGGGGGATTGGACTAGATGACGTTTAGTCCGTTCCAACCCAAACTATTCTGTGATTTTATTCTATGATTCTATTCTATGACAGTATTCTATTAAAAATATGCAAACAAACACTGCCATTGTACAGCAAAAACTTCCACGTAAAGAACATCAACTTACGCATGTGACAAAGTTGCAGACTCTGCAGGCTATGGGTTTCTCTCCTTGCATATTCTAAAGGTTCCAGACTTTTCTTGTTGATTTTCAGTTCAAAAGAAGTCTCAAAAAATGGAAGTTTGAGACAAGACCTTCTCAAAACCATGGCTATCTTAGACATCTTCATCTGCCTATGTTACAGGTTTTTCTTTCATCCTCGTATTCAGAGTGTACATCAATTTATACAGTGCTGCTCAGGCCCAGTCAAGCAGTGGAGATGGAAAGAAAGAAGGAAAAAATATGATGCATTTCTTTTTAGATACAGTATTAGTCATTTCTCAATTACATCGTATTGACAGACTGGTTTGTTGAAATCTGAGGTGGATGTTGGTACAAGAAAAGTTAAATTTCTTGGAGAGATTTTTCATTGACTTAGGCCTTGCCACTGTACTTTAAAAATACAGGAAAGTATAAATCCTTATTATATATTCATGTTGGTGACAGCTGTCTTACAAGAGAAAATATTTTAGTTAATTGAAATGCATTAACAAATGTATTGACCAATATCTAAAAATGAAACTGATCAAAACAACTTAAATTACATTTCTAGAAAGATAATTGATTGGAAATGTATACGCAATGTTCCATTTGTGACAGATCAAAATAGTTGGTAACTTGAGGATAAGAATCCTTAGTGAAGGTGGCACCAAATGTGCATTAAGGACAGATAAATTGTAAGACCAGATCTCCTAAATGGAACTGTAGTTATGCGGGCTAGAAGAAGGCTTAGTAAAAGCAGGAATACAAACTAATTTCAAAAAATGTAATTGCTGCACTTACATTTCGTAGCTTGGTGTTTGCTGGTTTTAGGTATCTGTAGAACTTGATCAGGGAATGGCCTCAAGTCGAGAGGGAATGGCCTTAAGTTATGACAGGGAAAATTTAGGTTAGATATCAGGAAGAATTTTTTTACAGAGAGGGTTGTGAAGTATTGGAACAGGCTGCCCAGGGAGGTGGTGGAGTCCCCATCCCTGGAGGTTTTTAAAAACCGTGTGGATTTGGTGTTGAGCAACATGGTTTAGGGACCCTGACAGTGCAGGGTGAATGGTTGGACTCGATGATCTTGAAGGTCTCTTCCAACCAGACGATTCTATGATCATGGTAATAGTGAAATTATTTCATTTGTTGTTATTATCTGAGTTAGATTACTATAGTCTAAAAATCAGATCACTGCTCAAACCAGAGACTGAGGCTGTTGGAGAACACAGCTGCTCTGAATTCAGACTCTCAGCAGGAGCGCGTGGGGCAGTACAGTGGGATGGCTTCCCACTTCACTGCTACTTAAGGGATTGACCTACATTTCTGCAGCGGATAGCAGGCTGGTGGCAGTGGGTTTGATTGTATAACGCTTCTGGAATCTAATCCTGTCATTACTGGTATTCTACACTATCTAGAATTTCCCATCATTTTTGCAAATAATTTGTATTTGAATCACCAAAGTTAATGTTGATGTCGTTATTTAAGGCCTTGATGCTACCACCAGGTGATGATACTGTGGCCTTACCTGCGCAAAACATACATATAAATCACCCCGAATCCGAGCCTTTGGTAAATTTAGAAGTAGCTTATGCCTGTGGAGAGACTCATAGCAGCATAACTTGCTTGGCACTCTCCATTTACAGTCCTTACAGAATCAATGCCAAGTTTAAAATTAGCAGTAAGTGTGAACTATTGTTCCACCTAAGAGCAGCGTAGCATATTTTCTTCATAAGTGGGTTAGAAGCAAATGTGTCTGCTTTTAGTCTGCTTTTTGCAAGCTTCTGCTTTGCATTCTTAATCATGGCTCTTAAGATGAATAACTTAAAACATAAAACATTTTCCTTAGAAGAGTTTTAGTTTGCAGAAAATTGCAACGCAATTGTCAACAGCTGAAGAGTAATATACTTTGTTTATAGACACTCTGTGTGTGTGTATGTGTAAAATCCGTCATGGGAGAAAGGGAAGACTGTGTATTCCATCGTGATTGTCGTCCCGTTGTGATTTGAGACTATTTCTGGTTTAGACACAAGTTCCCATAAGATTGCCTGCTTGGACTCCTGAAGGAGCTGGAAAAACAATTTCCGTCCAGAAGTAATAATAGCATAAGCTTTGGTTTTGATCATACACTGACATTTCAAAGTCGTCTGAGGAAAGATATTTCTTGATTAAAGTCAGTTTTTGCTTAATGCAGTTGTAGCTGATCTTTCCCATCTGGTGTTGCGCTACTTGATGTGGTATCTTTCTGGTTGCCCGGCGTCCTTTTTTCAAGATTCTATAGGAGTTACTGACTTTCCCAAGGGACCTTTCAGTGGCTCAGGTCATTCTGTTACCCTGCTTGTTACTCAGCTTTTCTTTTCCCTGGGGAAAACTTAGAAAAGTTGTGCAGCAGAGAATATGAGGTGCTAATCTGGTACCCACAGAGTGTATTTGGGATTGCAGTTCTGTCAGGGCTGTTGCAGCTTGTGCGTACCGTGTGCCTGGCTTTTCATTGACCTGCCAGATCCCCCCGTTGTACCTGCGGGATACAGACATTACATTTATATGTGGAATATGAAAGGTAGATTGTGTGACTGCGTTTCCTGGGTTTTGTTCCCTAAATTGTCAGAGTTTAAAATGCTCATTTAATCCTGGCTGTGGTGGTTCTTTTCCTGCTTCTGCCACATGGTGGTTCAGAGTGACCCTGAGGTGAGACGGGCAGACAGACATGCATCCGTCCGTGGGTCCGGGCGAGGTACTGCGTCGTGCCACTGGTACGACTTCAGTTTTAGCACGTAATACGCCTGAAGAGAGATGTAGGTATTTGTGGTTTGACTTCTTGTGTGTTTTGTGGATTGCTAAAATATCATCTTCCCTGCTAAGAAGCCAGATTTTATCCCAAATTCTGTGAAATTTCACACCAGACATATTCTCACAGCATGCAGATGGATTGTCAAAACCTTGGCATTTATTTAAGGCACAGAATAACCGCTTCGTGTGCAGAACTCACCAACGCAGGTACAGGAAACTTTTAGACAACAGAAAATTACAGACTTTGAGATTTCCTTGAGATACCTCTGGTTGTGTACAACATAAAATACCACCCACTAACTGGGGGCAAATGCATCGATTATGGTAGCTACACTGGAGCTCCCAAAGGAGTCAGGGGTGCATTTTACAGTGGTTTGAAAATTTGAGCTCTTATCTAGTGCCTCTGATCTATTTTCTCTTGTGATTCCCAAAGGCTTCAGTATGGGCGGATGAAGATAAAACATGACTCAGTGTTTAGCCGTGGTATACTTGGGATCTCTTGTAAACGAGGAACTTAAGAGTTGAGTTCACCATAAACAAGCTAATCCTAAATTTCTATTATTTGCAACCTGGAGCTAAAGAGATTGCTAGATTCTCCGAGACCTACGGTAACAGACAAATGAAGGCACGTAATGAATATCAAATACATGGGTTATTGAGAAGGAAAGCCTGAAAAACTTGTTTTGTATTGTCATCAAAGTAGCATAATTCTACAGGGAGTGAAGCTGAAAAAAGATCTCTGTTCTGCGAGGCGAGTGTCCTTGCATCGGCCACGTTTTCACGCTGTAACCACTGTTTATTTTGTTGCCCCTTATGGGCCTTTATCCCCATGGTAAATACAGTTCTAGATACTTTGTAGAAATTAAAACTGGCAAATTCCATGTGTTTTATGTCATTTGGCATTCTGCACAAACCCCCTTCAGTTTGTCATAAATTCCTAAACCAGAGCAAGGTCACATCTGGTAGCAATTTCAGTCTGCCAGATGAGGCGTAATGCTATAAAACCTAACTCAGTTTCTCCTGTGCTTTTCAAAGAGGAGCTCTCCCGCTCCTTTTCCGTAAGAAATACCATTTGCCCTGTGAGCGCTGTAGAATGATTTAGGCCGACAGCCTTTTCACACCTTATAAACTGCAATTTTTGGAACACAGGTTTGTATCCAGTATGTAAGACAGCACAAGTAACAGAGCTGAAGCCTTCAACAGGCTGATCTAGATTGTGTTTTCTTCTGCAATAGCATGTCCCTGCAGGATGCAGTAACTGTGTTCTTTCCCAGTATTTTGGTGCATGTGGATCTCCTCATACTCTGAGTGTCACCTTACATACTGTGTAACTTCCAAAGAATCCACACATAGCTACTATTCTGCCTTTCTTTTACATGCTTTCGAAATAGTTATAGCAAAAGTGATACGTCTTAGGCAATTCAAGGTAAAACATTAGCTACGCTAACAACATAATGGAAGGAAGATCATAATTTGCACACAAGAAATTGAAAATATCTCTGATTCCCAGTCGCATGGAAGTTTAATAGTAGTCAGTAGTTTTGTATGTTTTATCGTGTTTCCGTTGTCCCATTACATTTTGATACTAGTGGTTATTTGGTATGTCGTTGCCTTTAGTACTTCACACCTTCAAAGCACTGTTTGGAACTTGGTGATCCACTTTCTCAAAAGGAATATCAAAACGAGTGTACTAGTAAGGTTTTAAATCACAGAGGGAGGGTGGCAAAATGCTGATGCGTTACAATGTGTTATTAAATTAACTTAACAGAACTTAGTTAAAAAAATATTCTTTCAAGGTTTTCTAGGTCTTGCACAAGGACCTCCAAAGCCTGTTTGTACAAGCGCCTGATACTGTTTTTTCCTCTGAAGTGACCAAATTTAAGTATCTCTTGATACCATGGTTGCTACTGCAAAGAACCAAAAACCCCCAAACCATCAAAACCTAAAAAAAAACCCCACAAAATTGAGCATTTTAAACAATTAGTTTTATTACTCTTAACTATTACAAATGGAAGCTAGAAGTGGCAGCATATTAAAATCCACTGCAACTGGAAAGCACTAGCTAGAAAGCGCCTTTCTGCTGTGATTTTTGTGACTTAATTTATGCCCTTTGGAACCTGTTTATTCCCAGGGCAAATATCCTGATGTTGTGACCCTTCCGGAAGGACTGCTGGGAGACTATATAATTCTAAGGAACCCCAAACTTCCTGGGTAAGCCAAGAAATACATTTCTTCATTTATGTACATAGAGAATATGAAATGCATGATCTATAGGTAATCAGACTGAACATTTAGTCACTCTTTGCTTTATAACGCCTCTAAACACAGAGATTAGATGATGTGTGTTGCATTTTAGGGCTAGAACCACATTTTAAAAACACGAGGGAAAAAAAAAATATGCACAGGCTGCCTGCATGTGACTTTGTTAGATACGTCAATTGTATTGCTACTGTGTGTACCCGCTTTTTTAGAAAGCTAGGTGGAAAAAAAAGAAAGGGCTCTATCTAGCAGGCTTTTCATTTGCATTTTAAGACAAAAAAAATATCTATTACTGTGTTGGTTTTGGAAGCTCATGCTACAATGAAGAGTCTAAATTCAAAGTTTAGGAATGTGGGCTGCATCCTCCCTCTCGCGCATCAGGAAACGTCAGGTTCAGCTGGATCTGTTCCATCTCAGTTCTTTCTGTGTTACACGGCCAGAGCAAGGGGCAGAGCAGATGCTGAGGCCACCATCCCTCTTACTGTGACGTGACAGGGTGGGCCACTGGCCACCGTCCTCCATGAGATAAGGCAGTATTTTCCACCCCCGGGCCTCGAGCGACGAAGCTTCTCCCTTCTTGCAGGCGAGGGCCAGTGTGGCAGCTGCTCAACTACAGCTCATTCTTTCTTCTCTGGTAGGAGGTGCAACGATCACAAATCTCTGAAGCAAAGCACAGTTCTTTGGTCTTCTTGCCATTAAAGAATGGAAAGAAAATTGCAGTTATTACATTACTAAAAGCAACTGTAGCTATGTTTTTCCATTGTTTTAGAAGGAAATCAGAGGGAGGGGATCACTGCGCTGCCATTTATTACTATTACTCTACCACACATGCTGGAGTTGTTTGGACTCCCTGCTAGACATGTTCTGACAGGTTTGGGTTTTCGAATTGAGTAAAAAAATCCTTGAAGTTGCATGTAAAGCAATGTATTTATCACTGTCAGGAATTCTGTGAGGGCCAAGAAAAGTAGCTATTTTCTGAAAGGATGAGATCATTCCCTTCTCATTACATTTTTGCTATAACATGCATTAATTTATATGGAAAAACTGGAAATAAAGTATAGCTCCCTCCACCATATTGTTTGTGGACCCAGCAAATAAACCATAATAGCTAGTGCTGTCTCAGGTTAGCCAAATCTGCCTGTAAAACTAAATGCTTCAACTCCGGGTTGCTGAACCGAATTGTTGTGAGACCATCATCACAGTTAGAAAATAAGCTGCTCTATTTTACAGTTTCTCTGCATGTCAACAAGTGCCAAGTTCCATTACACGTTCCCTCTCACCCACGATCATGAAATACGGGAATTTAAAATCATTTCAGTGGGTTGGTAGGAAATATATTTGCATATTAATTAGTTCACAAAATCCCAGAACAAACTGCACAAATTCTCGAAGGATTTTTAACAATGAAGTGGCAAAAGGCTGACAAGTCCTATTTAAAAGGAAACTTTTACAGTTGTGATTATTCAAACAATGCTGAGAAAGAGAACTTCCTCCTGGCAATGACTTGTTATTGTGCCTGTCAGCTTTACACTAGGAAAGCCTTGCTTTCAATAGGGAATACTCCTAAAAGTAGGGATTGGAAGGGACTGCAAATGCAGTAAGGCAGATGGGATGTCACAAAGCAGCAAAACTCGTATGAACGTTGTTCTAGAGTCTGTACTTGACTAGAAAGACTCTCCACCTGTAGAAGCCAACTGCCTCATTGTTCACTTAGTTACGGTGTAGTCATCTTATCCCACGGCGAAAGCTGGAAATGGGAATTAGCCTTGCAAAAACCACCAGAAACACTCTTGAAGGAGTAATGATGGTTCAGGTTATTATCTTAATAGCAAGTGAATGTAGGAATCTAGGCCTTGGCTATATTTATCCCTGTGCGTTATTCTGAAAAGGCCATGAACACTGTTGAGGTGGACCTTATTCCAAACCCAGAACATCATCACTATTTAGATGCAAACACTTGTGAAACAATTTCCCTCTCTTTTCATGCTGTACTAAGCACAGTACCTGACCACAGGGTGCAGACAGCATTTCCCTCCCCCCAGCCCCTTACATACTCTTTTTCTTTCGTGTCTTAGTTTTTTTACCACTGCTCCACAGAAACTTACCATTCATAAGAGACAAAGATAAGAATCAGGGGAAAAATCCCTGAGGTTGAAAATTTGAATGTACCCAGAAATGAAATCATAACCTGTCCTTGTCAATAGATTATGAGTTTTCCTTGGTTCAAACTGTTAAGTGTTTCCAGTTCTCAAACAGAGAGAGACAGGTAAGTTGCATCACCTGAGGGAACGTTGTTTAAGAGCATAATGAGTGTGACCCTCCTCAATACTGTACTTTCTGCATTAAAGAAAACTTAGAGACAGTTGCCTAGTTAACACTTAACCAACTTTTCTGTGCACGTGACACAGGTTTGAATTGACGATTGTTTGGAAGGTACATCTAGATGAAGAAGGGAGAACTACGCCTGTTCTGGACCTTCTGACGAAAGTACCAGAGCAAGGTAACATCATTGACTCCAGAGACCGCGTTTGTGCTTTCACATAGAACACCTGTCCCCTTTTTTGGCCAACATCTCTTTAGATAAACCAGAAATCCATCTTGCAGAGCCCAACCAAGCAAAGAAATCCCAATTTAGCAAGCAGCTAAGCTTCACCTCCTGAATAATTTAAAAGGGTTTACAAAAACAAGTATGTCTTCCTCCTCTAGGCAGCAGGTAACCCATTTTATCCAAAAATGCAATTGCTGGCAGCTACTTTCAGTAATAGTGCAACTGTTGGGAAAAAAACATTGATTGTTACATTTTCCTTGCAGTCTTGCAGCAGAAGATGGCAACTATTGAAAATGTACCCGCCCGCTTCCGAAGCATGCTGCTTCTGTTTGGGATTGAGTCAGCGATTGAGAATCTGATCAGAGTGGTTGGCTTGGGAAAATGAATACCAGCATGACTTACAACAGGTAGCAATTTCAAAAGTAGTTTTAATTAAGATATTGTGTTACACAGTCTATAATTTTATTGAATATAAACATTAAGTTATTTTCCATTTAGAAACCATACTCATAAAACATGCTATCTGTACAATTATGGCACGTTATATATAAATTGTCATGACATGAAAATAAATACAGCCATTTAAATACAAAAATGCCAAATAAAATAGTTACATGTACAGAGTGATTTCATTATAAATTTATCTTTCTGAATCATTAATGTACCAGAGTGGTTTATCTTCTTAACATTTTCTAGATACCTGGAAAGTGTTAAAAGATCATGCACTGTCAAAATCAAGTCCATAAAAATCCATTTCATTTCACAGCTCTGTAAAAGTACAGTGATTTTAAAATGTCAAGAGAACAGTAAGAGACTCCTAGAACAAAGAGTTAAATAGCTTTCTCATTAAATTAGAGTGGAAGTAGACAATTTGAAGGTTGCAAAGACATACCCTTTTTTTCTTAGCGTAGTAACTGTACGAAGTAACTGTTTTCCACAGTGTAAGTGTTGAGTAGAGACAGCATTAAACTAAACAAGAAAGGACCATTACACTTCTGCAAAGAGATGGACGAGTTAACTACTGCTCACTGCAGTACCTTATTTTGACTTCCTACTTCTAGGGGGAAATTCTAGTAGGTAACACATCACAAAAGCATCACATTTGATACATTCATCCCTGAAGAAACAAAACCGATTAGACAGATGTCTTGTAATCTTCCTTTACTTCCATCAGATGTACCACTAGCTTGTTTGGGAACTCTCAGCATTTTTCAGGAGAGCTCAGCACTGGCTCCTGCAACCAAAAGACCTTATCCAAGCCAAACCTATACAAGTGGAAGTCTCGTACTTTCGAGGCAGGGAGTAACAGCTGTTGCTCCTGGACGCAAGGGGCCAAACACACAAACTGTGGACTCTCTCAAGTAATAGACACTTCTTTTTCAAGTCCACAGCTTCTCTGACCATGCAAGTAGTACAACTGCCTGTTATCACAAAGTATTATATAGCAATGGTGAGATAGGTGGAGAAATCAAGAACTAAAGCAACAGTATGTTTATCATACTGTAATTTTAACAATCCACTATTTGATCACTGATATAGTCTCCTTCTGTTCTGGCAGGTCAGGAAAAACTGACAGATGGGATTGGTTTCTGTCTGAATCTACAGATGAGCAATGCCCAAGATTATTTTGCTGAACAGCGGCTCTGTAAAAACATACCTTGTTAGAGATAAGGCAGACTAATTTCAAGTTTGGAATGCAGTAGACAGGCAAAATTCATTGCTACTTTATCTGCTGACATGTTACTGGTTTAGCGAGTTTGTGTAACCTTTAATTTATTTCATCTTTAGCTCCTTCTTGCATGAAAATGAAACTGTTTGATCAGCACAAACACGTCTATTTGCATATGAAATGTATGTAAAGTTACAGCACAAAAAACCTGAACACTTTCCAGCTGTGGATAGTCCTTCCTTCCTCCTCTTGCCCAACAGTTCAGGAGGATTTCTGGATTCACAGGTAGCACGCTCTCCCCCCAGGGTTTTCTCTGGAAAGAAGGGGTTATTACCACTGTCAGCTACCAGCTTATTGCACTGTTGTAGCATCCCGTTGCAGCGAGCGCAGCCCACGGCCCTGTCCCCGAACTGCACGCTGGCACCTGGAAGTGGAGTACAGGAGCCTGCTACTGTGGGCCGCTGCCCACGGCAAAGCTCCACTGCTGCGTGCGTGGCGTTACTCGGCCCTTCAGTTGTGCCAACAGATACAAGGTTTTCTGGTTTTGGTTTTGAATTTCAGGTGAAACAGAACAATTCAAACCCTACATTGAGATCACAATATATTTTTTGTAAATGCTAACCTACATTATTTTGAAAAACACTGCCAGTAAGCACACACTGTATCCAGGTAACAGCAGTTCACTGTAGCTTGAATAGCATCTCTCTGCATGTTTCAGGGTGTGTAATCCCCAAGTATATGGGAAAAGTGTTTATCATACTACCCTCAGTTTTGAATATATCCTCAGTCTCCAACTCAGGGTCTTCCTTGAGGATGACATCTACTGTAACATCTCACAAGTCTCCAGCTGCACATACCAATTACAAAGTAAAGGCATCATTCAATTGATGAAGTAGTGATAAAAGCTTAGCTCCAGTACTCCTCCTCATGAGAAAGTGACCCCCTGCAGCTTCAGAAAATCAGACACTGTCACCTTTCTTCTGAGTCACTTAAAAAGAATAAGCCTGGAAGCACCTGGTCACGCTATGCAGTATGTGGAATATCAGTGAAATAACATCAACATTGGACACAATCTGAAAGACCTGAAATAATCCGTAAAACTCAGAACATATTATTTCTGTAGCTAAATTTAAATTAGTTAAGAGCGAGCTGTGGTTTCACCTTCAATAGCAGCATATAATGTATAGAAAATAAAAGCCCAGTATGTCAGACAAGTTAAGCCCAGCTATCACATAAAATTCAGAGACGCTTACCTTTAACCCTTTTCACTTAGTTTCAGAAGCTTCAGGTAGATACAAGGTGATCACAAACTTCTGGAGGCAGTCTGGTGTTCTTAATCTCATGCATTAGTACTTAAAAGTGTTCTGCAGTAACACAGTAGTTCCACAGACTGGTAACACTTGAGCAGCCACTTACTTCAGCTGTATTTTCAGTGGACTTAATGCTAAAGTTTTATATTAGGTTTTGCCAGAGCATTCCCTCTTCCTAGTAGGTATGAGTGAGATTCAAAGCACAAGCTCCAAGGCAATTCTCTTGTTAGTAATCAGGCTTTCTATGTTAGTGCAATACTTCAGGAAACCTCTAATTCTGTGCTCTTTCAATTCTAAGGAAGTAGACTTTTAGCATTGATTTGATCTGTCCTCTAGCTCCAAGGTATGGCACGTTATCTGTTCTGTCGTATTAAATACATTCATTAAGGTTATATAGCAAAAGCATGGTTTAGTGCTACTCCATGTCTCTGAAGAGGCATACCAATTAGAAATCGTTTCTTAAAGCAAAAACATTCACAGCTGAAAAATGCACTGAACACAACAGAAAAAAAAAAAATCACCATAATTGTATTCCATTAATCTTTCACTTTCCAATGTGTTCCAATAAAAATAACCTTAAGGAAAGGGTTACACTTTATGGAGAACTAAAGTGCAGTCTTCATTCTCCTTGAAGAGATTGGACATAACTGGGTCATCTTTGGCCTGTACGTTCTTCAAATAATAGTTTACGATCTTGCCATCAAGTTTGTACTGATGAGGAATGCTTTCATAGGGTTTGAGATCGAGGTCCAGGACAGAAACAGAAAAGGTGAATCTCGATTTGGAAGTTAGTACCACAGGTCTTTGCTCAGAGCTGGAAAACAAAACCATATTGCACATCTGAGCCACCGAAGCTAACGCTCTTCATTTGTGTATCCCGAGTCCCCTTCAAAAGTGACTCTCATGTTTATCTTAGAACATTCATGGGAGCTTAAGAAAATAAACTTCAGCTAAGGCAGCATTTAGGAAACTATAGCTCCAGCTTAACCAGTCTTGCTGGCACCTCTTCCAGTCGTGTTCCTTTCAGCTTCCACACAGCTTAAGTGAAAACATTACCTCCAATTACTGTGTCTTTGTATTCAGTATCTCTAGGTGGTACGCATACAAAGCAATAGCAAGTAGTAACTAGCAGAAGCAGAAAGAATTACTGCAACTCCTACTTGGGTTCAAGATAATACAAATTTAGTACCAGAAGTAGTGTCCAAACATACTGAAGGATGGAGGACTCAAATTGTACACGTCATCTCCATCACAAGCATTTATTCAAGACAAACATTTTATTCAACAACTGCGAGGCAAACACAGAAAACAATGTTCTCTAAAAATAACAAGGCTTTGGTAAAGCAAACTCTCCTCCACAAGAGCAGACTATGATTGCTGACACAAGCCCAAATGGGTAGTAACATTGTGGCCAAGCCTCCAGCCTCAGAGTGAAAGATGTCACCTCTTGATTATTGCCTATTTTAATTAGGCACCTAAAGGTAACTCATCTTGAAAAACCTGTCATATGAGGACACCAAGGCAGAAAAACTGTACTAGTTAAAACCATATAGATCTACTATGAACAGTCAATTAAGATTTTAAGGGAGTAAATATAAAACCTTAACCCTTCTTATCAACTTAAAACTCTTCAGAAAGAGACATCTGTCCTATGTGTCTTAAATCAGAACTCCACCTTACTAATATCCTCACAGCCAAACCAAAAAAACACCCTATTTTTTTTTAAACAGGTGCTTGAGTTGACTGAGCTGTGCAAACACATCTTCAGTTTCTAAGTGCGTAGGAGTCATTCACAGACAAGTATCTCTTACCATTCATCTTGCAGGCAGGGTGAAAGGGCAATCATGATGGAGCAGTCCTTAGCAGTCATTGCTATTCTGTACTGCTGCACCTGAGCGACAGAAAAAGGAACATCAAGTTTCTGGTACACTTCTACTTGCCTTAGTAAAGCATACTGTTCTTTACAAAAGGTGTTAGTACGCTCAGTATATTAGTATGTTGTTATTTTAAGAGCTGGAAATTGTCCCTGTAACAGATGGTTAGCCAGGAGCAAGTGGTCTTACAGCATTCTATGTAGAATCATGTTTATTTCCTACAGCTACTTCTCTTGAAAGCCAAACCAGCACAGTTCATGCAAACACTTCCTCTGTCTAGAAAGGAAATAACCAGCCTTAGCCTTATTTTTCTCGCAAGAACTGGTGCTAAACATGTTTGGTTTTAACTGCTTCTTCTATAAAGACACACCCTGGCACAACAGGAACTTTCACGGTGCCCGCCTCTGACAAGCCAGTGGTGATGCTCACAGGCTATCCATCCATTTCCATTAGACAGACGTTTATTAAAATTGACGGACTAAATGAGCTTCAACAACACGCGCAGGAAAATACCTTTGTTAACGCAAATGCTACTGTCCCGTCATCTTCAGTTGAAAGATCTAGCAGCTTCTCATAAAATGCTTCATTGTAAGGTCCATCTATCTGCAACGTACTTCTAAATAAATTTTAAAAGAAGATTTACAGACAGCCAAGGTGATTTACTGATTTTCAATGAGAGCTTTCTTTAGCAGCCCAGATACTCAGAAAAAACCAGTAACATTGATAAACATGGCAACAGGTTAATACTCAGAGATCTACCACCATGACCACTCCCTGATTTTTTCATATCACTTAAGATATGCTGTTCGGAGTTTGGGTTGTTTTGATTGTTGAGTTTTTTTTAAAGATGAAACATTCTTAAGCCACTGCCATCTGTGTACCACTACAAGAACAGTATATTTTGCAAAAATGGGTAAGTTTCAAAATTTCTAACAGTTTGCAGGTGCTCCCAGAAGCCTTTGCTGAAAACACTGGGGCTAAACACTTATCTGACAAGGCTTTGTCCTGTCCCGAGCTTTGTAACGTGTGCTAACAAGGGGATGGTTTATTTGGCCTCTGTCCTTCCCATGTTAAATACCTGAACTCCTGCTGAAAGGCTGAACCCACAACAGTGGGGTCTGCAGTGCACAAACACCCCACGGATGAAAGAAAACATTTCAAATTATTTGTTTAATGTATAAACATACAAGTAATCACTGCAAGTGATTTAAGCAGAACTCAAGGCCAACCCCTTGCCCATAAGACAATCCTTCAGCTGGATTCCAAGGGAGCAGAATAAGCACAAGGAACAACATCGTGCGAGTGAAGCCACCATGCCCTCGTGTGAGCAACGGCAGAACTACAGGCAAGTACAGCCCATAAGACACATCCAGGTTAAAACTGTTTACAGCAATTATTACTACAACTAGTAAGCTTTATTTGAGAACAAACGTAGCAGCTTGCAATGCCCAGTATTTCTTCACCAGGCAAGAAATACTATCAGATAAAGATTCTTGTGCCTCAAGTATGATTTGACCACTTGTGACAGGGGTTACAATTTGGTATTTGGAGCTATTCTCATCCCACAAGGGCAGGCTGGACAACGGGAGATACTGGGCCATCACCCACTCACACCTTCTGTGGGATCTTGCAGGCACAGGCTGGATTGCTGCTGAGTGCTAAATTCAGGGTTTTAACGGGCAGGTTGTAGGTTAAGCCAGCACAGGCTTCAGAATGACTGTAAAAACGTCATCATTACTGCAGATGTAGTCCTAGCTCTGCAGATACTGAAGGTAGTAGAAACCAACCATCCATTTTACTCTATCTTTCCTCAAACATACAATCTCCACTACTAAGGAACGGGGCGTTTTCTCTCTCAACCTGTTGCAAGCTTCCCGTAATCGTTACTTTAAAATTCAGGTCAAAGTGACTGACATCAAAACTTTTAACAATAAAACTCGTATTTTATGTTGTCTGGCATTTCAAGTTAGGAATAAACATATGCAATACCATGAAGGAAGGCTGTACGCAACACAACAAGAGAAAACAAAATGGTTATGTCTGCACAGAGCCAATCTTGTCTGTGTACCTACTTAATCAGGAGTGAAAAGGAAAGCCATCAAGTCTTACCTCTCTTCAGGAAATTCCTCTAAGTACTGCTCAACTCTGCTGTACAAAGGATAGAGTCCTTCAATATCCAGCGTGTCAAGCATCTGAGCCTGAAGGGTTTTATAAAGGAGACAACCCCTCGGTAAGCCAGAGCTTTCCAATTTATGTTTACCTAGAAGAAAATGTATTTTCAAGTAAGGCAGACATGAGTGTCATCGTTGCTTCATTTTGCCATTACATGTGCTTGTTCACAAAGCAAATCCAAATACCGTTTAGACCAATCACGGGGGGGAGACCCAAAACACTTCCACTTCCCAACAGCAGTGTGCCAGGTGCATGTGCTTACCAACACATTTACACAGCATATATTTGACTGCAGAATAAAACACCTGGAATACAGCTCTGCAAATCACTCAGAAAAAAACCCCAAAAACACCCACCACCACAATCCACCCAATTCCACTTGTTTGAGTCAATAAAAGAAATTTTTCATATGAGTTTGAAGCCACCACAAATTCACTTTCAACAGGATGAACTGTTGGCAAAAGTAATGTGGCATTTCAGGTATTGGGTCTTTTCTGCATTTGCTATCATTTCTGTAAGAGCTCTTTCTCCACATCATACAGCAAAACCAACCAGCAATGAGAAAGATCTTCCTCAAAAGCAGAATAAGAAACATGCTGGTTGTATAATTAGGTTAACTAGCAGCAGCTTGATTAATTAGAGCTTTACAAAACTTATGCACTGAGGAATCAACATGAGTTACAGTTTTCCAACTCTCACTTCCCATTCTTTTCCCTCCAGTATTCATACCTTTCTCTTTACCAGGAGTAGGGCAGAAGAAAAGAAAATGAGCTACACCCTGGCTGGGGAGGGCTGACAGGAGGAGCAGGGAAAGGCAAGAAACAGGTGTCATGTAACCAACCAAAGCAGCCAGGCTTCATCACGTACAACATGAAAATTCCCCACTCATTTGAAATACCTACAATGGTTATCGGCTCAAACTGATATTTTCTTCCATTGTTCCTCTACCACCTTCTGAATTTATTTTTATCCCTGTCACTCCCTGTCGCCAGGTACAGTATTAGAAGTGCTTACTACAAGGTCATATTAAAAACAATTATCTAGCAGCTATGCAGCTCAGAACTCATTTTTAGAATGTCACTAGAACTCCACTAGACATCAGTATTAAACAGCAAAGGAGAAGCAAACACACATCTGAATCGTTACGTGGTAACAGTTAATTATTGACAGCGCTCAAGAAATTGTTACTTACCATTTCTTACTAGCTCCCTATTAAAAGCACTTGCTTCACAGTAGCTTCGTCCTTGTGAAACGGGAACTGTCTTCATATCGCCTGCCCTGCAGGCATCGGTACTACTTAGTAGCGTCGTAGTTATAATGTGGATCAGTTCTTTAACAATTGTCCTTGTACAGTGTGGGCCACTGACCAGCCCATTGGAAGGGAAAAAGAAAGGTTTTAAGTGTCGAGCGAGTTCATTCCAGTCAGACACGCACTCCTGGTCATCTTTACAGCCATAAATTAGTTCTCCATTCTGCAAATGATAAAAAAAGAGTTAGGCACTTCATGAAATCCAGTTATTCACACTTAGTTAATCAAAGCATCAGATTTAATACTGTAAGACACAGCACAGAACGGTGCATTAGTTTAACAGTCTGCATACAAATACACACAATCCCAATCTCTTACGAGTTTGCCCTCTTAAGTCTAATCTCGTACCACAGGTAGGTAACAACCTTTGAGTTAGGACCAAAAAGGTCATTTAAATCACGTGCTAGTTCCCCAACTTAATCAACTGTAAGTAACTGGAGGGGGACTTTTTACAAGGGCATGTAGTGATAAGACAAGGGGCAATGGCTTTAAACCAAAAGAGGGGAGATTTCCATTAGCTCTAAGGAAGAAGTTCTTCCCTCTGAGGGTGGTGAGGCACTGGAACAGGTTGCCCAAAGAAGTTGTGGATGCCCCATCCCTGGAGGTGTTCAAGGCCAGGTTGGATGAGGCTTTGGGCAACCTGGTGTAGTGGAGGGTTTCCCTGCCCATGGCAGGGGGGTTGGAACTAGATGACCTTTAAGGTCCCTTCCAACCCAAGCCACGCTATGATTCTAATCAGAAAAATAAAAGTGAACGGATACTTAGCACATTTTTCCATCGCTTCTTTCTGAATAATGTCAATAGTGAAAGAGCACCATGTGAAACAACCTTCTTTTAAAAGCCAAATTGGAAAATGGAAGGCTATAAAAAGGGACAGAAAAGCCGTGATAGTAACCTGTACTAATACAAGACTTAGGACAGTTCATACAAGTTTATGTAATTCAAATAGCTGCTTTAATACCGGAAACAAATTGTAAAGAATCTTATTTCCTAGAATTAATCTGAAAATCTGCATAAACCATCAAGTTACTGCTTTGTATTTTTCCTACATTACTTCCACAGAAAAGGTAACTTTGTACTGGCTCAGAGAGGGATGCTGTGCATTCAGCTCGCATGAAAGCTGTAACAGTTCATTTTTAAAAATATTTGCAGCAATATACAAAGTCCTCCATCTTCTTCCTCCTGAAGAAGTACAAAGTTTTAAAACTCTGGTCACCTTTAAAAAAAGGCCTTTTCTACTAGTTGTTCCTTGGCGATTAGATTCTTTCAGACTAAGTAGTTCTGGGAAATTCCTACTTACCTGTCCTAACTTGAAACCTAACTAAGAATTTTCCCGTTTTCTTCTTTTGGTGGGATCCAGTAGTAATGGTGCTGATTAGGCAGGTCTGAAGTAGGATCTTGACTGTTCAGATGCTGAAATCAAATTGTTAAAAAGCCAAAGCAAAAAAGCAAGCAGACAGATTTGTTTACCTTAAATATTTTCAAGTTGTTCTGTGCCTCCTGTAATAAGCTCTTCAAAGCAAAGTGCATTCTCTGTTTATTTCTAGGGGAGAAAAAAAAAAATCCAAGAATGTTTTATCACAGCCTTTAGATGTTTACAGCCATGCCCAGAGAGCTCTACGGAATCAGAATTGGGCACCTGAAGTGAACACAGTCATTAAGCCTGTTACTCATGCTGAAGTCACTGCAAAGCACTACGCACAATTAGAACTTCGAATGTGGGTAAACTAAACAGCTCTTAGGGTTAACATTATGCAGCAAAAGGCACTGGTACATTAATAAGCAACTCTGGTTCCTGAAATAAGTGTAAAGAGGTTTACAGCATCAGAAATATCCACTGCAAAAGTCAGATGGGCATCAATCACCCTTAATACTATAGTGAAAGTCCAAGTAATCCGAGAAAGAAATCTGTAACATAGACTTTGGCAAAAACATAGAACCAAGTCACACGCTTCCTTACCCTGAGAAGAGATCCAGTGGGCAATATTTACTTGGTCGCTTCCATTTTCCATTCGCTACCTGTTAAAAACCCACACCACTGCTGTTAATCACTTTCTGGAATAACTACTCTCCGTTACTTTAATAGGCAGGCGCGTGGCACTGTCTTCCAAAGTCTTATGACATTTAAAACCCTCTGAAGGTACAACTCATGGGCTACTAGGGGTCTTCCTCATCATAGTTAGCGCTCAAGTCACTCAAATTGCATTCACAAATGGAAAACACGGAAACAGGTGACATTAAATTACAGTAAGGCACAGTTATCCGATTTCGGACACACGATGGACATTGGTCAAATGAATTCCATGTGTGTTACGTGCTGTTAAAAGTTACGAATGCCCCCACGCATTTGGTGAGCTGTACTCGAAGGGAAATTTGACATCAGAGTTTACCCAATCAATGGCATTAACAGTCCTCAAAGAGTAATCGGATATTTGTTCACTTCCAGCTTCCCACAGAACTTGTTCCATCTCTCACTAAACCGATTCACGCCCAGCAACTCAAATGTGTATCCACCTACTACCTTTAGTCATAACAGAGATTTCATCAAGTTTCAATAGGAAAGTAAGTCTGGAATAGCAAATACAGCACAGTGCAGTCAAAGGAAAGCAGGATGACTGAAACAAATAAAAATAAAAATTACCTTCAGATGCTGATGCATGCAGTAACGACACACCTTGTGCTTTATCTCCTGTGAAACATGGCTGGAAAAAGGAATGAAGCCACACTTTGGCTAAAACAAACAAACAAAATTTATAAATATAAACATATAGAACTATAAGGGCACACCACATGCAAATCTTTTCAGTTAAAGGAAAATTTAAAAAAAAAAATCACCACAACAAAACAACAAACAAAACCAGTCAACATCTAGCACTTAAAAGCTTAACATATGTCACTGTGTATGATTGCCAACTATTTTAGAGTCCTCGCTTAAGAAACAAGGACACACAAAACTGCTGGGGCCTAACAAAAGGCCTAGTAATACCTGGAAATTTCCCAAGTTTTGAAAGATGAGGAATTGGAAGAGGGAGGGGGACATTTCATCCTGTGGGTCCCAGTGAAAGCAGCGCGCTCTGCCTTATCCCGCTGCTGCATTCCTTTGGAACTGCTCTGCTCAGTACGTTCTTCAAAAACGCAACTCCCCCCAGAGGGTGGATCTCTGGTTCAGTACCTTAATCTCTATGCAGAGGATGGGCCGGTGCTCCACAAAACGGTATGGCTGCAGCCTGGTAAGATTAGGAAGGCACATTGCATAGCCACTGAGAGTGTCCATGTCTTTATCACAGCGAGACTCTGGGGAAAACAGGACAATTAGGTGCGTGGGTGTTTATTTTACCCTGTAGTTATCTCGTTCACAAACTCAGACCAGACACAGTTTAGCCGGCTGTAGCCAATTATGCACTTGCATAACTTTGCCCTCCCCATTATCAATGCCTGTTTCCAGTTTCCTCAAAGCTGTCGCAGGCACAGAGTGCATCACAAGCTGCTTTTAATGGCTGGTTTCCAGCTCATCCCAGGAAAGATACCAGTGAGCAGCTGAAACAGCTGAGGAGTGCATTCCATTGGCCCACAACAGGTAGAGAGACCACTGCACTCCAAGAGGCAATCTCGCAGCTGCTTACTAAGACTGCACCAACTACCATCCCTCAGTCTAGTCTAGAGGAATCTGTGAAAACTGGCAGGAATATCATAAACTGTTCAGAAGAAAGTGTAAATCTAAACAGAACCTGCAAGTGGCTTCGCTGAACTCCTTAGTCTGTACGTAGTGCTTTTTCAAGGATTAAAACATTTGCCCGAGGTTTGAGATCAAGATGCGCTGTATTAAAAAACAAAACTGGTAAGAAGCAATCAGCTGAAGAGCCACTTCTCAGTGAGAACTAGTCTCTTCCCAGCCATTTCAGTGTTTACACCAAAATAACAAATAGGTGAAATGGAACACAGAAGGAAGAAAAGCCAAATTCCCCCTCCTCACACGCAACTTAGAACAAGAATTTCCTCTGCTACAACCATCCTTTTAAAAATAGTGGTTTTGAATATAGTCCAGATTAACAGTCCTGACAATACATGAAGTAGCAAAATGGTTTCGGACTAAGATTAAGAGGCATCACATAGATAAACACCTCTAAATAACCTCGCTCCCACACACATCCTTTGGGGAAAGGTAACAGGACAGAGGAAGGCCTGTGAGATTTTAATTCGAATTTGATAACAACACACACTCCTGGATTTACAGACAGCTGTGTTCCTAAAGAGACATACGGAATAGGTGTGTTCAGTTATAGCTTCCCTTGCTAAGAACAATGTCCGTTCCGAAAAATATATTGCAATAGAAAAAAAAATCATCTCGGAAACGGAAGCCTCATTAGGCATCAGCCTATGCTTACATGCTGCACTACACTAGGATAAGCAAGAAGAAACCTTTCTCCAAAAAACGCTGAGGTTTGTTTTCTCTTTCTAAACTTAAGAAAAACTACATCCATGTTCAGCTGAAAGCCACTTGCCAAATCAGATACACCCAGAAATCTGAAGTATTAGAGAAGTTCTTTCTTAAGGTAGACAGGCTTATTGTGAAAGGAAATATTAAAGGAAATTTTTTCCTTAAGGTTTAGAAAAATTCCTGTTAAAAACAGACAGTGAGATTTGCTGTTGTAAAGCAAGAAATACCACTTGGACAGCCCCTAACACCCACATTTCTTCCTCTAAAGAAGTCCCCCCAAGCTGCGGACACATAAAATTTAACTTCAGGAAATAAAACTAAATTCTATTATTCAGTTCTACCAGAGCACCATCAATTCTGTAACTTTTATTAGACACTTTTTACTTTCCTTGCTAGTTCCATGGTGCCAGAAACTGTTTCTCAAAAAGGTGAGGACAAGCCAGCAATAAAGAGCATCCTGTACTCACTACCATTACTTCCATTAATATTAATTCCATTTTTTCCTGGATCAAAGGTGTTGAAATACTGACTACAGTTACCAAAGAATTTAATTCCACATTTTTCTTTAATTAATTATGCTACAGCAGGAGTTTCTGGCCATTCTTACAAACATTTGAGAACATGAGATGAACACACCATGAGGGACCATCTTCTCTTTGCCCATTTTAGAGCTTACACCTTACTGTACCTCAGCCACACATGAAGAACGAGTGTGTGGCTGAGGTACAGAACACCCAAGTGTTGCTGACTAAGAACAACAACATCCAATTCTGTAGCACTTGACACTGAATACATCAGAGATTGCCACACTTCCAAGTCTTGCAGCATGTTCCAAAAGGTTTCACAGGTCAACACCCCCTTACCTCACACACTGGTCTCCTTCAGTTCTCCCTGTCCAGGGGACTAGAGAAGCCTACGTGCGCTTCACTGCTGGACAGGAACCCCAGAGCACCATGGAAGAGTCGGGAGAAACGGAGCCCAGCCCCATCTCCCAGAGATGCTCCCTGCACTTGGATGGCAGCACAGCCTGTAACGCTGCAGCCCCTCGCACTGAGATGTGCTCAGCTATCAGGAGAGGGACATGAAAAGCTGGAACAGGAAGCTGCGCACCGCTGGAGCACTGTGACTCCCAGGACATGAGATGCTTCGCCCCAAGTGAGATACTAACACTGAAAACAAGACAATTGAGTGGGGAGTTTCTGAAGCCATCCTCCTTCCAAAGCTCTGCTGCGCCACCCAGGAGAACCCCCCTCGCTGACCGTGGGAAGGACTTCGCAGCAAGGTGGAAGCTGGTGCAAGCAGTGACAAACACAGGCTTGCAGAGGGTCCCTTTCCCCAATTCCATCAAACTGGCAGCAGACACAATTTTTAATTCTAGAACACGCTTATTTTTCCACAACGAATTTTCAATATGTCATTGTCTT
Source organism: Tauraco erythrolophus (assembly GCF_009769465.1). Classification (NCBI taxonomy): domain Eukaryota; kingdom Metazoa; phylum Chordata; class Aves; order Musophagiformes; family Musophagidae; genus Tauraco; species Tauraco erythrolophus. Next base: position 19,733,658 of record NC_141476.1, on the reverse strand, counting down.
AAGATTTAAAGAAATTTCCTCACGTTCTGAGGCAGGATGCTTTTTTTACTTTACAGTAAAGCGCAATGCTTTACAGCTTGAGGAAGGCCCCTTTCTAATGCTCTCCCTGGCACTTACCTGGCCTCTCTGGCTGAATTTTTAAACAGAGCTGTCTTACAAAGTCCAAAGGCAGTTGAATAATTTCCTATTAAAAAAAAAAAAAAAAAGAAAAAAGAGAAAGATATATTTCAGCACAAAAATCGATACACGGTTTGCTGGTCTTACAATGGAATACCAAAGTTCAGTGGCTGTTAACAGCAGTACATCAACTACATAATCAGCAGCTTCTCCCTCTGATCAACCGTCTATTTGAAGACCTGTACCTGCAATCACATGAAATACTTACTCTGCTGTGAAACCAAGAACTAATTTAAATAAATGCATGAAAAGAGAACATTTTTGGTGCGAGGTTAACATGCATGAAGAAACCTGCATCGCTTTGTCCTCTGCACAAATGAGAGTCCCATTTCGTCCTGTCCCATGTCTCACATCCCGCCCTTCCAGGGCAGAATTGTGTAACTGAAGTTCCAGGAGAAGATGTGACTTTTCCACTCAAGTATTTGACGTTCAGTTAAGTAGATCTGGCCGCCCTGAAGAACAGAGTGAGCGGCACGGGAAAAGGATACCTCTGCCTGTGCAGAAACCCAGACAATTCACATGAACCAGATTTCTCCCTTTGCTTTGCAGTTAGTCTCAAAATCTCCCTCTCTCTCACACCTCTCACCATATTGCAGGGCAAAGAAATGACCACTCTTTTCTTTAGTAGCTTGAAATAGCTCAAACCAGAGTACAACCCAATCACCTCGTGAGCACAGAGCAGGATCTTTGTTCTGATCCAAATGTTTCTTGCGCACGTATCTTACTCGGGAACATCTGCAAACGCTATTAATTCCTTTTACTGACATTCAGTGTTCCCCAAATGCATAAACCATTTATTTTAGGAATAAGACATTTACCCCATGGTGAACATAGTTCTCCCCGAAGAACTGCTTCATGACGTGTTTTCCAAAGTCTACAATGTTTTGCAGATGGTGTAGTATTTCCTCTGAAGTCTGGAAGACAGAAACATGGTAATTTAACTATGAAATAATGCTAAACAACATCAAGAATACATACACATACTAGTCAAGGATTTAGCAAAGCAGCTCAATTGCTCTACCAAGTTTGGTAGGTCAGTGCATGTTGAAATTAGGCACATGAAACGCGTGCTACGTTTTTTTCCCTACTGCTGACCAAGAGGCTGGGATGACCAGGAAAAACATGACAAGAGGTGATTATTCTTCCCAAGTTTCAGGGGAAAAAGGACAGACAAAATGAAAAAGGTGGAAGAGAGGGAGATTACTCAAAATCGACTCTTTCATTGACTGTTATTCTTAAAGCAGCTGAAAGACTGTAATAGTCACAAGAGATACACAGCGTGCCTTCTTACCATCAGGTGAAATGCAGGCGAGGCTTTGAGTATCACAAAATACGTCACCTGGAGATTTGGAAGAGAATGGCTGCAAAGACTGAGCCACATGACAAACCTCTGCATGAACAGGTACTGAATTTGCCAAATCCTGCCCCAGACAATGGAAAAAATCTTACTACAATGTCATCTCCCGTTAATTTTGTTATCTGTCTACAAGGAAACACAAAAGTTCTACAAGCTAGATAGAGAGGAAGCTAAACGAGTACTGGAAGCAGGACAAAGACATCAGCACAGTCTGACTCTGACAGACTCCTGCTCATTAAAGAGGGAGCAGAGCAGCTTTACAACATCATCCCATTCCCAGCACTCCAGCACGCTCTGGCTCTCTGCAGTCTTTTATCGTTACGACAGACAATCTCCAAGCTCCTGTGTCCTTTTTGTAACACAAAGGTTTTCTGGAAATATACTACTTTGCCTTCCACCATACGCTATAAAGCACTGAACCATATAGATTTACTCTTGGGATTAAGTAACGGTGGAAGGAGAGAAAGTGCAACACTCACGTCCAAGTTAGAAAATCAGTGAGGAAAAACAACACGAGCAGAAGAAAAAGAAACCAAAACAGAGCAGAGTAAGAGAAAATGAAATGGAAGGATGATGTTATTTTTTTCCCACCCAGAGGGTTTATCACTTACCAAACTTACACAAGTTGTGCAGGACTAACATTAGTCTGTTACTGTAACACAGGTCTGCTAAGACTGCGTACCAAGTTTAATATTCTTCCCCAGCAGGATTCACTTTCCAGACTGAAGCAGCAATACACAATGCTGCAATGCGCAGCGATGCTTTACAGAGAGAAATGTCACTACAGTAACACACATTACTACAGACTTACTTCAGTAACATACCATACTACCCAGTTACTCCAGTATGCAGAGCGCTAACCAAAATCCCAATTCTTTGGAGCAAGCAGGGAAAACACAGTTTTTCCAAAGCACTACACAGCACTTCCATCACTCTGTAAAGGCCGGGACAGCACTTGTTCTTTAAAATGCTTGGCATATTGTATGTGGAGATGTTTCTCAGAACGGCTCTCCCTAAATCCTTTTAAGAGAGCCAAAACAAGCCTGGAGTCTCTTCCCAACAGGCAATCTTCCGCTGCTGGAGTCTTAGAACAAAACACACACTTGGATGCCTGAATAACTTTTTCAATTGCAGTCATCTGGTCTGAAGAAGTTATATTTAAGAAAAAATAACTAACAGGCAACAAGATGTGCGAGCAGGCCACCCACGGGGGAATGCAAAGGGTATTTTACAGCAGCGTTGCTCAATCTGTGCTTCCCAGGAAGGCCAGTGCCCCCATCACCAGTGCTGAACACACGCAGATCCATCGGGCCAGCAGCCCCAGCTCCTCTGATCCAGAGGGCAGAGGAGACCAGGGCTGGGGCAATCCCCGCTCCCCAGCCCCCTGCTCTCACCCTGCGCACACTGCAAACACACTGTATCCATCTTCCCTGATGTTTCACTTGTTCCGGGCTGGGGAAGAAGGTGCTTTGCAGAGGGGAAAATCCCCGGGCAATTTAAAACATCAGCAGTTACAGTATCTTCCTCACTTGATGAAGTGGAAACAGCAATTCTGAGCACATACTATAGCAAAAACTTCAATTTATATACAGATTTCTGCCCTTTTAATCACCACAGAACCCTTTATTTAACTTTATACAAAGTTAATGGTGAGAAGGAATGTTACATCATCTCCTATAGTAACTGAAATCTCAGCTAATTCCCATGTGCAATTATTCTGACCTGGTTTGCTGATGTACACCATACCTACAGGATTTTTGTTTTGGTTTTTCATTTGTTGTAGGTTTGGGGTTTTTTTTTAATATACAAAATTACAAATCAAGCTTCTGACACCTGCTCATCGCCTTTTAAGAGCAAGTATATTTGTTATACTCTAAATAAGAAACAAAAAACAATTAACAGACTACAGAAGCATCACCTTTCAACATTAAAAATCACTAAGATAAAAGCTTTTGAAGGACCCATCAACTACTGCCAGCTCATTTAGCAAAACACTAAAATTCATCAAATAGGTTCTATCCAATAAAAAAGAAAAAAATTCACTCATGCAGAAGACTCATATTAAAATTAGCAAGATACAATTAAAGTCATTCCACAAGTCCTCACACTCTTCTACTCAAGAAACGCAAGCCCCAGAGTTCCATTATTGATTATATGTATTTTTTATTAAAACATTGAATTCTAACAGTAAGAATTACAATTGGCAGTAACACCACCTTGTTTAACTACTAGATTATCTAGTCCCAAATGCATACCCAAACCATATAAACAAAAAGCAGCGTCCAGACTTCTTTATTGTTTCCAAAGGAGTTAAGCAGAAGAAACCGAGATGCATTTGTCCACATCTGAACTTCAGTACGTGTCTTTCTAGTACATATTTTGCTCCAACTGCCTCTTCCAGTGCTGTTTACACTGGATGAGCTGCAATGTCATACACAGGTATCTAACACTTGATATCCTAACTCATCTTGCACTAGTCAGGAATATAGATTACACCTAAAAACATTTTCTCCTCTACAGCTGTCATGTTGCTATGTCCAAGTTTGTCCCAAAACTCTAATTCTCCAGGACTTGTTTACAGATTTGAAGATAAAACATTTAAGTCTTCTGTTCCTGCTCCAGGAAAAACTGATCCTTTAAAGAAAAAACTCAATCACCAGAATAATTAAATTATTCAAATAACCTAACCTTCCAGATTTTCCTCTCCAGAGAGGAAAGCCAGAAGGACTCGTACATGACAAAGTCCCCACAATCACAGACAAGGCAAGCGCAGATGCTGGAGCTGCCCACAAGCCTGCTCTCCTCTGACGCAGCACTCTGCACCTTCGCAGGGGAACTGACCCCGGCGGCGCGCACTTACCAACCCGGAGCGTGGACTTCCACGCTGCTTAAGCGCCTCCAGAGGTACGCTCCACCACTGCCTGCGGCCACAACAGCCTTTCTGCTGCAGAGCAGCGTGTCTGCCTGGGCAATGCTGAATGGGAGGTTTGCTAAGAGTTTCTAAAAACCAAACTCTTGGTGCTTGACAAGCTACAGCCCAAGGAATGCCTACCATGACCTACCTCTGTGCTTGGTGGGATACTGAGCAGTTTTACTGATCTCATTATCCAGGGGGAAAAAAAAAACAAACAACATTTGAGAACCTGAGCAGTGTTCAACAGTAACAGAACACCATGCCCAGGAGATTTTTGTCTTGTGTTTCGCTGTCCCAATCCAAAAAACTATATGCATGCCAAAGCAGTCCACAGAAGTACTGTCAACTTCAACGCTGCAGTGGGTAACTGAAAAGTCACCTCCTGGCTTCCTTTGTGACTTCGTCATACTATGTCGATTTTTTAAAAACAATTACTATGCAACAATCTCTCTGGACTTTAAAAAAATGAAAATTAAAAAAAGCACTCGTACTCAGTGTCTCAGTGTTTTATTTTCTTAAATAAATGGCAATAGACTGATTTTTTTTTTTACTTAAACTGTGGTCTAATTCTCCCCTGCTACATTAAAAATTGAGATAAGCAGTGTTTTCCTTTCTTCCAGTCCACTTCTTCCCTGTTCTTGTAAAAACTCTAAACATTATTATCTTGGACAACTACAGAAGCACAGGATACATTTTTTAAATCCTGCCACTATAAGCAGATCAAAAACTTACCTGAATCACACTTTAATTTTACTAGACTTTTTTTCAAGTAAAATAGTAGCAGAAAGGCCATCAACTCACTCGTATGTACACCGAGTTCACGGGTTTTACCCTCCTCTGCTTTCCTCTGATCCACTTTAGAAACTTCTCTTTTGTCCCTGGTTAATCTGGACGCATTTTGTATTCATCTTCTTGATTTGAAGTACAACGCCCTTCCTATATGTTTGGCTTTACATTCATCCTTGTTTCTTTTTCCTAGAATTAACCACTCCCCACCTTCTGTCAGTACAGCTGTAACGCTTTTTGTGTTTCTTTCTCACCAGAACAGCCTGCCACCGAACCTCACAAAGCTGCAGTTCGGAAGCTGCCATAACTGAAGCCATTCCTGTATCTCTCAGGTAACACACCCTGAAGACTGCTCACAAGGTTGAGGAAATGGCAGAATTTGAACCTCCTGCCTTCTTGTGCTCTCTTTCTGCCCCCCCCCCCCCCCCCCCCTCAACTTGGAGCACTGTGTTGACACTTCACTTTTACCCTCCACCTTTGATTCCTGATCATTTTTTATCCCTGCCAAAGCAAATCTAAGGTAACTCACTTCAGTTCCTTCTGGAGCAGAAACACCTTCTGCCACAGTACCAAAAAGCTGGTACTGTGTCCCACCATGTTGTTTTTGCAACAGACAGGACACTAAAATCACTCACTGACAAAGGCTACTCTGAATATTTCATATCTTTGTCCAGATCCCATGGCTTTTTAGCTACTTAGTAAGTAGTCAACAGCAGACCTTTATCATGACACCAGTCCTGTGCTGCTCCTCTCCTGTCCCACCCAGCAACAGTCAGCAAAACTGTCATTTCTTCCACAGCATCACCGCACTCTCCTACGTTGACAGGCAACATTAACACCTTCTCTGTTGCCACAGCTACTCTTGCAGAAAGCCGTCCCTTCCACACAGTGCAGCCTGACAAACTGCCCCACACAAAGGCCTTGCTATCAGCAGTCACGTAATCTTAGTTACGTAAGAGGACCTCACGTTTCCTTCTGTTGCCAAAACTCCTGAAACACAGGCACATTTCACAACATCCCCTTATTCTTACTCCTGTCAGCAGCAGTTCTTTCACAGGTTTCCAGTTTCTCTTCAGGCTGGCTATTAGCTTACCTGGGGGCTTTTAGCAACGGCACAAATTCAATCTTACCTTAGTCTGGTTTGGGGGGGACTTCAAAAACCGCAGCACCACGCAGCGCTGAAGAAAGATAAGAAAGAACATAGCTTCATTAGCATTTAAAGTACAGCACAATTGTCTGATTCCCCAATCTACCCCATCTGAGAAATTCAGGGGGAAAAAAGCAAGAAGAAAAGCAAAACAGGCACATGAGATGATCATTTCACTCAATCTGAAATTGAATACATCGTCTGTTCCCAGATTTGCCATGGCTTTAACAAGGCAGTCACTCTGCGCTTCCAGTCACCAAGTGTAACTGGGGAAACACTCCCTTATCTTATAGCACTGGTCTAAAAATCTGGTAAAAACACGGTATCAAACAGACAGAGAGAAAACCACCCTATTGTTTTTGCGCCAAAGGTCTTTGGGGGAAAAAAAAATGCAAGACCCACTTAGATATCATCTGCTTACAGTACCCGCACAGCATTACAAAACATTATGGGGGTCAGTTACCAGCAGTAGCTACACAGCTCTGCTTATAAACACTAAAACCTAACACTTCTGAACTTGAAAAAGTAAACATATAACACAGGGATAAAATAAGCAGGTTTCCAAATATTTTACCCCCCTAAAAAAAAGAAAAAAAAAAAAATCCCAAACCCAACATATCACTAATTTTTGTCATTTTTACAATTTCTATCAAATTTTTTAACAATTCAAAAACTTTCATATTTTCAAAGTACACAAATTCTAAAAACATCCTCAGCCTTTATTTTTAAGAGTTCAGATAAAAAGATTTTGTAGATGCCCTAAGTAAAATAAGCCTTTCTCCTTGAGCCTATTAAGAGTGTCTCCCATCACAGAAGTCACCTGAAGTATCTTTCAACCAATAAAACCTTGCTGAAATTAACCATTACACTTGGTAAACAGACTTTTTATATTAAAATCAAATTTTGACGTAGTATTAAGGAACCTGCAGCCTTACTAGGCAAGGTGACACATTGCCCTGTCTCGGATTAGTCAGTCTAAATATATGATCCCCAAGATATTTGCTCCCACTGATGCACTTCAGCCTGTTCAGGTAAGATGTGGATAAAAACAACTGGCCACCACAGTAGGTAGAGGCGAACAGCTGTTTTCTGGAGTTACCTCTTAGCATCTCCATCAGGATCTTTCCTAGACACACCAAAAAGGATTACATTCTGTTTACAACACTGCCAAAAAAGTACTGACACTCAAGGTTCCCTGGCAAAGATAACGCAGACAAAACATCATAGTTACACTTCAGGTTTACGGAATCCAAGCTTTTTCCCCACAACAGCACCAGACACGTTCCATCTTTCAGGGCTGAAAGCTGCCTCTGGGCAGTGCTGAGTGGGAGAGAGCTGCCACTATCTTTAGTTACTAACATGTAGAGAAAGAGCAGGAAGAGAAAAGCAAAAGAGGTGACAATGTGTAATCCAAAATACTAACAAAACAAGATCCGGATTCGGACACTGCTAGTGAAACCCTTCGATAGCTAAAGAGTCTCAAAGCAGCAGAAATCCCACACTTCACCTGCAGCTGGAAAACACTCTCAGGTAACACTGAATTTTGACTCAGCTTGTCCTGCAAGATCTAAACAGCTGGAGTGTTACAATAACAAACTAGATAAAGTGAACACTAATTATAGTCACCTGGATTTGACAGGATTGATGGGTGAAACTTCACTCTTTCTCCCGTTACGACCCACACGTGGATAACAGAGCTCCGGTCTGACGAGCCGAATGCTCTGTGTAAGCAGTATGTTATTTACAGTGTTTCGACTGCTTGGATCCCCTGCTTTAAATATTCATAAACAAGTGGATCGGTGATGAAGTGATCTGATCATCACTTCGCATCAACTCAGTAACTTGATTCTGTCGTATTTCAAGGGTGTTGTAGATATGCACCGATTAATCAGTTCCCAGCCAACAAGCTTCCAACCGCCGCCCTGGAAAATCCGATTGCTCTCACAGGAACTACACTATTTGTTCATTACCAAACCCAAACCCTCTGAAGAGGCACGCTAGGATAAAATGATCAAAACTATACATGGCAAAAGAAGAACACTCTGCTTTTCTAAAGATGTCCAACAAACCTTTTCAGTCACAGATGCACTTCAACCAGTCGGCCTGCACTGTGCCTTAGATGATCAGAGTGAAAAACACAACAAAACATTTTTTCCTTTTTTAGGCGGAAGTTTTTAGCTAGATCCATCCCTTTGTGCAATTCCACACACCACTGCACGAATATACTGCCACAGTGCAAAGGTTAACCATCAGATGTCAACGATGCCAACTGCTCCAGAACTATTACCCCTGAAAATATTGGCCCACATTTTTCATGCTATTGCATTACTGATTCACTCGACTGATTCTTTACTTGGAAATACAGTGGGTGGTTGTTGCCAGGAGGCTTTTTGTCAGTTACCTTAAATGCCTTGTTTTTCTTTTATATGTACAGATTGAACACCGAAGATGTAACATACTTATCTGCATGCAAAAGAACAGCCTCAATCCAGAAGAGAACAGATTTCTTAAGAGGTCGTCTCTACTCCCCAGCACTTCGAGAATCTGATCAACTAGATCCTGCTGCTCCTATTGCATCCTCTACGTGCACCTCTGTGCACACTATTACCATCCAAGTGTTTTAATAGTCCCATACAGACAAAAATATTAAAAAAAACAGGCTGCAAAATCAAGCAGAGAAAAAAAAAAAACATGCACGGAGGTAGGCAAATGTAACGCATGAAACATTAAGAGGCTTCGCATCTTTTGAAGAAGCAAGACAAGCTCGAAAAAGAGTGAATTCAAAGGAAGAATTGTGGCTACATTTTTAAAAAATTCTGCAGCCCTTTTTCTGCAAGTATGTTCAGTATCCAGTTAGTGACAAAAGAGTTTTTAAAAAAAAGTCATCACAACATCAAACATGACTGCTCTCACTCTGCAAACAAAGAATTTAAGAGAGAGCACAGCAGTTTGAGAACAGATAACAATGTTCTTAACTGGCAGCCAGGACCATGGTAGGGCTACAACAAAAACCATTTCCAATCCTTCCAGAAAACTCAAACCAAACAATAGCAACAAGGACACCGAAACTTGTGCCTCTCAAAACACATTCACAGTGATGCAATCAGGAGCAGCCACGGAGTTTTTTGAGACGCCAGCCTTAAGCTTAAGGTCCCTCCAAGAAAGGCAAACACTTCTTTAGCACCATAGTGTGAAACAATTGCTTGGGTTAAATCATAACTGAGAGTTAATGGTTGCCAATAAGGAAACAAGAAACTGTGGGAGAGGCTGCGAAAATGTACTCAAAAAAGTCACTGGCATCACAGAAACACCCCGATGGGTACACACACCTCTCCTCCTTATGTATCATGGGGAAAATAGTTTGCTGCTCTTAATCCCCCAGAAGGTTATCTGCAAGAATTGTTCTTCTCCAAAGCAGTTACTACAGCTATTATTTCAATCTTACCTAGTGAAATCCAAAACCAAAGTAATCCTTGGTAGTTAGGCCAAAATATGCCTGGCCCCAATCCAGGTACTTTGGATTAGCAGTAGCGTTATGAAACCAGGATAAAAGCTTACATTTATTTCTTTACAGCTTGATGTTTGATATTGGCCTTATGTCTCTCAAAATTGTCTTCTAAACTTCAGTGTCCCAAGATAAAGCTGCCACGCAGGCCTCCTGAACTGCAGAGTTTTCACAAGCTGAACACAACTGGGGCAATTCTATAATCTTGATAATCCCCTTCAGAGAAAACCCTCAGTTGCATCACTGAGGTTTTTTTTCAAGTTTCCATCTCTTGCTACATTATTAATAAAATCTGTGTAAGAGCTGGTGCCAGTGAAAGAAATAGGAAAATTCATAGAAAGACAAGCTCAAATGCTAGCAAAACTGTTTGGAAGGACAGAAAGACAATGTATTTTCTTCCTTCTGCTGTTAGCACCTCGGCTCTCATGGTTTTGAAATAAGCTTTTGTATGAAAATATGAAGAATTAGCCTGTCCAAACACAAAGCCTGGGAAACATCACTTTGGCTTCTGCTTTTCCAAACAAGCAGGTTCACGTCCTTTGTTGTTACTCTGAACAGCGTGTCAAGTGTTTTTGTCCAGAGGCAAAGCTTTACTCCAACACCTAGTTCTGCAACTGCCCGGCGTAACTGGAAAAGCTTTGATCTAGTGATTACCAACTTGTCTTCACATGTGCAAGATCTACTGGCAGAAACCAAGGCACTTTGGGAAACAACTTTTTAAGTCCCAAAAGGAAACCTACCCCTCTTTCCACCCCCTCATCTCCCTCCCTCCAGTCTCATAAACTGTGGTGTCTGAAAGTTCACCTGAATTTTTGTAAGCACTATACACACCTGTACATCACAAAGTTACCTGTCCACAACACTCTGTTGTCACCACATTTACTTTGAAACGGCGTGCAATATACAAATGGAACAAGAAAACCCACACTTGTTTTAAAGTCCGTATGAAAGTCACAAACGTCCAATCATTAACAACATGGGGGAAGACACAAAAATCAGTAACGAATCTCTCCCCACAACTCACAGAATACGATTACTATTATTACTCTATTACTATGATTACTATTATTACTGTACTATTTACTGCAACCAATTACACACACCACCACCAACTACCATCTAAGGAGATGAACATGTAAAGTCGACTACTTTTAGAGAGAACAGTGCCTGAAAATTGAATTTTTTTATAGAGTAAAAACTGGTTGTTTAATTCATTGTCTGTGGCTGAACCCAAAGAGCTATGGAGAACTTAGGAACACAGCTCTAAGCACGCCGAACCTTCCACCACCACTGTAGTCACTCAGTGCAACCTCATCATAGCAGATTTACGACAGCGTACAGCAGTGACACCTGCAAAAAGCACATTCTACCTAAATTTCAATCAAAGGGAAGGAGAGAGGTTAAATTACACCAAACTGCTACTCAAGCCCTCCTTGAACGTAGCAATATACAAATACTAATTAACTGACAGTCTCAATGATGCTAGATATGAACTGTGCAACTGTTTTCCTGATATTGAGCTATTTCTGCAGCAGCACACTGGAGCTGCATGCAGTATATGCCAACTAAAAAAATTATTTTGACATTTTGTATTCCAAATTTACATTCAACATACAACACTTTGAATTCCAACTCTGGTTCGAGGCATTTAAACAGAAAACAGTGGGTTTCTATTCAGAAAATGCAATTTCTGGGAAGGAAGCAAACGAACAAAGAGGTGTCAACTTCCCATCTCAGAACAGACAGCTGCGCAGAGGCGAGTTCCTCCTTCTGAGAACGAAGTAAACTCGGTAAAAACATGCCCACTGCACTGCCCAGGCACTTCAGCCAAAGCCCACCTTTACGATACACAACACAAGATGCTTTTGAAGGTCTCCTCATCCAGGGTGTCTGCATGCTGTGCAATGTAGAGGGATGTGGGAGATTAAAACAAAGGACTAGAAAATTTTGCAGCTTTTGAAAGAAGTACGCATCATAATATTGCATACAAGTGTTGTTTTCCAACCCCGTTTTGTTCTGTATAAGGTGGATAAAATCACGCAAAACGAAGTGAGGAAAGCTACGTTTCCTGCCAGTGTACAGGAAGTTTAGCAATTGCCCACACAAAGTGCCAAGGAAGCATTCAAAAATTGGTACAATACTCTTTCATTTAGTATAGGAGTCCCTTAAAAACAATCTTTTTACTTCTTTACATGAATAAAGAATTTCTGGTGTAGCACCTGGCTTGACACCATTCAGTATCTTAAACCTTTACTGGGAAGCAAACACCACCACGATACTTGTCTTCTCAGCAAAGAGCTCGTGGCTTGCATCAGACTTGATGTACTCATTCCACTTCTTTCCTGCTTGCTTACGATCTAGATTCCCATGACAGTTCAGCACTAACTCAGGTTTCACTTTATAGCTAAGGTTTGTATAACCTTGCAATGTGCAGATGGTACCAATTCCAAGAGAATTTTAGGATTGCACTAGCCAAGAGTGAGAAGGAAACGTTTGCCCTTCAGCTAAGCTGCCTAATCACAGTACCTGAAATGCTATCAAGTGACACCCACGGGTCCTAGGTGGAAATGTACACTAGAGAGAGAACAGAGTGAATGAACCTATTGATGCCAGGCCCTCAGCATACACTGCTACAGTCTGAGTAACACCGTGGACGTCCCTGGCACTCTAGCTGTTAAAAACAAGCAAGAAAAAAAATCAGGTCTTTAACATTCACCAGTGTATCAAATAATTCAGCCATCTGTCAAACAGGTGAGTTCTACCAAGAAGAATGTGGAAAAACGTACTAAGCTTCCTTCCTTTAAACTGCTCTGAACTCCCACCTAATCAGCGTAAGCTGGGCAGTTTCTGTTAGGCTGGGGAAACAAGGCACTTCGGGAAAATATTAATAGGGAGGGGAGGAAATAAAACGTCAAAACAGTAAGAGGGATTTGGATGAAGTTAAGTAATAAACCAGAAAGTTAGAAGTCAGTAATTCCAGGCATCCTCAGCTAGAAAGAAACCTAAGCAGGTCTTGGGCAACTGTTCAATCAAATGCAGTGTCTGCTCCTTCCTGAGCAAAACCAGGTCAGAACACGGTTACTCCGTATCTCAGAAACAATACATGGAGCAAATAAAACACCCTCTGGAAGGTGGCAGGGAGGAAAGAACCAAAGGAGTGAATAAAATAGGAGTGGTCAGTCTAGTGGCCTATGTAGCTCACAAGGCCAGCCAAGTTTCTTCCACCAAAGCAGCCAAGCCACTACTGCTGCTGACTGAGGGAAGACACCTGTGCAGCACAGAAGAGGTACAGCGTAGTCTTATGAATGCCACCATTGCTGCGTTTACCACTTGCCACAGACAAAAATAAAGCTTTTTAGATAATGACTTGATCTCATCAACTGAAGGGAAGAGAAACTCATTTAAGTTTGAGCTAGCACCCAAACAAAAAAAACAAGATCGTTTTTAATCAAGGCTAATTACCCCCTGAGCTTGTCTGCAGAACTGGGATTCATTTTACATTTTCACTGCAGATAGTCTTCAGCATTCTCAAAAGTCACTCAAAAAAAAAAAGCAGAAAAAAAAAATAAAAGGCATAAAGTGGAGTCTGAATTTCCAAAGAAAGTCACCAGAGGACAAGTCCGCTCCAGCACTCTATTATTAGCAAATTAAGAAGACATCTTTGATAAAAAGCATTCTGGGGGGAAGAGAGTGGTGCTGCTGCTGCTAGTTAATCACTGCCGTATCACATGAGAGTACTAGACCCAAGAGTCAGTGTTTCCGCCTCCCATCACCTTCCACACACATGCTGCCTTTTCCCATCTGCTTCTACAGAACCTCGGGCACTAATATGATAAGCAAAGTTTTAATTGCTGCCTTTCTGTTCTTCCTCCTCTCTACATTCATCCCTGCTACCCAGTGCCAGCCTCCCTTTAACTTTATGGAAGGTACTACCACACTGCACCGCATCCAGAGCATCCTTTCGGTGCAGAAACCTAGTAAAGCCAAGGAAAAAGTAAATTTAACTACATTAGTGCAATATGGAACTGAAATCCCAATATGGAATTAAAATTCTATATAGATGTTGACTCAATCTGTTGACTTTTTGGTTTTTAAATCAAAAAAAGCTTTGCAGCTAATCCACAGAACTGGAAGTGCTTCCAACTTTTAATTCTTCATTTATAGTATTGTACTCAAGCAGAGTTAGTCCAATTAGTTATGACATGTACAATCACAGTTGTACCAGTTTAGCCAAAGAACCAAACACAAACTAATACAAAACTGTCTTCCTTTTTTCCAGTGACCACAGATGTGCATTAAATACCAGTTAACCAAGGTTAACACCAGGAAACACACAGTTTCATGCAGGTGCCACAAAGGGTCCCAAATGCTAACTCTAACTGGTGACTGCCTCCTGTTCCTAAAAATTTAATTGCTCTTTACAGCAAGGCAGACATCTCTTCCTTTCTCCTCTGCTGATGACACACCCTGATCACATGCTTGGCTTTTCAGCTGTTTTTTATAGATGCTTACTTCAGTAAACTTGGGCAGAAGCTCCTCTACTTGCTTACAATAAATACATAATAATTTAAAAAAAAAAAACACGCAACAAGCAATTACAACTAGAAAAGAAGAAACAAAGCAATGCACTGTGTTTAGCCATCATTTTGTTTTCTGGCCCGTTTTCTAAGCAGGCGAAGGGCATGCAGGTGAGGGGCTTTTGCCAGGCAAGGTTCAGGTACGCATCCTGCCGGAAGAACACAACACCGGAGAAACTGGGTCACAGAAACACCCTGCAAACCAGCAAAAAAGCAGAAGAGGTTTTAATGGCCCTGAATCTCCGTTTATGCTGGAATCTCAGTCCAACTCATGCACGTGTAAATTCTGCTTCCTTCAGAAAATTCTCCAGAACCAGATGCAAAACTTCTCCCTATGTTACACCACAGCCTTTGTGAAATCTTTTGGATATATCCAGAGCACGAAATCTATCAGAAATAAGAATCTGCATAGGTTTGGAATTTAAATAGAAGAATCTCCTCAAGGATACAAAAACTTTTAAGTTAAGTCTTACCAAAACGATGTCCTTCCCACACGCCAAAATAAAATTCAACAAATACGAGTATCATCTTACCTTTTGGGATAATTTCTTACTATGAAAGAGCCACGACACCATGACTTTGCCATGTTTTAAACCAGAGCAATGTCCAGAGAAGGCCCCTCTGAGCAAGCTATCGTATTTCTACCTGCAAGGAACAGCAACTAGCATTTCGGGATTTCACCCCCTACCTGAAGGCTCTTTAATTCAGGATTTCCTTGAAACCAAGGCATTCATAGATGTTAATTCACTATTCCACAGATGTTAAGAAAAAAAACCAAACACAATACAACTGAACAAAAACCAGATCACAGTTGAACAAAGTCCACATCATAGAGTCAGGGATCGGGAATTTCTCAGGAACGACTTGGAAGTTTTGGGGGCAATACTTTACATTAATTTCAAGAAGATAAAACAGATTCAGCCAACTCCACAGCGAAAAAACAATGGAAGAAGAAACAGGACACACAGGTTTTTTAATTTGTACAAAATGACAACATCAGAAAAAGTGCCTCAAGAAGATTCTCTCAGCAAGACAGCAATTAATGATCAGCATCACTCCCCTTCTGCCAAACAAGACCGAATACAAAAGCTGCAGCTAGCTAGTAATTCTGACCATAAGTTTTTCACTCTTTCTGCAAAAACCCCTCTGTCTAAACATGCAATCTTGTAAACCGTCCTCTCTCAAAGTAAGTTTATTACGATAAAGCTTTGCACTAAGAATAATTTGTTATTATTCTTAAAAACAAACCAATCAACCACAGGAAAACGATTTCATATTGCAAAAGCACTATTAGGAAGAATTTTATCTAGCCTGATTTGACACAAAGCACCCCCTCACAAGTAGAATTCATTTATTTCAAAACCCCAAACCAAATCCATCTCCCCCATATGCAGAAAGTGTCTTTCTGCACACACTTTGCAGCCATCGTAACGCAGCTGCAGGCAGAAGCAGCTACAGATACAGCACAACCAAAGACTACTGTTAAAACACAGGACACCACTCTCTCCTACCAAGCTCTGCTCTCTACAGCCCCCTACAAAGCCAGAGCAAGGAGGAGGAAGGATGCCTGCAAAAGCAGCATGGCAATATCCTCCATCTTTACCCATATGTCTGGAAAGGGGAGCACGAATTCACAAAGAAGAGCCAGGTAATATTATTCACTTACTACAGGCACTAACTTTGACAATCTTCTGCAAGTTTGGTTATCAGACTTGACTCTCTCACCCAGTCTCCTTAGCTCTGCCCCATTTACCTTCTCCATCTACCCTCCTGTTCCCTTTTCTGTTTTGTAAGCTTACACATACCCTGAAGATGGTCCACACATTTATTAAGTCCCATACCAAAACCCAAGGATATCTGTTACAGCTGCAAGTGCTCCAAGACAAGAAGCTTATTAATAACAATCAAAGCGTCTGAAGACACCACAACCTTTTCCAAGCAGACACCAAGGTTCTTCTAGACTATCTCATCCAATAAAAAATAAATTGGGAAAAAACCCTCTCCTCTTTTCTTGCACCACCTCCCAGCAGTCACCCTCAAACACAGGCTTAATGTTCAAGCATATTTTAAAATGAAGCGTTTGGTGACCATAATATTCCAACATGCAAAAATCAGAATAAGTAGAAATCAACTTCGGTGACGCACAGGAGGAATGGACACACCTTATCATGTAAAGCAAGAACTGGAGATGGCAAGCACGTGTTTCAACCGTGAAAGGAGATGCAAGTTATTATTTCTAGAGTCGCTTACGCTACCTTCTACAAACATCTCCTGATGTCTCTGAAAGTGCTCAGTGTCTCTGTGAGAGCAGTCAACTGATGAAAGCGCAGAAGTACAAACAAGGATTTCCAGCTCACTTCTGAAAAACTAGGTATCTCCACCCTAGAAAAAGTCAACAGCTACAAGACAACAACTGTTCTGTAGCAGTTCCTCTGAACCCCCTCTACTGCTCAAATGAAGAGAGGAGGAGGGGAAGCGTGGTTTAGCCCTCTTTTTAAATCAGAAGCCAAATTCCCTGTGGAAGCAGCAACCCTCCAACAAAAACACAGGGAGTAAGGAGGATCTTTTCTAAGCCTGGCTGTCTGTCATGGCGCTTGGCTCGGGTTTTGTAGAGCTGTATCTGTACGGCAGCACTTGTGCATCTCTGAGACAGCAACCAGAACAAGCAACCACACAATTCACCAGATGGCATTAGGGGTGGCAAATAAGTTATTTTAAGAGGATACTATGACTCAATCAAATGCTCAAAATTGCAACCTATGGACAAGGATCATATAGACACTGCCTGAATGAACTCGAAGTTTTTGTGTACTTCAGAGTGATCTTTCCAGCCGTCTCAAGTGCTGTCTTCAGGAACCAAATGGAATTGCCAGTTGTATTTCTCTCTAAAACCATGAGATAGGAAAGCTGTCTTTGTTTATTTTCTACTAGAAACGTTTCAGCAGGCTACAAGATTATACAAAGGCTTTTTGATCACAATTCAGTTTCAATTTGGATTAACTTAATCACAGCTGCAATAAAAACCACCAGGAAAAGCTTTATCAACAGAGAAATTTGTACCATAATATTGTGTGTCTTCCAGAATTTTAGATTCATCAGAACTGAATCTTTAAAAAGCCACGAAAGCAGAAATTTGAGTATGCATCAAGCAAGCATGCAGCTCCAGAGACAACAATGGTGACTGGAAACGCTCAGCAGGCATTCCATCTTTATTCATCAGCTCACGTTCTAAATTCTGAAGAAGTAAATCAAAAAGTAACTCCCTAAAACTACTGCTGTAAGGAGAGACGTGGTGACTAGACCATGCCCTGGCTAAGTCCTCTCTTCTGAACTGGATGAATAAGGAATGGAGATGCACTTGCAGTGACTTCAGCCACCCGATTCAGCGTGACATGCCGCAGGAGCATGGGCAGGCAGGGAGGCTCGTCACCGTTGCATTCTGCAGGATGAATAACTGGTACGTGGAAACAGTGCATCAAGCTGTACTTCACACCGCTTTCACCGAAACAGAGCGTGTTCCACGGAATGCGGACGTCTGACTGTGAGCCAGACCTTTGTCTATACACCACCTTTCAAAGGCACTGGAAAAAGCTGTTGCACGCTGCCTCACTCCAGGGCTTATCAGCTCTTCGCTAGCAGAGTTGTTAGTTGGGCATGTGACTTTTCTATGACCAAGTTTTTAATTTGGGTACTGCACTATCCCCGGATTAACAGCATGTCACATTCCTGTCTTAAGGGGAAAGACAGAGGGAATGCAGCAATGCAAAGAAACAGGCATAGCTTTAAATGCACGAGAGCACCATGAACTGGCGATGCACACCTTGATCCTCTTACTCTTCAGCCTCAATCCAGACACTCCACACAACCAAAAACAAAAGCATCCACCCAGGCTGCCTGCTCACCCCAGCCCAACCACCCTGCGCTTGATACATGAACTTGGCACTCTACCTGTCATCGGTGCTTCAAAGAGTGGTCCAGAGAGCAGGAGCTGAAACAAAACTCCCTGGATCTTACTTCGGAAAGGGCAACAAAGCTCATGCCCTCTTCTCCAGAAGGACAAGGATACTTTTTTTATTTTGTTGGTCTGTTTTTTAAAACTTCTCAGATCTTCCAGCAGAAGCAAGTAAAAGAGGTTCAGACCTGCAGAGACAGGGACAAGCTTCCTCCCCATGTTCCAAAACAAGACTACATGTCAAAAGGAAGAACATGGAAGCACCAAGCACACACAGAATTCCACCCTGGCCTCTCGCCTACAACCCCCGCACTTGTATCTGAGCATCCGTTTGTGTCTCCCTTGCCACAATCAAATCGCTGTCCCTCCTGCTGGTGTTTATACACAAAAAACATGAACTGAAGAAATACAGCACGAAGCAAGGACAGCTAAAATGAAATTCACTGTCTTAGTTATGCTGCTGTTGCTTTCACACAAACCTGAGAATGACCTGACATCAGATCACAAGAACGATGATTAATCGTGCAAGTATGTCCTGTTTGTAAGAGGCACAAAGTAACAATTAGCACCTAAAAAGTATTGTATATGCTCCAATTTTACAAGAATTCACCATCAGTAGACACAAAGCTCTGAAACGGAAGCTTTACTGGTTCAAAGCTGTCTGCAAAGGAAAAATCAAATCTATTTCACTTTTACTCTTGTTTGAAGTTTCCCCATCTTGTTAAAAAGAGAACTGACACGCTCAGCAACTATTCTGACTCTGCAGTAGACTTCCTCACCTTCCAAGATACCACAATTACATCACTATTAATCCATTACATATTCTGATCCCTATCATCCAGTGACTAAGTATTTTTTAAACTATGCTTTTCAAAGCTAAAATTTAGACAGGAAACAAAATCATGCACTTTCTTCTTGTAGCAAAAATACATTTTAAAAAACATTTTACATAAATAAAGAGAAGGAAGAAACAAGAGCCACAGCAGTGCCCCTCCTAAAGTCTGGAGGGCACTGTATAATTTCCAGCATTTTCTCAGACTTGATATTTGTTAGTATTTTTTACATCTACATTATGCTTATAATCCAGAAACGAGACATCAAAAGAATCCAGTATTTTCAGTCATCCATTTAAACACTATCATTTTTTCAGGATTCAGCTCTTACTGTAGACTGTTTTCCATAGGAAGCCTACGTTTTATCATTTTGGCTTTACTAGTTTTAGATCTATCAAGTATCAAGAACGTTATGTGGCAAATCCATACCAGAACGTAGACTGAAATACAAACGCATTTTTAAGGGAAAAAAGCAGCCACAAGTACTTTTTAGAAAAAGAATAAACCCTTTCAAGGCACGCAGATCCCAATACAACAAATAACACACCTACGAGCAGGGCAAGCAGGCAGCCACAGCAGCTACACGAACACTCGCTTTTCAAACCGCCACGGAATCTGCCTGATTTGATTTGGCTCCATTTAATTGTTACTGCTCGCCAAAACGCTGCACCTATTTTACTTTTTACTCAAGAAATAATACTAAAAAACGCCACCAATCCAACCAAACGCCCCCGGAGGGTACTGGGAAGCGGAGGGGCGAACGACCCGCGGCCGGCACCGGAACGACGCTGCGGAGCCCGTCCAGCACCGCAGCGCGCGCCCCGGCTCGCGTGCAGAAAAAAGGGTCAGGGAAAAGGAACAAAAGGAAAAACGTCTCTTCTCCCGGTTTCTGTCTCCCGTTGCGCTCACACGCACACGTCACAGCACAAAAGGGAAATTTTCGGCACTTTTCCTCGCGGCTCCCGTCCCCAGAGGACCGGCTGCCTTCCCTTCCAGCTCGCGCTGCCAAACCCACGCCAGCCGCGCGGGGGGGAGCGGGAAAACGCCTGCTCATCCCTCCCGGAGGGCGGGCACCGCGTCCCCGCACGCTGCCGCCGGCACGCACAGGCGGCGCGGCCGGAATGAAAAACCGCTCCGGGAGAGAAAGGCGGAGAGGGCGGCGGGGCGGGCGGCCGCTGCCGCCGAGGGGCCGGCCCCGCACCCGGAGGCCCCGCGGCTGCGGAGGCACCGCGCCGGGCCTCGCACCCCCGGCCGGGCCGCGGCCCCTGAGGGAACGCGGCGCGCGGGCGGCGCCCCCTTGCGCGGGCCCGGCGGGGCGGGGGAGGGGCGCCCGCGCGCCGCCAGCCTCTCCCCGTCGCAGCCCCCCCCCCCCCCCCCCACCTGGCAGTGCGAGACGACGAGGCTCTGGTTGCCCTCCCCGTGGTACTTCCATTCATTCTCATCCATCTTCTCCACTTCCATGCCCGGCCCGGGCCGCCGCCGCGCCCCGCGGGGACGGTGCCTGCCGCCGGCGCGCCGCGCTCACGCCGCCACCACGGCGGCTGCGCGCCGCCCGCCGCAGGAAGTCCCGCCCTCCGCCGGAGGGGGCGGGGGGGGAGAGCAGCGCGGCGCGCGCGCCCCGGGTGGCCATGTCGGAACCGGGCAGCGCCGCCCGCCGCCATCATTGAGCGGGGCAGTGCGGCGGCCGCCGCCAGCGCCCCGCAGCTCCCGTTCCCTTCGCGCACCCCCGGCCGCCTCCTCCGCTCGGAGCCGCGGGCTGCGCACGGCGGCGGAGCGCCCAGCCCAGCCCCGCGCCCGTCCCGCCCGGCCGCCGCCCCGCGCCCGCTGTTCGGGGCCGCCGAGCAGGACGGAGGACGGAAAGCGTCTTCTCCCAGAACCACGGCACGGCCAGAGCGCCTTGCAGCCGCCCTTTGCTGGGGTCCCAGAGAACGTGTTCGGCTACCGCGCTACAGACAGGAGTTTGCACCTGCAGCAGAGGCTACTCGGATGATCGAACACACCAAGAGAAAAGTGGAGTTTTCCCGTTGGGATTGTGTTTCCTGCCAAGGCTGTTTGTAAGGGTCCAGACTTTGTTCACGTCACAGAGCAGCAACTCTTGTGTTTGCTCTGTAGTCAGCTCTCAATACCCACCTGCTTCGGCACACCAGGTCTTCCAAATACCTACTAGAGGTGTCACAAGCATCTATATATCAAAATATATGTGACGTTCTTCAAAAATTTAATGTAACATTAAGCTCTTTACTGTTACCAACACGTTCAATAGTTTCAGAAAGTGCCTCAACACACCCATCTCTATGTATGAATACACATACGATGTGCAGTACATTTAAGACAAATTATCTATATATCCAAATTCCCTATCACAAATACAGGATTAAATTCTAGATCCCTTAATCCAGTCAACGTTGAGTTTTGACTACTAAAAGCAAAATTTATCCTTGAATTACCATTTCAAAATCATCACTAAGGGCTCTCAAATTCCTCCTTTTCTTCCTCACAAGGCACTCCATGGACAAAAGCCTAGTAACATATCATTTCTCCCTGCATTATCAGTTTTTAAAGATTACACATTTTGGCTATTATCTACAACGTGCTTGAACTGAATATTTGAAGCTTTTGGGCCATTAATGACGATGCAGTGTTGCTCCACTGGAATTCCTCCAGCATAGCTATGTCTTGTGGTGTAACTACGGCTTGTGTAGACACATCAGGATGGGTTTTAATTTTAGGTACCTTGAAGACTGCTAGCACAGACCTCAGCGACCTTCAAAACCCATCTGGGGATCCCAGTAGACCAGGTGTTCCATGGTATTTTAGTATGTAAATAAGCTAGTTTAAAACTGCATCAGGAACGGATAAGGTAATGGTTCCTTCAGTCCTACAGCTCCCACTTAATCCCCTCACCATTTATTTTTCGCTGTAACATGACGGAGTCAGGAGAGCACCACAGGCCTGAAATAAATTTCTGTTTCTCTCCGTCCTGTAACTGCACTGGGTGGTTATGCTTTATGTCACAATTCTTGTTTCTTAGGACTCTTCAGTGTTTGGGAAACAAAACAAAACAAAAAAATCAATGCAAATAATCCATAGATTTGAAATCAGTGGGTACACTATACTTGGCTGCGCAGATATTCTCAAATAAAATATAAAGTGGCCCAAGATCACAGATCGTATGACATTAAGGATAAGCTCGTAAAAGACTGACACATTGTCAAACAGATTTGCACCTCAAAATGAGAAAGTAGCCATCCTGTCTCTTTATATGAAGACTGACAACAATACATTAACTAATATAAAATTTCTTCCCACCCTATCCTATAGCATCCCATATTTGTAGTTTTTGCTTATTTTAAATGGCATTTAAAACTGTCACTGAGTTCACATCTTCAGTTTATTCACCCCAGCTCCCCTAGGTCATGCCTGCTGTACAGATCATTGCTCTGCCAAAGCCCACCAAAACCATGATTCCCCTCCCAATTTCAGCTCTAAGCCTTTGTTGTGTCCTTTTCCCAGGTATGCCCCAGAGCTACCAACACTGGCCTCTCACATATGCCATTGCTTACAACTTGTAAGTTTACCAGGGAATGAGAATGAATATGAATAAGAACAATTCACTTGCTCTGAGGAAGAAAAAAAAAAATATCAGGCAGGTATTTCCTGTTAATATTCTGATGGCTATAAAAACGTCATTAAATCCAGATCCAAGGAAAAAAAAATAGCATTAATAGAGACTCATTATAAAATTAGGTGTCAATAATACAAAGGTCTTGTAAACTTATGAGAAGGATTTCTGTGACAATAGCTACATCTTAGTTCTCCAGGTTCCTAAAAGGAAAGGCTTCTATAACAGAGAGGATATTTTGTTCTTTATGAAAAGAGTAAGCATGACACAGAAGATCCTATCCTGGGATCTAGAAATATCTGCCAGCAGAAATTAAATTTAAAAAATCACAAATACAAGGCAAAGGTCCAAAAATATCGAATGGACATGATAATACTAAAACAAAACTGTTCTACAAAATACTATTACTTTTAAAAAAAAACTATTGTACCATTTTTTGTTTTCAAAAGATGCAATTGCTGTGTTTAAATAAGATTACCTATAGTCTTACGTTATTATTATTTTACTCAATCAAAAATGGAGTATAGTTATGTAACTCACACCTCATTAAAATTTTAAAGTTTTGCCTTTTTTCTGTCATCAAGATGAAACTACTGCTCCATGCCTCAGTTTTTTCTTGAATCCATGGTTTATCTGTGTAATTTCATACCAATACCATAAATGCAGGAAATCTCATGCTCCAACTGTCATTTCACCACCTCAGACCGACTGAGAAACACTGACCCAACAAAGGAAAAAAGATTACAACAAGACTGCAATGTGTCATTTTATGGCTTTTTTTGAAAGCATATGTGGTACCTTGAACCACAATAAAATATTTTAGAAACGGCGCAATCCATGGCTCCAGGAATAGGGCTGTAAGTAGCAAGAAAGGTGATTTAGGGCCAGTGAAGATAAAGCCACACACATGTTGTTAACAGCAAGAGCTTGCACAAACTCACTCCGCCATCGACAACCGCAGACGGGAATAAACAAACACGATAACTACTAAGAGGTTTAATTGCTACACACAGTCTGATGTGGGAAGATAAGAATTTGCAGACACAGAGCATAAATAACAACTTCTCTGTACAGTATATATAACTTTAAAAAATTGCCAAGACAATATTTTTTACACATAGACAAGATCATTAAATACCGTCTTCCCTGCACAGGAGTACTGATTTTTTTTTTTTTTTTTTTGAGGAAGAAATTACAACTAATGACTGGGGGGGAAAGGATGGACACCTAAAACCCAAACAAACAACAAACAGCATTGTGGTGAATTTTGGGACCAGTAAGAAAAAAATATATGGAAAAGAAGATCTAGTTAGAAATTGTAGGAGGTCTTTAAAGCAGAACATTATGGTGAAATCCTAGTAGCTTTGACAGAGTATTAAAGTAGAATGGAACAAGACCAACCCCATCTGAGCACCTCCTTAAAGTCTGTTCTTACAGCCTTTAATCCGGTGGGCAAGGAAGGAAAGATGAAGGGATAAAAAGCTTTTACGTCATACCTTGTATAAAGTGCCATACCAACAGCTGGAAAACAAAATGCTTTTTACATCAAGAGCTGAAAGCAGACCCCTGGAGCAGACTCGGCAGCCTGGTCAGGAGTCACACAGAAGCAGAGTTTTTGCTGCTTTCAGGACAGGCCAACGCTTCTTATTGCAGATTGTTGCTGTTATTGGTACTACTCGCTCAAGATCAAACACTCTCTTGCAACACGTACTGCCCCTGGGAAAAACACCTTGTTGCCTGACACCACAAACCCATCCTAACCTGTGGTGAGTCCTTGGACCTGTTACTGGTTAAAGGAGAGCACATCCGAAACGTTTTTTTACACAAGCGCTGTGTGACCATCTTTAAATGGGGAAGAACACGTGTATTAATTCGAGTTTTTCGGCTAAACCGCTGCTGTTTGGCAACGCACTTCTGAAAAACCTTGAAACCTTCTCAGTTAAAACTTTTAGCTCACCGAGTACAAGGTCTCCAGAAGATAAATTATGAACTGACATACAGCGGTCACACTTTGCGTTTCAGTTTATGCCAGAAACACCAAACTGCAGAATATCCGAGGATGGTGCAGAAGGACTGAGCAGCAGTTTCCCTTGTACGTTTACTGATAAATTCAGATTTATATTCCTGACACAGCCATCAAACACTTTAACAGTCATAATTCCTTGAATTCATACACATCGCATTTTACTGACCGCAGTGCGAATAATTTTGGAGTGATCTCTGAATTCGAATGGCAGCGTGCAAAATGAATGCTCTCCCCAACCAACTCTCTGTAAGAACCCGGTTTACTGGAACCATCACAACTGAAAACAGTAAACAGAACCTATATTTTCAAGAGACATTTTCTCAAATTTTAAACCTCAAGTTATCTGTCATCTCCACTATGTAAAGACAAGCATAACGCAATGTCACAAGCAGAGAAGCCAATATAAATACTATCCTATCTCAAAAGGATCTTATCCTCCTTTTCAAACCCGACCATATATTCCTGTGCCCTTCTCTTCACAATATTTTTTACATTATTTTGTTGACTCAGCAAACCAGTACAACACGTTGCATCGCCACACGAGTCCTCCAGCCGTCACTAAAGAAGGAATGGGAACTCAACCAAAAACGGTGGGGAGCACGGGATTAGCCTTTTTGTTGTGAGCTCATTCTCAGACCAGATCAAGCTGATTATGAAACTGTACTTTTAGCAGCGCTACAGAACCTCTGGCAGGATGAACGCATGGGGGCCCTTTCCAGGAAAGAAGAAAACACACCAAAGGAACAGATACTTCTGGGAGTGCTCTGAAAAAGCAGTAGAGAGCACATCACCAAAGAAATGTTTTGGGAGAGAGAACTGTATCATTCATCGAGCAGTTCATGAGCTGTCACTTACAGGTTGGTTTGGGTTTTTTAGTTTGGTTGTTGGGGATTTTTCCCTTTCCCTCAGAAAAAACACAGATTTCTGCCATGCCTTTACTGCTAGATCTACCCAAGTTAAAAGAGAGTTGAAATGATCTGCGTTATCACAGCATCAGCCATAAAGCATGCCAATGAACTATGCTTTATTGATTTAAAACAGCTATTTCAGAGGTGACAATCTACAATTCCCTTGATTAAGGTGGAACAAAGTGGATATTTAACAACTGATGACGAGATCTTCCTGATTGAATGCCTGCCAAAACCAAGTGTAAAACAATATCAATTGCAGTAAAAATCTTTACGAAAGCATCTCACTTGTATACTCATTACTCATATTTATGCTTTTGTTCCATCTCACACCTTTCCAGTAGACTTCTAGAAAAAAAAATCCAAGTTGCTTAGAAAAGAAGAACTATTCCTTACAGCGACAGGAAAATAACTATACTGAAATATATAGAGATGTTCTAGATCTCTCAAGTGAAGCTTTTTGAGGAATTAAATTTCAGATGATTAAGCAAGCATAAATTCTAGATAGAATTCTGCACTTCTTAGAACAGACTCAGGCCCAAAGAGCAGTGAAGCTCCACCTCACACAAGGCTTGGCACTTTGGAAGGTACAAATCTATGTGGCATGAATGTATAAGTTCAAAAAAAATATACCTTGATGTTCTACTTGATGGCTGGTATTGAACCTATTTATGAATAGGTTAGGGATGGAAGGGACCTCAAAGATCATCTAGTTCCAACCCCCCTGCCATGGGACACCCTCCACTACACCAGGTTGCTCAAAGCCTCATCCAACCAGGCCTTGAACACTTCCAGGGATGAGGCATCCATAATACTAAGTTAGAGTGGGGGGGCGGGGGGGGGAAAGATATTTCTGAAATCATACCTGGAGACAGACATTTAATTACAATTAAAGATCCGTGACAAAAGATATACTTGTAGCTACTAGAAACATAATTGTAAAATCCATTAGAGCAATCCTGCGACCTGACACAAAACAAAGACAGGAGACAGACCAAAAATAATTTAAATTATTTGTCCCCCAGCTAGAAATAAGTATCTGGAAAGAGGAGATAATCTGACAAAAGCAGGAAAAGTAATGGATGCAAAGCATTTGTCAGGATTTTTTTAAAACTAAGATTCAGTTCACGAGGCTCTGGGAGCAGTATGTTTTACAAAGCAAATCTATCGTTATCGGAGAGCAAGAGAGACAAAAGAGATTGGTAAATCTCAAAACTACTTATTACAAGGTAGGTATATTTTTGTATGAACAAAATGGGCTGCTTTTCCATTTCCTTACTTTGCACTGCAAAAAGGAAGTTAAATGCCGTTCACGTAATTCCGTGATCTACTTTGTTTCTGGATGTGTCTGAAAAGCACCACTGATGATCAAAATAAATTGCTCTTCTGTAAGAACCCAATTGATCAATATTAACACTTTGTCTGTCAGTTACAGGCTGCCAGGGACTTACAGTGTTGCAAACTAGATGTAATGGGAAACAGCCTCATCTGCTGGTTTGAGAAGATACTATCAGGTGTCTACACTTGGTTTAATACTTGCCTCCGGCCCCAACCTCCACGTACATCTCCTGTACCTCAATACAGTAAAATTACAGGATTGGGCTTTGGGTTTTTTTGCTGTTGCACTACATAGTATAGCAGCAGCAAAAACATTTGTAGGATCTCAGATAATTCATTAAAAGGAGAAGCTCTGAATCTTTTAAAGAACATGGGTCACTCAGGTTACTTAAATTACCTTAGCCTCACAATTCCACACTTCCTTTAGACAAGACTTCATTTTCAAAGGGCTAATGGGTTCCAGTTCCCATCCAAATCAGAAGGCTCTGCATTCACTTAACACTCCTGGTAGTCAGGCCACTCCCTTCCAATGCCTGTGCTCTGATGGGAGACCACAGATGCACAGGAAGAGGTTAAAAGTTGATGGAAACAAACGGAAAAACTTAAAGAAGGGATGAGCATACAGATGGCAGTTATAAAGATGCACTTAAAAAGTGGAAGGAAGGAAAATAGAAGCAAATAAACCAAGAAACATGCAGAACATCAAAGGCTGCAAGCCTGAACTGTTATTTTTGCAGGCAAATTGTGTTTTCAGAGATTAGTCCTAGAACGTAATTTATTATGATGTGAAAAACATACCATGAGTAATTCTTTATGAAGGGCACGACACTATTAAACACAACTGTGTAAAGAGGCTTTACAGGAGGACCAGATCCACACTGATTCAAAGGGAAAAATACTATTTCAGGAATAATCTATATCACCCACCAAAATCTGACTCACCAGAAGCTGCTGACAGCAATTATTCAAAAAGGAACACAGCCTAACCGGTACTTATCTGTACTCCGTATAGCTATACGTATACGAGGTGTAAAAATGATTTATTAGAAGATCCCTGTGTAAGAATCACTCTATGACCATTCAAACTAAGGACAAACATATAGGTCTTATCCTCTAAGCTTCTAGCCTTCCCCCAGATGTACTCCTTCCAGTTCACGAACATTTCCCAAAGGCCCTTCAGAGTTTTAAGAAAGGTCTGATTTTCCCAGTCGCTTTTATTCATCGTCACCTCTGCCTCCCGCCCCCCCTCCCCTCATCTGCCTACAAGAATCATTTTACCACAGTGGGCTCTTTCTGCTGGGGCAAGATCAACACCACCATGTTTCAGTTGAATGCCAACTAATCCTGCTTATGTATTATCACTTTGCAGAAACAAGAAATCATTGGAACTCAATGACAGAGCAAACAGCTAACTAAAAAAATAAACACAACACATGTATAGATTGATCTATCGGGAATCTTCTCTAACAGTAGATTTTTAGAAGTGATGCTTTATTTCATAACCAAGTCGCTGTACTTGATGGGATATATTTTCCTTTCTGCTAGAGTATTCTTGCTACATCGTATTCTAGAAGGACAGTATGATGTAAGCTTTGTTATTTTTCGTTGTCTGCATACATAGATAAGCTTTACAAGATGTTGAGTATATTCACAAGATCTTCGAAAGATAAGCATGTCCATGTACATACTAGGAGTAAAGTAAAAGGGCAGCAAACTTTCCCAAGCAGCATACTGTTCTTTTAGAAGATCATGCATGATATAAAGTTAATTGTTCTTTGTTGCTATCAAATTTTCACTCCTTCGTACTACTGCCAACTTAAAACATGCATTTGATTTCACAGATACTTTAACTACAGCAGAAATGAAGAACTAGAATCTTTAGTTCTAACAAATATTTACCTTTACCAAAAATTTACCCTCACCAAAAGTAACCATTCTTCTGCCATAAATCTCCTAAAGCAGCCCTTCCAAACATGAAATCTAAAGTAAAGGAAGTGTTACTGAAGTAATTTCAATTAAAACAAATACAAAGGAACTCTTTTTATGTGAACGGATAGCTTATATAATATGTGAGAGAAAGAACATTGACCTACTGCTTTATTTGTTTTTATATGGGGATGTCCACAAGGGCACCAATGGATTACATAAAAATAGTAAAAACAGTCCCTCTTCCAAAAAGTATAAACAAAGATGAAAACAATAGCTCCATAAATAAAGCATGAAAGTAGAAAAGAATTTCCCACAAGACTGTTAATCATTAAAAAATAGGCTCAGCTTTGTCTTCTTATAAAAGGAGCAACTACCTTTAGATTTTGCATACAAGTTTTTCAATTACTTCATTTTTCTGCAGCACAATGAAATGTTTGTTAGAACACAGGATTATAGCCTGTAAATGGTAATCCTGTACGCGTTCTATGTAACTAACACTATCTCTTTAGGTGATAGGCCTCCCATTCCTCCAAAACAGGGAAAAAATTCAACAATTACTGCAAAATGTTGGTGGAAAATGCTGGAGAGCCATCACTGATGTGACACACATAGGAAAGAAGAATACTGGAAAACCCAGAGAACAGTCTGATTACAACCACATGAATTCAGATATGAAAAAAGCACTTATAAATCTGGGGAGGATAGAGGGAAAGAGAATGGAAACTCAATGAATTTCAAACAAAAAGATAATCAAATGCCAATTAAAGACTTCAGCATATACTTGTGGAAAAAAAGGTTAAAAATTGGAAACTAAGCACGAAACAAGAGACAGCTGTATTATAAACTAAAAAGACCTATTGGGAAAAAGACCAAATGATATACTCTAGAGCTGCTAATTCACTGGCAGTTTTAGGTAAGAATAAAACTAGTTGTAGATACAGGCATAATGCTTCAATGCTGTTGCTGAAAATGGAACTCCAGCTTTAATTTATGAAGTTAGATGTCTGAAGCACTGGAAGTGATACGAAGTTCATCACAGCAACATCTTAAATAATTAGTTTACAAATAATGAACCACACCAGGAGATATGTTACTAGAAGAAAAATAACTACCCCAAAAAATCCAATCTTCAGAAATACTGAAGTAACCACCAAAGGAAAAAACTGCTGTAAAAAATGCAAATATTCTAAATTTATATAAATCGTATTAGCAGAAGGTATAGAAAAAAAAGTATATTCATTGTTAGGATCCTGTCTGATATGCTGAACATGTTACAGGTAACTTTTTTCAAAAGCTTAATTGTTTGCCCTCCACACTTAGTTAACACAGCTGATACCAGATCTCAATATTCTCAGCTGTGGATTCTTGTGAAGTGATATTGGAACAGATAATCCTCTTTGCAGAAGTAACTCCCAGGTCATTTAAAACACTGTTGCCTCTAAGAACAGAGTACAAAAGGCACATTGCAGTATAGCGTTACAGTTGCCAATCTGGTACGAAAACAAAAGAGCTGTAATAAGGCTGGAAAGAAAGGCCTCATAAAGGCTCTGGATTAATCTTCCCTGTTTAATCCGGTGCTGGTTACTAGTCCAGTTCTTACGTTCGTTGTCAAGACACGGTGTCTGCCAATAAACAAGCATTAATCTCTCTTCGTTTCATGTTGATGCAAAGGTTTAGCAAATTTAATGAGGAAAGATTATATGAAAGACAAAGCAACCACTGAAAGGTAAGAAGGGAGGAGGAGAGGGCAACAAGAAGTTGTCTTGTATGTGCTTTTCCTCTGGTTTCTAGTCACATAAGCTGAGACACGTACACAGCCTACTCTGGATCACGGCTAAAAAGCAGCCCTTAACTTCAGCAAACTTTTGCTCCCAGACTTATTTCAGTTTTCATTCCATGGAGTGTTCACATTTAGAAGAAGAATCAATGTTAAAGGCTTGCGGGGGAAAAACAAAATAAAAAAAACCCAACTGTTTATTTTAGAAAACACACACAACTTTCCCTGAATATACCATCAAGACATACGGCGCACACATACAGTTGTGATGCTCTGAACACAGACTAGCAAATTATTTTCTTTTCTGGACACGGCCAGCTATTCCGGCTATTCTAGACAGAATAGCTAAGGTTTCAGCTACAATTAAATCTTCATTTGATACTTCAGAAACCAAAAGCAGCTGCATAAGCTAATGCACAGGACTCGGTTAAACAGTGCAAGTGCTTGAAATGGCCATCTAGGCCTGAGCCGAAAGGCTTCTAATGTTAAACATGGGAGGAATTCTACTGACTTCTGTAGAAGCAACAACCTTCTCTTACTGAAAATGTGTAGCATTGAGCCATTGGAAAACTCTGAAGACTGTCAGAGACATTAGCTAAACATCATTTAGTGAAAAGACTGATGATTAAATCAAGCTGTCCATAAAAACTGTAGTTCACGATTCTGAATTAATTTTGCTCAGCAAAACGTCCATCCATTAAAATACCAAATTTCACATTAAATGTTCAGCACTACTCCTAAATTCAAGTACATATTTAATTAATCTTGACTGATGTCTTAGCATGAATACTTCAGCCACTTTAAAAAATATCTCACAATCCACACCAAAACACTCAAAGCCTTCAGTTTCAGTATCAGCCCATCACACCGTGGGGCAAAAAGAACAAGATAACCCTCTCCCAACACATCTTTTTTCTCACCCAGAGGAAAAACCCTTTGACAAAAGCCTTGTATCAACCTTTAACATGCAGTCAAGTGAGACGTGCATTTGATGATGTCTGGTATATCCACACAAAAAACCAAACGTACTTCCTGGAAGAAAGGATTTGTATGAGTAACACGTTATTGTGAGCACTAAATAAAACGTTACCTCATAACACACATTAGAAGAATTCTGTTTCCATTTATACTTCTGCAACCTTAGAAACACAGTCCTCCTCACAACACAGGATAATCCAGATTCACAGAGTAAGAGAAGGCAAGTCTAAGGGTCAGCTTTTGTTGTAATTCATTTCAAGGATACATAACAGTGTAAATCACCATAGTTTATATTCCTTTCTATCACTCTTACCTGTGCCTTTATGCAAATCTAACCCTCAGGTTGCACGTTTGCAACAGAAACATTCACGTAACACTCTTTTGATGCTAATGATGTTGTATAAATAATACGTAAGGGACTGGTGCAAAATGTCAGTTGCATATTCATATCGTACACATTACAGTTACTAAAACAGATTTGCATATAAAGATGTTGTACACTAGGAATACTCATATTTTACTCACCTATATGCAGCATGCAAAATGAAGCTTAGCTCTTGCAAATCACACAATTTCTAAGTATTTGTGGATGTTTGTAAGTATTTATAAATAACAGGGAAGTTCCTCTCCTCCTCAGAGGCTCAGTGGAAGAAAGCACATTCCATGTTGGCAGTCAGTGTAAAATGAAGTAAGTTTAGCAGTTTGATGACCCAACGACCTTGCTTCTGTGCAGCAATGGCTTCTGATTACCTAGAACTACTGGAACAAGCAGGGCTCGGTGTCCAGACAGTTTAAGAAGTATTTTCTGGTACAACCTACCTCCTTTTGCCTCAGCTTTCTTGCGTGTTTGTTCGTTCTTTGTTCAGGGAGCAGACAATCCTAGGAATGGGACACAGAAGTAATATCAGTCATCTGAGGCCAAAGTCACTAATGTCAGCTGTGTAAGACAATCAATTTAACAGTTTGCATGACTGGGCCCTACACTGCATTGTCCCCAACATCATACTGCAGTCACGAAAACTCTACAGCCAAAATTGCTTTATGAAGTCAATTTTACTTGCTGCTACTGAACTACAAGTAAAGCTTTTAAGAGTTTATGCTCTAGAAAGTTCATATTCAAAGCCGCTGCATGACAGCATCTACAAAGACTATATTTATATTTTTATACATGCATTTTCATTTTTGAAATGTGTTCCATTTTAAAGACAAACTTTCGTACTTGGCACATCTCCAGATTACAAACTTATTTTTCGAAGCTGGGTATTTATTTAGTACAAGAGGTTTGCTTGTAACATTATAGAACCATTTTGTGATATATTTTTTCTTCTTCCTACTAACGCACAACAGAATTATTTTATCATCAGGAGACATATTTGCAACTCTGCCTTTCAGTGACTCCAGACTGATTTTCTGTTTAATTTAACTGAATAGACATTTATCTTCTTTTACAGTTTTTGTTTCTTTGGATTTTTAAGAACCACTGGGGAGAATAACTGATACTACATAGCTGCTTCTGCTAATGAGGCTGTACAGATCTTACCATCAACAATCTGGGAGCCAGCAGTTTGAAATGATGATAAAACCAAGTTTGTCACAAATGACAATTTAATTTGCATTCTCATTGCTTCCTGACACTATTTAGAGATCTATTAGTCATACTGATTGCGAACGAGGGGCAGCTGAATCTCACAGTGCAAAGTGACTCTCCCAAGTAGATGAGAGATTATTTCATGCAATTCCATTTCAATTATAATATATTGCCCCCTCAGAAGTTACCCAAATTACAAGCTAAAATCAGCAGCTTACTTCTCAATGAAAATTTTACGTAGCCTTATAATGGAAAGCAAAATATCACTTGTTATTACTGGAATAAATTCAGTCCCCAGCAAGAAAACAATTAAAATAGATGGGCCTATTACTCTTACAGCATTAAAATTATCAAGAGTGATTCTGGCACCAAAAGAAAAAATAATTAAAAAAAAAAAATCAGTGTGGTGACAGTCAGAAGTATCAACCTTGCTACTAAAGAACCAGAACGCCTCTATCAACCCAACAACACGAGTCTTCCCACTCTGCCATGGAAACGTGCAGCAGCCTGGAGGAATTCCACGAAGCCAAACTGATGACTGTAGTGATGCTACACTGATATGATGCCTGATATTTATCAGGCAGAAATTAAGATGAGATCAAAGTTCTGAGTCACACTCCTTACCACACCAGGAAGAATAAAAGAAAAGGAAAAAAGAAAAGGTGAAATAGAAAGAAGCCAACATACATGGATTATTGTGAAGTAAAAAAAAAAAAAATCTAAAGGAAGCTAAAAATATGAAGCGAAAATTCATGGTTAAAGTAGCTAAGAAAAACAGCTATGCAAAGGCAATGACCTTTTAAGATACACCAGCACACAAATGAGTTCTAGTACTGAAAAGATGAAGACGGTAAAATTGCTGAAGTGAGGCAAAAAGCTGTAAGTGTTCAATAAATATTGCCTATCTGTATTTGATATAATGTGGATAACTTTTTACTACATGAGGATAAAGAAACAGTTCCAACATACTTATGACTAAAATAGATAATAATTTTTAGGATTTCGTAAGGAAAAAACGTAACTACAAGGTCTAGAAAACTGACCAAGAGAGCTGCCTTAGGATATCAATGGGACCCTGAGGCCTGTTTCCGATACACGTGGGAATAACTAGAAAATTCCTCCAGAGTAGGAGTCCCAATATAAAAAAGTAACAACTAATTAGGAGAGTTAGAACACTTTTAAGCACAGATTACATGTAAAAAGGGTGTAAAAACTGATGAAGTGTTAATTCACTTCATAATATGAAGTATAATTAAAAAAAGAAAAATGTCATTAACGCTAGTCACAGGGTTTATAGAAAAGCTGTCCTGTTACACAAACCCGGGGTTTGTCCTTCATGTGAGTAATTGCAATAACACGAAGTATTTAGGCTTTTCTAAGGCATTCTAGACAAAATAAAAATAACACAGTGAAGAATGCATTACAGAAATTAGAAACGAGCTAAGTGAAAGACCTCATATTTAGCAGTTATGTCAGTACTAGGTCTGAAGTAATTTTACATTGTTCTCAGTGAAGTGAAAATCACAGTACTGTCAGTGCTGGAGGAATGGCAAATAACGGTGGGAACGGTGTGATCCGGATCAGTTGGTTCACTGCACTCATTTCTCGAGAACACATTCTCATGCACACGTTAAAAAAAGTGAATGAGTGTTTGCAGAAAGCATATATGTAAATCCCAGTTAAAAGAAAATGATTTATGCTCAAACTTAAAAGGCTTAATCTTTTTAATCCTTTAAACAAAAAACAGAGTTAGTTTGATTGCAGTGTAAAGTACATATAAGAGGCCAGACTGAAAGGCCTTTCATGTTGGGGATAAACAAATAAGGACACCAATGTTCAGAAATCAAGCATAAAAAATATACCTAATTTCAAATTCAAACTTACCTAACACTAAAGGCAATACAATCTGAAACAAATACAAACAATATCCTTATCTTTTTCAATTTTCAGATCAAAACTATACACCTGTGTATTCTTAGGTGCGAATGATGAGTCGAGGTGCAATACGTATGAAGAGCAGCACATCAGTGGCCAGGCGATATAAACTTCTGACCTTCTGTCTCATTTAGATTTTACAACTCAGAAAGTCAAATGTTATTTAATTGTCTTTGCAGCAAGGCAACACTCTGGAGAAACAGGCCGATGTATTTTTTTTCCCTTCTCTAAACGTTTCTTCCTTCAGCTTTACGTATCCTCATAAAAACAGGCACGAGATCAAACAAATACATCCTTTTGCCATGTGTTTTTACTACTTCAAGGAGGCTACCAATTCTTCCTATAGAATCCAAACCACTCTGTTCTAAATCATAAATGATCAGAAGTGGCCAGTCTTGTGTGACAAGTACATTATGTAAAATACATTAAGATTTTGGCTTGTTTGTTGCAATGGCAGAATGCAAACCTTATCACCTTTTAGGGAAAACAAAGTTGATTTTCTTTGCCTCCTTCAAATAACAGCCTCCCTGGCTTACTATCAAGAGCTCTATTCCCTCACAACAGCCTTTGTGCTGTTAGTAGGTCTTAGACATTTTTTTTTTTTTTTAAAGCAGTGGAATGTAGTTCTAGATGTCACAGATATTACAGTGTATTTACTTGCAGCTCAAGTATTTTATTTGCTTCAGTGGGTTTTCTTCAAGCTCCCCAGTCTTCTCCACCTGCTTGCCTGCAGAGTAACCTATGCCTGTAGTTTAAGTATATGAAATTGAACTTGAATTACACTAGCAAAAATGTCCCGTTCAATGATAAACACCAAGCTTGGAGAGAGAATAGGATACTTGAGACATGATATTATATGACATATGAAATATCCCATTGAATTATGGTAGGATTAATAAATAAGAAACAACAGAATTCACCACGGGTGGGATTTTTACACCGAGAGACACCAGGCAAGAAAAGAACATCTGAAAAACCTGCTGTACCTACTTCATGTCAAACCCCACTCAGTAGCTGGAAATCATGCCCTGTGTCCCAAGGCATCTTTAATTCCCCTTTGTTTACTGATGTGTAAAATCCACTGTTAAGTTAAAACTTCATACTACATCTTTTCAGATAGGCTGTTAATATCACATGCAGCACAGCCAATTATCTTTTGAATAAAATTTAATCAAAGAGGACATCTCACCCTTAGCAGATTTAAAATCATTCTGTTCAATTACTGACAAATGTGTCAAGTATGTCCCTTTGAGGTCCTAAGGAAATAAATATTCAGTACAGGTAATTCTATCAAGAGAGAAAAAGCGTTACTGTCTCCTCAAGAGACTAAAACAATGTCACAATAACTGATTTTCAATCTCATATAATGAAAAGGCAATTTGCCACAAGACCTTTAACATCCATTAGTTAAAGCAACCCAGAAACTTATTTATCGGAGTGAGAGACTAGAAAGACAATCAATTTTCACAAAGTTTTAATTACTAAGACGACTGCACTCTGTGTTTTATTCAGATTAAACAAATACTACTAGACAAGCCTGCCTACAAGATAAGGCAAACAGCAAGAAGCCAGCCACAGATTTTTTTCTAACGCAAACAAAGAAAAAAAGCTTTTTTACATAAGCTGGAGTTCTACCCTTTCCAGTTTGCCCAGACTTGCCCCTTCCTTCACTGTATGTTTTAGCATGTTCTTGACATAGTATATCAGGAAAAA
This sequence comes from Tauraco erythrolophus, assembly GCF_009769465.1. Lineage (NCBI taxonomy): Eukaryota > Metazoa > Chordata > Aves > Musophagiformes > Musophagidae > Tauraco > Tauraco erythrolophus. Next base: position 19,696,596 of record NC_141476.1, on the reverse strand, counting down.
AAAAAAAAATCTGGCACTAACACTAGACAAAGCTCTCTTTCATCAAGTATTCAACTGTGCTCGAAGACCAGGCTACCAAAACAACAGCAATGCTAGACACTATGCAGCCTTCTATAGCTAGATTACAAAACCTTGGCTTATTGGGATAGGAATCACAGTATCTGTAAATGGAATTCTTTACTGGAATATCAATACTAAGAGTCTCCACATAAACCAGTGACACTTAAGTTTTGTTACTACATCAAATCCGCTGTATTTGATACTTTCAGTAAACTTGTGCTCAAATAGCATTAGAGACACTGTCAGAACTAGAAGGAACTCAACATAACCCAGAAACGGCAGGTTTTTACCTTCCAGAAAAGTCAAGGTAGCGATACAGTACTGATGATCAGTTTCACTCTGGCTTCCTAGATGGTTTTAAGTTGAAGTTTTAAATGCAAACTTCATTTCCCAATAAACCAAAATATTTTTTGCAATAGACCAAACGCTAGAAGAGTACTTCTGCTTCCATTCAGTTTGATGCATCCCACGCTGGAAGAACCACGCAGCCCTACACAACCATTCAGCTGTGCTCAAGACACAGAACCAGCAAGCTCTACGGAAACCAAGCATTTCGTGGTCATCTGAAATAAAGACGAATGTTCAGAGCTACACTCTCCTAACCGCGAAGCTATCTGTGATGATTAGAAATAGCTAGAGTAACCTCTGAGAGCAATGTAAAAAGCCTGGGGGAGGGGTGGAACAAACCAACCAAGTCAAAAGCAGTTTGAGCGAATCTTTATTGTTCTACTTCAATAACTAGAAATAACAAGACAAACTAATTCCCCGATTCTTTTTGTCACAATGTTGGGCCACGCTGGAATCCAGGCCTCCAATAAATGCATGCTTTGGAAAAGTTAAAGTTATTTTTGTGATTTGTGCCTCACAGCCAAACTTGAATGACCCTGAGAGAAGTCTGTGCAGACAAGTCACTGGAAAGATTTATGTGCAGCTTGTTAGATCTGTTTCCCACCCCCCTTTGTGTTATTGCTCAGCAAATTGAGGAATGTCTTAGTAAGCGTTAATCTTGACTAAAATCCATCATAAAGAGTGCTACAATATTGCTTTTTATTACAAATAGCCAACATTTCTTTGAAAATATAAATGTGTAAAACAATCAGCTGACTGTACAGTGCATTTACAGTACACAATCCAGAAAGTAACATGCAGTATAAAGAACTGCTTTATACATTAGCCCTTGGCCACAAAGAACTTGGCAGTACTACTACGACAACGACTACTGGGTGAAAAAAATAATTAAAACCCAAAGATCTCAGTACATCTACGTTTACCGTGAGACTGGGATACATACATCATTGTACAAGGAATACTAGTTTTTAACTAGAAACTGTCATCATGTTGTAATTCTTCGAAGGGCTCGATCTGCCAATTCTCCACTCCTCCTTACAGCTGGTCCTACTCTCCAGCGGTTTTGCCATCTTCCCACCGGGCTGGGGACTCTCATAAAGGACACAGATAGACCCATCTTCACCTATGCGATAGGACACTTCGAAAGGGTCGACCCAAAGAGTTAATTCGCTGGGAAGGAGTTGGAAGAGTCTCTCGTGGCTCAGTCCAATCATCCCGGCCGCCTTTCCTATCAAGGGGTCCATCTTATGGTTGATCCTAATGCACCGGTACCCGGAGCCCCTGGAGGGCACCAGGGGGAACCAGTGGTGCTTGTAGTGCTCTGCGGGAGGGAACAAAGAGGAGCTTTACCGCGGCCCCAGAGCCCCACCGCCCTCCAGCCCCGCGGAGGCTGCGCTCCGCCGGACCTCCCACGGGGCAGAGGCGGCGGCGGTAGCGGCGACCGGCCGGGCCGAGGAGGCCCCCCCCGCCGCGCGGGCTCCCGCCGCCCCCGCTCACCGCGCAGCGCCTCCTGCAGGCACTCCCGGAAGCACCGCAGCTGCTCCTCGCCGATACCGCCGGCGGCCCGCAGGAGGCGGGTGACGAACGCCGCCGCCGTGGAGATCTCGGTCCTCATGGTCGCCTCGGCCGGCGCGCACCTCCCGCCGCCGCCGCCGCCGCCCCGGCCCGCTGCCAGCGCCGCCGCGTCCGCCCCGCCCCGGCCCGGCCCCCACGTCTCCGGCCAATGGCGGCGCCGCGCAACAGCCGCATCACGCGGCGGCGCCCCGCCCCCGAGACCCCATAGGCGGCGGCGGGCGCGGGGCGGGGCGGCCGCGGCGACTGCGGGCGGCCATTGGCCGCCGCGCGGGCCGAGCGTGTTTGTTTTGCTGGCGGAGGGGCGGGACCTGCCGCCGCGGGGCGGGCCGGGCCGGGCAGCACCGCGCCGCCTGCCCCGCCGGTCGGGCCGCCGCGCTAACGATCAGCAGCGCCGCTTCGGCCGGCCAGACGCGGCTGCAGCACCGGAGCGCCGCGCTTGGGCTGCACCCTGCCCCGCCGCGAGTTCCCAGCGGCCGGCAGCGCTTCGTGCGCCCGCTCGCGCGTGTCACCCGCGGAACAGCGGCCGCTGCCTGAAGCGTGCGGCTCCAGTGCTGCCGCCTCCGCCCCTCGCTTCCCCACCTTCCCCCTCCTCGGCCCCTGTTTACAGTCCAACGGCAGAGCAGGTCAAACACGCATTTACGGTCAGCATTTACCATGCTGACCACGCCACACTCTCGCATCCCTCCCCTGGCCTGTCTGGAGCACCAAATCCCACCCAGGCTGGCGGAGCTCCTCACCTTTCCTTACCACCCTGACCACGGAGAGACACAGATCACAGAATGGTTCGGGTTGGAAGGGACCTTAAAGATCATCTAGTTGCAACCCCCCTGCCAGGGGCAGGGACACCCTCCACTACACCAGGTTGCCCAAAGCCCCATCCAACCTGGCCTTGAACACTTCCAGGGATGGGGCAGCCACAACTTCTCTGGGCAACCTGTTCCAGTGCCTCACCACCATCTGCTCTGGTAGCCATCTGCTCTGGTACTTAACACCGCTCCAGGCAGACACATGGTTATCTTGCCTTGCGCCCTTTTCGATCCCATCTCTCAACACCCGAAATAAGCAGAGTCTAAAAATATCTCGCCACCTCTTTTTATACACACAACTTCAGGGCCAAGACGCTCTTACACGGCAAGTCTTAGAGAGATCCCTCCCCTCCCCTCCTTACTCAGCCAAGCACAAAAAGTTTTCAGCAAGAGTGATCCTGGAACCTATAGGTTATTTTCAAGGAAAGGGGTGGTCCAGAAAGCATCGGTTTTCTTTTAAAAGCCTGTTTACCTGCAAGCAGTCAGGAATTTGCCACACTTGAAAATCTGTGCAAGAATTTAAGTAAACAGAATTCTGCTCAGTGCACGAACTACACAAGTAAGTGCTGGCAGATGCATTGCAGCGAGAGGGTGCGCCTTCAGCCTGTGCTTAGAGTACTGTATTATGGCTTTTGAGTGTGACGCTTGCCACTCAGGCAAGACTGTTGTTAGAAACGGAGACAATCCTAATGCTTATGTGACTATCAAAAGAGCTGTAGGTGCATCGCACCAAGCTTCTCAGCTGGCCCTGCAGGTCACACTGTGGATCTCACTAAGAGGAACCCAAACAGCTGGACTCAGAGCAGCATCTGCATGGAAACGTTTGACTGAACAGCTTCTGTTGGCACAAGCTTTATATTCTCCTGATGAATAAAGTACACAGCTTGTTTGAGACAAGGAACTTCACTGATGACTCATTAGCATCACCACTGCTGAGCCTCTGAGTTTGAAGAATAACTACAACTCATCTCTTTACGATAAAGGTTTTGTCTTGATCACAGTTGTTCTGGCAAGTCAGTTTGTGCAAGAGCTCCAAAACAATAATTCTGCCTGTAAGCCAGCAGACTCGCTCCCTTCACAAAACTGCCAAGTGCCAGCTGAGTTTCACGACAGTTTCGCGATGTGGATGCTAACTCAGCAGTGACCTTCCCATCTCCAGTGCAGAAAGAGTGAGAATATTCTTCAGCTATTTTAAAGCTTTTTCAAAGTGGCTGTGTTAAGTACAGCCAAGACTCCAAGTTTACAAAAAGCGTTCTCTCTATTTCAAAGACTAAACAGAAACTTTTGTCAACCTTGAAGTTGTTTGCAAGTGATTTCCTCCAATCACATTTTTCCAAGAACAGTGACTAAGGTCAGGGCTTTATCAGCAGCACTGTCTGCAGTCGTAAATGAACATATTTCTCAAAAAAAGCAGTCTTCTCTCAAAAGTTCATGCAATGCCCCAACCATTTTCCTTCCTCCTCATCTAATTTAAACATATCTTCTCCCTTCACTGCTTTTATGTCTTAACATATGCTTTTTTTCCAAAGTGGGTTTGATTTCTTTACACTGTAGGCTAGGTTCTAAGACTTTATATTCTCCTTTGTTAAAAGGGAGCTAACTGCTCCTCTATTCTTCTCTGAGGCCTGCCATATGCCAGAGGGAGCCAGAGGACCCCTTCTTCAGAGGGATCTCTTCTTTGAGGAAACTAAGTAATATCTTGTTTCTCCAACTGAACATCTTAATCCTTTTCCCCTTGCTTGCCCATCATTTTAAGAACCTGACACCACTTCTACTTCACCAGCTGCAAAAGCCATACCCAGGGAGTTAAGAGGAGGGAAAAAAAAAGAGCCTTGTCTGCAGGCCTTTAAAAATTAGATTCAGTTTTACTGCTCTTTAGAGTTTACCTGATAATATTCATTCATCAGTAGAAGTGTGAAGAAAAAACTCAGCCTGGCTAGCGTTTTAGCTGTTACTAGCAGCCAGTCTAACACAGGTTTAGACTTTAGAAGAGGTATTTATAGGAACTTTCCCCAAATCTCTGTCCCTTTAATCTAAGGGTCAGAAATCATCAAGGCTGTAATTACAGGGGTACAAGAGAACAGCTCATCACAGAGCCAGACATCCCACACGGGAAGAGTTCCCGGGGAATGCCCGGTTACCTGCAATAGCAGGACAGATAGTCCTGCAGATTCCTCTGCTTGCTTTTCCTCACTCACAGCTGTTAGCTTTAGTCTACCTTCCCTCCTAATCAAGTGTCAGGTCTGGATCAAGATGCTATTTTGTTACCAAAAAAAAATTCCACTGAAGTCCAGTTTGCATTTTGGTACCTTGAACTTTAGAAATTCAGCTAAAAAAATTAATCTCTGCTGGTACATGGACATATGAGTCATCCAATTACTTCAGTGTTATTTTATTCAGTGTTTTGAGAATCAGAACACAAAACCCAACTCTTCAGCTTGGGACACTTCACTGGTAAAGCTACCCAGGTACAAGTGGACTGTATCATCCCACATTTGAGCAGACACAATCACCACTTGCTAGTTAAGTCATGCGACAGAAATAAAAAAAGCCTAAGTCTGCATTATTGATTACTTGATCTAGACACTTGATCCATTCCTGTACAACAAAACGTTACCATTGCTCTAAGACAAGCTCTAGGTTTATTCTGCACATTTTGTCAGGTACTTATCTCAAACACTTCCTCACCTTACTCCCATCTGTCCATCTCATTTGTGAAATACAGACTTTCTCTACCATATCTACACTGCATGACTTCAAAGCCTCTAACATTCTGATAGCACTATCACAAACGTAGGAAGACAGTTAATTGTTTCCAGGTTCACTAAAATAATGGACAAAGAAACAACACCTTCATTGAAGTCAGTCATGAAATTCTTACTGGCATTCATAATAAACATAACGTTACTGTTAACAGCATTAAGAATTGTACAAATCCAAGTATAAGTTATTAAATGTCATGCTTAATTATGCTAAAAAGCTTTCCCCTTCCAAGCTGCACGTGCCTATATGAATATACACACAAATTCCCAGTTACATTCTGTCCAATTTTACTGTCAGTCAGTCAGATAAGGTTCTAGTAAAGCCAGGACAGATATGAAGGGATCCAGTTTTGACTGACTTGCGAGAAACTTAAGTAAAGATCAGAGTAGAAAAGCTTTCTAAGCCAGGAGATGAAAGATAGTTAAAAACACTGCAAGAGTAAAAAGTTAATGTTACAGCACCGCTAGCAGAGATTAATGCTCACTAGACTGAGATCTGGCACCTGGATATGCTAGTCCCAAGCAGAACATTCAACAGAAATAAGAAGGTAAGACACTCTGGCTGTAAAAAGATGCCACCACAGTTGTCAGGTAACATTACAGTCACACTATGATTTCTTGTATTCTCCTCAGTGAGTTTCACATTTAAGGCTCAAGGTCAGCAAACCACACAGAAAAAGAAATCAATAGATACGTAACTATGTGGCTTCCATTGTCCTGCCAGAAAGTGGTTCCACAGGCAGCAGCACTTAAAACAACCTCTGGGAAGGGTTCATCAAGAAACTAGTTATTCACCAATTATTAAGCTTCTCATTTACATAAATAGGCTGTTTTAGAGAATGCTGGGGGTTCCAATAACACAGCACTGGAGATGGCAATTAAACAATTCGGAAGCACTGCACCAGCACAGTTCAGCAGTAGCCATTGAAATATGACATTTTTCATTAGGAATAAATTTTAAGTACTCATACACAAAGGAAAAAGCCACAAGCCTCTAGGGTTTTTTTTCCATTTCCTGGAAGATTTCTGTTCTTTGAGAGTTGAGAAGCCTCATCACACAGACTGCAGAAGCAGGTAAGTTACCACTACTGTTGAGAATTGTGAAGACTTAACAGCCTTGCTGAGCATTAGAAACTAAAGCAGTTGAAATCTTAAGGCCACAAGAGCTGACCGAGAGCAAACTTTTTGATAAACTAATGTTGCTAACACAAAACTAGCTGAAACTGGCAGATGCAAGCAGAATGAAGAAGAAAAGGTCCAAGGAAACAATTGTAAGGGAATGGGGTAACTTCAGAAGGCGGCCAGCCCAGTGACCAAGAAAACCAATAAGAAATCAAGAAACCACTCACCAGAATTAAGCCATTGGACTCGAGGATCAGGTAACAGATGGTACATTCTGCAAAATCTGTCTGTAGGGGTGTAATTGGGGTGTGTGTGCCTCTTCAGAGGCATCCAGCTTGAGCTGCTCTGCATGTCAGCTGAATAAACCACTTATTTACTCAGCGGACTGGCACTTGTCTTCCAGCAGGACCCTGGGTCTGAGCCCTGTTGAGGTTGCAGCTGCACAATTCCTAACACAGACTAGATGGTGGCCGCCTAATTCCCACAACAGCTACCACACATACAGCCTTCTTTCACAAGGAGTTTTTTAGCTCATACTCAGACTTACTTTGTTGTTCTGTTCATCTGTGAGTCACTTCTCTTCAGCAGGAACATCTGGAGTAAAGGAAAACAGAGTCAGTATCTTTGTTTATCTTGTTGCAAAGAAAGTACGTGCAAATATTCTATCATTGCATTTTTCCTCAACTTCAACTAAAGGAAAAGGAGAAGGTAAAACTGAAGCTCTATCACTTACACAGTATGTTATTATTTAAAAGTAAAAGTAACAATAATAAAAAAAAGTAATAATAACAATAGCACAAGCCTATTAATTTACCAAAAAAAGCAGCATTAAGATCAAGTAAAGATAAATCAAGTTCCTTTTAGATTACTTAAATTAAGCTCTTAACACACATCTCTACAAACACAGCTGAAACAGAGCACTAGAACCTGGAAGAGATTAAAAAAAAAAAAAAAAAAAAACAAGCAGTTCATAAAAGCACCTCTCTCTAAACAAAACCAAATAAAACCATTCTTAAAAGCAGGGACTACCTTTTCCTTATTGCTAGACTACAAAGACAAGCAATACGTTACCATTCCCACTACAGGGAGAAAAACACCACTTCTGAACATGGATAATGGTACCTTCAATGCTTTAAGTGTCAAATCCCTCAATAACTTCCCCAATTTGCAAACTAATAAAACATAACTTCTTAGAGAAGCAAAACCCTAAGCCAGTACCTCAGAACCAAAGTGATATAAGTGTTGCCCACCCCCAAGACTGCCCCTTTTATGTGCCTCTATGCTAACTAGTTGCAGCTGCCCTGCCTGCTTACAGGGATCACCTGCTGCCACCTTAGCAGAAAAGCTGGGATGAGACAGCCCAGCTGAGAACATGGACCTTAAAGGTTTTCTTTTGGCCTCGCTGGCTGATCACAGGCTACTGCTGTTTATGCTACAGCAGTGTATAGATAAAGTAAATTACAATCTAGTTATAATTTAAGTTTGCTGCACATAGAGGGAACAGAGAAATTAACAAGAGAAATCAGAGTTCTCTGGCAGAACTGGAAATACATCATACTAACAGCACAGTGTTTTTCACTTAAAAACCACCACGTGATTTGTAAACGGATTTATACCACTGAAAATTGTCACTAATCCTGTCGTAAAAATGTGCTGCAAGACTGTTGTCTAGTCTATGCGAAAAAGTTTATCAACATGGCTGTGCCCTCGCACAGAGCTTACATCAGCTGGAAACAGCATTTTTCAATCCACGTTATATAGCTTTGAAAAACAGCCTAAGATGTGACTACAAAAGCAAGTTAATGCCAGTAAATTAATAGTAGGGTTTTAGTACAGAACTTTTGCAAATATTGCACTTCCCTGACAATATTATCTCTTACTGGTCCCACTTCATTGGAAAAAAAAAAAAAACCACCACATGGAAACAACCTATTTAAGATCCCATTTTCTTTGCTAAAACAACGAAACGTTTAACCAGTAAACAACATGGTTGCCAATGATTTCGCAGAGCAAGTGAAAAACTACTCCGACTACCACCTTTGCAGAAACATTAATGAGGGCAAACGTTACAGGGCAACATGGTTTTGTAACGGGCTGTTCTGCAGACTCAAGTATTAGATTTCTACCGGTCTTCTATTAGACCAATTAATGCAATTAAAAGTAAAGACGCCAAACTTTGAGGACGTAACACCCCTTTCGGTCTGCGACAGAAAACCAGAGCGAGTGCTTCGCGGTCTTTCGCGCGTTTTATGAGTTTGCTGAGTGAAAATAACTTCGTTTCCTTACAGCCTCGTGCCTCACGCTCCCTCAGGGCACAGGCACCACCGCGGCGTGTTTGCAGCCCGGTGTCCCTCCGCAGCTGCCGCAGGGTGCCTCACAGGCACACCCACGAAGCCGTACGAACGGCCTCTGCCCGGACCCGCGGGTGCCTCACACCGGGCGGTTCCCCGTGAGCCCCGCCCGCACGCCCCGGGAGGGCCGGGAGCGGAGCGTGTCATGGCGACGCGCGGCCCGGCCCCCCCGCGTCACCGCCAGCACGCCGCGGCCTCGCGCCCGCTATTACATCAGGAGGCCAACCCCTCGCTCGCGACGCACCGTGACATCACCTGCGACCGGCCTGACGTCAGCAGCCTTTCCCTCACGCTGCTGACGGAACAAGCGCGCCCGCCGCCCTCAACCGCCCCGCTCGCGCCCGCGCGCCGCCCGGCCAATCAGCGCGGCGCTTGCGGCGCGGGTCGCCGCGGCCAATGGCGGGGACGCTTGCAGCCAGCTGCTGCGCGCCGGCGCTCGGTCTCCCCCTCCGGGGGCCGCCGTCGGCCCGGCAGCTGTCCTATTGGTTTGAGGGAAGGCCTGCCCGCCGCTGATTGGTGCGCGGTGCGGCGCGCGCGGAGGGGGGGGGGGGGGGGCGTGGCCAGGCCTGGGCCGGCGGCGCGTGGTCCCGGTTCCGGCGCCCGGTGCGCCCCCCCGAGCGCCCCGCAGAGGCCCCCAGCGCCCCCCGCCATGGCGGCGCAGCCCCCGCCCGGGCCGCGGAAGCGGAGCGGCCCGGCGCTGTGCGGCGCGGGCTGGGCCGGGGTCGCCCCTCGGCCCGCGGCGGGCGGCGGCGGGGCCCTGGAGAACGGCTTCCCGCCCCACAAGCGCCCCAAGAGCTCGGCGGCAGCCGGGCCCGGCGAGGGGCCGGCAGACCCCTTCGGGGACAACGACGACTTCACGGCGGACGACCTGGAGGAGATCGACATCCTGGCTTCGCAGGCGCTGTCGCAGGAGGGCCTCCCGAGGCGCGCCTGGGGCGCGAGCGGCGCCGAGCGGCAGGCGGCCGCGGGGCCGGCCCGCGGCAGCGCCCACCCTGCGGGGCGGAAGCTGAAAGGTCGGTGTGCCCGGGCGGCGAGCGTGATTCTTCCTCGCCAGGGTTCGGCGGTGTACCGAGAGTAACGGCGGTGGTTCTGCTCCGCGGTGCGCGGGGTGGGTGCTTCCCGGGACGCGCCGGCCTCGGTGGTTGGTGTCCCCCGCGCTCCTGAAGCCGCCCTGCTCTATTAAAGAGTTTGGGAGAACGTCTGGTATCCCTGTAGGAATTGCTTCTGGTTGTCTCACCTGGCTATCAGAAGTTCACGGTGGTAGCCCAGCGCTGAAAGAGCGAGCTGAGGCTCGCAGGGAGAGCGGCCGAGCAGTCGCACGGCGTTAAACGAACCGTACTGGGAACCTGCTCGCCGGTAGCGTTGATACCGCGTGTTAATCGTGCTAAATAAAGAAAACGAGTTTCGAAACTTTTAACGTGCTTTATCATTTATAGTGTCGTGCGTGGTGGCTACCAGTTGTTTTTTTTTTCCTAACCATTAACTTTCACTAGTAGCTGCACAATATGTCTCATAGTAACAGTTGCTGTTCAGATTGACTTTGAAAAAGTAGAGAGAAGACAGAGTTTTGCCCCTAATTAAAGTACAGAGGGCTGAAATCCTCCTTTTAGCGTTGCTAATGCTTGTAATCTCTCCAGGTAAAAGAAATTTCAGTTAACCTTTATTTGCACAGGGTGCGTTAACTCAGGTTACCTTGAAGGAAATGCTTGCACTTACTCTGGGTCATTTTACTGCTCTAAGATGTTAGAAATGTTTGGGAGGAGGATTTTCTTCTCTATTTTAAGGATTGATGCACCAGCTCCGAAAAAGTGACTGTGGTGATGGTGTGCAGTTTCCCTGTTTGTAGTGACAGTATAAATATTAATATATTCAGATGTATGTAATGGCAAATAACAACAAAATCTTGATGTTAAGTCGCCAGCGAGGTGCATATATCCTGCATGCTTCAGAACAGATCTTGGCTTCTTTCTGCAGCAGGAAGCTGTACAGAAGACAGTCTGATGAGAGAGGCATTCCAGTTTGAAGTACTGCAAACACAGCATGAAGAAATTAAACAGAAGGTTAGCAACACCCTCCCCTTCCCTCTAAATATCACATTTTTTGATGGGGCTGACTGAAAGGTGGGATTAAGCTCGGTTCCAAGTATTTCATTCTAATCAAGTTGATGAGTAAGTTTTGAAATCAATGCATCTATTAGAAGCATCGTACTAGAAACAGCACTCTTAAGAGCGTTTTATTTCTTGGTCGTTTCAGATTAGCAAATGCTAATTTGTCAGGTTTACTTGTTTCCTGTCTTGTTTCCATTCTCTGTCCTGTCAGCTGGTCAGCAAGAGTGCTTTTGTGTAACTTAAGTGACTTTTAAGCTGTGTTATGGTTCTTTACCTTCTGATGATCCCCTATGGTAAGATACGATGGAGAAGAAATAGATGTGGAAAAGGAAGAAGGTACGAATGCCTGTACCAAGTCCGTCCTTTTTTGGGCAGACAGCTTAGGAAGAATATAAGACCCAAGCAAGTTTATGGTGATATTTTACCACAGAACAGTCTTTTAGCCTCTGGTAAAATTTCATATAGGTGCTTCCTGATCCAGAAATATTTCACATATATTTAATATTCTGTAGTGTATTTTTTTAAACACTTTTGTGGTTGGGTTTGGATGCCTTTAGCATGAAAGAGGTCCGCAGCTTAACAACACATTGTGTCAGGAAACTTCTTTGATTTTATTTTGAACTTTGCACCTAGTGGTTTTCAGTGGATGGGTCCTGGCTGTTACGAGAGGCAGTAAACAAGGAATAACTTGTGCATAGCACTCGCACCTTGATAGACCTTTTTCCTCACAGTTGTGCTTTCTCCCAGATGGGAGAGGCCACTCTATTTACCTTTGTCTCGTCACCCTTACCTCTGTTCTCGGAATCCTTCCCAGCTCTATTATATCCTTCTTTATTGGGGAAGCTCCTACCCATACACCATGTTCGACATGGGGGTAAGATGTAATTTTACATAGTGGTCTAGAGGTGTCTTTCTGCTTTTTTCTCCATGCTTTTCTGAATAACTCGTTCTATAATCTCTCAAAAGTCTTGTCTCAGTAGTGGTGGCTGTTCAGAGAGTATTAGAAACTGCATATGTCGTGAAGATACGGTCTGGGGGTGGTAGCTTGTCTTAGGACAGCGTGCTTGTTGGCTGATGATTATAATGAAATACTATAATTAAATTATCATTGTTATCATCCAAACAATGAATAAATTATTGATATGCGTGACTAGAATTTTCAAAGAAAGACCATAGTCACAGAGAAGGGGGAAAAAGAAGAATGGTCTCTGGCAGATGCCAGGGTGGTCTGTGAAGACGTGTCTTTGCTGTCGTTTTATAATTCTGTTAGAGAAAACAGTAGCTGAGCCTGATTTATTCAGAAAAAGATTAGAAGCAACATTGCAGAATTTCTGAACTGGTTTACAAGAGCATTTTTCTCCTTAGAAAGTGTAAATATACATAATTTTCAACCACATGATGATATAAATGCATACTTTTGGTTATATACATCCTTTAATGGAATTAAATCTGTTTGCAGCTGAAAGAAATGCAGGATGAAATTCTTACTAAAAATGGAGAAATTAAAATTTTGCGTGACTCAATGCAGCAGATGGAATATGCTATGGAGGAACAGAAGCGATCATACATACTGTTGGAACAGCAAAAATCTCAGACCTTAAGTGAAAAAGAAAAAGAGTTCTCCAAAAAGGTTTGTAACTACATCAGTTACCTGCACATCACATGCATAAGATAATTTTCTGACTTAATGATGTCACAGACCATCTGGTCAAAGAAAGAAAGTTTGTGTGAAATTTCCAAGCTATGTGTGCTTTTGTTTTTTTTTTTTTTTATCTGGAAGAAAGCATTTGTAAGAACTTGCTGAGGGTTTTCTTCTGCCAAAATAAGAGAGTAAAATTCAAGTGGTAGAGGCTTTTGTTTACTTGTTACTTTCTTCCAAGCAATCCCCAGAATGTTAAAATGGGAATGTATTTTAAAATGGAAAAAGTGGACAGAATATGCATTATGACTCTGATCAGATTGCTATTCCTGTTGCAGTCATCTTTCTGAAAGCCCTGAAGAGGACAGTGGCTGCTTTTGTCCTGTTCACTCTGCTGTTAACAGCCTCACTGTAGCCATGCTCTGCGTGGCACTTGGTCTGTCTTATCGAGTCACATGCTTCTTGCCTGAACTTCTGGCACTTGGTTCTAAGATAGTATTAATTGGACTAGCATACATAAAAATGGAGATCTTATGCAGATTTCACAGTAAGTAGATGGTAATCTTGAAATTACGGTAATTCTAGTTGCTCTGCTGTTAGAACACCGCTGAATTATTCGGTAAAACTGTCTTTTTAATTCCTCTTTCAGTTACTGTCATTACAGTCAGAGTTGCAGTTCAAAGATGCAGAAATGAATGAATTAAGAACACGACTTCAGAACTGCGAAAGAAATAAACATGTTACTCAGATGGCTTTAATTGCAAGGTATGAGTTTTGGAAAATTTGTGTTCCTTTTTTTTACAATATGTGTGCTTAAACTACTACAGAGGTTTTCTTTTTCCGTGTAACTCTTAGCTCCGTTTTCTTGAAAAAATACAACCAAAAAAAGTCTGTTGACCTCTGTGGAAAAGGCTCTTAAAAAGAGCTTTGCATGTCTCTGTGACAGAAATGCAAAGTGTTTATAGTGAAGTACCTTTAAAACATCAATATCACAAAAGCTAATAAATAGAGCCTTGTTTATTGTTTAATAAAATAATTACGAAAGAAATATTGATTGATCTAAGTGTTGGATTTTTATCATAGTCCGAAGAAGAATTTTGCAATACAAGTGAAATCAGAAGCATGTTCTCCGCAGCCTGGAAAAAGACCTTTTCCTACAAAGGAATCCTTCAGTGCTGAAACATCCACTAGACCATCGTGTTCTTCGGGAAATTTGATTGCCCCGACTACCTCAATCAAAGAAGGTAATCCCATGTACAACTTGCAATGTTTTTAGCTGCACATAAACATTCTGCCTTAGATAACGATTTTTGTACTATGTGACTGAACAGCTCAGTAAGTTCACTGTAGAGAAAAATAAGTATTTGTTTTGGTTTTGCTTAAATTTCTTTCCATTTTATAGCATTTTAAACGGCGTTCAACAGCTATGACTTACATCTGAATCAAGATCATTTTAATTTACACCTCGGTAATACCTATATGCCAGATGCCAAGATGTCAACAATGAAGTGTCTGTTGGCTGTAATGAAAAACTTTCATTTATTATGTGGTGAACTAAAATATCCAAATTATTAAGAACAGGAAATAATTTGCCTGTTTCTTGAATTGGTCTGCTAGTCAGCTAATCCGTTTTTTTTTTCTATTTCTGTGGGTTTGGCTTTAAAGCTGACCTTTTTACTTTTATTTTAAATGGTACATACTTAGCCATATTAAAAGAAACAACCGAAACAGTTTAATCATTTCCTCTCTTATGTGTAGAGCAGTAATTCTCACAAAATTGTATCTTGAAATTCATTGAGTAAGGCTTAGGAAACGAATATATGCTAGAAGATTACTAGAATATGAAATAAAAATGGTAGTTTTTTTATAGCAGCCAACTGCCATGTTTCCATAGGAAATAATAAACGGAAGAAATTTGGATATCATCAACTCATCCTTACAGGAAGAGATGAAAAATCTGACATGTTACTGTCAGTTACAGTATTCAGTCTGAAACTGTATGGGCAGTATGAACTCCACCAAAATGAAAAATTCAGTAGCCTTAAAGCCTTTGCTATTGATTCAGCCCCCTGTCAGACCGTTATGGTAACAACACTCAATACACCCTTGTGTTTGAAAAACACACTTGATTATTTGTCTTCTGAACCCTGCAAGGCTTTTGTCTTCAGTTTGGATAGTGAACGTGTCATATATAGCTGGCTGAAGGATTATGAAATGCTCAAATATATATTTTTTTAGAATTTTATGTTGATTTTTAACTAATGTGGTCATGTAAATCTCTGCTAGTAGTGGGAATTCAACCTCAGGTATTGTGTTTTTTTCTAAAAGAAAAGTAGAGAGCAATAGCACTGAACAATCCGTGGAACATTAGACAGTAAAGGTGAAATTTTATTCACTTTTCTAATTTATTTTGGGGAGCAATTGCACTCGCATCACAGCTCTTAACTATAATATTGTTTGACATGTCGGAGTTTTAGAAGACGAATGTTTTTTACTGGTTTACTGTCTGTTTACTCACTACGTAACAGCTATGGCTAACTGAATGTGTGTAAAGGATAGACACAGATGTATCTTTGCAATGTAGTTCTCCTATTAGAATCGTGATTACTGCTTGTTTCAGACAGTAAGATAACCCATCCTGAAGTTGTATCCGTGAAGCACGAAGCAATGGGAAAAAACGGTTCTTACAACTCTGTACATAAACGAAACACACAAGGTAACTTAATTCTATTAATACAGAAGTACTGAGTGTTTCTTGAGGAACAGCTCAGACACCTTTACTAAGCAGTGTCATGCTGAGGAGCCCACTACGTAAAGTCTCACTACACAGAATAGTGGTGTTCAGCGAGTCACTTTTTGCTGTGAATATTGTGATTTTGCAGTAAAGCATTTCAGATCCTATTATTATCTTCTATCACAGAACAACATTCTATCACAGAATAACATTTTCACTGTTATCCTATTTAAGAAAAAAGTTAGCCTGGGTTTTGCTTTATGGAAGGATAAGGATCAAGAAGCATCTTACTACAAGGCTAACTCTTTCAGTATTAGTATGTCACACTTTTTATGGTAAACTGATGTAAAATACAGGAAGAATGTACTTTTTTTAAAAAAAAAAAGATGGTAAAAACAATAAAGCAACACTTAAAACAGTCAACACCAGGAAGTCTTCAGGGTACTATTGTATTTCCAATTCAGAATAGAACTGCATCACATAATTGTAATGTCTGGACTGGAACATGGAGGGCAAGTCATCAGGATAGTTGGGATTTATGATCACTCGGCTTGAGATACTTTGCTAATATCAGATTGTAATTAAAATATCTCTAAATATAATTTGGTTAATATTTAAATTATATCTTAAATTCATCTTTTCTGAAAATAATTCTCTTCTAGAGAATGATTCTCTACAAGAATTCTCTCTTGTAGAGAAAGAATTGTAGTGAAAAAAATATTTTGAGGTTGAGAGCACTATAAATTAGGCTAATCTTTTGAAATATTAACTTTTTGTTCTTGTTGATGTTGCAGTTGATTATGCAGACAATTCTGTGTCCTTCCAGGTTCTATATTACTAAATGCACTGATGAAGCAGCCCATTGTCCCTGGGTCGTTATTAGGACTCTGCCATCTTCTTAGCAGTAACTCTGAGCCTCTACCTGGAGCTATATTGCAGCCTAACTATTTGGATACGTAAGTTTTTGGTTTGTTTTGGTTTTTGTTAAACTGTATATGACATGTTCTTAGTATAGTGGCATTCTCCATACTATGAAATGCTTACCCATGTAGGATAGCTCACTCCTTGTGTTAAATGCTGTTTTGTTTAGGCCATTTAAAGCAAAATTTTGAATATCATTCTGCATCTTTGATTATCATAGATACTAAACAGTGGAAAAACACTAAGAGATAAACTAGGTTAATTATATATTAGGGGAAGGCACAGAAACATGTTTTCTAAAACATGGGAATGACTGTTAGCAGCTGCTGTTAGACATTTCAGGACATAAAACTTGCATTGCAATGAGAGGAGCATATAAACATGATTACGAGTTAAGTCAAAGAAAATGTTGAAAATGTGATCAGAAGAACAGTAGGCTTTATGTCTAAACTATGTTCAATTTGTAATGTGCAATTTATATGCAATTTTCCAAGATAACAGTGACCTGTAAAGCATTTTAAATAAGAATATTGGATACAAATGATAATCGATTTTCACTTTGAAGAATTAGATTGTAGCTCCTGAAATACCTTTGCTTTTTTGATATGTTATTTTATTAGTAATTCTTGTGGTTTATGGGTTTATAGCAAGGCTCGTGTCATTGCCCTTGCCGTTTGTGCAAGCAGAGGTGGTGCATTTGGCCTTTGTAGCTGCAGTCTGACTAGTCAATAGCTGAAGTCTCTTCAAAGAAGGAATGCTTTGAAATTGCTCTTTCATGAAGGTATCAAGAAGTAGAATTTTTTTTTTTCCTCCTCCCAATTTACGTTTTATTTCAGGAACAGACATCTCTTATTACTCTAGCCTTTCTATTATTTGATTCAGAATATGGATAACTCAAATTTCAGCTACGTTCTCTGCCTTTTCTTTTGATGTATTTCCCTTCTTTTAATTTTATTTGGATAGGAAATCCACACAGCAACCCAGCAGCAGGACAACTCAAGAAGAAATTGCTCCTCTTGTATCCCTGCGAGAAGCTCAAAAACTTGCAATAACAGGCTTGAACTTGATTGCTATGGATGAAAGATTATCTGAAGGAATCCCAATGGAAAGCCGGAGAGAGTTCTTGCACCTCACGTGCTGCAAGATCCGAGGCGCCGTGCACCTCCTGCCCTTGGTAGAACACCATGTTGGTGCGTACTGCCAAGCGGTACAATTGTCGGACAAATCAGTAAACAGTTCTTGTGGAAACCATTCAGGTGTTTCTTCCAGAACAAACACAAATATGGCGTCAAGTAAAGAGGACTTCAGGTTGCCTCTTGAAGAAACTACAGTTATATCACTGGGTATTCTTTATTATTTGGCGTTTTATAGCTGGGATGTTGTCCACACATTGCTATCTACTGAAATGGAAAAAAGTTCTGCTGCTGGAGATGAACAGGTTTCCAAGGCGGACAAAAACGTCTTGTGTGATAATAAAGAAGACACCAGGACGCAAGGAGGATTGCCCATAGCTCCACAGGATGTTCCCAATAACGATCGAGTTCAACATTCTTTGTTTAAAAAGCTGCTTCAGGTTTTAGCTTTTTCTGCTGCAAGAGGCTCCCAGAACGATAGTATACTGAACCAAAGCCTTAAAGTTTTGGTGAAATTAGCTGAAAACTCAACAATGGACTTGCTAATAAAGTAAGTCAGTAACAGCTTTAAAATTATTTCAGACTCTGTTTACCAGTTTTCATTCTCTGTTGAAACTAATTTGTGCAGATGACAGTAGAAGTTTTGACGCGTGGGAGAACATCAGGCTTCTCAGATCAACTTTGAGAAGCAGTTCAGGATCTTTCTGCTGCCCGTGCTGCTAATGAATGTGATAATCACCCCCCATCAGTAACAACATTTGCTTATGATGTTTATATGAAGCAGATGCTGTTGCCTTATTGCACAGCTGTCACTTGAAAGTGAGAAAACTTAAGGCCGTATGCAGTTGATGAAAACATCTGTAACATTCATTGTGGGTTTTTTTTGCGATGGCTGGGTGATCCGTAAGGAATGAAAGCACAGGATCTCATACTGGTAGGTAAAACCCCACTCTCAAAAGCGAGACATTTCGCCTGCTGATGGTCCAATATATGCAACCAAATCATGAATTGCAGACTGACTGCCAAATGTAACAGAGTATGTTTTTCAGGGTACTTTTTAGTTATGACACGTAAGTTGAGATCAGGTATGTTCTGAATGGCTGAAAGGCACAAATTATGATGCTGTGTACAAGAAATAGTGTATTTTCAACTTGTCAGTGCATTTCCCATTTCTAAATATGAGTTTTCTTTTGAAGTTTTCAGCACTTACTGAGTAGCCAGACACTGCTCCGTTGTCTCTGTCCAGAGACCCCTTTGCCTGCTGCCCTTCTGACTGTGAGACTGTTGTCTATTCTTGCTCAACACCACATGCTGGTTGCTCAACTTTGTTCTCATTCAGGTAAAAGAGTGCATAACACACAACTGTTATCAGTTGAATGTTAGTTAGGTGACTAGAAGTAATGCAAATAGGCCTTGCTCCAAGGTGTTAAAACCCCAAAAGGCAAAAGCCTGCTATGGTACTTGAAACCTTTTTTTTTTCTAGTGCAGTGTTTCAGTTCTTGTTTGAAGAGCGTTTTCTATCTGTCTGTCTACATATAGTGCTTTTGGTACCCCTCTGGATTTTAAAAATTACTTTCCAGATTAATGTTTATTATATTAAAGGTTGATGAGCAAAAAAAGTCTATTGAGGAGTTTTGAAGTTTAATTTATCTGTGCTCATGACACCGTTGAGTTTAGGGATTCCAGTATTCTGCATGATAAACAGTCTTTGTCCACTTTCTTATGAATGAAGTAGGACAGTATTACCACAAACATATATAAAGTTTAGGGATACTAGTTTCTTCAGCACTGCTTAAGATGTCTGAAGTGAAACAAGAAGTTGAGCCTGTATCATGAGTCCCAGGATAGCACTCTATGTATTTTCTGAAATGTTTTTTTTTTGTGTGTGTGACATTAATTTTTGTCATAAACAATTGACTAGTTGGGAAAACAATAAAGTAATGTCTGTTTCAGACACCTGCCTCCTTCTTGCACTGTACATGTATATTACATCAAGACCAGATAAATCAGCATCTGAAGTGCTTTGGCTTCAGCTGGAACAAGAGGTAACCACAGCTGTATGTTCACAAGCTTTTTCCTGCTATTTTCAGTTGGGGAACTCGGAGGAGCAGGGCAGCGCACAAATTGTCCAAAACCAAGTTCTTTCTCCAGGTGAAATAGAACACTGGAAGTACTGGCTTGCAGTAAGGAGTTACATTGATCTTTAAGAGTAGCTGCTTGAAACTGAATCAGTAACTATTCTTAAAGAGAACATCAGATGTAATAGTCATAGTTAAGTCACTGAAAAGGCAAAAAAGATCCTAGGGTGGCTGTAAATGTCCAATGCTGAGCTTTATTTTGCTTTTAGATCGACAGAGGAGCAAAAGGAAGCAACATCTATGAGTCCTTTTGATTGTAACAATTACTTCTGAACTGTATCTTACGAGTTATTACATATGAAAGGCCGTCCGTAGCAACTTAGGATGACATCATTGTATCAAGTGGAAATGCTAGCTCGCTGTAAAATAGTCATGATTAAATATAGGAGGAACAGCTTTTGAATTTAATTTAGATTGTACTGACAGTAGTGACTTGTTTGAGGTTCCACCATTTACTCCACTCTGCTCTCATTTGAAGGAATTTTGAACCATTTTTCATTATCCCCCTACCTACATTGTTATATTAAGTGTAACCATATTATTTGTATGCAGTGAATTAAGGCCCACTGCTTTTTGTTAGCCCTTCTCATCAGAAAGTTGAAAAGGTTTCTGTGCAAAGCAAATTCTACGTCTGTAAAGTTCTACAGGGAAAAACAATTTTTTGGGTAAAAAAGATAAACTGTTAAGAAAAAAAACCCAATAATATCTGAAGCTAGTAATGAAATACCATTTCTGCCTCCCTTTATTTGCAGCTTTAATTGTCTGATAGTACTCATTATAACACAGTCTGCATGTTTTTGTAATAGACAGTCAGACTCCTGACGAGGTGTACGCGGTGTTCCAGTCCAGGGGTTTTGTTACCTGGTACAGACTGCCAGTGTAACCTCGAGGTATGTCACTACAGAGGCTGAGTTCAGTCTACTGAGAACTTACAGGTACTCCTAACAATGCTGAAATAGCTTTTTGCCCTTTTCTTAGTTACAGTGAAACAGAAGCGTACTGTACTTTAACGGATGCCACCTTCTAGGAAGCTTGCTTCTGCTTGCTAGAAAATATTCTGTAATGGGGGAGTTTGAAGAGATTAATCAGGAAAGTTCAGAATGAAATACGTTTTCTGCTACTGTAGTTTTACTTTGTGGACTGAAGCACTTTTTTTCCTCTTGCAGGTGGTTAAGGCATTAATTATAATGTTACACAGACAGTGGATGAAGATTAGAAGATCTGAAAACAGCTTGTGTGCATATAAGGAACAAATTATTCAGTTTTTACGGGATGCGGTTTTACTCTTACACAGCCTGTCTCAGAAAGATAAACTGTTTCACGAACACTGTTTGGAAGTTCTCCATCAATATGACCAAGCCATGCCAGGCATAAGAGCCATTCTCAAAAAGACTCAAAAATTAAGTGCCTGTGAAGGTAAAACCAGTCAAATGATAATAACTGGCTTTTTTTCATGCTGTAGAAATAGAATTCCACTTCTGTCCCTTTCCTCATTTGAGCAGCACCATTTACCAAATACCATCTCAAACTTCATTATACTGAATCACTACTCTACTCCTCTTAACAGTTTTATCTTGGTCTTCTCTCCATAGAAATATGCCCCTACTATCTCATCAAACAAAATCCTATACTCCATCTCTCTTTAGTAGAACAATCTGCACTATATGTCACCTTATTTAAAACACGTATCTAAAGATCTGTTTGCATTGAACCTTGAAAAATGCCATTTGCTGTGGCCTTCTACAGTCAGTATGTTTTAAAATGCAAAGAGATACTAGCTATAATTATACTATGTCAAGTAGAAAAAAACATGTTTTTTCTGTTGTTGCAGAGCTGATTTTGGATGACTTGTATCCTCCTGAGCCAGAAGCAGAAGACCAAGGAATGGACTCCAGCTAGCTAACATCTAGCAAAGATCTCTGTCTTTCCTTGTCTAAATCATCATAATCATTGCCAGTGTAATCTGAAATTTAAATCATCTATTTTATTAAGTGATAATCTAAAGATTGCACTCAAATGCAGCACAAGACATTTCTTTGTTGCAATTATTTTATTTAAGCACCATCTTGATATAGCTGAAAGAAATTTTGATGTAAGAATTATACTGCAATGTACTGTTTTGCTGTGCAAAACCACTCAGTGGCTTATGACTGGTTCTGTTTATGAATTTCATCCTTTATGAAATCGCTGTGAAGCAAATGGAAATTTCACTATTGTGTTCTCCATTTTACTGTGACTACAGCTGAATTTGTGATGCTGCATGTGCTGAGATGTTTGGGATCGGTCTTTTGAACGTTTCTTTTGCAGCTGTAACACTTTCTTGCTTGACTTTCAAAATTTTCATGTTGATATTAGTAAAGAGTTTACTGTGATTTTAAAAACCTTTCTAGAAATAACTTATAGTTGGCAGTTCAGTTCTAAGCAAGAAATTCAATGCACTGTAATAATCACCTGACTCCACCCATTTTTCTCAATTTCATGAATCTGCTGAAAGTGTAACTACAGAGATACCTAAACAAAAAATACTATAAGTTCTTCTTGCTTTTTTTAAAAGTTACCTTAGAATGCTCTCCTCAACATTACCATCTTCTTCTATCTTACTAGGTGAGAAGGATATTTAAATGTATGCAGAATGACTGGGTTTTTTTGGTTGTAGTATCTGGATAGGTACTGCAGTGAAGATGAATGAGCATCTCCAGCACTGATGACTGGAGGAACTGTTGCTATACCCTTTCAAATGTGTGTGATTATCAGCTGTCACTCAGCTACAGGTATCAGCTGAACCTTGGACCCTAAAAGGGCAAGTGTTGAGTGCTACTAAAATGAGTCTACAGTTTGTATTCTTACATAATTTGGAAAGTTTTTTTCATTTTTGACAGATGCTTGATTCAGCTGGCTCCAAGGACCAGGAGGAGCAGGAGAGACAGTACTACAGTGGGAAGGCAATCCTTGGAAAACTGGCAAACATCCAGTTCTCTGGTCATAACCCAAAGAAGCTGTGTCCCTGCCCTGGTGTGCCTGGGCAAAGAGCCCCACTCCAGTGGGCTGAACAAGCTCTTGACTTGGCTTTCACTTTTGAAGAGAACTTTCCCAGAAACAGCTATGCAGGAATAATCAGTGTAATAATCCAACATCTCCCTAGGGCTAGACCTCCTTGGTACAAAGCTTCACTCCTTCCTCCTACAACACCACCTCTTCGTTTCTGTAGAACACAAGCTGCCAGATGCTCCTCTCATAACAGGTTTCAAGTCCCTTGTAGCCTCTGGACAACTGCTGTTTTCCTGCTTACATGCAGCCAGGACACACAGGTACTTTGAGTCCATGTATGCTTGTGTGGTAACGACCCTAGAACTGCCACCAGGGCACTGGACAAGACATGCTACAGAAGTTTCGGTGTGACAAAACCGTTTGACTTGTTCACTTAAAAAAAAAACAACACACAAAAAAAAGCCCACACAACACAGCACTTCCTGGCCTTTACGATTAGAGAGGAGAGCTTGAGAATGTCAGTTAAATGCCCCTTCCAAAATAAACATTAAGATAATTCTTAAAAATAGCCCTGTGAGCACAATCAGTGGTAAAGCAATACCTGGCAGTTAGCCTGCTGTGAGTGGCAAACTTAGAGCTGTCCTAACAAAGATAGGATAGTCACACTATCCCAAAATGCTGTGACCTGCCATCACTTTTCAACTGCTTTATGCTGTTCTCACCACCTAATTTCTCTAAACATAATTCAAGTTTAGAGAGATAAAGATGCATTTATTCTCCTTTGGGTGAATAGACCAAATGAACTGTTAAGAGGAGTCTGGATGAAAACCAGTTAAGGAATCCCAAGTTGTTGAAACAATCCAAACTTAAAACAGTGATTGAAAAAATTCTTGGCATCGTGTAAAGGGCGTGTGTATGGCAACTTGGTACAAGGAAGAAGTGTATTACTGCTAAACTTAATATAAACAGAAGTGTTATCTATGGGGAAAAACTGCTAGGAAAATACCCCTAACTGTTCCCTTCTGGCACTGCATCCCCTCCCATCCACCCACTCTAACAGACAACACCCTAATGTGTACTTCTACAGTCTGTTTGTTCCCACTTTTGGCTTTACAGTGGTATAGCCCAGGCTATAAACACACAAACAAACCCAAAATCCTACACCTTCACCAGTAGAAATGACAGTAACATCACAGTATTATGAAATTAAACCGTAGCTTTTAAAAATCAAGGCATTTTCTGTAACTGAAAAGTTCATGCTCCTAAGGAAAAATGAGGCTGCGCTCCTAAAGACATAAGTATACTTACAGAACTACCATAATTCATTGGGGTTTTTTTTTGTCATTTACAGTGATCAGTCTTTTGTCAGGATTATTGCACAATTGCACTGACCTTCAGTAATTCCTCCCTTTTTTACATTCTCTTGGGATTTCTCTTGCCATTAAAGAGATCCAATCATGTCTGCAACAGCTGATCATCCCCTGAAAAAACGTGAAGAATTTTTTGCAATTATGGGGCTACTGGTTTACTATTTTCATGACTTAAGAATAACAGAACTTTAGACTTTTCTAGAACTTTAGACTTTTCTCATCAGACACTCCTTGAAGAATTCAGAGAGTAGCAGCTCTTTTTGCAAGGCCAGTTTGCATTTTCCCAACATGTTATAGATAAGCTGTGCCTCTGTATTAACTGAGAAAAAGAATTTACTCTGGCATCAAGCAGAGTCACAGGACTGAATAATGAAGTATTGAGAACCACTAGTCATGTTCTATACATGATTATCACATTCCTCAGTCAGCAGCAGCCATCCCATCTGTTTTCTTGCCCATGGAAACCAGTTTCCCCTTTGCTGAAAGCTGAGCTAAGTATATCTGGCTTTTCCTCCTCAATGAACTGTACTGAGGAGGCAGCAGGTGGATGAAGAAAACCATCACCTCTACTAGCATACCCATTACTCAGACAACTTTATGGAAAAAGGAGGATGATAGCCTTGCTGAGATCCACTGACACTAGCCCTTGAACAGTGGCAGAGCAGGAGAGGGTATCATTGCATCGACGAGCATCTTCAAGGACCTGCAGCACTGCATGGATTCAAACACACAGCAGTTTATTCCTGCTAAAGCTATGTACAGAGATAAAGTAAATGATGCTTCATTGACTAAAATATTTAGGGAATTTGCACAGGTAACACCTCATTTTCTACAACTTGTAGAATCATTGACACTTGAGGTCGGAAGGGGCCTCTGTAGGTCATCTAGTCCAGCCCTCACTCAAAGCAAACTTCCACAGACAAGACAAAACTGTTTTGTGTCATGTCAGGCCTCAAAACACATTTTTATAAACCAAGCTGTAATAGGTGAAGATAGAAAATACAAAATACCTCACCATGTGGCATGCAACATCTGGCCTGAGTTTTTATTCATATTAATCCCACTAGTGCAAACTACTGCTTAAGAAAGTTTAGCCTGTGCCAGACTATTATAACAGTAAGTTATTTTGAACAATGTTTTTTATATTAGTTGCAGTTAATTAAGGTCAAATGCAGCAGTTCTGATCAGCCTGTGTAAAGTCTGTGTACTATATGCTGTGAATGTAATAGCGAAGGCAACCTTACATCTACAGTGTAAATGGATAAAAGTAAAAATACATCACTGATTAGAGTTTAGCAGGCTGATAAGGAAAAAGGTGGTCTGTGAGCTTTATAAAGACCTACAAACCCACTGTGGCCGAAGTTTATCAAAATGCTTCCAAGAGTGAGGCCCAACAACACGTTCAGTATGAGGTTTAACTGTGAACAGCTAGCAACGTGCTAAGCACCTTGTCCCTGCAGCAGGTATGTACAGGTCACCTTGGACTAACCTTAGAAGTTTTTGCCCTAAAGCTGGTAAGTGAAATAGTGCTCTGAATAGCTGCTCAAGTGGTAACTTCCTTTTGCAAAACATCTAGAGGAAACAGCTAGTTTATTTTCATCTTGGTTATTATATTCCAACCACGGAACTGCAGAGTATCCTAACAGAGATAACATAGAACAGCAATTTTTTGTTTGTCTATTCATTAATCATATAGTAGGTTGGTATTCTGAGAGAATAACTGAACAATTTGTTTTGCTGAAGACCTCCTTAACAGCACAGCTGCGCCGCAACACCTGTCCAGCAGTCTGTAAAGCAGATCCTACCCGATTCCAGGGCCAAAGTAACATCGGAGAGTGAATGACAAAAAACAACTGCAGGAGCAAGAAATGTTAGAATGCAAAGTCACCAGTAGCTGATTCAAAAGTTATTTTAACAGCAGTAAGAGATATGAGTTATCAGAGGTTAATTTACACATATCTTGAACTGTTCTTCACTCTAGCGAAACAGACACTTGACTTGTCCATTTGCAGGAGAGGAAGGAAACCGAGATGGAAATGGCAGCACTTCCAAACCCGCACAGTGCACTGCAGCCCCAGGGGAACCAGAGAGGGTCCACATCAGGCAGAGCCTCCTCGCTACCCAGTATTGACAAAAGTAGTTAGTTGTGTCCCAAACCTAAAGAAATCACTTTACAACAGGAGAACATCCTTCATAACATGGCTAACTCACCCTTAGTGCTGACTGCCATAAAAAGGAGAAGCAGAGACTATTCCAACACAGCTGCCTGAGCTCTTGAAAGGATAAAATAACTTATTTTCTTCAGCTTTATCTCACCCCTAACAGGTTTAATTCAGGTAAATTTTTCCGCTCCTATACAGCTTGCTTCAAAGCTGTAAATCTGACCAGGCTCCTGTGATGTAGGCTATCCTAACAAGTAGGTGAGGTCAAATAGTAACCAGAGAGAAAAACATAAGCCCCAAACTGTCTAAAGCAAACCTGGCAAGTTATCATACATGCCTAGATATGATACTAATTTTCCATACTTGGAGGGGAGCGGGAGAAGGAGTGAATTGCTTGTTTGGCAATAATTGCTCCAGTTTTTCCCTCCTTTGTGTCCAGCTCCTCCATGCAACCTTGCCATGGGTTTTAAGATGGATGCCAAGTTTTGTTCTGGAAAAATTCACACTACCACAAATGACTGGTGATTAAATGCTACGAAAACAATAACCAGCAGTATTCCTCACCTAACCCTGGGCTCTCGACTTTTTAGTTCAGTGGTTTGCTCTCCTACATAACATTTTGCTGCACTTTTAGAGGGTGAAGGTACCTTTGAAACCCTATGTGGTCATTAAAGGAAATCTGAAGGTTTTAAACAAAACACTAGCTCCTGTTCCTCAGACCTGTGTGCAGAGAGAAGGGAAGGCCACAGCTTCTCTCTGAACAGAAGGAGGCTTCTTCCTCCATGTCACTTCTCAAATTCAGCCATATTGCACAGATGCACCTGCTAAAAAGTCATGGGAAAAGAAAAACAGATGAACTAAGAAGTAGTGTCGAGAAAAACGTAAGAAATAGCTCTGCAATTTCCTAGTGTCATTTCTAGCCCAAACATTAATTGTATTTGTTTTCTAGATCTAGGTTTGTAGGCGCATACATTTTGTCTGCTGTCACAAGTTAACTAACAAATTCTGTTGAGAAAATGTGAAATAAAACTGGAAGTGAAATTACTTACATTAAGCAGCCTGCAGCGAAAACTCCAACAAATTCAAGAAGGAACATTATAAAACTATCTGATTATTCCATGATAAACTACTCTTTCAGAACAAGTTTGGGGGGTTATGTTTTTTTGTCGTTTGTTTTTTTTTTGTCACAACCCCTTTTTTCTTTTAAATTCTACTTTGGAAACTCAACTGGCAATTCAAGGTAATAATTATATACTGAACACCCTCAACCTATTCAGTAATACTTGGTGTCTTCTATAAAGTACTCTTGACCTGCTGAAAGAAAGTATTTTCAAGTGAAGGACTAATGAGTCAGGGCCATAAACACAACCTCTCAAAAGCATTTTTTTCAAAACTATTCAAAGTACACAAACATCAGCAAAAATGTTTTCACAGAGAGTAAAACACATCACTTACCACGCGTTGAATTGGTCAAATTGATAAGTGAGGCACAATATACAGCACACGAGTCAAAATACATGTTGGAAAGATACTAAACTTTAATGAAATTAAAGACTTCTTTGAAGTCTACCATCTTGTCTACACTATTCAAATGTCTTGGGATTTGCTAGCTAATGCATTCAAGCTTCATGCATTTTATTTACTCCTTAGGCTACACAAGGCCTTAGAAGCAATCCTTTTAGATTAGCTTTGAAGCATACTGTC
Organism: Tauraco erythrolophus; assembly: GCF_009769465.1. Classification (NCBI taxonomy): domain Eukaryota; kingdom Metazoa; phylum Chordata; class Aves; order Musophagiformes; family Musophagidae; genus Tauraco; species Tauraco erythrolophus. The sequence goes on along the minus strand of NC_141476.1, from coordinate 19,668,675 downwards.
AGAATATCGTTCAGGAGCTTATATGGTCCTTGCCTTGTGTTGTGACCTTTAATTTTGATTAAGCTTCAGTCTCCACTACAGAAAGTGATATTCATGATATAAAGTGACTTAAAATCCACTTGGTAACACTAGCTGTCAAACACAATGAAGTAAAACGTAGCTTTGCAGATACACTCCTAAATAAACTGATGCTAAGAAAACAAAATTGATAAAACATACTTCAAACACTGCATTTATTAGAAAGGTGCATAGAGTTTATGCCGTTTCTTTTGAATACTTACATTTAAACTACAAACAACATACAAAGCTGGGTTACAGTATGTAATAAAATCAACAATGATTATCTAGTAAATTCAGTACAACAGAATATTCTACTGTATTTAATTTCACAAAACATTTCTGAAACAAAGGCACTTACAGAATTAAAAAAATGAACATATACTCTTTCAACCTTTAAAATTTTAATTCCATTCCCCCTCCCTTACGGCACTGTGGATAACTAGTTTGACATGGAGCCAATAACTACTTGGACTGACACATCAGCAGTACTTAAACTAAAAGTTTATAGATCAACTTCTCCATCTTTTCCATAAACACCCCATTCTCTTGACTATATGAAAACAAGTTTCAACAGGTTACATGGTGACAACTAAACAAAATTTGGTCCTACACTTTATTGTTAGTGATGATTAATACACTAATAATAAAAAAGTGTTTTTTTTCTGGTTAAGTGCTCCAATTATGAAGTGAGGAAAGTGGACCATTTTCTCTTCTTTCAATGAGATTTGTAACTGAAATAGTAATACTACTTCTAAAGTAGTTGCTTGTCTATTAATGATTCATCTCTTCATTTGTATACAGTTATCATCAGCGTATGTTCACTGAAGGAAAGGTCTAAATTTTCAAGCTCCTTAACCCCGTCCCTCATCTCCTCCCACTGCTCCACGTACAGTGGTGTTCAGGGTAATTTATTTGGTCTGTACAACATCTACAACAAAACTTCAGATTTTAGGACCTCTGCTAGTGTTGCCGATTTGCTTTCCTACTATCTTTTCCTTAGGGATGATGACAGATGATTGAGCCAACTTTTCATGACACTGCATTTTCCTTTCATTAGCAAAACACAACTCTACTAACACTGCCACAAACTGTAAGATTTGTCGCATCAGATGGAGGAAAGGAAGAGAGGTGCAGAGGAACCACCACCTCATGAAGCCCAACACCAGAACACTGTACCTGTCCTCCAAGAGCTGCACAGCAGCTGTGCTCGCTGTCTGCATTCCACTGGCCAGACTCCATCCAGGCAGCTACCCAACAAAGGTGCTAGAATAGTCTCTGCTCTCCTTCTATACGAACAGACAAACAGGAGCAGGATCTATAGCAAGGGAATTAATTCTGCCTGAATTATTCAGTGCCCTCCCACACATAAAAATTCCAGATTTCTAGGGAAACACTTCATCCTCCATACAGGAGACACTGTCCATTTTTGGTTGTTCTCATTAACTCCTAACAGTGTAATGAAGCACTGTCAAATTTCTCAGCTTACAAGGCAGGAAAGAGGAGGAACAGAGATACAGGGCATGCACCCTCTCTGAGTGCCTCCTGGCACCATTTCATGCTCTTAACTTCAATACTCTTAGAGAGATGTAACAGAAGGGTATAGGTTGTCATGAATCCCAATGCTAAAATCTTTCTACAAGTTTCTTCCAAAATACGCTGAAGACTTTCTTGAAGAAAGAATTGGAATAACCCAGAAATAAACTCAAAAATCAGGAAGAGAAACAAGGCTGCCTTTGACAGCAGCAGTTTCCATCCATCATAGGAGGTAAAACCATGCCACCATCAATGTTTTTCAAAGAGTAATACACCCCCCCAAAGGTAGAATCGCCGGACAAATGGCTTAATGGCCTCTCTAAAGCAGTAAAATCAGTGGATATGTCAAAATTATTCCACTACTTATGTCACAGTGATACGTACAACAGACTGGATAGCTGTACTAAGGAACAACAAAATGTATTTCAATGTTAGAAAAGATAGAATTGTAGAGGACACTAAAAAAAAAAAATCATGATTCGTTTGATCAATACAAGGTGTGTTAAGCCAAAAGCCTTGCTAACACTGGTCATGAGGATGTCTCAAGATGTTTCACAACTGCAAGCACTACCTTCTTGAAAATACATTACCTGTGACCAAATCCTACCACTCTTCCTTTCCCTAACTTCTCGTTCTCTGCTTAGCTTTACGGGAATGTTGAAGAAAGAGGGGGTTTAATCTCTCCTGTGTCCTGGGCTGGGATTTCTTATCCTCCCCCCACATATCATTCAAACGCAGACTGAGTTTATAAAGATCTGTCATCCCTAGGTTCCTGTCATCTACAGTTCCCACTACAGACAGACAGTGACAAACTCTAAGCATTTAAAAACCCAAATCTATTAGACATCCCATCTCTCCTGTACAATAAATTCCTTCCCTATGATAAGGCAGGACTGAGCACTGGCAGGTACTTCTGTTTAACGTATGATTAAGGTGCTAATTTTCTTTCAAACTCATCAACAACATATGACTTAAGTAAACTTGTCCAATAATTTTTATGAAGAATTCTCAGGTTTTCAGCTTTTGATCTATTTGTTTTCTTAAGTGGCAAAGAGTTTGGTTTTGTTAATTCCTAGCTCTAAATTAAAATGGCCTGAGAAAACACCCAATGACGGCTCAGTTTTTAAGCCTTAAAATTGGGAAACAACACAAGGAAATCATCAACTCATGCTATTTAGCACAGAAAAATGCAGCTAGTCCAAACACAATTAAACGTAGTTTGCTACCCCTTACTGAGGGCAAATGTGTTTCAAAAAACAAAAATTCCCTTTTGAATGGTAAATGAAATGTATTACATTTAAGCTAACAATACTAGCGTCAAAACAGGTAGAACATACATAACATCTATCAGGTAGTTTCTTAGAGATTAAGTTTTTATGTTTTAATACTGTGCAAAAGATTGCTACAGCTTTGGGTGTTTGATAATGCTTATATTAGACGATTCCTTTCAAAATTATTGCACAGTAAATGTTATTGTGGTTCTTATTTCTGAAATACTCCTTCTTCATGCTTTTCTCATTGTATATAGAACAAAATCTCTTTTTGTATTTGCTTGAGGTATAAATGAACAACTCCTGCAAGAAAAATACTTCTTTCTTGTACTTGAAGCATTTAAAAAAAAAGATACTGAATTAACTTTCACTTTACTTAGACAAAAGACTGCTGTCTTCCAGAAAAATATACTACAGTTGCATGGTGTAAACAGCACAAATTATACTTTAAAAAGTTTTGTATGCAGAAGCACAGTAGAAGATCTCTTCAATAGATGGGCTTCTGAGGATCCACATAAGCAGGGTTGTAAGGGGGCTGGCTGATTGGGTAAGGTGCTCCAGCACCAGCTGCAAAAGGAAAACACAAGGGAAAAACAGATTTGTACAATTTACATTCTGAATTCTACACCTATAATGGCAACTTCTGTTTTGAGCGCACAGTTAAGAGGTTGAACTTACCCAGCATCCTAAACGGACTTGAGAACAGTTTATGCTAACTCATAAAGCATCCACATTTCAAAAGATCACAAAAACCTTTGTTCTTGTACACTCCAGCATCACAAAAATCCCACGTGTGTGAGAACATGGTCAAAAAAACCCAAAGGAACAGATCTGGTCTGTTTAGGACTTTAGGATTCCTTCAGTGAGAAGGCTTTTCTGGTAGTGCCACCGAGTTAATTAAAAAGTGTCCCACCAGTGCTGAGCACATTAAAGAGCTTGACCTATATACTAGATGTGTGTATCACTCAGATATCCTTATTTTCTAGCATCGAGACAAGCTGCTCTCAAGCTGCACCTTGATTTTCAGGTCTGTCAAAGAGCACAAGTTAGTTGAAACAATGCAGCACCTGATCCCGATCGGATCCCTGGAACGTACAAGTGTGGTTATCTTTCACTGATCTTGTAAAGCGAGCGGGTTTGGCTCCTGTGCGCCAGAGCTGCTGTTCTCTCCCTTGCATGTGACCTAATTAAGAGACTCCCCCTTGGTTAATAGACAAGAGAAATAAAGGAAAGAGCTCTTGTTTTGAGACATTCTCATCTGGCAACATGGAAAGTGCTTCAAGATTTTCCCAAGGAAAAAAAATAAAATCTTAAGAACTAACAAACCAGCAACAGTTTGAGAAACCAGAGAGTGAGAAGGAAAATGACTAGTTTATTGGCTCCCTCACGTGATAAAGATGAAGCCAAAGCACTCTGGGGTAATCCCATAAACCCCAGAGCTTCTTCAGAGTTTACACAGAAAAACAAAGTCAACAGGCCTGCCAAGTCAGTGTTTTTATATGGGGGCTGGTTTGCGCATTGTTAATGTGCAATTTCTACCTGGTTTGCAAACGCTTAAGACCATGAACAGCCATTTCATATTTGAGTTTGTCCTGGTTTTGACAAAAGTCAGTTCTTGTTTTTAGCAGCTACAAGAGCTCTCTGTTTTGGTTTTAATCTGGGATTCATTACAGGAAGAATGCTGACAGTGCACTGATGTTTATAGTTGGTACTGAGACCTCAAGAACCTTTCAGCTTGCCATTTTTGCCAGTGTGCGGGAGCACAACAGGCTGGGGGGGAACATGGCCAGGACAAAGGGCCCACGACTGCCCTTATGACTTGAACTTAGACCCAGAACTGAGGGCCAGATTGGCCAACGGAGTATTCTGTATCATGCAATGTAATGCCCAATATATAAAAGAGGGCTGACGGGGAAGAAAAGCTTTGGCTCTTTTAGGGACTCTTCTCAGAGACGACTCCAAGTGCTCTCTCGCTCTCTTTTCAGGCCTTTTGCTCATCTGGGATTGCAGTGTCGGGACTTACCTATTTAAGAATCGTTTGTCAGGGTAGGACAGGCCTTGCTTACCGGCTGGTGAGCAATTACACTGTACATCACTTGTTTGTATGTGTTATTAGCATTATACATATATATCCATATATTATTACCATCATTATTACTTTTAATTTTGTATCATTATTAAATTGTTTTTATCTCTACTCATGGGTCTCCTTCCCTTTTCCCCTTTAATTCTCTCCCCCATTCCCTGGGCGTCAGGGAGGGCAAGCGAACAGCTTTGTGGCATTTAGTTGCCGGCCAGGCTAAACCATAAAGGAGCTGTCATGAAAGAGTTACTTTCTAAGGGCATTATCTCCTATTCAGGACTATAGTTTGCTTGTTACTTAGAAGGATGAACAGTGTGGTTTGTAAGAGCGCTTGAAGATCCTAGGACAGAAAACAGCCTAGTTTTGGCCCCTTTGAACAGCCAGAAGCCAACTGTTTAGAGAACAGCTATTCCCAGAAGCAGGAATTAGCAATAACAACAATAAAGCTGCATTAAAAAAATGCTGTGGAAGAAGGAAAGTAGAAGAAAGATTCCAATAATTCTAATGGTTAGTCATCAGCAAACTTGTCTGAAGTTGATCAGAGACTTGCTATTCTACAAACATAGTGACAAACGACTAGGAAATGTCATCTGTGTATAGATTAAGACATCTAGCAAACATTAGATTAGAAAGGATATGTAGAAAAACCCAACTACTATACATATGTTAACTGGACTTTGATTTTAATATGAATTTTCAACTGAATTAGTAAAGCATTCTACTGGATCCACTGACAGTCCCACATACCACCAAACTTTACCAGCTCAGCTCCAGCTACATCTCCCCTTGCAATACTTAACACAGAAACAGTGATGCGGAAATTTCAGCAAAGGTGAATTATAGGGTTCACCATAACTTGTGTCTTACATAATTTGTTTACATTTACACTAACATAGTCATAGAAAATAATGAATGTAAATAATACAAGACTGGCTTCAACACAACTCTCTTTAGCTATGTAAGAGATGAAGAAACACTCAGCGCTGCCTTACCTGCCACTGTTTCATGATAAGCTGGGGGTCCTGACGGCTGCATAGGGTAAGGGGGAGGATACTGAGCAGGGTACGGTGCTACCGGCATTCCTGGTTGTGGCTGGATAGCCACAGGCTGATATCCTTGATATGGGGCTACTGGGTAGTTGGGCGGCACTCCCTGTTGTTGGGGATAGGGAGCGTGAACCACTGTAGTGGAAGTAGTGGTGGCCACAACGGCTACAAACAAACAAAAGGAACATGATTAGTGCTGGTGGTTCTAGGAGATCACCTGGGACAGCCAACAACAGTAATGTAAAAAACATTCACACTTAAGATCATTGTCTCACTTCAAAATCTGGGTAATTTCATTTTCAAAGTTCCACGAAAGATTTAGAAATGTATGCCTCTGAATATCCTCCCATTGATCTCCGTGGAAATGAGAGCCTTCACATACTGGGATGGCAGCCAACGTATCTCCTTGTTTCTCAACCACAAAGAACAAAACTTTTTCTTGGACTCTTCAAAAACCAGGAACTCAACCCTGCAGCCAAGTTATCTATCATTTGGTACAAGACTGGAAAAACTGCTCATTTGTAAACGTCACCTGTTTTTAAGGCTTAAGGTGCTAAAAAACTCCTTTATTAGGTAAGGAGCTTCCTACCATGATTTCCCGAACGAGTTTCCTTTTGTATGTTGTCTATACACTAATACATCCATGTGTTAGTACATCTTTCTCTAAATAAACAGTCAGAAAGGCAAATACACATTAAGCCATCAATTTTTGTAGGAGCTGACGTTGGATCATTGGTTCATATCTCTTATGTGAGAGTACTGACACTTTTCTGATCAACTGCAATAATTTGTTTTCAAGATCTCTTTCCTCTTTATGCTAGTTACAGACTGCACTGTTGCAGTCCTGGGCCTCTGGTGTATTTTTCAGGTATATTTTTAACAGACTGGGGGAAAAAAAAAAAAAAATCATTCTATCCCCTGCTTACCTAAATAAACGAAAAAAAAAAAACCCACAAACACACCACACAACCACAAAACACCAAAAAAACCCAAAACCCACACACTGGAGGGGTGGGGAAAGAGTACTTCTAAACGCTTAGAAAATATCCCAAAATATCTTTTTGCAACTTCACATTCTGAAGCAGTTTAAATGCTTATTTTTATTGTTTAGGTATTGCAACTTTTGCAGCAGTGAGGTAAGGCAAGATTATTTTCACCTTTTATAGGAACACAATTTTCCAGGGGGGGAAAAAAAAGTAAATCTTGTACAAAGATGTGAAAAAGAAAATAAATATACAGGTACTTACGCCGTGGTCTTCGACATGCTTTATACAAACAGCAACACGAACAGGTGAGGCACAGAATAACAGTAACTATAATCACTGCACAAACAGTAACTCCAATCGCAACAAGGGTTCCAAAGCTGCAAGAAAGATACCACCAGAAGTATTAAGAGTCTTTCACACAAGTTTATTGCTCTTTAACCTAACCTTCTCTGTAGCAAACACACCGCTCCTCCTCCAATCTGTTACTCCACTTCATGCATTTGAATAAAAACCAATGGCGAAATGCAGCGCTGCACGAGGTCCGGTCGCTAAATCAGTGGAAGACGACCAACCTCTATCAAGGAGCGCGCTCCCCTGTGCATGAGAAGCACCCAGTGTGAGTCTCCGGTTCCTCTCATTTTAGTGACTGCGATTCTTGTTATTTTACTGCAACCGTGTGTCCCTTTATGTATTCCAAAAACACCACTCGGATAAGGTTTCAAAAATCACAAGCCTGATGACTTGATTTTCCAAGCATTACTTGACTGCTCTGAACACACGGGTAAGCACACCCGACATGAAGCACCCCAAACTTCCAGGTGACAGCATCTCCCAGGCCCAGTCTCCAGACAATCTTGGTACTGAGTAGACCTCTCCACACTGCAGATTCTTGGCTGGCTCCTTCATGTTTGTGAACAGTTGTTTCAGAAGCCACGTTTCACATGGTTTGAAAGACCTGAAATTCTGTCAACTTCACTGCAACAACAAGTACGTTATGCTACATTACAGGAGACAGAAACACTGTCTTAACCACCAAAAGCTAGTATGGAAAGGCCAGAGATTGCGCCAGCTTTAACCTCTGTGATGAGTACCAAACGATGGAGGCAGACGATTGTTTATAAGTTCTGTTTACCACACAGAGAAGAAAAAGTAACTCTGTAAGGCACTCCATACCCAGTGACAATTCCTTTTTAAGTGTTAATTCGCAAGATTTGTTTCCTACTGTCTGAAATCAATAAAGTCCTTCCTCCATAGAAGCCAAAGTCTCTAGCACTTTTATTTCTTTAAAAAAAACACACCATGCATCAGTTTTGGGAACAATTGCAGGAAGTCAGTTTTAATGAACAACAAGCTCTAAAATAATTAGTAGAGAGCTGGTTTTATATCCATCCTGTTTTTGCTTCTTCGTACAGATTCTGGCTACAGAACTCTCTAGGTTTTTTTCCTGCTCAGTTTCCTGTTAATAGCTTTAAACAAAATGACACATCTGCAGAACCTCCAGTAATTTTCACTTGGCTACCAAACAGCCATCAAATGTGAAAATTGGTTTTGAACATCAATGGCGCTGGAAGGCTAAGTCACTGACCAAAAAAAAAAAAAAAGCAAAGCACTCTACTATCCCTAGCCCAAATTCAGAAGACCTCACCTCAGTCTTCTAGAGCAACTTAACCCTCAGTAAACTGGACACTGAAGATGGGCATTGACAAATAAACCAGCTTCAATTCAAAACGTGGTTTTGTCCCCTAAAAGAAGTTCGACCAATTTTATTCTGTTTCTGCCACAGCTAGAAGAAAAGGCTTGGGTCACATCTCCTTCAAGAATGGGAGCAACGATTTTATCTAACTGTAACTGTATCTAACTTGCGCACTGATTTTTGTGAAGCACTAAATGTAACACCACGGATTTACTCCTCGAGTACTAAATCTAACACTGGGGACTGCCTAGGGTCACTGAACCTAAGCAGTTACATGTAAAACAGGAAGCAGGAACTGCTGCAGCCTCCTGAAGTCACAGAAGCCATGTCAGAAACACTGCCAGGAAAGCAAACGGATGATTGCAACACAGCTGAAAAATGTAAAGACGCATGCATGCTTTGTCACCTTTATCTGCACCTTTACAGAACGTTTTTCCTATGCTGACTTGGACACGCAAACTCATTCCTAACCATGCAGCTTTTAAGTGCTCTCCCCATCCTCACGAGCATTAGTTTCACTTCAGCACAGTAAGCTTCCAGCCAGCTCATCTCCATCCAAAAATCCCATTTCTTTCAAGCCTGGTATAAAAAGGAAGATACAAATGCAATTTCAATTTGGGAGGAAGAGAAAACATGCACAGTGGCACCACATCCTGAAACACAGGCTGCCTCCTGCCCACGAGGCCAACAGCAAAGAGACATCAAGTTAGTTTGAAAACACAAGCTGAATACTTGTTTATGCAGAAATGGATGAGACTTAAGAGTGACCTGTGGAATTTAGATTAATTATACAGGGTCCTTACTAAATATTATATAAATCCATATATACACTGGAGAAAAAAAATAAAAGAGAGAAGTGTGCACAATGGATTCATACATTAGACTTAACCACTTTGATTGCAATGTTCACAAGAAACCAGCATGAATGCCTGTTACAAACTATGGACACCTCTCCAAACTTCGTGGCAGAAAACCTTAGCTACAATTACTGCTACTTGTGGAGTGCCAACAGCATCTTCCTTGCTTTTGTTCCCAGCTTCCCTATCAATCCTGAAAGGGCTCTCTCACTAGAGAAGTTAACATTTCCATTAGGCACAATTATTACCAAGCAACATTAGCAGAGACAACAAAGGAAAAGAGTCTCCTACGTTCTCTCTTGGGCTTTTTCCCCAGTAAAGCAGGAAAAAACTTTTCTGCTAGTGAACTATGTCAAGGAAAAAAAACTCTTGTGTCAAGGAAAAGAGATTACACCTGATAAAGGCAATCATAATTCTTCACTTCCACAGACAATGAAGCTCTCTGAACTTTAGCAAAGGCTGGGCAAAATCAAACAAATTTAAGAAATGGAGAAAACAAAGTGGAGAAATGTCTACTTATCATAAATAAACTAGCACAGCAAGAAACTGGCAGAGAGCCCTTATCTTTTGTGACCAAATTCAGTTCTGATAAGACAAGAGAGAAAACAGCACAAGCCCATCTGCAGCCAAACTGGCCACCAACAGATAAACACTGGTCAGTTTGAAGCACAGGCTCCATTTGCTTATTTGTAATAAAGTTTTCTGCTCACTGAAGCACATATCTCATTGTTTGTTTATTATGTCTAATAAGGAAAGCGATAAAAGCAAAACTCAGGGAAAAAAAAAACCACCTTATCCTTATTTTCACCAAGTTGTTAGAGATACCCTGTGCATTTTCATCATCTGTTTGTGTCATTGTCACAACACAATGACAGCAAGAGCTAAAAGGAGACACATCTGAAGTACAGGTGTGTCAGGCACACATAACACACTTCAGAGTGCAGTTCTGTGTTGGTGTGTGTAAACGCTGTGATTCAGTTCTACTCACTGAAACACTGTGTGATTACTACAGACCAAAATTATAAGCCTTCAGAAACAGCTCAGTGAGTGAAACAACAAACAGGAGTTAGCTCTTCCCAGAGCTTTCTAAGGAGTGTATACAACTGGATTACTGTAGGCATTTTTATCACCTACTTTACAGCAGAAGCACAATGTTCCTGGAAGTGCTTGGGCTCATGCAGACTAAGGTCTTGAAACAACAGAAGGTAGTGTGACACTTAAGGAAAACAAAGCAGTATGTGCTATTAACTTGCAACTTGCTGCATCAACACTCTCTCTCAACAGGGGAGCTCTTAAAAAATACTTTTTTCCAATAATTTCTATTGATAATCAAAACCAGCAATACTCTCTTGGAACATCTGAATGGTCAGGCACTACCTTACTGCAACAATGTCTATCCTTTTACTGCCCAAAGAGTGCTGCCCTGAGCACTTCTTCCTGAACATTCAGTAGTATCCCACTAGTAAAACCACTGAAAAAAGTGCAGGAAGGCTACCAGTAACAGAAGATGTTACTCAAGGAGGCCAGAATTGTGCTCAGCATACTTCATTGAATAAACCGTCTAAGCTTCAGGAGATAAGATATTCCAGATACTGAATAAAGACTCTGTTGCAGCATGCTAACTCTAGAAAGCCCATATTCCTTTCTTAAACTATTGCTTCATGTAATTGCCTTCACTTGATGAATCTGTCTAAAAGAACTTAGAAAATATTTGGAAAAAGTATTCACATTAAATGATAATTTAATTACCAACTTTTAGCATTATACGTAAATGAATAGACAGAAGGGACTCTGGCTTAAAGATTCTTCTACTGAATGGTTAATTGAGCAACGAAAAAAAAATAAACAAAAAAATCAAACCAAAACCAAACAAAAAAAACCCACACCTTACACCCCGCATTCTGCAAACTGACATCAGAGTGCAGAAATCAGGGTGGCCACAGCACCAGAGTAGAACGCTCTGCTGGCATCAGCTTGAATGCAGGTTTCCAGACTCCCACATTATATATACCATAGTTTCTAAATAAAGCACACTGTTATAAACAGCTTGAGCTCATTCACTGCCATTTCCTGCTTCTTTCTCTTCACATAAAAGCTAACTTCTGCCAATAATTTACAGAAAACAAAATTGAGAGCAAACCCAAACCTAGCAGCAGTTTTACTGCAGCAATGATAAACTGCAACTGCTCATAAAAATCCATGAGCAAGTACATACGAAGAGATGACTCCCTGCCCTGTCCTACCACCTCCATCCTCCTTTGCCCTACGCCACTTCTGCCCCTCTTCTCTCACCTTTGGAAAGCACTGAATTGCCTATGGAAGGAGCATACCTCACAGACTCACCTTACCTTTCAAGTTTTTTAATTATTCAAAACATGTATCAGCTCACATAAAGGGATTTTTGTGATTAGTGCCCGTTTTACCCCTTTTGGTACTGAATGAGATGCAACGGACGTATTAAAATGAGAGAATCAAACCCAGGATCTAACCAGTGCTATTTATAGAAGTTAATTCTCAAGGCAATTGTTGTTCATATTGGAGATCTCAATCTTAAACACTGTCAAGTGGATAAAAACGTAAAATGCTTTGAGTGTATTTAAGGCCTTTTAAAATATCCAAGCGTCAATTCCAGTAACATATTTTTAAACCTCTTTAATAGTTTGAATCACTTCGGTTGGTGACATTTTGTAAGCCCTGCTGTAAAGGAAGTTTTTGCATATCTATGCATTCATGACAATGGGATACACTGCAAATTTTGTCTTTAAAAAAAAAAATATCCAAACGAACAAGACCACCTAGTTCTGAAAAATTAGCTTAAGAAGCCTATTTATTTCACAAGTTTTCATCTATTCCAAGATTTGGTCCATGCTACAAGAAACATGTTGGCAGTGCCCTTTTCAAAAGCATGGCTGCTTTTAAAAACAAACACTTAAAAATACTGAGTTATGGCTGTAACGCAGGGTGGTCTGGAAAGGCTTCAGAAAATAACTTAGGCCATTCTTAAAAGTCTGAAACAACTGACTACACACATATTCTTTACTTCTCCAGAAAAGGACACAGTTCCCAGAAACATGGCAGAATGGTAAATGCCCAGACCTGCCCTGACTCAGGTATAGGGCATGACCAAACAAGTCCCCACATTGAGATGCTTTCCTAAGTCCAACATTTTAGTCACAGTCATACAATGGCACATACTGCCTCTAAGGCTTAGCAGGAAAATAAAGGATAAACCTTTTTTTTTTTTTTTTTAAGAAAAAGCAATATGAGTTCCCAAGAGTTTTTCAGAGGGATTAGTTTTTACACCTTCACAAACAACACATTTCCTCAGTTTAATATTTTAGCATGAAGATTCAAAACATAAGAACCACTTTGCTAGACTACAAAAAAAACCAAACACAACAAACCAACATTTATGACTACACAGAAAGCAAACTCCTGTGAGGTTGACACAGCCCAGCATCAGCCAAGACAGCTTTGGCACGAGAACCAATACTAAAGCAACAACAATAATGCCCTGGCAAGCCAAGAAGCCCTGCAACTGCAAAAGGGCCACAGAAAAAGAGAATGCAAGAGTCTTGAGAAAAAAGTTTGTTAAACATGTACTGAATGAGTCCTTTTTCTATTTCTTCAAATAGGAAGATGATGTGGGTTACTTCAAGCCCAAAATACTAAACTTTAATTTAATACACAAAGACCTACTGGAAGCAAAGCTAATTACTACTTTTTTTTTTTAAGATACTAACTTCTCATTTTTTCACGTAACAGGTTTAGCACAAGTTCTTAAACAGCCTATATGAGAAAGTGGCAGGGAGGGAACTTCCTGGAGTTTGTGGTTTTACTCAGACATCCAAGACCCAGATCCAACAGGTTTTTATGGAAGATGTATACAAGCATCTCATCTTGGTCTATAAACAGTTCACTTGTACTAAATATGTCTATTTACATAAATCCCTTCGTAATGCATACTAAAAATACAATTTTCCAGGGAAGTTCCCCAGGAAATCTGCTGTTGTACATTTTGCAGACAGTTGAGAATAACTGTTATAGGGAACTGGCACATTAAAAATAAGCACGTAACAAAGGGGAAAAGTCAGAGCTGCATTCAGAGGGACTAAAGTCTTTCACCAAGAGTGCAAGAACTAATACTGCAGCTTCATGAGGGTCACAAGACAATTTCAGACAAGTCCATTGGACCCTCAGCACAAAAACTGTCCCTAAACACAATGCAAAGCATTTGCTTCTACAGACAATAAATAAATTTAAAATGCTCCTTTAGTGCAAAAAGGGAATGTAGATTCATTACAGGCACCGATATTCAAGGCAAACAAAGTGAGTCAGTTCCCCTTCTACCATTAGGATGCCAGTTCAATGACACAGGATGTTACCCCCCCCCTCTAAAATTTGCAACCAACACAAAGATAACGAGAGGGATTTTTCCAAAATGGTTAACTGAATTAATAGAGCAAGTTTAACCGAAAAAATCAAGTACTGCAAAAAAATTTCCCCACACAAACAAGTGCAGTACTACGCATTTGCTACTGCCAATACCACGCTAATTCTAGAATGCAGATTTAAACAACTAATTAAAAACTAACATGGTTAAAGAGTTAGAGTTTTAAGTAAATTTAAAAATAAACATTTTTTTCTGGTAAATTGTAACCCAGTGCATGACTTGCCAAACACACTGAAACTGCAATCAAAGGAAGTTTAGACTAGGTTACACCCACCAGCTTTGCTTACCATGTAACCCAGCTCTTACGTGAAACACACCTTTTCCTTTACCCACACTACTCATTTAAAAGTTAGAAACGCTGCGTTCAGGCAGAAGTAGAGTTTAAATTAGGTAAATTAATTATCCTGTACTATGATCTGACATACTGCGTCATTCTCCCTCTCTTCAAGAGCATTACTCACCCAGCACAACAAGGATCATCAAGGAAAATCTATCATTGCACAAGTAAGACAGACCTCTGCAGACCAGTCACATCTGGCCGACCATTACTTCTCCTTTCAAATGGTATTCATCATTAACAAGACCTTCACAAAAAAAGTCACAAAAGTGACTTTGGTGGCTGGTTCCTTCCATAACTTAAAAAAAATAGAGGTTTTAGGTTTACCTCTCAGTGGAATTGAGAGCCAAAGGTCACGCTAGTAAACACAGAGGGGAATACCACATTAAAAATGAATGGTATAACATGTTTTTAATAAAAATGGACTTTGTCAAAAGACCAATGATTGCACAATTGCTAATTTCCTGAAATTAAACTCATTTGTTCATTTCACAGAAAACACTACAACTGCAGTTTTAAAAGGCTGGGCAACTTAAGGATGTTCTCCGCCTCCCATAACACATCTACAACACAATCTATCCCAAACACATCTGGCTACACCTCGGATATTTTATGGAAGTATATGAAGTGGCAGAGTTGGAGCTACGTTTGCAACCCACATGCTCAAATTTTCATAGATCCTACTAAACAACAATAGTGGTCTTTTAACCATGTTTCGAAGGAAGGATTCTCCTGTTTCTTAGGCTACAGGACCCTTCTCTGGGGGTTACACCCTGCCTGGGCTGCTTTTACAAGCTCTTAGAGTCAACTTGTATGTTAAAAATTGACTGTTTTCAGAGTTACACTGTGTAGAGGCACAGCAAAGCCCCCAGAGTTAGAAGAGAGAACACTCTACCCTAGAAAGTACATCGTCAATGAAGTACACACCCACAGAAAAATGAACTCCTGAATGCAATCCAAGTGATTAATCTTACTATGTTTTCACATGTTTAGGCCAGGTTGTCTTCCTTTTTTTGCTGTGAAACAGTCTTCTGTAGCTAGAAGAGAGCACGCTAACCCAACCATACATATCTGCCTCTTGAGCCAGGACAGCTTTTTTCAATCTCTCCTTCCATCTTGATTTCAGAGTAAATGAACCCTCATGAGCATTAAGCCCACTACCTGAAGCACGATTAATGAAACAATTAATGGCATCTCACAACTGCTTTGTCAGCTTTAAGTAGCTTCTTCACCGAGAAGACAATGAACACAAAATCAACCGCTCTATAATGCAAGTTACAAATTGTGCAAGCTTACATTTACTTTTCCGGCTAGTAAAAAAACATAGAACATTTTTAAATAGCTTCAAATCCAAATCCCAATTGTTTCTAGACAAGTAGCTTACATTCCTTGGTGAGATTAGCCTGTGTCTGAATGCAAGAGTTACAGAATGGGCTCTGTATGCAGTTTAACTCATTTATTACAGAAAATATTAAAGACCAGCACCGGAAAAGAAATCCTCTGCTCATAAAACAGAGACTGCTTACATTTCTAGAAGTTCTTTTCCAATGAATAATCTTCCGAATTTATTTTCTTATCATTGGCAACCTATTACAGATGCTGGAGCATTCAAATACATTGAAGTGTAAAGTGAAGTGCCTGATAGTGATAGGGCAGGGGGAGGAGAAAGGGGGTATAGTTCAGTATCACAGTATTTTTTACTTTGTCTATGGAAAAAACATGCTTAAAAGCATCTAAATTGAGAGACAGCAAATTAGGATAATCGTGTCTTCCACAGTTAGAAATTTACCAGTTTTGCCAACTTATACAGGTATCAGGAGATTGCAGATGCTGCATTTCAAAGAAAAGTGGGCAGAACAACATGGACTTTGCCCATTTCACAAAAGGAGAACCAAGCCACAAGACAACACCCTGATCAGTCCATGGCAAAACCCAAAGGAGCGCATCCCCAGTCTAACAAGGCTGGCTGAGGCTTCCCAGGAAGACTGCCATTCTGCCTCTCTCTTCTCACAAGGATGAAGAAAGAGCCTTTTCCCAAGCATCACTGTATCTGTTACGCAATCTGCTGTAACTTCAAGGCAGAAGTTAATTCAGAAACAGAGTCAAATTGACTGTGCAAAAAGACAATTTGAAGTTTTGTTTCCCTTTAGAAAGACCGGTATCAGCTGCCCCAACTACGTTATTTTCTTCTGTAACTCTAATACAGATGTTCTGAATTGCTTCACCTCCTTAAACAACTCAAATACTTCACAATTAGTTGAACTGTGGATGAGTCATCTAATTTCCTCTTCCAGTAAGGATCAGTATTGGAAAATTGGCATACCAAGGCTAAATAACCATGTTACTGATGCGAATTATGACAACTGCCGTTCCAGTGAATCAGTGCTCTCCTTTTTGCAGTTTCTTAAAGCAGTAATACTACGTATTGCAGAATGAAAGGGGAAAAACAACTAAAATAATCTTGCCACTCACAATCCATCTTTGAAACTAGAGCAGAGCAGGGGAAAATCCAGTAGTCAAATTAAAAGGGGGAAAAAAAAGTGAAACACCTTCCAGTAATAAATCCTTGCCACAATGCATTCACATTAGCAGCAAAAACTGTAGAAATTGTGTATAGTCATCTTACATGTAAGGAAAAAACGGTGGCAAATTTAGCAAGTTTAGTCATATGAAACTAATGCCGCCACTCTGACCTAAAAGCTCCAAATTATCTTTAAGGATTGACTAACAATGGAAAACACCTGAATCTGAGTTAATGCTGACTTTTATACTTTTCCTAAAATGCTTACATTTGCTTCCAAATACAGTGTTCTGGGAAGCAGAATGCTCTCAAGTACTTGGAAGTATGTTATTAAGATGCTCCAAAGGAATGTCATTTATTGTCTTTAAAACGTCCACAAGAACATTACAGGACATGAACTGCTTGCACTGTGAACTGCACTTAATAGGGTAGCTCCAAGTGCCTTGCACCCTTCTTGCCTCAACAGCCCTTTTAATCAATATCAAATACTGAAAGATAATAACATTAAAGGATACTAAAAAAAAAGAAACCTACTGAAAAACTGGTGCTCTGCCTGCACTTCTGCAGAAGACCTCAGAATAAACACAGAGGGGGGCGAAAGCAAAAGCACAAGCAAACGAAAAACTCCTCAGTTAGACAAGACAATGAAGGACATACCACCACTAATCCTTCCCTAACACTGCCCCACAGAATTAGAGCATAATTGTGGCAGGTTTTCCAAGCAGGAAGAAGAGACACTTCAGTTCACTTGGCCCAGTGGCAAGTCCACACGCAGCTTGTGACAAGCCCTCAGAGAGGTGAAATTCTCTTTAAAAAGTCAGGGTTTATAAGCAAAGTGCCAGAGTGGTGACTTGATCTAGGCTTAATCCTGATGCAAGAATGAGGAACTAAACGCCTTCTGATCCTTAAAGCCAGGAAACCATCACCTCCTCCTTGTGAAGGGCGGTGTTAAAGGTGGTATTTGCAACTCATGAGAAAGAACAGGGCACTAAGGGAAGTTGCCCTTTGCTGCCTCTCCTCCTGTTGCAAAGTATTTAAAAAAACACGCTCATCTTGCTGGAGATACGAAGAAACATCTCAACTGACATCAGTCCTCCTCTCCACACAGTAAAATACTGAACAAAGACAATCATCAAGAAGCCATGTAAAACTTGTCTTCTTTTAAAAGAAACCGGCATGGAGCGAGAGGGTGGTGTATACTCTGCAGACAGAAACCAGGGCCAACTCTTCCAGAAGGAATACAGTTTACAGCTTGCTTAAAAAAAAAAAAAAAAAAAAAAAAACAAAAAAACCCAAACCACAAACCAGCAGACACCACACAAAAATCCGCACAAAGTCTGTAACGAAACAGATATCTACACAGTGTCCCACTGACCGCAGTCACAGAAAGCCCTACTCACTTACATTCCCGATGTCGAAACACCCTAAATTGGACACTCAAAGTCACTAATCACTTTGGAAAGAGCTGGGATGTGGTTTTCCTCTGGAGTCACATCTAGGAGGCTTTTCAAGGGCAATATTTCTGTGAATAATTACCATCTTTCTATGAAAATTACCTAGCCAGAAAGTAAGTTTGGTGTTAAGTCTAGGCCTTCGCACAACACACTGATTTGTCAAAGCTGGATTATAGCTGAAAGGAAAAAGAGGTATCACAAACAACCCGTTTTCTCAAGGTGAGACACCAATGATTCTCTCTTTTTAGGCATTCCATAGCTGAAAACAGAAATCATTAAAGCAGCTTAGCTGCTGCTTTTTTGGGAACGTTTTCTGTCATTTGCAAACGCACCTTTGCAGATTGTGGGTTTTGGTTACAATTCCTTTAACAATTGTGCAGCTTTTTCTTGTTTTGTTTGTTTTTTAAAAGACTATATTCTTTCATTTTCTGTGGTTTTAGTCACTATGCTTGCTGGCATGGAAAAAAACATATTTCTTACGTTCCTTATATCTCACCTTAATTACTCCAGCAGATTCAGTATCTCTACAGCCCCAAAGATGGGTTTTTTTTTGTCTTTCAACTAAAAGCTCACCAAGAACTAACGCGGACTGCGAGACGAGGCTCACGCCCGCTGTACTTGAACCACGCATTTCGCGATACGTACGACAGCTCTGCCCGCCTAGCAGAGAAGCGGCATCCCTCCTCCGAAATGCTTTGTTACATCAGCCCTTTCCTTGTGGAAGCCTACCGGGTCAGAAGAGACCCAGGCTCCGAGAGGCTCCCGTACCCGCTTCAGCCCGGCGCCCACCACGCCAGCGCCACCATTAGGTGCCCCCAGCGAGGCTTCCTCCTCCCTGCCGCGCCCGGAACGCGGAAAGATGTGTCTGTAAGGGACACCTGGTGGGGAGCTCCGCTCGGCGAGCACGGCCCCGACAACCCGCCGCACCACGCCATTCCCAAAAGGCGAGGGCGACGCCGCCTGCGCGGCCCCGCTCGCTGAAGGCGGCCGGCTCCGCAAACAAGAGCGGCGGTGCCGCGGGGCGGGAGGCAGCGCCTGCCCTGCCCAGCCGGGCCGGGCCTGCCGCAGCGGCACGGCGAGCCCCCGCGGCAGCCGCGCGGAGCACCCCCCGACCCCGCTTACCCCATGCTCGCCGCCGCCTTCGCCGCCGCCGCCGCCGCTCGCCCGGCGCCCGCCGCGCAGCCCCCGCCCCGCTTTCGTCACGCCGCTCGCCCCGCCCCCTTAAAGGGCCCCGCAGCGGCGCCTGGGGGCCCCGCGCACCTTCCGCGGCGGCGGAGCCCTCCCTGCGCGCGCAGCCGCCTCCCCCCCCCCCCCCCCCCCCCGCCCCGCGGGCCGCCCTGCAGCCGCCTCCTACCCCGCTGGAGTCTGCGTCCCGCTTCTCGGCGATCGCTGGGAGCGTGAACTATCCAAATTTACTCAGATGTATCGGGCGTTCCTCGCTCAGAATTAATCCCGGTTCTCTCTTCGTAGTCGTCCACGCTGGGAAAAGCAGAAACGCTTTACAGCGGGACTCTTCTCATCACCGGTGCAATGTGCAGACTTAGAATAATTTATTTAGCCAGAGACCGCAACAGAACGATGAACATTGGTAAAAACTAAGTGCAAAAGATGCCAAAAAGCAAGGAGATGCTTCAAACAGCTTCTCTCACTGACCCACTATGGACTTAACGCGTCAGTACGGAAGAGTATGGAGCAAGTGGGCTCATGCTTGAGAGGGCAGCCTCCCGTTCAGCACTAAGAAAACAGACTACTACCTACAGCGACCATTACAGTCTAAACAGCACGATGCAACCTCTTCCTCACACCTCTGCGTCTAACATTCTGACACGGACATGGAGTTTGAGTGCTCCACGTTCTTAACACACCCGTCAGTATTTCTGTTTTCGTGTTCTGTTGGCACGTATTGAGCACACAATGAAGAACCTCTGAACAAGCGTCATTTTAAAAGCTGAGATTTTGCATGGCTTACCTGGGGCCAAAAGAAGTGTCATCATCAGGGTCTGAAAAAAACTGCATGTAATGTATGTTGCTTGAGTCAGAGGTCCTGCAGTAAAAGAACTCATCTCAAAAACGGAATTTATGACTTACTCAAGTACCTGGCTAAGTTCCAAATGCTTATGAGAGGTAATGCACACTAAAAAGAGAAAGATTAATTTTGTCATTCTCGAAAGAAAAATTAAACAGTAAAAGTATTTGAAAATGCTTAAGAAAACACATGAGTTCATGCATCAGTTTGTCCACCTCACTGTTCCCATTTCACAGGCAAGTTACCGGCAGCAATGCAGATGCCTGATAGAGCCAGACGCAGAGCTGAAAGGTCCCTTTCTAAGTTTTTAACTATTAAACCGTGTATTTTTGTCATTTGATGATGATATAATCATAGCGTGCTGTATACATTCAGTTTGCCTCGTACCTTACATCAAGCAGATCACACTGAAATTGTTGTTCCTCATCAAATTTTAAGAGTATATTAGAGCAACAGTACTGATGCACGCAATCTCCACAGCAGAAGTTGGGACAGGATTTTGCAGGTTGTGCCTTGCCATGACGATCAATACATGCCTGACAATCCTCACCCAAAACTGAAAAAAGTAGTTAGTAACTGAAGAAATAACCATATAAAGTCTCTTTCTTATACTGAGCAGCTCACCCAGCTTAACATTTAACTATGTTTCAAGTATTTTGGTTAGGTTTTAGAAATCAATTATTCTCTTTAGAGTGTAGCAAAGGCGAATACTTACTCCTTGCACATCAAGTATCTCATCTTCGTCAAGTAGCTCTTCCCAACTGTTCACACATACGTAAAGGACTAAACTGCATGCAAACGAGATGCTCTGTCTGGTGATTCTCTCTTCACTACATCTGCCAGTAGCTACAAAGTCACTGAAAAGACTCAAAGAGCCAAGTGACTAGCCAGGTCTGTTAGAAATCCCACACCAGCCCTAAGATCAGTTAGAGGAAAACTTTAACCTTTCCTAGATACTTGACTTGTTGCAGAACATGCCACACAACCGCATTCACTGCAGATTTAGGTTTCCATGGGACTTGGTCGTTTCCACCTGTTGCTTTGTTTACTTTGTGGAAAATCCTAATCCTGCTAATTCATGGCATGGATTTATGACAGAGATGTCATAAATCAGAGACTCCTAGGACTGAAATTGGTCAAGTGGCATCTTATCACTCACTGCGAGCCTCAACCAGTGCAGCTACAATGGTAAGGAAATGGAGATGTTCATGTACTAGGATGGATTTCTTGGGGGACATCCCATGCTTTTCAGCATTGCATTGGGCTGATACACTCCTTGACATACTGAGTGGTTTTTCTCTCTCTTTGCCCTCTCAAGCCTGGATGACTGCAATATAAGAACAGCGTATTAAAAGCTTCCAACTGTCACATAAAAATGCTTCTCAAAGCCTAAGCAAAAACCATTTCCCAATAAGAATCTTTAGCAAATTCTCATTACCGTTTTCAGGGATAAATGCTGGAGTCAGCTGGTTTCTATTCCTCATTTTCCTTCTTATCATATATCACATTAACAAGACATACCCTGATATTTTGCTCCTAAAACCACACTCCATCCGAGAAGCTCAAATTACTTCAGCCGTAAGGGGTATTTCCTGGAGTATTTAAACTGATTTTTCCATTTGAAAACTGAGTCTTGACTCTCTGGAACCAAGACATACCTGAGTATTTCAGCCAACATTAACAAGAAAAAAAAAGTTCCAAGGAGTTAAATGTGGAGATTCATTAAACATAAGCAAAGAGGAACTTCTCCTGTACCAATACGAATACCCCAGTACTTTTGCTAATGAGTTTACACATCCTTATGTGTAAACTTAATTAAATTTTTCCTTGGCAGATACGTAACGTCAGCTGGCAACTTTCTCCTCCCTCTATCACCAATAAGGAAATGATAGGTAGCTAAACTGATTCGAAAATACCTTGTGAAATTACATACAAAACAAGGCAACCAACAAAATTACTCCCTCCACCTCACAATTGCACACAATAAAATAACAATGGAAACCAAAGGTCTAGGCCAGGTGTCAGGTGGCTGAGCTGAGCTGACAAGGGCCAAGCATACCAAAAGAGAAGAATCTGGCTCTTCTACTTTGTTCCTCTCTTCTTCCATCAGCTGTGGCACCCATGAGACTCTTCCTCAACTGATTCAAGTCACCAGGAGATCAAGTAGGGGCTTGTAGGACTTCTTTCCCCAGTTGGTTTTCTGACAGGTTAATGATTTGAATCACTCCAGAAGAGATCCAGCATACACCTAACCCAGCACAACACAAGGGCTAAGACTGAAGGAAGCAGAAATGACCTTCTGTTTTAGCACACCTGCTACCAAGGGGTTCATCCTATCCTGTATAACAGCAGCCTGATGATTTCACACAATCAATACCACAAAATTCCTTTTAACAAACTGGTCAAGTTCCACCTGAAAAGCAGAGCTGCTAAACTATTCCCACTGAGAGTCCCCAACCATTCTAGTATGAAAACTTGTAACTTCCAACCCCATTTATTCAAGGCCAACTTGCATGCAGTTACTGCTGTGCCACTGTCATTGTGAGCCAGCTTAAAGAACTCTTATTTCTGGTGCTCGTCTTTCAAAGTACTTAGAGATAAAACTCTATTTCAACCATCCTTTAGCTCAGCCCCAGACAAACTGCAATCCTTTACTACTCTGACCAAGTTAAATGTCCTCTTGCACATCCACCAAAGATCACGTTCACCTTTCCCGCACACGACTGTGCAGAATTTGACTCATCAGATAAAGCAATGCCACTGATGCATACAATATCAAGAGCACTTCTCCTTTTCAGAGACAACCTGATCAGTCCTATGATCACATCTGCTTTTTCTCATAATGTGACAAAGTTGGGGGAAACCACACGCTCTATCCTTTAAGCACAACATGAAGATAGTTACAGATGGGACTGCTGAAAAAAACCCTGATTATCAATGTTAGCATCTGACATGAGACCTAGGCATGAACTCAATTATCAAATGAGTTTATATAAGCTGTGCTGTTCATGCAAGATCCATACTTAACGCCTAAGTAATTCTATTATCTTGCCCCAAAAGGCTAAAATTTACCGTGGTGGGGTGAAAAGGGGAAGGTAAGTAACGGGATGAATCGAGAGCGACGGGCAGCCGCTTTGGGGTACGTTTCTCTCCCAATACCTTCAGTTTACCAGTAGACAGTACTCATTAGGTGGGTCCACGCAGTCATAACCAGGGCACCGACTGCTGCTAACGATGCCCACTGGCACTGACATAAACCTACCTCACATTCAGCACCGCGTATCTCTCAGTGAACCCAATTTGCATCAAAACTACTATTCAGGTGCAGTTATCTCCTGCCTGAGGATGGGCTGAGGGGATTCAGCTCGAAGCCGAGGCATCTCCAGGGAATACCGTCCCAGCCGTGGAGGAGCAACGAGCAAAGCATCGGCTACAGAGGCCGGGCAGCACTGCCTTGGTGCACAGAATGGGCGGGAAAGCGCTGCAGTGAGCTCTCAACGGAAAAGACAGCTCCTCAGTTGAAACCCCCAAACAGTCTTTGCAGGAGCCAAAGGGCAGTGTCCATTCCCCACCTCCAGGTCCTGTTCCCCAACACGGCTGCAGCTCTACCAACTGAAGGCTCCCTTCTCGCAGCGTAAGCCAAGAAATCCTCTTGAGTAGAGATGCCAAAGCCGCACTAAGGAATTTACTCCACAGAGTTCAGGAGAGTCAGAGCAGGACCTGGGACTGGGGGCTTGAGTCCTGTCGTATGCCCTTCAGAGCAGGAAAAATCCCACGTGCTCTACGGCAGGGGAACAAGGGGCCTGGGAAATGTCAGTCCTCCAACAGGATTTCTCTCCGGTTGGAGACCAGCAAGTACCTTTCCAGTGCCAGAAGGGGAAAAGATGTGGTCGCAGAGCGACGGCTGAACAGCTCTGTGGCAGCTGGCAGAGAGCGAGAAGGCTGAATCAAAGAGTAACGGTGACCAAAGGGCGAAGGAGAGCCCGTGGGGCGGCCATCCAGGTGAGAACAACCCTCTGCTCCTCAGGCCAGCTACAGGTGGTCTTGTGGTCCGTGCCTGAAGCGCCTTCCTGACAGGCCTCGATGCAGCACGGAAGTCGATCCCTCAAAGCAGGGAGCAGCTGTCCTCTCTGAGGAAGGCAGGGGCACCTGGGAGGCCTGAGGAGCTATTCTGCCCACCAAGAGGCAAGGAGGAAGGAAAGGAGAGATGGCGGGCCCAAAAGAGAACTCGGTGGCAGCACGCTGTCCTTCTGGGCAGACGAGACGTCGTCTAGAGACTGCCAGAACAGGGAGAATCTTTCTACCCTCCAACAGATCAATGCTCCCACCCGCTGTCTCCAAAGTTATCCCACAACCATTTCCAGGTTCCCACCCCACCAAGGAAAGGCTCACACAGACTCTGGAAGGCAGTTTATTGCCATGGAAAAAGGCCGTTTCTGCCGTGACTCTCCAGCTGGCGGTCCTGATGCTTTTTGTTCTGGAGGCAGCACGTCACCAAAGCTCTGAGGAGTTTGGCAGAAAGATGTTGGGCCACCTGCGACATTTCGGTGCCGTCCCGAGGTCCTGTGCTGCGCCCAGGCCACCTACGGCCACGTCCAAGCAGATGGGATGTGTGAGCCCGGGCCAGGCTCAAAGGTGGCTTCTGCCCCCTGTACCGGGGAGCCCAGAAGCGGAGGCGGTGCTGCGGATGCAGCCTTACCGGTGCGGCGCGGAGAGGAAGGGTCACCTTCCCCGGCCTGCTGGCAGCGCTCGCCGTGCCAGGGGCAGGAGCGCAGATTTGGCTTGGCCAGGGCTGGAGCCCTGCAGTCGCACTGCCCCAACGGCACCTTTCAGCCACCGGTGCCACCCCTGTGAGGGGGTGGCCATCTCTGCGTGGGCGGCAGGTTGCCGAGGGCGACCCAGTCCGGATTTGGGGCGCACTTGGGCCAGCGGTGCTGATGTCACCGCGGGCCATTGTGGACCCGCGGGGCCAAGCCCACGTAAAGGAACGCCGGGCACAGGCCGTGCGTCAGTGCGACCTGGTGAGGTGAGGAGAGAGCAGGGCAGGGACGGGGCTCCCGTGGGGCTGCCGAGGGAGGACGAGAGCCGCACGCCTCGGGGCTCTGGGTCTGTGCTGCAAGCTCCCCCGCATCCCACTTCTCCCTCATCCGCATCCCGCTTCTCCCTCAGAGTCAGCAGAGGAGCATCTGGAAGAGACAGCCCAGCGCTGCTGGGACAGGGACTCCCCAAACGCTCACCGTTGACGTGCACCATGTCAGCCAGGAAAGAGAAGGTGCCTGACTCAATGGAGCAGGGTGAGAGCGAAGGAGCCCTCCCGCAGCCTGGCAGGGGGGTGGTCGGGGTGGTCAGTGTGGGGCCAAGAGCGGTGCCAGGGGGAGGCAGGAGCTGCCCAACCGCCCCGGGGCCGGGACCCTCAGTTCCTCAGCAGGCAGGGCCCAGGCTGGGCAGCGGGCACCTGCTGGCACACCCGTGCCTGCAATGCCCCTTCCTCTCCAAGGCCTCCAGCCCTGCCCATCAGCTGGCTGGGCAGGGACGGAGCAGGCCCCTGGGGCAATCCCTCAGGGACACTTCCTGGGCCCGCAGAGGTGCTCATTCCCGGTACCATTCGCTCTCTCCCCTTCAGCATGCATGCTGTGTCGCCGGGCAGAGGCCGACCCAGATCTCTGTGGGCGAAAACTGGAGAAACTTGGGATCTTTGCCCATTTCTTTTGCCTGGTGAGTTGCTCTGGGGCTCCCTCCAGCTTTCCCACAGGCAGCCCCTGCCACACTCTCCTCATCAGCTCCTTCTCGTTTTGCTTTTCTGCAGTTTTTTGCCAATGGGCTTTATCAGGAAGTGGACGACGACGACGACGTAGGCCTCCTGGGATTCCTCCCTGAGGATATCCGACGTACAGTTGGACAGGCTGCGCAGAAGGTGAGCACCTGACAAGAACAGGGAGCTCTGTGCCAGCAGAGGCTGGCGGGAGCTTAGCCCAGACCCCGAGAAAGAAACGTCAGCCCTTGCAACCAGCTGAGGGGCAGAAGTCTTGCTCCCAGCAGCTCCACAGAGGCTCCAGCACAGGAGCCTCCTCCCCCAGGCGGATCTGGGCGCTGTGACCCAGCAGCGGCCCCGTCCTGCGCCCACCTGCAGCTGTGGGGCTGGCTACGGAGGCCCTGAGCTGCCGCTGATGGAGGCTGCTGTGCTCTTTCCAGAACTGCTTCGTCTGTGGCGAGAGTGGAGCCACCATCACCTGCCAGGGGACGGACTGTGACCGCAGCTTCCACCTCCCCTGTGCCGTGGAGGGTGAATGCGTCACCCGGTTCCTTTGTCCGTACAGGTACCTTCTTTCTCCTTTTGCCCACTATC
This sequence comes from Tauraco erythrolophus, assembly GCF_009769465.1. Classification (NCBI taxonomy): domain Eukaryota; kingdom Metazoa; phylum Chordata; class Aves; order Musophagiformes; family Musophagidae; genus Tauraco; species Tauraco erythrolophus. The sequence goes on along the minus strand of NC_141476.1, from coordinate 19,642,009 downwards.
CAGGAAAGACCTCACCAATTTCTCACCTCGCTCATCCCTTTCCTCTTCCCCCCAGCTCCTTCTGCCCTGAGCACCGCCCAGAGCAGCTAGTGGAGGCGGCTCCAGAGGAAGACACCACCTGCCCCATCTGCCTGGAGCCTGTGGAGGACAGAAAGTCCTACGGCACCCTTGTGTGCCCAGCCTGCAAGAAGGCCTGGTTCCACAGGGGCTGCATCCAGGTAGGAGCCGCTCCCTTGCCCCTGGGACACTGCGGGGACTCGGCAGCAGCAGGAGCCTCAGGGCCTCACACCTGCACCTCGTGTTTCTCCTGCAGGGACAGGCTGTGTGCGCAGGCATGTCTTGCTTCTTGTGCCCCGTCTGTAGAAACAGACAGCCGTTTCTTGCAGAAATGCTCCTCATGGGGATCCAAGTCCCCAGAAGGTTGGTGTCCTTCTGCCCGGCTCACAGGACAGGAGGGTGCAAGCGCTGTGGCGCGCCAGGGCCTGCCCCAGCAGTCCTGTCCCGTGAGTCTGGGCTTCAGCTTCATGGAGGAGCTGGAAACAGGGCAGGGGGGGAAATGCAGGGACGCCCTGTGTCTGCCTCACGCTGGGGCAGCTGGAGCTCATCAATTTTCCTTTCTCCATCAGACTGCCAAGGTGGGAGGACGGCGGTACATACGCACCACTCTTTGAGAGGCACAGGCGCTGCGATGCCAGCGAGTGCCTCTGCCCAGGAGGCAGGGAGCAGGCAGAGGTAGAGGGGTAAGTTGCCGCAGCTGCACCCCGGGGCTCTGCACGGGATCTGTGTCTCACCGAGGGCTCGAAGCGGGAGGACAGAACAAGAGCTCTGCCGGACAGTCCCGTGCTGCGGTCACTTTGTCCTCACAGCCACGAACCCGTTTGCTTCCCCAGGCCCTGGCAACTGCTCCTGTGCCGCTCCTGCGCTGCCGAGGGCACCCACAGGCGCTGCTCGTCCTTGATGAGGAACGTAGCCAGCTGGGAGTGCCACAGCTGTGCTGGACCGAGCACCGGTAAGAGGCAAAGCACCAGGCAAGGCCTGGCAGCAGGTGCCCAGGCTGGTCTCTGCAGAGCCTCTCTGCTCCAGGAGGGCTGGGGGCACCGCTCTGGCCTATCCTGCCCTGGGCCTGGGGGGCTGTGCCCTTGACCATGCTGCTTCCCCTTCCAGCCTCCAGTACCGGCTCAGAGCTGGCCAGCCCCAGCACTGCTGGACAGTCCTGCAGCTCCCCAGCGCCCGACACAAGCAGCCCCGGCACCACTGGCCAGCTGCCATCTGGGTCCCCGTGTGGCTCCCCAGCACTTGAGAGTGGCAGAAGCTCCAGCTCCCCTGGGCCCGTGCGGACGCGAGACGCCTACAACTTGCGACGTCGGGCCCAAAAGCCCTACAGCCGGCCCGGAAGACGCCGTAGGAGCCGCACACCACTACTGAGTGCTGAGAGTAGCACTCCCAGCCAGGCGGTGCAGGGGCCATCCTGCAGCTCCCCTGTGCCCGACACCAGCAGTCCCAGCACTATCGGCCAGCTGCCATCGGGGTCCCCCTGTGACTCCCCAGCACTTGACAGTGGCAGAAGCTCCAGCCCCGCTGGGCCCGTGCGGACACGAGACTGCTCCCGCTTGCGACGTCGGGCCCAAAAGCCCTACAGCCGGCCCGGAAGATGACCTGGGACCGGCCGTGCGCCGTCACCGAGTGCTGGCCCTGATCCCCCTCCACCAGCACAATAAAGCTGGATGTTAACCTCTGCACTGGCAGATTCCAGGCTCCTTTGTCGGCTGCTTCTTCCTCCTCCTCTCCCTTTCTCAAGGGGCAGCGTTAGGGGCTGGGCCCCAACAGTTGAATTCTCCCTGAGGGTTCTCCCTGAGGGTTGGCAGCACCTTCCCCAGACCTCCTTCCTCGTGGGCTGGCCTTGGCCGGCTGCCCGGCACCATGGCCGTGTGCTTCGGGCCTCGCTGGCCCCGCAGCCTACTCCGTTTCCCTGGGGGAAGTTGGCACCCGGGACCAGGACTGGGGCTCTCTGCCCCTGCCTGTGGGAGGGTGGCCCACCACACCCCAGCTGGCACCGCCACCCATCTCCCAGCAACGTGGCCCATGCCTGCCACCCGGCATGGCCCTCGTGCCTTATAAATTCACCACATCCTGGTCCCAGAGACTTCTGACGCGCTTCGACTCTGCTTCTGGACAACACTAGAACCCATTTGCTGTCCTCCTTGCCTGGGAGAGTGAGAAGTGTGGAAAGCAGCAAAGCTACTTTTTGTTAAAAGTTCAGTTCAGTGACACGTCCGGGTTTGTGACATGAAGATTTCCATAGGTGTGTTTCTACAGTAGCCAAAGGGCAGTCTCCATTCCCCACCTCCAAGTCCTGTTCCCCAACATGGCTGCAGCTCTAACAACTGAAGGCTCCCTTCTCGCAGCGTAAGCCAAGAAATCCTCTTGAGTAGAGACGCCAAAGCCCCACTAAGGAATTTACTCCACAGAGTTCAGGAGAGTCAGAGCAGGACCTGGGACTGGGGGCTTGAGTCCTGTCATATGCCCTTCAGAGCAGGAAAAATCCCACGTGCTCTACGGCAGGGGAACAAGGGGCCTGGGAAATGTCAGTCCTCCAACAGGATTTCTCTCCGGTTGGAGACCAGCAAGTACCTTTCCAGTGCCAGAAGGGGAAAAGATGTGGTCGCAGAGCGACGGCTGAACAGCTCTGTGGCAGCTGGCAGAGAGCGAGAAGGCTGAATCAAAGAGTAACGGTGACCAAAGGGCGAAGGAGAGCCCGTGGGGCGGCCATCCAGGTGAGAACAACCCTCTGCTCCTCAGGCCAGCTACAGGTGGTCTTGTGGTCCGTGCCTGAAGCGCCTTCCTGACAGGCCTCGATGCAGCACGGAAGTCGATCCCTCAAAGCAGGGAGCAGCTGTCCTCTCTGAGGAAGGCAGGGGCACCTGGGAGGCCTGAGGAGCTATTCTGCCCACCAAGAGGCAAGGAGGAAGGAAAGGAGAGATGGCGGGCCCAAAAGAGAACTCGGTGGCAGCACGCTGTCCTTCTGGGCAGACGAGACGTCGTCTAGAGACTGCCAGAACAGGGAGAATCTTTCTACCCTCCAACAGATCAATGCTCCCACCCGCTGTCTCCAAAGTTATCCCACAACCATTTCCAGGTTCCCACCCCACCAAGGAAAGGCTCACACAGACTCTGGAAGGCAGTTTATTGCCATGGAAAAAGGCCGTTTCTGCCGTGACTCTCCAGCTGGCGGTCCAGATGCTTTTTGTTCTGGAGGCAGCACGTCACCAAAGCTCTGAGGAGTTTGGCAGAAAGATGTTGGGCCACCTGCGACATTTCGGTGCCATCCCAAGGTCCTATGCTGCGCCCCGGCCACCCACGGCCATGTCCGAGCGGATGGGATGTGTGAGCCCGGGCCAGGCTCAAAGGTGGCTTCTGCCCCCTGTACCGGGGAGCCCAGAAGCGGAGGCGGTGCTGCGGATGCAGCCTTACCGGTGCGGCGCGGAGAGGAAGGGTCACCTTCCCCGGCCTGCTGGCAGCGCTCGCCGTGCCAGGGGCAGGAGCGCAGATTTGGCTTGGCCAGGGCTGGAGCCCTGCAGTCGCACTGCCCCAACGGCACCTTTCAGCCACCGGTGCCACCCCTGTGAGGGGGTGGCCATCTCTGCGTGGGCGGCAGGTTGCCGAGGGCGACCCAGTCCGGATTTGGGGCGCACTTGGGCCAGCGGTGCTGATGTCACCGCGGCCATTGTGACCCGCGGGGCCAAGCCCACGTAAAGGAACGCCGGGCACAGGCCGTGCGTCAGTGCGACCTGGTGAGGTGAGGAGAGAGCAGGGCAGGGACGGGGCTCCCGTGGGGCTGCCGAGGGAGGACGAGAGCCGCACGCCTCGGGGCTCTGGGTCTGTGCTGCAAGCTCCCCCGCATCCCACTTCTCCCTCATCCGCATCCCGCTTCTCCCTCAGAGTCAGCAGAGGAGCATCTGGAAGAGACAGCCCAGCGCTGCTGGGACAGGGACTCCCCAAACGCTCACCGTTGACGTGCACCATGTCAGCCAGGAAAGAGAAGGCGCCTGACTCAATGGAGCAGGGTGAGAGCGAAGGAGCCCTCCCGCAGCCTGGCAGGGGGGTGGTCGGGGTGGTCAGTGGGGCCAAGAGCGGTGCCAGGGGGAGGCAGGAGCTGCCCAACCGCCCCGGGGCCGGGACCCTCAGTTCCTCAGCAGGCAGGGCCCAGGCTGGGCAGCGGGCACCTGCTGGCACACCCGTGCCTGCAATGCCCCTTCCTCTCCAAGGCCTCCAGCCCTGCCCATCAGCTGGCTGGGCAGGGACGGAGCAGGCCCCTGGGGCAATCCCTCAGGGACACTTCCTGGGCCCGCAGAGGTGCTCATTCCCGGTACCATTCGCTCTCTCCCCTTCAGCATGCATGCTGTGTCGCCGGGCAGAGGCCGACCCAGATCTCTGTGGGCGAAAACTGGAGAAACTTGGGATCTTTGCCCATTTCTTTTGCCTGGTGAGTTGCTCTGGGGCTCCCTCCAGCTTTCCCACAGGCAGCCCCTGCCACACTCTCCTCATCAGCTCCTTCTCGTTTTGCTTTTCTGCAGTTTTTTGCCAATGGGCTTTATCAGGAAGTGGACGACGACGACGACGTAGGCCTCCTGGGATTCCTCCCTGAGGATATCCGACGTACAGTTGGACAGGCTGCGCAGAAGGTGAGCACCTGACAAGAACAGGGAGCTCTGTGCCAGCAGAGGCTGGCGGGAGCTTAGCCCAGACCCCGAGAAAGAAACGTCAGCCCTTGCAACCAGCTGAGGGGCAGAAGTCTTGCTCCCAGCAGCTCCACAGAGGCTCCAGCACAGGAGCCTCCTCCCCCAGGCGGATCTGGGTGCTGTGACCCAGCAGCGGCCCCGTCCTGCGCCCACCTGCAGCTGTGGGGCTGGCTACGGAGGCCCTGAGCTGCCGCTGATGGAGGCTGCTGTGCTCTTTCCAGAACTGCTTCGTCTGTGGCGAGAGTGGAGCCACCATCACCTGCCAGGGGACGGACTGTGACCGCAGCTTCCACCTCCCCTGTGCCGTGGAGGGTGAATGCGTCACCCGGTTCCTTTGTCCGTACAGGTACCTTCTTTCTCCTTTTGCCCACTATCCAGGAAAGACCTCACCGATTTCTCACCTCGCTCATCCCTTTCCTCTTCCCCCCAGCTCCTTCTGCCCTGAGCACCGCCCAGAGCAGCTAGTGGAGGCGGCTCCAGAGGAAGACACCACCTGCCCCATCTGCCTGGAGCCTGTGGAGGACAGAAAGTCCTACGGCACCCTTGTGTGCCCAGCCTGCAAGAAGGCCTGGTTCCACAGGGGCTGCATCCAGGTAGGAGCCGCTCCCTTGCCCCTGGGACACTGCGGGGACTCGGCAGCAGCAGGAGCCTCAGGGCCTCACACCTGCACCTCGTGTTTCTCCTGCAGGGACAGGCTGTGTGCGCAGGCATGTCTTGCTTCTTGTGCCCCGTCTGTAGAAACAGACAGCCGTTTCTTGCAGAAATGCTCCTCATGGGGATCCAAGTCCCCAGAAGGTTGGTGTCCTTCTGCCCGGCTCACAGGACAGGAGGGTGCAAGCGCTGTGGTGCGCCAGGGCCTGCCCAGCAGTCCTGTCCCGTGAGTCTGGGCTTCAGCTTCATGGAGGAGCTGGAAACAGGGCAGGGGGGGAAATGCAGGGACGCCCTGTGTCTGCCTCACGCTGGGGCAGCTGGAGCTCATCAATTTTCCTTTCTCCATCAGACTGCCAAGGTGGGAGGACGGCGGTACATACGCACCACTCTTTGAGAGGCACAGGCGCTGCGATGCCAGCGAGTGCCTCTGCCCAGGAGGCAGGGAGCAGGCAGAGGTAGAGGGGTAAGTTGCCGCAGCTGCACCCCGGGGCTCTGCACGAGATCTGTGTCTCACCGAGGGCTCGAAGCGGGAGGACAGAACAAGAGCTCTGCCGGACAGTCCCGTGCTGCGGTCACTTTGTCCTCACAGCCACGAACCCGTTTGCTTCCCAGGCCCTGGCAACTGCTCCTGTGCCGCTCCTGCGCTGCCGAGGGCACCCACAGGCGCTGCTCGTCCTTGATGAGGAACGTAGCCAGCTGGGAGTGCCACAGCTGTGCGGACCGAGCACCGGTAAGAGGCAAAGCACCAGGCAAGGCCTGGCAGCAGGTGCCCAGGCTGGTCTCTGCAGAGCCTCTCTGCTCCAGGAGGGCTGGGGGCACCGCTCTGGCCTATCCTGCCCTGGGCCTGGGGGGCTGTGCCCTTGACCATGCTGCTTCCCCTTCCAGCCTCCAGTACCGGCTCAGAGCTGGCCAGCCCCAGCACTGCTGGACAGTCCTGCAGCTCCCCAGCGCCCGACACAAGCAGCCCCGGCACCACTGGCCAGCTGCCATCTGGGTCCCCATGTGGCTCCCCAGCACTTGAGAGTGGCAGAAGCTCCAGCTCCCCTGGGCCCGTGCGGACGCGAGACGCCTACAACTTGCGACGTCGGGCCCAAAAGCCCTACAGCCGGCCCGGAAGACGCCATAGGAGCCGCACACCACTACTGAGTGCTGAGAGTAGCACTCCCAGCCAGGCGGTGCAGGGGCCATCCTGCAGCTCCCCTGCGCCTGACACCAGCAGTCCCAGCACTATCGGCCAGCTGCCATCGGGGTCCCCCTGTGACTCCCCAGCACTTGACAGTGGCAGAAGCTCCAGCCCCGCTGGGCCCGTGCGGACACGAGACTGCTCCCGCTTGCGACGTCGGGCCCAAAAGCCCTACAGCCGGCCCGGAAGATGACCTGGGACCGGCCGTGCGCCGTCACCGAGTGCTGGCCCTGATCCCCCTCCACCAGCACAATAAAGCTGGATGTTAACCTCTGCACTGGCAGATTCCAGGCTCCTTTGTCGGCTGCTTCTTCCTCCTCCTCTCCCTTTCTCAAGGGGCAGCGTTAGGGGCTGGGCCCCAACAGTTGAATTCTCCCTGAGGGTTCTCCCTGAGGGTTGGCAGCACCTTTCCCAGACCTCCTTCCTCGTGGGCTGGCCTTGGCCGGCTGCCCGGCACCATGGCCGTGTGCTTCGGGCCTCGCTGGCCCCGCAGCCTACTCCGTTTCCCCGGGGGAAGTTGGCACCCGGGACCAGGACTGGGGCTCTCTGCCCCTGCCTATGGGAGGGTGGCCCACCACAGCCCAGTTGGCACCGCCACCCATCTCCCAGCAACGTGGCCCGTGCCTGCCACCCGGCATGGCCCCTGTGCCTTAAAAATTCACCACATCCTGGTCCCAGAGACTTCTGACGCGCTTCGACTCTGCTTCTGGACAACACTAGAACCCATTTGCTGTCCTCCTTGCCTGGGAGAGTGAGAAGTGTGGAAAGCAGCAAAGCTACTTTTTGTTAAAAGTTCAGTTCAGTGGCACGTCCGGGTTTGTGACATGAAGATTTCCATAGGTGTGTTTCTACAGTAGCCAAAGGGCAGTCTCCATTCCCCACCTCCAGGTCCTGTTCCCCAACATGGCTGCAGCTCTAACAACTGAAGGCTCCCTTCTCGCAGCGTAAGCCAAGAAATCCTCTTGAGTAGAGACGCCAAAGCCCCACTAAGGAATTTACTCCACAGAGTTCAGGAGAGTCAGAGCAGGACCTGGGACTGGGTGCTTGAGTCCTGTCATATGCCCTTCAGAGCAGGAAAAATCCCACGTGCTCAACGGCAGGGGAACAAGGGGCCTGGGAAATGTCAGTCCTCCAACAGGATTTCTCTCCGGTTGGAGACCAGCAAGTACCTTTCCAGTGCCAGAAGGGGAAAAGATGTGGTCGCAGAGCAACGGCTGAACAGCTCTGTGGCAGCTGGCAGAGAGCGAGAAGGCTGAATCAAAGAGTAACGGTGACCAAAGGGCGAAGGAGAGCCCGTGGGGCGGCCATCCAGGTGAGAACAACCCTCTGCTCCTCAGGCCAGCTACAGGTGGTCTTGTGGTCCGTGCCTGAAGCGCCTTCCTGACAGGCCTCGATGCAGCATGGAAGTCGATCCCTCAAAGCAGGGAGCAGCTGTCCTCTCTGAGGAAGGCAGGGGCACCTGGGAGGCCTGAGGAGCTATTCTGCCCACCAAGAGGCAAGGAGGAAGGACGGGAGGGATGGCGGGCCCAAAAGAGAACTCGGTGGCAGCACGCTGTCCTTCTGGGCAGACGAGACGTCGTCTAGAGACTGCCAGAACAGGGAGAATCTTCTACCCTCCAACAGATCAATGCTCCCACCCGCTGTCTCCAAAGTTATCCCACAACCATTTCCAGGTTCCCACCCCACTAAGGAAAGGCTCACACAGAATCTGGAAGGCAGTTTATTGCCATGGAAAAAGGCCGTTTCTGCCGTGACTCTCCAGCTGGCGGTCCCGCTGCTTTTTGTTCTGGAGGCAGCACGTCACCAAAGCTCTGAGAAGTTTGGCAGAAAGATGTTGGGCCACCTGCGACATTTCGGTGCCGTCCCAAGGTCCTGTGCTGCGCCCCGGCCACCCACAGCCACGTCCGAGCGGATGGGATGTGTGAGCCCGGGCCAGGCTCAAAGGTGGCTTCTGCCCCCTGTACCGGGGAGCCCAGAAGCGGAGGCGGTGCTGCGGATGCAGCCTTACCGGTGTGGCGCGGAGAGGAAGGGTCACCTTCCCCGGCCTGCTGGCAGCGCTCGCCGTGCCAGGGGCAGGAGCGCAGATTTGGCTTGGCCATGGCTGGAGCCCTGCAGTCGCACTGCCCCAACGGCACCTTTCAGCCACCGGTGCCACCCCTGTGAGGGGGTGGCCGTCTCCGCGTGGGCGGCAGGTTGCCAAGGGCATCCCTGTCCGGATTTGGGGCGCACTTGGGCCAGCGGTGCTGATGTCACCGTGGCCATTGTGACCCGCGAGGCCAAGCCCACGTAAAGGAACGCCGGGCACAGGCCGTGCGTCAGTGCAACCTGGTGAGGTGAGGAGAGAGCAGGGCAGGGACGGGGCTCCCGTGGGGCTGCCGAGGGAGGACGAGAGCCGCACGCCTCGGGCTCTGGGTCTGTGCTGCAAGCTCCCCCACATCCCACTTCTCCCTCATCCGCATTCCCGCTTCTCCCTCAGAGTCAGCAGAGGAGCGTCTGGAAGAGACAGCCCAGCGCTGCTGGGACAGGGACTCCCCAAACGCTCACCGTTGACGTGCACCATGTCAGCCAGGAAAGAGAAGGTGCCTGACTCAATGGAGCAGGGTGAGAGCAAAGGAGCCCTCCCGCAGCCTGGCAGGGGGGTGGTCGGGGTGGTCAGCGTGGGGCCAAGAGCGGTGCCAGGGGGAGGCAGGAGCTGCCCAACCACCCCGGGGCCGGGACCCTCAGTTCCTCAGCAGGCAGGGCCCAGGCTGGGCAGCGGGCACCTGCTGGCACACCCGTGCCTGCAATGCCCCTTCCTCTCCAAGGCCCTCCAGCCCTGCCCATCAGCTGGCTGGGCAGGGACGGAGCAGGCCCCTGGGGCAATCCCTCAGGGACACTTCCTGGGCCCGCAGAGGTGCTCATTCCCGGTACCATTCGCTCTCTCCCCTTCAGCATGCATGCTGTGTCGCCGGGCAGAGGCCGACCCAGATCTCTGTGGGCGAAAACTGGAGAAACTTGGGATCTTTGCCCATTTCTTTTGCCTGGTGAGTTGCTCTGGGGCTCCCTCCAGCTTTCCCACAGGCAGCCCCTGCCACACTCTCCTCATCAGCTCCTTCTCGTTTTGCTTTTCTGCAGTTTTTTGCCAATGGGCTTTATCAGGAAGTGGACGACGACGACGACGTAGGCCTCCTGGGATTCCTCCCTGAGGATATCCGACGTACAGTTGGACAGGCTGCGCAGAAGGTGAGCACCTGACAAGAACAGGGAGCTCTGTGCCAGCAGAGGCTGGCGGGAGCTTGGCCCAGACCCCGAGAAAGAAACGTCAGCCCTTGCAACCAGCTGAGGGGCAAAAGTCGTGCTCCCAGCAGCTCCACAGAGGCTCCAGCACAGGAGCCTCCTCCCCCAGGCGGATCTGGGTGCTGTGACCCAGCAGCGGCCCCGTCCTGCGCCCACCTGCAGCTGTGGGGCTGGCTACGGAGGCCCTGAGCTGCCGCTGATGGAGGCTGCTGTGCTCTTTCCAGAACTGCTTCGTCTGTGGCAGGAGTGGAGCCACCATCACCTGCCAGGGGACGGACTGTGACCGCAGCTTCCACCTCCCCTGTGCCGTGGAGGGTGAATGCGTCACCCGGTTCCTTTGTCCGTACAGGTACCTTCTTTCTCCTTTTGCCCACTATCCAGGAAAGACCTCGCCTATTTCTCACCTCGCTCATCCCTTTCCTCTTCCCCCAGCTCCTTCTGCCCTGAGCACCGCCCAGAGCAGCTAGTGGAGGCGGCTCCAGAGGAAGACACCACCTGCCCCATCTGCCTGGAGCCTGTGGGGGACAGAAAGTCCTATGGCACCCTTGTGTGCCCAGCCTGCAAGAAGGCCTGGTTCCACAGGGGCTGCATCCAGGTAGGAGCCGCTCCCTTGTCCCTGGGACACTGTGGGGACTCGGCAGCAACAAGAGCCTCCGGGCCTCACACCTGCACCTCGTGTTTCTCCTGCAGGGACAGGCTGTGTGTGCAGGCATGTCTTGCTTCTTGTGCCCTGTCTGTAGAAACAGACAGCCGTTTCTTGCAGAAATGCTCCTCATGGGGATCCGAGTCCCCAGAAGGTTGGTGTCCTTCTGCCCGACTCACAGGACAGGAGGGTGCAAGCGCTGTGGCGCGCCAGGGCCTGCCCCAGCAGTCCTGTCCCGTGAGTCTGGGCTTCAGCTTCATGGAGGAGCTGGAAACAGGGCAGGCGGGGAAATGCAGGGACGCCCTGTTTCTGCCTCACGCTGGGGCAGCTGGAGCTCATCAATTTTCCTTTCTCCATCAGACTGCCAAGGTGGGAGGACGGCAGTACATACGCACCACTATATGAGAGGCACAGGCGCTGCGACGCCAGCGAGTGCCTCTGCCCAGGAGGCAGGGAGCAGGCAGAGGTAGAGGGTAAGTTGCCGCAGCTGCGCCCGGGGCTCTGCACGAGATCTGTGTCTCACCGAGGGCTCGAAGCGGGAGGACAGAACAAGAGCTCTGCTGGACAGTCCAGTGCTGCGGTCACTTTGTCCTCACAGCCACGAACCCGTTTGCTTCCCCAGGCCTGGCAACTGCTCCTGTGCCGCTCCTGCGCTGCTGAGGGCACCCACAGGCGCTGCTCATCCTTGAGGAGGAACGTAGCCAGCTGGGAGTGCCACAGCTGTGCTGGACCGAGCACCGGTAAGAGGCAAAGCACCAGGCAAGGCCTGGCAGCGGGTGCCCAGGCTGGGCTCTGCAGAGACTCTCTGCTCCAGGAGGGCTGGGGGCACCGCTCTGGCCTATCCTGCCGCGGGCCTGGGGGGCTGTGCCCTTGACCACGCTTGCTTCGACTTCCAGCCTCCAGTATCGGCTCAGAGCTGGCCAGCCCTAGCACTGCTGGACAGTCCTGCAGCTCCCCAGCGCCCGACACAAGCAGCCCCGGCACCACTGGCCAGCTGCCATCTGGGTCCCCATGTGGCTCCCCAGCACTTGAGAGTGGCAGAAGCTCCAGCTCCCCTGGGCCCGTGCGGACGCGAGACGCCTACAACTTGCGACGTCGTGCCCAAAAAGCCCTACAGCCGGCCCGGAAGACGCCATAGGAGCCGCACACCACTACCGAGTGCTGAGAGTAGCACTCCCAGCCAGGCGGTGCAGGGGCCATCCCGCAGCTCCCCTGCGCCTGACACCAGCAGTCCCAGCACTACCGGCCAGCTGCCATCGGGGTCCCCCTGTGACTCCCCAGCACTTGACAGTGGCAGAAGCTCCAGCCCCGCTGGGCCCGTGCGGGACACGAGACTGCTCCCGCTTGCGACGTCGGGCCCAAAAGCCCTACAGCCGGCCCGGAAGATGACCTGGGACCGGCCGTGCGCCGTCACCGAGTGCTGGCCCTGATCCCCCTCCACCAGCACAATAAAGCTGGATGTTAACCTCTGCAGTGGCAGATTCCAGGCTCCTTTGTCGGCTGCTTCTTCCTCCTCCTCTCCCTTTCTCAAGGGGCAGCGTTAGGGGCTGGGCCCCAACAGTTGAATTCTCCCTGAGGGTTCTCCCTGAGGGTTGGCAGCACCTTCCCAGACCTCCTTCCTCGTGGGCTGGCCTTGGTCGGCTGCCCGGCACCATGGCCATGTGCTTCAGGCCTCGCTGGCCCCGCAGCCTGCTCCGTTTCCCTGGGGGAAGTTGGCACCCGGGACCAGGACTGGGGCTCTCTGCCCGTGCCTATGGGAGGGTGGCCCACCACAGCCCAATTGGCACCGCCACCCATCTCCCAGCAACGTGGCCCGTGCCTGCCATCCGGCATGGCCCTCGTGCCTTATAAATTCACCACACCCTGGTCCCAGCGACTTCTGATGCGCTTTGACTCTGCTTCTGGACAACACTAGAACCTATTTGCTGTCCTCCTTGCCTGGGAGAGTGAGAAGTGTGGAAAGCAGCAAAGCTACTTTTTGTTAAAAGTTCAGTTCAGTGGCACATCCGGGTTTGTGACATGAAGATTTCCATAGGTGTGTTTCTACAGTAGCCAAAGGGCAGTCTCCATTCCCCACCTCCAAGTCCTGTTCCCCAACATGGCTGCAGCTCTAACAACTGAAGGCTCCCTTCTCGCAGCGTAAGCCAAGAAATCCTCTTGAGTAGAGACGCCAAAGCCCCACTAAGGAATTTACTCCACAGAGTTCAGGAGAGTCAGAGCAGGACCTGGGACTGGGGGCTTGAGTCCTGTCGTATGCCCTTCAGAGCAGGAAAAATCCCACGTGCTCTACGGCAGGGGAACAAGGGGCCTGGGAAATGTCAGTCCTCCAACAGGATTTCTCTCCGGTTGGAGACCAGCAAGTACCTTTCCAGTGCCAGAAGGGGAAAAGATGTGGTCGCAGAGTGACGGCTGAACAGCTCTGTGGCAGCTGGCAGAGAGCGAGAAGGCTGAATCAAAGAGTAACGGTGACCAAAGGGCGAAGGAGAGCCCATGGGGCGGCCATCCAGGTGAGAACAACCCTCTGCTCCTCAGGCCAGCTACAGGTGGTCTTGTGGTCCGTGCATGAAGCGCCTTCCTGACAGGCCTTGATGCAGCATGGAAGTCATTACCTCAAAGCTCCATTAAGTTCTGTTCAGTTCAGTGGCATGTCTGGATTTGTAACTTCAAGATTTCCATAGAGTTTGTTTCTACAGTAGACCAAGGGCATTCCCCATTCCTGACTTCCAGGTCCTGTTCCCCAATATTATTGGTGCAGTACCAACTGAAGGCTTTCTCATAGACTCCAGGAATGGTTTGGGTTGGAAGGGACCTTAAAGATCATCTAGTTCCAACCTCCCTGCCATTGGCAGGGAAACCCTCCAGTACACCAGGTTGCTCAAAGCCTCATCGAACCTGGCCTTGAACACCTCCAGGGATGGGGCAGCCACAGCTTCTCTGGGCAACATGTTCCAGTGCCTCACCACCCTCAGAGTCAAAAATGTCTTCCTTAGGTCTAATTGTAATCTCCCCTCTTCCAGTTTAAAGCTGTTGCCTCGTGTCCTATCACTACACGCCCTTGTAAAAAGCCCCTCTCCAGCTTTCTTGTAGCCCCTTCAAGTACTGGAAGGCTGCTGTAAGATCACCCTGGAGCCTTCTCTTCTCCAGGCTGAACAAGCCCAACTCTCCCAGCTTATCTTCATAGGAGAGGTGCTCCACCCCTTGGATCATCTTCGTGGCCTCCTCTGGACTCGCTCCAGCAGCTCCATGTCCTTCTTGTGTTGGGAGCCCCAGAGCTGAACACAGCACTGCAGGTGGGGTCTCACGAGAGCAGAGCAGAGGGGCAGAATCCCCTTCCTTGACCTGCTGGCCACACTTCTTTGGATGCAGCCTGAGACACGGCTGGCTTTCTGAGCTGCCAGTGCGCATTGCCAGCTCATGTTGAGCTTCTCATCAACCAGCACCCCCAAGTCCTTCTCCTCAGGACTGCTCTTAATCCATTCTCTGCCCTGCCTGTACTTGCACTTGGAATTGCCTCAAGCCATGTGCAGGACCTTGCACTTGGCCTTGTTGAACTTGATGTTTGCACCAGCCCACCTCTCACATCTGTCCATCCCCACCCGGAGCTCCATGCACTCCAGCTGGTCACTGATGTAGAGGGCGACACCTCCTCCTCGTTGCCTCCCCTACCTGTCCTTCCTAAAGAACCTGTATCCTTCCATTCCAACACTCCAGTCATAGGATTCATCCCACCATGTCTCTGTGACGCCAATAAGATCACAGCCCTGCAGGTGTTGATCAAGTTTGATACTATCCCCCTCTCCCTTCAAGTCGAGTTTAAACCCTGTCAATGAGCCCCGCTAGCTGGTGAGCAAAGACCGTCATTCCTCTTTGAGAACGGTGAATCTCATCTGGTGCCAGCAAGCCTGGTGCCATGTAAGCCTTCCCATCATTGAAAAACTCAAAAACTGTGGTGGTGACACCAGCCACAGAGCCATGTATTAATAGTCTGAGTGCACCTGTTTCTTCCAACATCACTTCCTGCAACTGGAAGGAGAGAGGGAAAAATAACCTGTGCTTCAGATTCCCTTACCAACAGTCCCAGGGCCCTGAAGTCTTTTGATCATCCTTGGACTACATGTTGCGGCTTCATCACCTCCTGCTATGAAAAGTAGTGATGGGTAATAGTCCAATGGTCAAACCAGGCTTGGAAGTTTCTTAGTGATGTCCTCAATCCTGGCCCCAGGGAGGCAGCAGATTTCCCTAAGAGAAGCGTCTGTCTGGCATATTGGACCCTCTGTTCCTCTCAGAAGGGAGTCACCTACAACTAGAAATCATCTTTTCTTCCTCCTGGAGGCGGTCATGATACGTGGGGGTAGGCCTTCCTGACCCTGGCAACACCTCTGGTGTAAATGGATCATCATCCACATCATCCATTGACGGGTCTTCCATATCCAGAGCCTCATACCTGTTGTACAGAGGCACCTGAAAAGGCGAGGTGGGCAAGGAAGGGGCTCACCTGCCGCCCCAACATGCACTTGCCTCCATTCGCTCCTTTCCTATAAGCTACAGCCTTCTGCTTGGTGGGGGGAGGATATAGGATTCTGTCGATCTTGTTTCTTTTCAGGTGGCTGTTGCTTTTTCTGTCTCAGGGAGGGCAGAAAGGACAGCCCAGAGAGGACATCTCAAGGACAGCTCAGATCTGGGGAGGGACCAAGGCTTCCAGCCAAAGTCACTTGTACCTACCACCCCTGAGAGCTGCCCAAAGGGGCTGGGGCCACCCTAGCCCTACTGAACCCTTTCCCTCCCCAGAAGGAGCTGGGGAGGCTGCTGGGGCAGAACATGGGGAACCCCAACATTCTGTCCTGGGAGACCCCAGAGAGTCCTTAGCAGCCAAGTGCCAGAATGGGCCATGGTGCTGCCATCACTGCAGCTCCCACTGCATGGCTCCTGGGCCGCCCCCCAGCACCCTGGCTACCAGCGCACCGAGGGGCAGCCTGCAGAGGTCATCTCTGTCACAGCCACCACCGCAGGAACACCCCTGGGAATCGACATTCCCCTGGGCAGCGATGTCCCCAGCCCCTCTGCTGCCTCCCACAACCAAGCCCTGGGGGACCCAGCTGGCGACCTTGCACTGCCCAAGAGGTGCTTCTCAAAGAGGCCCTAAGGTTCTTCGGTTGCACCCTCCAGGCAGTGGGGATCAGTCAGGACAGTGCCACCAGCGTAGCTGTTCCCCCCTGCGACTTCACCTCACTCATGCTGCCCAAGGAGCTGCTCATTCCCGACTGGTCCATCCCCAAGACCGCTGATACCATCCTGAGCCTGGAAGAATTCATCCTTGGGATGGAGGCCCAGGAGCCATGGGGGGACACAGGCTGGGACCTGCCATGGCAGAGAAGTGGGGAGAAAACGAGGAGCGAGCACCTTGTCAAAGCCCCCCAGCAAGCACAGGGCTCTGACAGGCAGCACGGGAGTGGCCGGAGAGATTATACCCACAGCCTGGATGAGGTGGAAATGGAGGACTTGGGGGTGGGAGAGGAGGGGTGGTGTCTTTTTGGGGAGGGGGCAGGTTATAGTAGCTTAGATGGGAACTTTTCTCTTGCTTGTTTGTTTCTTTGTTTTTCATTAAAATCTGTTTCTCCAGAACAGCTCCATGCCTGTGTGAAAGGGGGAGGGAGTGCAGGGGGCACGAGGCAACAGCACCGAAGCGGTGCAAAAGCACCGCTGAGCAACAGATTAGAGCTGGCAAGCCCCGAAGGGCACCAAGCCACCTCCAGGGCTGAGTCACCTCCAGCGGGGTAGGCCATGGCAGGGGGGACTCCCTTGTCCGCTTCCCTGAGGGGAAGCAGCCCTTTGGCGAGGGAGCCAGGACAGACAGCAAGGCCTTCGTCTGGAACACAACCAGCATCCCCTCCAGCAGAGACAGGGCCCGCTGCAAAGCCCTTCAAAGCCTCAAGACAATCATGCCTTCCCCAGCTCCCACCACACTCAGCTCCAGAGCCCAGCTTTGCCTCATTGTCGCAGCTAAATAACCCCACATCACACACCAAAAACAGTGAGGCATTGAGCTGCAGGCCAGGCAGGGACCCTCCTCCCCTTGCCTGGCTGCACTTTGAGCAGCATTGCTCCCTGGACATGGTGGGGGTTAGCTGGCTTGACACGCCAGTTGGCTTTTCCGCCTGAATGGGACCAAATGCCAGGGCAGACTTTACACTGCAGCCAGTCTCACCAGCACCAGCCCTTGCTTGCTGTGTTAGCAGGACAGAGCCTCATTAACACAAGCGTCAGGAATGTGTGGCAGCACCTCAGACCTGGAGTTAGTTTTGTGTTGGCTCCAGCCCATGTCAGAGGAGAACCCCAGTCCCCAGAGACAAGGTGGCCTTGTCACATAGCTCCTCCATCCTCCTGCAGCCTGTCCACAGTAGGAGGAAGGCATGATGGCACACAGCCCACAGCAAGGAGCATGGACCAGTTCTTCCCATGGGCAATTAGTGGTGAAAAGACAAAGCCCTCCTGCACCTTAGCTGGGTTTGGCTTGAAAATGTTTCCAAAGGACAATATGGAAAATCCTGTTGTCAGAGCAGCCACAGTAAATTCTGCCTGTGGGAGAGCTCCAAGGCAGATTCACGGCTCTGTGCAACAGGAGCGGACTCATCCCCTCCGTTTACGCTGAGCACCCAGCAACCAGGCCTGGCATTGACTGCTTCGAAAATCACCCCAAACACACAAAAAACCCACACCAAGTGCCCTGTATCTCTGCAGAGACCTCCATCTTCTCCAGCTGGCAGCTATGAAGAAGCAGAAGAGCCAGACCCTCTCCCCAAAATCAGGGAGCGCCTCAGAAGTCATGAGACAAAAGCCCACAGGTGGTTTTTCCCTGTTCTCCAAGCCGTGACCAGCCCTGCTCCCTCTCAAGAGCGAGGTCTGGGACAGCAGCTGCTGTTCACCCCTGTCCGTCCTGGATCCCTCACAGATGCCACCCAGGAGGTGCCCCACCCCAAGCCGGGATGACGCTCGGCTCGGCTCGGCTCGGCTCGGCTCGGGCTGGGCTGGGCTGGGCTGGGCTGGGCTCGGCTCGGCTCGGCTCGGCTCGGCTCGGCTCGGCTCGGCTCGGCTCGGCTCGGCTCGGCTCGGCTCGGCTCGGCTCGGCTCGGCTCGGCTCGGCTCGGCTCGGGCTGGGCTCGGCTCGGCTCGGCTCCACCCCTGGCCTCAGCCGCGCCTTTTCAAGCCGCCCGCCAGACTCCTCCCCCATCACGTGCTCCGTCCCCGTGGCTGCGTCATCCCCGCGCGCGGCAGCATGGCGGCTGTGGCAGCAGGTGTGGCGCCGGTCTGCGCCCGGTGAGTGCGGGCTCAGGGCTGCCCCGCCCGCGTCCCTGCCCCTCCATAGCCCCGGTACGTGCCCGGCCCAGCCATAGTCCCTCTCCAGTATGTTCCTGGCATCGCTTCCTCTCCAGCATTCCTCCCCTCCCTCCCCGCCGGCAGCCCCCGCTCCCCCTCTCCCAGGCACCCGCTCGCCGCCCCCGCCGCGCTCACGCGGGTGCTGTGTCTCCGCAGGTTCCTCG
This sequence comes from Tauraco erythrolophus, assembly GCF_009769465.1. NCBI lineage: Eukaryota > Metazoa > Chordata > Aves > Musophagiformes > Musophagidae > Tauraco > Tauraco erythrolophus. The sequence continues at coordinate 19,623,979 of NC_141476.1, read as the reverse complement.
CCTCCAAGGAGCAGTTCCATGCCTACCTGCGGGCCAGGGGCGAGCCCGGCAGCCAGGCAGGCGGCGGGGACGAGGGGGAGGTCGAGGTCGAGGAGAAGGAGGAGGAGGAGGAGGAGGTCAGCAGCGGCCAGAGCGAACCTCCCGCCAAACGGGTGAGGTTGGAGGCCCTCGGTCGGGACGGGGAAAGTGGAGAGGATGCTGGAGCAGAGGAGAAGGAGCCCGCAGAGCGGAAGCGGGCCCGGGGGCAGAACAAGAGCAGGCCGTGGATGAAACCCAGCCACTACGAGCAGAGCAGGCTGTGCCCGTCGGTAATGCAGGTAGGGTGCAGGGGCCCGGCTCTGCGCTGCTCTGGGGTGGGAAATGTGGGACACCGGTGAGCCCTTCCTGCTCAAGGGCTGCATTTGTCTTTAGTCTGGGAAAGCGCCTTGAAGATGGAGCCGCACAGGGCAAACTCCCAGCAGGGAGAATGTAGCAGGGGCTGTGCTGGCAGAACCACCTCCATTGGCTGGCTGGAGGAGGGTGAGGTGGGATGAGCTGAGCAGGACAAGCTGAGGCGGAAGGAGTAAAGCATCAGCTTCCCTTAAGCAGTAGTGCTAAAGTGCCCCCTCAAGTGGGTACATCGCTGCCCTTCTGTGTCGTGTTCCAGCAGTCAGCTTCCTGGGAGCGTTTCATGGAGTGCCCGATGTCCCCCAGGCAGCAATGGGTGCTCAGAGCAGTTGTGGTCCCTCTCTGGCCTGGGGCAGACCCAGGCTCCCCTTGCTTGTGCTGGAAGGTACGGGCATGCCTGGGCAGGCAGGCAGAGGGCAGAGGTCTTAACCTTCTCTTTATCGTTTTAAGGGCTGTGCAGAGAAGTGCCGCTTCGGCGCACGGTGCCGCTTCCTTCATGACATCGACGAGTACATGGCCACAAAGCCGGCTGACCTGGGGCGCAGCTGTGTGCTCTTCGAAACCTTCGGCAAGTGTGTTTATGGCGTCACCTGCCGCTTTGCCCAGGCCCACCTCGGGGATGGCTACCAGAACATGGTCAACACGGACCTGGTCAAGCAGTGGGAAGGGAAGTCACTGGTGAGGAACAACCTCTCCAAGGACCTCCAGCACCGGCTGCGCAAGAGGAAGTTTAGCTTCAAGAGGCTGATGAGTACCTCCGTGGTCTGACCAAACCCCATGGCGATGGTGGGAAGGGAGGCAAAGCCACAGGGTGCTCCGCAGAGGAGCACGAGGTGTCCAACTACACAGCTCCCCAGGAGGGCCTGGGAGATAGCCTTGAACGTCCTGTGCTACTGGAGCAGGGAGAAGCTCCCAAACCAGGCACCTTGCAGAGTCCCATCCCCACAGTTGATGAGGAGGCTTCCTCCGTCAAAACAGTGGGCCCGGTGACAGATGAAGATGTTATAAAGCTGCGGCCGTGTGAGAAGAAGAAGGTGAGAGTCTGGTCGAGGGCTGCGGTCCCTTGTGTACCTGTCAAGTGGTTGAGATTGTGCTTGGGAAGACAGAAGAGACCTCTTAGCTGGCTGAGAGACGGGCAGAGGACAGAACTGCCTGGGGACTGCGTTACTGTCATGAGGGGAAGGATGCAGGAAGGTGAGCTCTTGGGGCCATGGCGTAGCCCTTGGAAGGGTGAGAAGCAAGAGAAGCTGCAGCCCTTTGCCCATGAAGGAGGGTAGGAGGCTGAGCTGTCGGTGAGGGTGGAAATGATCTGCACGGATCGCCGAGGCTGGGGCTGGTTGGTTTGTCTGTAGTGCACAGTGCTCTCCTGGGGTGAGAGCATTGTCTCCTTCTTCTCCTCCTTGTCACCTCCTCCCTTGCGTCCGTTAGCCAGTCTCACATCCCGCTGTAACTGCTTTGAGTTTCCTCCAGGCTGAGCAGTAAAAAGAAATGGAGCAGTTCACGTTTCTGGTTCTTTTATCCAAATGATACGTTCTCAGGGAATAGCTGAGGTTCTCACACCAAACCAGTGATTTCCTGGATTTCCCTCTGAGTTTTACCCGAGACAAGTGATAAAATCGCTAACTGGAACATCTTCCTGTTTAACTGCTGCTAGTTCAGCTCTGCTAATGTGCTCTTCTATTGTTGTTTTCCAGTTGGAAATCCAAGGCAAGCTCTACTTGGCTCCACTGACCACGGTAGGTAGATAATTCTCTTTTTGTCACAGTTTGCCATTGCCACACTTGGAACAGAGGAAATCTCCTGACAAAGAACCTCTCTGCTGTCTCTTTCAGTGCGGTAACCTCCCTTTCCGAAGGATATGCAAGCGGTTTGGGGCAGAGGTCACCTGTGGAGAGATGGCTGTGTGCACAAACCTGCTTCAGGGCCAGTCCTCCGAGTGGGCTCTCCTCAAACGGCATCCTACCGAAGATATTTTTGGGGTGCAGGTGAGTGCTATCGTCTCGATAACCAGACAAATGATAAATCACTTCTGAGGAGAAGAGCTGCTTCTTGACCTCATGTCACCTGTCCCCCTTTGGTAGCTGGAGGGAGCGTTTCCAGACACGATGACCAAATGTGCAGAGCTCCTGAACCAGACCATTGAAGTGGACTTTGTAGACATCAATGTCGGGTGTCCTATTGACCTGGTCTACAAGAAGGTAAGAAGACATTCTGCTCCTGCCAGTCTGGTCCAGAGCACTCAGTTCGTTTATGGGCACTAGAGTTCTGTGAGAAGGCAACTAAGCTGTTGAAAGAGCAGGGAATGGTTAGCTGTCTCTCCCTGGCAGCAGGCAGAAGTTCAGAGGGAAAAGGGCTGTGGGTTTTTGTTTTGGTTTTTTGTTGTTGTTGAAGAGTCCCCTTTCTCCAAGTCTTGAGATGCTCCAAATCTTACCTGCGTTCTCTGAGGAGAGGGCTGCTGTTGAGCAGCTCCAAGGAGGCTTTTCACTGTGCACGGGTGCAGAGTCTTGACTCTGCCATTTTTTGTGCCCCAGGGAGGAGGCTGTGCTCTGATGACTCGGTCCAACAAGTTTGAACAGATTGTCCGAGGGATGAATTCGGTGAGTCAGAGCAGTTGCTGGCAGCGGGAGATGAGCTGATGGAGCTGACTCCTGCCTCAGCCTGGCCTCACTCTCCCATTTCTGCAGGTGCTGGATGTCCCACTGACTGTGAAGATACGGACAGGCGTGCAAGAAAAGATGAACGTGGCTCATAAAATAATCCCCAGGATCCGGGAGTGGGGAGCATCCATGGTCACGGTACAGGGATACTTGCTGTGGTGTGAGGTTGTGGTGTGACGTTGTTGACTGGTGTCTGGGGAACTCTTCTTCTGTGTCAGCCTAGAGCACGCAGTGGGGGTGACCTTACCCTTCCCCATGGCTGAGCAGCTCTTTCAGACACCTTTGACCAGCTGCATACTACCTTTTAGTGTTTTCTGCTGACTATAACAGAAAAATTCAGATGCAGAGTGTGTTTTCCTAGAAGCTCCTGAGTCTTGTATCCATTCCAAAGGGAGATGGTTCTTGCAGTGCTCTGGAACAGAGGTTTCAGCCAAATAAGCCTTGTTCTAGCAGGGCTGGGGAAATGATGGGACCGTCTCATTTGCATGGGGAGGAGGAGTTTCTGCCCACAGTGAATATTCCCTTTCAGAGGGAACAGTCACTTCTTGCTCTGGCTTGAGACATGACTCAGAAAGCATCCAGCCCTTTCTCAGCTTTGCTGATCACTTCCGCAGCCTGGTCTGTTAGCAGAGGGATCTTTACCCCAGCCTGGTGTCGTTGCCTTTGCTGAAGCACGTTCTTCCAGCCCTGCTGTTCTGCCCTGCCTCCTCTGGGGCGTTTGCTGAGATCTCCCTGGCGCTTTCTTCCCCAGCTTCACGGCCGATCCAGGGAACAGCGGTACACGAGAGGTGCGGACTGGGACTACATAGCAGAATGTGCTAAAATAGCGAGCCCCATGCCTCTTTTTGGTACGTGTTTCTGCTGTTTTGTCATGTGGACTGAAAGTTCCACGTGTTTGATTTGAAATATCTTTAAAAAGAAAAAAACAGGCTCCCAAGGGCATTTAGCCTGGGGCAGAGGTTGGAGCATCCCTCTACTGCTTCTTACACTATGGAATGAGTTACCAGTAGCTTTTGTGCAGCCCAGATCTGCCCGTGTACTTGGGGACATGCATGACAAGCACTGAGCAAAGTAGGAGAGGAGGGGACAGGCAGGGCACAAATCACTTTGGTTTTAGCAGGTGCTTTCTCTTTCGGGCACTGTGGCACAGACAGTCCCAGTTAAACCTTTGGGGTAGGAGTTGGGAGTGGAGAAGAGAGGAGAAGGCTCTCCTTTTCCTTGGAAGGGGGAACATTAATCAGAAACGTCCCTGGGAGTCTCTAAATGTGAGCAACAGAGCTGCTTTGGACAATCTGGCTCTTGGACCCTGTGTCCATTTTGAGTTTTATCCCATGCTTGGAGTAACTCATTTGACTTGCCCTCGTGTATCACTTTGATCTCTGGCTTCTTCCTTCTGGACAGGAAACGGTGATATTTTGTCTTACGAAGATGCTAATCGAGCCATGCAGATGGGCGTTTCAGGAATTATGATTGCAAGGCAAGTGCCTGTGTTTTCTCTTTGCTTCTGAGCTCTGTTGGTGCAAGAGTAAAGAATGAATTTAAGAAATACCTAAACAAACCCAAACATGAGAAGTTTTAATCTTGGTGAAACTACTCGTTTAAACTTGTTAAATCAGTTTGCATCTGTGGGAAGTTGGAGCAGCTTCTTGTTGAAATTGAAAACCAAAATTAAAGCGGCTTTGGCTGGCAAATAAGTGCTGGAAAGTCTCTTAAATCAGCTGACGTGTTCAGAAGCTGTCACATCCCAGATACCTTAATTGGGATGTGACGTGGTCACGGGCAGGGTCTACAGATACAGTGGCAGGAATGAGGCAGAGGTGACTTGGATTAAGATGAGAACGCACTGAAGGTCTGTGGGTAAATAAAAAACTTTTTTCCATAGTTGGGCTCATTGGTAAACAATTGGATAGCAGAAGTATTTACTGCTCGTCCTGTGCGTGGGCTTTTATACCTTGTATGACTTACTAGGGAAAAAAAAATAAAAAGAGAGAGGCAGGGGAAGGGGGGAGAGAGAGAAAGAGAGAGATATATCACTGGTCTAGGTTCCAGCATTGGTCCAGCCAATGGGTGTCTCTAGTGTGTAGGAGTGCTCACTCACAAGTCCCCCCCTGCAATGGCACTTTCCTCCTCCTTTTATGTCTGCCATTCCCTACGGACTGCCCCTCTGCCCTAGTGGCAATTTCGTCTCCTGAAACTGAGAGGGCTGAGCTCAGAGTTTGGCTTCAGGGTTTTTGTACCTTGTGAGTGTTTGAGACATTCCTTGGAAAGCCTCAGAGAATCTCCACCCCCTGTTCCCTTCTTGAGTATTTGTCTCCTGCAGTTGTCTGCACCTTCTGAGCAAACAGTTCATTGTTCCAGGGGGTCACAAGTTTGGCCTTGGTGTTAGATTGTTACAGTTCTTCCATGTTGGTCTCCTACAGAAGCATCCCTCATGGGAATAACTGCACATTCTTTTTGGCTACAGAGGGGCGCTCATCAAACCATGGCTTTTCACTGAAATTAAGGAACAGAGACACTGGGATATCTCCTCCAGTGAGAGATTTAGTATCCTCCAAGACTTCACCAACTATGGCCTGGAGCACTGGGGGTCGGATACTCAGGGAGTGGAGAAGACCAGGAAGTTCCTGCTGGAATGGCTCTCATTTCTGTGCAGGTAATTCTCTGCAGCTGAGAGGATCTTTAACACGGCAAGCCTGGACCATTTGAGCAATAGCACCCATTGCCATTACATTCCATTGCAGGTACATTCCAGTTGGTTTATTAGAATACCTCCCTCAGAAAATTAACGAGCGGCCACCTTACTACATGGGAAGGGACTATCTGGAGACACTGATGGCAAGCCAAAACGTGGACGATTGGATTAAAATAAGGTAATAAAGCACTGAATTTCATTTAAATTGCTAGGAAGGGCCATGACAGAGCCTCACAAAGTGACCATGCCTGTGTGCATCCTCCAAAAAGGGGGTGATGACTTTTTCCCATCAGTTGAAGAGATTGTAAGAAAGCAGCAAGGGTTAACCAGGCCTTTACTTCAAGGGTTTAACCAGGCTTGGAGTTGCCATGAAGAGCTCTCTCAATCCCTGTATCTGCTTCAGCAGGTCATCTGGTACCCACTGCAAGTGTAGAAGAGCTGACTCTCTTGTGACACGCTGTTCATCCCAGGACAGTCATAGGAACCCCAGAGGAGAGCGCAGCAATGGGACGTCTTGGGCTTTCAGCACCAGATCCCTCCGTGCTCTGCCTGGACAGTCCCACCTTGCCAGGTGGACCATGCCAGGCCCATACAGATGCCATGCAGGAAGGCAGTCCCCCTCCCCAAGTGAAGAGAGCTGAGCATTTTCCCCATTTTTCAGTACCAGAGTTCTGAGTTCATGCCACAAAGTGCAGGAAACTGTTCTTCCCCACATCTACGAGTCCTCAGGCACTTGAAATGACTTTGCAAGCTCAAAGTCAGCTCAAATGAGATCTTGAAGCAGCCAGCTGCTGTTTCCCACTTCATGGAAACAGAGATTAGCAAATAAACCACATTACAAGTACATGAGGTTTTGATCAGACTTTTTAAAGGCTGTTTTTCAAGCAGAACCTGCCCGCATTAGGCTGCACAAAGCTTTGTAACCTGTGCTCTTTCCAGTGCCATGTAATAGAAGTTTATAGCCGTAAGAACACAAAATTTTAAAGCAATTTAGATTTATTCATTAAAGCTCGTTTTAAGGAGCCACTAACCAGAAGCAGGGTTCTCTGAGCACACTCTTTATTTCTGCTTCGGTGCTGTAGATTCAGGCTCTTGTCAGGCAATTCTGTGCCCTGCTGGGCTGCTCTCTCTGACATGTCTTACGGAAAGTTTTAGGAATGCTGTATGGAACCAGCACCCAGGAAATAAATGAAGCCTCCTTGACTCTCAAGAAAATTACTCTGCACCAAAAAGACGACGTGTTCCAAAGTGTGAGAGAGTTGAAATCTTAAGCCAGGGTAAATCTGATGGCAACAGACCTGACTGACATCAGTTTAGGATCTGACCGTAATACTCTTTGGCACTAACAGGGTTTCGGCTCCGCACAAGCACAGCGAGAAGTTGGGAGGAGCTTTTTCAGAGGCTTGTGTTGATTTTAGGCATGTCATTGCCAGTGGTGAGGCTGGTATTCAGGTCACCAGACTTAGGAACTCCTTTCAGCGTTGGCATTGACTCCGGATGCCTCTCCAGCAAGAAGGGCATTGGCCTTATTTGGCAGCTGTGTCCCTCCAGTGCCATGGTCCAGGGTTAAAGCTCGGTACCAGAGGTGGTTTTGTGCAGCAGCCCTAAATTTTGGGGAGGATAAAGGCTGGTTTGATACATCTGACTGCAGTCACTGTTGAGCCATAGAGCCATAGCATGGCCATGCAGCAGCTGGGTACCGGTGGCTCTATTGTACTGAAAACAAACCTCTCCTTGATTTTGGTTTTGGTTTTATTTGTCTTCTTTTCTTTCTTTCTTCCAGTGAGCTGCTTCTGGGACCTGTACCTACCAACTTCACCTTCCTGCCTAAACACAAGGCAAATTCCTACAAATAGGGCTGTAGGAATGCCCCATGGCATCGAGTCAAGACGAGGCTTTGGGACGGTGTCTGTCAAGGAGTGGGGTTACTCAGCTATGCTCCGAAATGAAATAAAGTTTTATGTTTTTAGAAGCACGGTTGCCTTCATGCCCCCAGCCTCGGTTCCTGCCACAAGTTACGCAGCAGATGGCCCTGCACTATCTTGCAGCCAGAGGTGCCTCACTAGCAGAGAGCAGTTAATTAACGTGACAGAGGCCAGGAGAGATCTTTGGCCTCTGGTTCAGAGCAGGAGTTGTCCCAACTGCCTCAGGCCTTGCACCCTTCACACAGTGGGAACGTAAGGCCTCTATTCCTACCAGGAGGTGTTTGGTAGTGCTACACCCTGCAAGTAGGAGGAGGGGATGTACTAGCCCAATGCCTGAAGTCCTATAGAGCACAAAGAGCCCCAGTATCTCATTATGGATGAGCCAGGTCCTTGCACTGCTTGGCTCAAGCAACTTGTTCTTTCTCCCCCTGAAAAATACTATTTAAAGCAGAAAGCACTTGCACCCACTGCCCCCAGGAGCTGCCTGAAGGCGCCAGGGCCAACCCAGCCCCCCAGTACCCTTTCCCTCTGCCGGCTCCTTCAGTACTCTGGGGTGAATCCCATCAGGCCCCATGGACTTGTGAATGTTAAGGTGATACAGCTGTGCCCTGGCAGTTTCAGTGTCCAAACAAATGGAAAGTCACTGTTCCCGCACTCGTGGTCCTCTGCCTCAGGGGACCGGCCAACCTAAGGTCTATCAATATTATTAGAGACTGAGGAGAAAAAAGCATCAAATCCCCTGCTTTTTCTTCATCCCTCTTTTGTCAGGTGACCAATGTTTTCTTTAGACTTCCTCTCACTATCAACACATGTAAAAAAGCCCTTCTTGGTGTCTGACCCAGTACTGGCCAGTTTCAACTCTAATCCAGCTCGGCCTTTCACGTCTTCTCCCTGCATGTAGGAACCACGGCTCTGGAACCATCCTGCGAAGCCCGACCTCACTTCCACAGATGGTACAACTCCTTTCTCCACTCGAGCTCTGCGAGGAGTTTCCTGTGCAGCCAAGCCGGCCTTCTGCCCTGCTCGCTTAACTTTGGACATGGGAAAATTGCCTGCTCCTCAGGTTCTCAAAGGGACTCCCTAAAGGCTGACCGGCAGTCACTGCCCCAGAGCCTGGAACAGTAGATTCCCAGGGGACTCTGCTCAGCACCTCCCTGAAGAGCATAACAGTTGCTCTCTCAAAAGTCAGGGTAGCAATTCAGCTCTCCCTTTTTCTCCTTACACCGACCATTATAAAATTAACCATTTCATGATCACTGCGGCAAGGAAAATCCCAGCTCCCATGAGTCCTTCTCCACTCACACCTAGCAAGTCTAGGAGGGCACCTTTCCTAGTTGGCTCCCTGAGTCCTTGAAACAAGAAGTTCTCTCACATATTTACAGAGTAATCCTGACCTGCTGTCCTAGGTTATGATTTAAGATGTGCCCAAAAGTATGTATTCTATCACCATCTTCATGAGCTGTTGAGACCAAGTGGGGCAATGTTTTCCTTGCCTCCTCCTCCCAGACTATTTTCTGTTAATGGGCCGACTTGCGTATGACTCGTGGATCACTCCCTCCAGGAGCTATCGCTGTTTGATGGGCAATCAAGGATCCACAGAACAACACCAGCCCCATGTGAGATGCTCCAGCCGGGAGAGGAGGGGGCGCCTCGCAACGGCGCCCGCGTGCGGGAAAGCGGCAGTGGCAGCGGTCGGGCTCTGGCAGGCACCGGGGGAGACAGACGGGCACTGTTCGCTGCTGGGTGACTAGTTGGGACAGAGCAGCCACTCAAGGTTTGCTGCGTGCCTTCCTCCCAGACCTGCGAGGCCTGGGGCAGCCAGCGTTGACACTACAGAGGAGCGTTTTTTTTTCCTTCTCCGCCGGGTTCCCCGAGGAAGACCGGGCCATCTGCAGCACCGCCGGCCCTTCGGAGGGGCCCGCGCCCTTCGGCGGGATCGCTGCTTCTGCGGAGCCACGTCTGCCATTCCAGGAGGGCTGCAGCCACCGTTTGATCAGACTGCTGCCAGCACCCTGACCAGCAGGGTGTCAGGTCGTATTCTGACTCTGTCAGTGGTTCTTTTTTTCTTTTTGTGTACTATTGCATTTGGCTTGTTGTTGCTGTTGTTGTTGTTTTCCCTTCTCTTTAATCTTCCCAGTAAAGAACTGTTATTCCTACTCCCATATCTTTGCCTGAGAGCCCCTTAATTTCAAAATTTTAGTAATTCGGAGGGAGGAGGTTTACATTTTCCATTTCGAGAGAGGCTCCTGCCTTCTTTAGCAGACCTCTGTCTTTTTCAAACTGAGACACCTGCTCATTACACCATTATGGTATTCCCAGCTGCTGTCTGGGAAGTTGAGATCTACCAAAAGGAGAAGGGCTACAGGTCCAGAGATTGGATCTATTGCCTATAAAATAACTCCTTAGTGCTGGCATCCCGGCCATGTAATGTAAGTGCCAACCTTCTCTCCAGAGCATACCCAAAACTAATTGAGAGACACAGCTGCTGTGATGCCAGTGAGTGCCTCTGCCCAGGAGGCAGGGAGCAGGCAGAGGAAGAGGGGTAAGTTGCCGCAGCTGCACCCCGGGGCTCTGCACGGGATCTGTGTCTCACCAAGGGCTCGAAGCGGGAGGACAGAACAAGAGCTCTGCCGGACAGTCCCGTGCTGCGGTCACTTTGTCCTCACAGCCACGAACCCGTTTGCTTCCCCAGGCCCTGGCAACTGCTCCTGTGCCGCTCCTGCGCTGCCGAGGGCACCCACAGGCGCTGCTCATCCTTGAGGAGGAACGTAGCCAGCTGGGAGTGCCACAGCTGTGCTGGACCGAGCACTGGTAAGAGGCAAAGCACCAGGCAAGGCCTGGCAGCAGGTGCCCAGGCTGGTCTCTGCAGAGCCTCTCTGCTCCAGGGGGGCTGGAGGCACAGCTCTGGCCTATCCTGCCCCGGGTCTGGGGGGCTGTGCCCTTGACCATGCTGCTTCCCCTTCCAGCCTCCAGTACCAGCTTGGAGCTGGCCAGGCCCAGCGCTGCCAGCGTGACCCTCCAGAAACGTCTTGCAGTTTCCCACCCCACCAAGGAAAGGCTCACACAGACTCTGGAAGGCAATTTATTGCCATGGAAAAAGGCCGTTTCTGCCGTGACTCTCCAGCTGGCGGTCCTGCTGCTTTTTGTTCTGGAGGCAGCACGTCACCAAAGTTCTGAGGAGTTCAGCAGAAAGATGTTGGGCCACCTGCGACATTTCGGTGCCGTCCCGAGGTCCTGTGCTGCGCCCCGGCCACCCACGGCCACGTCCGAGCAGATGGGATGTGTGAGCCCGGGCCAGGCTCAAAGGTGGCTTCTGCCCCCTGTACCAGGGAGCCCAGAAGCTGAGGCGGTGCTGCAGATGCAGCCTTACCGGTGCGGCGCGGAGAGGAAGGGTCACCTTCCCCGGCCTGCTGGCAGCGCTCGCCGTGCCAGGGGCAGGAGCGCAGATTTGGCTTGGCCATGGCTGGACCCCTGCAGTCGCACTGCCCCAACGGCACCTTTCGGCCACCGGTGCCACCCCTGTGAGGGGGTGGCCGTCTCCGCGTGGGCGGCAGGTTGCCAAGGGCATCCCTGTCCGGATTTGGGGCGCACTTGGGCCAGCGGTGCTGATGTCACCGCGGCCATTGTGACCCGCGGGGCCAAGCCCACGTAAAGGAACGCCGGGCACAGGCCGTGCGTCAGTGCGACCTGGTGAGGTGAGGAGAGAGCAGGGCAGGGACGGGGCTCCCGTGGGGCTGCCGAGGGAGGACGAGAGCCGCACGCCTCGGGGCTCTGGGTCTGTGCTGCAAGCTCCCCCGCATCCTGCTTCTCCCTCACCCGCATCCCGCTTCTCCCTCAGAGTCAGCAGAGGAGCATCTGGAAGAGACAGCCCAGCGCTGCTGGGACAGGGACTCCCCAAACGCTCACCGTTGACGTGCACCATGTCAGCCAGGAAAGAGAAGGCGCCTGACTCAATGGAGCAGGGTGAGAGCAAAGGAGCCCTCCCACAGCCTGGCAGGGGGGTGGTCGGGGTGGTCAGCGTGGGGCCAAGAGCGGTGCCAGGGGGAGGCAGGAGCTGCCCAACCGCCCCGGGGCCGGGACCCTCAGTTCCTCAGCAGGCAGGGCCCAGGCTGGGCAGCGGGCACCTGCTGGCACACCCGTGCCTGCAATGCCCCTTCCTCTCCAAGGCCTCCAGCCCTGCCCATCAGCTGGCTGGGCAGGGACGGAGCAGGCCCCTGGGGCAATCCCTCAGGGACACTTCCTGGGCCCGCAGAGGTGCTCATTCCCGGTACCATTTGCTCTCTCCCCTTCAGCATGCATGCTGTGTCGCCGGGCAGAGGCCGACCCGGATCTCTGCGGGCAGAAACTGGAGAATCTAGGGATCTTTGCCCATTTGTTTTGCCTGGTGAGTTGCTCTGGGGCTCCCTCCAGCTTTCCCACAGGCAGCCCCTGCCACACTCTCCTCATCAGCTCCTTCTCGTTTTGCTTTTCTGCAGTTTTTTGCCAATGGGCTTTATCAGCAAGTGTACGAAAATGAAGGCTTCCTGGGATTCCTCCCTGAGGATATCCGACGTACAGTTGGACAGGCTGCGCAGAAGGTGAGCACCTGACAAGAACAGGGAGCTCTGTGCCAGCAGAGGCTGGCGGGAGCTTAGCCCAGACCCCGAGAAAGAAACGTCAGCCCTTGCAACCAGCTGAGGGGCAGAAGTCTTGCTCCCAGCAGCTCCACAGAGGCTCCAGCACAGGAGCCTCCTCCCCCAGGCGGATCTGGGCGCTGTGATGCAGCAGCGGCCCCGTCCTGCGCCCACCTGCAGCTGTGGGGCTGGCTACGGAGGCCCTGAGCTGCCGCTGATGGAGGCTGCTGTGCTCTTTCCAGAACTGCTTCGTCTGTGGCGAGAGTGGAGCCACCATCACCTGCCAGGGGACGGACTGTGACCGCAGCTTCCACCTCCCCTGTGCCGTGGAGGGTGAATGCGTCACCCAGTATCTTTCTCAGTACAGGTACCTTCTCTCTCCTTTTGCCCACTATCCAGGGAAGACCTCACCGATTTCTCACCTCGCTCATCCCTTTCCTCTTCCCCCCAGCTCCTTCTGCCCTGAGCACCGCCCAGAGCAGCAAGTGGAGGCGGCTCCAGAGGAAGACACCACCTGCCCCATCTGCCTTGAGCCTGTGGGGGACAGAAAGTCCTACGGCACCCTGGTGTGCCCAGCCTGCAAGCAGGCCTGGTTCCACAGGGGCTGCATCCAGGTAGGAGCCGCTCCCTTGCCCCCGGGACACTGCGGGGACTCGGCAGCAGCAGGAGCCTCAGGGCCTCACACCTGCACCTCGTGTTTCTCCTGCAGGGACAGGCTGCATGCGCAGGCATATTTTGCTTCCAGTGCCCCCTCTGTAGAAACAGAGAGACGTTTCTTGCAGAAATGCTCCTCGTGGGGATCCGAGTCCCCATCAGGTTGGTGTCCTTCTGCCCGGCTCACAGGACAGGAGGGTGCAAGCGCTGCGGCGCGCCAGGGCCTGCCCCAGCAGTCCTGTCCCGTGAGTCTGCGCTTCAGCTTCATGGAGGAGCTGGAAACAGGGCAGGCGGGGAAATGCAGGGACGCTCTGTGTCTGCCTCATGCTGGGGCAGCCATGGCTCATCAATTTTCCTTTCTCCATCAGACTGCCAAGGTGGGAGGACGGCGGTACATATGCACCGCTAATTGAGAGGCACAGGCGCTGCGACGCCAGCGAGTGCCTCTGCCCAGGAGGCAGGGAGCAGGCAGAGGAAGAGGGGTAAGTTGCCGCAGCTGCGCCCCGGGGCTCTGCACGGGATCTGTGTCTCACCAAGGGCTCGAAGCGGGAGGACAGAACAAGAGCTCTGCCGGACAGTCCCGTGCTGCGGTCACTTTGTCCTCACAGCCACGAACCCGTTTGCTTCCCCAGGCCCTGGCAACTGCTCCTGTGCCGCTCCTGCGCTGCCGAGGGCACCCACAGGCGCTGCTCATCCTTGAGGAGGAACGTAGCCAGCTGGGAGTGCCACAGCTGTGCTGGACCGAGCACCGGTAAGAGGCAAAGCACCAGGCAAGGCCTGGCAGCGGGTGCCCAGGCTGGTCTCTGCAGAGCCTCTCTGCTCCAGGAGGGCTGGGGGCACCGCTCTGGCCTATCCTGCCCCGGGCCTGGGGGGCTGTGCCCTTGACCTTGCTGCTTCCCTTCCAGCCTCCAGTACCAGCTCGGAGCTGGCCAGCCCCAGCACTCCCAGCCAGTCAGGATTGGGGCCATCTCGCAGCTCCCCAGCGCCCGACACCAACAGCCCCAGCACCACCGGCCAGCTGCCATTGGGGTCCTCCTCTGGCTCCCCCGAGCATGAGGGTGACAGAAGCTCCAGCCCCCCTGGGCCCGTGCGGACGCAAGACTGCTCCCGCTCGCAACGTCGGGCCCAAAAGCCCTACAGCCGGCCCGGAAGACGCCATAGGGGCCGCACACCGCTCCCGAGTGCTGAGAGCAGCACTCCCAGCCAGGCGGTGCAGGGGCCATCCCGCAGCTCCCCGGCACCTGACGCCAGCAGCTCCAGCACCACCAGCCAGCTGCCATCGGGGTCCTCCTCTGGCTCCCCCGAGCATGAGGGCAACAGAAGCTCCAGCATCCCTGGGCCCGTGCGGACACAAGACTGCTCCCGCTTGCAACGTCGGGCCCAAAAGCCCTACAGCCGGCCCGGAAGACGCCGTAGGAGCCGCACACCGCTCCCGAGTGCTGAGAGCAGCACTCCCAGCCAGGCGGTGCAGGGGCCATCCCGCAGCACCCCGGCACCTGACGCCAGCAGCTCCAGCACCACCAGCCAGCTGCCATCGGGGTCCTCCTCTGGCTCCCCCGAGCATGAGGGCAACAGAAGCTCCAGCATCCCTGGGCCCGTGCGGACGCAAGACTGCTCCCGCTTGCAACGTCGGGCCCAAAAGCCCTACAGCCAGCCAGGAAGACGCCGTAGGAGCCACACACCGCTCCCAAGTGCTGAGAGCAGCACTCCCAGCCAGGCGGTGCAGGGGCCATCCCGCAGCACCCCGGCACCTGACACCAGCAGCTCGAGCACCACCGGCCAGCTGCCATCGGGGTCCTCCACTGGCTCCTCCGAGCTTAAGAATGACAGAAGCTCCAGCATCCCTGGGCCCGTGCGGACGCAAGACTGCTCCCGCTCGCAACATCGGGCCCAAAAGCCCTACAGCCGGCCAGGAAGACGCCGTAGGAGCCGCACACCGCTCCCGAGTGCTGAGAGCAGCACTCCCAGCCAGGCGGTGCAGGGGCCATCCCGCAGCTACCCAGCACCCGACACCAGCAGCTCGAGCACCACCGGCCAGCTGTCATCAGGGTCCTCCTCTGGCTCCTCCGAGCTTGAGAATGACAGAAGCTCCAGCATCCCTGGGCCTGTGCGGACACAAGACTGCTCCCGCTCACAACATCGGGCCCAAAAGCCCTACAGCCGGCCAGGAAGACGCCATAGGAGCCACACACCGCTCCCGAGTGCTGGGAGTAGCACTCCCAGCCAGGCAGTGCGGGGGCCATCCCGCAGCTCCCCAGCACCAGACACCAGCAGCTCAAGCACCACTGGCCAGCTGTCATCAGGGTCCTCCTCTGGCTCCTCCGAGCTTGAGAGCGACAGAAGCTCCAGCCCCGCTGGGCCTGTGCGGACGCAAGACACCTATAACTTGCGACGTCGGGCCCAAAAGCCCTACAGCCGGCCCGGAAGACGCCGTAGGAGCCGCACACCGCTCCCGAGTGCTGAGAGCAGCACTCCCAGCCAGGCGGTGCAGGGGCCATCCCGCAGCACCCCGGCACCTGACGCCAGCAGCTCCAGCACCACCAGCCAGCTGCCATCGGGGTCCTCCTCTGGCTCCCCCGAGCATGAGGGCAACAGAAGCTCCAGCATCCCTGGGCCCGTGCGGACGCAAGACTGCTCCCGCTTGCAACGTCGGGCCCAAAAGCCCTACAGCCAGCCAGGAAGACGCCGTAGGAGCCACACACCGCTCCCAAGTGCTGAGAGCAGCACTCCCAGCCAGGCGGTGCAGGGGCCATCCCGCAGCACCCCGGCACCTGACACCAGCAGCTCGAGCACCACCGGCCAGCTGCCATCGGGGTCCTCCACTGGCTCCTCCGAGCTTAAGAATGACAGAAGCTCCAGCATCCCTGGGCCCGTGCGGACGCAAGACTGCTCCCGCTCGCAACATCGGGCCCAAAAGCCCTACAGCCGGCCAGGAAGACGCCGTAGGAGCCGCACACCGCTCCCGAGTGCTGAGAGCAGCACTCCCAGCCAGGCGGTGCAGGGGCCATCCCGCAGCTACCCAGCACCCGACACCAGCAGCTCGAGCACCACCGGCCAGCTGTCATCAGGGTCCTCCTCTGGCTCCTCCGAGCTTGAGAATGACAGAAGCTCCAGCATCCCTGGGCCTGTGCGGACACAAGACTGCTCCCGCTCACAACATCGGGCCCAAAAGCCCTACAGCCGGCCAGGAAGACGCCATAGGAGCCACACACCGCTCCCGAGTGCTGGGAGTAGCACTCCCAGCCAGGCAGTGCGGGGGCCATCCCGCAGCTCCCCAGCACCAGACACCAGCAGCTCAAGCACCACTGGCCAGCTGTCATCAGGGTCCTCCTCTGGCTCCTCCGAGCTTGAGAGCGACAGAAGCTCCAGCCCCGCTGGGCCTGTGCGGACGCAAGACACCTATAACTTGCGACGGCGGGCCCAAAAGCCCTACAGCCGGCCCGGAAGATGCCGTAGGAGCCGCACACTGCTCCCGAGTGCTGAGAGTAGCACTCCCAGACAGGCGGCGCAGGGGCCATCCCGCAGCTCCGAAGCACTTGACACCAGCAGCTCGAGCACCACCAGCCAGCTGTCATCGGAGTCCTCCTCTGTCTCCTCTGAGCCTGAGAGCGACAGAAGCTCCAGCCCCCTTGGGCCCGTGCGGATGCGAGACTGCTCCCGCTCACGACGTCGGGCCCAAAAGCCCTACAGCCAGTGCAGAAGATGACGCAGGACCGACCGTGCGCCGTCGCCGAATGCTGGCTCTGATCCCCCTCCACCAGCACAATAAAGCTGGATGTTAACCTCTGCACTGGCAGATTCCAGGCTCCTTTGTCGGCTGCTTCTTCCTCCTCCTCTCCCTTTCTCAAGGGGCAGCGTTAGGGGCTGGGCCCCAACAGTTGAATTCTCCCTGAGGGTTCTCCCTGAGGGTTGGCAGCACCTTCCCCAGACCTCCTTCCTCGTGGGCTGGCCTTGGTCGGCTGCCCGGCACCATGGCCATGTGCTTCGGGCCTCGTTGGCCCCGCAGCCTGCTCTGTTTCCCCGGGGGAAGTTGGCACCTAGGACCAGGACTGGGGCTCTCTGCCCCTGCCTATGGGAGGGTGGCCCACCACAGCCCAGTTGGCACCGCCACCCATCTCCCAGCAACGTGGCCCGTGCCTGCCACCTGGCGTGGCCCCTGTGCCTTAAAAATTCACCACACCCTGGTCCCAGCGACTTCTGACGTGCTTCGACTCTCCTTCTGGACAACGCTAGAACCCATTTGCTGTCCTCCTTGCCTAGGAGAGTGAGAAGTGTGGAAAGCAGCAAAGCTACTTTTTGTTAAAAGTTCAGTTCAGTGGCACGTCCGGTTTTGTTACATGAAGATTTCCATAGGTGTGTTTCTACAGTAGCCAAAGGGCAGTCTCCATTCCCCACCTCCAAGTCCTGTTCCCCAACATGGCTGCAGCTCTAACAACTGAAGGCTCCCTTCTCGCAGCGTAAGCCAAGAAATCCTCTTGAGTAGAGACGCCAAAGCCCCACTAAGGAATTTACTCCACAGAGTTCAGGAGAGTCAGAGCAGGACCTGGGACTGGGGGCTTGAGTCCTGTCGTATGCCCTTCAGAGCAGGAAAAATCCCACGTGCTCTACGGCAGGGGAACAAGGGGCCTGGGAAATGTCAGTCCTCCAACAGGATTTCTCTCCGGTTGGAGACCAGCAAGTACCTTTCCAGTGCCAGAAGGGGAAAAGATGTGGTCGCAGAGTGACGGCTGAACAGCTCTGTGGCAGCTGGCAGAGAGCGAGAAGGCTGAATCAAAGAGTAACGGTGACCAAAGGGCGAAGGAGAGCCCGTGGGGCGGCCATCCAGGTGAGAACAACCCTCTGCTCCTCGGGCCAGCTACAGGTGGTCTTGTGGTCCGTGCCTGAAGCGCCTTCCTGACAGGCCTCGATGCAGCACGGAAGTCGATCCCTCAAAGCAGGGAGCAGCTGTCCTCTCTGAGGAAGGCAGGGGCACCTGGGAGGCCTGAGGAGCTATTCTGCCCACCAAGAGGCAAGGAGGAAGGACGGGAGGGATGGCGGGCCCAAAAGAGAACTCGGTGGCAGCACGCTCTCCTTTTGTTCGTGACTGCTGCAACAGGGCAGACGTGAGGTCTGGACATGGTCCGAACAGGTAGTTCGGGCACTTCAGGGGGATTGCGACGTGAGCTGTGAGGCATTCCCGAGCAAGGGAGCTCGAATGGAGCTGGCCAAAGAGCTGTGGTTGTGCACAGCCTCGCTGCGAACCGAGGTGCTCGTTCCCTGGCCCCGTTCTCCTCTGTTGGCATCTCACTAACGGAGCTCTGTACGGCCCTGGCATCGGAAGGCCGAGCGAAATCTCAGCCAGCCTGGTGAGAAAGAAACCCCCAGCACCAGAGTTTGGCTTGGAAGGTGGCTGGTAGAGGAGGACGGCTGAGGACACTCTAAAAGCAGGAGCTGAGGGAGGCAGCCTGGTCACTCTCAGCAGTGTTAGCCAGCTGGTATCGTAGAAGGGCTTCTGGGGGCTTCAGGTTTCCGTCTTGGTCCTGAATCGCATTTCGGACCTGGATTCTCCAATGCTGGATTTCCTGCTCCTTTTTTCCTACTCTGGTGGTGCCTGAGACGCCGTCTGGTTTTTGTCCCAAAGGGTTCAGTAGTGGAGGGTCCCTTGTTTATTTCAGGTGAATTCTTCAGGCTGTTTGGATCCAACTGAAGAGCCAGGGCACTTTCTCGACTCTGTGCTAGGTCAGTCTGCAGTCATTGACAGACGTTTTGTACCTGGGACAATCCTGTTGCCCGCAGCCCTTTTGTGGCGGGAAGTGGGAAAAGTCCAGCTCAGGCTGTGTGGTTCCTCTCTCTGTGTACTTCCTGGCTTCACAAGGCCCAGACTTGTGACTGGGAAGATCTCCA
This sequence comes from Tauraco erythrolophus, assembly GCF_009769465.1. Classification (NCBI taxonomy): domain Eukaryota; kingdom Metazoa; phylum Chordata; class Aves; order Musophagiformes; family Musophagidae; genus Tauraco; species Tauraco erythrolophus. The sequence continues at coordinate 19,605,168 of NC_141476.1, read as the reverse complement.
GAGTTCAACAGCTTTCCCAAAGCAAAAAGGGTTTCTGAAAAAGGCTGTTGCTTGAGCTCCACCAGTGCTATAACAACGTGCACGTGTGAAACACGGATTGTTTTCCATACTTGACACAAATTGTAGATGGGCTCAAGAACTGTATCAAGTAGATTGTTGCCGTATTTGCAGAGGCAAGTAAACAGGCAGAAGCGCAGAAATTCACTTGCTTTCCAGAAGTGAATTCGGCAGCGAGTCTGCAGCACGTACGACTGTTGCCCAATGTCTGCTGCTAAAGGCGGAAAGCGTGCCTGAACTGCGCGGTGTTGCGATTCCCCCATACCTGGGAAGAGGAGAGCGAGACGGGGAAGTTATCGCTTCCCAGGTAGAAACTTTTGCATTGCTATGAGTCTGCTGCAAGAGACCTGGGTTTACGTAGCAAGGTGCACAGGAATGGAGCCCCGTGTACCCTCCAGAAATGTCTTGCAGTTTCCCACCCCACCAAGGAAAGGCTCACACAGACTCTGGAAGGCAGTTTATTGCCATGGAAAAAGGCCGTTTCTGCCGTGACTCTCCAGCTGGCGGTCCTGCTGCTTTTTGTTCTGGAGGCAGCACGTCACCAAAGTTCTGAGGAGTTCAGCAGAAAGATGTTGGGCCACCTGCGACATTTCGGTGCCGTCCCGAGGTCCTGTACTGCGCCCCGGCCACCCACGGCCACGTCCGAGCAGATGGGATGTGTGAGCCCGGGCCAGGCTCAAAGGTGGCTTCTGCCCCCTGTACCGGGGAGCCCAGAAGCTGAGGCGGTGCTGCAGATGCAGCCTTACCGGTGCGGCGCGGAGAGGAAGGGTCACCTTCCCCGGCCTGCTGGCAGCGCTCGCCGTGCCAGGGGCAGGAGCGCAGATTTGGCTTGGCCAGGGCTGGACCCCTGCAGTCGCACTGCCCCAACGGCACCTTTCGGCCACCGGTGCCACCCCTGTGAGGGGGTGGCCGTCTCCGCGTGGGCGGCAGGTTGCCAAGGGCATCCCTGTCCGGATTTGGGGCGCACTTGGGCCAGCGGTGCTGATGTCACCGCGGCCATTGTGACCCGCGGGGCCAAGCCCACGTAAAGGAACGCCGGGCACAGGCCGTGCGTCAGTGCGACCTGGTGAGGTGAGGAGAGAGCAGGGCAGGGACGGGGCTCCCGTGGGGCTGCCGAGGGAGGACGAGAGCCGCACGCCTCGGGGCTCTGGGTCTGTGCTGCAAGCTCCCCCGCATCCTGCTTCTCCCTCACCCGCATCCCGCTTCTCCCTCAGAGTCAGCAGAGGAGCATCTGGAAGAGACAGCCCAGCGCTGCTGGGACAGGGACTCCCCAAACGCTCACCGTTGACGTGCACCATGTCAGCCAGGAAAGAGAAGGCGCCTGACTCAATGGAGCAGGGTGAGAGCAAAGGAGCCCTCCCACAGCCTGGCAGGGGGGTGGTCGGGGTGGTCAGCGTGGGGCCAAGAGCGGTGCCAGGGGGAGGCAGGAGCTGCCCAACCGCCCCGGGGCTGGGACCCTCAGTTCCTCAGCAGGCAGGGCCCAGGCTGGGCAGCGGGCACCTGCTGGCACACCCGTGCCTGCAATGCCCCTTCCTCTCCAAGGCCTCCAGCCCTGCCCATCAGCTGGCTGGGCAGGGACGGAGCAGGCCCCTGGGGCAATCCCTCAGGGACACTTCCTGGGCCCGCAGAGGTGCTCATTCCCGGTACCATTTGCTCTCTCCCCTTCAGCATGCATGCTGTGTCGCCGGGCAGAGGCCGACCCGGATCTCTGCGGGCAGAAACTGGAGAATCTAGGGATCTTTGCCCATTTGTTTTGCCTGGTGAGTTGCTCTGGGGCTCCCTCCAGCTTTCCCACAGGCAGCCCCTGCCACACTCTCCTCATCAGCTCCTTCTCGTTTTGCTTTTCTGCAGTTTTTTGCCAATGGGCTTTATCAGCAAGTGTACGAAAATGAAGGCTTCCTGGGATTCCTCCCTGAGGATATCCGACGTACAGTTGGACAGGCTGCGCAGAAGGTGAGCACCTGACAAGAACAGGGAGCTCTGTGCCAGCAGAGGCTGGCGGGAGCTTAGCCCAGACCCGAGAAAGAAACGTCAGCCCTTGCAACCAGCTGAGGGGCAGAAGTCTTGCTCCCAGCAGCTCCACAGAGGCTCCAGCACAGGAGCCTCCTCCCCCAGGCGGATCTGGGCGCTGTGATGCAGCAGCGGCCCCGTCCTGCGCCCACCTGCAGCTGTGGGGCTGGCTACGGAGGCCTGAGCTGCCGCTGATGGAGGCTGCTGTGCTCTTTCCAGAACTGCTTCGTCTGTGGCGAGAGTGGAGCCACCATCACCTGCCAGGGGACGGACTGTGACCGCAGCTTCCACCTCCCCTGTGCCGTGGAGGGTGAATGCGTCACCCAGTATCTTTCTCAGTACAGGTACCTTCTCTCTCCTTTTGCCCACTATCCAGGGAAGACCTCACCGATTTCTCACCTCGCTCATCCCTTTCCTCTTCCCCCCAGCTCCTTCTGCCCTGAGCACCGCCCAGAGCAGCAAGTGGAGGCGGCTCCAGAGGAAGACACCACCTGCCCCATCTGCCTTGAGCCTGTGGGGGACAGAAAGTCCTACGGCACCCTGGTGTGCCCAGCCTGCAAGCAGGCCTGGTTCCACAGGGGCTGCATCCAGGTAGGAGCCGCTCCCTTGCCCCCGGGACACTGCGGGGACTCGGCAGCAGCAGGAGCCTCAGGGCCTCACACCTGCACCTCGTGTTTCTCCTGCAGGGACAGGCTGCATGCGCAGGCATATTTTGCTTCCAGTGCCCCCTCTGTAGAAACAGAGAGACGTTTCTTGCAGAAATGCTCCTCGTGGGGATCCGAGTCCCCATCAGGTTGGTGTCCTTCTGCCCGGCTCACAGGACAGGAGGGTGCAAGCGCTGCGGCGCGCCAGGGCCTGCCCCAGCAGTCCTGTCCCGTGAGTCTGCGCTTCAGCTTCATGGAGGAGCTGGAAACAGGGCAGGCGGGGAAATGCAGGGACGCCCTGTGTCTGCCTCATGCTGGGGCAGCCATGGCTCATCAATTTTCCTTTCTCCATCAGACTGCCAAGGTGGGAGGACGGCGGTACATATGCACCGCTAATTGAGAGGCACAGGCGCTGCGACGCCAGCGAGTGCCTCTGCCCAGGAGGCAGGGAGCAGGCAGAGGAAGAGGGGTAAGTTGCCGCAGCTGCGCCCCGGGGCTCTGCACGGGATCTGTGTCTCACCAAGGGCTCGAAGCGGGAGGACAGAACAAGAGCTCTGCCGGACAGTCCCGTGCTGCGGTCACTTTGTCCTCACAGCCACGAACCCGTTTGCTTCCCCAGGCCCTGGCAACTGCTCCTGTGCCGCTCCTGCGCTGCCGAGGGCACCCACAGGCGCTGCTCATCCTTGAGGAGGAACGTAGCCAGCTGGGAGTGCCACAGCTGTGCTGGACCGAGCACCGGTAAGAGGCAAAGCACCAGGCAAGGCCTGGCAGCGGGTGCCCAGGCTGGTCTCTGCAGAGCCTCTCTGCTCCAGGAGGGCTGGGGGCACCGCTCTGGCCTATCCTGCCCCGGGCCTGGGGGGCTGTGCCCTTGACCTTGCTGCTTCCCCTTCCAGCCTCCAGTACCAGCTCGGAGCTGGCCAGCCCCAGCACTCCCAGCCAGTCAGGATTGGGGCCATCTCGCAGCTCCCCAGCGCCCGACACCAACAGCCCCAGCACCACCGGCCAGCTGCCATTGGGGTCCTCCTCTGGCTCCCCCGAGCATGAGGGTGACAGAAGCTCCAGCCCCCCTGGGCCCGTGCGGACGCAAGACTGCTCCCGCTCGCAACGTCGGGCCCAAAAGCCCTACAGCCGGCCCGGAACACGCCATAGGGGCCGCACACCGCTCCTGAGTGCTGAGAGCAGCACTCCCAGCCAGGCGGTGCAGGGGCCATCCCGCAGCTCCCCGGCACCTGACGCCAGCAGCTCCAGCACCACCAGCCAGCTGCCATCGGGGTCCTCCTCTGGCTCCCCCGAGCATGAGGGCAACAGAAGCTCCAGCATCCCTGGGCCCGTGCGGACACAAGACTGCTCCCGCTTGCAACGTCGGGCCCAAAAGCCCTACAGCCGGCCCGGAAGACGCCGTAGGAGCCGCACACCGCTCCCGAGTGCTGAGAGCAGCACTCCCAGCCAGGCGGTGCAGGGGCCATCCCGCAGCACCCCGGCACCTGACGCCAGCAGCTCCAGCACCACCAGCCAGCTGCCATCGGGGTCCTCCTCTGGCTCCCCCGAGCATGAGGGCAACAGAAGCTCCAGCATCCCTGGGCCCGTGCGGACGCAAGACTGCTCCCGCTTGCAACGTCGGGCCCAAAAGCCCTACAGCCCGACAGGAAGACGCCGTAGGAGCCACACACCGCTCCCAAGTGCTGAGAGCAGCACTCCCAGCCAGGCGGTGCAGGGGCCATCCCGCAGCACCCCGGCACCTGACACCAGCAGCTTGAGCACCACCGGCCAGCTGCCATCGGGGTCCTCCACTGGCTCCTCCGAGCTTAAGAATGACAGAAGCTCCAGCATCCCTGGGCCTGTGCGGACGCAAGACTGCTCCCGCTCGCAACATCGGGCCCAAAAGCCCTACAGCCGGCCAGGAAGACGCCGTAGGAGCCGCACACCGCTCCCGAGTGCTGAGAGCAGCACTCCCAGCCAGGCGGTGCAGGGGCCATCCCGCAGCTACCCAGCACCCGACACCAGCAGCTCGAGCACCACCGGCCAGCTGTCATCAGGGTCCTCCTCTGGCTCCTCCGAGCTTGAGAATGACAGAAGCTCCAGCATCCCTGGGCCTGTGCGGACACAAGACTGCTCCCGCTCACAACATCGGGCCCAAAAGCCCTACAGCCGGCCAGGAAGACGCCATAGGAGCCACACACCGCTCCCGAGTGCTGGGAGTAGCACTCCCAGCCAGGCAGTGCGGGGGCCATCCCGCAGCTCCCCAGCACCAGACACCAGCAGCTCAAGCACCACTGGCCAGCTGTCATCAGGGTCCTCCTCTGGCTCCTCCGAGCTTGAGAGCGACAGAAGCTCCAGCCCCGCTGGGCCTGTGCGGACGCGAGACACCTATAACTTGCGACGGCGGGCCCAAAAGCCCTACAGCCGGCCCGGAAGATGCCGTAGGAGCCGCACACTGCTCCCGAGTGCTGAGAGTAGCACTCCCAGACAGGCGGCGCAGGGGCCATCCCGCAGCTCCGAAGCACTTGACACCAGCAGCTCGAGCACCACCAGCCAGCTGTCATCGGAGTCCTCCTCTGTCTCCTCTGAGCCTGAGAGCGACAGAAGCTCCAGCCCCCTTGGGCCCGTGCGGATGCGAGACTGCTCCCGCTCACGACGTCGGGCCCAAAAGCCCTACAGCCAGTGCAGAAGATGACGCAGGACCGACCGTGCACCGTCGCCGAATGCTGGCTCTGATCCCCCTCCACCAGCACAATAAAGCTGGATGTTAACCTCTGCACTGGCAGATTCCAGGCTCCTTTGTCGGCTGCTTCTTCCTCCTCCTCTCCCTTTCTCAAGGGGCAGCGTTAGGGGCTGGGCCCCAACAGTTGAATTCTCCCTGAGGGTTCTCCCTGAGGGTTGGCAGCACCTTCCCCAGACCTCCTTCCTCCTGGGCTGGCCTTGGTCGGCTGCCCGGCACCATGGCCATGTGCTTCGGGCCTCGCTGGCCCCGCAGCCTGCTCTGTTTCCCTGGGGGAAGTTGGCACCTGGGACCAGGACTGGGGCTCTCTGCCCCTGCCTATGGGAGGGTGGCCCACCACAGCCCAGTTGGCACCGCCACCCATCTCCCAGCAACGTGGCCCGTGCCTGCCACCTGGCGTGGCCCCTGTGCCTTAAAAATTCACCACACCCTGGTCCCAGCGACTTCTGACGTGCTTCGACTCTCCTTCTGGACAACGCTAGAACCCATTTGCTGTCCTCCTTGCCTAGGAGAGTGAGAAGTGTGGAAAGCAGCAAAGCTACTTTTTGTTAAAAGTTCAGTTCAGTGGCACGTCCGGTTTTGTTACATGAAGATTTCCATAGGTGTGTTTCTACAGTAGCCAAAGGGCAGTCTCCATTCCCCACCTCCAAGTCCTGTTCCCCAACATGGCTGCAGCTCTAACAACTGAAGGCTCCCTTCTCGCAGCGTAAGCCAAGAAATCCTCTTGAGTAGAGACGCCAAAGCCCCACTAAGGAATTTACTCCACAGAGTTCAGGAGAGTCAGAGCAGGACCTGGGACTGGGGGCTTGAGTCCTGTCGTATGCCCTTCAGAGCAGGAAAAATCCCACGTGCTCTACGGCAGGGGAACAAGGGGCCTGGGAAATGTCAGTCCTCCAACAGGATTTCTCTCCGGTTGGAGACCAGCAAGTACCTTTCCAGTGCCAGAAGGGGAAAAGATGTGGTCGCAGAGTGACGGCTGAACAGCTCTGTGGCAGCTGGCAGAGAGCGAGAAGGCTGAATCAAAGAGTAACGGTGACCAAAGGGCGAAGGAGAGCCCGTGGGGCGGCCATCCAGGTGAGAACAACCCTCTGCTCCTCGGGCCAGCTACAGGTGGTCTTGTGGTCCGTGCCTGAAGCGCCTTCCTGACAGGCCTCGATGCAGCACGGAAGTCGATCCCTCAAAGCAGGGAGCAGCTGTCCTCTCTGAGGAAGGCAGGGGCACCTGGGAGGCCTGAGGAGCTATTCTGCCCACCAAGAGGCAAGGAGGAAGGACGGGAGGGATGGCGGGCCCAAAAGAGAACTCGGTGGCAGCACGCTCTCCTTTTGTTCGTGACTGCTGCAACAGGGCAGACGTGAGGTCTGGACATGGTCCGAACAGGTAGTTCGGGCACTTCAGGGGGATTGCGACGTGAGCTGTGAGGCATTCCCGAGCAAGGGAGCTCGAATGGAGCTGGCCAAAGAGCTGTGGTTGTGCACAGCCTCGCTGCGAACCGAGGTGCTCGTTCCCTGGCCCCGTTCTCCTCTGTTGGCATCTCACTAACGGAGCTCTGTACGGCCCTGGCATCGGAAGGCCGAGCGAAATCTCAGCCAGCCTGGTGAGAAAGAAACCCCCAGCACCAGAGTTTGGCTTGGAAGGTGGCTGGTAGAGGAGGACGGCTGAGGACACTCTAAAAGCAGGAGCTGAGGGAGGCAGCCTGGTCACTCTCAGCAGTGTTAGCCAGCTGGTATCGTAGAAGGGCTTCTGGGGGCTTCAGGTTTCCGTCTTGGTCCTGAATCGCATTTCGGACCTGGATTCTCCAATGCTGGATTTCCTGCTCCTTTTTTCCTACTCTGGTGGTGCCTGAGACGCCGTCTGGTTTTTGTCCCAAAGGGTTCAGTAGTGGAGGGTCCCTTGTTTATTTCAGGTGAATTCTTCAGGCTGTTTGGATCCAACTGAAGAGCCAGGGCACTTTCTCGACTCTGTGCTAGGTCAGTCTGCAGTCATTGACAGACGTTTTGTACCTGGGACAATCCTGTTGCCCGCAGCCCTTTTGTGGCGGGAAGTGGGAAAAGTCCAGCTCAGGCTGTGTGGTTCCTCTCTCTGTGTACTTCCTGGCTTCACAAGGCCCAGACTTGTGACTGGGAAGATCTCCAGAGTTCAACAGCTTTCCCAAAGCAAAAAGGGTTTCTGAAAAAGGCTGTTGCTTGAGCTCCACCAGTGCTATAACAACGTGCACGTGTGAAACACGGATTGTTTTCCATACTTGACACAAATTGTAGATGGGCTCAAGAACTGTATCAAGTAGATTGTTGCCGTATTTGCAGAGGCAAGTAAACAGGCAGAAGCGCAGAAATTCACTTGCTTTCCAGAAGTGAATTCGGCAGCGAGTCTGCAGCACGTACGACTGTTGCCCAATGTCTGCTGCTAAAGGCGGAAAGCGTGCCTGAACTGCGCGGTGTTGCGATTCCCCCATACCTGGGAAGAGGAGAGCGAGACGGGGAAGTTATTGCTTCCCAGGTAGAAACTTTTGCATTGCTATGAGTCTGCTGCAAGAGACCTGGGTTTACGTAGCAAGGTGCACAGGAATGGAGCCCCGTGTACCCTCCAGAAATGTCTTGCAGTTTCCCACCCCACCAAGGAAAGGCTCACACAGACTCTGGAAGGCAGTTTATTGCCATGGAAAAAGGCCGTTTCTGCCGTGACTCTCCAGCTGGCGGTCCTGCTGCTTTTTGTTCTGGAGGCAGCACGTCACCAAAGTTCTGAGGAGTTCAGCAGAAAGATGTTGGGCCACCTGCGACATTTCGGTGCCGTCCCGAGGTCCTGTGCTGCGCCCCGGCCACCCACGGCCACGTCCGAGCAGATGGGATGTGTGAGCCCGGGCCAGGCTCAAAGGTGGCTTCTGCCCCCTGTACCGGGGAGCCCAGAAGCTGAGGCGGTGCTGCAGATGCAGCCTTACCGGTGCGGCGCGGAGAGGAAGGGTCACCTTCCCCGGCCTGCTGGCAGCGCTCGCCGTGCCAGGGGCAGGAGCGCAGATTTGGCTTGGCCAGGGCTGGACCCCTGCAGTCGCACTGCCCCAACGGCACCTTTCGGCCACCGGTGCCACCCCTGTGAGGGGGTGGCCGTCTCCGCGTGGGCGGCAGGTTGCCAAGGGCATCCCTGTCCGGATTTGGGGCGCACTTGGGCCAGCGGTGCTGATGTCACCGCGGCCATTGTGACCCGCGGGGCCAAGCCCACGTAAAGGAACGCCGGGCACAGGCCGTGCGTCAGTGCGACCTGGTGAGGTGAGGAGAGAGCAGGGCAGGGACGGGGCTCCCGTGGGGCTGCCGAGGGAGGACGAGAGCCGCACGCCTCGGGGCTCTGGGTCTGTGCTGCAAGCTCCCCCGCATCCTGCTTCTCCCTCACCCGCATCCCGCTTCTCCCTCAGAGTCAGCAGAGGAGCATCTGGAAGAGACAGCCCAGCGCTGCTGGGACAGGGACTCCCCAAACGCTCACCGTTGACGTGCACCATGTCAGCCAGGAAAGAGAAGGCGCCTGACTCAATGGAGCAGGGTGAGAGCAAAGGAGCCCTCCCACAGCCTGGCAGGGGGGTGGTCGGGGTGGTCAGCGTGGGGCCAAGAGCGGTGCCAGGGGGAGGCAGGAGCTGCCCAACCGCCCCGGGGCCGGGACCCTCAGTTCCTCAGCAGGCAGGGCCCAGGCTGGGCAGCGGGCACCTGCTGGCACACCCGTGCCTGCAATGCCCCTTCCTCTCCAAGGCCTCCAGCCCTGCCCATCAGCTGGCTGGGCAGGGACGGAGCAGGCCCCTGGGGCAATCCTCAGGGACACTTCCTGGGCCCGCAGAGGTGCTCATTCCCGGTACCATTTGCTCTCTCCCCTTCAGCATGCATGCTGTGTCGCCGGGCAGAGGCCGACCCGGATCTCTGCGGGCAGAAACTGGAGAATCTAGGGATCTTTGCCCATTTGTTTTGCCTGGTGAGTTGCTCTGGGGCTCCCTCCAGCTTTCCCACAGGCAGCCCCTGCCACACTCTCCTCATCAGCTCCTTCTCGTTTTGCTTTTCTGCAGTTTTTTGCCAATGGGCTTTATCAGCAAGTGTACGAAAATGAAGGCTTCCTGGGATTCCTCCCTGAGGATATCCGACGTACAGTTGGACAGGCTGCGCAGAAGGTGAGCACCTGACAAGAACAGGGAGCTCTGTGCCAGCAGAGGCTGGCGGGAGCTTAGCCCAGACCCCGAGAAAGAAACGTCAGCCCTTGCAACCAGCTGAGGGGCAGAAGTCTTGCTCCCAGCAGCTCCACAGAGGCTCCAGCACAGGAGCCTCCTCCCCAAGGCGGATCTGGGCGCTGTGATGCAGCAGCGGCCCCGTCCTGCGCCCACCTGCAGCTGTGGGGCTGGCTACGGAGGCCCTGAGCTGCCGCTGATGGAGGCTGCTGTGCTCTTTCCAGAACTGCTTCGTCTGTGGCGAGAGTGGAGCCACCATCACCTGCCAGGGGACGGACTGTGACCGCAGCTTCCACCTCCCCTGTGCCGTGGAGGGTGAATGCGTCACCCAGTATCTTTCTCAGTACAGGTACCTTCTCTCTCCTTTTGCCCACTATCCAGGGAAGACCTCACCGATTTCTCACCTCGCTCATCCCTTTCCTCTTCCCCCCAGCTCCTTCTGCCCTGAGCACCGCCCAGAGCAGCAAGTGGAGGCGGCTCCAGAGGAAGACACCACCTGCCCCATCTGCCTTGAGCCTGTGGGGGACAGAAAGTCCTACGGCACCCTGGTGTGCCCAGCCTGCAAGCAGGCCTGGTTCCACAGGGGCTGCATCCAGGTAGGAGCCGCTCCCTTGCCCCCGGGACACTGCGGGGACTCGGCAGCAGCAGGAGCCTCAGGGCCTCACACCTGCACCTCGTGTTTCTCCTGCAGGGACAGGCTGCATGCGCAGGCATATTTTGCTTCCAGTGCCCCCTCTGTAGAAACAGAGAGACGTTTCTTGCAGAAATGCTCCTCGTGGGGATCCGAGTCCCCATCAGGTTGGTGTCCTTCTGCCCGGCTCACAGGACAGGAGGGTGCAAGCGCTGCGGCGCGCCAGGGCCTGCCCCAGCAGTCCTGTCCCGTGAGTCTGCGCTTCAGCTTCATGGAGGAGCTGGAAACAGGGCAGGCGGGGAAATGCAGGGACGCTCTGTGTCTGCCTCATGCTGGGGCAGCCATGGCTCATCAATTTTCCTTTCTCCATCAGACTGCCAAGGTGGGAGGACGGCGGTACATATGCACCGCTAATTGAGAGGCACAGGCGCTGCGACGCCAGCGAGTGCCTCTGCCCAGGAGGCAGGGAGCAGGCAGAGGAAGAGGGGTAAGTTGCCGCAGCTGCGCCCCGGGGCTCTGCACGGGATCTGTGTCTCACCAAGGGCTCGAAGCGGGAGGACAGAACAAGAGCTCTGCCGGACAGTCCCGTGCTGCGGTCACTTTGTCCTCACAGCCACGAACCCGTTTGCTTCCCCAGGCCCTGGCAACTGCTCCTGTGCCGCTCCTGCGCTGCCGAGGGCACCCACAGGCGCTGCTCATCCTTGAGGAGGAACGTAGCCAGCTGGGAGTGCCACAGCTGTGCTGGACCGAGCACCGGTAAGAGGCAAAGCACCAGGCAAGGCCTGGCAGCGGGTGCCCAGGCTGGTCTCTGCAGAGCCTCTCTGCTCCAGGAGGGCTGGGGGCACCGCTCTGGCCTATCCTGCCCCGGGCCTGGGGGGCTGTGCCCTTGACCTTGCTGCTTCCCCTTCCAGCCTCCAGTACCAGCTCGGAGCTGGCCAGCCCCAGCACTCCCAGCCAGTCAGGATTGGGGCCATCTCGCAGCTCCCCAGCGCCCGACACCAACAGCCCCAGCACCACCGGCCAGCTGCCATTGGGGTCCTCCTCTGGCTCCCCCGAGCATGAGGGTGACAGAAGCTCCAGCCCCCCTGGGCCCGTGCGGACGCAAGACTGCTCCCGCTCGCAACGTCGGGCCCAAAAGCCCTACAGCCGGCCCGGAACACGCCATAGGGGCCGCACACCGCTCCCGAGTGCTGAGAGCAGCACTCCCAGCCAGGCGGTGCAGGGGCCATCCCGCAGCTCCCCGGCACCTGACGCCAGCAGCTCCAGCACCACCAGCCAGCTGCCATCGGGGTCCTCCTCTGGCTCCCCCGAGCATGAGGGCAACAGAAGCTCCAGCATCCCTGGGCCCGTGCGGACACAAGACTGCTCCCGCTTGCAACGTCGGGCCCAAAAGCCCTACAGCCGGCCCGGAAGACGCCGTAGGAGCCACACACCGCTCCCAAGTGCTGAGAGCAGCACTCCCAGCCAGGCGGTGCAGGGGCCATCCCGCAGCACCCCGGCACCTGACACCAGCAGCTCGAGCACCACCGGCCAGCTGCCATCGGGGTCCTCCACTGGCTCCTCCGAGCTTAAGAATGACAGAAGCTCCAGCATCCCTGGGCCCGTGCGGACGCAAGACTGCTCCCGCTCGCAACATCGGGCCCAAAAGCCCTACAGCCGGCCAGGAAGACGCCGTAGGAGCCGCACACCGCTCCCGAGTGCTGAGAGCAGCACTCCCAGCCAGGCGGTGCAGGGGCCATCCCGCAGCTACCCAGCACCCGACACCAGCAGCTCGAGCACCACCGGCCAGCTGTCATCAGGGTCCTCCTCTGGCTCCTCCGAGCTTGAGAATGACAGACGCTCCAGCATCCCTGGGCCCGTGCGGACACAAGACTGCTCCCGCTCACAACATCGGGCCCAAAAGCCCTACAGCCGGCCAGGAAGACGCCATAGGAGCCACACACCGCTCCTGAGTGCTGGGAGTAGCACTCCCAGCCAGGCAGTGCGGGGGCCATCCCGCAGCTCCCCAGCACCAGACACCAGCAGCTCAAGCACCACTGGCCAGCTGTCATCAGGGTCCTCCTCTGGCTCCTCCGAGCTTGAGAGCGACAGAAGCTCCAGCCCCGCTGGGCCTGTGCGGACGCGAGACACCTATAACTTGCGACGGCGGGCCCAAAAGCCCTACAGCCGGCCCGGAAGATGCCGTAGGAGCCGCACACTGCTCCCGAGTGCTGAGAGTAGCACTCCCAGACAGGCGGCGCAGGGGCCATCCCGCAGCTCCGAAGCACTTGACACCAGCAGCTCGAGCACCACCAGCCAGCTGTCATCGGAGTCCTCCTCTGTCTCCTCTGAGCCTGAGAGCGACAGAAGCTCCAGCCCCCTTGGGCCCGTGCGGATGCGAGACTGCTCCCGCTCACGACGTCGGGCCCAAAAGCCCTACAGCCAGTGCAGAAGATGACGCAGGACCGACCGTGCGCCGTCGCCGAATGCTGGCTCTGATCCCCCTCCACCAGCACAATAAAGCTGGATGTTAACCTCTGCACTGGCAGATTCCAGGCTCCTTTGTCGGCTGCTTCTTCCTCCTCCTCTCCCTTTCTCAAGGGGCAGCGTTAGGGGCTGGGCCCCAACAGTTGAATTCTCCCTGAGGGTTCTCCCTGAGGGTTGGCAGCACCTTCCCCAGACCTCCTTCCTCATGGGCTGGCCTTGGTCGGCTGCCCGGCACCATGGCCATGTGCTTCGGGCCTCGCTGGCCCCGCAGCCTGCTCTGTTTCCCTGGGGGAAGTTGGCACCTGGGACCAGGACTGGGGCTCTCTGCCCCTGCCTATGGGAGGGTGGCCCACCACAGCCCAGTTGGCACCGCCACCCATCTCCCAGCAACATGGCCCGTGCCTGCCACCTGGCGTGGCCCCTGTGCCTTAAAAATTCACCACACCCTGGTCCCAGCGACTTCTGACGTGCTTCGACTCTCCTTCTGGACAACGCTAGAACCCATTTGCTGTCCTCCTTGCCTAGGAGAGTGAGAAGTGTGGAAAGCAGCAAAGCTACTTTTTGTTAAAAGTTCAGTTCAGTGGCACGTCCGGTTTTGTTACATGAAGATTTCCATAGGTGTGTTTCTACAGTAGCCAAAGGGCAGTCTCCATTCCCCACCTCCAAGTCCTGTTCCCCAACATGGCTGCAGCTCTAACAACTGAAGGCTCCCTTCTCGCAGCGTAAGCCAAGAAATCCTCTTGAGTAGAGACGCCAAAGCCCCACTAAGGAATTTACTCCACAGAGTTCAGGAGAGTCAGAGCAGGACCTGGGACTGGGGGCTTGAGTCCTGTCGTATGCCCTTCAGAGCAGGAAAAATCCCACGTGCTCTACGGCAGGGGAACAAGGGGCCTGGGAAATGTCAGTCCTCCAACAGGATTTCTCTCCGGTTGGAGACCAGCAAGTACCTTTCCAGTGCCAGAAGGGGAAAAGATGTGGTCGCAGAGTGACGGCTGAACAGCTCTGTGGCAGCTGGCAGAGAGCGAGAAGGCTGAATCAAAGAGTAACGGTGACCAAAGGGCGAAGGAGAGCCCGTGGGGCAGCCATCCAGGTGAGAACAACCCTCTGCTCCTCGGGCCAGCTACAGGTGGTCTTGTGGTCCGTGCCTGAAGCGCCTTCCTGACAGGCCTCGATGCAGCACGGAAGTCGATCCCTCAAAGCAGGGAGCAGCTGTCCTCTCTGAGGAAGGCAGGGGCACCTGGGAGGCCTGAGGAGCTATTCTGCCCACCAAGAGGCAAGGAGGAAGGACGGGAGGGATGGCGGGCCCAAAAGAGAACTCGGTGGCAGCACGCTCTCCTTTTGTTCGTGACTGCTGCAACAGGGCAGACGTGAGGTCTGGACATGGTCCGAACAGGTAGTTCGGGCACTTCAGGGGGATTGCGACGTGAGCTGTGAGGCATTCCCGAGCAAGGGAGCTCGAATGGAGCTGGCCAAAGAGCTGTGGTTGTGCACAGCCTCGCTGCGAACCGAGGTGCTCGTTCCCTGGCCCCGTTCTCCTCTGTTGGCATCTCACTAACGGAGCTCTGTACGGCCCTGGCATCGGAAGGCCGAGCGAAATCTCAGCCAGCCTGGTGAGAAAGAAACCCCCAGCACCAGAGTTTGGCTTGGAAGGTGGCTGGTAGAGGAGGACGGCTGAGGACACTCTAAAAGCAGGAGCTAAGGGAGGCAGCCTGGTCACTCTCAGCAGTGTTAGCCAGCTGGTATCGTAGAAGGGCTTCTGGGGGCTTCAGGTTTCCGTCTTGGTCCTGAATCGCATTTCGGACCTGGATTCTCCAATGCTGGATTTCCTGCTCCTTTTTTCCTACTCTGGTGGTGCCTGAGACGCCGTCTGGTTTTTGTCCCAAAGGGTTCAGTAGTGGAGGGTCCCTTGTTTATTTCAGGTGAATTCTTCAGGCTGTTTGGATCCAACTGAAGAGCCAGGGCACTTTCTCGACTCTGTGCTAGGTCAGTCTGCAGTCATTGACAGACGTTTTGTACCTGGGACAATCCTGTTGCCCGCAGCCCTTTTGTGGCGGGAAGTGGGAAAAGTCCAGCTCAGGCTGTGTGGTTCCTCTCTCTGTGTACTTCCTGGCTTCACAAGGCCCAGACTTGTGACTGGGAAGATCTCCAGAGTTCAACAGCTTTCCCAAAGCAAAAAGGGTTTCTGAAAAAGGCTGTTGCTTGAGCTCCACCAGTGCTATAACAACGTGCACGTGTGAAACACGGATTGTTTTCCATACTTGACACAAATTGTAGATGGGCTCAAGAACTGTATCAAGTAGATTGTTGCCGTATTTGCAGAGGCAAGTAAACAGGCAGAAGCGCAGAAATTCACTTGCTTTCCAGAAGTGAATTCGGCAGCGAGTCTGCAGCACGTACGACTGTTGCCCAATGTCTGCTGCTAAAGGCGGAAAGCGTGCCTGAACTGCGCGGTGTTGCGATTCCCCCATACCTGGGAAGAGGAGAGCGAGACGGGGAAGTTATCGCTTCCCAGGTAGAAACTTTTGCATTGCTATGAGTCTGCTGCAAGAGACCTGGGTTTACGTAGCAAGGTGCACAGGAATGGAGCCCCGTGTACCCTCCAGAAATGTCTTGCAGTTTCCCACCCCACCAAGGAAAGGCTCACACAGACTCTGGAAGGCAGTTTATTGCCATGGAAAAAGGCCGTTTCTGCCGTGACTCTCCAGCTGGCGGTCCTGCTGCTTTTTGTTCTGGAGGCAGCACGTCACCAAAGCTCTGAGGAGTTCAGCAGAAAGATGTTGGGCCACCTGCGACATTTCGGTGCCGTCCCGAGGTCCTGTGCTGCGCCCCGGCCACCCACGGCCATGTCCGAGCAGATGGGATGTGTGAGCCCGGGCCAGGCTCAAAGGTGGCTTCTGCCCCCTGTACCAGGGAGCCCAGAAGCTGAGGCGGTGCTGCAGATGCAGCCTTACTGGTGCGGCGCGGAGAGGAAGGGTCACCTTCCCCGGCCTGCTGGCAGCGCTCGCTGTGCCAGGGGCAGGAGCGCAGATTTGGCTTGGCCAGGGCTGGACCCCTGCAGCCGCACTGCCCCAACGGCACCTTTCGGCCACCGGTGCCACCCCTGTGAGGGGGTGGCCGTCTCCGCGTGGGCGGCAGGTTGCCAAGGGCGTCCCTGTCCAGATTTGGGGTGCACTTGGGCCAGCGGTGCTGATGTCACCGCGGCCATTGTGACCCGCGGGGCCAAGCCCACGTAAAGGAACGCCGGGCACAGGCCGTGCGTCAGTGCGACCTGGTGAGGTGAGGAGAGAGCAGGGCAGGGACGGGGCTCCCGTGGGGCTGCCGAGGGAGGACGAGAGCCGCACGCCTCGGGGCTCTGGGTCTGTGCTGCAAGCTCCCCCGCATCCTGCTTCTCCCTCACCCGCATCCCGCTTCTCCCTCAGAGTCAGCAGAGGAGCGTCTGGAAGAGACACCCCAGCGCTGCTGGGACAGGGACTCCCCAAACGCTCACCGTTGACGTGCACCATGTCAGCCAGGAAAAAGAAGGCGCCTGACTCAATGGAGCAGGGTGAGAGCAAAGGAGCCCTCCCGCAGCCTGGCAGGGGGGTGGTCGGGGTGGTCAGCGTGGGGCCAAGAGTGGTGCCAAGAGTGGTGCCAGGGGGAGGCAGGAGCTGCCCAACCGCCCCGGGGCCGGGACCCTCAGTTCCTCAGCAGGCAGGGCCCAGGCTGGGCAGCGGGCACCTGCTGGCACACCCGTGCCTGCAATGCCCCTTCCTCTCCAAGGCCTCCAGCCCTGCCCATCAGCTGGCTGGGCAGGGACGGAGCAGGCCCCTGGGGCAATCCCTCAGGGACACTTCCTGGGCCCGCAGAGGTGCTCATTCCCGGTACCATTCGCTCTCTCCCCTTCAGCATGCATGCTGTGTCGCCAGGCAGAGGCTGACCCAGATCTCTGCGGGCGAAAACTGGAGAAACGAGGTCTCTGTGCCCATGAGTTTTGCCTGGTGAGTTGCTCTGGGGCTCCCTCCAGCTTTCCCACAGGCAGCCCCTGCCACACTCTCCTCATCAGCTCCTTCTCGTTTTGCTTTTCTGCAGTTTTTTGCCGATGGGCTTTATCAGCAAGTGGACAAGGACAACGTAGGCCTCCTGGGATTCCTCCCTGAGGATATCCGACGTACAGTTGGACAGGCTGCGCAGAAGGTGAGCACCTGACAAGAACAGGGAGCTCTGTGCCAGCAGAGGCTGGCGGGAGCTTAGCCCAGACCCCGAGAAAGAAACGTCAGCCCTTGCAACCAGCTGAGGGGCAAAAGTCTTGCTCCCAGCAGCTCCACAGAGGCTCCAGCACAGGAGCCTCCTCCCCAAGGCGGATCTGGGCGCTGTGACGCAGCAGCGGCCCTGTCCTGCGCCCACCTGCAGCTGTGGGGCTGGCTACGGAGGCCCTGAGCTGCCGCTGATGGAGGCTGCTGTGCCATTTCCAGAACTGCTTCGTCTGTGGCGAGAGTGGAGCCACCATCGCCTGCCACGAGACGGACTGTGACCGCAGCTTCCACCTCCCCTGTGCCGTGGAGGGTGAATGTGTCACCCAGTTCCTTTGTCCGTACAGGTACCTTCTTTCTCCTTTTGCCCATTATCCAGGGAAGACCTCACCGATTTCTCATCTCGCTCATCCCTTTCCTCTTCCCCCCAGGTCCTTCTGCCCTGAGCACCGCCCAGAGCAGCAAATGGAGGCGGCTCCAGAGGAAGACACCACCTGCCCCATCTGCCTTGAGCCTGTGGGGGACAGAAAGTCCTATGGCACCCTCGTGTGCCCAGCCTGCAAGCAGGCCTGGTACCACAGGGGCTGCATCCAGGTAGGAGCCGCTCCCTTGCCCCTAGGTCACGGCAGGGGCTGGGCAGAAGCAGGGCCTCACACCTGCACCTCATATTTCTTCTGCAGAGACATGCTATGTACGCTGGCATGTTTTGCTTCCGGTGCCCCTTCTGTAGAGACAGTGCGGTGTTTCTCTCAAAAATGTTCCTCATGGGGATCCGAGTCCCCATCAGGTTGGTGTCCTTCTGCCCGGCTCACAGGACAGGAGGGTGCAAGCGCTGTGGCGCGCCAGGGCCTGCCCCAGCAGTCCTGTCCCGTGAGTCTAGGCTTCAGCTTCATGGAGGAGCTGGAAACAGGGCAGGCGGGGAAACGCAGGGACGCTCTGTGTCTGCCTCATGCTGGGGCAGCCATGGCTCATCAATTTTCCTTTCTCCATCAGACTGCCATTATGGCACAACAGAGATACACATGCAGCACTAACTGCGAGGCACAGGCGCTGCGATGCCAGCGAGTGCCTCTGCCCAGTAGGCAGGGAGCAGGCAAAGAAAAAGGGGTAAGTTGCCGCAGCTGCACCCCGGGGCTCTGCACGGGATCTGTGTCTCACCGAGGGCTCGAAGCGGGAGGACAGAACAAGAGCTCTGCCAGACAGTCCTGTGCTGCGGTCACTTTGTCCTCACAGCCACAAACCCGTTTGCTTCCCCAGGCCCTGGCAACTGCTCCGGTGCCGCTCCTGCGCTGCTGAGGGCACCCACAGGCGCTGCGCATCCTTGAGGAGGAACGTAGCCAGCTGGGAGTGCCACAGCTGTGCTGGACCGAGCACCGGTAAGAGGCAAAGCACCAGGCAAGGCCTGGCAGCAGGTGCCCAGGATGGGCTCGGCAGAGCCTGTCTGCTCCAGGAGGGCTGGGGGCACCGCTCTGGCTTATCCTGCCCCGGGTCTGGGGGGCTGTGCCCTTCACCATGCTGCTTCCCCTTCCAGCCTCCAGCACCAGCTCGGAGCTGGCCGGTGCCAGTGTTGCTGGACAGTCCTGCAGCTCCCCAGTGCCTGACACCAGCAACTCCAGCACTGCTGGCCAGCTGCCATCGGGGTCCCCCTGTGGCTCCCCAGCACTTGAGAGTGGCAGAAGCCCTCCTGGACCTGTGCGGACACAAGACTGCTCCCGCTTGCAACGTCGGGCCCAAAAGCCCTACAGCCGGCCCGGAAGACGCCGTAGGAGCCGCACACCGCTCCCGAGTGCTGAGAGTAGCACTCCCAGCCAGGCGGTGCAGGGGCCATCCCGCAGCTCCCCTGTGCCCGGCACCAGCAGTCCCAGCACTACCGGTCAGCTGCCATCAGGGTCCCCCTGTGACTCCCCAGCACTTGACAGTGGCAGAAGCTCCAGCCCCGCTGGGCCCGTGCGGACACGAGACTGCTCCCGCTTGCAACGTCGGGCCCAAAAGCCCTACAGCCGGCCCGGAAGATGACCTGGGACCGGCCGTGCGCCATCACTGAGTGGTGGCCCTGATCCCCCTCCACCAGCACAATAAAGCTGGATGTTAACCTCTGCACTGGCAGATTCCAGGCTCCTTTGTCGGCTGCTTCTTCCTCCTCTGCCTTTCTCGAGGGGCAGCGTTAGGGGCTGGGCCCCAACAGTTGAATTCTCCCTGAGGGTTGGCAGCACCTTCCCCAGACCTCCTTCCTCGTGGGCTGGCCTTGGTCGGCTGCCCGGCACCATGGCCATGTGCTTCGGGCCTCGCTGGTCCCGCAGCCTGCTCCGTTTCCCCGGGAGAAGTTGGCACCCGGGACCAGGACCAGGGCTCTCTGCCCCTGCCCTCGGGAGGGCAGCCTCGTCCGGCCGCGTGAGCCCGTAGCTAGTCCCGCGGCGAGTCCCGCCCGGCGCCGCCGCTCGTCTCCCGGCAACGCAGGCCGCGCCCGCCCGCCCGGCATGGCCCTCGCGGCTCGCCGTAGCGCGGCGGTGGCGGCGTTGGTGGAGCAGCCGGGCCGGCGGTGAGTGCGTGGGCCGCCGGGCCTCGGCCGCCCCGTCTCCCCCCCTTCCCCGTGCCCGCCCTCGGCAGTGCAGGGTCCCCGCCGGGCGCGGCCCGGGGGCTGCCTCTGCCTCCGCGGGGCTGGCGGCCGGGCAGGGGAGTCTCGGCGTTTCAGTCGTTCTCGGGAATGTCGTCCGTTTCTGGGGGAAGGCGCTTGGCTGAGGGAGCGCCTCTGCGCCCGGCGAGGGTTTCTGGGCGTTGGGGCTTGCGGGTATGTGCGAGGGCACTCCGGGTTTAGGAGCGTTTGTGACACGGAGGGTGCTGCCAGGTGTGGGGATGTCTGTGGCTGCGGGGAGTGCTGTCCAGTTTAGGGGGTGTCACTGGGCTCAGGGGTGTCGCTGGGTTCGGGGAGTGCCGCCAGCCTCGGGGATGCTGCCACCTGTGGCATGTGTCTGGTTTTTGGATCGGTTCCTGGGTTTGGGCAGTGCTGCCCAGTATTTCTGGTTTGGGGGTGCTGCCAGGTTGGAGGTGCCAGAGACCCGTGCTTGTGATTTAAAGCAGAGCGGTTTTCCAGGCGGCGTGGGGGCCTCTGCCACCCGGCTGTCTCTGTGCCGGCTCTGTTCTCACTGCCCTGGCACGAGCAGGAATGCTCGGTCGGCGCTGCTGGACAAAGCTGTGTTTGCTGGCCCAGCTTTGCGGCCTTCTTGCCTGCCTCCAGTCCTCTCCATTGAAGATCCGGCTTCCCCCGTGGTGTCTGTTCTGCCCTTCTGCTGGAAACGGCTTGCCGTTTCCCAGAGAAGGGAGTTTAACCCGTGGCCAGGCTCAGAGCTGGGTGTCTTTGCTGGAGCTGCTGGGGCCAGTTTTGTGAATTGCACATGGGAGCAGTGAAGGGGCAGATGTGTGTCCCCCTGCTCTGCCCTTCCTCTGACCTGTTGAAAGCAGCATCTGCTCCAACTGAAAAAAAAACAAACCCTGGCACTGCAGCAGCGCGTCTCGTACGGTGCCCGCGTGGCCATGCTGCGCTCTCCGCCTGGGCATTCGGGCTGTTTCAGCAGCACGGGTACCAGGCCAGCTGCCCTTGGGAAGAGCTAGGGACACTCCCCACCACTCTCGGGTGTTTTTGACGTGTCCTGACAGAGGTGAAGTCATCTCCGTCAAGGTTAGAGTACTTTTAGGGTAAAACAGATTGTGCTGTCTGCTCTGCTTTGGTAGCAAATGATGTCTTTCTGTTTGTAATTTAATTGTTTTATTCCTTGTTTTGAGTCTCTGATGCCGATCGTTCAGGGCCATTGATCCAGACTGGTTTTTGCTTTGTTCCTGCGGTTTCGCGCAACAGTGCTGCAGGAGGGACACCGAGCAGCGCTGCTCCGCTGCTGTATGCTGGGGTGGTCCAGAGGAAAGGGGCTTTAGGAGATCCTTTCCCAAGTCTAGCTGAAGCTCAGGTGATCTTCTGCCAGTGGAGTTGCCGTGGCACTTGCGTCACTCGGCAAGTTCACTAACTTTTCTTGGGTTCACCTGCTGGCAAGCGTTTAATTCCCGCAGCGTGTTCCTGTTGCATCTTCCTGTTGCTCTGTGTGTCACAAAGCAGTTTGTCCGACGGCTGTCCAGTGAACGAGAGAGAGACTCCCAGTGATTGTCAGCTATCAGGGCAATCAGAAACAGGAGAGGAGTGTAACCTAACATTTTGAAGCTGGATGGACCTAGCAGCTTGGATTTATTCTTTTTGTCCTGGCACACATCAGATCAGCTCTGAAAGTGTCCTTTGCATTCTAGTGATACCACGAAGGATCATGAATCTTTAGTTTTGAGGTAGGTTTTCACCTGTAAACATTTCTGCAGACTTCTGCCTGTGTCTGCTTTTGTCCCTATAAAACAGACATCTGGGTCTTTTGCTTTGTAGTCTATTATATTCCTTTGTAGTCCAGTTCATCTGCATTGGTCTCATTCCTTCTCCCTCTCTCTCTGTTTTGGATAGTGGAATAATCTAATAACCTGTTAAACAGAAGATTAATCAGGTGCATATTCCTTTTTTAAAGAACACAGTGTGGCAGAGAAAGGCTGAAGTGTCTCGTCAGGACATGAGTAGGAGTGCGATACGGTTACCAGTTTTGGCGGTGTTTGACAGTGGTGGTAGCTGCGGCCTGGTGCCAGCTCAGTGCTTCTGGCTCAAACTCATGCCGAGGTTGCTCGTGTTTCTGTCTTGGTTCTTTCTGTGCCTTTGGTTGGAGTGGGGTCTGTGTGGTTGTCTGAAATATGGCTTAATGCCTTGTCTACTTTAGGAAGATCTTGAGCTGTTGAACAGGTGGAAGTGATAGCAGGGTTGGCAGTGAGTTGGCTTTTGGCTCTTGTATGATGTTGTTAGTGCAAGGACTCTGGCTATTTTTCGGCTTATCCCTGTTGTTCAATCCAGGTACATCAACCTCCAAAAAAGAGAGAAGTCTAGAGGCAGCATCCTCCCCAGCAAGTTTTGTTCTAGGCGTCTGTCCGTCATATGTCCGCTCTGGAAGTGGTGCCTGTGAAGAATGACGTCCAGAGGTGCTGGGACTGCCTTCTCGAGGAAGAACTACAGGCTGAGCACCGAGCCAGAGAAGTCCAAGGTCACAGGTATGAGCCTGTATGTGCCATACAAAAGCAGGACCACTGTGAATCGGGTGAGCGCCCCTTGCCTCGCTTGAGATCAGCTGCCTTCCCGTTGCAGTTACCTTGCTGATGTGAGGTGTGGTGAGGCTGAAACCAAGTAAATCCCTGAACCGAGGTGAGGTTTTGTGAGGGATGTCCCTGTAGTACCAAGGACGCCGGAAGCTCGTGTCACAGTGCCCTTTCTTCAGCACACAGCCCTGCCTTGTGAGGCTGGAGAATGTCATGTTGCCTGCCTTTGTCCCATCTGATTCGAGGAGTTCCCCTTCCAGGATGCACAGCTTGTCAAGTTCTCAGATTAATCCTTTTCTGGGAAATTCTGGTACCTGCTAGGCAGCCTGTTTTCTCTTCAACTCACCAGTCCAGCAGAAGTGTGCTGATGAGACCACAAATCTGGCATTTGAGGGCACTGTTGCATCCCGAAATAACGAATGCTGCATCAATGTGACACTAGGGATTGTTTTGCAAGGTGAAAGCTAAAGTGAGGCATACATCATTAAAGAGGGCTGTGGGTTAGATGAGATGAGCTGCATCTCAAGCTGTTCTGTCTCAGCATCTTCTAGTGCGGGTAAGAGATGTAGGTACTTAAAATGTCCTGGGTATGAATAGGACATGAGGAACTGCAATGGTGATAAGATTTTTATTTTTATTTTTTGGAAATGAAATTGAATTCCCACTTCCAGCTTTTGAAGCTACTTCATCTGGAAGTCGTACAGCAGGATTCCTGAGGATGTAGTTCCACCTGTGGGAACCAATTTATAGCCTCCTGTTTGCTATCGTAGGGCAGCTCACATTGGGAAGAGCCCTTGTTGCGGGGATGCACCCCATAGTGCTGGACTGTAGGGCTGCTAGTGAAGTCAGTAAGATGTTGAATGACTTCTTGAAGCTGCCTTTTCCACTGTGTCGATCTGCAAAATTGAACAGCATTTTCCCATAGTTACCAGTTTCTTGTTTGTATGTGAAATTAATGTTTGAGTTTACCTCCTGACTCCCTAAGCTTCTTTGCTTTCTGTTTTTCACAAGGGATCGTGAACAGCAGGCTGCTGAATGATTATCTGCATCGCATCTTTACCAGTGCTGATGGGAACCAGCCTGCAGCTGCTTACAGGTATCGGACTTCTCGCTCACTAGGTGGCAAGCGATGCTCTATCAGTCCCCAGATATACAGCACTGCGGTGAAGGGAACGAGCTTTCAGTGCCACACAGTGATCTTTGTTAAAAGCACAGCGGCACCATGTTATAGAAATGACTCCTAGGTCTTGTCCTTTAACGGCTTTTTCAAACTGCAGGGCTTGCTAGGAAGGATCCTTCAGAATTTTTTGCATGAGAAACCCCATCTACAAAATCACTAGGCAATATTTCTGAAATACATAGGCAAGTAGGCAATCACCTCACTGCTTCTGATCGCTCTTTACTTGTAAGGAAGTTCAAAATTCACAGATTTCAGGTACAGGAATAAAAAATAGGTCGTCAGTGCCCTGTAAACTAAAGGCAAGGCTATTACTGATGTACGAAATACCAACCATTTCTCAGGCTGTGGAACTGTTGGCATTTTTATTATTAGGAGTCACCAAAGGAAAAGAAACACAAAATTCCCGTTTAGTGTCTATTTCTTTCTATTTGTTTTCAGTTCTCCTTCCTCTTGTAGCCCAGAAACTTGTAGCTTTGGATGAGAACAATTTCCCATGTGTTCAGCTCTCTTGCCAGAGGCAAGTCAGACAGGTTCAAAGCAGGTGTGAGGGTGGTAGAACGAGGCAGGCGTGTAGCTCCTGCTGGTTTGCGGTGCTGCAGAGTGGCTGGGGTCACATTCCATGGGCTATACTTAGTACTGCCAGCTCAAATGTGAGCTCAGAGCTGCTAAAAATAGCTCTTGGCCCTCTCCACTCTTGGTAAGCTAGAGTTATGGCGGGGCGGAGGCAAAGTGGGTTGTGTTACTTTGCCACAAGCTCTCCTGTCAGCATGCCTTGGAATATTCCATCTGCCCGGGCATTTTGATTTTCAGTATTTCTAATTTCTTTGCCTGGTGATTAGTGGCTTGAAAGCACAGCACTGGTAGTTTATTGGCCTGATCTCTCTTTCTTTTTTACCTCTCTCCCACCCTTTTCCCTGGGCTTGGCTATTTGGTAGACAGCCCAAGTAGCAGTCACAGAGGTCTTGAAAATAACATTTGCCATATGAGAGCAACTTTTATGGTATGACATCTCATCTTTGGAGGCCTAAATTCCTTATAGAGGAGCTCGCTTCAGACATCTCTCTGGCTGTCTCATGCTCTTCTAACCTCATTCCAGAACGCTCCTTCATGCTATCTGCCAATTAAGCTGCTTTACTGAAGCCACCCTCTCTCATGCCAACCAAAACTGATTCTTTGATTCCACTTCTGTGCATCTTCACATCCATCAGGCTTTGGAAAGGTCTCTCACCAGTCTTAGGGAAACCCCTAGTCCTGGAGAAGTGGGAAGCTGTTGCACAGACGATTTTGGAAACAGGGATAGAAGCAACTAGCAACTCTCATGGTCAAAGGAGGTCCTGCTGGGGTCCCTCAAAGACCTGCAACATGACCTGTGTTGTTCCATGTATCCTTGGGAGACTTGGAAAGGGAGAGAGCATGAGGTAGGAAAGTTTGCTGCAGTTACAAAACTATTTAGAGCGAAGTAAACGTAAGGTGGCTGTGAGATGGTGACCAGATGGTAAAATGGTCTCTGAAACTCAGTATGGGGAAATGCAAAGTCATGTATTGAAAGGGGAACAGCCTCAATGTTGTGCATAAAACGATGGGCCCTGAGTTGATTTTTACTGTGCAGGAATGGGATTGGGATGGGAACTAAGTATTAAGTCAGAAATAGAAAGTAGGAAGTTAGGAATTGTTAGGAGAGGGATGTATGATAAGGATAATCGTTATGGCACTGAATAAATTTGTGGTTTACCCTCTTCTTGCGTAATCTGGCTCTGGTCTTGCCAGCTCCAAAAGAGTATTTTAGAGCTGCAGAGGTTTTGAGGAAGGGTAAGAGCAAGTCAGATGTCTGGAATGGCTCTTGTACGAGGAACAGCTAAGTAAACTAGCCTTGCAAAGAGAGAGAGAACT
Source organism: Tauraco erythrolophus (assembly GCF_009769465.1). NCBI lineage: Eukaryota > Metazoa > Chordata > Aves > Musophagiformes > Musophagidae > Tauraco > Tauraco erythrolophus. The sequence goes on along the minus strand of NC_141476.1, from coordinate 19,579,981 downwards.
AGGAGAGGGCAGTATGAGAAAGTTCTCTTTAGTAGTAGCCCAGATTGGATGCATGAGAGACTTCTCAGCATGAAAAGTATGGAAACAAAATGGGTTTGGCTGTTGTCAGAGAGAGGATGCTGGACTTGCTTGACCTTTGTCTGAACTGCTGCAGCTGCTGGTGTGGTCTTCTCTCTTGTTCTGTATTACAAAATACTTGGGCGAGTAGAATGAACCCTGACTTACGCTGTGTTTGTACAATGCTGACTGCAGCAAAGTCGTGGTCCATAGTTGTTGGTAGTACAGCTGGTTCCTCACTGCCACAAAATACTCCCGAGCAGACTGAAGACTTTAAGATCCACTGTCAGCTCCTTTGCTTGTTCACGCCGTACTTGGTCCTTGGTTCATCCTTGGTTCATTCGTCGTCCTAACACGCTGGGCAGCAAATTCCTCAGACTCATGACAAGAAACATGGATCGACAGAACTTTGCGGTTCGTGTCTCACAGTGCAGACACAGATGTCTGGGCTGCGAGTCCTTAAAACCTGGAGACAGAGTTTTCTGTAGAGCTCCTGTGCATGTTTATTCCCTAGAAAGCACCTGACGTTCCAGAACCTGCAGGAGCACCTTGACCGGCTGCTAGCAGAGGAGAATGGCTCCGAAGACAGTCGAGGTAGGAGCCACTGGGTGTCTGTCCAATTTATGCTTCTGCTTCTGCTGCTTAACTGGGAGGACAAGTTGTATCGTGAGTGTTGTTCTGCTCTCCTGCACTCTAATTTATTGTACATTTAAATCCTGCCTGTCAGAGGCTAATCATCCAGCCCTGGAGCAGGTCTGCTTGCAGATGGAGGAGGTGTATTTCCAGGTGAAAATGCCTGGAAAAGCAGTTTGGGGGTAAATGTTGGAGGTATTTCACAGATAATGATATGCAGAGCCATTGTTGTGACCAGCAGCGTGCAGTGCTGTCCTCTGTGGGAAATGCAGAGGCTTGTTGACAATTTTCACATACTGATCTCCACTGTAGGTATTCACTTTGAGCCTCGGGCTGTTGCCTGTATTCTTGCTAGCATCCTAGTTTCCCTGAATGAGTCAGGATGTGGCAGGATATAGCCTAGCTCCTCTCCTAAAAAGAATTATTTTTCTTGTTGGCTGCAATCAAAGCATGATATGTTGGCCGAACATTTGGCTTGAAGTTTAGTTTGGTGTTTGAATTTTGCCAAAGTAAAATTTTCAGGCAATGTGGAAAACTTAACATATGACCCGAATGCTGCGTAGCTAAGACCTTGTGTGTTGCTGTGAAAACTTCTTTTTAATTCTCAATGGTGTCTCCTTTCCTGACATTCTCATAGTCTAACATGGGTAATGCTGTTTTAGTCTTCCTCCACTGTAGCAGAATCTAGCTGGAGGCACTCATCAGATGTACTGTTAAATCCTGCACAGCTTTCCCTAACAGGTTTTCTGCAACTCTTGTTTCAGATCAGGTAGCAGAGGGCCGGCTTGGTCCCTCTACTGTGGTGTTGGACCACACGAGTGGTTTTGAGGGGCTCCTGCTGGTCGATGATGACTTACTTGGGGTGAGTGTGATGCTGGGTGCAGCACAAAATGGTCTTGTGGGATTAAAAGCACTTTGGGCTTCTTGATTTGTTCTTCATAAGAGATCCTTGTCGCTGGCTTTGTAGCGTATTGTAGACAGAGGCTACTGAGGAAGCTGCAGGAAATGAACTCTTCTGGGAAGAGGTCTAGCAGTACCCCTAAGTCTTAGCAAGCTCTGAGCAGAGCTGTGAGGAAGTGAAAGTATTACTCTGGCCCAGGGGCTCACTGAAGAGCTTGGCTAAGCAGAGGAAAGGCCAGCAGCCAGCTTTTCCTGTCCCTCCTTCCAGCAGACTGCCTCTTCCTTCCTTCCTTCTGGTCTTCTCTAGTGGTGGCGAGAGGCTGAAGCTGAAGCTTTCCTTTCTCCTTTGTTTCCACTACCTCCCTGCTTGCTCCATAGCTGATGTTCCTCATGCAGAAAATCAGCTGAAGGAATCCACTGGAGTTTAATCCTTTTCTACTTCAGTAATATCTGCACTCCTTTCACCCCTTCACTGAGCATGCACATCCCATGCTCCTGTGCTCATTCTCTCCTTACTCTATGTATCCTTTTTTACCCCTAGCAGAGGAGGCTGCCCTGGTCTCCCCTTTCCCATTAACCACCCGCTGTAGCTTACCTTGGCTGTACCTAGAACTTACCCTCGTATGGGATCAGAGTCGCTTGCCTGTGAATTCCTCATTGCTACCTTCATCTCTTCTTCATGGTCTGTCCTGAGATTGAGAGTCTGGAGTTAACAGGGTTCACTTTCTGGGCAGTGTGTTACCTACCAGTCCCGGACTTTAGTCTGGACACCCCAAATCTATAGTTTTGTTCTAACTTGTCCAGGATTCAGACGTCTTTCCTATATAGTAGTCACTCTTGTGTACCTGTCACAGTTCACTGGGAGCCTGTCTGTCACCACGTTGCCCTTGTACTGCTGCCGTGCTGGCAGCTTCACTGGGGTTTGTCGACTACAGGTGAGCTGTGGGAAGGAACCTGATGGTTCCCCAGGGTCTATCAGCTCCTGAGTACAGCTGCTGGGATGGGGAAGATGTCCCATCTCTTCCTTACCTTGTGCCTGTGAATAGCTCTCCATCTCACCTTGGTTTTGAGGGCCAGGATGGAGGGAATGGGTAGGGCCGAGCAAAACTGTCTTTTGTCTGAGTTTAAAATATCTTTTGTTTGTTGGTCCAGGTGATTGGCCACAGTAACTTCGGCTCCATCAGGGCCACGACATGTGTATATAAAGGTAAGGCGAAAAGCAGGCGATGCTTTGAGAAAAGACCTTGAGAAGAGTGTGTGAAGAGTTACACAACTAGAAAGCTCTTGAATATGTTATGGTTCCAGATCTTGAGCCCCCTTTTCCCCAGTTCACCCACTGGCTTTTCCAGGAAGTCAGAAGGATGGAGGATTGTGTGAGGCCAGAGTGGAGAGGTGGGAGGGAAATGCTGGAGACGTCCCGAAGCTCCTTTGTGTGCCACATGCTTTTCTGTGGGAGCAGCATCAGGTTCTGCTTTTCTTAACAGCAGGCCAGGCGGCAGGAATTTACTGCATGGTGTCTCTTTTCTTTCAGGGAAATGGATTTACGAGGTGCTCATCTCCTCCCAGGGACTCATGCAGATTGGCTGGTGTACTCTCAACTGCAGATTTAATCAGGAGGTAGTGTAACAGCTGCACGTGGCACAGGGCTGCTCTGTGTTCCTCCAGTGCTTTTTAGGTCAGAGTGGAGCACCGCTTTGGTACTGTGCTTCTGCCCTGCTGGCGTTTTGCGCCCACCACACACAGTAGAAATACCAGGTCTGCTCTTCTAAAAACCTTTCCTCGATTCTCTGGTCTGTGTTCACAGAATGGTGCACAGTGCAAAAGCCTCGCACGCTGGCTGCGTTGCAGTGCTCTTGCTGCACGTAGCCACTGCTACGTGTTGACTGTCAGCTGGCATCTTCTCCAGAGAGTATGTGGGTCTGCAGCGCCGGTGGCCTGTCTCTCGGGGTGGCCCTCAGCAGCTGGTGCTATGGGACTTTTTTACCCAGGAGAGGCAGGCCCAGGCCAGCTCCTCTCAGGCACCAGGCAGGATGTTGGATGCTGGGAAGCAATGTCAGCTGCAGAATTTCACTAACTTCCCACTCTGCGACATGTGAGAGTGGAGGTGATGGGCATCCTGAGGGGCTGCTTACACAGAATTTGGAAGTGTAGGATGCCAGTACTCTTCTTCTGAACCAAAAATTAGCAGGGAGCAGTGTATGTCTCTGAACCGAAGATCACAGGCCATTAGATTCACTCCTAGAGTGAGGGCTTTTCCCAGGCAGAGGATGTGTGCTGTCAGCTGCTCTCCCTGTCTGCTGGTCTCCCCTTTAAAGCCGGTCTTGCAATGAGAGGGGTCGTCTATGCTTGGTCTGGTCTGAGTCTCCTCTTTCATACTTCGCTGCAGGAAGGAGTTGGAGATACGCCAGACTCATATGCGTATGATGGAAACAGGGTGCGCAAGTGGAACGTGACTACTACCAACTACGGCAAAGTGAGTAGCCATCCTCCCAGGCACGAGATGTAAAGAGAAGAAAGCAGGTGGCTCCTCCTGTTCGCTGGATTATGTTGGGCCCCATGAAATGTCCTCAAGCTGTCCTCCCTGCTTCGGTCTGCTCTTGGGGAGGCTGTGTGCCAGCAATTGTTTGTACTTTAGGGGTCCTGGACATGCTATGTGAGTGCTTTGTTAGCAGCCCCAGCAGACTGATTCTCAGCATAGTGTGGCTGTTGGTCTCTGGAAGGCTCTGGTTCTCTGTAGCACATCAGAGCATGATACAGTGTTGGGATACACATACATTTGATCCTGTGCATGTTTCTAGTGCTGGAGGGAAAAAAGATCCCAATCAGTGGCTTATATGCAGCTTCTAGAAGGGTCTGAGAATGCTATGTGAGCTGCCCTGAGAAGGAACTCTCTCTTCTTCAACCCTGAATCACAAGGGATTGGTTGGGTTGCAGTCTTTCTTCTGGAAAGGGAACACCCTGGATATATGTTTAACCTTTTCTCTCCCTTTACTGCAGTCTTGGGCAGCCGGAGACATCGTCAGCTGTCTGATAGACCTCGATGAGGGCACCATTGCTTTCTGCTTGTAAGCATCTTTGCTCAATTCCCTGCTTTGTTGATGTCTGTGTGTAACATGAAGGTTTCCTCACTGCTCAGCAGGTTGCTGAGCCCTGTTTCTGCCCTCTCCCCTTTGAGTTCCCCAGTAGTTCCAGCCTTTGCTTTTCTGCTTTGTGTTCAGAAACCATCTAAAGGGCTGTTGAGTCTCCTAAGTTCAGGTGAGAGCATTTGGCAGAAAGACCTTCAAGCTCCAAAGTCTGTGTAAAGTTTGCTAGGATTTTGGAGGGAAGGAAATCTCTTGTGATGCTTAATTCTACAGCTGGCTGAGCCACACTGATTGCTTTTGTGGGCAGTGTAGACCTTGTTTGTTGTAAATTCACAAGGAGTTGTGGAAAGGCTGATAAATCTCCGGCCTCCAACTCCCGTGCACGGTGAGCAGAGGCCAGCCTGAATGAGAATTGTTCCCTGGCCCTAAGCTCCAGCCTGAGACAAGGCAGCCGAATCAAAACCCGTTAGATGCTCCATGTCATCTTTTAGAGAAGAATAGATTGAGAGCATTGTCCTTCTATTTCCACCCACATCAAACACATGAGGCCAAAAATGTTACCTGCCTTTAAAATGCCCTGCTGGTTAGTCACCTCGTTTTGGGCTGCCCTTGGAGCTGAGCGAGCTTTGCATATCGTGCAGGCTCCAGTGCTGCCCCGTGCTGTCGTATGAAAATGGGAGTGCTGCTGTGCTTCCCATGGCTGTTACTCGGCGAAGCTGTGACATTGGCACGTGTGCCAGGTTAAGAGTGAGAGGAGGCATGGCTGGCGGATGTGTCTGCGCTGGCAAGTTGCTAAAGGGGAATGCAGATACCTGGATTGCCCAGTTGACCTCAAAAACCCTCCTGCTGTGCCTAAAATCCTGCGGGTTTTCCTTCTTTTCAGGAATGGCATATCTCTGGGAACTGCTTTTGATAACATCACAAGGGGCGCCGGAATGGCTTACTTCCCTGCCATCAGCCTCTCCTTCAAAGAGTCCGTTGCTTTTAACTTCGGGAGCCGTCCACTCCGATATCCTTTGGGTGTGGGGAGAGGAGGTCTGAAGGGAGAAGAACCTGTCCTGAGACCATCCTTGGAGGCTGTAGAAAACACATACCCGACTGCAATTCGCTTTCTTTTGTTGGCACTTGTGTGCAGAGCAGGGCCAAGGAGAGAAGAACCGGATACCGCCTCAGCCAGAGCAGAACTGCAAGGTGCACAAGCATCAGTGCTGGTCCCTGACAGTTTCTGAAACAGGATTTGCATTCAGCTCTGAACCAGCAGCTACTGCTGCAGCTGGGGGCTGTCTGTTCCCAGGCACTCAGATCTGCAAGATCTCACTCTCCAGATTTGAAAACCCTAATGCTGCTGAGGCTCTTGGCCACTGGTCTCTTCTACCTCCCCGCCGTGTGGGACCTCTGACGTGGTATTAGCATTGCCCACTGCCTTCCTGAGTGAATGCTGAGACCTGCAGCTCCTGTTGGAGTGCTCTTTGTGTGCTTGGTGGTAGCTGTAGCGGAGGCTCACGTCAGTCTTTCTGGTGGGTGCAGAAGCATGGTGTGAAATAACTTGCTACTTGCAATATTGAGGAAGTGGGGATAAGAACTTGGGGGTTATCATCCATTTAGAAGGCACTGTGGTTTAAACTGTGACTGAGGCATGCGGGAACAGAGAGAGAGTCTTTTCCTTGCAGAAACAAAAGAAGTTCTGAAAGGATCAGGTTGCGTTTTACCTTAACACTTGCCTACTTATCCAGTGGAAGGTTACCGCCCCTTGCAAGATCCTCCTGTTGCAGACCTAGTGAAGGCTCGCAAGCTGTTAGGCTACCTGAAGAACGTGATCCATATTGGAATAGACGTGACGGTAGGCTGATGTCACTGGGTGGATCCGTGGGGCACCGTGCTGGGAAACGTGGTTCTGCACTTCTCCGCGTGTGCTGGCAGCTCAGATGTTTCCATACACCCGGGAGTCTAAACACTTGCCTGCTTTTGCGTGAGGCATGCCTGTCCCTGGAGCTCTTTGGCTTGCAAAGTGGCATTCCTGATAGTTCCAGAGCTTCAGTTAAGTTATACTGGGCTTTGTTGTTCTCAGTCCTATGAAGTTTCATTCCCAGTATGCAAGAGGTCATGTTTGTTGGGATCAGAACTGCTGGATTTGATTTTGCAGCCTTGAAAGAAGTTTGTTCATATCCTAAACTTTTTACTGATGTCCTGGTGCAGTGATGTGATGAAACTCTGGCAGATCTGCCTTGACAACTGTTTTGACTGTGGCACTGTTCACTAGAAACCTTTTTTTTTTCTGCTGGGATGAGAAGTGGTCTGTTGATGCCCAAAGCATAAGGAATGCCATCTGCTATGGTCTTGGCTTGAATGGGGGCTCTCTTTACTAGTTGACCTCCTCTGTAGGGATTCCCATTTACAAATTATCAGGTACACTTGAACCCTTTCAGAAAAATAGATTGCCAAGGTGTATGCGTGTGGCTGATAGTAGCTGACATCTGGACTGCACTACAGCTCTCCAGAGGCAAGGGCCTGGCTGCTTTGCCATCTTTAATTCCCACATTCAAGGATTTTAGTGCAATCAGGCATAGGGCAGCAAACGGTGACTGCTTCAGGCCTCCAGTTCAATCAGTTGCTGCTGTAGGGTGAATTGGGCTGGATCCAAGCTGTGTGTTTTTCTGGATTTGTCATTGCAGGAGGGAAAGCTGGTGGAGAAGGACACGTCCATGTGGCAGCTGCAGGGAGAACCCACAGTGTTGATTACACTAGCCCACATCTTCAATTATTTCTCTCCTCTCATAGTGAGTTTTGCCTGCCCATTACAAGCTTCTGTAGATGACTGTTATTGTGCTTGCAAGGGGAGCTAAACCTCAGCTTTTGCTGGGAAGTGACTGTGCCTTGGAGGACTGTTGACGTGGCTCTCTGTCTGCAGTGCAAGGTGTACCTGGTGGAAGATGTTCTCATGACCTTCCTGTTGAGCATCCTGGAGCGAGGAGGGGCAGTGGAGGCCCATCCCCTTATTCAGCAGCTGCTGGATCTCATGTGGCTTCTTATGGAGGTGAGTTGTTGGGGTGCTGGTTCCTCCCCAGGGATCACAGGGAGACCCTGGGAGATGCTGAGGACAGGAGCCTTCCCTAGAGAATGCTGGTCGTGATCAGCTTCCTTCCCTTCCTGGTGACAAGATCCCTTTTTGTGATGGACCACCCTCTCACTTAGCTCATCTGACTGCCTCACACCCAGGGAATGAGGGTTGAATGCAGAGTAGTTGGTAACGGTGACACTGGCCATGAGCTAAAAAGGCATTCCTAAGCTTTTCCTACTGCTAAAGGAATTGGTGATGTTGAACAACTTCCTGCCTCTGGGAACATCGAATTCATCAATAAGAAATTAGTTGGTCTTTTGGATGTTGTTAACGCTTATGGGACTGGAGGTCTTAAATGCTGCCATGTGCCCCAAGAGATCAATCAGAGTGTTCAGGACTGCGGTGGAAATGGGCACTGCACTCTTACCACCTCCAGCACTGCTGGGGAAAAACCTCCTCCAACTTCCCGTGCTCCTTCCTATCCATGCTGGATGAGGTCACTTGTTCCTGGGATGCTTGTTTGAGGCAGCCTTTGCTAGCCACTGGGAAGCTGCTGCTGCTGGAGCACTGGGGTGGTTACACAGAGCCAGTCACTGCCAGAGATCTGCTTGGAGACAGCATGTCTGTCCTTTAGGGGAACAATTAACAGGTATGGGCACTGGCACAGGCCAGCTGTCAGGGAAAGTTTAGCTGAAAAAATTTCATGACCTCCTCAGGCCCAGCATCTCAAAAGTGAAGCTGAACACCTTGGTAGGGCTGCTGTGTTGGTGGAAGAGTTGGCTCTCATCCTGCTGGTTGGCTATGAGCTGGATTCAAAAAGACAGCTCTTCCGTCGTCACATTTACACAAGAGTAACTTCTTTCCTTTCTGGGTTGGTTCTGCCAACACTGTGTGTTGGGTAGATTCAGGGGATATGAGGATGGGTGGCTTAGCCCAATGTAGTAGGATCTGAGACTTTGGCTTTTTGTAGATGACTTTTGGGTTGGTTTCATTAGTGCAGAAACTTCTTTCTCTGTAGTAAAGTGATGGTACCAACTTCTGCTTGGACTCTGTCCTGTGGAGTCAGATGGATGAACACCATGCGTTCAGAGCACCTGCTTTTTCAGTTCAGAAGCGAATGCTTCTTCCAAGGTCACGCTCCAGAAGGTATAGCTGCTCCTGACTCCATGCTGTTTCTGATTTTCTCAGGAGTATGAAGTGCACGAGTGCCTCAAGCAGCTACTGATGTCCCTGCTGCGGGCCTACAGGTTCTCCCCCATCATCCCAGACCTGGGATTACAAGTGAGTTGCACTTCTGAATCCACAGGAATCTGTGATTAGCCAGCCTCCGTTATGTCCCCTTGTCCAAAGGTACACGATGTTTTGGATTTTGCAGCTGTTTGATCCAGAGATGGCAGTTCTGTCACGTTGTACCTACTAGAGGGTTGTATCCTCTTCTGTAGATGGAGTCACTTGTGCTTCTCCTGTTTCTGTAGATTCACTACCTCCGGCTCACCATTGCAGTCTTGAAGCATGAGAAATCCAGAAAATACCTACTCAGCAATGTCCTGTATCCTTTGTGCCTCCTCTAGTCTTGGTTCTCCCTGCCCTCAATAATGCAGCCAAGGAGACTGCAAGAATCTGCAGGTCCTGGGAGGCAGAAGCCACCCTGTCTTTGAAAGGATATTTCTAATTTCTCGGGTCTCCTTTATCTGCCTGAAACCATTCTCTACAAAGTCCTGCTTTGAGGAGGGGGAGCAGTGCTGTATAGTTCACATCCTCCTAGCACAGAGGACTTCATTTCTACCTAACTGACCTCTCTAGTGTCCCTAGAGCAAAATCACTTTCGGAGCAGCCTAGCAGCCATGCCAGCGTTTGGGCAGCTGCTGTGATAACTGTGTGGGCTCCTTGGAGAAGGGGGCTCTGGATCTTGCAGAGCTTTGAGTGGTTGTTTGGAAAGGGGTCTTTCACTACAGGTCTGGAAACATGCCCTGTACCTTCTCCCCCCATAGCTTCTGTGCTTGCCTTAACTTGGCCCCAGCTTTGACGTGCTCCGTTCCGTTGTATTCTTCTACATCAAGAGCCCGCTGCGTGTGGAAGAGGCTGGTTTGCAGGAGCTCATTCCCACCACGTGGTGGCCAAACCGCTTCACCAAGGAGGTGAGTAAGGACACATCCGCTAAGGAGGTCGAAGAAATTTTGTGGCCTGCTGTCCCCATCATTTTCTGGCTGAGGAAATCGGGTGGCCCCTGTTCCAACGGCGTTGGCACTGATGGACCCTGCAGAGCTGTGTGAGAGCTGTAGCCTCTCCAGTGCCCTGTCATCTTTAATGTCCTCTTAGAGGGGATGTTTTGGGTGTGTTGCTCAGGACAGGGGAAGGGGACAGTTTTCTATGACAACTGATTTCAAAGGGAACTTCACAGCATCTAAGGAATTACAGGTTGACTTGTGTGTCCTCAAGAGGTCTCCTGCCCTTATTCTTGACAAAGCCAAGGAAGGCATGTTGAGATGCGCTGCCAGCTGCAGTCACATGCTTGCCTGGTGTTTCAGTGGGTTCCTGCTCTCCCTTTGGCAAGATGTTTTCCCTATGCAGGGAACTCCCACTGACCAGTGTCTGTTCCCCAAACAGGGCAAGGAGAGTAAGGAGGTGAAGGAGGAGAGTGCTGAGGAGAGGCTGAGGCGGCGGGCGTATGAAAGGGGCTGCCAGCGGCTCAAGAAACGCATCGAAGGTCTGTGAGGAAGCAGAGAAGTTGCCAAAATCCTGTATTTTTTGTGCAGCCGGGGGGACCAACCCTTGAACTGTTTCCAAATCCACTTCTAGACCTGAAGTCTGGCTGCATTCCTGCCGGGACGGGTTGTGCTGCAGAGGTGGGGGCCAGCCATGCCATTAATTGGTGGAGGGGTATGAGTGCTGGGACCCCACTGCACGGACCTGCAGCATCCCACCAGGGGACACGAGCAAACTGAAATTCCCCTTTTGGGCCGTTGTTTATCAGCTGTGCGTAAATTCATGGCTAGGTGGCAGAGAAGAAAGTTCTCATGGTGGTGGGATTAGCATTCTGCTGGCCCTGGTTCTCCCTGAGCCCCCTCTGCCGTTTTCTGGGGACAGGGTACTGCAGATGGGGTTAATACAGGTAGTTGCTCTCCAGTGCTTGTTTTTTGATGGCAGACGTGTCCCCATTTTAGTGGTGGAAGGTCTCCAGGTCCAGATTCTGAAGCTGCTGCTGAACAACAAGGACAGAGGAGACGTAAGTGCTCTATGGATGTTTTGCTACGCTATCTCCACATCACAGGACTTGTAAGGCATAAGTTTACTACCCGCTTTTCCTCCTGCCAGGGGGAAGCTTCCAGATACATCTTCTTAAACAAATTCCGCAAGTTTCTTCAGGAGAATGCTAGCAACAGAGGGGTAAGTCAGAGGGCCAGCCTTCCCGCAAGCTGGGAGCTTCCTTCGGGCTGGGAGCTCTGCCCTTTCGACTGGGCTGCTTCCAGCAGTTGATCAACTGATGTCTAGATACAGCAGGGAGTGGGGAGGAAGGGAGAAGATCTGAGGCTAGAAACCAGGCAGCTTATCCAAGTCCTATGCAGTGATTTATGGGAAGATAGTCCTTGAGAACAGCCTTGGATAGGAGCTCAATGTCATGATTTGTGGGAAAGTAGTCCTTGAGAACAGCCTTGGGTAGGAGCTCAATGTCCCCTTAAAACCTCTGGAGGAGCTTGGCTGTGGAGTGCTCTGCCACAACTGGCCTGCTGGCTTTGGCATCCTCTTCACCGCTTGAGTGGGGACTGTTCTTCTAGCCCTGGATCATGCTGTTGGCCTGCAGCCTTGTGATGTAGGTGTCTGCTGTTGCAGGAAACCATTTCTTCACCTGAACCTCTGTGTATATGATCAGCCCCATCTTTTTGTGGTAGAGCACATGGTATCCATCCTCGTCTGTCAGTTGAGCTTGTTGTTTCAGTGCCTAGGACTTTCTAGAGGTGGAAACTGCTGCCTAGTATCAGGGATGAGCTCTCTCCCAGTGCTGAAAGCTAGAGATGGTAGCAAGGCTGAGTACAGAAAGTTTCTGCCTGCTCCATGTGGCCGCTGGGACTGAGATGCACTTTCACACCTGCCCTGATGGCTGAACTCTCGTTCTTGCCCTAGAACTTGACTGTGTTGTGCCCACCAGAGTACATGGTGTGCTTCTTGCACCGGCTTATCGCTGCCCTGCGTTTCTTCTGGGATGGCCACAAGGCGAAGACTGCGGCCGCGCTCAGCAGTGAAGGTAAGACCTGGAGGAGAAGCTTTGGGGACGTCTTGGTGGTTAGGACAGGGTTTGCCTCTTGGCAATGCTCTCCAGGATGCTGGAAGTTTTGCATTTCTGATGGCTGCTGGGGCCGTCTGTCACCCTGTGTCTCTAGTTCCCAGTCACCCTGGGAAGCTCCTGTGTGCAGATATATTCCAGTTAACATCCAGACCTATTCCACTTGACATTCAGACCTATTCCAGTTAAAGCCTTTGAGACTGGCAAAGAAGCACCTCTACTGCTTGCTAGTTCCCCTCTGTATGCTCTGGAGCAGAGTCAAATATCGGTTATGGGTCTGTAAGAGGACAGTCAAAGTTCAGGGGAAGATAGTTGTCTGTTTTCATGGTTCCCAGATGGTGGGATTAAGTGGAAACCAAGTCAGTGCCACTTGCTTTCCCACCCTCAAACTCCACCTTGCCTGTTCTGCCACGATCTGCTTGGTGCTCCCCTTTCTTATTTTAGGCTGACCCTTTCTCTAGACTCAGTACTTGCCTTATGATCCCTGTGGGACTAAGTGACAGAGCTGGAGTAGCCAGGTGGAGAGCTGCCGAGTCTTCTGATGACCCAGTTTTTCCCAGTGACTGTAGCTAGGAGGGAGAAAGTGCTGGAGGCTTGTCCTCAATGGCCATCGGTTGCTCCAGTTTCTGCATGGATCTAATGCTTACTTCGTTGTGGAAATCACCTCTGCCTTCATGGCTTGTGCTTTTGTGACAACAAAAATTGTCATTAAGTGTGGGTCCAGGCAGGGCCCTGGTGTCTGTCTTAGGAGGGCTTACATGTCTGTGTGGGTCCTGTGTGCAGAACTCGTGTTAAAAACAGATCTTCTCTGCTTTAGAGGCGTATGTCCCTCCTCAACTCTTCTATAATGGGAAGGTGGATTATTTTGACCTTCAGCGACTCGGAGGTCTCCTGTCTCATCTCAAGAAAACTCTGAAAGGTAAGTGCTCTCATTTCCAATACCTGCATCCAGGTTCTAGCAGGAGTTCACCCGGGAGACATCCCAGGGAGGGAGCCCTGGGTAATGAATCGTGATTAAATTTGAGGAGAGGAGACTTGAATTTTAATGAGGTGCAAGTTACCCTGAAGAAGACACCATCCCTCTTGGATGGAGTGTCCTTTAGGTTAACAGTTTACTGTCTTATATCCCTGAACGGGCCCTGTGGCTGGTGGAGGGAAGGAGATAGTCTGGGAATACCCTCTGATGTGGGAATACCCTCTTGCTGCACCACAGCTGAGGGCTGGGAACTGTCAAAGCGTGGACCATCAGCCTGGCTGAATGTGAAGGATGCCCAGGATTAACTCGCTGTACCACTCCGGGCACACAGCCCTGTGTATGTACGGCAGCTGTGTGTCTGTCTGCAGCACGCTACTCTGGCTACAGGCTTGCAAAGCCTCCCTTTTGGAAGGGTTAGAAACCTCTTGCCATTCCATCAGACTTGGTTTGTCTCTGGTTTCTGGCTAAGGTGGCACTTGCCTTTTGGCTCAGATCTCTCTTCTGCTTCCCCAGTGTCTTTGCAAGATTAGGACCATTTTCCCTGTCTCAACTTGATCCCTGGCTGTTCAAAATTCGATTACTTAACTTGAGAACCGTGTCATCTCTGGTCTCTTACAAAGGTCTTGGCCAGTTTTAAAGACAGGGCTATGGACTAGAAGACACGTTTTTCAGGCTTTGTACAGCATAGACATCAGTGCACCCTGCCTCTGGGCTGAGAATGGTTTCTGGTCTGAGTCTTGAAGGGAACCTGCAGTCCTAGTGACTTCAGGACATGTCATGGGACAGCATTGAAGAGCTGGGTGCTTAACAAATGGTCTCAGGCCCTGATTTTCCTTCCCTACACTAGTCCAGTTTGGCCCTGGCAGTTGTCTCCTGGTTTCTCAGTTGCTCTGTTTGTTGCTGGTAGGACCAGGAATGGAAATGGGTCCTGAGTGAGCAACACCCATCGCTGCCAGGTCTCTGCTGTCTTAGCAAGGATAGACCTAGTCCACATAAGGAAGTTGGGGGGAAGGTGAGCTTGTTCCAATGCAGCATCCAACTTCACTAGCTGCTTCTCTACTGCCGAGAAGCACGAAAGAGGATGACCCTAGGGCTGCCTCATGGGAAGCCAGGGGTAACTCCTGCATTCACAGCTGCTTTGGTGTGCTCTGTGCAGATGACCTGGCTGCAAAAGCCAATGTCCTGATTGACCCTGCGGAGCTGCAGGCAGTGACCATGGACGATCTCGATGAAGATGAGGAATCAGCAACATCGGTAGCCCAGGTGAGCCGTGTAGTGTTATTCATCTGCAGGGCCCTGGTGCTCGGGCAGCAAACTCAGCCTCTGGTTAGAAAAGCTTTGCTTTGGAGGAAGACAGTGTCTGGGCCAGGACTGTTAACAGCCCATGGGCAGTCAGATAAACAGCTGCACTTACATAAGGGTCACTGGAAATCAGCAAGGTCCTGGTTCGAGCAGCAAAATTTTCTGTGCTCTGCTCTCTTGGTACCCACTGATCTGAATATGTCCCCTCCCCTCCATGACAGCTCTCGGTGCTTGCGTTGGAAAGGGTGCAGACAGAGCAGCTTCCTGCTGTGCCCATCTGCTGCTTGTACCTGGCATGGGCCCGTAGAGGAAGGAATATCCACTTGCTAACCTGGCACTGCTGGCCCAGCCATGATAGGAAAGGTGTCTGCTCACCTTCTGGTGGTCACTGTGCATCTGTACCAACATCCTTGCAGGGACAAGGGAGGAACAGCGGGCAGCCAAACAGCTAGAACTGTTTCTTCCTTCATTTCTTTTCAGTCTCAGCGTCCCTCTGCTGCCCTGGCCATCGGTGGGGCTCTCGCTAGACCTGGCTGGCTCAGCTCCCCCACCCTGGGCCGTGCCAACCGCTTCCTCAGCACAGCGGCCGTCAGCCTGATGAACCCACGGCGGCCTCTTGGCACCCTGGAGAAGATCAAAGTGCGCACGCTAAGCGTGGAGCAGCGGACGGAGGAGGACAGTGAGTACTTCTGCTGCATGCTAGTGTGGCCCAGGTGGTCCCTGGGAGAACAGTGTCTTCCAGCTCCCAGTACTCCCAAGAGGAAAGCAATCCATTTGCTGCCAGCATTGCTCCTTCCCATTCTCAGGACATGCTGACACCCACAAGTCCATAGTTAACCATTTTGCCATCCTGAACATGACACTGGTGATGCTGTCACGCTCTGCTTGTAAGAAGGCGCTGCCTTGGTTCCTGCAAGTGCAGTGGGACTGTGCAGGGAGGTGGTTCAAAGGCAGCTGTAGCCATGCTTGCTGTGAACAGAGAGCAGCTAGAGGCTGACGTGTGCAGCAGCAGCACCGTAGCTGTTGGGGCATGTCAGGCAGGGCTCTGAAGAGCATGCAGGGCTCGAGGAAGTGGGACTTGCATACGGCCTGGGTCTGTTTGGACTGATCTGGCAGGTCAGCCCAGTGCAGGCAGTGAGATGGGAAATGGTGCGTTAGTGTGTCTAGTGAATCACACGGGCTGGGAAGGAGCACTGCAGTACAGAGGCACAGCAGGGCTTTGGCTTCAGAGAGGTGCAGGCAGAAGCTGAGGTGCCAAAATGCCTTGCTGAGAACTTCTCTCCTGTCTTGGGGATGCATTTGCAGTTGAAGGCAGCCATGGAAATGAGGGTCTCTTACTGGGCAGACCCCCAGAGGAGCCAGACCAGCCCATCACAGAGAACTCCCTCCTGGAAGTCCTGGATGGGATAGTGATGATGTACAACCTCAGCGTCCACCAGCAGCTTGGGAAGGTAAGCAGCACATGCTGTGCAGGAATCCATCTCCTCAACCTCCGTGCCTCTACGCTGACTCTGTTTTCTGCTTATTTAGTGACTGTGTACGCCTTTTCCTTCTCCTCCTAACTCCCATGGAGTATCTGGTTGCATGCTTATGTGTCTAGGGAAAAAAATACCCTCGTTTATTGTTGGAATCTGCTTGTTTTTCAGATGGTTGGTGTGTCAGATGATGTGAATGAATATGCCATGGCACTGAAAGACACAGAGGAAAAAATCAGCCGCTGCCCAAAGAGGGTAAGTGTCTCTGGAGTCCCAGTGTCCTTCTCTGGTAGAGCCTTGGTATCGGGCAAAAAAGGATGAAGTACAGTGGGTGATTTCCAGCCTTGGAGTGGCCAATGTCTAGGACAGGGATAGTAACCCATGCCTGGAACTGACAGTGGCATTTTGTGCTGCACCAACCCATTGTACCGCTGCCTTGAGGAACAGAGGGACTGAAGCAACTGCTTCAGTTTCTCCTGGACAAGCTGTGGGAGCTTGCAAAGCTCCATGTGCTGCAGGCACCTTGGAGCTGGTCTCCTGGGGTGGGGACCTTCCAGTGCTGGTCTTGAGACACATCTATCCTATTCCAGCTGCCTGGAGTGTATCTGATGATGCATTAACGTCCCTGACAGCAGCTGACCCTGAGCTGCTGCCCACACTGGGCCAGCGTCTGCATCAGGCTTTGTGGGCTGCAGCTGAGACTGATAAGTGCTCTTTATAGCACTGCTTCCCACTCCCTCCGCAGGAAGGCTGCTGACCTCTTTCCCTCCTGCCAGCACTCCCTAGCTAGCCCCAAGGTGGTATTTGCTTTTGCATTGTTTATCCCTCTCTGAAAAAGAGATATAGTGTAACGGAAATGACATCTGCCCTCACATCTCTGCACTCTTTTCAGAGGAGAGACATCCACGAGGAACTGCTGAAGAGCCAAAAGGTCTTCTCTGAGAAGCTCAACCACCTAAGCCGACGCCTCGCCTGGATAAACGTCACCATTTATTCAAAGGTGGGCAGGAGCAAAATGTGAGCAGCTCAAAGCAGAGCGAGCAAGCGAGCTGCTGTATCTCTGCTGCTTGGCTCACATGTCACAAGTGTCATTTTCCCTGGTGTTGGAGCAATGCCGATGATCTCCAGGGCTTGTCTTTCCCTTCTTGTGCATCAGAGACTCCTTCCTAGGCCTGGGCCCCATCCTGTCCCATGCTTGGTCCCGCAGTGTTTGTTCAGACATGGCCCAGTCTGTTCCGATCTGTGCGTGGTGCCGTAGGCTTTCCCTGTGGGTGTCAGGCCTGTGCACCACGGACAGAAGGGTGCAGGTCACAGGGAGATTCAGTTCTCAGGGCATGTCTAGAGGACAGAGGCTGCTGTGAACCATTTCCCTGAGCTGTGCTGTGCGTCACAGGGGGGTCTCACTAGTGCTGCTCTTCCTGAAATCTGCAGGATCCAAGCCTAGGGTTTGGTTCACGCGTAGAGAGAGTGCATTCTGCATTTAGTAACGCATCACCATTTGCACAGGTCGTCCCTTCTTCCCTGCGTTCACCATTTCCCAGGATAAAGTCTCTGGTCTGTTTTCTCATGAGCAGTTTGTGCTCCCACGCTCCTCAGATCTCTTCCCCTCGTCCCTTGCACATTGCTGTGTTTGTAGCTTTTTTGTGCTGGGGAAGAAGACGCGTTTCCCTGAACGTGCAGTGGCAGCAGGGTCTGTGCGTGTATCCCGGGATGTAAACAGGGAGGGGAAGAGCGACGGTTCCTAGGAACACGTCTGGCAGAGCTGCTGCTCCTGACTTGCACTCTTTGCTCGTCCTCTCCTTTGCTGGCAGAGCAGGGCTGCAAGGCACAGCGCTGTGCGGCAGAAGCTCTCCACCTGCATTGGCACAGCCCACGACGCTTGCCAGGAAATAAAACCTTTCTTCCCGGGCTGCTGTTGCAGGGCCGAGGGGCATTAGCCGTGTGCATTGCAGGCGTGGCTGCTCTGGCCCCTGCGGAAACGCCGTGCGTGCCGCTAGATGATCTGTCGTCATATTAAACGCAGGTACCCGCCTCCCGTCAGGAGTACAGTGTCACCTTTCTGGATGAATCAGCAGGATCTGGGAGTGAAGGTTACAGCCCTCCCCGCTTCTGCTCCTGCCTTGGTCTGCTTGGCCCGCAGCGAGAGCAGGTCACTGGCCCGCGCGGGCTGTGAAGTGTGCCTCAGGAGCTGAGCGAGCTTGCCCTGGCGAAGAATGTGGCTGCACGGAGGGGCTCATCCATGCTGCCTGTACCCTTAGGGCTCCGTGTCACAGGTGCTAGGAGTTTCCCAATGGAGACATCCATCCAGTGGGCTCCTGTGTCCCTGGCACTTGTGTGTTAGTGAGGGACACATCTGTGTGAGCATTGCAGGCGCTGCTGATGGACAGGAGGAGACTGGTTCTATCTAGAGGTGAAGCCCTGCTCTGTGCTGAGGTGTCGGAGCATGGGAGAGGCTGCTTCTTCCTCAGGGGAATTAGTCACTATTTTATTCTGAGCTGAGGGATTCAAGGTGAGACGAAAGGGAGTGCTGCAGCTTAAAACACTCCTAGTTTTAAGGTAGATAATGCTGTCTTCAGAACATCCTCGTGGCAAAACCATTTCAGCTTATTTTATTACAACACTGTATTTATCCCTCACATTGTGGATAATCACATCTGTCTTTGTATGCTCTTGGTGTAGGCTTTCTTCTAGCTTGGCAATACCTGAGCTGACTTTTTGAGGTTATCAAGTCCTAACGAAACCAAATGCTTCTTTCTTTGACTCAATGTTGTCTGCAGAATTACTTTTAATCCTCAAAGCAACAGTTGAGCTGAGATGTGTGTCGGTGTCAAGATAAAGATGTCTTTTGGTCAATTTAGTTGATTTACACTATTTCACTCTAGTTTACAGTACAAACCCATGTAAATCTCCCAAAGATGGTAGCAACATTTTTTAGAAAAGCCACTAAGCAAATTACATAACTTATCTCCACCTCTGATTTTAGTTTTTTTTAATTAGAAGTGTAATCCTCCTCCATCTATTTTTGTGCAAATTGCTATTGCTTATGATATTTCTTGGCATTGTAGGCTATGAAATAGTATTTCCTCTTTTTATGGCTTTGTTGGTGCTGATTTTTATAGCTTAAAGTTATGCGGATGGCCTTAAACTTCCTGTATTTAATTTAGGACCCCCTGAGTTTTACTTAGAGAAACAGGAGGCTGATCTTCCTCAGGACAGTAAATCTGGTTGAACGGCTGGCACAGAATCCGAAAGGCTGTGGCCACCCATTGCAAAGATGTGAGTTGATATGAGCTTTCAGTCTGCTCCCATTTGATTCCTACAAAGGACCAGCTTGCTTTCCAATGGATTTATGCTGGGTTTGCTAGTGCCTGCCTTCCTTCAGCCGGGGCACTTGGAATAAAAACCAGCACGACTTTTTTGGGATCAGGCCTCTGTGGTCAGATCAGCCCTAGCAAGGAGTGGTTCTTGGGGGGTTTCAGGGCTCAGTGAGATAAAGCCATATGATGTCATGCTGGTGATAGTTGTGCTCTGAGGTTGAGGTTGGTGTAGAGATCTGATTATTCCTTCCACCTGATGCTTCTGTGGCTTTGTGAAAAGACTGAATGGCACAGATCTGATTAATGAACTTAGATGTTCCTCGGGCCACTGCTCTTAGATGTGGAGATGTTTCTGAGGTCTAAGCATGGTACTGACTGTTGCATTTCTCCAAAGAGAAGCTGGATGAAACTGAATGGGGATTGTTGTGTTCTCTCTGGCCAGGAGAAGATGCAGGATGTATATTGGCTGCTGCGAGCGTGCATCCGCACCATCGAGCACGGTGACAGGACGGGCTCGCTTTTCGCTTTCATGCCGGAGTTCTACCTCAGCGTGGCTATGAACAGCTACAGTGCACTCAAGAACTACTTCAGCCCTGTAAACAGCATGGAGGAACTTCCAGGTAAGGGGATGGGGAGGCCTTGCTAATTCTGGCCTGATAAAGTCTAAAGCAAGCTACATCCTTATGGTGAAGCAGTGGCAGGTGGGCATCATCCCTTCTGCTTGTGATGTGCTGCACCAGTATATTGTCCGGGTGCTGCGGGGCTGGTGCTCTGTGCTGTTCCTCAAGTAGGTACCTGCTGGTGAGCCAGGACCGTTGCTGAGCTTAGGCAGGGAGCCCATGCCTTGACCAAAGCTGTTGCAGTGTTGACTGTAGTGATAATCACTGGCAGCTATGGATTTTGTTTCCAAGGAGGCACCAGGAATGGGCTGGGATGCTGGAAGATGTGATGGCCTCCAGAACGTGTGGCACTGCCTGCTGGTCTCTAGGGGGAAGGAAATGTGCCAAGCGTGCAGGAACTGGAACTGCTTTCGAATCCCCCTGGGATTTGGATACGGCCCTATGGAGATGATCACCCACTTGATGCCAAGAGTCTGTGTTTAGGTGGATTCTCTTTGTGCACGTTCTGTGCTTTTCATGGCTAAGTGATCCCAGTGAGGTCTTAGGCAATTGCTCTGTGCTTTCCAGAGTCCGCAAAGGTCAGAAGAGCTTCTGTTCCCACCAACAAGACATGGCTGAAGTGTTCACAGCCATTAGGTGGGGGCTGTGACCGCTGTTCAGGGAGCTGAGGTGGTTGCAGGTTTCTTCAGGGCCTGCAGGCTGGACATGGCTTTTCTGCGTAGATCTAGGGTGGTATTTGTGTTGCTCAGCCTCTTCTGCACCAGGCATCTCCCCCTTGCCTTCCGACTCAGTTGCGTGGTTTTGTCTTTTTCCAACTGTTTTAGACTCTGCAGGTTGAGGTGGGAGGCTCTGTTGGAGATGAACATGCTTTCCCAGCTGTCTGTTTGACTAGACAAAACTGCAAAGTTAACTGTAGCAGGAATGAATCCCATGACCTGTGCCATGTCCACAGGAATGCTGGGACCACAGGGCTGCCCATCGGGCCGTTGGCATGACCTTTGCTCCCTTCTTCTCTTTGCAGGCTACGAAGAAACCCTGATGCGCCTCGCTGCCATCCTGGCCAAGCATTTTGCTGACTCGAGGATTGTGGGCACGGGTAAAGCTGCTCTCCTCTGCTTTTGGGGTGATATGTTGTAGGTCTGACCGGTCTCACTGCCTATGGCTCACCAGACTTCTGTTGGGATCCATTTGCTGAATCCATTGAGTCCTTTATGTCTCCACGTACAAAGAGAGGCTGGGCACTGCCCTTGTCTGGTGTGCCCTGCTAATTCCAAGGTTAGATACATGACCTAGAGTACCCTTTTGAGAGCAGGACTCATGTTCCAGCTACTTGCATGTCAAATCTGGCGTTACTTTTTAGCTGTCTGAGCATAGCTCTCCGCATCAGCTGGGACAGCAAACCTTTCTTAGCAAGGGCCGATCTCTCCCAGGCTCCACTGTTCAGGTGCTCCCTGGCATGCTGTGTGTCCTTGGGTGCCTGGCCCAGCCCTTTCTCGTTCCTCCTCAGACATCCGGGACTCCCTGATGCAGGCGTTGGCCAGCTACGTCTGCTACCCGCACTCACTGCGTGCTGTAGAGAGGATCCCAGAAGAGCAGTAAGTGCTGTCCTGCCTGTTTCCGGGGAGCTGGGGCAGGGCTGGGGTGGTGGCACGGCTGGGTGGGGGAGCAGGCAGGCTGCCAAGCACCACCGAGGGTCTGGGAACTGCAGTAGGGTGCTGGAGTTGGTTTGGGAGCCTTCTGTCACCCTTACACCAGTGGCTTTGCTCTGTCCCAGCTCCGTGGGTCCTAACGTGTGTCCTGTTTAATCCCCTCTCCCCAAACCCTTTGGGCTGACCTATGTCCTTGTCTGGCAGACGGATCTCCATGATGAAGAACCTCCTGGCTCCCTATGAGCAGCGACCCTGGGCACAGACCAACTGGATCCTCGTCAGGCTGTGGCGGGTGAGCATCCTGTGTCCCTGCTCCTCACGACGTCAGGGGTTGGTCAGACACTGAGCGTTTCACTTTCCAGTAGCAGCAAAACCCAGCTGTTTTCCAGCCTCTAAGATCTTTCGTTATCTCTTTCACCAGGGCTGTGGCTTCGGGTACAGATACACACGGCTCCCGCACCTGCTGAAAACCAAGCCCGAGGATGCCAGCCTGCCCAGCCTGCAGAGTGAGTGAGGCAGGGACTGGCACTCAGGGTTATGGTGGGTGGTGAGGGAGGACCGGTCTCTTCACTAGTAGCCGTCTCTACTGGGGGCCAGGCCAGCTGGTGAGATGGCTGCTGAAGTAGAGGAGTCCTGGCCAAATAATCCAGGCCTGAGCTTTGCAGCCAGCGTTTCCTTTCCTGGACATCCGCAGTCTCTCTGCACTGGCTGGTGACTCTTTTGCCTGCGGAGTGGTGGGTTAGATCCATCACAAGGAGGGGTTCTGGCCTTCAAGGGAGAGGAGAGAGGCCCAAGGCTGCATCCTAACCAGAGCTTTACTCCAAAATATAAGCCCAGGAGAAGGCTCTCTGAAGTCCACAACGAGCAGCTGCCATGGGGAAGAGTTGGCGAGTATGCCAAGCAGAAGGTACCCTGAGAGAGGGAGCGGTTGCTCAAGGAGGCAGGGCACTGGAGACGTGTGCAAGCAGGGAGTGTTTTAACCAGGCATCTTGGAGCCTGGCAGAGCCTGTCCTGCCTTCGGCATGGCAATTTGCTTCTCAGCACTGTCACCAAAACAAGGAGTTTCTTGGCTCTGTTGTGGCTGAGAAAGATGTAGGGAGGAGAAGGTACCTTTCTTGAGCTGAAGAACACGTCCCCAGCTTCACCCTTGCAGGATCTAGGCCTGTCCAGATACGTTCCTGACCCCTCTCTGCTATGGAAAAGGCATTGTGCGAGACCTTGCTCCAGAGCTGCCTGGGGATGGGGGACAGAGACTGCCACAGCCTGGCATGGGTGGGCGGCGTGTGGAGGTGCACACAGAGGCTACCTGCCTCTGTTTTAACAGCACTCTTGTTCTCTTTCTCTCTCCTGCCCCTGGTGCCCAGGAGATCTCTCTGTTGCTAGTTTCCAGAGTAAGTTTGTTGTATGACCCTCTCTCTTGTCTGGTGAAGTAGCTTTAGCGAGCTCCCTGCTTCCCCTCTTCTGTCTAGAGAGACCCCTCTTTGTGGAGCAGAAGCCTTCTCACAATGATCACTTTCTCAGTGACATCCTTGGGAGATGCAGGGCAGGCTGGTGCCCTCGTAGCAGTGTCTAAGGCTGCATCATGGACTGCTCTTGCACCTCTTTTACCGGGGTCACTGCTGGGGTCAGCGCCCTGCCGCAGGCTCTGCCAGCTTACACATGCAGGAGGGACCTCGTGACTGTCTCCTCACCCTCCTGCCATACAAGCAAGCCCCTGTGTGGCTGCTACCAGTCCCATGGGGTGGTGACCGAGTTCCCCCATCCCAGGGAGCTCTGGGGCAGCAGCAGAGCTCCTCAGCTTTCCAGGCCTCTCTCCATCCATTTTGGGATGGCTCCGCACAGTCTGAGCCCGGAGTAGGCTGGGCTGGCTACTGGGAACTTGCTCCTGGGATTGCTATTTTAAGGCGCAACCAAATCGATAATGAATGCTGATTTAATTGAAGAGGGATACGGGACTCAGAGGTGTCCTTGAGACGCTGCCTGAGGAAGGAGGAGGAGATGACCCCCCTGCCAATGCCACCCATCAGTCTTCACCTTTGAGCGGTGGCAGTGACAACGGGACAAACTGCTGAGCTGAAAGAAATCCCTGTTTGTCTGGGTCTGCTTCCGCAGGCCGGTCTGACGGGACCTTGGGCAAACGCCTCTTCTCTGGTGCTCCAGCCTCCTACTGTTTCGGAGCTGCTTCCTCGGAGAACTCTGCACGGCCTGGCAAAGGTGTGCTGGCGGTGCCTGCCGATACCCACGACACACGCAGGCACCTGGCCTCCTGCGCTGCCTTCTGCCCATGCTTGCCCATGGCGAGCGACGAGACGGCCACCTGGGTGAGCCCAGGGCAGGGAGAGGCTCAGAGGGGCCATGCGTGCTCCTGCCTGCTCCCGGAGCAGTTCCTGAGCCCCACTGGCACCAAACAGCTCTTGTGCAGACGGGGCTCTGCCCCCGATTTGGCTCCTGAGAGCAGATGGGGCTTCTGCGTGGAGGTGGGAGCAGTTCTGGTCAGCAGCTGCCGTAGGAGCTTGTTTGTCTTTCACCGTGGCTCATGGGCAGGGCCGGGCGCTGTTACGGCACACACGCAGTGAGCGGCAGCGGTGGCCCGGTGCCAGGCCCAGCCCTTCTTTGCTTTTACCGAGCTGCAGGGTGGCTTTGGGTTGCAGCTTCTCTGCCCCCGGCCTCCTGCCCACGCAACCGCCAGGGGCGGAGGGCAGGTGGGTGGCACCGTGGGATCATCCAGCTGCACTGTTGTGCAACACAGGACGGAGGAGTCACACACATCCCCTTCCCGAGCCCAGCAAGTCGCCTAAGCTAAAGGGTCTCTCAGGGAGAAACCCTGTCTTGATCTGACCACAGCAAAAGCATCAGCTGGTGGCAGTTGAACTGTCCAAGCCCTTCTGATGGTGGTTGGTCACCCTCAGGAATAAATCCATCATTTTTTTCCTGATGGGAGTGTACCTAACCTCATCTTGTGTCTTCCACTGCTGCTGCTCTGCCTTTCTCTGCTGGGTTAAACTCTGTGTGTTACAACATTTTATTCTTCCAATGTTCTTGCGTACCAGCGTAAACTCACTTCTTTTGGTCTTTTTTAATGGTGAAAAGAAAGTGCAGCCTCTCTGTCCTGTTCAGGAAAGGGTTTGGGTTTTTTTTGCAAGCCCCTGTGTTCATTCTTCTCGTGTTTTTAGCAGCCCTAGAGATGCCAGTGGCATGCTGGCTAGAACACCTCCCTGATCTGCCCGTCACAGAGCCAAAACTCGCATTAGCCTGTTTGCCAGTGCTTTGCTTCGGAGGCACGCGTGAGTCCCAGGCGCGCACCGAGGCGTCCTGGTGCCTTGTGCTCCGCTTTATTGATATCTCATCCCCTGAATGCAACTTGCTTTCCTTCTGCACCGCCCTGTGACATTCCCTTCGGTCCTCTCTAAATACATCCGTGAACGGGCGCAGTTTGCTGGTGACGTGGATCACCCCATCCCCAGCTTACCTTTTCCACTGCTGCTCCCTTGGTCTGACAGCCACAGTCACTGAGCAGCAGCTGTTTCACATCTGCATCTGGATCCTTTTGAAAACTCAGTTGAGCGTTGGGTGGAAATACTTTGGTTTTGTATCTGATCCATTCGGGGCTCTCCTGCCCTGTGCTCCCAGCTCTGCTGTAAGTGCTGCAGCATCCGGAGCCCCCCTTGGGCTGCTGGCCAAGAAGTCTCACAAATAGCCCCGTTATAAATCTTCCTGGGTCATTAGCAAACTATAAAGTACATAATTATCTTCCTGCGATGAAAGTACACGACCCTGCTTCTTTACAATTATCTAGTAGGAGCACTTATTGAAGGCTTCCACTTTGTCTGCTTTATTAATTTTTAACTCCATCTATTAGTGGGCCTCTGCTACTGTGAGACTCTCCCATTGCTACTTTTTCTAATAGTTGTGCTAGGATTTTTTCCTATAGTTGAAACTTTCCATGTAGCGTGGTTAGTCGTGGATGTTTCTTTTATGTCTTCTCCTTCTGTTACCCCTTTACTCCTTATTTTCGTCAACCACTGGCTGTGTTTGATTATGTTCACTTTGCTGTTTGCATTTTAACTTACGTCTTTGCTTCATCCTGGTCTCAGTGAACCTTTTAACCCAAGTGTTTGCTGTGACACTGGGGCTATCTGACTGCCTAGCAGCCCTAAAGAACTCTGCTTTTATTCACTGTTTCTTCCCACTCCCCAACTAGCTTTTGTTTTTTCCTTCTGACAATCTTGCTTATATTTTTGCAAGGAAGTTTCTGTTGTGGAAACATCAGAGGTATCTATAACCTCTTGGGGCCACACTCTGTTGCCCACATTAAGTGTGTTAAGGTCATAATTTCTGGCCTTGGAAAACCACCGATTTCTGTTCCAGTGACTGATCTTTATCTGTCATAATGAAGACTAAGCCAAGATCGAGTGGCTTTTGTATTAGGGAGTTGCAAGTTTTAGCAGCACTGATGACATACTATTGCCAGGATCAAGAAAGTAACCACATCAGTGAGTATCCGCAGACGCCCTGTGAAATGACATCACTGTCTGAACCAGCACATGTAAGGGCTGTGTCATTACCCAGGAGGGTAGTGGTAACCGAGATGTGAGGGAGGTGGGTGGAAAGACCTCAGCAAAGGTGAACATCTTGCAAACAAAGATGAACACAGCACCAGAGCTAGGTTTCTAGCTACCACTCATGACTCCCCCATGGAGGACCTCATTTGGGAACTCATACAAGGGATGAAGCTGCTCTTGCTGTAGCCCAGGGATGGTTCCTTATGTTACTTTCAAAGAGTAGCAGCCATCACAGCATCTTTAGATTCAGAATCCTCCTGGGAGCAACAAAAGCCAGGGAAGCCCACTGTTTGCTGGTGTTGGCTTGAAACCTTTAAAAAAAATCTACATAACTGTGGAGAAGTTTGACAAGAGGCAGCACTTTTTAATGCTTTTATAGACTGGCCCAGTCTTTGCCAGCAGCAGGGAAAGCATTTAAGAACCTAGAATTGGAGGTTTGGAGCAAATTCACACCACTTATTGGAAAAAGACCATGAGGAAGTAGTCATTGGCTAAAAATCAGGATAAAGCGAGTTATTACAAGCATAAGAGCATCTTTCAAAAAGCCAAAGCTGCCTTCAGATGAGGTAGACTTTGGCTGGGCGATTCATGTTGAGATCCGTTCAGACGTGAAACGTTGGTAAAAGAGGCTTTGGCTACAGACCAGCAGGACAACCCACAGAGCTCATCCCTAGGGAGCGGTGATCCTTGCTGAGCACTGCTTCGGTACTTGAAGGCTGGAAGGGGGCTAGTATGTCATCAGTTTTAATAAAAAGTACTTTTGCACATTGAGGGGAGGCTAGGGAAAAGAAGACACAAAAAACTTAACCCTACAAAAGGACCTTCCAATTCGGAATGACTGGGAGAGAAAATGTAGATGGAATTGAGCATCAGCAGATGGAGAGTGGTGAATGTGAATGGAAAATGTGATTAAAAATCAGTGGACTGTGAGCTGAGCCTAACCCTTAGAAACAAGATTGCAGGGTGGGCTCCCTGGGACCTGTCTGCACTCTTCTGAGGGCCAAGCAGAGGGGTGGCACCTTCCCTTGATCTGCTGAGCACATCTTCCTACCATCACCCACCTCTTAGTCATAGTGAAAGCCTTCACTTGTCTCCTGTTCAAGCTGGTATCCTACAAAACCCCTTTATGGGATGGTGCCCAGCCAGGACTGATATTTGGGGTCATTCTTCCCCAGATGCAGAATTTTCTCCTCCTTGTTATGTTCAGAGGGTTTTTTTTGTCCCAATCCTCAAGTTTCTCAGGGTACCTCTAGCACATTGGAAAAAGCCCTTTGTTTAGTGTCATCTGCAAGTTTGGTAAGGGTGTGCTGCACCCCGTCACCCATCACTGGCAGAGAAGACAACAAGGTGGGCGCCATAGTTGACTCCTGGGCTTCTCCACTTGCACCTTTTGACCAGCCGGTTCCTGAGGATCTTGAACTGTAATTCTTACAAAAGGATTATCCTTGAACTGTCATCCTGTTGTAATCTTTTGGAAAATACCAGCTTGATGCTCAGTCAAAGGAACAAATTACACAACAGCAATTACGAGGAAAGGGAAACAGAATGAAAAAACAAAACCACATTACGCCTTTGTGCAAATCTGCCACGTGCTTGTGGTTTGGATGCTGTGGGCACTTCCCTTTCCACCTCTCCAAAGAAAATCTGGGAGAAGCAGCAAGGCTTAGGGGTAGAAGATGATGGGGACAAAGACGTGACAGTTTCTGTATGGGAAACTGCACAGGCTGGAGCTGTTCCCCTTGGAAAGACTATTGTAAAGGTCTGCCATCCTGGCTAGCTGGAGGAAGTGGCTGGAGAGCAGCATCTCTGTCCCACCAGAAGGAGAGGGCTACAAAGAATAAACATCAAATAAAGCGAGTAGGAGCCAAGCACGAATCCAGATTCTTTCCGCTGCGCACAACTGAGCTGTGAAATGTTGCTCCAGGACACGTTCAGTGCTAAAGGCTTACACGGCTTCAGGGAGACACTGAGTGAGAAATCCACTGAGGATCGCTGAATACATAAAAAGGACGTCTGGCTTGGGCAGTCCCCGAGCACGTGTAGCCAAGGGCTGGGAAGGTGCTTGCGGGTAGGAGTAAGACATCAAAGACATTTTTTGTGATGAAATCCCTCCCAAAGATGTGCTTTTAGCCAGGATCAAAGCCAGGGTGCTGGCCTGCCCAGGAGTGATTATGCACTGTGAGACATCAGCGCGTGTCCTCCCTGGCAACAGAAGCTCATTGCACTTGCTAGAGGATATTTATGAAATAATTTGTCCCGTTCCCATTGGAGCCGATGGTCTCCTGCCATCCTGCTAATCCCAGCTAGCAATCTGCCTGTAGTTCCGCCTCGCTTCTCCATCCCTAGGGATGTGATGGAGGTCACCTCGTGTTTCCTTGGCCCGTGCTGGCCTTTCGAGCAGGCTGCCACCCCGAAGGCCTTCTGCAGTCCCAGCACGGCTTGTTCCTCTGGGCACCGCAGTGCTGGTGCTGCCAGAGTTTCCACCTGCCCTTCCTAAGAGCTTCTAGTAGAGTGAAAAGCAGTTGGATTCTTTTTTTCATATACTTGGTAAATCTGTTCAAGTTTCTTTCTCCATGCCTTGAATTTTAGTCTGTGATTTGAACTCAGGTACCCTTCCCGGGGAGAAGCATCCATCCCGCTTGTGCCTCCCTCCTTTCCCTGCCCCTCCGTGGGGACTGGTACCCTGTGCAGCCCTGCCTCTGTGTTTCCCTGCTGCTGTCTCTGACCTCATCTATGTTCTTGACAGTGAAAAAGCCCAGAGGTGAGATACCAAGTACCACAGGGATGTGTCTGTGCTGGGGCTCAGTCTGGCTGGGGAACGTGGGCAGCCCTGCCTGCGCCTGCCGAGGGCAGAGCCAGTCCCAGCTCCATGCTGCAGGATTTTCTAGGTGCCTTCCTCCCTGGACATAGGCAAGTGGGCACGGCCACGTGAGGCCAGGGGTGGCCGTGCTGGCTCCGGGCAGCTGCCACTCTGCTATCGGGAGCAATTAGTGCTGAGCTGACCATGGGCCTCTGCAGAGCCGAGGAGGAGAGATGCTAAGCTGCAGGGCAGCGCTTCTGTGCACGTGGGCAGCAGTGAGCACACGGGGCTCTTCCCTGGTTAATTCAGGCTGGCATTGCAAAAAAAGTGCTTGGAGACCCAACAGGCGAGATCTCTGCTCATAATAGTCCTTGCTGCCCACCCATGGCTGCCCTGGCACCAGGCCACTGAAGCTGTCCCTGTCTGGTTTCAGAGCCGTGTCCCTCCACCTTGCTGCAGCGGCACATGGCAGACCTGCTCCGCAGCGACCGTGACCTGGCCCCCAGCTTCCTCAACAGCGTCCTCAACCAGCTGAACTGGGCTTTCTCCGAGTTCATCGGAATGATTCAAGAGGTGAGTGTGCTGCCTGGGGCTGCGGGATCCAGCGCTCAATGGGTGCCCGTGTCCTGCACACAGCGAGGTTCAAGACATGACATTTGGGGTTGGGAGCAACCTGGCATGCATGGGAGCTGGGCTGGGGGGGTCACGGCCCTCTTTTTGTGAGGGGTCCCCTGGTTAAGCTGTCTCCATGGCTTGGCAGATCCAGCAGGCAGCAGAACGTTTGGAGAGGAACTTTGTGGACAGCCGCCAGCTGAAGGTGTGTGCCACCTGCTTTGACCTGTCGGTGAGCTTGCTCAGGGTGCTGGAAATGACCGTCACGCTGGCGCCGGAGATCTTTCTCGACTGGAATCGCCCATCGTCAGAGCTGCTGCTTCGGAGGCTTGCCCAGGTATCGTCCTTCAGCGGGGCGTGAAGGAGCATCCTCTGAAGGGCCGTGGCAGTCCCTCTGCCCTCTCTCCAGATGTGCTGTGACGTGGGAGCTCCTGCTGCAGATGTTGTAGTACTCAAAGCTGCTACAGCAAACCCAGCTGCTGCGGAACAAGTGGTGCTCCCTGAAATCGCCATATGTCACCTACTCCCCTCCTTTGCAACTAGTCTGGCCGCAGCTGATTTCTTAAATCTACCTTCAGAGTGGCCATGGCCCGTTTCTTCTACCCAGTAAACGCTGAATGCTCCTGTGACAAGCAATGCCATGAAATCTGAGAGGAGGTGCAGTACATCTGTGCAAAGAGCTGTGGAGAGTGTAGCTGGCATCACAGGGAACATGCCCCAGTTTGGGCAGGAGTCCTTGTCCTTCATCCCTCACTCCTAGACTATGATACCAAATGCCCCGTTCCAACCCACGACCCCCCTTAGGCTCCAGTAAATTAGTTTCTATTCTAAAGAATGCGCGACTCTGGAAAGCCCTGAGGAACAGGCTGCTCTGGTACCAGCCAGCCTGGTGATATGTTTTACCTATAGCTCAAGGGTTGCTCTGAGCAGATGAGGCAAAGCAAGACGCAACAGGGTCTGGTCTTCTGTCTTGAGGAAAGTGCTCAGCCTGGGATTGTGAGATTTTTCTTGTGTGAGGAGGAAAGCAGAGGGCCCTTTGCAGGTGGTTTGGGCAAGCTGGGGAATAGGCAGCAGACAGCAGGGTGCTGCAGCATCCCCCTGGCATCCTGGTGCTGCTCCAAAGCTGTGCCCCACCACTGAACGTGCCTGCAGAGGGTGCAGAGTTTGTGAATGACGGCGACAGGGAGAGGGACGCTGTGTCTGAGAGCTGGTGCTCACCTTGCAGTGATTGTGTCAAGCCTGGGGCGGTCCCTGCTCATCCCACTGGGAGTCTGGATGAGAGCTAATGGTGGCTAATTAAGTGTCTTTACAGCTGATTTCTTCTGTGCCGGTCACAGGCAGAAATCTCTGCCTGTGGTGTTGTTCTGTCAAGCAGAGAAGCAGATTGCTCTCTGCGCTCATCCCAAGCTTCAGGGCTGGTAGGTCCATCCTGCTGCCAGCTCCAGGCAGAGCAGGACCTGGATTGTACTTCACCCCACTGACACTGCTTTTGCCCAGCAGCAGCTGCCAGCTCGCTCTTCATGGGCTGTGGCTGTCCCAGGGACCGCAGCTTCTGCTGTCCCTTCTGTGGACAAAAGCCAAGAGCTTTTATCCACAGAAGTAGTTTGGCATCTGTAGGTGGGATTCAGATTTAGGTGGAAGATGCTGAGATTCGAGTGTCTTGACCTCAGACTGACTCTTCCCTGGGAGGTTTGGGTCTGGTACAACCACTGTGGTGTGGTGCCACCTCCCTCTGTGCCAGGGCCAAGCTAGGACTGTGCTGCCAGCCTCCCTCTGTGTGTCTACCAGCTCCCACGAGCTCAAGCTGTAAGGATATGCTGCTCACAGAAAGACCCATCCAGAAAATCCAAACCCTCTCTGCTTTTCCCTACGCAGCTCTTGAACCAAGTGCTGAACCGCGTGACAGCTGAAAGGAACTTGTTTGACAGAGTGGTCAACCTCCGTCTGCCAGGTGAGTCCATTCCATGTCCCTCTCCATTGAAAACATGCTGGAGACATGCCCTTGGGAAGGTGGGGAGGGCTCGTACCGAGGGTCAGTGCAGAGGTGTATGGGATCAGACCTTGGGCCTGCCACATCACTGGCTGGGAAGCCAGTCTGCTGCCACGAACTGCCACAGAAGTGCTGTCTTCAGAGGACATGTAAGTCCTTCAGGCACATCTGAGCTTTGATGCTCTTCCTAAGCCCTTAGCCTCTATCTGCCCAGCAGCTCCGGTTCCCTCCAGGATCTCTGTCCTCACGAGGCAGCTGATGCATGGGTCTGGCTGTCCGTGCTGTGCTTGGGTGGGAAGGTGCCTTGCTCGTTATTGATATGACCCAGGTTACGTGGGAGCTGTTTGAAAGGCTCAAAGCCCTGGCCAGATTGCAGTTTAGGTAGCCAGCTTGGTTGCTGTGGTCTGCGTCGAGTGAAGGATGCACGGAACGGCTGAGGGAAGCTGTTCTCACCAACGTCAAACCTCTTCCTCATGGAGGTGACCGTGGGCAGCTGAGTTGTGCCTGTTAGCAGAGACTGGCTCCAGGTGCTGTGGTGTGGGCATCCTGTATTTCCTGTACAGCAGCTGGGTTTTCCTGGCTGCTTAGGAGGGGATGAACCACCACCACTACTCTTGAGGCTTGGAAGAGGCAGGGGTGCTCCATCATGAGGGCAGTGCCTGGGTCTGGGGCTTGCAGTAGTGGGGAAGACTCCTCTGTCCTCAACGAAACCCATGGCCCCACTGGAGAGCCCAAGTCACAGTCCCTACCTTCTGGACTGCTCTGCCACCCAGTCTGGAAGCAGCGGTGCAGCCCTGCTCTGCCTGTGGTGTGGTGGCAGCGGCTCTATCTTTCTCTTTTGCTTCCATAGGGCTGGAGAGCGTGGACCATTACCCGATCCTTGTGGCTGTGACGGGGATACTGGTCCGGCTGCTTGTGGACACTGATGTTCAGGGGTGAGTGGCTTTTGACTTCTGAAGCACAGAGTCGCTGCGTGTGGCGTCGCTCTGGGCGTGCGGTGGTCAGTGCTACGGGAGGTGTTGCAGGAGCGATGCGGGTGCGCGGGGACCGAGGCGAGGCAGATGTGCACAGAGCAGGCAGAAGCTGAGGAGCCGTATGCCCCTGCAGCAGCTGCATCCCCATGCTACTGCTGGCTGCAAAATTCCTTTCTGTGGTGCAGGAAAGCCCTTGTGAGAGGTACCTATGAGGTGCTGTGCTGACAGCACGTGTGCACCTTCCTCCCCAGGATGGGGACTGGCGCTTCGTGCAACGGGACAGCTGCTGTCAGAGGTTGTGAGCACCACGTGTAAAAGAGCTGTGCAGATGCGGTGATGCCGACGAAGTGCTGTGACACATCGCGACGGGTGGAAGGGAGTTCATTAAAGCTCCTTCGCTCTGGACACATCTTGGGGAGGGACCAAAATGCGTGCAGAGCTCTCTGGCTGCCCAGACCCTTGGCAAAAGGGTGGGAAGAATTCTGTCCGGGCACTTATATGGTGCTGATTTTCAGATGAGGCAAATCTTGCCTTTATGGTAACCAGCTATTCAGAGAGCACTGGGGGAATGATGTGGCTGGACAAAGCCACAGCTGCCCTGTGGTTTATGTGTGTCTGTGCCTGCTCATACCAAGTCCTGAAAACAGGCTCATGCTGATATCCTCTGCAGCTTTGTCTTTGCTCCCTCCCAGTGTCATTCGTAGGTGTCTTGCCCAGCCACCGTGTCCTGTAGGATGCTGTAGGAGATGCTCTTCTGTCTGCGCTGCAAGTCCTGCTTGTTTTTGCATTTGGAGAACATGATAGTGTCTGGCTTTGCGGAGAGCGGAGCCCCATCTGGCCGAGCAGCTCAGCCCTGCAGCCAGTCTTTCAGCTTCTTGTCTCAAGGACTCAAAGATGTACACAAATATATCTAATTATATCCTGCCTCCCGTGGCCTCACAGCCCCGAGTGTGATGGTGCCAAGAGCTTAGCGCAAGGTCATTGATCAGTGGCCTTTCTGGACCGTGAACGGGGCTGATCTTGCTCGCCCCCAGAATCCTGCTCTGTGGAGAGGACCAATGTCGTGAGTTTAACGCCACAACTAGACACTTCTTCCTGGAGGGAAGAGGGGAGATGGTAAAGCAGTTCCCTGCATGCCAGGCAGGACAAGAAGTCCTTCCCTGGCTGCTTGTCCCTTGAACATCTGTCCCAGACCAAGTTGCTTGTAGAGTCAAAGAGGGAAAGGGATAAAGCTCTTTCTCGGTTCAGCAGACTCTGAAGAGCACCATGACGATGATAGTGTGATGAAAATCACGTCCTTCCCAGCCCACGGGAGTCCTGGGGAGAAAAAAAAAACGCTTCTAGACTGTTGTCTCCTTTATCTGAAAAGCCAATTGTGCTTTGGGTTCTGGAAACCCAGGCAGCCGGTGTCAAAGAGGCTGTAAGTCGCCCAGTGGCACTGTCCCCTCTCTGCCAACAGCATCCCCCACATTTCGAGCAGCAACGGGCTGCGTGGTCACAAACCAGAGGTGCCGTTGGGAAGTGGCAAGTCTCTGACTGATCGTCAAAGGCTTTGTAGTCACCTCCTTGGGCACTAGAAAGCAGAAATAAATATGAAACGGAGGAATGATGTGGGCGAAGCATCATTTCCTTACGGTGGACCTAGCTGAGCAGAAGCACAAGGTGAAACAGGAGGAAGCCCAGGGAAAAATGGCTATAAACCAAAATGCTTCTACGTGATTTTGCAAAGCCCTGCACTAAATCTGAGGTTTGATACGTCACTGATCTATAAAAGGCAAGCAAACGTTGCAGAGGAGCCTTTGAGGTCAATGAAGACAAAAGAACCAAGGGTGGTGAGCGGCTTGGAGACCCTCTACCGCTACCTGGGCAGAGGGGATGGGCAGCCTGAGAGTAGGAATCAGCGTGGCTGCGGGCAGAGTACCTCACAGTGAAGGGGAAACTCAGCCACCCACCCTCTTTGCAGCCCTCTGGATTGAGGACTGAGGCGTGAGTGTCGTACCCCAGTTATGGGGTGGTTCTGCTCCATGCAGCCACGTTCAGAAACAGCAAACAGGGCTGGGATGGAGAAAACCAGCAGATACGAGAGGAAACGCAGAGGCTTTTCTGCTGCCTTTGTGTTCCTTGAGGGTTCAGTCCTGGTTCGATCCTGTGTGCAAGTCTCTTGGCACCGTTGCCGCAGGGTGCTGTAGGACTGGGAGGTGCAGCGGGGACAAGTGAAGCCCTGTAGGGATCTCTTCCCCATGGTTGCCCAAAAACCAGGGAGGTGCTACAGGTTAACATCAGCTGGCCCAGAGCAGAGTGATGGGAAGCGTCTGTGTCCAGGTGCATGAGTAAGAGAATGGTCTGTGGAACAGAAAGGAGAATTCAAACCTTCTTGGGGTCTCTACGCTCCCGTGGGAGATGATTGCCATGGGTAGTGTTGCTGCAGGAGGTGACTGAAGAGATTTAAGGGATCCCCCATGTAACCAGGCTCTCCAGAGCAGACTTGTTTTCTATGAATTCAAGTGGAGACAGCTTTCCACTTTCCTTTTTCCCTTCCTCTCAGTGCAGCAAGCAGGATAGCAGGATGGGCTTTTTTCCTTCCTCAGAAGCACTCTGCTCAGGCAGTGCTGGAAGCAGGTAGAAATCTCTTCCAGATCCCATTTGGCATCTCCCAGGTTACCAGAAATCATTAACAGAGTGACATTACACAACCCACATTGGCTCGTAGGAACTTCTCTGTGCGAATTGCCTCGGACACTAGCGCTTACCCCGACTGCTTCCCTGTGAGGAGGGTCTGCCCCAAAGGATGAGGACAGGGGCAGGACCCTTGGTGACTTCCTTGGCTTGGCTGTGATTTTTCTGGTGCCTCTAACCCAGTGAGCCGACACTGTACCAGGCACTTGGTTGGAAGGTGCTGCAAGCTTTGCCCTGGGACAGAGAGAACGGGTTCATCTGGGGCTGAACAAGGGAGGTCCCATTTATGGGGTGAAAATGTTCCGGTGGGGAAGGGTGGGAGTAAGGAGAGCTGAGGTCCTGCCAGCTCATCCAGCCGCGTTATCAGGATGCAGTTGGATGCCTCAGCTGCTCCATGCCCAGCACAGGACACTCAACTAGGCATCAAGTCCTCTTTCTATGGCCTCCTGGCACCGAAAAAAGCCATTAAGCACAAGGAAAGGGAACGTTGCCCAGGCTGGGATGTGATGAGACAATTGATATCTCATATGCCTTAGTCTCTGGACAGGGCAGGCTCTGCTTTTGAAAGAGAAGAAATGCATTTGTCCTCCTCAGGTCCGGCAGGACGACTGGTGCTGCTCACGGTGAACCAAAGCTTCAGTGCCCACCTCGTCCGGGCTTACTGATCTTTGGAAAGTCTCCACGGGTCACTTACCACAGCTCCCGAATGTTTGCTGGAGGGTGGAAAGGGAAACCTTGCGCTGATAACCAGAATGGCTCGGCTCCCTCGCGGCATGTAACAACCCTTGGGAACGGGCCAAGGAGCATCAGTGCTGGGCACAGATGGGGGGCCTGGTAGCTCGAACTGGTGGCCCTCAGCAGCTGGGCAGCACCTTTGTTGCGGGGGGGCGGATGTCAGCGCCTGGCGGGGCCGAGGCGGCAGGGATGCCTGTGTGCTGCCTGGATGCCAGGCCCTGGTGACTGAGCCTTGGTTTTGCAGGGGGGAG
This sequence comes from Tauraco erythrolophus, assembly GCF_009769465.1. Lineage (NCBI taxonomy): Eukaryota > Metazoa > Chordata > Aves > Musophagiformes > Musophagidae > Tauraco > Tauraco erythrolophus. The sequence continues at coordinate 19,544,029 of NC_141476.1, read as the reverse complement.
AGGGGGGGCAGAATCTGGCAGGCTGAGCCAGGAGTTGGGCTGAATCGTTGGATCCGCGCCAGAGACCGTGGCTGCCTTCAGCCGGTATTGTACACACCCACACCCCCGCCATTTCTCTGCGGAATAATTGAGCAAGTTTTCTAGTAAGCCTCCTTTGGAAGTGAGCTGATGGAGTAGCGTTGGCCAGAGCTTGTATAAGGATCCTGGCGAGAGCGAGTGGCAGAAGGGGCAAGGCCCGACGGTGAGGCTGTTGGTCCCCTGCGTGCAAGGGCACGTTGTAATTAGGACTGGGCGTACATTTTGGAAAAGGCTTTGTGGAAAGCAAGTGGCTGTCTCGGGGTGGGAATGAGCCATGTTGTGCTGGGGCTCAGCCGCTGCTCTGCTCCTCGGGCTTCCCCCACGCCCGGTGGACACCAGCCTCTTGGAAGCAAGGGGAGCGAGGCTGGGCAGTGCCGATGCTTGTAGTGTGAGTCTGGAGGGTTGAGGCATGGGCACAGAGCCAGCCAACCTGTCTGTGGCACAACTGTACAAGAAAAGACCTAAGCAGCCTTCAGGGTGCATCTCCCAGGGTTTTCTGCCCAAAAAACGGAGAGGGCAGAGGGAAGAGCACTGTGGTCACCAGGAACGTGGTGCTACCAGCCAGCAGAGCACAGGATGTGGATTGTGGGCCAGAAACAACCACACCATGCCAGTGGGATGCTGAGCACAAGCCAGGGGGACCTGCCAGGAGGAGCGGCACTGGGCTGATGTGATGTTGGGGTGGTTCTGGCTGGATCTCCGCACTTTTCTGCTTTTCACAGTACAGATAGGTGCAGAGGGATGGACTGGCAGGAGGGAGAAGACAGAGAGGTTCCCTGGGAAGAAGTAACACATTGGGGAGCAGGAAGGTGAGGAGGCACAAGGTGAGGTGGGGGAGGCAGGCTGAGAAAACTCTGTTCAATTGCTAGATGGTTTGGAGTCACCTCCACTGGAAAAGTCACAGAAGATTCCAGGCTGCGGGTTACTAAGCTCAGCCTGGCCACCCGCCTGCGTGCTCAAGCCCTGCCGGGCTGAGGACTTGGCTGGTACCCGCTGGATGTGGTAGTTCTCTGCAGTCCCATGGGACACTGTGATCACTGACCACTTAAACACTAATGCTCCTTCGACATGAGCGAGCTGTGGTGGAAGGAGGTGCAGGAGTAGACATTTCATGGACCACTCAGTCTAAAGGAGTGGTCCTTGCCCTAAAAACTCAGAAAATGAGTGGTACGTGAGTCTCGCGGTATGTAACGTGTCGGGGTGAGCATGAGCCAGAGCGCGGAGGCGTGACTAGCTCAGACGTAGGTTCCGGAATTAAAAAAGGAGTCTGGCCTTACTGATCCTACAGGTTTTACAAACGGCCAGCTCTGAACGCTGCGTCCTGAGCCGTGGGATTGCCAAGGCTGGGATCTCCGTCCCCTCAGGGCTGCCGGGCACACACTGGGGGCCAGGAGCTTTTTGGAAAACCATGAGCACTGTAAGGAAAGGATCCGTGTCCAACCGCGTCCGTCATGTGTCCAGCCCCGGTGGCTGGACTGCTGTTCAGCATGCCCTGGCTGAGATGGGAAGTGCCAGGGGACACAGAGGTTGGCATTGGAGGTTGGTCCCCAAAGCTGGTCCTTCATCCTTCGTCCCTGCGTGCCGGGGACGCTGTGCTTTGAGCTGACCCGTTACTTTACCCTGCGGAGTCAAGGAGCGGGAGGCCAGTTTGGCGGCGAGCCGGGGCTGTAATGGTGGAGATGGCTGCTGAGAGAGGACGGCGCATTCCTCGGGGACCATCCATTACATTTCCCACCTCCTGCCTATCAGGGAGGCTGTGCTCGTGGCACTGTTTTTTTCCTTGCTGAGATGATTCACCTTTCAGGCTGCTTAATGAACTGCTTCGACCTTGCTCGTAGGAGCGGCGATGTGGTGTGGGGCCCTTTCTGAGCATCAAAAAGGTGTGAAACGCAGCAGCAGGATTTTCCTGGGTAAAGGCAGCAGGGAGCCCTCGGGAGCAACGCTGGTGGGGACATAGCAGAGTTGCAGCCCGGCTAGAAGAGCTCTCCTTGGCTTCTCAAGGCTGGAACGTCCCCAGAGAGGCACTCAGGAGCTTTTCTTACAGTCCAGTTGGGCTGAGCTTTGCCCGAGCTTCAGTCATTAGCCTCAGCTTAGGATGCAGGTTTGCAGGAGCGCTAATGTCTGGGAAGCCGATGTTGGCACTGGGGAGGGGGAAGGAGACCTGCAAGGATGGTGACAGAAGAGCAGTGGGTGGGTAATGCCCACTCTGGGTGCTGGAGCCCAGAGGAGCACTTCACCTTTCCTCTTCAGAGGAAGATACAGTGCTTAGATGAAGCATGTACTCCGGCATGGGCTTGGCACTGTCTTGCCAGGTTCAGGCCGTGCTTAGATGAAGCATGTACTCCGGCATGGGCTTGGCACTGTCTTGCCAGGTTCAGGCCATGCTCAGGGCAGTGCCCTTGTTGGGCTTGGGGCAGTGCCCCTGTTGGGTTTGGACTTTGGCCCTCTCAGCTAGACCTCTTCTCTTCCCCAGCCATTCCCAGGGCAAATTCAAACCATCCTTCCCATGGGATCCGTGCCTGGGCACAAAGCCTGGGGATGGCATTGCCTGAGCTCCATCCTCGAGGGCCAGGGTGCCACTCACCTATCCATCCAACACCGAAGCACCGCACCACCCTCCCCAGCAGCACCCTGGCGCATCCGGCTCAGCATCCCATGCTCGTCAGGAGCACTGCGCTAACACGAGGCGACAGGGCCGGCAGTGGCGGGCGCACGGGGAGTGAGGGCACGGGCCGGCGGGGCCTGTCGCTGCGCATCCCGTCGCCTTCGCCAGCCGCCGAGCAGCAGCCGCGGGGTGTGCGGCAGCGGGGCACGTATCGCATGAAGCTGCGACAGGAAGGTCAGTGCCAGGCGGGGCGCTGGGCGGCTGCGGTTGTTTCAGGAGAGCTGCTCTCTCAAACGCTGTCCCCTCCTTGGGTGGCTGGGGGGATTTCTGACCAGCATTTTGGGCGCAGTTGACTTTTTTTTGCTGGGAAAAGTGCAGCTTGTTTCCCGGCTAAAAAAGTTGAAGGCCGGATGCTTCCCCTCCCACCAGTCACAGGGCTGCCAGCAGCTCTTGGGGCCGGGGCACACAGCCGTGGCGGGGCTGTGGGTTGGGGGAAAGGGCTGCAAAGGGCCCTGATTCCTGTTTTCGGCTGTGCTCCTGCCTGCGGGGTGGCCCTGGCACCCTCCATGCCGCAGGCAGCGTGTGCTCCAGCCACAGGGGCCAGTGGTGGCCGGCATATGTGGGGGACACCCTTATCCCTCTGTGCCAGGGGCAATCCAAGGCTGGGCGCTGGGGAGAGCGGTGCAGGTGTCCGGGGAGGTGGGTGGGCTCCATCTGCGATGGATGTCAGGACCTGGCCAAAGACCCACCCCGAGCAGGTCTCCCTAAGGTCCCTCTTCCCCATGGCGAAATCCTGCCTGTCCCTGTCGGGGTCTGGATGTGCCCATGTGTCAGTTGGTGCTGTTCCGTCCCCAGCTTCCAGCCATCACTGGAGACCTGCCCTCCCAGGGACAAGCCACTGGACACTTCTCTAGCACCATCCCAAGGCCACCAGCTCCATCTCGGCACATTTAACCCCCTCGCCAAGGCCAACCTGATGCCCTTTGATGGGAACAGAGGCTGTGAGCCCAGTGTGAATCACCCGGCTCTGTGTGCCGGGCCGGCGGGAATTCAGGGCTCCCTCAGACCCCCTGGAATGCCACCACTGCACCCGTGGGACACGGGGCAGCTCCGCACCACTGCTCTGCAAGGACAAGGAGACACCGAGCCCAGCATGAGCTTAAAAAAATAGGCATTTTTATTCCAATGTAACTAGAGAATTACGACCCAAGAGAGGAGAGGATTACTCACATTTATCGATAGGCTTATTAGATTACCGCCTAAATAGCTGTGCTTTAGCAGTGCATTTGTCCGCCTTAGGAGAAGCAGCAAAGGAGGGTGGTGGTGCATCTGAGACCTCACTGTCCTTGGTGGCACGGGGAGCTCTGAGCAATGCGGGCTGGGGCGCCGTTATCACGTCACCTAATCCTGCCTTGACTATTTACAGCTTCTCGGGAAGCGAAAGCTTGTAACGTTTGCTTGGCTGCATGGCTGGTCGGGCGCTGAGCTCTGTCCCTCCGGTGTGGCCACGTTTGGGGAGGGGGCACGTACCCACCTTGCAACAGGGTCACGCTCCCCCCGCTCCTGGTTGTGGCGTGCTGATGGGGACCAGCATGGGCTGTGAGAAGACAGTGGCACTGCCAACCCCAGGGTCCCTGGCATGAGCGAGGACAGTGCCCCACTCATCACAGCTGTTCCTTGGCCTGGAGGTTCATGGTGGTGGCACCAGGTTGGGGCTTATGTGCCTGGGGCCATGGCAGGCTGTGGGTTCTGGTGTCACCATTAGGGAGTTTGGCTGCCTGAAGGAAGCGGGAGTTTCTCAGGCGTGCTGGGTTCGTCAGTGTTACCCTTGTGCTAATGAGGCTGTTGCCAGTGGCTTACTCGAGGAGCTCTCACTGGGCACTGGCAGGCCCCCGGCCCAAAACCCACCAGGAGCTCATGGCTGAAGCAGTTGTGGGTGATGCCGATCACCTTGACAGGTCACGGTCAAGCCGGGAGTTCAGGGTGCCTGATAATCCTGCTTCTAGCAGCGATGGAGGAGAGCAGTTCTTGGGTGGCCTCGGCTCTCCTCCCAGCTCTGCCCGCTACGACACGATAGGGGTGTCCGAAAAGACGGAGCTGATGGACTCCGAGTCCGACTTGAGCTGCAGGACCTTGGGGTGCTTGACATCAGGGAAGTCCTCACCAAGGGCCAGGCGGATCTTGCCGTTCTGCGTCTCCCTGACGGGCTCGAGGAAGACCACGTGCTTGTTGGCGCTGACCTTGCGGTTTGGCCCGTCGGTGGCGGGGGGAGTGGTGCTGAGGATGGAGGACTGGGCGCTGCACTCCTGCGGAGGGCTGAGAGGAGCCGGCTTCTTGCAGCAGCTCAGGCAGCGGCAGGGTGTGAGGTACAAGTAAATGAGCACGAGCAGCAGGCTCACGATGCACCCCAGCAAGGTCGTGAGGCCAGTGCTGAAGGTCTCCCCATCTGGCTTGGGGTAGTGGACCGTCACGTTGACTTCGCACAGCCTGCTGAAGTTGTGCGGGCTGTTGATGGCCAAGCCCACGTAGACCCCCGAGTGCCAGGGCTTGGCCACCGCGATCCTCAGGCTGCCGTTGCGGTAGACCTCTAAGGAGCGGTTGCTGTTCCCCGGGTGTTTGATGGGCTCGTGATGAGGAGATATCCACATGTAGGAGGTGGCTGTGGCCGGCAGGCTGGTGTTGCAGGTGAGCAGGAGGGTCTGGTCCACCATCACGGGGAAGGGCACGGGGTGCACGTCTTCGGGGCCTGCTGAGCAGTTCTCAAACATGTGGTTGTATTTGAGGAACTTGATCAGGGACCGGGGCACATTGTCAGACACCTTGCAGGTGTGTTCCTCGAAGAAATCCTTCACAGAGCTGAAACCTCGCTGCTTCCAGCGCTGGAGCATCAGGTAGAGCGGGCAGCTGCACCTGATGGGGTTGTTGTGCAGGTACAAGCCGTTCCTGATGTTTTCGGGCAGAGCTGCCAGCTCCTCCACGGGGACGCTGCTCAGGCTGTTGGAGGAGAGGTCCAGCGTGCGGAGGCTGTAGCTGCCCAGCCCTTGCACGGAGCGGAAGGGGAAGGCGGTCAGGTTGTTCCAGCTCAGGTAGACTTTCCGCAGGCCACTGAGCTTGGCGAAGGCGTTGTCATCCACTCGCGTAATGCGGTTGTTGTAGAGCAGCAGCTCCTCCAAGCTCACCAGCGCGTCGAAGTAGTGCGTCTCGACGGCGCGCAGGTGGTTGGAGGACATGTCGAGGTGCCGCAGGTAGGAGGCATTGTGGAAAGCCTGCGGAGAAAGGTCCTTAATCTGGTTGTGGCTGATGTGGAGCGCCTCGAGGTGCGGGAGGGCGGCCAGCCAGCGGTCGTGGAGCTGGGTGAGGGCGTTGTGGCTGAGGTCCAGCGTGGTGGCGGTGGGTGGCAGCTCCCGGGGAACGCGCTGCAGGGTCTGCCGGCTGCAGCTGAGCAGGTCAGAGGTGCAGATGCAGGCGGCGGGGCAGCTGTGGGGCAGCGGGGCAGCGCGGGGAGCGTGCCCATGGGCGCACAGCTGGAGCAGCACCAGCAGCTTGACCACTCGGGGCCAGAGCGGCTCTGCGGCCGCCCGCGGGGCCATCGTGCCGGGCAGGAGCCTTTGTGCAGCCCGGCAGCGACAAGACGCGAGAGGAAAAAAACCGTGCCGCGGTCCTCCCCGGCCTCCCCCCGCTGCTGTTTTGGCAGGCGGCTCTTACCGACCATCCGCGGACGCCCCTTTGCACCCCGCAGAGGAGGCTCCCGATTCCAGCCGTGGGGCTTGGGAAGAGTTGAAGGGCGGCATCGCCCTGCCGCTCTCACGGGAGGCTGCCGCGGCCCCGCGCTCCGGCCGCCCGCGGGCTGCCCGGCACCCGGCTGCAGCCGGTGTCCGGCATCGGGCGCTGAGACGCTCCGGCTTTTCGGGCTGCGCGAACGCTTCGCCGCTTCCCGGAGCCGCACGTCCCTGGAGCGCCGAGTTCCTCACGGCTCAGCGCCGCCGTGGCCCATCCCGGTGCTCCGGCCGCCGGCTCCCTCCTCCCGGCCGGCATCTCCCGGGGAGCCGGGCTGGCTGCGGGGACGCGCTCCCGCTCCTGCCCCTATTTACGCGCTGGCGCGGGGGCCGGGCGGGATCCCATTGGCCCCGGCGCGGGGAGTGGTGGCCGCGGTGATGGCCGTGGCCGTGGCCCTCCCTTGCCCGTCCCGCGGGTGGGCAGGGCGACGCGCAGCCGGTTACGGGCGCTGCCCGGGTGCTTGTCCCCTCGGTTGTGGGGGGGGGTTGCTGCTCGAGGCCGCTTCACCGACCCTCCGACCTTACCGGTGCCAGCTGCCGTCCCCCTCCCGCTGGAGAACGGCCGCCTCAACCGGCTGCTCCGTGACTGCCTAGGCTCGGGGAGGGCGCTGGGATAAACCCGCCCCGTCGTCGCCTCTGGGAGCCCCTCGTGTCCGACCCTGCCCCCGGGCTGGGAGCGGGGATGGCGGTCACCGCCCCCCCCCCCGCCCCCTGCGGGAGCTGGCGGGGCTTCCCGGCACCCCCGGGCCGGCGGAGCCCCGTGGGGTCCCCAGGGCGGTGGGGGGGGGGTGGGATTGGGCTACCGGCGGAAAGGCGGTGGACAGACGGTGAAGGATGCGCAGGGATGTCCTTAGCCAGCGCCCGGGTGGGTTAGTGGGAAGCGGGAAGCCGGGCTGAGGGGGTCGGTTTCCATTAGGGCAGCAAAAAGCTCATTTGGCAGCTGCGGCTGCTGCGCGTCAAGGGGCGGTTAACCCCCTGCGCCCCGGCCCGGGCTTAGCCCGCACCCCTCCCCGGGCTTCTCCCTCACGGCACCGGTGCCTGATGGAGACGCGCGTTAAGGTGCCCTTGATCTGTCCCCGCTGATGCTGGAAGCCAGGGAGAGCCACGACTGCACCCTCCTGCCTTGCAGGGGTACCCGCTTGCCCTGGGGACACCTTGAGCCGTCCCCTTGGTGCAGGATGGGGCCACAGCCCCTGGCACGGTGCTGCTGCCTGGCAGCGCTCTGCGAGGGCCGCAGCCTCAGCCAGTGCTAATGCACCGTATCGATCCCCGGGCCTCTGAGCAGGGGGTGGCGGAGGAGGAGGAGGAGGAGGGCTGCTGCTCTTCAGCTGCATTTGAGCATGTTTCTGTAGCTTGATGCTGTCAGGAGTTGGGGTTCACAGCTGGGTGGGTTGTACCTGGGGCAGAGACCTGACTGTGTCCCTTTGCAGGGCCGAGCGTGCAACGGCGGTGCTGCTGGCAGACCCCTGCTTCCAGCTGCGCTCCATCCAGTACCTGCTGGGCCACGCCGAGCCCTCGGCCCTGGCGGCTGCTGCCCCAGCCACGGACAAGCGCCATTTCTCCCTGCAGACCTGTAAGTGTCGGCACTGCACTGGGAGCTGGGCTGTGCTCACCACCCAGCCACAGCTGGGATTGGGGGACACAGCTGCTGGCGTCTGTGTCCCTTGCAACATGTCCCAGCCCCCTTAGCCCTGGGAACAAGAGTCCATGGCTCCCCCCTGTCCCCCAGTAGTGGCACTTAGGACACAGCTGTTTCCAGCGCCCACTTTCGGCAGTAGTTTTGTCCCGTCACAGTACCCAATGTCCAGCTTGCTGTCCCCAGCATGGGGATCTCTGTCCCCAGCACTAGGCTCCCCATCCTGTCCAGTCCCCAAGGGCAGCTGCAGCCCCCCCGTGTATTGCCTAGCAGCCTCGGGGCAGCCCGAGGGTGACATTCACCCTACGCACACCCGCTTTGTCCCCACAGACACAGATTACATCAGTGCTGAGGAGCTGGCGAAGGTGGACAAGATGCTGAGCCACCTGAGCGAGGAGTCCAAGCAGGCGGCTGCCACGACGCTGGTGAGTCCCCCTCAGCACGGTCCCCATGGGGTAGCATCCCCGGCTCCTGGCACAGCTGCCATGGCACACTGGAGGGTTTGCTGGCATCACTAACCATCTCGTGCCCCTCCACAGCCCACCAGTGAGGAAGACCTGTGCCCCATCTGCTACGCACACCCCATCTCAGCCATCTTCAGACCCTGCTCCCACAAGTCGTGCAAGTGAGTAGCTCGCATGCGTGACCCCTCCAGGGCGACTGCCAACCCCCGGCCCTCCCATGGCATGCAGGGGCGGGGGGCTCACGCTCTTTCCTCCTCTGTCTCAGAGCCTGTATCAACCAGCACCTGATGAACAACAAGGACTGCTTCTTCTGCAAGGCCACCATCACAGGGGTGGACGACTTCACCAAGCCAGCCAGCTCGTAGCGCCCAGCCCCGCACCATGGGCTCCCCCAGCTGAGCGGGGCAGCCTCTCCCCACCGGCTTTTCCCCAGATGCTCGCCCTGCCCAGGGCCGTGGGGCCCTTGCCCACGGGGCCGGGACCCAGCGTGGGGCTGCAGCGTGGGGCAGGGGGCTGCAGGGAGGGAGAGGCCAGTGGGAGGACACCCGATGCCAGGCTCTAGGGCCAGCGTCCTCCTCACTCAGGGGCCACGGCAGCCCCTCTGCCCCGCGGGCCGTTCTCAGGGAGGGGAGCCCAAGGCCTCGGCTCCGTGGCAGCGCCGGGAACGCGCGGCAGCCCTGGAGCGGTGGGGTGCCTGGCTGGGCGTTCGGGCTGTTAACTTGCCCCTGGCTGGGGGCTGACTTCATGAAATGCAGCATTAAATTATTCTTCCTTATGTGGTGCCCTGAGACGCGGGGAGGAGAAGCCAGGTCAGCCCTGGCAAGTGACCCAGTGCTTGGGCTGTGCTCAGACGACAGTCGGCGGTAGATGGAAATATAAATTATTTAATCCAAGCAGAGCCGGGAGCGTAGGGCCCACCAGGGGCTCCTACATGATGATGCGCGGCTCCGGCACGGACTCAGCGATGGACTTGTGTGGCAGCACGTTGGCCCCATTGAGGTAAAGCTCGTCGTTGACGATGACATCCTCGCCCAGCACTGTCACGTTCTCCATGCGTACCTGCCCCAGAGAAGCCCCGTCACGCCTGCCCCGGCTCAGGGCTCCGTGCCGTGCTCCTGCCCGCAGGCGCTGGTGCATCCCTCCATCCCTTCGTCTGCAGCCTGAGGAGGTGGGAGGGCAAGAGCTGAGCCCCACTCCCCTGCGGGGGCACCCATGTCCTCACCCACTGCCCCACGGAGCAGCTCCAGCCCACGATGCAGGACTCCAGCCAGGAGTGGGAGCGGATGCGGGCCCCCTTCAGCACGGTGCAGCGTTTGATGCGCACCCCGTCCTCCACCACCACGCCGGCCCCGATCGTCACGTTGGGGCCGATGACACAGTTTGCCCCGATCTTGGCACTGGGGTCCTGGAAGGAAGAGGGGCTGCACCAGGGCCAGGAGGGCAGCCAGAGCTCTCAGCACAGCCCGCACCCCTTGGCCGGCATGGGGACAGGAAAGTACAGCTTGAGGACAACAGCAAGGACAGTGGTGGGAGGACATGCAGAGCCCATGACACGTGCCCGGGGCCAGCATGCTGGAGGCTGGCACTTACCACCAGCACGTTCCCTACGACACCGGGCCCCGAGTGCAGCTTCTCAGGGTGCTGAGCCCGCAGTGCCTGCAGGTACATGCACATGCCCGTCAGGAAGTCTTTTGGCTGCCCAATGTCCATCCAGAAGCCTGCAGGGACAGAGCCACGGTGACAGCCCCCAGCACAGGGGCAGCAGCACAAGACCCCCCCCCATGCTGCCTGCACCGTGCGTGGGGCCTTACCCTGCAGCTCCATGGCGTAGAGCTGCCCTTCCTGTGCCATGGCCGGGAAGATCTCCTTCTCGATGGAGGTGGGGCGCAGCTGCAAGGACCGGGCACAGGGCTGAGCGGGGAGCCCAGCGCCCCTAGACCAGCCCGGCCCGGCACCCTGGCCCTTACCTGGATGCGTTGCAGGATGCCAGGGCTGAAGATGTAGAGCCCAGCATTGATCTTGTTGGACACGAAGACACGCGGCTTCTCCACGAAGCGGCAGATGCGGCCGGTGTCAGCCTCGCACACCACCACGCCATACTTGGCCGGCTCCTCCACGCGGGTCACCACCAGCGAGCCCTCACCGCCGTGCTGCTGGTGGAAACGGGCCAGCGCCGCGAAGGGGAACTCGCAGATCACGTCGCTGTTGATGACAAAGAAGGGCTCCCCGCCCTCGGCCAGCAGGTCCCGTGCCAGTGCCAGCGGCCCCGCTGCCAGGCCGTGAGTGACGCCGCAGGGACGGGGTGAGCCCGGTGCCCGCATGCTCCTGGCCCCACCTGTGCCTGTCCTGGCGTCCCTGCTCCCCACTGGCCCTCCTCAGCCCCAAGTGCCCCTGGATCCTCACCCAACCCTGCTGTCCCTGATCCTTCCTGTGCCTGTCCTGATGTCCCTGCTCCCTCTCAATCTGCCCATGCCCGTCCTGGCATATCCCACCCAGTGTCCCCCAGCCCTGTCCCTCCATACCCACCCTGCTGTCCATGGTGCCCCCCTCCCAGTGGTCCCCAGTCCTACCCATCCATACCCACCCTGCTGCCCGTGGTGTCCCCCAGCCCGACCCATCCATACCCACCCTCCTGCCCATGGTGTCCCCCTCCCGGTGTCCCCAGTGTCCTCCAGCCCTGCCCATACATACCCACCCTCCTGCCCATGGTGTCCCCCGGCCCTCTCCACACCCATCCTCCTGCCCATGGTGTCCCCCTCCCCGCGCCTCCAGCCCTACCCCTACCCATCCCGGTGTGTCCCCCCGCCCCGAGCCCACCCCACACCCCCTCCGCCCCCCCCAGCGCCCTACCCGTGCCCAGCGGCTCCTTCTCGTGGGACAGGGAGATGCGGATGCCGAGCTGCGGGCACAGGGTGAGCGGCGGGTGCGGGGCGGGTTGCGGGGGGAGGCGAGGGCAGGCGGGGGACCCTTACCCGCTGCTCCTGCTCCCGCATGGCGGCCTCCAGCGCCTCCGACATGTAGCTCACCGCCAGCACGACGTGGCTGACGCCGGCCTGCGGGAGCGCGGGTCAGCCGGCGGCGGGGCGGCCCCCGCGCCCCCTCCCCGCTCCCGCCGCCGCCGCCCCCCACCTGCCGGAGGGCCTCCAGCTGGTGCAGCAGCACCGCCTTGTTGCAGAACTCCACCAGCGGCTTCGGCCGGCTCAGGGTCAGCGGCCGCAGCCGCGTCCCGAAGCCGCCCACCAGGATCAGCGCCCGCATCCCCCCGGCCCGGCCGCCCGGCTCCCGCGCCCGCGCCGACACGTCAGCGCCGCGCGCGCCTTCCGCGTCACCCGCCGCCCGACACGCCCCCCGGACCCGGATCCTACCGCCCGCCCCGGGTCCTAGCGCCCGCCGGCGCCCGCGCCTGCATGCGGGGGTAGAAAGAAGCGGAGAGCAGCTGCGGGGTGTGGGGGGTCCCGCTCGACTCCCGCCGCCCCGCGAGGTCCGGTCGCTGCCGCCGGTGCCCCACCGCACCCTGCCCGGGGTCTGTGCCCTCCCCCGGGGTGGGCAAGGATGGGAGCGACCCATGCATACTGAGGGCAGGAGCCCACCGGTCCCTGCCCGACCTGCCCCCCAGCCCCATCCCCGCGCTCGGCCGACGGGGAAAGGCAGGCACGGCACACCACGGACAAAACCAGATCCTTTAATGGTTTTTGGTTCTCGGTGAAGCACAAACAGGGTGATTATTCATGTAAAAACAAACGGGTCAAGGCTATGTACAAGCTGTGGTGTCCCACCGCGGTGGTCCAAAGGGAAAGGGGGAGGCTGCTCGCACAGGGCACAGGCAGCACACCCCATCCCTCATCCCTCACCCCTGCCCGGAGATGGAAGAAAGGGGAAAGGCAGGAGCCTGTGCTGGGGGGATGCAGGGGTGCTCCCGAGTGCAGCCCCCCAGGGACAAGGACATGCACAGAAGGGGCTGTGAGGGTAATGCAGCTGTTGGGGCTACCTGGGGCACCTGCTGCTCTAACCAGCCTCCTCCCCTCCTACAAATCTGTTCCCTGAAAATCCCATGAGCCCTGCCTGGGTGGGGGGCAGCGACTCGCAGAAGCAATGAAGTAGTAACCCAGCACAGGGAGGAGCAGCATGAATGAAGGTCCTCGTCCAGAGAGCTGGAGGGGAGCAGTGGCTCGGGCAGGCTTTTGAGCATCTGGGAGACAGGCAGAGAGGTACAATTTTGGGAAAAAAAGCGGCCCTTCCCCTGCGCCCTTCCACACCCAGTGGTGCAGAGCTGCACCTGCTGCGGCAGCTACGGCTGGCCACCAACCAAGCACCAACACCTTCCTAGCAGACCGTGCACACACAGAGTCGGCACACATGCGACATGCAAGTGTTCCCCAAACAAGCTTTCCTGAAGTAAAAACAAACAAACAAACAAACAACCCAAACCAACCAACCACCCCAACCCTGGCCTTGCAGGTACCCAGGAAGAGTTTTTCAGCCAGCCAAGGTCATGGTAACACCATGGAACAAGTCAGTGACATCAGGGAAGGAGCAAGCAGGGATCCCGGCACAGAAACACAGAGGGGGGTGATGCAGAGCGGGGTACGGTTCGGTACCACCAGGCCACAGTATCAAACATTAATGCCCTCATCAAGGGAGGCTGCAGGTAAAGCACCGGCTCCAGGAGGGAGCCCAGGCAGCACAGCATGTTGCAGTTGGCCAATTCATCCAGAAACTGGTCATTTATTTTGGGAAAGACTGACTCCATGAAGCAAAACGAAGCAGTCAGGTCCTCCCTCACCTGCCCCCTTGGAAACCCCTCCAGAGAACAGGAGTTAGCCCTAACCCTTGGCCTCCCCTCCACCATCCCCATGCACGGACCTGCCGGAGGAGCAGGGGCTGCAGGGCAGAGACCCCGCTGGGCAGAGGGCAGCCTCGGGCTGCAGCCCCCGGGAGCCCAACGGCAGGAGGGAGATACCCACGCACAACCCCTGGCACCAACGTTACGCGACAGGAAGGGTTGAAATGGTCCGAAACGCCCCACTGGGGTCGTGTTAAATGCTACAGATACTATTGCTAGCCCATGAGCTGAGTTCTTGCTTGGTCAGTGGTCCGAGGCAGAGCCGCTCTCGCAGAGCCCTGCGCCTGCCTGCACACAGGCCTGCCCCTGCCAACCCATCAGGGAGGCTGCACCACTCCAGGTGTGCGGCGTTCCCTCCCGGCGGCAGCTCTGCCAAGGGTTGCATTTGGTCATTTTATTTCCATGTTTGGGTCGGTTATTCACAGCGCCCAAACGGCAGAAAAAGGCAGCATCAAAAGCAAAGCCTCATCAGCAAAACCCAGGGCAGAGCTAGCGATGCCGGACACACGGACCAGCACCTTGTGCTGCTCACTCTCAGCCCCACAGACGCTGCCAAGTGCCCTTTCCAAATAACTAAGGAGAATTTTAAAGGGAAGGCTCTCCCAGAGGCTCTGGACACAAGAGGCTTCTCATGCCACAACTTCAGACCCCCAAGAGCCCCGGGCACTCCTGCTCTCTCTTCCCTACGTCCAGTTCCTCCCTCCAGAACGCACACGCGATGAGTGAAGAACCAGGACACCCAACTCCCAGCAGGCATCTACGGAGCCTCCTCCAGAAGGCAGAGCTAGTGCGGTCAGAAGCATCTGGTCGGGATGAGGAGCTCTTCCATTCTGCCTCCCCTCAGCTCTTCTATCCAAGTACATTTAAAAAACAATGGAGCAATACAATTGTTTAAAACCAAAGTTGTCTGCTTTTTTCCTGTGGTAGTAGGTGGTCTTGTCTGCTCCTGCCACCAGGACAAGAAGAAGAGGCTGTAGCCCAGGACTACTGGTTTTCCTCACGCATCTGTTCCATGATGTTGATGAGGCTTTCCAGCCCGAATACATAACCCATGTCGGGTCCGTCATGCACAGTGGGGTCATCACGAAAGCCTTTGAACGTGCTGTGCGCAAAGTCAATCATACGCACATCCACCTTGGGCTGGGCCGAGGAGCCGGGCTCCGTGCTGCCGCCATCCTGAAGGCTCTCTGGGAGAGAGCTGTCCACCCGCTTCAGGCGCATCTCTGGCCGGCGCTCCACGAACATCCCTGCCCTGCTGTCCTTCCCATCGTAAATGATGAGAAGGGAGCTGGAGTAGAAGCGGTAGGAGGCCTGTCTCTCCAAAACCGCCTTCAGGCTTCGCAGTTTGGCGAGGATAGGCTCAAAGAGGTCCTTGCGCAGCTCAATGCCGTTGTGGAGATACTGGTAGAGGGCATTGCGGAAGCCCTCAATGGAGAGACCGCGTCCATAGTATTTATTCCTGCATAAGTAATGCCCTGTGTCCAGCTGATAGACCTAGAACACCAAAGGAAGCACACATCAAGTGGGAGCAACAGGTTAAAGTGGCTCACAAAGAGCCCTGAGCTGTCCTGCACTGACAGGGCAGAGGGAACTCTTCTGTCCCCACCACACCCAAGGGGGAGGCAGAAACACCTCTGCCTGCTCCCTAAATCCCAAAGCAGCTCATGGGCACCCTGACTGTGCGCATGGGATGCACCCAAGCACTGGTTCTCTCCCAGGACACTCAAAAGGTGGCGGCATCAGTCCGAGTGTCCCCAGGAGGCATTGCACAACAGAGCCCAAGGCTCAAAAAGCAAACTCTTACAGCAACTCGGACAATCCTCTGGCAGCTGGAGCTGCTGGCACATACTGCCGTTATTATGTGGCATGTGATTAATGAGGAGCCCTTGTTGCTTCAGAGGCTGTGGGCAGAGATCTGGATTACAAGATCCTCTGTGAGTGCAGAAAGGAGCAACTATTGCACAACAGCACCAGCAGTAAATCCTTGGGTGTGGGGCCTGCCCACAAGAGAACAACTTTTTATCTCTCAGTAAAGTACAGAAGTACACGTCAGCTGACACTGGAACAGAGGGACACCTCCCTTCCCCGGCACCAATGACTCCAGCTGAACACTGAGCCACAAAAATAATTTTACTAGAAAATCTCCTACTTGTCTGCAGACAAAACAGCTTTGGATAGAGCAGGCCATCTCAGGAGAAGCAAGTTCCTCTGTTCTAGGCTTAGAAACGAAGACAAAAAGCACGTACTACGAACACCAGTGTACCTACCTGAAGCAGCAGACTCTGTCACTCAGTGCTCAGCAGAAAACACTAACTGGGAGGTCTAACGGGGCTGCGAAAAGGAACATGCAGCACCAAGCCTTGGGGACCCCTACCTGCATCCCACACACACGCACGCCCAAGGTGGCAGAAGTGCTCTGTTCACACTTTTTCATCTGCCGAGCAGCCTTCTCCTCAGACGCATCATCTCCATGCTGTCTGGTCCCCATCTTCAGATCAAGTACGCAGGGAAGCTTGAAGTGATGCACCACGTTCTCCAGCAAAAGGAACTCTGGGAGATGTGTTAAGGAGAGGTCATGTGTCAGAGACACTGTCCCCCAGGGCCACCACAGACAGGGACTTGGGCCAGCATGAGATGGGGTTGGGCAACAAACAAATAGGAACTGAAGAGCAAACAGAACAAACCATTTGGGAAGGTGAAGAAAAGGACAAAGCCCAAACAGTGACACCCAGGCTTTGACAGTCAGTATTAGAAATCAGCCTGGAAAGTGGAATGGCCAACAGTAAGCAAGGAGACCACATGCAGGCGCACTGGTAACTCAGCAGCAGGAACCAAAGAGCAAAACGCTTGTGTCAGGAAAGACGCAGTATGCCAGTAAGAACTGCTGATGCATTAAGGGAGAGCTTAAAGTCTAATCAAGTTAGCAATTTGACCATATGGATAAACAATACAATCCCCACGGACTGAAAACTCCAGGCCCACATAATAGCCCAGTACTGCTGCTATTGGCCTGCCCAGAACAGCAATGCTGCCCGACACGCAGGGGGAAATCGGAGAGGCTACAAAGGCAGGAAACAACAGTAACGGGAGCCTTCGATTCCCAGCACGCACAATGGGCAAGCCCTCCTTTGGGGCACAGCGCTGAGAACAAACTTGAGACAATCAGTGCAGCAGCTTGTCCCAAAGGAGAAAACACAACCCTGAAGTTTGCCCCAAGTAGCCCTTCAGGGCACGGTTCAACGTGTTGCGCTGAAACGGCAACCAGAGAATGGCTAGGTGGAACCTGCAAGGAAGTTTAATGTTCAGAAAAATCTGTCATCAACTATGTTTGATTTTGAAAGAGGAACTTCATAAAAATAAGGAAGTGTGATTAAAAAGAATAGGACAGCCGAAGAGAATTACTTCTCTGCAAGTGATGCAGTGCAGGCTATTTAAAAATAAAAGCTGGAGGCTCAAAGCACAGAAGTTTGAGAATAGGAAAAGGAAGGCCACACAGTTAAAATGATGAACAACACAGCTATTAAAAGTAAGTTTGTTTCCATGTGAGGAAAATAGAATCAAGCTCCAGCAGGTGAAACAAAAAAACCCACCCAAACTCACAAGCTGGCAAGTTCAAGACAAAAGCACGAGTCGTCATTTATGAAGGCACAGAAAATAACAAATCCATCTTCAATCATACTACGAAGCCACCCAGACTGCCCAAAGAGTTTAAAGATAAAGCACAAAAGGAGCTACAGGGGAGGGGGGTGGGATGGGGGGGGCGATGTGAAGAGACTCCTTAAAAAGAGAAATAAGATTCATATTTTGCTTCTTTGTTTACTGGAGAAGACTTTAGGTGATTTCCAAAGCCAGAACTCTGAGTTCAGAGAAATCTCAAGCTGAAATGCCAAGAGAAGAGACGGCACGTCAAACAGAAAATGAGAGATGTATTTAACACTGCCTGGATACCAGGAGTCTGAAGCAGGGGCTACCGCAGCGCCGATTCACGGAGACCTGGGGAACCAGAAACCAGCCTGACTGGTCCTACAGCCAAAGTCACCGTCAGAGTCTGTGTGTGCAGATTCCCGCTGCTCAACAAGTCATCCAGAAGAGTGAGAAGACATATTTGCTCAAAGTACTAAGTTACTCAAGGTTGCAAAAACAAGGAAGTTGTGAAAAACTCCAGAAGGATCTTAAGAGACCGACTTGGCCATTAAACAGGCAGGCAAAGTTCACTATGTTTACACACATGATGAACATAAGGAGAAAAGATTCTTCATGCATAAAGCAATGTGTTTGAGATGACCATTACCAGTCAGGAATGGGATCTTGGAGTGGTAACAGTATTTGGAACAAGAGAGTGTGTTAGGAATTATGAGGGAGAGGAGAGACAACAGCATTAAGCACCACTGGAAGTCTGTTCCACCTGCATGTTCCATATTGCACACAGTGGTGGTCACTGTCTCCAGAAGGATACAGTAGAACTGGAAGAGACTCAAAAAAGGTGACAAGGACAAAGAGAGCTTCCTCCCAAGGGATTACTGAACAGGACAGACCTGCACCTGCTGCCGGGCAAAGCCTGACACAAAAAACTACAGTTCAAAACACGAGCCAACAAAGAGAAGGACCAGAGAAGAGAGAAAACACGGGATCTAGTCAGAAACATGGCTTCTCTGAGTGTCGGACATTAGTGCCGCCGTATGGGAGCAGGAAGGAACAGTAAAAGAAACACGTAGTTCAGCTTTGGTTGTGTGAAGGACAGGAAAGCCGAAGGAAATGCGGGCCTAGCTGCCTCAGGCATAAGGGCAGGGCAGCAGCAGCCTGGCACGCTCAGCTCTGCTTCCCAAAGGATACTGTAGAGTTTTCGGTCCTTGGACTCCGACCGCATGCGGCTCAGCTGCTGCTTATGACAGCGCAGGCTCCAGGGGTTATAGCTGATCTTTTCAGAGCTCAGACCGCTGTTCCCATCCAACATCTGAAATGGAACATCTGAATGGATGTGCAAGTCCACCCTGGGACTCTTTGTCTCCTGGATGCTGCTGGTACAAACACAGAACAAACTTGCCTGTTAGAATCCATGCGTTCTCCAGATTCTTAGGACTGTCACACCCTCCCCTTGCACACAGCCATTTCCTGTCCCTTCTCCTGCTGCACGCTTCACACAACACAAGCCTTCTTAACAGCAAATCCTCACTAATACCCTGGGCTGTGGACCATGCTCAAGGATGTGGTCTATCTAACATCTCTGCTAGGTTGTGCTGTAATTTATAGAGTAAGCAGAAGCATTTGTTTCTCAGGGAGCTCCAGCTGGTGTGAGGAGGCAAAGACCCGTATTCAAGGTACCCTTGGAAGAAACGTCTGGATTAATAAACAGATTGACTGAAGAGCGTTTGAATCTGCTTTGGTTCCACATGCAATAAACTACCAAGGGTTATCCCATGTCAGAAGCATTTCAGGTGGATGAAATGTCCTGAACCCAGCAGAATTCCTGACAGTTTGCAGTGCCCCAGTGTGCTGGGCTACTGAGTGCCCAGCCACTGTATGGAAGTGCAAAATGCCCTCAACAAACGGAGCACCAGAGCTGAAAGGGGAAAACAGATTTCCCGCTCCTCATGTTGTCACTGGGCCCTCAAAGCTTTACCTTTCGGTGCTGTCACTGGCCAGGCCAGGCTTTTCCTCCTTGTGCTCAGTGCCGCTGCTTGATCTGTGAAGGCTCCGACGCGAGTGCTTGCGTCGTGGCTGGTCCCTCTCTGGCATATCATCCTGCTCCAGAGCCTCGTTCTCCACATAGGGATAGGCCACCAGATTAATGTAACCATCGCTGTCTCCCTCAAAACAGACAGATACTACACCTGCCAGAGAGAAGTGACATGTCAGTTCTGTTTCCTGAGGGGGGGAAACACAACCACTAGCACCCAAACATCCAAAAGGAGAGAGGAAAATGTAGCTCACAGAGCAGTAAAGCAAATCCAGAGCAATGAAAGGAGGTTTAAGACTACAAGGACTCAAATGTTGTTAGCACAGCACAGAGAAGAAATCTCCCAAATAGTGCTCTGGGTCGCTACCTGAGCGAACAGTCGGCAGCAGCAGGGGAACCTCTGCCACTCACAAGAAATCAGGGACAAAAGCGCAGCTGGTAGGCTGAGGGGTGTGATTATTTCCTTCCGTTCAGTCTTGCAGCAAATGTCATCAAGCTGGAGAACATCAAGCATGGTCTGCCGAGACGTTGAGGGGAACAAAGCATACAAAATATCTATCTGGTTCATTTAGGTAACTACGTACTGCAGAAGCATTCCTGCTGTTGACAAGGACATTGTGGCCAAGGAGGAGCGTGCTTTCTCTGCTAAAGGAGTGCTCCAGCATCTGAGCCACGAAGCATGGAGCTCCGAGGCTGAGGTGACAGACACTTGCCACTCTTATCACCAGTCAGCCAGTCTCACAGAAAAGGGATCTGCAAGATCCCAGGGCCTCCTAGCAATAAAAAACAGAGGGCCCTGGAAGTAAAACTACCTCAGCCAGGTGCAGGCAAGCAGGACCATGTGTGTCCTGTCCAGTTTTACCTTCTGAAGGCTCCTGGGAAGCACCATAGTTCGAGGAAAGCTATAGATCTTTCACAGCACAGACTGAATATATCTAGCTGTCCAGCCACAGAGCAAGACAGCTGACGCTTCTAGCTAGGCTGACATCTTCATCTTGTGACTTCCCCAGCCCTGAAAGGAGATGGGCTGACAGCCTCATTAACTTACGATGACAAAATTCTTTCATTAGCCTGCCCCCAGTACTGAATAACTGCCAGGAGCATCAGATGCTAGATGCACCGAATCAAATGACTCATCACAAACGTGAGGAAACCTTGCACCGCTCAGTTGATACATGCCATCATGTTACTGTCCTTCCTTTTTCCTTATCGGCACATGACGATGCTAACAAGGTTCAGGCGGCTCAACACGACTTCAGAGCAGTTCAGGACTCCAGCGTGTTACTACATAAATGCCACTCCGAGTGCTCTGGCTGCCTGGATGTGCTCCTCAAGATATCTCTGTGACAGGGCAATCTTAGTGTAACATCTGAGTGGTCAGACAAGAAATATCATCCCCAATATTCCTCTGCCCCAGAGCAGTAGGAACAATTTCTGAGACTATCAGGAAACTGCATGGGACTCTCAAATGAAATCCCACACTGGGGTGGAGGGGCACATCCTACGCCTTTAGGCTACTAGGAAGCATCTGACTTCAAGAAGAGAGGTGTCCACCTGGACCATCAGCTTCATCAGTTTTAAACACATCTCCCAAGGAAAGCCTCACATCATATCAATTCTAGTAACTGCACAGGCCATCAGCTGAGATTTCTGATGGGTCACTAGAGCACCGCATGGCCCCAGAGTGGCTTGAAGGTACAAGAGGACCCATCTGTTGGAGACTGTATTTTTCATTCCTGACCTGCCTACAGGCACAGGTGGGTAAGCTGACACCGCTTTGAGACCTTCAGGCTGCAGCCAGATCAAATGGCAGGACTCTGACCAGATGGTGGTCCCAGCTGTCTGTGAAGCACCGTCTTCCCAATGTCACCCAGTGACAAAGAAGCAGAGGCAACAGGAACTCTTAAGTCTCCCAGAAGGCTCCTGCTGGTGTCACCATCCTGAGTACGGCACAGGGCCGAAAGCATATCGAGCTTCTGAAAGATACAGATGAGTTGCCAACCTCCTACAATGATACAGACACTGGAAAATTCCATTCCTTCAACGCAACTGAGGACAAGGCTTCACCTCAGCGCTGGGAAAGTGATGCTTCCTGCTTCAGCAGCTTTCTGATACAGGTCCATAAAAGAGACAGGATGAGGAAGCAATAAATTACAGGACTGGAACATGCAAATGCTCACTATATGATCTAACTTCATTTGCTCAAGGTCAAGCCCATAATTGATAATAAATTGGCAGTAAAAGCACTCTGGTTACACATCCATAACCTTAAGTTGCAGACTACAGCTGTCACACTGCATATTCTCTGCATGCCTACAAAAAAAAAAGACAGCTTTCTCCCTTCCAAGTGTTCCTATCAAATTTCCAGCCTGCAGAAAAGAATTAAAATTAACAAATAAAATGACACCAAAAGAGAGCAAGACAACAGTAGCTGCAGGAAAACGAGAGGGCAGGTTCTTGAAGCATTTAAGTGTGTTCTGGAATGACAACAGGCCTCACCTTTGTACTCAGGTGTGAACTCCTTCATTTCAGGGGGCAGAGATTCATAGAAGCGCTGCTCTCTGGTAATGAGGGGCTTGCACACAGTATGGTCGTCGTAGCGCATCATGCTGCTGTGGCCGCCCACCTGGTGAATGAAAGGCTCCAACAGGACCCCCCGGTCTCCGGATCGAGTGGCGTTCTTGCCATACTTGCCCACTTCCATGGTTTGACAAACACACATTGCGTTGGGCACCAGTTGCACTCTTGGAGCATGGGGAGAGCCACATGGGCTGGGAGGGGGAGCTCAGCAGTGGTCAGGCAGCCACAGGGGGAAAATCCTTGCAATCCGATTCCTTATAATGATCTGAAAAAGCAAAGGAGATTCATGTGAACAGAGGACCACTTGCATTCACTCCCTGTTGACTCAGAAAAGTTTTTGGTATTTATTTATATCCATAACTGCTCCTCTTCTGTTCTTTGTTTACATCCCACTCGTTCCAGCATGCACCTCATCACCTCTTTAATCCTACAGGTAAATATGCACTAACTGGGAGGCCGTCTCATCTAGAGCTTCTCCAATAGTGTTAACAGGAGACAGGGAAAGGAGGAGATACGAGTCTTTGGAACTTCCTATTTTAGCAAATACTATTTTCTTCCTTTAGTTCATTTTATCAGCAAGACAATGTGATAACGGAACACAAACTGCGAGCTACAGCACAATTTAAAACCAAGCCCACACCTGCCAGTAACAGTGACTGACACAGGCAAAACAAACGTTTCAAGATTCTGAATTCCACTCCTTGTGCCTCTGCATCTTTAACACTAAATGACTAAACAATACCTGTTCACCTCCTTCTCCAACAGTGTCCTCCTTTACTGACTCGCTTCTGTTCCAGCTCTGACATGAGACACCCTCGGAATAAGACAGTCATTCTGCCGCAGTGCGTATGCTGTAACTGAACGGATTCCACCCGGATTCTCCCTATTATTACTCTGAGCCCTTCAGGACAACAACTATTTCCTGATGCTTTCACAGCACTTACACGCACAACAGGTCCCTGATCTCTAGAAGTAGGCAGGACAGATCGCTCAATCCAAAGGAGATCAGAAGTGCTTTGGAGAAGGCAGATGCTCTTAATGTCTGCAGAGTGCCCGGTATAGCCACAGGATGATGGAAAAGTAAAGCCACCCAAATTCTCTCCACACAATTTGCCCTTTCCAGCTCAGATCAGAGCTGCTCCTGAGGCTGCTGGGGAATACACCACAGGATTTCCTCCTCACAACGATGAGTTATCCAAAGTCTTTGGTACAAGAACCATATGGCGACTACAGTTTCTGAATTCATCAAATTTCCAGTTTCTTAGCACAGACACTGCCGAGGACAATACTTTAAGAACTGAGGCATCTCCGAGGCCTGAAGAAGGGCCATGGTTCAGGCTGTTCCTCATCTGGCCACGGGATGTCTCCTCAGCTACACACCACTGCCAGTGGGGGAAATTCTGGATGAAGACCGGCTCTTCTCCCTCCCCTTCAATTCAATCCCGTAAGAGATGCAGCTCAAGAGATCCAAAAGGAGGGGAGATACTTTGTAACGTGTTTAATCCAATCTAACCCAAAACCCCTCCCCGCAACAGGACAATGCTTCTCTCTCCCTGTCCACACGTTCCAGCTCCCTCCCTCATGCTGGATTTTGGGATAGCATGAGCGTACGTACATTTGAGTTGAATCATCTCACTGATCTGATGGAAAACATTTCCTTTTGTGGTTACATGACCACACAAGTACAATCAGTGTAAGGGGAACGATGCGAATGTTTAGTTGGCTTTTAAGGTGGGAGGTAGGGAATAGGAAAAGGGGGAAAAGAAAAACACCACAGATGGTCCCTCTCTGCAGCAACTCACATCAAAGTCTCTTCGAGGTATCCTTCAAAAACTCACTCACAGCCTAAGTTGTATCACAAAGACAAAAACATGCTGTGGATTTCTCTCCTCCCTCTTATCTGGTTTATCAGCGAGAAGCCATTTCAGCAGCAGAGGTTTGCTTATGTCACATATGTTTTAGTTTGGTTTAATGGTAGTTAATACTGAGAACAAGCAAGATGCCAGCATCTGCAACAGATCAGTACTTCAGATTTCAGACAAATGCTTTACAGACTCAAATCTCCCCTTGCTGGTGCAGCTTTGTCTTGGATTCGATTTCTTTTATTTTGTGAATGACTAAAGCAGAGTTTTCAGTTATTCCAAACAATACAGGAGACAAGTGTAATTTCACACCTTTCTGTACTTTAAACTTCATGGGACAAGAGAAATAAGAGACTCCCCTGTGCGGTAACTGTAGCTGCCATACTCAGTATCCTGGTTTCAGCCTAAACCATGACACTCAGGAGGCCTGCAGATGATGCTCGGGTCTGGTACGAGTCCCAGTATTCACTGAAAACCAATGATAAAGTGTCTCAGGGTCTCAGTTTTGCCAGTGGCAGAAGGAAGTACTGCTATCCGTACTTTAGAGAAGGGGGGTTATCTAAGCAGACTCATTAGCTTCAGACACCTTCCCGGACTTCAGATGGAGATCATAAACACCCAGGCAGACACACATACCCCCCACCAAGGCCCACATAGACTGCTGCCACAGTTAGGAGTGCCTCACCTATGGGCTAGGGACAGATTTCAACCACCACAGCAAGAGAGTTGAACTCTTTGCCAACTTTCAGCAGCCTTCTTTCCTAAAGATGAATAGCAGCAAAGCATACGCCACCTGAATTATTGTGAGGACAGCAGCCACCCACTCTGCAGAGTCCCTCAAGCCTTCTCCACTGCATGGCCTAGAGACATCCATGAGATGACTGCAGTCATCCAAGGGCTCCTGGGAAAGTGGCAATGAAAACAGGCTGCGGGCACCAAGAAGTGTCCCAGGCTCACTGCCAAGTACCCCACCAACCTCAAGAAAACCCAACACAACAAGTTTCAGATGTGCACTCCCTCACCTGGGAGGGAGTGAGAGCCACAAAAATGACATGCTGTGGCCATGACACAAGAGAAGGAGCCAGGCACCAGGTGCGGAGAGTGCAAACCTGGTTACGATTGCTCCACAGCGATCCACGCAAGTCAGTACATTCCCACAAACAAGTGAATGCGAGAAAAAATACTTTGTGACAAGTAGCATTTCAGAGAAAACATTTTTAAAGACAAAGCTACCTACAGGGCTGGAAAAACAGACACTTTACAGCTCAGATACAGCTTAGTGGTTTCAGACTAACTCAAAGTAAAGGGTTATTACTAAACATGGATACTATCCACAAATAAGTCAGAAGAATCCCAGCAGTTTCAAACAAAATATAAAGCAGAAAACTATTTGAAGGTCTAAATATTACTCATCCTTCCTCCGTTAAACAAAGGCATAGGTTCAACTATTTTAGCTGGCTTATGAAATGGAGAGTCCTTCTAATTATACTGTAAAACACAGCACACAATCCACACAACAGCTTGAGGGAGACCAGTTCATCCCAGCAGATCCTTTGGTACCCTCCAACACCACCAGTATAGCTCAGAGTAACACATTCAGGCCAGTTTAGCATCCCCCCTTCCAACAGACTGATCCAGAGCTGGCAAGACAGATCACCCATCGAGCCAGACTCATAAGAGGTAGGGGGTGAGATTCAGAAGCAGAGTTATTGGTGACTACAGAAGGCCATACCACATTCCATACTCCATTATCCTTCCCAGTAAAAAAAGCCTCTTGTACTGGAAGAGAATTTGCTCTACAATACTGAAGTCTAGATGCCTGTCTGTCCGTGTATCTGCTCCAAATTTAAACTGCACACCTCACTGTTCAAACACTTTCTTTTTGGCAGCATGGGCATAAAGAGCAGTAAGCTACATTTTCTTCCAGTAATGCACAACGTATTTCCAAACAAAAGTCAGGAAAACACACAAGGTAATTCTGCTGCTCTTAACCATTGAGTGGAGTAAAGCCTGACTGGATACCAACGTTACCCTCCAGCAGGGAATGTGCCCCTCCACAGAAGCAAACACTGCTGTGCTCTTGAAGACCCAGCCAGAGCACTCTTAAATATTACTGAACCCTGGCTGAAGACTACCGATGTCTTACTAGACCACCACTACAATCAAGGAGATGCCTGCTCCTGCCAGCTCCCAGCACCAGAGCACCACTGGCACAGGAACAAGGGAGTCCAAAGAGCAGGGATGTTTTCTCTTTGATGGTGTAACTTAAGGTGACAGGGAAACGGCTTCAGAGGTCACCACACGCTTATGAGGTGGGGGCAGAGCACTGCACTGCAATGGGTGTGAGAATTACTGCTGACTCCACTACGGTGCTGATGTTCCTACTCTTTATAAGCCGTCTTGTACAGGAACACCAGCAATGCTTCATGACTCACTAGTAAAGCTATTTTGCAAAATAAAAAGGAGAACAAACATTTAAAACTGTGATGTATTACACAGCGAGAAAGCTGGCTGCATTAAGCACTGTTGACTCACGACTTCGCTGTAAACAGCTTGCACGTCCGTCTTTCCAGCATCGCCTTGCTGCGGCTCCCAGGACTGTGGCCAGCCCTCAGGACCTGCCGTGATGAAGACTAAGGCAGATGGCCACTGACGACTCTGGAGCCAGGCTACAGGCGAGGGATAAATACTGACCTCAAGGTCACGCTGAAAAAAGTTAACACTTTCCCTTAACAACCCCAACGCAGTCAGGAGCAACGCACAAGCAAGCAAAACACCAGTAGACCAGGCAAGACGACTACAGCATTTGGTCAACAGGTACCTGGTGACTGCTTCTTGCGAGCTAGACTTGTTGGCAAAGAGAAGCAGCAGCTAGCATCCATGCTGAAAAGCATGGTGTTTTCTAGTCATGCTGGATTGGGTGACAACTTCTACAGAAGACAGCCCAGTCTAAGAAAAACAAGCATCTCCCGCTGTGCTATGAGATCAGCTTCCTAGCACAAAAGCTGACCCACAGGCCTGAGACACGTCTGTCTAGTCAGCAGAAAACAGAGATGACCCCTGGGATCCAGGCGGAGAACACAACTCTCCAAAAACCTGCAGCAACATTTAGGATGTAACCAGAAACATCTGACCAGCGTGGTATCCAGGAAGCTACAAACCTTCCTAGCCTGCTTGAGCACACTGCTTTGCATCCTGAGCCTTCCCCTACGTCTCGTCCAACACTTGAACCACTACCAAATACAGCCCTTTTTGGACACGCTGCCCTCATCAAGGCAAGATCGAGGCCAGATAGTAGAACACGATCCCATACGCATGCATCAAAAGCAAAACAGAAGTCCTAGGAAAAGCTGCTAAAGATGCCAGCTGAGGAAGAGAATGCCAACAGTGAGGCTAGTGGAGGCACTGCAATAAAGAAGCACAGGGAGAGGACAATAGCCACTGTTAGGTGTGCTCCACCCTAGCCATGAGCTGAACAAAAGCACGGTTTCTTCACCAATACTCTTCCTGCCTCAACAACAGGGTGCAAACACACCAACTGCTGAAGTGTGCGCAAGGAAAGAACCTAATCCACTTTAAGATAAGAGCTTGACTGGACTTACAGAAAGGACAACACGGAAAATAAAATAAAGCTTGTAATACAAGCCCTTAGGCATACTCCATGTTTCTGTCTCCCAGAGATCTGAAGGAAGGCTGTTTGTGCCATACTTCCATCACACTAATCACAAAACTTCAGCACTTCTGCCAGCAGCCTGCGAGACCAAGAATTTTCCCCTCTTCTCTTGCTAAGAAAGGAGCGGAAGCCAAGCCTTTTCAGCTCTTTCTGAAGACAGAGAGGCTGAGCTATGCACCTCTAACTACAGCTAGAACGCCTAAATCCCTCGTTAAAACCAGTGCCTAAGATCTGGAGTTAAAGAAGGCTTTTTTCTTAGAGGCCAGATTAGCAGGAATGGCGAAGGCCCTTCTGCTGTCGCCTACACATAAAGCACGGCACGCTTTCGAGGAGGGATGAGGTTCCTGAAGTCCTTGCTAGGGATCTAGACCCAGGGCACAGACAATACCTGTTTTCTCACACTGGCATGCTACGCTGGTAGCTTCTCTTTTTTTTTTTTTTAAAGCCAAGCCTTAGCACACAACAGCACATAGGGAACATCTGTCACGTTCAGCAACATACGGAGCAGGTGCTCTGCGACACTTTGTGAACATCTGTCACACAGCTGTCTGCAAGCGAAGGTAACCAAAGCCGGGGCTCAAATGGCCTCTTCCAGCTTGTATTCCTGTTCATCCTGATGCTGGAAAAGCCGGCACTACTGCGATAACATCAGGCTGGGGAGAGGGAGAGGACTGCACATAACAGGGATGATATAAGCTGATTTAATTCCCTCGCTAATCTTTTCTCCAGGCTTCCTCTTTCTTCACTGGAGAAATGCAGTGCATTGGCAGGAGGGCACGGGCTGCCTGGGGACCTGCCAGTCCTTGTCACAGCTATCAGTGTCACTGCAAAGAGAAGGCTGGAGGAAGGACCAGCCCTGCTCTGGTCAGCACCACTCTTTCCTTTCCAGTAGGCAGGGAGGGTGAGCGCTGAATCCTGCTGCACCTCGCCACAAATAGACCCTGCCTCAGTAGTAAAGGGCACCTTCCCTCTCTGTTCAGGAGCACGGGCTTCAGGCCAAGCCTGAGAGTTTCCATAGCAGCAAGACCTGATCGAATACGTACATTAACAAAAGGCTGCTTTATCAGTACCAGCCCAGAAGATTTTCTTCCAGGCTTGTGCCTAGGAGAGCGGGGTCAGCCAATACGAGCTTTGCATTGTATAGGAGAGATGAGAATACGACATATGCTTTCTAGAGAAGAGCTTAGGGAAGATCAATGCTTGCGAGGCCTCATTGCTCAGCCTTCTGTGAGCTAATTTCTGGTTTCTCTTCATCTCATTTACAAAGAAGAAAAAAGTCTCCGCTGGATACAGGTTATTTTTAAAGTGCTCCAATGCAAATGCTGCCATTCAGCACAGCTCTCGGATCCAACAGTTAGAGACAGAAAGGAACTTACTTTCAACAGTCACAAACCATAAGGAATCCTAAACCACCAAGAAAAGACATTTCCTGAATTCACACTAGTGAAAGGGCTCAGGACACTCATCAACAGGCTCATCGGCAGAAAACTGTAGTCCTTGCATTCATAGCCAGGGAGAAAAAGAAGAAAATTCACATCAATCCCATTGAAGAGGTTTGACCCAAAGACTAACTTGGAAACAACTCGTAACTCAGTTTATAGAGTGAATAAGCAGAGGGAATAATTTCACCTCCTGCCTCAAAAATCCCATGTCTAAAGTTTTCAATAATGGCAGTAATAAAGCATACCTGCTCTTCAGTCACAGACCTTGGCCTCTTCCCCAACAGCTAGGCTTAAATAAGCCAGCCACATCCCTAAGGAAGTCCTGAAGGACTGCACGATCATCCAGGTAACTCCACCCAAACGTCTCCCCAGTAGGAAGATGATGGAATGACTGTGCTGAATTCAGCAGGAGGAGTACATTCGGAAACACTGCACTTTCATGCCAGCTGTGGGTACCAAATTCTACCACCTCAACAGCATCAGAAGGTGGGACAGACAGAACAGGTAAATGCACCACGCTGATCTGCTGACACCAAGAATGAGTCAGAGCTGGTGATGCTTGCGCTGAACCAGAGGACAAACACACCACACAGCAAGCCACTGCTGGTGGAGAGAAGGAAGGTGCTGTTTCATGGTAATGTTCATGGAGCTCAGCCAGACGGACAGCACTGGGAAGGACCGCTCAGCACCGGGGGCAGCCCCACCCAAAAGATGAGAATCCACTGCAATCAGCAGTCTCAGGTTTGGGCCACAACAGGGGCGAAGAGAACAACTGACACCTGAGTTCTTATCTCATCTTCTCCTGGTTGGAAACGCTCCAGAAGTCCTTGGAGGTGTCAAGGTCAGAGCCAAGGAAGTCAGTTTGGCCTAACGACCTACAGAGTAACTGCGGGCCCCCGAGCTGGAAGGATGCTGTTGTCATACATGTGTGCAAGCACCTCTGGAGCTTGAGCTCTCGCTCACACCTCCGCACAGACTCGACAAATAGACACGGCTGTGCACCTTAGGCTTGTGTCCCTCAGGCTCCTTAGCCAGTATAGATACATGGAAGGCTGGTGGGAAGATGGGACAAGATCCTCCCAGCTTGCGTAAGAACAAGAGGAAACCTCCAGCGAAAGCACCAAAATCCCAGAAAAGGGAAGTACTTGTGCAGCAATAAAATCAGTTTTCAGGCTTGACAGGAACTGAAAGGAACAGTCAATGTGCTGCTTCTTACACCCGCCACACACAGAAAGCAAAGCACACGGGCAAAAGTGAGGATTCAGCAGCAGGAAAAACAGTCAACTCCCCCGACTCAAGAGCAAGGGCACACATATACTTCACCTTCAGACCACAGGTGGGCTGCCAAAGAAGAGAAAGAAGGGGTGTTTTCTGGTTCTTCACCCTCCATCTCATAAAGAATTCTCAGAAGACAAGGAAAAACAAAAGAGAAAAAACAAGACTATCCAGGGAAAAAAAAAAATCAACTATTTGAAATTAAAAGTCAAGCAAAGAAGTTTCATCTACCTGCACTTCATAATTTTTTTCTGCTTTCAGAATTGTGTAAAAACATTGAACTAAGGAAGAAAACCTAGGTGAACAGCTAGACTTCCAGCTCACTGAGGGAAATGACAGTCAAAACACATACATCAAAACCTTGATTTGCACAAGGAAAAAGTTCATGTCGATACTTTATTCATCCACCATGTTCTCTCTAGTTCAGTAGAACAGGGCAGATTTTGGGGTGCAGACAACTGCTTGTCCTGGTTGCTCTTTAAAGTGATCCTCCACAAGGAAACTAACTCCATCCAAAGGCCTGGCTTTAAAAAAAAATACCCAATATTATGTTCAGATTTCTTTTGGCACTGATCGAGCCAAATCAGTTCCTAATTCCTCCTTCAGTTATTTCTTCAGACAATGGTTACACAGGCAATCCTTTGACAGCTGCACCGGCATGAGCAGCACCCTCCCACTCAACTCTGCCGTGCTTGTACAACTGTTTGCAGCCTCACCATGAATCAAATTAGGGAACTGATCGCAGTTAAAAATAAACCAGCACTTTGTTCTGGTTTTTTTAAGGATTACTTTTCAACCCAGGTCAGATCCCCGATCTATTGTGCAGCTGTACAAACAGTTGTATCAGCACAAGGTGCCTGAATTGCTGATGGTTATCCTTGCGCCCAAAGCCAACGTTTGCGTTTCCAGCTCATCTCTTACTTCATGGCTGCTGTAGAACAGGATCACTTAAACTGAACACGTAGGGTATTTTACTGCTGCAGCTTGCAGCCATGTGGAGGGTCTCTTTAATGAGATAAAATGAGGTCACACTGATGCGTATCCTACAAGTAAGGCACGGCTACAGAGCTCCCTTGAGCTGTTGCTTGTCCTAAATTATATGTCATTTTTGCAGGCTGCACGCTGAAATAAATATCAAAATTTGATATGACTAACAAAGTCACTGATGTGAATGAACAGCTTTGGGCTAAATTCTGAAACAAAACTCTCCTAGAAATTGTGTAACCATTAACTATCTTGGTGATCTTCCATTCAAAAAACTCAAGCCTACGTCATGTGCAAGTTCCCACCAATCTGAAGACTGTGACATTCAAGGAGTGGGGAGTCTATCTGCAGTTTTGGCAACTCTTCAACTGCAGCTGAATTTTGATTTTAACATAAATACAAAATGAAAGATGGAAAACCAAAATAAGCACTAAGCAATGACGACCTGCTAACATGCTTTAGAAATGACCCTGAGAGAAACAGACTGAAGGTTGTTTTCCCAAATTATCACCTCAAATACTGTTTGAAACAAAACCAACTGAAAATACTTTTTTGATGGCTGCCTGGCAGCCTACTGGAAAGGACTTGGTTCTCGGTTCTCTGTTTTCAGCTGGTGACAAGTATCCACACCAGATACACACCTTTACGTAAGGCCTTCCCATTAAAAACAGGGCACAAAAGTTTTGAGTAACCATTAAGATTTGACTTCTGGAACCGGGTAGGAAGCATGTTAATGAAAAAGCTTCAGGAAACAAGATTTCTACAGTTACTGTTGTGTCTGCTCTAGAAGGTAAGAATCACAGTTTCTAAGCTGTTCAGCAGCCTTGGTTTATAGATGTCATCAAATCAATCCACAAGGACACAGAAAACTACAAATTCAGTATTTGGCAAATCTTACCCTTCATTCCCTAACATGCAACTCTGGGTATAGTTCCATGACAGCTGAAATAAATTTAAGTCAGCACTCTTCAAGCCCATCTCCTCTCCTGAGTCAGCACTGGCACTCACCTGATCCTGCCTAGAAACTAGCCTGGCAAAAAAATTAACCCAGAAAAAAAAAAAAAGTTGTTTTTGCCAATGTGGCTTCCTGAACTGGTTTAGCGCCAGAGCCCAATGAAAGTAAAAGGGGAGAATCATCCAGCAGGGTAAGGGCAGGCAGAAAAGTGCAGTGCCAGTTTCATTCACCTTCAACTGTCCTGCAACCATGCGCTCAGAGAACAGTCTCACCCTGACTTCAGAGATACATGAGCTGTGACTCCCAGAAGAAAGATTGTTCAATTTTCTCACCTCTCTCCTGACATCTTCTTTACACCAGCATCAGCACTCTTGCAGACAGCTAGAATAAGTACCTGATCTGTAGGAAACTAAACCAGCAACTTACAAAACACAAAAAAAAGCCCCTAGTTTTCAGCCTGATCAGGTCACTAACAGATCTGACCATGTGGTTCAACAATCCCCTTGGCATCAAAAGAAGGGAGAAGGTGGGAACTTGTGACTAAATGCAAGGAAAGAAAAAGCTAAAGCTCAACTTCAAGTGCCTATGAAGCTGCACTCTTACTCAACATCAACAAAATATCACAATGGGACTATGTAACATTTATACAAAAACATTTTCATATAAAAGATTTAAATTGTACATTAAAAAAATCAGCAAATCTAATCTTCACAGTTTAATTTTCCACAACACACCATTAATACTTAAAACGCCCCATTTCCTTGAAAATAAATCTTTTTATTTTCACAGAAAGAGAGCTACTAAAAATATATAGGGGAGAGTAAGAAACAGCCTGTTGTGATTAACTAGGGCATGACAAACAGCAGCAGCGTGTGCAGGCAGTACCGGGGAGCAAAGCCAGGAGGAACAGTGACAACAACATCATACAAACAGCACTGATTCATGAACAACAAAGGATTCTTAGAAACTGCTGCCTGGTTTATGTCCAAGGCTCTCTTTACCTTGGTTAAACTATTAAGAAAGTCACTTCAGAAAGCTGACCACTTCTGCACAACCAAGCTTTTTGGGAAGCAAGAGCTGATCCATCTAAAGGGCCTTATGCAGGAAACCACTGCAACAGTTACCGTGAAGCGATCCGTAATGAAAGCGGTTTCAGCAGTAACGCACACGACTTAATTGCAGGTATTACCCAGAGTAGTTGTCAATCAGTATAGGAGAGCTCCCTGTGTGCTGTCATACTCTGAAAGGGGAAAGCTTCACCAGATACGTTGCAGTGACACTAAAGGTGACATGAAGCTGGAACCAGGAATTTGTCCCCTGCCTCACCAAGAAAGGGGTCTCGTGCCATCACAGCTCCAAAAACTGCATGTACGTACCCCTCATCTGCTGGAGACTGAACACTTCGCCACTTGCAGGACAGCACACTTGAAGTCTGGGCTCCTTCCATACACAATTCGCTCCTCCAAAATTCAGAGTTAAAGCAGTGGCTGCCTCTTGAATTAACAGCAAGTTTCCAGCGCTACTTTATTTGGACAATCTTGCAAAAAAAGAAGGTCTTTTCAAAGAAAACAGTACGTTCACGAGCAAACGCTACACCATCTGTGTTGCAACAAGTCACTACAATATCATAAACCAGAAGCAAGAAGTTTATCTTAATAAATTCTTGACTGCTGATGCTCAGTCGCTAACATTGGAAGTATTTATCTTTAAACATCAAATACACGTATTAAAGTGTATGGGTAGATTCAGTAAAGCCATCATTTAGGACTGCATTTAGACACCTGAATTTCTCACCACCCACCAATACAAGTAGAACATAGGCGGGACAAAATAAGACAGAGGTAAAACTGCGGTGAAGCTGCCGAGCGCTAAGCAGATGCACGTGGTCCCATTTAGATCAAAGCATGTTCTAAGTGTCCCATGAGTAATAGAGTAGTATCTGTAAGAGTAAGGCTTCATAATGCTGTCACATAAGATTATCAACCCATAGACACACATCTGTCTTCTGGCAGGTAGTCTCTGCTTGTGCAAACCTGAGGCAGTAGGAGTTTTACAGAGGTCAAGGCTCTTGCAGGATTCATCGAGATCTATTTTCCACTGCTGAGAGATGAAACATGAAAGAGGGAAATAAACTGTTCACAAAGAGGCAGAGCTTCACGCAGGGACTGTTTCTGACCCCGCAAAAGGTGACCTCCCAAAGCCTCTTTGACTCGCCTCTCCTTAAGAGGATTATGAATCCTTCCCTTGGGAGACCTCTGCTCAGCTACTGGCTCACTGATATTACACATTAACACTATGTCTTGTCTCTTCGTTCCTATCAGCAGAGGGATATCAGAGGAATTTATAAGGTCACTGCTCAAAGATCAGGACTTCAAACGGAACCTCTAACGCAAGCAGGGGAAGCCACAGCCAGTGGTAGCTGGTGGGGACTCTGCGGTGTGGCTGCCACGCGCCCAGCTGCAGGTCTGCCTAGTCCTTCCCTGCTCAAACGCCAATTCAGCTTATTTGCACATGTTGGCTACCAGCTACCCTTGGAAGAAGACACCATCAAGGAACAACTGAAAATGGGAGATCGTCATATGCTAAAAAGTTAGGGCAAGTCTAGAGAATGGGGTTCCCAGTTCCACAGCTCATGTACCAAACCAGAGAGTCTCAGCAAGCACTAAGCCCAGGTATATTTTCAAGAAACAAGCAGCAACGCTCTGCAAGAACACACTGGCATCTCAAATGGAAAGCTAAGGAGCAGACTGCAGCAAATTAAATTACATAAATCTTTGTTTTTCATAGACACAAGTAACCAAGAATTTGACAAATTTTCCCCCGTTCTTTTGGGTTTTGCACCTTCCACCAAGACATCATTTGGACATTTCTGAATGGAGTCTATGAAGCAAGTCCTGAATGATCCCTAGACAACAGTAATCAGGAATCATTTCCCTTGTCACTTAACAGCGCACAGATGTGAAGCAATCTATGCTGTCATGCAGGTGAACATATGCTTTTTACCTTCATAAAGTAATCCAAGTTAAAATGCATCATGAATTCCACAGTCATGAAAACTGCAAAGACTAGACACGAAGAGAAACCTTAACAGGCAGGAACACGTTGCCAGCAAGGACACAGAATTTCCATGGATGGAGATTTAGGATGAGATTAGACACATATACGAGCTAATTCCAATGGATAGTCAGTTCCAATTTGGGACAAATGGTAAAGTGTTCTCAGAAGACTGAAAAAAAAAAGTCGCTAACACAACAGATCTTCTCAGATGCATCTGTAAGAACACTCCACAGTTCTGGCTGTTTCAGACGACACAGTGCAACAGCTAAGTGAAGTTAAGAGCTTTAATAATAACAACTGTAAAGAGAAGCTACAGGGTTAACCACAGAAGCACAAAAGCCACAAGGAGCTAAACCCATGAAGAATTATTACAAAAGCTGTAAGTGCAAAGGAGCTCAAATTACATTCCTTAAATAATTTTGATAAAACAAGAGTGAGCTACAACTTTCCAAGAGACCACTAACTGAAAGACAAACATAAGCAGCTTGCAGTGAACTTGAATTTTTAGTATCTGTTCTCAACTTTTGAATGATAAGGCTTTTAAAACAGAAAAAAACAGCTTTGATAAAAAAATTCAGTTGCTGCAGATAACTGACTTCCACAGAAAAATCCTCAACTAGGACAAAACGGAACTTCTAATTGCTATTTTTAATTCTGCAGTGACAAAAAACCTCAAGACAAACGTTATGTAAGACCATTAACCTCTTTGCTCATAACTGGCACCTTAATTTAGCACACTACCACACGAGATAAACTGAATTCCTGATGCCAAAGTGTACCACTGGCTGCACCAAGGCAGTATCAGCAATAACAGAAAGGACAAAAATCTCGAGGCAAGCATCATATACTGAATTTTGCAATTACAGTTCCTTGGGCACAAGCAGATATACCAAAGCCTGCCCAGCTCTAATGAAACTGTATTCTTTCCAGATTGGTAATCCCAAAAAGATTATCCCTACCATTTTAGGAACACTGAAGAGAAATCAAAGTACACGGCAGATCTGGACTGACGGAAATTCTCCAGCTCACCTTTCACACTCGAAAGTCGGTCAAACCCAAAGAGGCTGTAACCTGCTGAAAAGGAAATTATATTTTGAGTGACTGTTTTTCTTCTTTACAAACTAACCTCTCAGCATTCCACACACGCATCCTCCTTGGCAGTTTAATTCAAGGATGACTAAAAATCTCCAAAACTGCCATGTATTGTACTTAACCGTAGTTCAGTGGCTATCACATAGACACATATGACTGAGGGAAAAACAAAACAAGGTAATCTTGAAGAACATTTATGTCAATCCCCACCCTCCATCCAAGAAAAAACAGATTAATCTTCTACACTGATAATACACAAGACTGATGAATTTCAGCCAGACAGTCTCTTAAATACTGTCTTCCATCCGTTCTTATCACATTATGGCAAAGAATGACGTTCACAAGGAAAACAGACTGATTAAAAGCCTACTTTCAGAAGCTAGCCTCCTCCTGTGTGGAAAGAGCTCTCTCTATGAATCATCATCTTGATCTCATGTACTCTTCAGAATTCCCTGATGGGCTTGAATTCATACTCCACCCATCCAGACTGTAATGTCCCAACTTGCATACAAGAATAGTGGGAGAGAGTATCAAAACACTCGGTAAACTTAAGCTAAATGGCCTCTGGTGCTCTTCCTCATCCACAAATCCGATTATTTTGTCACAGAAGACAATGAGGTGGGTCAGACACAACTTTGGTAAATCCATACTGACTGTCCTCAGTCACATTCCTTCACATGTTCAGAAAGATGTACCAAAAGGACCTGACCCATGACTGAAGTCACGCTGAGCGGCCTGTAGCTCCCTGGCTTATCCTTTGGGCCTATTTTGAAGACAAGGGCAACATTTGCCTTTGTCAAGCGATGGGAGACATCCCAGCACCTCTGACCTTTCCAAGATGACTGAGACTGGCATCACTATGACACACACAGCTCAGCACCTTTGGGTGCAGCCCATCAGGTCGGTCCCGTGGACTCACATGGCTCAAATTCTCTTAAGTAATCTCTGTTTTCATTTGATTCCGATTGCTGTTTCCTCTTTGAACCCTGCCTCTAAACACAGGGATCCAGGAGACCTTACCACTGGAGACTTGGGCATAAAAGGCACTGAATACCTCAAACAAGTCTGTGCCAACCATCACTCATTCAGCCACCTCATTCAGCAGTCTTCGTTTAGCCTTTTACTGCTGATGCAGAGGTAGAAGCTACTTCATAACTATCAGGGATGTTGTAATAAGCACTGCCCTGAGAGAAAGCAGCTGTTTCCACAATTCAAACAGAAATGCAGACTAACAGAGCTGAGTTTGTTCTGTCTGCATTCCAGGTTGTCAAAGAAACCACAGGTCTCTTTGCAGGATGCAAAACCAACTTGCTGGAGAGTCGCATGACCCCATTTCTAAAATGTTTGGCAAAAAAACCTCCCACTGTTGGCCAGGCTGAGCGAATTTAGCAAAGGGAAGTCTGCTCTGTAAAGAGCAAACCTAGGCCCTCCTCGAAATCCCTAAGAAAGTTTCAAGGAGAAGCTTCCTTTCAGCTTTAACTAACAAGAAAAATCTAGACGATGGAATAAGGAACTAAGATTTTTACTCAGTTAGATGCCAACTAGCCACACTGCTCTGGGGATAGAAAATGAAACGCTTTATGGTGACTGCGTATTCTCATGGTTTTCACATGCATAATATCCCAGTGTATCAGACGAGGGGGAACGGCAGGAGAAAACTGGAAGCTGTCCTAATGCTCTCCAAGAGAAAGGAGAAGCAAAGGACCGAAGACGCTCGCAGCCCAGGTCACTGCTGCAGGCTTCTGGCACCGAGCAGGCGCCTCGTCGCACCACGCTCGCGCTGCCAACGCGACGGCAGCGCCTGCTGTGCCTGACGGCCAGCGCGGAAGCGTAACACGAGCAAACAAAAGTGCGTTTTATCAGACTCCAGAACTCGCAAGTCTCCCCTGCCCTCTTCTGGGAATGAGGTGGATTTGAAATCTATTTCCAACGATAAAGTTGTTTACTTGGGCAAACGACCAAAAGAAAACCAGAAAGAGCTTGTGCTTCAAGCAGGAGTCCCTTCAGCAGAGACACGGATATTATTAAGCACATTTCCTTCAGCAGCAGAGATGGATACAAACTGGATTTTCTTTACCCATACACTGAAGCTACTGACAGAAACTCACGCCTGCCAGAAAATGGCCTGACAATTTGCTACAGCTCAACTGTTATGACTAAGCCGATTCACTTCTCAGGTCACGATGCAGATGTGCAATGCAGATTCCCTGTCCTTTACCCAGTATCTCCACTACTTACTTCCCCAAAATAAATTTTAAAAAAATAAATATAGCTACTACAGTAAAACTTGCATGATATGCATTAACTGCTCATAAACCTTCTCCCCACGTTACGGAAACCACATTCTATTAAGCTGCTGACTGAGACCTGACTTAAGCAAAAATCCTTTTGCAGTGATTTGCCACCCCACATAATTTATCTTGAGATCTTAAATGCAAAACAACAAACAGACCTCACTACGGCCAGAAGAGAAAAATTTTCCTACCTGCCTCTTCCTACCACTGCTAACAAGGAAAACATTGTGCTACTGTTTGTCTGCATGGTTTGTTTTTTTTAACACTGCAAAATGAAAAAAAAAAAAAAAAAGTTGCACTTTCCTCTTCACCTGCAGAGTGCAGTCCTGCAATACTCTGCTACTCAGAAAACTTAAGATATTCGAACACTTTTCCTTTGTCTCTGCTCTGCATGCAGGCTGCTGAGGAGGAAAACTAAGCAAAGACCCCACATTTCCCAGTTGTCACAAGGAGAAGGGAATTTCCAAAGGAATGGAGCATGGCTATTGTTAAGCAGCCATTTAGGATCCGTGAAGAGAAATGTTTCCCATTTTGAAGAGACTGATCCTGCAGCAGAGATCCAGGAACTCTATCCAAAAAGCACATTGTGAGCAACGACACGTTCCATGCTCTCCCCTCCCTTTGCAAAGCCAGCTGGTAAGGAGCAGAAGCTGGCTCCAGTACTCAGGAAGCAGCGCAAATGTTTTGTTTCCTAGGAATTAGGACAACGTCTAGATTTAAATCTATCAACTCAGGGTTATGCATCAAAGCTAAACATAAACTTGCCGTGAAGAACCATCATAAGCAAGCTAATCTCACCCTTAAGGCCTTTCAAAACCAGCATTTAATTTGGTTCCCTTCAAGTTCACTGTAAAGCAGCTTTACAATTCCTATGATGTGCTGTGGGCTGTGACACCACTCTGATCCATCTCCTCCTCAGATCTATACATTGCCCTTTTTCTGAACTGTCTGAGAATTAATTATACGGAAACGAACAGTGTTAGATAAAGGGATTCCAAGCAACTGGCTCTCTTGAAGGAACTGAGGACTACAGGATCTCTGCCTTCAAGAAGTCTGTAGCAATGCCCATTCAGTACAACTCATGCTGTTCAGAAGAGAATGAGCTTAAGATCCAAACAAGCAACCACCAGTACTACACCCACCTTCTCACTTGTGGCCAGAAACAAAATGTACACTTAGCCATGGCGTGGGTTCTACCTCTCTGCCTCTCGCCACCACCAGCCCACATCAGAGCGGCATCCTGACCTGAGGAAGCTCTGCCAAAACTGCAGGTGATACACAAACAGCAGCTTTGAACAAAAAGATTAATACCCTGACTTTAGTACACTGCCTGCATAAGCTCCACCTACCCCTCCTCGGACAGCAAGGCAGTAACAGTAAGCTTCACAGCCTTACGCGATCTGGAATTTATTTACCCAAGAGGACTTTATTCTCACATATGCAGGCAGAGATATACCAAGGCGTTTCAGCAGTCAGAACTGAGTTTGAGAGTGAATGGAGGGGCACATGCAGTAAG
Organism: Tauraco erythrolophus; assembly: GCF_009769465.1. Taxonomy (NCBI): domain Eukaryota; kingdom Metazoa; phylum Chordata; class Aves; order Musophagiformes; family Musophagidae; genus Tauraco; species Tauraco erythrolophus. Next base: position 19,504,220 of record NC_141476.1, on the reverse strand, counting down.
GTTTTCTCTTTCTCTGTCTTACTGTGAAGATAAAGCTGAACAAACATTTTGCTTCAGCTGCACTTGCCTTTTTCTACATGAAGAAGCTGACAACACTTACATTTGGCACGTCCCAAACAGCATCATGTGGTTTTACTGGACAGCCCAGCTTTTGTCTGAACGCTGCTGAAACATTTAAAGTCAGGGGAAATAACAGCAATTCCTACATCTCTCTGCTGAAGCTTAATAGGTCAGCAAAGTGCTCAGTTGATTTGGTTAAGAGATCCTTTAGATAATCATGACCTATCTGAGGTCACCCAAATGGAAAGCAGAGAACTAGGAACGGGCTACTGGTTCTAAGCTTCCACTGAATGTTTCAGTGATCTTGGTCAAACCATTCAGCCCTGGTGTACTTCAGCCATCAGCAAAACAGCATTTCAGAAAGGAACAGCAGGACAGTCACACAAACTATCTGTACACTGTTTTGAAAAGACTGCAGTTCAGTGATAATTTTATTTTCCATCATCCCCTTGTACTCCATTTCAACTTAGTCTCACCTGATAATTAAATGCTCGAGATTTTAAGAATTTGCGTCCCAGACCGTCAACAACTGAACTGAGTTTGTTAATACAGACTTAAATCAGGGCACCTCTTTCAAGTGAACGCGGTGCTGTGTTTGGCTGAAGAACCAAACCCTTTAGCAACTTCCTTTAGCAACTTCTCTGCTCAAATGGCAGAAACGGAAAAGGACAATTGAGGAGCACATCAGTTCCGCAGAAAGACTTCAGAGCATAAAAGCAAGATCACCCAAACAAATTCACTTCGCCCTGGTAAACAAATTCATGTGCCAAAAGCACGAGGAGCAGCTGTTATCTAGTGGTTTCTTTTGCTAATGTAGTTCCAAGACACTGATATTAAACAAAATTCGAGGCTTTCTTAACCATCTGAAAAAGATCAGAGAGGCAGAGAAATCCAAGGCAGTCAGATGCACAGTACTCTAGATTATACAGATGCTCAGGACACAGTTTAACTTCTTGTAGGAGAAAAGGGAACCGCAGGTTGCCCTGCGATGCCAAGTGGATGCCCATTCTGGAATAAATATAGCACCACTTGTAGAGACAGGTAAAAACTCTTTTATTAGACCAACTCATGGAGGATGTGCTCCTCTCCCACTGCAACTCCTATTTTTACACTGCTGATAAAAAAAATAATTCAGCTGGAAAAGACATATTTTGAGGCCCTACTTTTCTAGCTAATCCTTCTTCCCTTGGAAAGAGCGCTGATAGCTCAAGTGCTAGTCACAATGACCAAAAAAAGCACTCGCATCACTGTCTACCTTCTCGATACCCCCAGCAAAACAAGCTTTATTTTAAAAGTGTGGTTTTACCACTGTAACCGTATCTACTTTAAGGGATTCCACTGGCAGAGCTGCACCAGGCAAGGATGAACATGTTGATTAATGCAGCTGTCCCAAGCATTTGCAGCAGAAATGACCTTATAAGCACATCCACAGGGAGTTAAAGCCACATAATCACGTTGCAAATCCATGCCCCCTACTTGATATCAGTTTAATTTTCCTAAACAGATGACCCTTAAGGGTCACAGGCAAGAAAACATGAGGTATAACTTCCCCACTTCCTTCATTTCTTCATTGTGATTTTTTCTATGAGAAAATACCAAACAAAGGTACATTCTCTTATACAGCACATTCTCTTGTAGGGTCAACTCACAGGAAAAAAAAAAAAAAAAAACACAACCCAAACAAAAACACAGAGAGGAGAAAGAAAGAGAAAAATCTGAGCTCTGTGTTAGGGAAAAAAAAAAACCTCAATGCAGGTGCTGCAAGAAAGTAAGCAACTCCATGGAAATACACGGATGAAGTGCATCATTTGTTTTTGAGGTTTTTGACTAGGAAATAAAGTTTCTGTCATAACAAACATATTTTAGACAAGACAGTGCAGTAAGCTAGTACTTCAGTAAAATATATGACACAGTATCTGATGGCCCTTAAAGCTAAGGTAGAAGACCTCGTTTGAAGGGAATTTCATACAAGGATCCTCTCACATCCCTTGAGACGTTAAAAAAATCCAATATGGCAAAACATACGTGACAATTCAGAGTCATGGAAGGGATTTTGATTTGGGCCTTTTGTTATCCTGTTACTCTTCTGGGGATCGGCATAACCTGCAAGACTCTCCATCGCTCATACTGAAAATCTTAAAGCTGTTAAAATACTTCAGGGGGTGTTTTGTGGCTTGCAGTATGCTCTGGAAGGTAAAGGGCAAAGAATTAACAGAGGTGCCCCCAAACACTTGAGAGAAAAATGAAAGGCAATCTGAACCTGAGGCCATCTCCTCAGAAGATACACAAATCGGATGGCTAGTCACAGCTTCAAGCCTGGCAAGATGCTATGCATTTTCAAGAGCAAAAACTAAAACTTAGCATTTAAAAACGTCTGCAAGATCATTTTACGAGACCGGGAGCCAGCAATGCCATCCTTTGGTGCCTTTTTCTAGCATAAAGGCTCACACTTCCAAAGGATCCAATGGAACTTTGGCTTTGCAAAAAGAAATATCCAAGGAGAAGGGAGCTCCTAGATGCCTGAACACAATTCATCCTACTGTATTTCTTAAGCTCCTTCCAAAGGAAAGGGACCTTTAACACTCCAAATCTTCATTTTTACTCTCCTTATACCATGACACCAGACATCAGGCATCTCTGAATACTCCATGACACCAGCCAGTTCTGTTCTGAAGGTTCGAAATGAGAAACTCCTCCTTCTCAAATGAAGAATCAGACAAACGAAGCCTATATTTAACTTATTCACTGCAGCAGTTGCAAACAAGTTCTTGTAAACACTCCACAGGTCACAAATTTCCAAAATCTTATCTAAATGTTAAGCTGCTGAAGTAGAGCTCAAAGCTCTTTCCAACAGGCTTTCTAGAGTGCCACTTAAGACTGAGGCCACTGGCTAAGTAACAGAGCTGTAAAGCCAAAGCAAAAAGAAAATAATTTGTTAAACTTGATCTGTCAAATTGGCTTGTGTCTAATTATTAAAGTGCAACACCTGCATATATATAAATGAATACATTACTTTTGCTTCATATGCTAAAAAAGCACAGCACACATTCATTTGTAAGACACACAGACTGTACCAAGTTTGCTTTTAATAGCAGGTCTGTCTCAGGTGTATAAAAGCTACCTTGACTTTTCCACACCTTAAATTACTCTAAAGATACTGGAACACCATGCTGCAGCTTCTACAAAACATCAGTCTGCCAAATCAGATGTATTCTCACAGCCATCGGGGTTACAATACATCATGGGGTCACATATAGCTAGGGAAAGCAAACTTACTCTTATTTTCTTCTCCAGTTCAATACAGCGTGTAACAGGTGCCAGAAGCGTACCCCCCTCTGACTGAGAGACACAAACTAACAACCACCACGGGTAGAAAATAACACACAGTTCTCTTCTTTGAAGATCGTAAGAAAACTGCAAACGATGGCAAACCTGAAACAATAGAAACTGCTTTGCACTCACGGAAGCGTCAACCTGCCAAGCTCACTACTGCAAGACACTGACCTTATCAGAATTTTTAAAAGGTTTTGAATTTTCTTCTGGTTGTCATGTCACAATAGAACAAAGTACAAAAACACAAAGTTTGGAAACACTTCACAATCTAACTTATAACCTTTAATTGCCAGGTTTTAGGAATATATTTCAACTGCAGTGAATAAAGAGCTTGTTTTACCTTTGGTTGGAGAATGATATAATACCCTTAACTATTTTAACTAAGAATATTTGAGTCAAGCTGCATTTATGAATCAGAATTAATTTTTAACATGGCTGGTTTTTGTTATTAGGTGAACCAAGTTTTCAATAGGTCCACTGTATTCTCAACTGCTGAAATACATACGGAAGTGCCAGTCCTAAGGATGCCACATAACTAATGAACAGACCACAGGAACAGAAACATCTGCTATCTTACCTAACTAAAGCTAAGAATAATTAAGGGGAAAAAACAGAAACCCCAAGTGCTGCTATTATAGGAAAAAAAACACGAGCATGCATAGCACCTGAAGAAGAAAGAGTGAAAACTTCGAGATTCCGCATGGTGCAAAACAGCAGTATTTATTCAGTCTGACTAAGGGAGTTAGAGGTTTTCCTCTCAGTTCTGCAAAAATAAAAGATGCTAAAGCATGCCTGATAACGCTTACTGGTTCAGATATAGCTTACCTTCAAATTTTAATAAGTGTATTCAGGTCAACACTTGTGGTAAGAACTGCAAAAAATTAGGATCTCAATTACATAAAGAAGATTTGTACTCAAAGAAAACACCACTTGCATGGCATAAGAAAAAACACAATACTTGGTCAAAAAGGGAAGCAAAGCAAACCATTCCCATATTTGCAAAACTGAGAGTATCCATAATCATTTTGTATACGGTCACATTTAATTTAAGCAACATCTGCATATTCAAGATTAACCTCATGTGGGTTTTACTGTAGGAAGTGTGGGAGTGTTTAAGAAACTATCTAAAAAACCCTGCGTATGTAGCGTTTCAACACAAACTGAGCTCCAGACTGCTTTAACAATCTTTTGGGGACAGACTTAAAAGACTGAAGTTAAAAGGTCTTCCCCCTGCCCCACATTTGTGGGATGAGAGAGTCAACTCCCGTGAATCTGACAGGTATACCTTCCTCAGATCTGCCATGTAGCTTTACACACAGACCAGTTTGGAAAAGTGAAATATACCTTCCACTAGGCAGCAAGTGTTGCGAGGGCCTTCCAAAGCTCCAAGATTTTACCAGTTCTACTTACAATCCACAACAGTACTCAAACCAACACGAGAACGCAATGATATCCATCATCTTCTACAATAGCCCCAACATTTTCATTGAAATTATTCTTTGGTTTGATTCAGTCACTGACTAGGACACAGGACTACGCGGCCCCCTAGGCTTCTCTCCCAAATCCTTCCTGCTTTAAATAACTCACTGACATCTGCATTCACTGGTGCACTGATTTTGGTGCTCAAAGCTGCTTATCGCCTATAGTTAGCTCTAATGAGATCATGACTGCCTCCCCACACGTGCTTAAGCTGCTTAGGCAGTACTGTCAAAGGACACAGAACAAACAGTCAGCCCTATCTTCTTGTGCCTAAGACTTCCAAACTCACTTTTTGAAATGTTTGGCAATACTTTGATACCAACAGTGGACAATGCTAATCCAAATTAAATATTACATGATATTTTGCAAAAACCCACTCCGGCCATTTAAAAAACGGGAAAATGCAGCTCATCTTAGGACTACGGGGAGGGGAAGATAAACATCACAGCAGAATATACGACCTATAAAATAGTTCATCTTTAGATCAGCACTTAAGTCAGCTGCAACAAAGACACTGGAGCATCCTCTGCCGAGAAGATACCCCACCTCTCCCCTCCCTACCCCAGGAAGACAGTCATGGAGCTCAGCATCTTTGGGCATTACCTGTTGCACTCCAAACCAGCAAAGACCATTAGTCGCACAGCTCAGGGGCCTCCCCACCAGAAACATGAACTGTGCGACACAGCCACTATTTAAACACGTGGTGTCTCAAGAAAACGAGGTCATCTGCTGGCAAACAAACACTCATACCACAGGTACAACTACTGAGTCATATTTTTGTTGATAAAGAACTGGAGGGAAATGGGTATGCCAGACTTTCTTCCCAATTTAGAAAAGCATGAAATAATCTCTTTCAGCCTGGAAGACTACCAAGTCAACCTATCACCTTTCAGCAAACTAACTTTGTAATAGAAAGCAAAAAATTAAAACCAGACGATGATAGAGTCTGAAGTCATTGTAAGGTAATTCAGCTGCAATTCAGCCATCTAAATGGCCACAACTGCTAGAGCATAAGAGTTCGCCTCCAAATCTCAGAAGATTAGTTCTATTACAAAGAACCGACACTAATTTGATTAAAGTTAACAAACATAAAACAGGACTGAGCTTTTCACTCTGTTCTAGTGCACTTACCTGAGCATTCTCGTAGCATCCTTCAATAGTGAGAGCATACCTCCCATAAATCATATCTACATATACTTACTTGAAGGGTAAAACTACAAAGTGAGAGGTAAAAAGCAAGCAGCTTATTTCTCTTTGCATGGTGTTTAAGGTGGCTGCACATGTTTTTTGGACAAAACAGAAAAAAGTTACCTTAGAGATGTCACCCAAGCTCTCTTGGTTGAGCAGTCACTGAAATACGAAGCCAACCTCTCACAATCAAGAGGGAGCAGGATGCCAGAAGCCAGTCAGCCTGGAAGATGTTGTATGGAAATGAGTTAGCAAGTGCTAAATTAGCTTTTATTTATATCTTTACTCGCTCATCGATTCAGAACTTTTGAGAGCACACTTTCCCTCGAGTCTGGGACCAGAATTCACAGCGAGCTCCTTTCAGGATGCAAACGCTCTCACCCATTCCTCTGGACTCTGATAGATGCTCCTTACCAAATGTACCACCGAGGCTGCGGGGACCGCTGCCCCCCACCACCTCCTCCATCCCTCAGCTGGAGATTACCAGCCAGCAGGTGGAGCGAAACAGGACGCATGCCCTCATCAGGCCTGGCTGACGAGACACTGAGGGGTACTGACGAAGAAAGGTCGAAGCATCGGGTATTAAACCATGGCAGCTGAACAGGCACCACTGCAGGACCTAACACAAGCGAGGTAGCATTCAGCAAAGCAGCAAGACAGCTGGTGGAGGAGATGACCTTTCCAACTACAAAAGCTAAATCAGAGACCGCTTATCTATTGGAGCTCTCAACCACATGTAGCAACATCCTACCAGGATAGGCACGTTACATCTCGTAACCTTTTTTACTGCTTTTATCAAATTGGGTTGACATAGATGGTCTACTAATGTAATTACGGTAGCTATGCCCATGTTATTTTTGAACAGAAACAATTGCACCAATGTTAACTGTCATGGATATCGTTATACAGATAGAGAGGCGCCCTATAATAGCAAAGTCTATTCCTTTGCTCCCAGAGAAGGGGACAAAGCCATTTGTCGGGAACAAAACTGACCACATACTGACAGGGGTTATGCAAAATAAAAGACACCTTACAGAAGCTTGTTTTTTATACATAGTTAACGCCACTCAAAACGCATACAGAGGAGCCTACAGAAATAAATGAAGGCAAATGACTTTTACCTTAGCACTACCTGCAGAGTAGTTTGCACCAACAGGGACTCTATAGGAAGCACAGGCCACCCCAACGCACCAATTAAGACAACTGCGTCTATTAGAAAGTACATCTACCCGAACAGCACACTGGGAAAGCCAAAAATAACAGCTGCTGCCACATCAGAACAGCACAAGCACTGCGTACAGGCGATGCCTGCAAAACAGAAACCAAGCAGCCATGCACAAACACTTCCTCTTCCTCCCCCACCACCCCTACGACAGCAGCAACAAACCTGAGGTTAAACACTCGCCAGCACCCTTCTCTGCATTCCTGTCACATCAGGAATATAAAAGAGGGAGACTGCTAGCTGCTCCTCTGTACATCTGAAGGGTTCCTTCAGTTTACAGCAAGTAATACAAACATTTGACGTGATTCTTGCAGAGGTTTCTGTTGCATTTTCTTCTTTTCTTTCACTCTTTTTCTCTAGCTCACCCATTTCAGAGCTCACTAGGGACCTCCTTGTATTTACTAGGCTTCTTTTTGATATGTTGCTTCTCAAAGACTGAGAAGTCAGAAATAAAAGCAGTTGTTCCCAGGCAAGTCACATTTATATAAACAAGCAAGCCCAGAGCCACAGCTCTACTGAGCTGCCATACACAAACTCTGCGAGTCAAGTTCAAATCTAAACCCTGCCCAGCACCAAGACTGACGGTGTGGCACTGTCAAATGCAAGAGTAAACAGATCAGGCTGCGGTATTCTGGCAATACTAACTTCTGAGACTAGAAATCCCAGCATCAACACTCGACTGTGACACACGTCTCAAACATGACCCGAGCTAATTCCTGATGGAGCAGACTGGAGGAATCCAATGGCAGCAAGTGAAGTGCCAGGGTTACAATGCAATGGCCAAGTAATGGCCCAAACCAGGCCCCTGTCAGATTTTCTATTACTTCAGTATCTGCATTTCAAACACAGATGGGAGAAACATACCTCCTCTAGAACACAGGCTGTGAATATTCAACTGCGAACTCATCACCTACATTTCTCACCCCAATGGAAACCACAAGACAGTGCCACCCCATACCCCAGTGTGCCAGTCAGAGCTCACCAGATCCATGACAACCTTTAGACACAGACAAACGAACTAAAAACTGACATCTAAAAAGATCAAACCCTTTTATTTTTGGGTCACTGGTAACCCATTGAACCAAAGAGGCTGTGTCCTCTAAGCAGGTGGTGAACACACAGCTCCAAGCTTGTACAGGGCTCGTCATCTCGCACAAGTCAAGCTCAATTTCAGAATCCCATTTCAGGGATTTCAGGTCCCATTTTCAGAATTTGATAATTCTAACCAAAATGAATAACCTCCACACATGGGGGAGGGAAGGAGAGAAGAAACAAACTAGGCAGCTCAGAGGGGATGAGAATAGCATGTAACTGCATGATTAAGAAGTAGTCATAATGCTTGTTCAGAAGGCTAATTAACTGATTAAGGGTGCAGGTACTACTTCAGCCTGGGCACTTTTCGACCTCTGAGCACTTGCTATTCTAACCTTGACTTCTCTCTACGTGCAACGCAATAAGAATCACTTGCAAGTCAGTTGACTTACACAATCTGCCACGAGAGGGGATTCCAAAGCACATCTAATTTTGCTTTCTAGAATATTTTTATAAGAGTGTGCCCAGCACTGCCATCCTGATGATGAAGCACACCATGGCACTATTTACAAAAGCAGCTGGAAAGAAGCATGGACGCTACTATTCCTTTCAGTTTTTAAATATATGTAAATATGTATTTAAAAGTTGTAACTTTATATAACCAAATTAATGTATAAAAATACATTGTTGCACTGTTTCGCAGTCACAGTGCAGGTTACCCTGAACAAGAGTAAGACTCCATTCCACCACCAGTCCCCTGTTCGCACCATTACTCTTGCATCAGTAAAATCACTTAAGCACCCACAAAGCTGGGGAGGGGAAAAAAAAAAGCCAGTTTGTCTTCAGTTTTATCAGTTCATAAGTCAGGGAACTCTCACTCCCACCTGCACAAACACCCCAGCTGGCACCAGCGACAGGACAAGAACCTCCTGTTGGCTGCAGTCTATACTTAGATGAGCTTAATGTGACTGTGAAGCTACACACGGCAGGAGGCACAACCAAAACTCCTGGTGACTGGAAGTCGATCCTGGAAACCGTCCCCTTTCTCATCTCAACTTGCTCACTTGCTCTTCTTCTATGTAAGAAACATGCAGAAGTGGATAACCAGAGTAGAAACTAACCTAGGAAAGACACACACACTGTTCAGAAAAGGGCCCTACCACTCCTGTGGTCATTTGAGATTCCCACAGTAATGACCTCGTAAACATCAACTTCCCTCTCAAGGAGCCAAAGATAACCTCCTCTGTCCCAAAAATCCTTATCAGACTGGGAACAAAGGCAAGGCCATGAAAAGAACACTTCAGATCCACCTAACAGGCTGTAACCAGGACAGCACACACTGTTCACCCACGCACCTGGAAATGGTTGTGCTGAAAAAGCTGGGGAGGGTAAGAAACACTCCCTAATGCTATCAGGAGAAAAATAACATTAGGACAATTCAAAACATTGACAAACAAGAGTTTTACACAGCTGAAACTGCGACTCAGTATTATCTTGCTATATACAGAGTTCACGCATATTCTTCTCAAAACCTACCACCTTCCTTCTAGCTGCAAAACGAAGCACTTACCTGAGGTCAGTGCTAAACTAACCTGGCCACAGAAAAATATTTCTCAATTTCAATAACAAGGAACTGTTACACAGGATTGGGATGTCCCTAATAGGCCTATTTAGGGTTATAGTGACAACATCTAGTAACTGATATATCTAATTCTAAAACACTTCCAAGCTCCTGACAGAATTTCTGTAAAAAGGAAATCAAAGTCTTAGTTCAGTGTCATATAACAAGAATACACTATTTTTCTCCATCAAAAATCTGACTGTATGGACACAGGTCAGTGTACCAGCTGCAGATGACAGTTCAGACTTGCACAAGACATAGTAGTATATTATTCTGTGAGACAAGCTACCAACTAAGTTTACACAAACAGGCCTACTGACTACACAAATATTACATTAAGAATGAACAGAGACCCAAGCCCACATTACTCTGGCACCATTCAGCGCTTCTTTAGTGAAGGCCAATCTCAGAACCCAGCTTTGGAAGCTCTGAATACCAAGTTAAGCCAGGTGAACCTGAAGGGAGGAAAAGCAGATGGAGCAGAAACAACATGGGCTGAAGGGAGAAAGGCAGCGCATACTAAAGCACAGTGCTGGAAAGAAAAATGGGGGCCTTGCTGATTCAGAGCTTTAAGATGGAGGGACACTGAGCCTGGCACCAGTTTAAATTCAGAGCAGTTGAAAACTAAAAAGGAGTTGGTGCTACCTCTTCTAATCCAAGCCCTACTTGAAAACCCCGGGGAAGGTTGTTGGTTGCGGTCCAGGTCTGCAGACCCATGAGCACATCCGCCTCCAGGGACCGCCGGGCATCTTCCAGTAACCACTGGGGCAGCCAGCACCACCAGAGCCTGCCCACCCCCCTCCTCCGCAGGGGCGACAGCACTCGGGGCGCAGGAAAAGCCCCCGACCCCACCAGCTTCCTCACCATGTTGGTTTCATGTTACCACCGCGGTTCGCCGAGTTGCTCCCTGCGCGCTGCTCCTGCGGAAGGGAAGGGCACAGCGGGATCAGCTCGCCGGGCGGCAGCAGCCCGGCCCTGCCCGGCACCGCGCCTCGCTCAGCCCGCTCCCAGCGCGCTCCCCGCGCCGGGGCACGGCCCTCCCGCCCCAGCTGTGCCCCGGACCGGGAAGCACCCGCGTCTCATCCCGCAAACACGAGCACGCGCCTGGCTGCCCCCTCCCCTCCGCACGGGAGCGCGCCTGGATTCCCTCCCACCGCGGGTCCGTCCCTGCTCCCCCCGCCCCGGCACCGCGCTCGGTCCTCCACCTCACCCCGGCGCTTCACGAGGCCGCGCCTGGCTGTCGCCCTCCTCAGTCGGACCGCGCCGGGCTCTGCCCTCTCCCATTCCCCCCACGGGGCCGCGCCCGGTTCTCCCCTCCCTCCCTTCACGGCAGCGCGCCCGGTTCTCTCTCCTTCCCCTCACGGCAGAGCGCCCGGCTGAGCGCTCCCGCCCCTCAGCCTTCCCCGGGCCCCCGCCCGCTGTGGCTCACCGGGGCCGGCCCTGCCTGCCCAGCCGGGGGCTGGCGACACCGAGCCCCCAGCGCCGCCGCTCCCCGCCGCCCGCTCCCTGCCGTTCGAATCAACAACAAGATGGCGGCAGCCGACGGGGCGGAGCTCCTATGCCGGCCGTCATAGCAACCGCGCCGTCCAAAGCCCGCCCCACGGCCTATTGCGGCAATGCAAAGCTAAACTCCGCCCACCGGGGGCGCTTCGGAAGCGCTGATAGGCCAAAACCTCCGTCACTCAAACGCAGGGCCGCTCCGCCCCATTCCGTGCGTGGCCTGCCTCCGGATAGCCGCGCACGTTAGGCACACGTGACGCCCTCCGGTGCCCCGCCTCCCCGCGGGCTGCGCCGCCTCATTGGCTACCCCCAGGGGGGCGCTCGGCCAATGGGCACGCCAGCCGCGGGCTGCGGGCCCTGCCCGGGCGCGGCGGCGCGCCGCCGGAGCGCGCGGGCGGCCGTGGCGGGGATGCGGCACCGGGACCGGGACCGGGTCCGGGTCCGAGTCTGGGTCCGGGTCCGGGTCCGGGTCCGGGTCCGCTTGGCCCAGGCCGGAGGCCGGGCTCGGAGACAAGTCTCCCGCCTCTGCCCGCCGCATCCGCCTTCCCCCGGGGCCTCGGGTGTAGTGGCACGGCCCGCTCGGTGCGGTGCATCCCGTGGGGTTATCCCCGCGAAAGCCGGCGCCCCCCGCTGCAGCCCGGCCTCAGACAGCTCCTCGGAGCCGCGCCTGCAACGTGTTCACACACCGATCCGGTCCAATAAAAGGTTTGATTCCCGAACAGTCACAGTTCCTATGGGCTCAGGGCAAGGGGATCCCGCTCCGCTGTGAAATTTCTCCTTCCCCTTCCTTCCTTGTAGCCGCCTACTCCCCAGATTAGTCTCTTTCCTCTTATCCCGCCAGCGCTCCGTTTCCCTGGGAGCTGCCAGGGACACGTCCCGTGGCGCTCCTTTGAAATTCAAATAACCGGTTTCCCACCTCCCCGCGCTGACTGACTCCTTCAAAGCGCTCCCGCCCGCTCGCCGGGCCCTGCCAACTCTCCCACGGCACGTTGCGCTCACCTGCGCGCACGCTAATTCACTTTTCTTCCCAATTAAGGAACTTGGCCCCTCCGCCATCGGCTGCTCGTCCCACCCGTTTGCGCCTGGGAGTGCTGGAGCCAGGGAGAACTCGAGGGGGACGTGGGACACGGGGCAGAAGTTTCTCAGAATTAACTGTGGTTGAGTTTTCTTGCACCAGATCACGTCTCTGTGGATGACTGCCCCGGCTAGGTGACATCCAGAGCCTATGGAGAAGCTGCCGTGACCGGAGCAGACCCTGCCAAAGCTCTCGACACATTTTTTGCAGTGCCGATCCCAGCCCAGTGACAGTGCTGCTGTAACTGCCATCCAGGTCCCGGGTTCTGCCTCCCACCATCCCTGACTGGAGGTGATGCCAATGACCGCCACACCAGGACAGCCACCAGCGTGACTGCTCGCTCGCGGCACTCCCCACGGCAATCACAGCAGTGGGTGCAATCTCTGACACTGTTTATTGGGTCCACACCGGCCAGGGCAGCTCAGGGGCTGGCTGCACCCTGTGGGCAGCAAGTTCGGAAGTTCGGCCACGGAGGAGGGATCCCCTCCCCTTCCTAAGCCCAAGGGCCGCGCCAGGTGTCTGCCAGTGCCTGGTGCTCTGCCCAGCGCAGCCTGTGGGGAGCTGTGGGACGTGGGAAGTCCCTGGCCAGCCTAAGCTGCTCAGATCCAGCGTCGTGCCCCAGTCACGCTGTTGAAGAGATAGTCCCTGCCGGTCCCTGAGATGAGAGGCAGCACTCAGCCCTCGCCCCGTGGGTGCTGCCTGGGCGTTGCTGCCCAGGGCCCATCTCTCCCGTTACCCCGTTCCCTCTGTCAGATGGGACACAGCCTGAGGCTGCAGGGGCCATGGGACAGGGCACTCACGGGGGTCCTGGGCACGGCCATCGAACTGCCCCTGTGCGGAGGAGAGATAGGAGAGGGTTCTGAGGGCCCCAGGGTGCCCGCCCACGCCCCTGGCAGGGTGTCCGCCCTCGCCACCATGGCACACACTTACTGGGCTGCCAGTGTGGGGGTGGCCTCGCTCCTCTTTGCCTACCCTCTGCTCTGCCAAATCCCAGGAGCTGTGAAGGGGAGAGGGGAGGGTACACCGTTGGTGACGAGCCCCCAGCCTCCACCCTGAGAGGGATGCTGCCAGGAGCAGGTCACCAGTCAGGCTTTGCACCGCTGGCTGTGCCCCGTCGAGCTTGTTGCCTGGCTGATTTCCACCTACCTGACTGTCTCCTTCACCAGTCCATATGTCCCTGGCACAGCCCTGGGTGCCGAAGGCGACTACAGTGGGGGCTATGCTTCCCCAAGCACCAACATGTTTCAGTGATGCCCAAGAGCGGCAAGCTAGTCTGTCAGCATGCTGGCTTGTTCCTTCACGTGCCAGTGCACACCGTTGTTGTGCTCAGAGGATGCTGTGCTAGCGGAGCTGCAGTCTTGGAGCCCCCCTGCTGCCAGTGCTGCCCATGAGGGCTGAACCCGAGCCTTCTCCCTTTCATGGACGCTACAGCCGTAGTACCATCAAGCACTATGTCCCCAATCTCACCAATGAACGTGGATCCAGCTCTGTGCCACCCTGGGGTGGTTACATTGCCAGAGATGGCTGTTATCCTACCCGCAGTCTTGCACACCTCCTCCTTGCGGCGCAGATGCCCAGCGCAGGCTGGGTCAGCTCCAGTGCTTCCTCAGGATCTCCCTTGCGCCATCTCTCACCCCTGCTTCATGTTCCCGGGGGGTGCGCAGCCTGCTCACCTCCTCCCGGGGTGCCTTCCCTGGCAAATCGGGGCTCCCCTGATGAGCCGCAGTGGCCCCAGCCCTGGCATCAGGACCCAGCCCTGCGGCAGGCAGCAATGCCAGCACTGTGCCATCCTGCCCTGCCCCAGCCACCAATATGGCTGTTCCCCAGCCAAATCACCATCTCTGTACCCATGGCTCCCATCAGTGCTGCGCCCTCACCCTGGGGCAGAGATGGCTCCCCAGCGCAGTGACCCACAGCCAAACATAGGGCATGTTAAACACCCCCTCCACATCCTGAGTATCCCCAGTTGCCTGCAAAGACGTTGTGGGAGCCTGTGCCAACATGCACAGCTGCCTCTTGCTGCCGACCGTTCAACACCCACCTCTTGCCCAGGAGCAGCTTGCCAGTATCTCGGTTGCTGCAGGAGGAGCAGAAGGCAGCTGTGAGCCCCGGCCTCGCTTGCTGTGCCGGGCCATACCATGCTGTGCCATACTGTGGGGCTGGAGCTCACCTGCACAGCAGGCTCCAGGCTACACACCCCAGGGCAGCCAGCAGCAGGGCACCGGAGATGGTCATCACGGCCACGAACCAGGCCGGTGGGTGCCACACTGCCTCCGTCCGCGTGACGACCAGCGGCTCCTTCCGCAGCATCTGCAGAGGCAGTGGGGTGAGGGGGACGTGCAAAGGGCGGGGGGCCTGATGGACCCTGAAGCTCACCGTGTGCTGGATGGTGGTGGTGGTGGGTGGCACCAGAGTGCTCCGGGGGGTGACATGCACCACCAGTGCCACCACGGTGCTGCGGCGAGGGGTATCCGGGCCACCCCACACCTCCACCAGCAGCACGAAAGTGCGGGGCTCTGGTAGGTCATCAGGGAGGTAGAAGAGGTTGTTCCCCTCCAGCCGAAAGCGCCCGTCCTCATTGCCTGGGCGAGACGATCTGCTCAGTGACGCACCACAGCGAGGGGCTGGTTGTGCTGTGGCTTGGCCACTCACCTCCAGCGATGGTGTATGCCAGCGTGGTGCTATCAGGGCTGCCCTGGCACGCCAGGCGAGTGACAGGCTGGCGGCTGCCCAACCCAGCTGTGATATGCAGCTCCTGCACCTCGGGGGTGCACACAGGCGCCTGGTTTGGCACGGCCTGCCGGGAGTGGGGGGAGGCAATATGGCACCCATAGTGCTCGCACCCACCATGTTTCACCCGCCGGGCTGGTGCCCATACCTGCACACGCACAGCCACGTCGCACAGGCGGCTCCGCCGCTTTGTCGGGTCCAGGTCGTTGCGGGTGTCTGTCAGCCGCACCGTCAGCCTGTAGCTCTTCTGCCGCTGGGAGTCGAGGGGTCCCGCCACGCGGATCTCGCCTGCAGGGCAGCTCAAGATGCTGGGCACCCATGGGTGCCGCGGGGTGCGGTGGGGGCTGGGGAAGAGGCTGGGATCTCACCGGTATGTGTGTCAATGGAGAAGGGCTGCGTGGAGCTGGGGCCCCCGTCCAGGCTGTACTCGAGGCTGTCTGGTGGGTAGTCACGGTCGGTGCCGGCCACACGCCCCACAGCGCTGCCGAAAGCCGCCGTCTCTGGCACGGTGAAGGTGGCACCGTTGGGGCACACAGGTGTGAACTCATTGACAGGCGTCACCGTCACGAGCACGGGCACACGGGCTGCACAGCACACCACGGCTCAGCCGCACCAGCACCACTCCACAGCCCACAACAGGCTGGGCATGCTGCCCTGGACAGGATGGGGAAACGGGGACAGTGGCACCATCCCCAGGGTGGGCATCTCTGGGGCAGCAGAGAAATGTTTCCTTTACAACCTGCCATTTTTGGGGTCAAGAAGGGGCTTTTCCCACCTCTTCCATGACCTTCCCCATTGCACCACCCCCCTGGGCACCCCAGGGACACAGGCACTCACTACTCTGTGGGGGTTGCCCTCCTGCCGTCACCACAATGGTGGCTGTGAACCGGAAGCCCATGGTGGCCACGGCCTCCGAGTCATAGTCCAGGGTGGTGTTGACCTGCTGAGCCAGGGCGAGGGGGTCAGGCAGAGCCGGGGTGTCCCACAGAGCTGTGATGCAGGAGGGAGCGCGGCGCGGGCCGGGCAGACCGACAGCCCTGGGGAGCCCCATCCCAGGATCCAGTATGACAGCGCATGTCAGAGGGTCTCTGCTGTCCTGCTGGGCTCCGCTCACCTGCAGCCGTGGCCCCTCCATGTGGAAGCGGGAGAGGGAGATGGGAGGTCCCTCGAGGGTGTAGTTCAGGAGCCCCTTGGCACCGGCAGGGTCGGTGCATCTCAGTGTGTCCAGAGTGCTGCCAGGGGACACCGTCTCAGGCACCTGGGACCTGCAGTGGCGTGGTGGTGGGCTCAGCTCCCTGTCTCCCATGTCCCGAGCACAGCAGAGCATTCCCCACACCTCACTCCCCCCGAGCCATACACAGAGATGGCCGGGACACAGCTCAGTGCTCGCCGGTCTGTCCCCTGCACGGTGATGTTGAGCGTGACAGTGTCATGGTCGGCGGGGTGCAGTGCGTTGTAAGCCTGGACAAGGAGGTATGCGCGGGCCACCTCCAGCCGGCGGGTGCTGCGGATCTCGCCCGTCACTGTGGGAGACGGCAGTCACAAGCTGGGCACAGGAATGGGGACAGGGCGGCCCTGGGGACCCGTGACACCCCGCTTACTCTCATTGATGGTGAAGAGCGCAGGCGCCGTGGGAGCCAGGATGGCGTAGCGGACGTTGTCACCGCTGGCATGGACCTGCGTGACCACTTCCAAGGGGCCCGTGCCCTCTTGCACTGTCACGGCCCGCTGCGGCTCGCTGCGGCACAGGCAAGCAGTGTGGCATGGCCTGGTGCCACCAGCACCCCCTGCCCGCCCCAGCCCCACTCACGGGAAGGTGACGCGGGGACGGCGTGATGGCAGCACCTCCACTCTCACGGCCCCACTGCAGTTGTGGCCGTGGCGGTCCGTCACCTCGATCTCCAGCCTAAACGTCTGTGGGGCAGCACCGGGGAGGCCGTGGGACAGCCCCGAGTGGCACCAGTGATGGAGACAGGGATAGGGATGGGGATGAGGATAGTAATAGGGAGAGGGACAGGAATAGAGATGGGATGGGAACAGGAACAGGGACAGAGACGGGAAAAGGGAGGGGAGAGGGATGAGAATAGGGTTTGGAACAGGAAGAGAGGTGGAGATGGAGATGAGAATGAGCTGGAGACCAGAATGGGGACAGGAATAGGGACAGGGCTGAGGACATGGACAGGACTCGAGATGCAGGAGGGGATGGAATTGGGGACGGGGACAGGGCTGGAGCACTCCCAGGACCAGGGACAGATGGGAGTCCAATGAGAGGAGCAGGCTGCTGATTCCCGCAGGCAGAGCCAGCGAGGGGCTGAGCTCAGGTGGGCTGGGAGGTGGCAGTGACAGCCCAGGGATCCTGCTGCCCACCTGAGTCTCCTTGCTGGGGTTGAAACCACCGTCAGGCGCCAGCACCAGGCCCCGGCGGGTGAGCATGAGTGGTGTGTCATGGTTTCGGAGCCTGAACTGCAGGGACAGGGGTGGTGGGAGGAGGGGGAGAACCCCCATATTCCCCTCCACACCCAGGGTTCTGCCACCCCCAAGGCTGCTCCCGCTTTTGAGGGCCACGGGCCCCTGGCACAGCCGCAACTCACCGTCAGCCCACCAAGTGGCTGTGGCAGCACCACGTACAGGGTCGTCCGGGGTGCCACGTCCGCCTGCACCTGCACCACGTCCCCTCCTGCAGCACAGCACAGCCTTGGGAGCCCAGTGCCAGCTGGCACCTGTGGCTCCCGCTGCCCTGTGCCCCCTGGCTCCTACCCGCACTGGCGAAGGGGGTGTCACAGCGCAGCGCCTGCCCCGCCGTCACGCGGACAAAGAGCCGCTCTTCCACCTCATCCTCGCCGGGACAAGTTGCCCGCAGGGTCAGGGTGTACTGGTTCACCCGGTGGGCATCGAGCTCTGCACCGGCACGCAGCGTCACCTGCAGCGGGGTCACGGTGCTCAGCGGGGTGTCCACGGGCTCCTGCCCCTCTCCCCGTCCCCCAGTCGCACCTCTGCCCGAAACGTGGTGGCAGCTGCAGGGTCAGCACCGACAGCAATGGAGTTGAAGGGGTGGCCGGGCTCAATGCCGTGCAGGGTGACGTTGGGGCTGCCACTTGCATTGCTGCAGGACACGGTCACCTCGGCCACGCGGGCACCCGGCACTGCATCCTCGCTCAGGGTGACCACACGCGGTAGGTCAGGCAGGGCTGGCGGGAGACCCCGGGGACCGGCCTCGCTACTGGTCAGTGCTACCAGCAGTTGCCCAGCTGTGCCTAGGGAGCCCTGCTCCCACACCCGGGCACCAACGTGGGCACAGCTATCCCTGCCGGGCACAATGGGGCCCAGGGCACCCTGCTCTTACCTGCCGCTCTGACGAAGGTCCCTGGGGAGAGGAGAGTGTCACCCCAGTCTGCCGGGTGTGCCCCCGCAGTGCCCTGGGGAGGCCTCAGAGATGCCCCTGTGATGCTCCAGAGATGCCCCAAGGATGCCCCCTCCCTGCCCAGGCAGCTGCCCACCCCTCTGCCCACCCTGGTGTCAGCCTCGGGCATAGGAGAGCAACTGGGGACAAGCCAACCCCCTGTCCCTCTCCCCGTAGTCCCCCACTCAGGTTCTGGCAAAGGATGCCCTCGACCTGAAATGCCTACCTGGGGCACAGAGGCAGAGGAGGAGAAGGAGGAAGGTGAGGCGTCCGTGCATGCCCATGGCTCGCCGGCTGTTTGGGACAAGCCAGTGCCCGTTGCCAGGGGTGCCGGGCACCACCCCGGCCCAGCGTCACGCAGGCCACCGGTGGCTGCCAGCCTGGCCCCAGGACAGGGACAGAGCATGGTCCCGGTGCCCCCAGCTCCCGCACGCCGCCCCTCGCAGCCCCTCGCCGCCCCCGGGGCCAGCCCGGGCCGGTGCGGAGCAGGCGGGCAGCGACGCTCCGCGGGGTTTCGTTGCCGCGGCACGCTCGGGAACCGGGAAAATTAGCTGGGAGGTTAATTTCTGGCCGTGCTTGCTCCTTCATTTGCAAACCAGAGCCTCTTGTCCCGGAACCCCTATTAAGCGCTATTAGCTCCCAATTAATAAGCGCCGGCGGAGCGCGGGCACCGTGGCCGGGGTCACCGTTCCCTCTCCAATACTCGAACCTATTTCGGGAGGACCGCGGGTGCCTCCACCGGGGCCCTGTCACGGGGCTGCCCTCTTTCCTGCCGAGCCTTCCCGGGACCCCCGGTGCCCGCGGGGCGGGAGTGCTGCCGACCGGGCCACCGGGTCCCGGCCTCGCCCAGCGGCGCCCGGTCCTGCTGTGCCCGTGGCCGGGTAGTGCCCGGCGCGGGGCCCCGAGGCGGCGGGGCGGAGCCCCGGGGCGGCGGTGCCGGTGCCGGTGCGGGCCGGGCTCACGTTACGGCGGCCCCATTGGCTGCGGCGGGGCGGGGCGGTGCCGCCCAGGCAGCGCCGGGAGGCGGCGGGCACGGCCGGGCGCTGCTCCGCGCTCCGCTGCTGCTCCGCCACCGCCGCCGCCACCGGCACCGGCACCGCCACCGGCGGGACCGGGAGCGGGGCCGGGCGCAGGGCCGGGCCGGGCATGCACAGCGCCCGCCCGGACGCCTGCCCGGGCCAGCTCTGCGCCGACCGGGTGAGTGCCGCCGCGGGCATCGGGAGGGGACGGGGCCACCCTTCCCGCGCCCCGCCACAGCGTCTGGGCATTGCCGTGATGTCAGGGTGCTGCCAGTGACATCAGCACCGTGACATCACGCGCAAGGCCAAGGCGGCGCGGGAGACGCGGGCGTCCGGTGGGACGCGGGCGACCGGTGGGACGCGGGTGGCAGCGGGGGCACGGGTGGCCGCGGGACGCGGGTGGCCGAGGGCCGCGGCGTCCAGCCGTCGGGCTGCCAGCGGCATCACCACCCCGGAGCTGCCACCCTGCCGCCCCGTCCGGGCTGCCCCGAGGGGACCGGCGGTGACAGGGTGGCCCAGCCGGCTCCCCCGGGCCTGCCGCACGCCAGCCCGGCTCCCCGCGGCCGGGTGCGTCGGCGTCCCGGGCCAGTGCCGGGCCAGGGCGGCTCGGAGCGGTGGCACGTCGCCAGCAGGGCTTGGCTGAGAGGGTCTCAGCCAGCAGGGAGGGGGACGGGGACCGGGACGGGGAGCGGGACGGGGAGCGGGACAGCCGGGCCAGCAGCTCCGTCGGGGCGGGCCGGAGGGGCCGCTTTATCAGGACGGAGGAGCGATCCCCCCCTGCTCGCTTGGCTTCTCGCACCTCCAGCGCGGAAAGGAAAGCGGACGTAACACCCTGCTTTTGGGTTCAGACAATAGGAATTGAAGAGCGAGGAGCGGCCCGGCTGCGGGAGCCAACCGCCCCTTCCAGCGCCCGCCGGGCCGCGCTCCGTTCAGCCCGGGCAGCCTTGGCCCCCCCACGCACCCCCGGCGCTTTTTCGGGGGGGCCCTGGCCGTGGGCGCAGGCCTGGCTGCACCCTGACGTCATCCGGGGTGTCCCCGGCTGGAGGGCACAGGTTGGGTGGGGTGGCGCTGCCAACGCACAGCGAGGGGGGGAAGCGCCCCACCCCAGCACCCGTGGGTGCCCCCGGGGCTGCAGCTGACCCTGCACCATCGAGCGGGGTCCTGCTGGTGGGGTGTCCCAGCTGCAGAACTGGGGGGGGCCCAGCGGGGGTGGGGGGTGTGTGTGGGGGGCAGCGGGGCGCCCGGCTCCTACGTGCCGTGGCCCTGTGTCATTTCCCGCAGGCACGGCTGGGGCTGGGTGCCTGCTTGCTCACCCGACATGCCGCTGCACGCCGGCCTGCTCCGTGCAGGAGCCGCAGGAAAGCGGGACCCGGGGCTGCAGGCAAGCCAGGGCCTGCGCCCTGCTCCCTGCCCCCCGCTGCACGCCTGGCTCCAGCGAGTGAAGCCCCCCGCCCCCAAGCTCTGGGGCACGGGGTGCCAGCGGGGTGGGACGGCGGACGGCTACCCTGACCTCTGCCCTTTCCCCCCAGCAGTGCCAGCGAGAGGTGGGGGCGACGTCACGGGCGCACATGCACGGCACGCGGCCAGCGTCGCACCACGCCGGAGGGGTGCCAGGGCTGGCCCCCCGCCCTCCGTGCCCCGTGCGCCCCAGCTCGGCAGCGGACTCGGCCTGCAGCCTGGAGCCAGGGGGTGAGGAGGAGGAGGGTGGGGGGGGCCTGGCCGCCCGCTCCCCCCCAGCCAGCGAGCGCAGCCTGGAGTTCGACTCGGGGTACTCGGAGGCATCAGGGGGCACGTGGCGGGAGGAAGAAGTGCCCGTGCGGCGCCGGCACCCACCGCCCTGCCAGCGGGCGCACCGGCTCTCTGCGGGCCCTGCTGCCCCACCACCCGCTCCTGCCCGCCGCGCCCGCCCCAAATCCACCTCGGACGCCTGCCTGGAGCAGTGGCGGGCGCTGGAGCCTGCTGACACGCAGGACTGGACTGTGGCACTGCTGTCGCAGAGCCGGAACCGGCAGCCCTTGGTGCTGGGCGACAACTGCTTTGCCGACCTGGTGGAGAACTGGATGGACCTGCCCGAGGTGGGTGCCGAAACCCGGCGCCAAACCCCTGCCGAGCCCTCTCGCCGGCTGGCCAAGCCCCCCGCCTTCCTGCTCAGCCTCTCGGGCAATGTACGCCGCAAACTGGCCAACATGGCCCGGCCCCGGGGGACCGAGAGTGCCCGGTCGGGGGGCCGCGAAGCCACCAAACGTTTCTCCTGCCCCCTGGGGCTGGGGGGGCAACCCAAAGGCGCCTGCTTCCACCAGTCCCACAGCAACATCGCCCAGCTGGCCACGGACTTCCACCGTTTCACCGCCCTCATGAACAGCCGCAGCCGCCAGCCCATCATCTGCAACGACGTTATCGGCTACATTTAGCCATGCCCGCACCCTCCTCCGCTGTAAATAAACCCTGGTTTTGTACGATATGGGCGCAGCGATGTTTATTGGGGTGGGGTTGGGGGGCTCTGCCTGCACCCCGACTCGGGGCAGAGCCAGGCAGGGGGATTTTTTGCAATGAGGCCTGATGCACTACAGCTCATCTGCAGCTTTTATTGCATGGAGCACAGGGGGGCCAGCCCCCCAACTCAGGGTAGGGAGCAGAAGAGAGGGGGAGAAGCATCTTCAGCCTCACCATCCTCTCCCTCACACACGTAGCACAGCTTCAGCTCCTGCCGTCGTGGCTCCCCAGCATCCTCCAGGTTCTCCGATAACCTGAAAGGGGGTTTGGGGACACAGGCTTGTTCCCTCAGCTTGGCCGTGCACCCCAGGGGGGCCAAGGCCCGTCCGGGGCACCCGGCCAAGCTGGGAGGGCGCAGAGGCTGGGAGCGAGGGGCCGGGCAGGGGTCCCGCCACGGGAAACGCTGCCGGCAGGATGTTTATCCAGCAGCCGGCTGGGAGCTGGGCTGCAGCTGGAGTGGCTCAGGGTGGAGGGAGAAGGGGGTCTGGCAGCACCGCCCCGACCCCAGAGCAGGATCGGGCCCTGGCGCTGGGGACCTACCGCTGCGCCCGCTGCCTGGCCCGTGTCGCTTCATCCGCCTTGCTGTCATAGAGCATGGTGTAGCCGTGCAGGAGTGTGGTGACAGTCCAGCCGTGAGTCATCTGTGAGAGGTGGGTGTCAGGATCCGGCCCTGCACCCTTCAGGGGTCACCCAAGCTGGGTGCTTGCCCATGCCGGCCTCACCTGCAGCCAGTCCAGCACCTCCTGCACTGTCATGTCCTGCCCATCTGCGCTGACTGCTCGCATCTCCAGCCGGTCCCAGCAGCTCCACTCCCGCCCGCCGTACTGCAAAGGGGAGGTGTGGGGTGGCAGCCGGCACTGGCACCCCACAGTGCAGGGACTGGCAGGGCATGAGCGCTGGGGTCCAGCAGGGCAGAAAAAGGGACCAGTCTGGGGGCAGGGGGACGGGGGGCACCGCAGAGGTTTGGGGAGCACAGCCATCCCCCCAGCACTGCAGGGGCCAGGGTTGGCGTGGGGCTGGTGCTGCCCCCAGCCCCGGGCCAGGACAGGCGCACAAAGGGGCCATTGAAGCGCTGCCCAGCCCCACACAATCGCCTCTTCTCACGCCCGTGGCCCCCCCGACCCCAACCCTGACTCTAGCCCAAGGGGACCAGCGAGGCGCCGACCTCGAGGGCTGGCTGTGGCCCCACACCGTCTGGCATGGCCGCCCCGCCATCTGCCCTCGCTGCGGGCAGCACCAGTCACTGCCCAGCGTGGGAAGGGGTGTTCGCACCTGGCCACTCTCCCCTCCTGCCTTCTGCTGCCTTCTCACCTCCTGCCTTCTGCTGCCTGGCTTATCCCACCGGGGTGGGAAGCCCTTAACCCCATCCTTGCTGGGGCAGCATGGTAACCCAGGCGGAGGGAATGCCACTGCCCATCCCAGCACTCCCGAAAGCCCGTCCCCTTGGCCGAGGCTGCCCGCCAAGGTGGGATCCCCGGGTCCCTGCAGGACCGCAGGTCACGCTGAGCGGGTCTGGGGGACATGCGCTCCCGCCGCGGCCAAGCGGCCAGGCATGTCCTCGCCATGGGACATGGAGCTGGCGAGTGCTGCTGCAGGGACCAGAGGGCATGGCCAGCCCCAGCACCATCCTCCACCCAAGGACAGTGCCAACCTCGGGCATCACGGCCGGGTGGGCATGAGGCCTGGCAGCCCGCAGGGTGCAGGGGTGCCGTGGGGCGGCTGGGCAGACTGAAGCGTTGCTGGAGCCGGGCGAAGCAGTGAAGGCACCTCCCTCCCCCTCTTCCTGCCCCCGGCCCTGGGCCCCCCAGGCCAATCTGGTTCCAATCGGCGCTTCCTGCCGTGCCGGAAGCGCGGCCTCGCACGCCATAAACCCCCAGACAAAGGGGCCTCTATCGCCCAGACGGTCCCAATCTGGGGCTGCCCCCGCCCCCACTTCCCCTCCCCGGCAGAGCGGCTGCAGCCTGGCCCCCGGCTGCCGGGACCCCCAGCCCTGCTCCCCCCGGGCAGCCCTTGCCGGCCCGGTGCCAGCTGCTCTCCGGCTGCTGCAGCTGGTTTCCATAAGCCAGATGTGCGCGGCTGCCGCAGCCCTCCCACTCCTCAGCTGCAGGGCTTGCCGTGGGGCCCGCTGTGGGGCTACCTCTGCCCCATGGGTGCCCCGGAGCACCCCACTTGGGCCTGAAGTTGGGGTGAGGGGGACAGTGGCAGTGGCTGGGTACCAGGGGGGTGGCCACAGGAAGAAGCCGGTTCGTCAGTGCCTGGCAGTGTGCCCGGCCCACGGCGGCACCTGGATCTCTTTCCAGAGCCCCAAGGCCAGGGATGCCCCTCCTGCACGGCCACCTCCTTGCTCCTGGGCTGCCACTGGGAGCTGGGGCACCCCGAGCCCCCTGGGCATCCCGCCCTGCCCTGCCCCGGGAGAGAGGGTCCTACCCAGTAGGTGAGGGATGGCGAGGGCTGTGCGCGGAGCAGCAGGCAGCTGGACAGGTTGAGGTTGCTGTTGCGGTAGCAGCTGAGGTCCTGGCACCTCCACACCAGCTTGTAGACCTCCAGGCATGCCAGCCCGGCCACAGCTGCCGTGGTGGTGATGATAGCAGGCACGATCCGCCCAGCGATCCGCTTGCTCTGAGGACAGGAGGGATGTCACTGGCTGTCTCACATGGGATGGGGACCCTTGACCCAAGGACTGCCCCTCTCACCGTCAGCCAGTCGGCGGGGGGGATGCCGTAGTTCTCCGCACGCAGGTTGGACGCCGCTGTGATAAAGTCCACGTGGATGTCGTCGTCCTGCAGGGAAGAGCATGGGGACATCAGCATCTCATGGGGACATCGGTGTCCCACAGGGACTAGCTGCCATCAACCCCCTGAGGGGAACAGGGCCGCCTGCCCAGCCCCGGTACCTTCTCGAAGTGGATGGGCTCCATCAGGGGCACTTGCATCTCCTCACCTCCTACCAGCTCCTGTCTCCACTGTGCCAGCTCCTGGGTGAGCTCTGCCAGCTGCTGGGGATCTGGGGGCACAGGGATCCCCGGGGTGGTACCCCTGCACTGTGGTGCTGCAGAGGGCACAGCCCTGGAGAGCACGGTGCTCCTTCTCTGGGTCCAAGTCCTCCTGGGTGCCGGGGCAGGGACAAGCAGCACTGGAGCCCCACCGCCACCACACTGGACCTGGGGACATGCCTCGGGGGACCCGGAGACCCAGAAGCCTCACCCGCAGGCACCTGTGCCTCCTCCTGCTCCTCTGTGAGGGGGATCTGGAGCCCCTCCCGGGGCACGAAGGGTGGCAGGACCACGCTGCGGAGGATAGTCTGGGCAGCCACCCGGTCGCTGCATGGCAGCACCTTATGTGTTTGGGCAAAGAGGCGGGCAGTGGCCAGGATGTACTCCAGGTGTGTGTCCTGTGGGGACAGAGCGCCTGGGCAGCTGGGGTGGCCCACTCGCTCCCACGGCCAAAGGCTGCCCGCTTTGCCCCGAGGTGGAAATGGAGGTGCCCCTCCTCCTCTTCCTCCTCCTCCAGCCACAAAGCACGCGTGGGCTGTGCCCAGCAGTGCCCTGGCCAGTCGGGGGACGGAGACAGCCCCAGCGCAGGATCTGCAGCCCCAGGCAAGTGGAGCACAGCTATGGTCCAGCAGCCATCGCATCCTCGGCACAGGTTCGGCTCCCCCCTGCCCACACCATCCCCGGTGGGGGACCCCAGGGCTCTCCCCTGCACTCACGTTGTCGGGGTCGAACATCAGCGGATGGGGACAGCTCTTGTCCCCTGACCAGAAGGGGACACCCGGGCTGGCTTCCTGGCACAGGGAGAGCAGAGTCAGGCCTGGAGACGTGTCCCTCCCGGCTACGGCGGGGCAGCCAGCAGAGAGGAGAGGGAGCAGGGGGTGCCAGCCCCATGGGCGCTGGGCTCACGTGCTCCGGGGGGAAGGTGTGCAGCAGCTGGGCGATGGCGTCGTGGTAGCGGCTCTGCCAGTGCCGTCGGGCCCAGAGCACGCAGTCCCGCCAGTCCCGCGGCCGCTCCCGCAGGCTACCCCACACTTGCTCCAGGACGTCCAGGGCCTTCCCTGCCGGCAGCTGCTCCGGGAAAGCCGGGTCTCTGCAAAACCAGACATCGCTGCTGTCCCGGGAGCAATCCCGCAGGACGCCCCAAGCGGGATGCAGTGGTCTGTCCCCCTGTCGCCATCCCTGGCAGGGGGGGGCAGTGCCCCAGCAGGGCCGGCAGCCACTCTCCCAGTGCCAATCCCCCAAGCTCACTCACTCCATGAACCGGTTGACGTGCTCCGCAGGCAGCTGGAAGAGCTCCTCAAACTCATCACGGGCCCACTGAGGAGGAGGAGGAGCAGGGGATGAGCACTGGGAACACCCCTTCTCATCCCTGGGGACCCCCAGACCAAGCCCAGGGGGAGGGAGAGCCTGTGCTGGGGCCGAGGCCGGAGGCAGAGCTCAGGCTGCCAGCAGGAAGCAGCTGGGGCCGTATCCTGCCCGTGGCCCACTGCTGGGACGTGGCCAGAGGGGGAAATGGGAAAGGAAGACAAAGATACCAGGGTTTCCTTGCTGGGTGCCGGGGCCGGCGCGGCACAGCCTACCTGCAGTGTGTGCTGGATGGTGCGGGGGAAGTTCCGCAGGGTGCAGAGGGGGAAGGTGCCATCATCAGGGGTGCTGGCTGGCTCCGGTGGCTTGGTCAGGAAGGGCACCATGGCCAGCACATTCCCCCGCGGCCCCTCCGTGCCCGAGTCCAGCAGCGGTGTGAGGCAGCGGAGGCAGCGGCTCTCCAAGTAGGCACCTGCAGGGAGCCAGGGGTGCTGGGAAGCCGGGGGGTACAGCCGGGGCTCAGCCCCCTTCTCCCCGCTGGCACTCACGGGCCTCCAGTGTGTCCAGGGCGCTGGCGACGCCATCCAGGCGCTGGAAGAAGTCGTTCCCGTAGAGCAGCTCGGTGGCAGGCCCCACCTGGTTCTGGTGAGCCGTCACCCTGACGTCGGGGTTCATGCGCCGCACGGCTGCCGCCGCCACCACCGACTTCGGCTTCTGCCAGGGCAGAGAGTGGGTGGGCAGCTCTCCCCCACCCCGTAGCCCTGGGGAGCCCCCAGGACAGCCAAGGTGCCCTTTGGGGGAAGCTTGGCCCCCACCTCATGGTGCCTCACCGATATATCCACGGAGCGGTAGAGAAGCTGCCGATGGAGGTTGGAGAGGGCCACGATGTCCATGTCGGTGACAGTGAGGTCTCCGCCTGGGCCCGCTGCCAGCCCCATCATGGCAAAGTTTTTCAGCAGCTCACAGCCGATGGCACCGGCTCCCACCTGCCGGGGCAGAGCCGCTGCAGCTCCCCACAGCACCTTCCAGCGGCTCCTCAGCCTCTCCCGGCACCACGGCGCGTGCCTCAGCTCACCACCAAGTACTTCTGGTGACCCAGCTGCTCCTGGAAGGCGGCCCCGAAGACAGCGATCTGGCCGTCATAGCGAGAGCCCCTCTGCGAGGACGGAGGAGCTGCGTGAGCGTGGGCGGCCGTGACACCCCCGGCACCCGGGAGGGGCTCCTGGCACATGCTCTCACCGGGGCACAGTCCTCCTCCGTCAGCTGCGCGGCCCCCTCCAGTGCCAGGCACTCCAGGGCATCAAAGTACAACCACTGGTCCAGGGGCAGGAACTTTCCAGTGATGGCCTGGAGCAAACGGGGCCCTGGCGGTTCGGTAGCCAGCGGGGTCCCCCCGTACCCCACCCCAGCCCTGCTGCCTGGCCCGGTGTCCCCAGTCGGGCAGCAAGTGCCCTCTCGTGGTCACCCAACCCGCCAGACAGCCGTGCGGAGCTGCGTCCCGGCCCAGCAGGAACCCCTGGACCTGGGGACCCCCCACCCCGCTCACCTTCAACACCTCCTGGGCTGCCAGGGCCCCAATGATGGCGGCCACGGGGCACAGGTCCCCCGTGCTCACGCTGGCAAAGGCTCGCACGACGTCCTCGTCCAGGGGACCCTGCTGCGTACCCAGGCTCCGCGCCAGCTCCAGCACTCGCTCGGCGTCCACCTGCAGGCAGAGGGGCGAGGGCAGCCCCAGGCAGGGTGGCGGGGGGCCAGGGGTGCCAGGCAGGGGCAGGACGGAACTCACTGGTGCCCTGGGCCGGGGCAGGCGACCCTGCTCCCCACGGAAAGCGTGCAGGGCCTGGAAGGCAGCATGCAGGCTGCGGCTGCGCAGCAGCTCCTTGGGATTCGCCACCTGGATCTTGGGCTCTGCCAGCGCCTGGCGCAGGGGCTCCTGCCGGCACAGCACCAGGGCTGGGGCGAGCGCCTTGCCGGGGTGAGGGCACAGCACAGCACGGCGCAGCGGTGCCCCAGCCCAGGCAGCAACACCACGGGGCCAAGGGGGGGACTTACGTAGGAGTGCGCCTGGGGCAGCCGCACCTGTGAGACCAGCCCGCCGCAGCGGTAGGGTGAGAAGGAGCTGGTGTCGCCGATCTCCAGCCGGAAGGCATCTGGAAATGAGGGGGACAGACATCACACTGCTAAGGACCCAGGGAGTTCCCCGACCCCAGGCCAGGGCAGCTGGGACCCCTTGGGCTGCTCACCCAGCACGCGCACGGGGACGGGCTCCCGGCCATTCAGCTCCGTCATCCCCTCCACGCCGGAAAACGTCACCAGGTCACCGTCGCAGAAGAGGTGGCCGTAGCTGTTCTCTGCCCTCATGTACGTCACGACGCCTGGGTTGCCCTGGGCAGGTGAAGGGACATGAGGGCAGGGGACGGGACCCGCGTGGCATAAAGCTACCGGAGGAGGCAGCGGCGTTTCAGGAGAGCCTGCTGAGGCTGTCCTCCTACCTGGGAGATGTGCTGCACAGCGGCACATGTAGGGTCCCCTTCCGCTGGGTCTTCAACAACGAAGTGCTCTCCAAAGTCGCAGAACAGCTGCCTGCAGAGGATCGACGGGGTTTTGCCAGGGGAGCCGCCTCACCAAGCTGCCCAAGTCCCCGTTGGGGACAGGGCCATGGGCTGCAGAGCAGGGCTGGGGCTCTGGGGACAAGGTGACCCGGAGCCAGTAGCAGGTCCCTGTGGCAGACATCCCTTACCCCGCCAGCCCCTTGGCATCAGCCACGATGAAGTGAATGCCCCGGGCATGGCAGAAGTCCCCGACACGGAGCTGCTCCTCCAGTGGGGACTCGGTCAGCACCACCACCTGCACCAGGGCTGTCAGCAGGAGCCACTGTCCCAGGGGGCCCTGGGGCGCAGGGGTGGGGGCTCACCTGGAAGGAGGCGAGGAAGGCCTCCGACAGCTCCCCGGTGTGAGCTGACACCTCCACGCGGGGGTTCAGCTCAGCCAGGGCCCACTGGGATGCCTCAGCGCGGTTCTGGCCTACATCGCTTTCCACCAAGAGGAACTGCAGGGTGGGCACATGGAAGGGCACCCTGTGGGTTTGGGATGCTGCCCGCCACAGCGGGGTACTCCACAGGGTCCTGCTCGCACTGGTGGGGGGTCCTCTGCTGAGGACCATGCCCATGACATAGGACTCCCCATGGGCCCTACCCATGATGATGAGGGGCACCCTGGGCCATACCCATGACAAGGACCTCCCATTCCACACTCCTTACTAGGATCCCCAGCCTTTACCCGTTACTGGGAGCCCCCCACTCCACACCCATACCTGCAACAGGGATCCCCCAGCAGCACCCACACCGTCACCTCCACCCACACTCATACCCAGTACTGGGATCCCCAGCTGTACCTGTACCCATTACCGGGACCCCCGTCTGTACTCATATCCACTATGGGGACCCCTGGCCATACTTGTACCCATTACTGGGACCCCTGCCTGTACCTGTACCCATTAGTGGGAACTCTGCCCGTACCCATACCCATGACTGGGACCCTGCCCGTACTTCAACCCGTTACCAAGACCCCTGCCCGCATCCATTACCAGGATCCCCACCCATATCTGCACCCACTCCCAGCATCCCCACTTGTACCCGTTACCGAGACCCTCACCTGTATCTGTACCCGTTACGGGACCCCCCGCCCCTACCCGTGCCCGTAGCCACGCCCCGCTCCCGACCCCGCCAGTACCTGCTGGGCGCGGTCGGCGGTGCAGGCGGCGCCGCGATCGTGCAGGACGACGCGCCCGGTCCCCGCCAGCACCAGCGCCGCCGCCGCCTGCGCTCCCGTCCCGCGCAGCCCCGACACCAGCACCGCCGCCCCGGCCAGCCGCCGCGCGCCGCCGCCCAGCACGTACCTGCGGGGCAGAAGCCGTCAGCGGGGCCCGGAGGCTTCCCCGGTGCCCGGTGCCCGGTGCCCGCACGCACAGCTGCCGCGAGTACAGCCCCTCCTCGCCCCTGCCCGCCATGGCGGCCGCGCCCACCGCTCAGGCCCCGCCCCCAGCCAGAGCTCATCGCCGAAGGCCCCGCCCACCACCAAGGCCCCGCCCCCTTATGGAGGCCCCGCCCCGTGACGGGCCCGCTCCCGGTGGCCCCGCCCAGCGGAGGCCCCGCCCACCCGCGAGGCCCCGCTCCGGCCGCGCAGCCATGGCGGCGGCGGCGGCTGCGGACTGGCAGGCACCGTGGCGGACCCTGGGCGCGCTGGGCCGGGAGCTGGCGGCCGAGTGGGCGGCGCAGGACGTGCGGGCCGCGCTGTGCCAGCTGCTGCTGCTCTGGCTGGGCCTCAGCCTGCTGGGTGTCCGCCTGGCCTGGCGCGCCTACGGCGAGGCGGTGGCCGCGCTCTGCTACCGGACGGGGCCCTCCGGCCGCCGGTCCCCCGGCACCGGTGTGGGACTCGGCACCGCTTCTGCTCCCGGCGCCGCGCCCGCCCGGCCCCGCGCACACTCCCTCTCCCCCGCCGGCCCCGCCGGACGCAACGGCGCCGCCGAGCGGCTCTGCCCGCCCCGGTGAGTCCCGACCGCTGCCCGCCCCGCAACCGTTAACCCCCGCCGCGGCCTCCCCGCGGCCCCGGCCGGCCCCGCTGCGGCCTCCGCCACGGCCCGGCCCGCGCTTTCCCGGCAGCACCCCCGGCCCAGCGCACCCCAGTGAGCACCCCCCCCCCAAATCCCAGTATGTCCCAGAGAGCGGCCTCCTGGTTGTGCCTCCAGACCGGTGCACCCGTGGGTGCCCTCCTGGCTGCACCCCTGGACCTGCACACACCAGCAAATGCCCCCCAGCTGCACCCCCAGCCCAGTGCACCCCAGTGAGCATGCTCCCAGCTGCACCCAGCCCAGCGCACCCCAGTGAGTGCCCTCCCAGCTGCACCCAGCCCACCGCACCCCAGTGAGCACCCTCCCAGCTGCACCCACAAACCAGTGCACCCCAGTGAGCACCCTGCCAGCTGTGCCTTCAGACCAGTGCGCCCCAGTAAGTGCAGCCCTAGCCCTGCATAGGCAGGCAGGTGCCCTCCCCCTGTGCCGGAGTGCCACCCCAGCTGTGCTCACGCTGCCCATCTTTTGCAGGGATGGCTCAGCTGTAGATCCAGCAAAGACGCACCGGGAGTGAGGAACGCTGGGACCCCTCGGGCACTGCCTGTACCATTAAAGTGCTATGTCCCACCTGCTGCCCCTTGCTTTGGCACCCGCCACCGGCACTGGAGAGGAGGCCAGGAGAGTGGGGCAGGGGTGTTTATTGGGGCCAGGGTGCCATGCCCTTGGTGGGTGCTGGCCTCACTTGGCCATGTAGTAGTGGGTGGGCACAAAGGGCATCTTGGTGACAAGGGCCGGGTGCTGCTTCTTCCGCACTTCGACGGTAAGCGTGGTGCCGGCACGGCTGTGCACCGCCTCCACGTAGCCCATGGCGATGTTCTTGCCCAGGGAGGGCGAGGGGCAGCCACTGGTCACCGTGCCTGGGGACATGGGGAGGTGAGTGCGGGCTGGCAGGCCCAGTGCCCTCCCCTGCCATGGGCGCAGCTCGGGGCCATGCCCACGCCAGCCCTGCTTCCCCCACCTACCCACAGGCGTGCCCTCAGGGCCCAGGATGGCCATGTGGGGCCGGATGGGGGGTCCCACCGACGTCAGCCCCACGCGCTTGCGCTTCGGCTTCTCTTTCACTTGCGCCATGATGATGGCTGCGCCGGGGAAGTCCATGGCTGCGCGCCGGCGCTTCCCTGTGGGGCAGAGATGGGTGAGGGTTGGCGATGCCCACCTGGTCCCCTTACACCCCACTGGGGATGTGGGACTCACCCCTCTGCCCACCCCGAGGAGGAGGTGGGGGCAGATGTGGCCTCGACCTACCCAAGGTCCACAGCAGCCCGGCCTCGGCTGGCGTCGTGGTCTCGTCGATGTCGTTGCCATAGAGGCAGAGCCCGGCCTCGAGGCGCAGGCTGTCCCTGGCCGCCAGCCCTGCCAGCCACACCTCAGGGACACCCAGCAGCCGCTCTGCCAACTCCACCGCCCGCCCCGCAGGTACCGAAATCTGCAGGGGGAATGGGCAGGGTCAGTGGGGCATGGTGTTGCCCTCGGTACCGCGGCAGGAGGGTGCCAGCGTGGCTCCTGGCATACCTCCACGCCATCCTCGCCGGTGTAGCCACAGCGCGTGACCCGGCAGCCCGGCACATTGAAGACCGTCGTGGTGATGCTGTTCATGAAGGACAGCTTGGCCAGGTCATCCGACAGCCCCGCCTGCAGCACCCATGCCATGGAGGGACCTGGGGAGAAAGGTGGCTCTAGGGGATGACAGTGTCTGGGGAAGGGGGGGACACGGGGAGGGCACTGACATCCATTGGGCGAGGACCCGGAGGAGGGGTGCAGTGTGGCACACACCGAGGGCAAGACCCCCACGCAGCAATGCTCAGTGCCAGCCCCCACGGAGCCCCGCTACCTTGCAGGGCCAGCAGCGCGTTGTCTGACACCTCCAGCTGGACGTCACCGCCGGTGGCCTGCAGCTCCGCCACTCTGCCCTGTCAGGGTGACACGGGCTGCTGGCATGGCAGCTGGGCTGGTGCCAGCCCTGCACGTGGCCATGACCAGCTTGCCCCACACAGCCATGGACGTCACCAAAAGGTGACGGGGCTCGTTCCCACTGCACGTCCCTGCCATCCCCACCTCTCACGGGTCTTGGGCAGCCCCGTACCTTCATGATGGCCAAGTCCTTGTCGGCACAGCCGGCATTGGACACCACGTAGAGGTGATCTTCCGATGCGTTGGTGACAATGAGGTCGTCCACGATGCCGCCCCTCTCGTTGGTGAGCAGCGTCAGGGTGCCCTGCGGGACGTGGCCCTTGGGAGCGCGGGCAGGCTGCCTGGCCCCTCCTGGGGTACCCTAGCGACCAGACACCCGATGCCCCCCCTCCCCAGTGCCCCGTACCTGTCCCAGCTTCAGCTCGGCGATGTCCCCCACCACCAGGCTCTCCATGAACCTGACGCGGTCCCGACCGTACACCCGGGTCTGGAAGGGGCCGGGGGATGAGGGTGAGGTGGTGTGGGTGACCCCCTACACACCGGGTGCACACACCCCGGACCCACCTCCCCATCCCGCCCCGGCTACCTGCGGCATGTGGGAGACGTCGAAGAGGGAGCAGCGGCGGCGGGTGTGCAGGTGGGACTGGAGGTGGCCGTGCCCGTAGTGCAGCGGCAGGCTCCAGCCGGCGAACGGCACCATCCGCCCGCCGCGGGACCGGTGCAGGGCGTCCAGCGGCGTCCGCTTCAGCTCCCCCCCCGCCGCCACCGCCGCCGCCTCGGTCCCCCCGGGGCGCTGCCCTCCCGCCCCGCTCAGCGGCGCGGAGCCCGGGGGCCGGCGGGGCAGCGCGGCGCGGCAGCCCGCCCGCAGCATCCTCCCTCCTTCCCTCCCTCCCTGGCACGGCGCGGCCCGGGCCGGCCCCCGGGGCGCCTGGGACATGGAGTCCGGCCGGCCCCCGCCCCGCCCCGCACACCGGCACCGCCTCCCCCGCCGCCGGCAGCCGGCGCGGGGGGATGCTGGGTGCGGGTCGTGCCCGGGCTCGGCCATTCTCCTTCCTTCCCCTCTCCCCGCAAAAGAGACACGCGGGCACAGGCAGGACCAAGGTAGCAGCTTTTAGTCGTGACCGAGGCTCTCCCCGCCGCCCCCCGGTACCTCTCCAGCCCCCCGGGCGCGGAGGGCACCGGTCCCAGCACCCCGTTGTCCGCGGGAGCCTCGTGCTGCAGGTAGGGCCGGGGCCGCTTCCCGGGGCAGAGGTAGGCTGGGGGAGCCGGGCGCTGCCCGCAGCGGGGAGCAGCAGCACGGGACGTGCCAAGAGCAGAGCCACGGCAGCGGCAGGGCACCGGCCTGGGAGCGGCTCACGGGGGGCTATGGGGCGGCAGCACTGCCCACTGCCACCAGCCAGCACAGGAGCAGTCGGGGAAGAGGTGGGGGGAGGGCCTGGAAACCCCCCAGGGCCGCAGGGACGAAGGCTGATGCGGGAGCGCAGGAGTCCTCTTGGGCCCTGGGAGTGTGGAAGAGCCAGCTCCCTCCGGCCGGCACTGGCGGGGCTCACGTGTAGGAGAGCAGGTTGATGTCGTAGCAGCCATCCACCTGGAAAAGAGAGCAGCCATCGGGCCCTGCACAGCACCATCGCTTTGCCGGGCCACCACCCCACCCTAAACCTCCACCCCATCCTGCTGGGAACAGCCCCTCCGGGACGGCTCTGCCAGTGATGCAGTGAGGCCGGAGCCCCCACGAGCAGGATTGGCGGACTCACGTCGAAGCGCCCGATGCGGGCAGCTGCCTGGCGAGCCCGGATCACCTCCGTCAGCACCCACATTTGCTGGACCTCTGTCGACACCTTCTCCGGGTCGGGGAGCTCCTGGAAAGAAGCGGGAACAATGCTGTGGAGCAGAGATGGCACGGATGGGCTGGCTCACCCTGAGCTCAGGCAGCGGTGTGGCTGGATGGCTGTGCCCCCCGGGGAGCTGGGCACTATCGCTGCTCTTCGAAAACAAGCAGCTGGGGAAACAGGTGACCCTGAGCGCCGGGTGCCATGGTGCCGACATGGCCCGTCTCTGCTGGCAGGTGTCCAGGGTGAGGACAGAAAGCAGATCGCTGGCTAATGATTAAAAACCTAATCGCATAGTCCAGAGTTTCCCAACAGTGCTGTCACCATGGCTGGTGACAGAAACCCCGCTGCAGGCACCGGGTCCCCCAGGGACCTTCAGCCAGGAGGGTCTGGCAGGCTCAGCAGCAGCTCCCCAGGCTGGGACGGAGCTCCGTGCCGTGTCTCCCCTGCCCGGCCCTGCCCGCGGCGCTGAGCTGCTGGTGGGTGCCTCGTGGTGATGCTGGGAACAGCCAAGCCCAGAGCAACCT
This sequence comes from Tauraco erythrolophus, assembly GCF_009769465.1. NCBI lineage: Eukaryota > Metazoa > Chordata > Aves > Musophagiformes > Musophagidae > Tauraco > Tauraco erythrolophus. Next base: position 19,468,874 of record NC_141476.1, on the reverse strand, counting down.
CCAGCATCTGCCCCGGACCACCCCTTGCCAAGAGGGACGTGATCCAAGCGATCCACAAGGGAACACAGTGTCCTCCCCGGTGTGACGGATGGCTGGGCAGGGACTCGAGCTCTGAGACCTGCCGGAGCTGGCAGAAGCCTTGCCGTGACACTGGCGTAAGCACCGTATCACCAAAGCCCGGTGGCAGAACTGCCCCAAAGGTGCTGGGCAGCATGGCACTGCTCCTGGCCCAGCCAGCTCCTACAGGCAGAGCCGGTGGCTGATTCAGCAGGTTTCCGTGGGTGAGCCAGCTGCCCGCCCCTGCACTGCTCTGCCCGGACTTCACTCACCAAAGGCCACTGGCCAGGCAGATGCAGCTGTAAACATGCACCGTGGCTGTGACCCCCCTGCTCCTGCATGCCACTCCGGCTGGGGAACACACTCCCTGGAGTGCACCCTCTGCAAAGCACTGGGGACCAGCCGGGACCCCCCATCCCCACATGTCCCGCCCACTGGCTGCACCCACGGGGCCGTTCCTGTCCCCAGCCTAGAGGGCAGGTGGCCTGAAGCGTCACCTCAAATCCCACATCCCCACAGAGATACTTTTCTTCTGAACGCTGCAAACTAATTCCAGCGCAAGGTGGGTTATTTCGGGGCTCCACAGCTATTCCTGGTGGGGGCCTGGAGCTGACGGGGCAGGGATGGGGCTGGCAGCCTCAACAGGGACGCTCGCGCCTGCAGCTGGCACCCCACGCAGGTCCCTCCTTCCCCATGATACCCCAGCAGGGATCACTCACCCCGTGCAGGCTGGCTGGCTGCTCCGGAGGGGTCAGCTGGGAGAGCCAGGAGGGGAAATCCTTCTGGGGGCTCTGAAACAGATACAGAGGGTCACGCAAGGGTGTCCCCGATCCCACCTCCACCTCTCACACCACGCAGCGTGCTGCAGTTTGGAGCCCACCCATATTTATATTGCTACCGATTTAAGTGTCATTTCACCGTCATTAAAGGGAATTTTGTATTTTGGGTGGTTGTTTGCAACCCATAATTTGTTGCAGCAACCTCCAGCTCTGTCCCACTGCTCAGACAAACCACCACCGCTGAAATGGGCAGGATTGGGGCTGGCTGGAGCAGTCCCTCCCCCAGCCCCCAGCACACAAGGAGACCCCAAGTGACCCAGCAGAGGACAAGGACTTGGACGCACATCCCTGTGTCATCTGGAGGGAGCCTGAAGCTCCCGGAGCTGCGGGGAGCGATGCCAGACACAGGGCTGGGGCTGGTGGCCTGTCCTGGACCCCCTGCCCACCACCGGCACCCGCTCACCTTTTGTCCAGGGGAGAAAATCTGCAGCTCCTCGATGGTGAAGTGGAGCCAGACTGGGGAGGGCTGCCGCAGGATGAACCGCACCGCTGTCACCTGGTCCACGTCGCACAGCATCTGCCGGGGCAAGGACGGGGAGAGCTGGCACCGCAGGGGCTGGCCAGGCTGGCGCTGCTCTGGGGCAGCTTTGGAGATTTCCTCCAAAAAAACCCCAACCCACCCCAGACAGAAGGAGCTGGAGGGAAATGTCACCTCCCAGCAGCTGCATGGGCCAGACCAGCACGGGGACCCTCGCCGCTGAGAAGGGCTAGCAGGGGCAGGAGGGGCACCGCGGTGGCCGGCCCGCCACTGCCGGCGGGGCATCGGCACTGGGCCCCAGGGACCGGGAGCCACGGCCGTCGTTGGGCCACGCTGACCTGGTGGCGGCCGAGGGAGAAGTAGTCCTGGGAGCCCTCCTCGGTGTGCGGGCAGGGCATCAGGCGGTAGTCCCGCAGGCAGGTCACCCAGCGGCGGGAGCCGGTGGGCCCGGGGCGCTGCACCCGCACGCTCAGGAAGGCTGTGTAGAAGTTCCTGAAGACGATCTCCTGCACCTGCGGGACCGGCGGCCTCAGCCCCCGCACCGGCACCTACCCCCCGTACCGGGACCGGCACCGCCACACCCCCTCCCCCATCGGTACTGGCACCGGCATCCCCCTGCCCTCGTACCGGTACTGGCACCGGCATCACCCCCGCTACCGGGACGGGCACCTGCATCCTTCTCCGTCATACGGGCACCAGGACCCCGCCCAGCGCCCCGCCCCACACCGGTACGGGTGCTGCCCCTGGTAATACCGCAGCACCGGCATCCCCCCCGGTACCAGCACCGCCCCCGGCATCCCCCGCCCCGTACTATGGCACCCCCCCTCCCGCACCGGGACCGGGACGGGGACCGGGACCGGGACCAGGACCGGCACTACCGCCGGCACCCTCCCCCCTACACCAGGACCGCCCTGGCATCACCCCTGGCACCCCCCTGGGAACCCCCCCATACCGGCACCACCCCCGGCACGCCCCGCCCCGGGCCGGGCCGCACTCACGTCGGCGGCGGCGCCGCGGGGGAAGCGGAGGTCGATGACAGCGACGCCGGGCCGCGCCGGCTCGGCGCCCCCTCCCAGCTGGAGCACGGCGGCGGGGCGAGGGGCACAGGGCAGCGGGCAGCGGCCCTGCCCCGCGGGCGGCCCCTGCCCCGGCCCCGCCGCTCCCGACATGGCGGCGCAGCGCGGCCGCCCCTCCTGGGCGGCGCCAAGTCGTGCGTGATGGCGTCACGCGTCGCGCCGTCCGGAAGCGGGAACCCCCGCTCCCGCCGCCAGGGCGCGCCGCGCTCCCGCCGCGCCCGGGGCTGTTCCGCAGCCTGCGCGGTCCCGTCGGCAGAGGCAGGGCTGTAGTAAAGCACACGCTTTATTGACTCGAGACGCTTCTTTACACAACGCGGAAACCGCAGCCGGAGCACCAGCGGCACCCCCGGGCCCTCGCCTCCCGCACGGCCGGCACCGAGCGGAGCGGCCCGGGGGAGCCCCCCGTGAGCGGCGGCGAGGCCTCCGGCCGCAGCACGGCGCGGGTGGCTGCCCACCAGCCCCCGCGGGAGCGGTGGGTATGGCTTCGGTGTGCGCCGGCAGCCCCCCGCCGCCGCACAGGGGTCGTTCCTCCTCCCTCCCAAACGCACCCCAGAGAACGCCGAGGGAAAACACAAAATCAATCCATGCTCAAAGCGACCGAGCGCCAAGGAGGGAAAAATAATGGCTGGAAAGTGAAGGAAGAGGCGGCCGGGGGTGGCCCCGCGGCTCAGGCGAACCGGCTCCGAGCTGGGACCGGGGAGCTGAGCTCGTACAAACTGCTGGCAGCGGTACACCGGTTTTTAAGTCTTTTTTTAATAAAACAATTTGAGGCTGTATCAAAAATTTAGTAAAAAATTAGATTTGAGAGTTCACTGATTTTTTTTTTTTTTTACTATTAACTATTCCTGGCACTTTTTTCTTTCCTTTTTTTTTTTTTTTTTAATTTTTTTAAACTTTTTCTCTTTTCCAACAGCATCCCGGCACCACTGAGGCCATTCCGGCACGGCTCTCAAGGAGGAGTTGAGGCAAAGAGACGGCACCGCACTACGGAGAAAACACCCCACCGTTGCCAAAACACCTCAAGGGGACGGAATTTTGCTTAAAAAAGACCACCCCGACCCCAGCGCTTGCCGGGAAGCGGAGAAGCCGGCGCGGCACGGGGCCTGGCTCACCCTCCCGGCACAGCGCTGCGCCCCGTGGTGCGGGCAGCTGCCCCCGCGCTTAGCCAAAGGTACCCCAGGCCAGTCTGACTCAACTGATGACTATTCTATAATGCGTGAGAAAAATAGGATTTCTTTGATTAAAAAAAAGGAAAATAACAGAAGAATCAAACCCCGAACCAAGAAGCCGATCCCCCCGAGGAGGAGGAGGAGGCTGGCTGTCCATCAGGGCCCCCCCAACCAGCCCCAAATCGCCCCAGGAGCTTGCCTGCAGCACAGCACTGCCCTCCCCCTCCCCAAAACTACACATCCCAGTTTAGGTAAACAGCAGATTAAATGTAAAAACTTAAAACATTGACTTCAGAAAGTCCCTTGAATTTAATTATTTTTAGGCTACCTTTCATGTTACGTCCTGTAGCTAGACACACGTGAATAGAAAAAACAGTACAGTTAGTGTTAAAGGCAAACAGCGGAGACCCAGAGTGCTACCCCAGTGCTGCCTGCTCCTCCCGTCCCGACCCATCCCGTCCCGTCCCAGTCCCGTCCCGTCCCCCCTCCCTGCCCGCCGTCCCGGTCCCGGCCGGAAGCCCAGCCGCCGGGAAGGCGTGCTTGAGCCGAGAATTTTTTCTATGAATAAAATAAAACCAAAGCTTGTTAGGCAAAAATAAAACGAGTGTCCCCCCGAGTCCCACGAGCGCTCCGGTGCGGCGGGCGCAGCCGGGGAGGGCCTGCTGGGGAGCGGGCTGGGCTTTTCGGATTCCCGGCTGGCGAGGGGGCTGCCGGCCCACAGACAGCACTGGCGTGGAGCTGGAGGCCCCTTCTCCCCTGAGAGCCTCCCGTTCGTTAAGGGGGGACGTAGGGCGGCGGGGACCTGTATGGGGTCATGTTCTTCGGGCGGGAGCCTTTCCCCTCCATGGGTGCGGTGAAGGGGGGGGGAGGCTGGTAGGGCGGCGCGTTGGGGTCCTCGTCCCGCAGCGGCGTGTACTCCCCGATGGTGTCCTGGTTGAGCGGCGTGGTCTCCGGCATGCTCTGGTTGGGGTACTCCGGTGGGGGCAGTGGGGCTTTCTCCTCCTGGAGGATGAGGGGCATGCTGGAAGACGGTGGAGGCTTGGAGTCATCCAGCTCGTCGGCAAAGATGATGGGCACGCCTTTCTTTATGAAGGTGGCCTGGTCTTCAATGGTCAGCTTCCCTTTCCTCTTCTTGCGGTAGCAGATCATGGCGATGATGCCGGCCACGAGGAGGATGGCGGCCACCACCACGGCGGGGATGACTGTGTGCAGGTACACGTCATCCTCGCTGCTCTTCTCGGGGTCTTTGCCTGCTGCCACCGTCGGCGTCGCCTCCGAGATCACCTTGCCGTCCTTCGTCACGGGGATGAACTGGATGTGCCTGCAGCTGCCGGAGCCCACCACCGACACGTTCAGTGGCTTGAACTCGGGCTGCAAGACGTTGGAGAAAGCCGGGCTCGGCCCGCCGGAGTCATCCGCAATTTTTTTGCTCAAAGTCCGGATCTGCTCCCGGGGGCAGGGCTCCAGGGGCAGCGTGTTGTTCGTCCACTCCACTACAATGGAGCCTTTGGCGATGTCCTGCACCGTGATGGTACTGCTGTTCCTGTCGCCAAAGGCCAGAGCTAGCTTCTTCACCAGCATGATCTTCTTATTGATGTCGTTCACCACCGCGTTGTGGTCTCCTTCCAGCCTGGCCTTGAACTTCACCGGAGACTTGTCCCCATGCGGGCGTTTGTGGACGTGGATCTCGAAAGCATCCACAGCAAAAAGCCCGCCTTTGTCGGTCGCGTACATGAAGTACTCGTGCTTCCCGATGTGGTTGTGGTCCGGCATGCCGTACATCAGCTGGCTCGTGCTGTTGAACTGCACCCACGAGTTCTCCTCTATCATCTGCTGCTCCTTCAGCTTCAAAGTCAGCTGCAGTTTGTCAGTGGTGGTATCTTCCTTGTCGTAGAAGGTATCTGACGGGATTTTAACCTCGAAGTAGGTGCCCTCCCACGCGTCGACCCTGTCAATGTGGTTGGTCAGCTTGGGTGGCTCGTTTGGCTCCCAGGGCCGGGGGAGCCCGCTTGCCGTGGTGCGCAGACGGGTTGGTGGGGAGGCCGTTGTCAGCTTGGAGATGGGGGATCTGGTCGTGCTGGGAGGCTTCGTCGGACGGGGAGTTTTGGGTCTTCGAGTAGGCCTTCGCGTCGTCGCTGTGGAAGAATCCGTCGTGGATGGCGTGGCTGGCTTCAGAGTGGAGACTCTCGGTTTCTTGGTGGTCGTTGTGGGCGGTGTGATCACTGCTGTGGGCTCTACGTACCCAGGCATCGTGGGGCGAATCGGCACGGAGGCCGTGCCGGTGCCTTCTGCTACCCTGGTTGGCTGGATCGGCCCCAGAGTGGGCGTCTGGACGATGGGGCCCCTCGTTCTGATGGTGACCGTAGGCTTCCTCGGCAGCGGTATGGGCTCCCGGACGGGGGGTGCCGTCGTCTCTGTGGGAGGTGCAATGGCAGGCGACGTTGGCGTGGGGACGATCCTGGTTGGCGGTTCTTGTGCGGCAGTGGTGGGCGGCCCAATGGCAGTCAAAGGCGTAGGGGTGGCGTTGATCTGCCGCCGCATCCTCTTTGGGAGGTGAGGTTTCTTGTTAGCAATGTGCCAGCCAACAACGGGGTAGCCAAGGCGGGCAGACATGGTTCCTTCCTTAGCTGGAGCCTCCACCTTGCTGATGTTGGGGACACTGTTTTGGCTCAGAGAACATCCCAGTTTCCATGAGAGTAAGGCCCCATTTTCCACTACCTTCTTTGCATTCCCCGGTCCAGCCATGAAGGCTGACATGTCAAAGAGTCTGTTATTTACAACAGGAACCAACTTCATGTTATGAAGTTCCACTTCCGAGAAGCTTCTCATTCTGCTTAAGAGTTCAATCCTCTGCTTTGGTGTCATTTTTGTTAAGTCGGCATCCAGAATGACAGTCAGGATAGTGACTGGCTCTTCCGAGCCACACACAAACGGCGCTGCGTCACCCGTGTCCTGGGTGGCCACTCGCACCGACTGAGGCTCGTTGTGGTCTTCTTGGTGGACCTCAATGGAGAAGACATTTGTGGTCTGCGGCACATAGCTCCCGTTGGGGAAGGGCTGCAGCGTGGTCACCGAGATGTAGTGGACGCCCTTGTCCGTGTCAAGGGGCAGCCCTTCCAGGGAGCTGCTCTCTGCATTCCAGTGTAACCAAGAAGGCAAGGAGTCCTTCCCAGCTTCGGAGATCTACCAAATAAGAAAGAGAAGAAGGTGCTTTTAGAAATACAGAATTAGGACAGGTTCTAGCAGGAATAATGCTTTATTTAAAGGATTAAAGGAAAAAGTCTGAAGTGTAACAACTGGGGAAGACACATCCTGGCCAGAGCAGGGCTGCCTGTGTCTGCTTCTCCGCACGGTGGCAAGGATGAGCTCTGCAGGATGCACTGTCCCAAATGGTTTAAGGAGCCACAGGAGATCATCAGTCCAGCAAAGGTCCCTTGCCTGCAGGCACTGGCTCTCTAGCACTTGCTGTGCAACTACTAAGCACAAGTGGTTCATTTTCTCCAAGGGCAGGAGGGGAGTTTACATCACAGGGACGGCTACAAAGCCGAGGGTGAAGTTACATGATACCACAGAGCTGATCCACTAACTGCCCTCCTCCTGCTCCTTCTTCGTCTCCCATCCCTGCCGCCTCGCTGCTTTGCTCACCTGATCATGCTTTGCAAGCCCATTGCTCCAGCAGCTCAGCAGAACAGATGTTTTCTCTGTTAAATTCCAGCTTTGTCCCGCTGCCCCCAGCAGCCAGGCTGAGCTGGAGGGGCCAGAAGTTGGGCAGCTATGGCTCGGGGTCCCCTGCCTGGCTGGACCACACCAGCTCTCAACACGGAGCAGCAAATCCCGCGAGCTACACAGCTGCTTAAGGCACAGCCACCTCTCGTGCTGCCAGAGGAACGGCACGGTGAGGGCTGACGGAGGGGAGCAAACCCTACACCTGGTCCCCTCAGCACGGCGCTGCCATGGCCGGTGCGGGCAGGCGGGGACCCGGCACACGGCTGGAGCGCTGCTGGACGTCACGCAGGACGGCGCGCCAGCCTGGCTTTATACTCAGAGTTCCGTTAAAGCGAAGGATTTCGCTTCCATCTAACAACTTGCTTCTGCAGACTAGAAACGACGTGTGGCTTTGGCCCAGACTGCGGGCACCTCAGGACTCCGACATGCTATTCACCACCTCGTTTAGGTCAACAGCTACACTTTTTTTTTATACCACAGGGGCAATGTACACAACGATGGCATTTCCGTATGCTCCAGAGGAGGAGCGAGCCAGCAGTAACCTCACCAGCCACTGTCGCTTCTCAATTTATCTATTCGTAACTTCCTGAGCCCACCCTCCTCTTCCAACCTCGGATCCCCTTCCCAGCCAGCCCAGGTCCAAACCCATGCATCCCCTGGCCATTGTGCTCTTGTGCAAAAGACCCCGGTCCTCTCCAAAACATCACCAGCATGGCTGACACCCCACCAAGGCGCTCCCCTCCCTGCGCAGGGGAAAGCCACACATGTGGGAGCCCAGGGTGCTCCTGCGTCCCGCCCTGGGCTGTAGCAGAGGGTGGACACGAACCCCCCAGTCTCCCTGTTGCCAGCAACTGACGTCTGTCTGTCTGCACTACAGCCACTCGCTGATCACGAGGCACAGGGGAACCGCTCGGGCTGTGCAGTGGAAGGGGTGCCGCTGCCAGCTCGGCGGGCTGTGACATTTCTGGGGGCTGTACGAAGCCCAGGGCAAATAACTTGAGCTTCACAACCCACCCTGGGCTCGGAGGTGTTTGGAAAGTGTCTCCCCAGGAATTCACTGCCACCTCTCCCACCCCAGCACCCCACAGGCAGTGGGATCTCACACACTGCCTGCCCCAGCTGGGCCTTCCAGAGCTCACCATGAGGTATCTCCCCCCACACCCAGAGGAAACCGGACATTTTGAGGCCCACGGAGACACATTTAGCAGCCTGGTCAAGGCTCTGGGCTTGCTGCAATCCAGTGCAGAGCTGCACTCCAGCTCTCCTCCTGAAAGGGCGCTTTGGTTACTACTCTGCAATTCTGTAAAGCTCATACATATTTCATAGTTTATCCAAAGGCAAAGCTGGGTGAGGAGCCTCACAAGGAAATCTGCCTGGCAGGAGCATGCCTGCAGTCCGGCAGCGGGCACAGAGCTGGGGCTGGGCTCACCAGACCTGCCCAGCCGCAGGTCCTGCTGGGGAAAGCCCTGGGACGGACAGACAAGAGCAATGGCCGTGCAGCAGGGCTGGGCAGAGCACGAGTCCTGGGAATTTCTCCCACCCCACCGGCTGCAGGCAGGATTCAGGCAGCACATTTGGGCTCTCAGACTAGCCCCACGCTGTGGGTATTGGCACACCAAAGGCTCTGGATGCGCAGCTCTGTAAGGATAATATAGGACCCGAAAGTCTTCTGGTGAGAGCAGCATAAGAAAGCTTTTGTGCAAGAGCTGTAGAGGGTTTCAGCCACGACCACACAGGCAACACCCTCATTCCTCTCCTCTGCAAAGGACCAGCCCCACTTTCCGCCAGCCTGGACAAGCTGGAGAGCACATCATGAGACACATGCTGGGTACAGTTTATAGAGCACAGTTTAAAGCTGTTAGAGCAGCTTTGAGTTAACTCCTCAGCAGCAATATCCGAGAGCAGGAAATTAAGATTCCTGCTTACACCAGCTGGAGAAAGGCACCCCCCAGGCCCTATACCCCAATGTATCCCACCCAAACCAAGGTGCTGAGAGGTGAACGTCCTTCCACCCAGCCTCGCTGTTTACCCACGTGTCTGGCAGAAAACAGGGGGTTTTGGCAGGGCTGTAGCACATGCTCACCCTCCCACCGCAGCAAGAACAGGAGCTGCTTTTACCCTAGCCAGCCCAAAGGAATAGCAGCCCTTCACCTGAGACGGGCACAGGGAACAAAGGACCAAATTGTCCTTCCTTGGCATCGCTTCTCAAGAGAGAACAAAGGCAGGGTCTGCTCCTGCCCAGCCAGAAGGGCTGACATGCATTTGTGTTCCTTTAAAAAAAAAAAAAAAGTGTAATTTCATCACAGCCTCTAAAAACAGAGATGCCAGGACAGTACTCAGTGCGATCCAGCATTTACATTAGCAGGAGCTGGATGGTGCTGCTCTTTATCCCCTTATGCCAAAATTAGCCGCTGACCTGCCCAGCGGGGAGGAGGAAGGGCACGGCTGGGCATACGTTAGGAACAGAAACATAAGGAGCCAGGATAAAGCCGCAGCGTTATTGAGGCTTACACAATCAAAAAGAATAAAAACTTTAATAGCGAGTGGTTCAACGCACACCGAATGTGTAATTTCAGGCTACTTTTGGAACAAACCTTCCCCTTCGGTGTGCTCTGCAAAAGCCCTTAATTACAGGATTGCACACTCCGTACGGAGCTTTCCCGCAAGCCGGGGTTTTCTGCTGCTCCCTCCTCCCCGAGCACGGTGCGTGACTTGAGGAGATGTACCACAAGCGTTACCTTTAATCTCACGTCACAAGGTGATTCTCTCTTCGATTGTCTCTCCTCCTGCGTTTGACAGACAAACTCACTTAGGAAAGGCGGCCAACCCCACGTGCAAAAAGGACAGCGAGGGAGGCACAGGCCAGCTTGGGTATTTCTACTTGGAAAACCATTTTTAACCTACAGTTTACATGTAAGCTCACGTTCCTAAAGGCCCACGCTAGAAAATGAAACTGCTGCTAGACAGGTTCACACCAAAAACTCAGCTCTCCTGAAAAACAGAAACAGGCCAGGCAATCACCTACTGGGACAACTTGTTCTAGCAGGGATGCGATGGCTGCAAAACATTTATAAACCCACTTAAACTCGATTTAAAAGGAGCTGAGCTAGTTCAGCTGTATTCAACCTGTGAGAGATGTGGACTGTTCCTAAGGGTTCTGCAAGAGGTGATTTGGAAAATGAAATTTGTGTATTACGCCATGAAGATGCCTGTGCCTCCCCTGGGAAATCTTTAGGAAGGCAACAAGTCTTTAATGCCACAGCTCTGCTTTAAACACTGCCCTGGCAGCAAAAAGTCATACGTGGTTACATCACAAATGAAGAGCCCTGCAAGATTAGAGCAGATAATCAAAGCGGTTATCGGGCTGAATAAAAATACGGGTTCCTAAAGGAACTTTAACCAGCGGAGCCCTCGGCGGCGCAGGTCTGTCCCGGTCACGGTCGCTGCTGTGTTCATGGTGGCGTGAAGCCGGGATCGAGGAACCCTGGACTCTGTTCTTGTTTCCTTCAGATACTGCTTTGAATCGTATTTGTTAAGGCTACGCATAGTTAATGATTCGGGATCTCTAGTTTTCATGTAAAGTTTCCTTGTTTTATATGTACGCAATAACTATTAGCCTGAAGCCCTGCCGTTTCCCTCAAGGGGTCTGGTTTTCAAAATAACTCTTCCGTTGCTCAAGAAAAAAAAAAAAGGCTGCCTTTGTTTTCCCATTATTTGAGATAATTGTAAATGAATACTTATCGGGTAAAGATTACACAAGCCTGGCAGCGTACTGAAGACCATTAAAAAATTAGCCGTGTTCACGATTTTAAATACACAGAGTGGTCTGGCTGGCTTTGAAGACCTTGTTCACAAAGTCCTTTCAGAGATACATGGCCTGTTATTTTTAGGCCAGCCAAGAGCAGTCAGCTCATGAAAGAAGATAGCTCGGTTTGATTTGTGGTTTTTTTTTTTTTTTTTTTTTTTTAAACTTAGATCTTAAAGCCCTGTAGCCAACAAGACAAAGATAAGCAAATGGAGCAGTGAGCAAAACTGCTGCCTCCGAGGGAATTCAGGCAAAAACCGCATTCTTGCCTACAAGAGTGCCCTCTAATCCTCCTAGTATTTAGTCCTCCTCCTCCCCATGAATCCTCCAAAAAGGAGACAAGTACTGTAGGATCCTGCCACAGGTCACCCTCCCTTTGGCACAGCACTATGAAATCCTGGAGGTATCCCATGGGATCTCACCAGCTACGCTGCCAGACCTTCCTGTGGGCAGAGGCACTCACCAGGGACTCAGCTCCTTCTTGTGCCCCTTCACATCAGTCCTAAAAAAATTCCCCGATTGCTTTCAGGCAGGGGGTGAGAGTAGATCCTCCTGCAGCTCTGCCAGATCTCCCACCACCCCCTTCTCACATCCAGCTGTTGCTGAGAGACCGACCCCGTGCCAGGGATTTCATTTGGAGTGTAATTACTGATGACAATTTACTGTACCACAGGAGAAATGATTCAAATGCAAATATAGCTGCAGAGAAAGAGTCAAACCTAAGCTGTTTGCCTAAGCCCAAACTTCATCTTAATCCCCTGCTAATGCAGCAGCACCGGGCGGTTTCGGCAGCAGAAGCAACAGGCGGTCTCAGCCCCAAACCAGATACGTAGGCAGGCAGATTTTGGGCTGCTTCGTCCCGCACGGACCAGAGACATCGGTTTCAAACACGGCCCGTGGTTCCAGCAGCACTGGGGTGCGTGTGAAACCGATTCGTGGTGCTGGCACAGTTGACCTGGAGCCGAAAGAAATGATGAGAACATGGGGTCTGTAGGCTCCGAGTCAGAGGATGGAGTCTTCTTTTGGGAGGTGGGTTCTGCCTGTGGGTCCAACGGGTGCGTCCCTCTTCACCAACACAAAGATGGCTCAGGGCAGGAGCTGGACAATCCTCAGACCGCAACAGCTACGAGGCTTGGGCTCCAAGGAGCAGCCCTGACAAGGAGGTTTGTCTGTATGCAACCAGGTGACAATGCAAGAAGGAGCCTCCAATCTTATATCCCCCTTTCTTTCCTTAAATACATAAGCACTGCAGTCTAGGACATCAGGCAGGTCTTGCCTAGAAACACAAGGCCCAGGAAGCAGTGGTGAAAGGAAGATGGGCACCTCTCGGAGCCTTCTGCTCGCCGGACACAGCAACAGTGCCACTGCACGATGGGAAAGCTCAGTTTGAGGAAAGGAAAGTTGCATTTACTTGGCGCAGAGAGGAACTGCAGCACATGCTCTTCCATGCAGAGGGGACTGTGGTACCTGCCAGAGCTTTTGGGTATCCTCAGCCAGAGCTTTTGGGTATCCTCAGCAGACGGCGCTCTTCTGAGCTGCTGCAGGCCTCGGACCAAAGGAGCAGGAACTCACAGACAAAACCAAGCTGCTCCAGGACATTTCATGCAGCTGCATCTGCCCCTGAAAGTCTAAAAACAGCCCAGAGGCTTCACAGTGGTGCTCAGAAGTACGTCAGCCTCAGTGACCCGAGCCTTCATTACCAGCAGGAGCTCACCACCTCTGTTCAGAGATGGAAAGCTATATGGGAACAGCCGGTAATTGGTGCTTCCTTTGAGCACAGAGTACGTCAGGACGGTTAAACTAACTCTGCTTTTCAGCCGGACCCCGCGAAAGCCCTGCAAAGCTCTTCTTGCACGTCTCCGTGCACCAAAGTGACTGCCTTTGAGAAAAAAGTAAAATCAAACCTTTCAGCTCAGAAAGCCGAGCTAAGGGAGAGCAAGGCTGCAGAGGCTCTATCACAAGGTCCTGGCTCTCGACTTCAAACTCCAGTCCCTGAAGGACCGGGCAGCAAAGCTACTTGAAGTGGCTGCTATACTTTTACACGCTCGTGCAAATCCGAACGAGAGGTTTATGTGTCTGCTGCTAATCTGCATTTCCCAGCCATCGAGCGGGCAAGAGAAGCCTCATGCACAGAAAGCAAACCCCCCCGCTCTCCTCCTTTGCGGCTGCATGCAGCGGGCTGTGCTGCGCGGCCGCAGCCCGCCCGAAGAGCCGTGCTTTGTCTCACCAACTTCTTTACCATCAGTGAAATGGCTTCGCGATGGCGCAGGATGAGCGGTTACGCCCAAGCTCATGCCACCCTCGCATACTCCTGCCATGACGGCTTCTTTTCCAGATGCGCCTCTGTGTTGGCTATAAGGACACTATTCAGCGTCCCACTCTGCCTGAGCAAGGGAACACAACAGCTGTTTCACTGGGAGGTCACTAGAAAACATTGAGTGTCCCAAGAAATCCTCCTTTCATCAGTTCATGCAAGCAGCTTGGAAGGATTTGTTTAGCCTTATTGTTGGAGAGGGAAGGCGCAGCCCGCCCGCGCCAGGGCTGGGGTCAGCACCGGCTGCCCACACCCCGCTTTCTCCCTTGTTCGACGAGTGAGCGCGGGGCAGGAAAAGCCTCAAACAGCTTAAAAAAAAAAAAGTTCAGTTGGGTTCTTCTTTCAGCACGACTTTTTATAAGTGAAAGGCCAAAGGGAAGCAAAAATACCACACGGCAGGGATGCCAAGTGCTGGGGGTTTAGTGCTAACCAGCCCCAGCAATTTATTCCTGCCATCAGCAGATTGCTGGAAAGCTGGCATTCAAGAGTGCAGCAAGGAAAGGCGAGCCAGATCCCGCAATCTCAGGTCGGCTCCTTTGTGGGATCCTCCTTACCGGCACATTCCTCAGTCTCCCCGGATGTTCAGGGCAACAACCCATAAGAGCAGGACAAAACAAGGAACTTCCCAGCCCTTCTGAAAAGCTAGTTTATAATTAGATTGAGTCACATTTTCCACTCCTCCAAATTCAGAGCTTGTTACTAAGCGTGCACGGAGAATGCCAAATTCCCCGAGACTCGGTCTGGGTGCAGGAAAAAAGATAAGCTGCCCCCTCGGCCCTCAGCAGAAATCTTATCAGCTCATCTTATCGCTAAGATTGCAGCGTGGCAGCTCAGCAAAGCCCTGCCCAAGAAGTCCTTTGCCTGGACCTGTTCCAGGCATTGCCACTTCTCCCAGCACCCTCCCCTGTAAACAGCTGCTGTTGCTGCACCTTCTGGTGAGCTGAAAGCCCAAGAAAACTGGGAACCCCAAGGGATGAGAGGAAGCTCAAACACTTCTACACAGAGAGCTTTTTAAGACCCCCAGCTTGATGACGCAGCCTTGCGACACTTGCTCGACTTCCTCCTTTGAGAAATGCCACTTCAGTAAAATTCACGTTGAGTTAAAACTCTTTGAAATAAGGATTGTTGCAAAAGAAAAAATAAAAATTAAAATAAAAATCAGTATTTTGTGTTTCTGCTCCCTGAAGTTGAGCATGTCCTGGCACTGCTGGCCAGTTGCCAAACGTCCAGCCCTTTGCTCCGGGGACAGCGCAGGGCGAGACGTGCAGCACAGCCCTGACAGCAGGTACTCCAAGTCAGGACTCCTGCAACCTGATCTCCACGGATCCTGTTTATAAAACAAGGGCTCTGAAGTCTGATGAGGGTAAAGTTGTTTCATAAAAGCCACTTCAACAGGTGGTAAATAGGACATTGGAAAATCAGGCTCCTGCTTAGAAAGCTGGACTCCTTTTTGCCCAGATTGATGCCCAACACTCCACTAAGCCCACAAACCCTCCGCAGAGCTGCACTGTGTAGACCAGCTACGTGAGTTCAGTTGTTCGAATCACTCTGCCACCAGCTACGTTTGCATACAGCGACAGCTTCTTGGGGCCCCCGCTACGTGTTTTATCTGTCTTCCCAACAAAGCCCTGGTGAGACCGTGCATTTGTGAATTAAAAAAAAAAAAAAAAAAAAAAAAATCAGGAGCCAAGACACTGCCAAGAAGAGGAAGACTTAGCTGTGCTCACCTGAAAGCTTCTCCTTAGCATTGGCTAACGAACCTGAGCAGCAGTTCTGCTCCATGGGATCCATCCCATACCTAACGCTCCAAGGACAAAGGCAGGTTGGCAGCTTTACATATCTTCCAGGAAGATGCAGCAAATCTCCTGCTCAAGCAGGGATGTGCCTTGGGAGGTAGCGCACACCAGGAGTTTCTCTCCTTCCAGCACACTTTATAGAGCCACCTTATACAAAAGCCATTAAATTGCGTGCCTTTACATACTGTCGGCACATGCATTGAGGATATCAGACTGTGCAAGGGCTCAGATACCTTGTGGGTACACTGGTACTGGAGGGAGCTGTATGTATCTGCATCCCAAGGGAAAGGAGCAGGTATCAGCACAGCAACACCAGTTAGTGACTGTATTTAATACTGGGATCAGAGCGCAGTGCCTGGTGGTTCTGGAGAGGCGTTTGCAGCCCAGGTGTCTCCTGTTCACTGCACCCAGCCTAGAGAAACGCCGCCGCAGCCTCCCCCTACGGCTCAGAGTCAGAAAGCCCTTCTCGCAGGCTTGGGGATGCCAGATGTTTTCTACAGCAGGTTCTGCCCCAAGTCACGTCAGCGTCCTGCGTGCGGGATGGAGGTAATCGCCACGTAAATGCCCATCTTTGTGTGGTTTTTCTTTCGTGGACAAGCCCAGTGTCAGCTTTCCCAATCTGCAGCAGGGCATCATTGCCGGTGGGACGAGCAGAGAGCCACTGCAACAGCCACCGTCCTGAATGCTGACAGAGGTGCCATCGGTGTTAGTGCCACTGTCCTCACCTTGACTATTTGTGTTGTCACCTGGACAGCAATGGGAGGCTTAGCTTTTCATACAAGAAAAATGGGATAATCCTAAGAGACGAGACTAGCAGACCTCATGGAGCCCAAGATCAGCAGTGCAAAATCAACGACCCCGCACCTCAGGTAACATCCTCTTCTGGGACCTCAACAGCTGGAAACAGAAAAACTACAGATCTGGATGTTTCAGCTGATGGCAAGATGTCTGACGCAAGGCAAGGCAGACATGGAAAAGCAAACAATTGTAGGATATATCAAACAAGGTTATTTATAGAAGAGAAAAGGAAGTTTTGATGCCTTTATAGGAGGCTTTGGTAAAATTTCATCTAGAGTATTTTGTGTATCTATGGTCATGCAAACATAAGAAAAATAAACTCAGGGTGGAAGAAGTGCAGAAGACAGCTGCAAAGATGAGGAGAGGAAAAGAAAGCTTATTTTGTGAAAAAGTCTAAAGCGGTTGGCTTGCTTAACCTAATAAAATCAAGACAGGGGAATATGCCTGTCACTTATAAATACATAAAGGAAGTAAATATTATGAAGGTAGAACTGATTTAAGCTAAAGGGCAGCACATATAAATATTTCTAGCCATCTCTAAATTTAGGCTAGAAGCTGCATTTTTGATCAGAGCAGTCAAATTCTGGAGCAGCTTCAAATAGAAGTAGCAGGAACGGGAAATCCACCTGGTCTTCGGCCCGAGCAGGATCTGTTCTTCAACAACAGGACACAGCTGAGAGGTAACAGGTCAGACCACGCAGTCCTTGATGGAAATGAGTAAGGAGATCATCAGGCCAACAATCACTGATTCTGGTGAGGGTACCAGCACCCATGTCCTTAGTCATCCTGCTCCCAGCCAGCATCTGCCAAGAGCCAGTGGGAACCTGCACACCTTCACGCTACCCGTCTGCACGGCAAGCGGTTCGTACGATACGTGGAGATCGGATGTTTTAACTGAACTCTTGCAAGAACGCCAAGGTTTTGGCGTCAAACAAGGCAGCAGGAAGAGCTGCAAGGTGCTGTTAACCCTTTTGGGAAGGTGCAGCAAAGAATTTTCATTTCCCAGACACCTGCAGACACCAGGAGAGCAATCTTGTAGCAAGAAGCCTTGCTGTAGCCAGGAAGCTACAGGGCAGCATCTGCACTGAACTGCCACCAGTTTCAACACCTCAAATACCTTCAACCTGCAGACTTGTTAATACCTGACCAAGGCACCAGTGAAGGGGGTTTCTAATCGCCAGCCATGAGATACAACAGCCACAAAGCCCTTGGTGGCAGCTGGTTCTGAGCAACACAGAAACGAGACTCTGAAATTAAGACACAAGGTAGGGTTTTGGGTTTTTTTTAACTTCTTTTCTGCGTGTCCACCTTTGCAGCTTGAACGTGTTAGAATGAACTTGCTTTTGTACTTAACTAAAATCTCACCTGTTCTTGAGCAGCTCGGGAGTGGCAGGGAAACGCCAGCGACGGCTCCCAGGAGCATGTACCTGATTACGCGCAGAGCGGAGCCCGCATATCCGTGCAGGAGCACATGCCCGCGAGGCACTCCTCCACCATGCTACAGATTCCTGGCGTTGTTTCCATCCCACAACCAAGTTTGCAGAGAAAAAATATTTTGTCTACAGCCGGCTGGAATCTGCTAACAAGCAGGGAGAGGATCTGAGAAGCAGCTTCAAGGCGATCCCCACCACAATACAAACAGAGCCTAGAAATAATCAGTGGGAATTATCTAGAAATGAAGCAATCGCACCTTCTTCAGGCTCCAAGACGGGAAGCTGCTGGGAGCTTGGGGACATCAGCTGTCAGTGCTTTTTAAAAAAATGAAATTATACCTAATTTCTTTGAAATGGAAGAGGACTGAGTATAGACAACCACATCTCATTGTAAACTCTGACCCATTGCTTCACCTCAAAGGGCACAGCCCTTTTTCTTTCTTATTAGGGTTTAAATACACCAGTTAGCAAGATCCAGAAATATTACGCTTTTACTGCTCTGGCTGAGAAACGCAAGGCAGCCTGAGAAAAAGATCAGGACATCTTGCCCTGAAACTTTCCAGTAAAACAAAAATGCACCCCAGCACCCAAAATTGCCTACGCAGTTCTCACTTGCCAGGAATCAAATCCCCATAGCAAAGGTCGTCAGTGCTCAGCAGCCAACGCGTGTTCTCTGCAAGGGAGACACGTTCCAGATACACCGGCCAAGGGAGGCTGCTAACAGTGCCCTGGAGCCTGCTGCACTTTTAAAATCAATTTCAAGGTGAACAGATGCAACGTGCACACGGATAAGCCCACGGACAAGCGTGAAAATCGCTCCCAGCGTTTGCTGAACTACACACAACTAGCAGCTGTCAGGTCCTGCTCCAGCCCTGTCCGTTTGTGTCTCCTCAGGCATCTGTTGGTGTTGGCAAGCACATCTCAACGCCAAAGTGGTCAGGGTATTATTTGAAGCTATCAGGTGGGGTGGAAATAATCTATCGAAGGATCTTCCTGCACCTACCGGAGCCATCAGACGATTTTTGTGCCAGGAAAAGGAGAAAGCGGAAGCTGCGGCGTTATACAAACACTGAAAATCATTCTTGCCATCAACGTCGCCATTAGACAGACCAGAACAAGCCATTTTGATGCAAAATCCCAAACCAAAGTTATCATTTCCATAACACGAGATCTTGGGCTCACCGTACCCATCAAGTCTCTTGCAGCCCAGTGCTACGTAGGTGCCCCGCGCTCGGAGAAGAGGCAGGGTGGTTAAAGCAGGACAGGCATCACCACCTCCCGTCCCAACCAGCCTCCTCGGCCGCAGAGGCCATTAAATGTCACAGCTTTTGCTCTGAAACCAGCTCGTCCCTTTCCCTGACTCCTCCAGCCAGGGACTCACCCACCACCTTCCTCCTCCCCATCCAACAGTCTGTCAATAACAGATGCATTCTTCAGATTTTCTGCCTACCACTGGCACGCCACGGTCCCGGCACCCTCGCTGGAGCCAGCGAGATCACGTATTTGGATTGAGATAATTGTGTGACAGTACACAGAGCTCGAACAAACTTGCCTTCGAGGAGAAGCTGCAATGTCAGGCTTTCTCCCGACTTGCTCTCCATCTCCCTCTGATCTTCTGAGACACACCAAAAGGTTGTCTTTTTATAAAGTTTTCTAAAAATGGATTTTTAAAACTATTTTTCAATTTTACTCTTTGGAAAAAAAAAATACCCCAAGATTGGAAGGTAATTCTGTTTTTTAAGAACAGAATTTTCTGAACTCTGCATGATCCAAGCAAGCAAACAAAGTTGAGAAGTTGTCTTCTCAGCACCCTCCCAGGAAAGGACCAGAGATGAGCAAGCCTGCAGTTTGGCACTGTCCCCACCCTCCTCCTGGCTACTCTGACACTTTTTGCCCTCAGGACAGATTCCAAAACTCAGATTTCAGGTGTCTGCAGTGCCAGTGGCATGGGGGTGAGGTGGATAAAGAGAAAGGCTCCCATCTTTCCCAAGAGGACTCCAGGATGAGGTCAGGAGGGACTGTGCCAAAGGCAGCCCTGAGCGTTGCTGACAGAACAAGGTCTATTTGTCCACAAATGTTTTGTTACCACAGCGAAGCAAACTCCCCAAGCCTCAGAGCAGCAGTCCCAGGGAATCTGTGGCTCTCCACATCCCAAAGAAACATCTCCTTAGGAACATGCCCATTGTTTCAGGGGCAGAGTACCTCAACAGTTTAAATATGGCCAACAAACCCGATCAGTCATCCCTGAGGAGAGAAGTCTCCTCTCCCTCTCTTCGTTATAGAAGAAAGGAACTTCGTGATGAGGTGAGGACTTTAATTTTATTTTTTTTTTTTTAAATTCTTCTCCTATAGTCCTACCTTAAGGACCACCCAGCCTGTCAGTGGGGTGACTAGCTCGGCTCCTGCAAGAATATAACTGAAAACGAGCCTCAGGGAATGGCATTTCTCACCTGGACAACTTCTCCATTGGAAGCAATTAAATCCGTGGGGATGGAGACTCTGAAGAAGCGTCCCACCACTGCAGAGCTGTCCGGTATGCCCACCACGGCTGGCACAGTCTCCCGGAGGTCCGAGAGCACAGAGTGCATGGAGGCCTCCAGCTGGTTTTCCCAGTCCCGAACCACTTCTGCTGGCTCGCTGGGCCAGTGGCAGTGAGCAGAGGCCGCCAGAAGCAGCACGGGGAGCCAAGTCCTCCCCAGGAAAGGGGGCTGCAGTAGGCATCCAACAGTCATTCTTCCTGGCGGCCTCGGCGACAGTGCTGCAGCGGGAAAGGGGACCACAGGGAGTCTGCAGGCACCACAGCGTCGGCAGGGGATCCGCCAGTCCTTCACTGCAGCCTCATCCTAGGAGTCCTGGGAACCTGGTTAAACAAAGGGAACCCAATCAGCACATTAATTGCCAGAGCCAGCCAGCTAACACACACCTCCCTCCTTGCAACGGACTGAGGGCTACCTGCCACCCTACCCTCTTCATTTCAGTTTTTTGATTTAACTGCAAGAGTTACCACTACCATCAAAGACAGCAAGAGCTTCTCAGTTCCTTTTCTGATGTACAGCATCTCTAGAGAAATAAGATCCTCCTGCTTTGCCACGACACCACTGTGGTTTTGCTGCTCTGGAGCCACAGCATCCTGAGATAGCCAAAAGGAGGAAGATGGCACCTGGGCAGTACAACCGAAGTCAAGAGAGTACTGTGGTCATAGGTGACCTTTCGAGGCAAGCTGGGGTTTCAAATGCCAGTTATGCTACACAAAGACCCCAAGAAACCTCTGGTGCTCCAAAGCTGCCATCTCGACAGCTTGATGCAAAACAGATGCTTCTGCTCCTCTGATCCATGAGCCAGGCCCTCTCTCTGTTCCAGCTTTTGGCATTAGCCAGTGTGTTTAGATTTCATTTTGGGTCAGCAACATGCACCTCAAAATCAGACTGGAGTAAGCTACGCACACACCGTGTCCCACGGTGCTGCCCGCTGTCCAGCTCCCTGCAGCTCGCACAGCTCACCCATCCCCATGCTCTGCCAAGAAACATCTCCAGCTCTCCCTCACGTTGCTGTCTTCCTCATTCATTTGCTTCCTCCCCATCCCCACCCTCCCTCTGGTCCCCTGGATCACAGCTCTCCTTTCTCTCCTCTCTTCCTCCGGTGCGTTATTTCCTCTGCTTCCCCAGCATCTCAGTTTGCAGCTAGTGCAGCTCTCTGTAACGGATTTGGGGTAACGAGCGGGGCAGTGGGTTATGGTGGACTGGTGGACAGACACACGGACCAAGCACACCCCACATGGGTGTTGCTCAGCCCTCCAGGACTGGGCTCCCTCAGGCCAGGCACTCGCCTGTCTTCAAGCACCTCCTTTTTGGGAAAGGGAAGGGAAATCCCATCACATCTTGCCCCTGCAGAGCTCCCGGGCCAGCAGCACCAGCCAGCCCACCATTCCGTGGCCAGGCAAGCACGTATGGCCCACCGCGGGCTTGTGAAAGGCAGCAGAGGGCCTGTCCACACAGGCGACCAAGCCCAAGGTCACCACAGCAGGCTCTAGGAATAACAGGAGATAAGATTTGGTTGCTCACCCTAAAACCTGCACTCTGGAGAAGCTGAGCGGTAGTGTGCAGGAACCTGCACACCATCACTCCTCCATGGGCCTTTGCGCTCACGCAGAGGGGCTGACACGTGCTGTCCTGAGGTAATGGACCCAGCCAGCACAGTCGCAGCCAGTGAAGAGGGCTGCGGGTAGCAGAAACCGTGAGCTGAAGACAACCTCTGGCTACAGCACCCATGAGGAGATACCTGATCTGACCGCTGTCAGTCGCAGAAAACCTGTCTCAAGTGAAAGGCGAAAGGAACAGCAGAGGCAGAACGACGTTGCTGGAGACCACAAGAGAGATGGGAGGATGGCTGATGTGAGACACCAGCGCCAGAAGAAAGCTCATTCCCCCACTGCTCTTGTCCTTCCGACCAGCGTGAACCAACTGGGACAGGAATATACCAGATGAGACAAGAGGAAAGCCAAGGCCAGGCTCTTCCCAAAGGCCACTGAGCATGTGGTGGTCTTCACCCAGAGTGAGGTGCCCGAGCTGCTCCTCCAGAGGTTATCATCAGGAAAGAGGAAACAGCTGGGCCGGCGAGGACAAGTCACACTTCCTACAGGGCTCCATCTCTCCTACCAGCTGCCTGCGTGGTCAGAGGACAAGTCTGACACACAGCGATTGATTTTGGATGAACGCAGAGCCACCTCAGCGAGACAACTACCACAGTAGATGTCCAGTGGAGACTATCCAACAGGCTGTGAATGAGCTACAGAGATGGAGCAGACATCTTCAAGAGGTCCTGAGGAAGCCACTGGTCATCACAGCAGGAAAATGGGGGACTCACATCCCTACACAGATGACTTCAATAAACAGAAAGAGGAACCACCTTCAGCTTCCATGGAGCCTAGTGTATGGACACTGCAGCAATGATGCCTTGTCCCATGAGCTACCTCTCCTGAAGCTTGCTTGTTGGAAAGTCCTGCTGTACCAGGGACTGGGAAGCAATCTGCGCAGCAAGTCCAGGCAGGATCAGAGACTCACTGGGTGCTGGAGAAGGAATGCAGCAGCAGAACCCAGCAGCCCCACGGCTGCTGCGGGGCCGAGATGCTATTGGCACAGAAACATGGCTGCCTCTCAGAGCTGGGCTGAGCCTCCACACCCGAGCAGAGGAGAACTGCCCCAGACAGACTGACACCCAGCGCACAACCGCACAGAGCTGTAAAGATGCCTGGAGAGGTTCGGCACCACGTCTCCAGGCCAGCTCCTGCCCCTGGCCTGCCATGGCTGCCACAGAGCTCGTGCATGAGCATGGTGGAGCTCTGCATTGCTCACCAAGCGACGTGATGTGGCCCGGGGTGTTTTTGTTGGATGGAGAGGAGTATTCGGGCAGAAAGGAGCTGGGTCTTGATATCTGCGGCGAGCAGGAGAGGAAGATGAAGTCATCTCCCATTTCAGAAACCATTATTGGAGCAGGCAACAAACACTGTCTGTCTGATACGTGCCCCTCAGCCATGCAACTCACACGCTGGCCGTGAAGATCTTGTGTGACGCTCACAGGTCACACAAACTCAGAATTTCATTTTAGGGGAAACTACAGAAGAACAGTCTCTGCATACGGAAGTGGAGCACATAGGAGCTATAGGAGGAATTCAGTAGCTGATAACAAATAAAAAAACAGAAGCACTGAGAACAAACTTGCACCACCAAAAAAAAATTTTTTAACAGAGCTCCACCTCACCAAACAATTGAGAGAAGCTGAAACAGTGCCAGGCTCTCACGCTGTGTGCTAAGCAGGAAAGGCAGGGTGGCACAGCTCTACAGATAGCTGGAACAAGGCATCGCCCCGCAGGGCTGAGGTCCACGTGGACTACTGCTTCAAGGCAGAATGGTTTTTGAGAGATGGGCCTCTGCCTGAACATCCTGCTCAGCAAGCCCACCAGCATCGCAGGTCTCCCTGCAGTTGCAGAACAGAGAAAACATTACTCGCAGTGAGGCTGGAACAAACACTGGGGACCTGTGTGGTGCCTCTGTCAAGCTGAAAAGCCCAAACCATTTCACATGGTACTACCACGGGCAAAACACGGACTGAATTGTTTGAGACATCATCCCAGTAGTACGTGGAAAAAGTCAGTGTTCTGGATCACCATCCACGACCAGTGAGTGGCACGGACCTGGAGCTCTCCAGGAGCAAAAAACCTCAACACTTCACACAAACCTAAAACAGGGCCAAAACCCAAACGCAGATGGCATTCTGCAGCGTCCGTCTGCTGATCTCTGGGAAGCATCGGGCCGTAGGGCCAACTGACTTAGACAGGACTTCCAAGTTATGAGGGAAGGCGAGACCATCCCAGCTCCTCTACATGGCACAGTGCTCCTTCTTCCAGCAGGGTCCATACTGCCCAGTTCCACAGAACAAGCACAAAGGTTCAGGTTAGTCCTGAATTTCAGGATGTTTCGTTCTGTCTGATCTTCTGAAAGAACCAACTTTCTCTTTATCCTCCTGCTTCTGTGAGAGGTCTTTTGGTCTCAACTTTGAGCCTCCAGAGCATTGGATGAAACATCAAAGTCAGCATCAACATCTGCTTCAGTCCTAGCGCTCAGTGCACGTGCCAACGTTGATGCCTGATCTCCAGTGCCAAAACCCCGTCCCAGAGACACGGAACCA
The DNA here is from genome assembly GCF_009769465.1 of Tauraco erythrolophus. Taxonomy (NCBI): domain Eukaryota; kingdom Metazoa; phylum Chordata; class Aves; order Musophagiformes; family Musophagidae; genus Tauraco; species Tauraco erythrolophus. The sequence goes on along the minus strand of NC_141476.1, from coordinate 19,444,699 downwards.
GGCCTGCTTGGTGAAGTTATGTTGATACGATGCCGCGCTTGATATGATGCTGACTTGTCAAGACAGTGCTGGAGCGTGTTCTTCTCCATGCAGCTACAAGGCCCACCGGCACATTAAGGACATGCTCTGCCTTCATTATTCAGGAAAGCAGAACAGCGCAGACAGAAGATGAGAGGAAGGACTGAAAGGAAGGATGGAGAGCTGGACAAAGTAGCTACTCCCAGCCACGCATCTTTGCAGAGACCCTTCCTTCTGCCCACCGCAGAATCAGAAGAAGCGTGGCTGTCCTAGAAATCCCTCTTCCTCTGCGGCCAATTACACCACCACTTCAGCAAGAACCAGCGAAAGTGAAGTCTCCGTCCAGCTGCGTCTAATCCAATTGCTCGAGCGCACAATCACATCACTGGGCTGCGGTAATTAATCACTGCCAGCATATTAACGCCACTGAGCCCAGCACACAGAAAGCTCAGGTAACTGCCAAGCAATTCTCTACCCTAGATCAGAAGGCATTTAGGAGAGTCAGGAGGAATCCCACTTACCTGATTGCTTATTTAACAATATCCTCGTTAAAGGAAGCACTAAACGAGCGGCCTTTCTCTAAGGAAGCGAACTCAGACTCGGTTATAAAGGGTCAGTGTAACCTTCCAGAACTGAGCTATTGTCTCTGCAAAGATCTCTCGTGCGTGTTTCCACAGGAGGATCTCCAGGCAAGTTCCATCAGCTCCTGCGTGCCGGCATGTCGAGGCAGCGAGCAGGAGGAACGATGAAATCCAGCGTCACCGGCCAGGCAGACAAAGATGGCACTCTGCCGTATGCGCTCCCTGGTCCAAAACACGACAGCAGGCATCAACGGTGCCAGCCTGGCGGCGCGGTCCAGGCAGAGGCGGCAGGTGCCCCGGGCATGTCTGCGCTGAAGGAGTCAGGAGGGGGGTGGGAGGGAGAAACAGCTCGGAGGCAGCACGTCTGGGCAGAGCAGCCCATCGCCGAGTTTATGAACAGATACAGTCTACGAGACTAAGAGCACGTCGCTCTGCAAGCTTGACACATTATATGCACAAAGAACACTCCGAAGCGTGAAATTTAGGAAACAGTAAGAGTTTCCACATTGCCCAGCTCCGGATGTATCCTGAAACAAAGGCAGCACCCTTCCAACAGTCAACGTCATAAGCTGGGGGAACATGCTGCAAAATGACTCCGGGGGTTATCTCCAACCTCGAGGCTTCAGCCATGTACGTTTGAAGAAGATGACCCAGGCTCCAGACTCTGCTGTGCTGGGGATGAGTTGTGGAAAGGGATGTCCAGGAGGGCAATGGCACGGAGCTGCTGCAAGGGACCAAGTGAGGGGAAGGATGCATGACTGGCCGTAGCTCCCTGCTTGGTTGTGCTTGGAGCGACGGGTCCTGTCCCGCACAGTGCTAACCAGGCTTCTGCAGGGATGGCAGCTTCACACCAACACTGGATGTCTCTTTAAAAGGCAAGTTCATTCACAAGTTTTTGGCTTAACACTGCAATCACAGCTGCCTGCTTATAGCCATGCGTGCATCAAAACCAAAGTAGCAGGCAGCTCGGCATCAGAGGTGGGACCACAAGAGAAAGCTGCCTTCACGGAGAGCCCCACATCAGCGCTCCTGAAGCCCCGGGAGCCCCTTCCACCCTCTGCCCCCTGCAGCCAGTTGAGCAGCTCGCCATCATTAGTTGGTCACCCCAGATGCCATCAGCCCAGGAGGTACAGACCAAGCTGCACTCTAATTCTCCCTCTAAACAGCATTTCAACACACTCTTCCACAGCTACACCCACCCTGTATTGTTGCCCAGCTCACCACCCAAGAAAACTGAAAGCTAGCTCAAAGGACATACAGAATGAAAATGAAGCTTTTTTCAGTCTTGTCCCTTCTTGTATTTCCGCACTTGTCATGTCTCCAGCACATCTGGAGTCAGTAACAGGAAACCCTGACACTGAAAAACAAACTAATGGAAAAAAAAAACAAAACAAAACAACAAACTCAATCCAGCAGCACTAAAAGTGTGTCCCAGGCAAGGAAACAAGCAGGGGAACTCACCTGCGAACTGCCTCTGACTTGCTGCTTCAAGTCACAAATGCCACAAGCAGCTTGGTGAAGCTCGCACGGGAAGTGGTCACGGCAATCGACACCTCGTAGCGGTTTTTATTCCGCCAGAGTAAGCACTGAGATATTTAACTTTCCTGTAGCTTAATGGAACACAGTAGAAAGGTTCCTCTTCCTTTTGCTTGAAAACCACAGTTCTGTGCTACCAAGAAGGGACGAAGCCTTCCCACAGCCCTCATTTGCATCTCATGTCTCCCCTTGGCCAAAAAAACCTGCTCGCAGCTCTCCCCAGCCTGGGACCAGACACCCCAACCGATGCCTCCGCTCTGACAGTGAAGTGCTGAGGGAGCGGCGATGGGAAGCTGGACCAGCTCAAGACACTGCACGGGTTTTGCACTCGTTATGTCATCTGACCTTCGCACTTCCTGCAAAGGCAGCTCCGAGATAGAGAGAAAAGATGCAAAAAACAGAATTTCCCTTTTTTTTCCCTCCCTGCATCACATCTACCTGTCCAGAAGCTGGGCCACCCAACTGCCCTTCCCAGCTGGGGACTTTGCTCCTGGGAAGACTTCTTGTCCTGGAACAGGGAAGCACCCCCGGCAGCCCCCCAGCCAGGGCCATTCCTGCAGAGGTATGTGCAAGGGCTACCTCAGAGGACATCAGAACCCTTCTGCCAGCTGGATGCAGAGTGTGTTTGTCTTTCCCTGCAGAGTACGTTTCCCTTGCAAGGTGCCACGATAAACCTCCTGGAGGCAAGTGCCTTCCCCAGCCTCTCGCAGCCCCAGGCAGGTAGGAGAGGATGACTATGGCACCCATGAGCACCTCTTGACTACACACTCGCACACTGATTTGATACCTTTTGCTAGAAGATCCCAGATGTCTCCCGGGATGTCTCCTCGCTTGCACGTGCTACTGGTCCTATGCCCTGGCCGGCCATTGCACCCAACCCGCGGCACTGACCGGCAGCGCAGATTTTGGCTGGGAGAGACTTCGGACTCTCTGATGAAAGTTTCAGCAACCACAATCAATTCCTTCCTCCCACCGTGTTATTCCCAGACAGCCAACTCAGATCATATCTCCAAGTGCATTCAGTTGAAAGGAAACTCCGATATTATCTTCCCAAGTATTCAGAAGGCCTCAGAGATCATTTTTTCCCTGTAATTACATATATCCCAGTCAGGTAGAACTGCCATTTTCTTGGCTGCTGGTAGCAAACTGGTGAATTAGGATATAAACATCCACCAACAAGCAAGGGACTCCAAATAATCACCAAGGACAACTTTGCTGGTGCCAGCCCACATGGTGAACGCCGGTTGCACCCTGCGAGCGAGCCCCGTCTTGAGGAGGGGCTGGCAGAGAAGGGAGATGGGGATCAAAGGTACAAAATGGATTCTTCTTGAAGGAAACTGGGGGAGAACAAAGCGGGATGCACTGAGGCAGGATGGCAATGGGGAACAGGAGCCCATGCTCTCCTCTGACATAAGGCCCAGGCACCAACCTAACCCAAACCAGGCTCAAGCCTCAACAAAATGACAGTTTCCTCCAAGACCCAATGGGGTTGTGAACACTAACGTTAAAACTTTGTGAGTTAGTAAAAAAGCAAAAAAAAAAAAGGTGGGATGGGACAATTTTATAGAAGGCAGAGTTACCAAGGCAGCGTTTCTGGCTCAAGCAGAGCTTTGTGACAGATAGCAGGATCCTGGGATGGCATTCAGGGAAATGATGACTCGCATTCCTCTCTAGGCATCTCCTCCCGGCTGTTATTGGAAAGGGCATATAGGCTAAATATACAGCTGGAGCAGGGCAGAGCAAGCGTCCGCCTGCCTAAGGGCGAGCACTTTGACGTGGCTTTGGCTTCACCGGGGTTTCCAGTGCATAGCCAGGCAGAGTGAGCCCCTCAAAACTCCACTTGTACCTCCCGGTTTTGTCTGGAAACAGAGTGAGAAAGCATGAAAATCCTGATATTTACTTCTGTGTTTAAGGGAATGTAAGTGAAAGCGAGTACTAAAATCCACAGGAAATTAAACTACAAAAGGTTACGAAAAAAATAAGAAAAAGATGGGGCTAAGAGCTCCTTCCATACAAATACTACGAAAATGCATATTTTGAAGACAAACACGACAGGCATATATATATATACATGCATATGAACGCTTTATCCATTTCCAAGATCTAGTAAAAACCAGAACTCGAGGCACCAAGACAAAATAGGTATTTTTGACTCTAGATTTTTCTTTTGTCAGGAAAACTTCCTTTCTTGCTGAATTTGCTTGAAGTTAATACTAAAGTGAAGACAACAGTGTTACAGAAAAGCATTTTAGCAGGAGCCATCCTGCGGGAGAGCCCGGGGCGAAGGAAACCCAGAAGCGCCAGGGCAGGCAGTGGAGAGGCAGCCGACAGAGACGAGACCAAAAGCATCACTCAAACATCAGAGCCATTTTAAATTGGACCACAAAAGAGTTTTCTCACTGGTCAGCATACACAAGACAGCAGAGCAGTTCCCATGACACCACACTTGGATTTGAGGGATGCTAATTGCTAGAAACATTGGAAACTGAAGATTTAGGATTTGAGATAAGTTCCCCAGCTCTCCACGGGCTCACCATGCCATAGCAGCTTGTGTTCACTGAAGTTTGATTTTGGAGTCTCTAGAAACTATTTACATGGGGGTCCCACTGGTTTACACATGAATTTGCAGGGACAAAGTTGAGGCTTATATAACTTTAAAACTAACATGGATTTCTGTACCAAAACACAGAAGTATACTCAAGTGTACTGAGATCAGCCCAGGCTGCCTCTGCCTTCCCCAGGTACGCTACGAGCCCAGACCGTGTCTCAGCCATCCCCATCTGTGAAGGGCACAAATGCTCATTTCTAAAAAAAGCAAAATAACCTTTGTCTAATAGAGCCCGATCGTGTATTCCTCAGGGGGCAGGTCGCTCCCCAGCTAGTGCCAAAGGACATGTGCAAGAGCAGCCGGTGTGACAGTCACCGCTGCGTCCCCTGGTATCACTCACCATCCACCAGCTGTTGCAAGCCTAATTCCACCAGCTAATGACTTTTGACACAAGCCACCCAGCTGGAAAGCAGGCTTCTATCGAAGGTGCTGCTTCAGAAACGGGCTTAAACCAAGGCATTGTCCCCAACAGGTGACCACAGTCTTTCCTCCGCTCCATCCTCCAAAGGGACAAAATCATCCGCAAGCTTCCAGCAGCACCTGAAATCTCAGCTGAAGCCCAGAAAAACACTTCCTCCCTAAGCTGCCCTGTTGTACTACGCTGTTCTCTTCAGATGTAGTCATGAGCACCGAAACCAATGAGGCTAAAAAGATTTGCATCTCTTGCTTGATGTCTTAATTGAATTAAAGGCTGAACAAAACTCCCTATTAGGCTTCAGAAAATCCACATGGAAGGGAAACGAAGAATATCCTAATCAGAGAGGAAGCTTCCACTGGACATTTTGTCTTATTAAGTACTTAAGAGTCCACACAAAAAGAGGAAGATCATAAGGAATAAACTCCCACGTCCAGCAAGGCAGGAAATCTTGCTTTGGCTTTCGGAGCCTATCACATGTTGCACGAGTCACACAGAGGAGAGGGGTGAGCTTTGGTGCGTCCTTACAGCCAAAGCTCTCCCACCTACCTTGCTGCTTTAATTTTAAAAATAAAAGAGGTATAAAGCTCTTTCTGTCAAATTAGCAAGCAGAAGCTATCGGAGGGGTGAAGGACAGACCGATGGGCAGGGCAGTCCTGCAAATTGCCTTCTTAGGAAACCTGATTGTACTTCCAAATCCTGTTCTGAAGGAAACCCTTTCGAGGCTCCAGGTCTGGCAGTGCTCCTGAGCATGGCCAGAGGGCTTGCGGCAGGACCCTTGCCCTTAGCTTGGCCACGCAACAGCAGAGCAGAGTACTTTTCTCACCACCAGAACTGCCCTACGCATCGAGAACATCATTCGGGCTTCCCTAGGACGCGCCAGCACGGCAGCCACCAGGCAAGCATTGGCTTCGGTAACGGTACTGATGCAGGCAGCGAAGCCCCGGAATACCCGAGAGCAGGCAGCATGGGCACATGTTCCTCTAGTGTGAGGAACAAACGGTCCAAGGGCTTCAGGACTAAATTCAAATCTGTAAAAAAGAAAATCTTGATGAGGTTTCATAATCAAGAGCAGCCTTAAAATGCTGTTTGGCTGGACTGCTTTATGCAGAGGCAGCCACATTCCACGGGTTTATAATCACCTTCTGGGTATTCCACAAAATTCCTCAGATAATGAAATATTCCAAGAAGGTCCTTGAAAGTGTTTAAGCACTGTAATCTCCTACAGGTCGATGCCACAGCACCAGGGCTTCGGCACCAAGCACAGGATGGCAAGGCGAGGCTCAGGATCTCTCCCCTACCTGCCAGGGACCTGACTGCCGGGAGCAAGATCTGCCGCTGCGGCCGAAGGGACGTACAGCACAAAATACTAAGCGGACACATCAAACAAGGCGAGCAACACTGACAAAAAGCCATTTTCAGCACTTCAGTTACATACGCGCCATCGTTTATATTCTTTGTGGCAGCGTAACTAAGGGCAGGCACATTCTGTTTAGAAACATCTCGCCGTTCCATCAGCTTTACCACCCCACCCTACGACTCCAAGCCAAGGCATTAAGATTTAACTTTAGGGAGTTGCTCGGCCCTGATTTATTACTCAGCCAGCAAGACTGCTGTAGCTCTTCATTTAAATATATTTACCACCCAGCAATTCGTGTAGAGCAGCCAGAGCATCAGCCACGGACCTGCAGCTTTCCATGTTTCTCCGGAAAACTATTCTAAATGCTTCTTGGCAGAACGAGATGTAAGTGTTCCAACTTTAACCATCAAGCATGAAATGGGAAAACTGCAAAACGAAGCAGCATTGCTCCCATGCCACAGAGGCAAAGAGAGTTTCTGGAGGAGGAATTAACTCCCTGAAGATCAGCGGCTTCCAGTTGGGCAGCACATTCCCTTAAACCCACAGAAATTCAGGTGTCACCAAAAACGCTCGAACTGATAACCTTTTCCTGCAGGTGCACATTTTTATAGGTGCTATCTCCTCTTGCTAGAGACCAGGGAGCAAAGGGCTGGACTGCTTCAGTAAAACTCTCTGCTCTTCACAGTAACCTCTGGCCTGAGCTGGCCAGCCTTCCGTCCACGTAGTAAGTCTGAAAGCAACAGACCACTGACAGCACAAGCTTACCGAGGCCGAAGGACAGCGTGTGGCTTTGCAGGTCCATCTGCTTCCCAGCTGCTCCAGTGCAAAAAGATTGATTTCAATGAAAAAGCAAAGACGAGCACCTTAAAATACACGGCACTAAGAGTCTGCATCGCATTCCTGCAGCATTAATTTCACTGCATTATCTTCCAGCTAAATTATTTTGTTTACCTGCACTACATACTTATAAAATAACCCTCATTTGGTTTTGACCACGGTCTTCATGGCTTCAGCCAGGAGTGGGGAAGGCTGGAGCTGCTCATCGCACGTTCACCAACGCAGAATGAGCTCCAGCTTTTCTCCCCACCCTGCTCTGGTATTAAGCTATCAAGAGACAAGTTGAATTATTTCACTGCGAGACCATTCAAGTCCACTTCCTTCAGGATCTGGCCAAAAAGGGCTCACCTTTAAAGGATCGACCCTGACAAGCACAAAGCCAGCACCATCAACTAAATACATTGCAGGGCAACGTGCCCTTCTGCAAACAGCGTAGCACTGCACCTGCAACCTCAAAAAAGTTTCAAGGGTTGCTCCAAGCAACCCTGCAGCAATTCCATCACAAGCACATCCTGCCATCACCAGTGCCCAAATTCCACAAACACGAAAGTTCAAGGGACTGAAAAAAAATAAATATTGCTTTCCAGAAAGCGTGGTTTTAAATCCCTTCCTGACAAGTTTCAGCTTAAATTAAATGAAAACCTGAAATGAAAAAGTGGCAGCAAAGACACTTAACACGAGTTTCTGTAGACTGCTGAATTTTCCTGCTGGCAGGGAGAGCCCAGTGCTTAACTGAAAAAAAATAGGATCAAATTGACCTGCTCAGTCACCAGACACGTTACTTAAAACCAGGACATGGGGAAAGGCAGAGTACGTGCAGGAAAAAGGGGAGGCAGAGGGACAGCAAGGACAAGATAAGGAAAACCGATGTTTTCCTTCCATAAGCAGCCACAGAGCCCGCACAGTGTAACACATTTGCAACAGTTAACCAGCTAGCACGGCAACTGCTATCAGTCTGCAAAAAAGGGTCCTGAGCTTTTGCCACAGCAGAAAAATCCAGAAATTTCTCCCTTCCTCCCTGAAAATCCATCTTGTACGGGTCAGAGAGGCTGAAAACAAAACCTCCATGTTTTTGAGAGAAAAAAAAAACAAGTTACAGTGTATTTCAAACAGCGTGAGCACAGGCTGCATCCCTCTAATTTTGACTTGCCATTGCAGTTTTTACATAGAAGAGGAAAAACTGCAGCCTGCCTTCCCAGCATGCCGACACCATGTCCCACAGCTTCCCAGGGGACAGTCCGGATGGCTGCGAAGGGACGGCAGCGCACACTCCGAGCTGTGCAACGCCGTGGAAGATGGCAATGGCTGCGTCCTCCTCGAGCGGGGAGATTAAAACACGAATTTAAGTTGTAAAGGGGAGAAAAAAAAAACCTGGAATAAGAAGATGGGACAGATCCTGTACCGACTTCTTTCCCAGTGCAAAGTAACACAGTGAAGCATGTGATGACTTACCTGCTCCCTCCACAAGAATCCAAAGAATGGAGGCAAAGTCATCACAGCTCCAACATACGCCCCAGGAAAACAGTTGGATGCTGTTCTGAGGCAATGAGGAAAATTAAACCAGCACCCAGCTGGGTTTGGGACCAGTTCGAGCCTCGCTGAGCCAAGCACCATCTCTTCTTGCTCCCCACATGCACTTTGGACACCCAAAAAATACGACTAAGAGTCAAGTTCAGCAGGCTCAGACTTTGTAACCCTTTGCACACCCTCTATGCCCATATTGTCATCACTTCAAGCTCTGCTCCTGTCGAGCCCCCTTCTCTGCCCTGGGGCACCCGGAACAGAGCAGAGCCCAGCCTCGGGCACAATCCGTGCTGACCCCAAGAGAAACGAGGACAAGCCACTTCCCAGCCCAAAACCCACCGGTTCTAAGTGTTCCTGAAAGCATCTAACAGCAGACAAATACATTTGTCCTTAATCACTCCAAGCCTTTTCTTCTGGATCCGTCCCGCCCCAGTCACTCTTGCTTTGATTTCTGCTGAGCACCCGCCTGATCTTCATTACTGACACCATGCCCAAATCCCAGTTAATTAGTTTAAGAGGGCATCCCATTACTGGCACCCATAGGACTCCTCAACACTCACACAGTCACATTTCTGTGGCTGTTCTAAGTAAATCCGAAACACTTCCCAGAAAAACCCGATGGCTCTTTGCTATCGAACGGCGCAGGAGAATAGAAACAGTTTAGCGAGAGCGTAAGGGCTGTACGAAGAGAGATGCTCAAGCACCAGAGGAAAAGCGCCAGTCTCGGAGCCACAGTGAGGCCGCGACGCTCCGAAGGTGCGTTCCGCTTGCATTCCTTCGGCTTGCCTTCGCTTTACAGCACTGCTGCAGATGTGGGGAAACAATTAAAACTGCTTATCACAGTAGGGCCCATTCAGCCTCCAGAGCGGGAGAGCAATTCCAGTCCCCAGGTGGCAAGCGCAGCAATTAGGTACCCAATTATGCGCACTGGAGCTTCGCTTTGCTTATGTTATTTTATTTCAATGGTTATAGAGTATTTCCTTGGCTTACTGTCATTAAAAGATTGTAGGTTCGGGGACGACCTGTCAAGTCTCCGCTGAGATCAGGCTGGTCCCGCAGGACCTGGTTGCACCTTGTACGGCATTTGGAGGCCGTGGGACAAAGTCCAGCTGTGGACAGGTGACTTACCAGTCGTTCAGCAGAGCCTGTTACAAAGCCTGGCCACAACCACCTAGGTTTAAAGTTTAAAAATGAAGTTACACTGCAGCCAGGATTAGACTCCAGCTCCCCAACAGCAACTCCGGATTGGCACTTGAGCCTCGTCTGGGCTTAATAACAAGTTGTAGTGGAAAAATGTGGTTTTAGCAGCTCAGTCCATCCCTTATAGAGCAGAGAAGCTATGCCAGAAATAACCTGGCTTATAGTTACAGCCACCAAGTCCTCACTTAGCAGGTCTCCGATTAGGGACCACAACGCTCTGCCTTGCACCACAGCATCACCGCCGTCACTGGCTCTGCGCTGCACACAGGATGCTCTCCCCAACACCACGAAGGTGTTTCACATAAAACAGTTAGTTTTTAAAACAGTAAGCTAGCCAGCACTCACTCGCCAGCCTTCCCCAAAAGAAGCATTTTCTTCCAGCTCAGACAAGGTCTCTGCTGCAGCTTTGCTGCATCTTCAGCTTTTCTGCTGAGGGGGCTGAACTCCTCAGACGGTTTTATACCTGGCACTTCCCAGAGTCATGTATGACAACAGCTACAACAGCTGGTCAGCAGCTGTAGCAAGAAGCACACTGTAATGACCAAGAATGATGCAGTTTTTGCACTTCCCCAATATAGTCCTAAACTCAGTGTTGTCGTCCAAAGGCCTCCGCTATCTTAGCGCGGCAAAGTCCAGGGCAAACAAAACCAGGTTACAGAACTGAAGCAGCTTCCACAAAAACAGGAAAAAAAAAGCTTTTGAAGGTAAAAGCAGTGCCTGGCAGCCAGTCTCTCGTTTATTCCTCAAGACCTAATGTCAGCTGGGAACTTTGCTCATTGCTGTAGGCTGAGCCTAAACCCCCCTCCTCTCCCAACAACATATGCTGCTGCTCTGGGTAATGCAAACAATACCTAACCCAGCAAGGTGGCACATAATGAGCTAAAAAATCAGAATACCTGCGAATCAAGGTTGGCTGTGAGCTGGTCACAGCAAGCACCATGATTCACTCTTCTCCATCCCTCTTCCAGCTTTCTGTTCTCTCTCCCTTTGAGCCAGGCTAGCCCTTCACTGGCCCAGGGCTATCAGCAGGCAACTCTGCAGAGCCAGGATCGTGCTGGGGTCGACAGGAGCACCACCTCCCTCCCCACCCCCAGCAAAGATTCAGCCCCTCCAGGCCCTGTCCGGACAGGGGCTTTGAAAACCTTATCTTGGCAGATCAAGTCTACAAAGTATGGTGAACAGGGAGCCTTTCAGATGCCTGGAACTCGGTAAGATCCACAAGATACAGGGTGGTTTAGCTAGGAGAGGAGATGTATATCCCTGCATCCAGAGCAGGGAGGCTGCCAACCTTCCAGCCATTGTGCCAGCCCAATCACCTCTCAATGCAAGCAGTTAGGTTCTGTTTGTTTGCTTGTCTTTTTTTTTAAACTTAAAGGATTAAAAAAAAAAAAGCTTTAACTCTTGGAAACGGCTGAACTGCTTTTGCTGAAAACCTGAAACAAAGCCTGAGGCAGGAACACAGCATGGGAAATTCCAGTGCGAGCAATTAAGTTCAAGGAGTTAAACACAACTCCACTGGCAGACAGTCTCTGCAGCGGCTGGGGTGACTAGTGTCACCCTGTCACCCAGCTGCTCATGGATCTTCCATGCAGGCTTGCGGAGGAAGAGCGGCCGCAGCAGTGAGAGCAGGCTACCCCCGCGGAGCTTTACACTGAACCCACTCCCAAGAGGGATCAATTCAGGGAAGTCCTGCAACAGGGAGCTCCAGCCAGATCGCTGCCATTGGGAGGCAGCTCCCTGGGAACATGCTAAGGGGCTTTACAGCATCCAGAGACGCACGCTCCCAGGGTACCGCCGCTCGGCAATGCCCCTCCATGGGAGCATCACCCACCAGCGGAGCAGTGTCCAGCCATGTGCCGGGCAGGGCTGCAGAGCGGAGCGGCAGGCTGCCGGCTTCCAGCCACATCCATGGCAAGGTGCCTCCCAGAAAGCAGCGAGGGAGCAATGCACACACTGCTCTGATTACCATCACTGCTTAAATCGCTGCCTTCGCTCCAGAATCTAAACGACTTCAAAACCTGAAGGGAGCACCTCCCAAACGCAAGCCCTGTTTAGGTGAGGCGGTGCTGGCTGAGCGGAGTTGGAAAATAACATTTTGCTGCTGCGAAAAGTTATGTTCCTGAGGTCTTTATCCTGTGCCATGGTACTGCCCTGCTACCTTCTTCTCACTGCTCTTCCTCCTGGGGAAAGTGATTTATTTCTTACATGAAACCAAGAAACAATCTTAAAAACTGATAAGAGGACTTGGGGCAGATGTGCCTTCATTTCTTTTAAAGATACCAACTATCTACATCAGCAGCGTCCCCATGGAGGCGAACTGGGCCAAGGGGAGATGGGTGCCCTCAAGCACGGCAGACAACAGCATTTCCCAGACGGGCTGAAGCAGCCTGGCAAAACCTGGCGAGTCAGTTCAGGAGAGGTCTAATCACACCGCCTACAAGTCTATGGCTTATTCTGGGTTTTGCAAGGACCAGCGCATGGAACTGGAATGGATCCGAAGCAGTGGGATAATACACTTTCTGACACCAGCCAGAAGGAAAGCTCGCACTGGGAAAAACATCCATAATGTCATTTGTGACAGCAGGTTTGCTCTGCTTGTAACAGACACTGCAAAAGCACCGGGGAAAACTGCTTAGAGATCAACAGATAAAGGCTTTTCACCGCTCAGCCTGTTATTTCATGTAAATCAGGTTGTCCTGCTACAAAAAGGCATCTCCATATGAATTGCGGGGTACTCCAAAAATCAGGAGCAGCCAGAGGAAAATCCAAGTTCAAGAAGTACTCATATAATGGCTGAATCCCTTCAGAACCCCCTCCACCCCTCCGATGACCAGAGGGTCCTGTTCCCCTTCCTACAAGCGCAGCTCTGCAATCCAGAGCTGCTCCGTCTTCTCAACTGTCAATGCAGGTGATCTCCTCGATGTATCACCCACCTTCAAACAGGGTTTTGTCCACAGAAATAACTCCAGACTCCTCTGAGATATGAAGTCATGTTTTGAAAAGCATCAGTGCAGCAAATTCAATTAACTAATTGAGCCTGCCTTCTACTCGGGCAAGGTGGAAACAAGATTTTCCAAAGCCTGACACTGAGATATAACATGTTATTTACTGGGTACGCAGCTGAGATCCTTCCAGCGTGATCTAGAGGGTCTGTCTCCACCACCCTGCTGCTTCTGGCCTCATGGAGTGGGGAGAGCTGCCCAGAGCACACCGTGCCCCAGCAAAAATGGGAAAAACTACCCCGCTCTTATCTTTAACCCCCGTAAAGGCCGGAGGGAGGTTAGAGAGGACACTGCACAAACCAAGCTGGAGGCAAACAGTAGCTCTTTAGAGGAATAAACCACTCTGATTGATAAGTACATCTGCCAGCCCCCACCTGCTGTTCACATTCCTGGCATTTCTTTCTGCTGCATTTTCTCCCTGAGCAGGGATGGGCTGCTTATCAACTGCTGCAGAGGAGACTTCAAGGAAGGGAAAACAAGCCCCAGCTTCAACAAAACCAAGAGGTTTCAAGCCCCAAGCACACCAAAGACAGTCTTCTTGCATCAGAACCTGCTGAAGGGGTTTATTCCAGGAGCCCTCGCAAGTTCCGAAACTTAGACTGGGTGTTAAGCACTCCCCTTCACTCATTCCTGCCATCATACCTCTATTAAATTCCTGGCAGATAAAGCAGGAGGCTCCAGAAAAGTTTCTCTACACTCCAGCTGCCCACGCCAAAGTAATTTGTTTTCTGCACTGCTCAACCACCCCCTAGAATAAAAGGGAGATAAAGATGAAAACACGCAAGTCTTCCCTAAAGGGTGAAGGCTTCACTGCCTTCCCCGCGGCGGAGGGCTGATGAGCACGGACAGCTGGAGGACCCAGCAGGACAGCTGTTCAGAACGGCAACAGATATTTCTGGGAATGAAGGAGCAGGAGTTTAGTTCTGGTTTTCAGCCTTGGACACGGGCTGGAAGTTCCTTCTTTTCTTCAAGTTAGTTTTAACACAGCAAGAAGGGAAGGAAAATAAACCCGTACAACTACAGCGGAGTCTCGAAGCAGAGGGATGGAATGGGAACCTGCTTGATGTTAGAAGAGGAAAAAGCAGATCTGAGGAGCTCTCTTAAGAGCTCAGTGTCTTTAAGATCCTGACCTCTCTGTCAAACTAGATCAAAATTAGTTATTAGCATCAAATTTATTAGAGCGTGTATCCGTACTGAAATCCTATCAGCCTGGTCACCGCAGGGAGCCAAGGCAAAGCGAGGTTTCTGGAGTTTGGGTGCTCCAGCGCCCATCTAAAAGTAATTTTCTTTCACTGAAAGATGAACACATGACTGCAAACAAGTCTACTGAATTTTTGCTTCTCTGCCATATTTGGGGAAGGAGGGAGAAGGCAGCAAGAAATAAATGCAGCTTTCCCCACGCCTGGAAGAGGAACAAAATGCAAACCAGGTTTTTATTTCAGACCAGGGTGGTTATTTCCATCCACAGGCAGTAGTGGTGCCTTTATAAACCAGGATGAACATAACACAAAATCTGACTTATCCTGGACGCTCCGGGGGAACTAAGCGCAGCCCCGAGAGCTGTGGCTCGGCAAGCAGGACACCCCAAACATCAGCCAGCCACCCGCCTTTGCAGAGCAGCTTCCCAACCAGTTTTTGGGAGTACTTCCCCAAAGCTGCCACGTTCGCTCTTCCCAAGGAACCAAAAGTTAGCAGCGATGAGGGGACGGGGAGGGCGAGCCAGGTGTGAGCAGCATTTGATTAGCTGGCTAATGGGTGCAGCTGTCCTCCGGTTTTACGGCTCTTGGAGGAAATTTAAACAGGAACTTTCTATAAATTAACTGCCCATAAAACGAGCTTGTTTTCTCAATGCACCAGAAGGTCAGGAAAGGTCTGCTCAGCCCCCTCCCCGTTCCCAGGACACAGCAAACAGCCTCCTCGGTTGCAGTTTCTGCTTCGGAAGCAGGAGAACATGGATTTAGCCCGTGCGGTAGGGAGCTGGGGAAGGCACGCTTGCGAAGCAATCAAAGTCATTCTCCATTCACAGCAAACTGATAATTTATGCTTCCCCCTTAAAATCCCCAATGCAATCCAGATGTCTAAGTAGCCTTTGTCCCAGAAAGCAAACTACACAACGGCCTGGGAAAGGCAGCCACGGCTCCGCTGCCCAAGTCCTCACAAGGCTGGTCATTCCAACACACCGATTTTGACTCCTTCCAGCGATAAGGTGGTTCTAGACACTGTCCTCAACCTTTCTGGCTTCCTCTTCCTCGAGAGGATTACTTAAGACGTAAAAGCTGCCTGTTAGGGATGTTCTATTGATAAAAATATACCTGATGGGTCACCAGTTTTGAGGGAATCAGGAGGATGGGAAAAGCCAGGCTGACGCCAGTGCAGCAAACACACGAAATGAAAGAAATAAAGCAAATTGCTCAGGAGGCATAAGGAGGAGCAGTATGGGTGGTGATGTGCTCATTCCCTGCGGGAGGAGAGGCCCCCGGCAGTGAAGACCCCAGGAAGGGCTGTTTCATGGTGGGGACAGACTGGCTTATCCCAGGAAAGGAGGAGAGAGTCATTTGGCCAAAGGGCTGAATTTCTCCAGCAACACAAGGAGGGCAAATCCGCAGCTGCACCTGTCCTGGGGTAAGGGACCCACGCCAGGCAGGGAAGGGGCTCGCAGCCCCCCCCAGCCACCAAGCACCCTGCTCTGGGACCGCCGGGCACAAGCAGCAGGTTTCCCATGCTGGGGGGGCTCAGCAGGGAGCCCTCCAGCATGCCAGCTCTCCCAGCCTGCCGGCAGCAGCTGAGGACAGCAGCAGGCTGAGGAAAAGCTGTCTTGAAGACCTATGGAAATGTTTGGAAGAGTCGAAAACAGAGCTTGGGAAACGAACACTGCCCAGCCGTACAACTCTTCCAGGGATATCTGAAGTGTTACTACAGTTGCATTCCAGTCCCTGAGTATATTTTTCTATAAATAAGTATTTTAAGTCACTTTCTTTCAAAACTTATTATATTAGCCAAGTGCAGCGCAACGCTTCAAATTTCAGACCTGTAGGCTGCCAGGCAAATTTGCTGCTGATTTTTAAAAGTGTGCCCTGTCACCTAGGCCATAGCATAGGATCATCTTCAGGTTTTTTTTTTCAGGTACTCTTCTACAAACACATTTATTCTGTGTTATAACTATTAATAAATCAAGCCTGGGTCCTGTGGATTAACACATCTTTGTTCACAAACCAACACCACTGGTTTTGTTTTCAAATTTAGGGTGTTTTTTTTTTCCTTTTCTACAGGCCAATAAGCAAAAGAAAATACACCCGTAATTCCGCATGCAAAGTAACTCTCCCTAGAACTAGGTATTTTTGTCATTGACAAAGGCGCAGTACACACAACTGGCAGCAATTTCTGGGAGCTCTGTCGGAGCAGTGAGTGAGGCTGCCAGGACACAAGCGCTGCACGTAACAAGCCAACTACACCACAGACATGCCAGGGCTTCCCAAAGGCCCTTCTCCTCTAAAGACATGGCAAAGAGGTGCGTGGAGGGACGATGGATCATCCTACATCCTAACTCAGGTATCCTGCCTTTAAGTAGGTCTAGACCTACACACTTCAACCCAAACACGTTGCCTTCACAGTGGTATCTAACCCTCTTGCCTGACAGGTGAAATGGGAAAACCCAGACACAGCAGTTGTGGTTTTGGAAGGTCCAAAGCACTAGTGAACAGCAGAGTATGGCTAAGGGCACATCTGCGCCCCAGCTCTGCCACTCCAAGCTGCTGCCCCGTCAGGGATACGGGTCCTTGTGCACCAGAGATACTGACAGAACACGGCTGAACCTCTACACTGGCACTTTACAGTACACAAATATTAATATTCACAAATAAATCCAGGCCTGCTCAATCCAAAAACCACACAGCTGTAGCCAAGCAGATGTTTTCTTTGGAGAACAGACTGGCTGCTCCAAGCCTGGTTGCCTTACCTATATTTGAAAGCCAGATTTAAGTCAACCCAACAGATACCAACCAAGCTGAAATACCAAGCCTCACCACAAAAAAAAAAAAAAATCTCCTGCTCTTCAAGCTCTTGGTTGCAATTGCAAGGGGGAAAACAGCCCCGAGGTACTGCAGTCACCTCTACCAGCGCTGCCAGGGGTACGCCAGCTGGGTCAGGTACACAGGGCAGGTAGGTGCTTGCCAACGTGCCTCCGGAGTTACCAGCTCAATGAAGTTAGAGGAACCATGCTCCATGACCGTTCAGCAGGAGCAGGGCTAGATGACCCCTGTATCTCCTTTCCCATCCTTACAGCTCAGGTTGTAAATTCTTCAGGGGCAGCTGCAATCAGCAGGTGCTGGTGGAAACCACCGGCCACAGCCAGCCAGAACCTCTGCAAGGAGCTGCGGCAGCAGTTCCAACAGCTCCAGGGTAAGCATGCTGGGTAAACCTAAAAATGGTGAAAAAAATTTAATGTGTTGTACTGGTATGGCAAACTGCACCTAAGAAACTGCTTAAATGGACACAAGTAGAAGAATTGAGGCCAGAGTGATTTCTCTTAGGGATATTTATCTCTGGTGTAGGGTACCCAGCGTGCCACCGGCATGGGCCACATAATCGTAGGGAATTTTTGGGGTGTGGGGTCTTGCCAGGCCACCTGTGCTGAGGTGACCATAGCAGTGATACAGCCATATCAGGCTGAGATCGCCAAAGTAACAGGAATGCCAGATGTGGGTACGGGTGTAGCAGATGTGGGTCTAGAAATAAGAGGGGGGAAAAAAAGGAGAATAAGCTGTAATACAAAGACCAAAGGAAGGTCAATCTTCCTATGGTAGGAGCAGGGGCACCTAGGGACAGCTATCACCACAATGTGTGGACTGACCCCCCGCAGACGCCAGGGAACCCCCCTGGACAACCTGCTGGACTCTCCACCCAGTCTGTGTCCAAAAGACTTGTGGTGGGAGGGCAAAGCGGGACGGACCCACACCCTAACATGAACTGGCATGGGAGGGGAGGGTGACAGATGTGCCATTTGGCAGCAGTGCAATTCGTTAGATTCAGCAGCAATAATTACCAGCTTTAGAGTCGTAAGTGTGCACAATTCTCCAACTGTAAATTGGTACCAGTGGTGTTTATCAGTGAATGAATTAAATAGTCAATAACTCAACTAGTTTCTCAGTAGAATATTGGTTCACAATGAGCATTGTCATCTCCCAACTCAGCTATGTCTCCAGCCAAAGGGGCTGGACGAGAGCAGGGGCTCAGCAGGACCTCCCAGCCCGAGGTCGGGGTTAGCTGCTCTCTAGGTATCTCGGTTAAGCCAAAGCGCTTGGTTAAGCCTGCGTGGGCAGGTGCAATCTGGGCTGCTTGTGTTACACGTCTGTGCAACACCCGACACGAAGAGGCTGTGACCCACCACTGAAAACCGTGCACGCCACCACCGCCATGTGAACACGCCATTGGCCATGCTCTTAATAGCTTCTAATAATAAACCAGGATAAAGAGCTTAAAAGTTTGAAGTGCCTGAGTAAAGCACACCTGCAATTAAGGGGATGCTCCTCAACCACACACCACGTCGGCAGGATGAGGGGCAGCCGCGTGGAGCTGGAGACAGGACCTACCTTGGGTCATCCCACCCTTCAAGCAGGACTGACCTAAATCCTCCCTCTTTCAGACTCCAGTGGCAGCAGGAAAACGAACCCGTCTCATTAATTTCACCTCCTGCTGCCTGGTGAACTTCTCCACAGCTAAAAAAAAATAATTAAAAAAAAGATTCAAAGCTACAGTGGTGACCTGGCAACTCAAATCTTCTCTGGAGGCAAATGACCTGCTACAGCCTCGCTCACCTAATGGCCAAGCTCTGCTCTTGCTCCTCAAGTTATTCAGCTGGGGATTTTTTAGGACACCCAGCAAGGCAACCATTTCTCTGCAGGGCAGTTTATGCAACAGAAGGACACATAGTCCATCGTCAGCTCAGCAAAGCCTCCTCTGATACACAGGAGACCCTGGGGTCGGCACGCTGCATGACAAGGCAATGCCACCAACTTCTCCTTGCAGCTTCATCACGAAGGCTCGGAGCCTCACAGGAGCCGAGTACACCAGGGCAGCACCCTATTTTCCTGTGATTTACAGAGTTCAAGTTCATTTTTTAATCTGATAGTAACAGTAGAGGACTATTAAAAAAACACACTGGCCTGAGTGGCTCCAGGGTCTAAAATAAACATGCCAAGCCCTGTTTGTGACGGAGTAAAAATAGCTTGTTTCTCATCCCTTCCCAGGACCTCTGCTTCGTGCACGAAAGCTTCACAGGTTAACTATAAAAATACCAGACGTGCAAGGAATGTCTTGAATCGAGCTTTGCGCCGTTCGTAGGAGTTTGGAAACCCACCTCGGCCCCGCGGCGAAGGGATGCACCCTCAGAGCTCATCTCCTGCCCAGGGCTAAAGCCAGGAGCTGTCGATTCCCTTTAATAGAAACTACTGTCCTTAGGAAAAAGAAAACTAATGTAACAAAAAACCTTCACTGGAATTACATCTCGTGCTCTTTCTTGGCTGGATACTTTTTAAATGACGCTCACTCCAAAGAGGGTTAGCTATAAAATCCAGCCCAAAGCTGTGCTGTGGCCGTGCCAGGCTGCCCGGGAAGCGGAGCGAGCACAACTGACATCTCCGTCAAAAGGAGAAGAGATCACGGCAGGTCTGGCTCACCGTAAGAAACATTGCTTCATAGCAAGTTCTGTGAAATTAACTTTTTTTCCCAATATCTCATGTATCCCACCTGGCACCTGCGATGCTCAGGCCTGAAGAGAAAAGAAAAACAAGACCTAGGAGAGCACACCGCAGGAAACATGTCAGGACATCGAGTTTAATCACTACAACCATTTCTAACATCGGATCAGTCAGACCCACAAGTGAGCACCAAACTATTTATGACTTGGGCTTTAAAAAGGACCAGAGGAGAATCTGCAACGCATCTCAACCCTGCTGGTATTTATACACACGCCAAAAGGCACCCAGGGCAAAACGCCAGACATACGTGTCCCCAGCCCTGCGGCAAAGCTCGCGGGAGCCACCGGCCCCAGGAACCTTCCCAGAAATGGCCGGCAGCCGGTCCAAGAGGGATGGGAAGGTCCCGGGCTGTCGGCACATCTCCCTACAAGGCAGTCCTGGCAGCGGCACATGCAGCCGTCCATCTGCCGCCGCGCTCTCCCGCCTCGCCACAGCCAAAGAGCACACACTAGGCTTTCACCAGGCTTTAACCCGCACCAGGCACAAGTGGCACCCCTGGGGACCACCTCTGCCAGTGTACCCACCTGCCAACATTGCACTCCAGCACTGTCTCTGCTTTCGCCATTATAATTCGTCTCCAGAAACCTGGGCTGAAATTGAGGTGGCGTCAATTAAGCAGCGATTTGGGACTCTGGGCAAGACGCAGCGATGTCTCAGAGGAGCTCTTAGCACAGCCATGCTCATTTTCAGTGACAGGGACAAGAAAAACAAATTTGCTCGCTAAATACACATTTAGTTTAGCCAGTCATACTGGAAAACTCAACATTTGTATTTTAGATTATGTTCCTAAACATTCAAGGCCAGTACGGAGTGAGTTCTGTTACAAGGGTCCCTTAAAGTGTTCCCTACTTGATTAAAGTAAAGCTTGAGTCGAAGGCTTCAAGAGATGGGAAAGCCATAGTCTCCCCCAGCTACTTGTTGCAATTGTTAAGCATCTTAGCAAAAAAAGTCCCAGGTTTTAATTTGTCTGGCTTCCTCCTCCTCTTGTTATACACAGACTTTCATCTTTTATGGTCAAAACCGTTTCAGAGAACAAGAGCAGCGATCTGGCACTTTCCAGCTCTCTTGTCCCACCTGCCTACACACGATCATGAAGAGTCACCTCACCAGATGCTTCAAGGTAAAACTCACAGCTTGTCTCATTTACATTAATATTTTGTGTTAGCAGTTACACAAATACTGTTGCTCTTAAAGGAGGCTTCTCCCAAATCCCTATTCTCCTCACCTGCCATTGCTTCCCATTCTTTTAGCTTATTCTGAAAGGGCAGGACTCCTGGAAATAAATTTTCTTCTTATCTGGTAGGCACTGGTGTACTGGCCCAGCCACTGAACAAGCACCTAATAACTGACGCACCAATAATCTCACCCTGTACATGCAACCCAGGATGCCAGCTCATACTTCCACCCCCCAACGCACGCGTTACAGCGATACTTCTGTCCCTGACGCAAAGCGATGCAGTGCATCACGCTTCCTTCCTACCCCGGTGCACTTTTCCTCCTATTCAATGGCCCACAAAGATCTCAAGAGATCACGCAACACAGGACCCATGAGCAGCACATGTTCTCCTGCGGTGGCAAAGACTTGGAAACTCTTTTGCAGAGGAAAGAACAGCTGTACCTTCTCTCCCTGACTCTTCCTCCCAGGGCAGATGTGCCCTGGCCTGCTTGAAGCCCCACAGCAGCATCACAACCAGCTTCACGGTCTGTTTAAGCTGGTGTTACTTCTAAAAGAAGTATTTCCATCTCTCTCATCCCACTTTGTGCAGGTACAAGTGTTACAGCCGCACAGAGAAGTGGACAGAGGAACTGACACACATGAAAGAAACCCAGCAAGAGACAAACAAGAGGTCAGTTTCCATCTGGCTCAGCTTCCTGGCTGGATGCGGGATCTGCAGGACCACTTCTCTTTTCTCCTGCACTAGCGCAAGTGAAAGGCAGGACCTCTCCTGCCAGCAGCACCGGCTCCAACCAACCGAGAAGTCAAGCATGCCAAGTTTGGACCCTGTGAAAAAAAAAAACCCACAATGCCATGCAAGAGCACTGCACAAAGTCGCCAAGGAAAACCCAAACAATTCCAAAAGATAAAGGGAAAAATAAACTAAACTGGTTTCAGCTGGACATCTCCCGTTCATTTCCCACTATTGTGCTAACCAGCATCTAAGCAGCACAGGCTGACGGCAAGGGCCACCTCCCACGGCCAGCTGCATCCTTACAGCAGAAGTCTCCGACTGGATCTATTCCACATTAACAGTCCACTCGAGCACTTCTGGGCAAACTGCAGCAAGCAGGCAAGTGACCTGACGCAGGTTTCTTTTCAGCCACTAAGCCACTTTAAAAGCCACCTAAAAATACATTAAATGCTTTTCTCATGTGACTCTTCTATGCAAGGGACCGCTCCAAAGCCTGCCAACGGCAAACGGAACGAGACGCTGCTGCTGCAGGACCTTTTTCCTGCACGAGCGGCCTCCGCATCGTCAACTTGTTTGAGTCCAGGAGACCAGCCCAAGATAAAAACCTGGAGCAACACGCAGTCTGCTCAGCAGCATCAGCCGCTGATGTAGCGCCGTTTTTCCCAAAGGGCTGCGTCTTCGTTCAGGACCACCACCCAGCGGGGAGCTACAGCGCTTTGCCTTGTTTCTGCACCAGAAGGATCTTTAACTAGTTACACCCAGAAGAGTTCAAATGTATACTCCTCCTGACCAAGCCTGAAGAAGAAAAATAACTTCCCAGCTCTGCTGATGCAGGTAATTCCTCTCCATTGAGGGGAGGCCAGGTAAATAGGAAAACTGTTGGCCTTTACAAGTGCTGTGCAAATCAGCTCCGCTGGCTGCCATCCCAAAGCCCCGGCAGGAAGACCCTGGCCACTTCAATGACTCCAGCTGATCCTCAAGACCATCTCATTAAGTAGATTAACATCATCAATTTTCCCACAGCAATGACTTTGTAGCAGCCACCGAGAGTCTTCCTCCAGTCCCAGTGGGGAGCAGGCTGCTCTTCTGCTCCGCTGAGATGTGGACCCATGTGCTTACAAGTTTCTGTACGTGCCTGGGTCAGCTTTTGAACCGGAGCAGATAGTGACGTGCTGGGAGATGAAAGGTGCCCACCCCTCCATCAGTTCAGGCTGCAGAGCCCAGCCATCTGCTTCTACAGATACCGAGGGTGGCTTTTCCTTGCTCCAAACCGGACGCCTAGCCCCGTGCCCAGGCGGCTCCCAGCTTCAGCTGACCTTTTCCAGTTGGCATAGCTCGAGACTGCTGGTCCCAAACAGGGCTTAGAGTCAGCTGCCCAGAACTCACTAAGAGTCATTGTCTTAAGTCACTGCCTGAAGAATGCCACCCCTAAACACTGAGCCAGCCTGAATTCCCATATATGACCAGAAAATGGGACTTCAGCACGTGAAGCACTTTTCCTCAGGCTCTCAGCTGGACCGACCAAGTCACATATTATACCAGTCCAAAAGACACTCACAGGGAAGAGCTCCACACTCAGCCTTGCTCTCTGTCTTCTCCCTCACACCAGTGGCAGACAGCTTTCCCAGCAGGATCCGAGCTAACCCATCACAAAATGCAGGTATGTGTGGTCAAGGCACGAAGGGTTAGAATGGCCTCTATTCACAGGATCTTGATTTCATCTTAAAATAAAAATTAATTCAAATCCTAAATCTCACTGCCGCCTCTATTCTCTGCTTTTCTTTACAAAGCAGGTGAGAAGCTGCTTCAAACGATCTCCCGAAGCATCATATCAAGGCAATGGTTTTCAACCAGCATGTGAATGAGACTATAGGAAATCCACAAAAGGTGGGAAAAGGCTTACCTGAAGTCAGAGGGATTAAGTTTGCTACACAAAGTTATGCACCTCCGGGGAAAGCATCAGGAGCCTGCAATTCTGGGAAGAGAAAAGGGCTGGAGGCTGTGGAGCCGGGTCATGCCGGAGCAAAGCGCACGGCACCAGGATGCAGCGCAGAGGTCTGCAGGAAACAGCTTCTTCCTGTGACGGCAGGACAGGACCCCTGGGACGCCTGGGCACGGCCCCGCGCCAGCCTGGGCTGAGCTGAGAGCCACGTCCCGCTCGCAGACCAAAAGTCACCGAGCTGCCAGCTAGCAACACACAGCCCTACCTGTCCCAGCAGGTCCTGCGCTTTCGGGAGCACAGCAGGCTTTGGCGTAGCAGCACAGCACCAGCACGGCAGGGAGAAGAGGAGGGTCGACATTCCAGTTCTCAGGAATAAGGGATGTGTAGCATTACGGTACCAGCGTGGGACACTGGTTTGAGGGGAGGGCGGTGACTGAACCACATCACAGGTCTGGAGAGCTGCTTCTAGACTCTGGGAGTTCTCATCCATCTGATGGAGGCTTTTAAGCAAACTTTCTCACGCCTAAATTAGCCATGGCCATCATGGAGTGCCTCGCTCTGCCACCTTCAGCAGACAGAACCACACACAACTTTTACCCCGGCTTATCACCGTTATCACACAGGGGAACGCCGCTGCCTCCTCAAAGCTTTCAGTCCACAATACACAATTTTACATCTTTGCCAGTAGCAAATGAAGCCCTTTTTCAAGTTAGCATCGATTACAAAGTTTTCATGAGGCTATAAAGCCCTATTCTTACAGTTTTCTTACCAACAGTTTACTACCAAGGGTTCGTGGGGTTTTGTATGTAGTACCGTTACAACATGTTGCTTTAGCTTCCTCTGTACCTTTCTGAAGGAGATTTGTATTTATTCTCAGCGATTGTTATTCGCAGAAGAGCAAACTTCTTACCTCCCTAAAGGCTGACCCCTGCTACTCAAACAAAATTTTATTCTAAGATGTGATAAAGTGTTTCCTGAAAGAGCAACCAGCACAAGGCCGCTGGCATATGGATAAACGTAAAGCACCGGATTCACAAACACCACTGGAAGCACAAGATTCCCCACACAGAGGACATGAAGTTTCACATTTTGGCCAAAATATTTGCTCCAGGGTAGCTGAATTGATATGGTGCAAACACATACAGCACCACGGCACAGACTTTTGTGTTAGATGACATGAGATCGTTAGTCCAAATCACTTCTGCATCACTGCCACCAACAAAAACGTTAGTGCCCAGCCTGGAAGACACCTGATCTGACCTGGGCGCTAATTCAAATCATGTTTACTGTCCTGTAGAGGTAGAAGTCTAATTTTTTAGAAAAAAAGCAACACAGTTACACTGGTTCTATGTACCTTCCTGATAGGATCCTGCAAAGTTTAATTCAGAGAAGGTTTTAAAATAAACGTCTTTTATTCTCTAATGCTGGCCTCAGGCACTATCATAAAAATTCCACTGGAAATATTTCCTTTGGGGTGGGAAAACACCATGCAGGAGCCAGCTGCTATAGCACAGAGAGCTCTGATGCTCCACGGATGTCAAGATCTAACTAGAAAGTCTAAGGGATGCAAATTGCAGCCTCAAATATTTGTATCGATACAATCCCAGCATCAAAATCATCATGCCATATTTTCCCCCTGGCATCAAACTCTGACTGCCAGGCCATTTCGTTAGAAGAACCCCTTTGGAAAAGCAAAGTATTTACCCTCACAGAAAGCATATCTAGAGGGAAAGTCTTTTCTTTAGAGGAAAAAGAGAGCCCCAAAGCGTTCGGTACCAGCACACACTCATCTTTTTCTGCCTCCCAGCTCAAAATGCCTCCCACCACCCACCTGGAAGTCCACACCTGTGTCAGACCTTCCCGTAGGAATCCCAAGAGCCACAACACAAAGATAACCAAAGATCCCACCTTACATTTCTACACATTTGTTTCAGTAATATTTAGAGAAGGGCTGATGAAACTTTTCCTTGCTGTAGAAGAAACTCTCCGTTGTTGACCAGTGCTGAAGAGCTGCTTTAAGAATAACTTTATAAGAATAAGTTTATGGCAGAGGCACAGCAGCCACACTGGAAAAACTCAGCAACTATTTCTATTCTGATTAAAGCATCCTTGACTGCCAAATAACCAAGCACCAGAGACAGGAATCATTTTTGCCTGCCACTCTGGGTCCCTCTCTCCTTTAACCAAAAAGCCCCAAAGCAGCCACGCACCCAAGGAAATCCTTCCAGGGCCTCACAGGAGCTCTGGGAAGAGATGTGTTTCCCAAAGAGCCTGGAAGAGTCCATTTGAGGGCTGACCATGCATGAGAAAGAGGGAGGAAGCCTGTGTGACAAGAAGCAAGCAGTGCTTGAAAGCACAGGCAGCCCTAACGTCACAATCTGAAGTTGCGACGACGGCACGAGTATTTCACATCACCTGTCGTAATTCAGCACTCAAGTGGAAAACTGCTGGTTCAAACTATCACTCAGCCTCTTCTTACTCCAACTCATCCCAAAAATCAATCCTTAGCCCTGAGGACCGATATAAAACGATCAGTATCTGCTACTGGAAACTCTCATCAAAATTACCGAATGCTAATCCCCACCCTTCAGGAACACACTTCACAGAAGATTAAGCTTCCTGAAGTCTGGTTCAAAAAAAAAGACGAGACCCAGTGTGAATTCATTGCCTATATGCATTCAGCACTCACATGACCTCTAACCATGCTAGAGTAAACTGAAACCTCTCCCGTAATCGCTTTTTCAGCCCCTGAGGAGGGAGGGGAGGAATGCTACTCATCAGGTCCTTACTGAGGAGTATTTGCAAAATCAAGCATTGCATGAAAAGACTTCTAAGCCAATTTGTTGGAATGCTCCAAGGAGCCACGATTCAAAATATTTCTGAAGCTGCCCATGCAGCCCTGGATGAATTGAGCCCTTCTCAGAAAGCACAGTAGAAAATACACACCATCCCCTTATTCGGGGTTGCAATGATGGCAAATGCCATAGCTGAGCACTGTGGTGAGACCACAACACAAGAACCGGGAAAAAGGAGAAGTCATCAGCAGAAACCTTCATTCAAAGACCTCTTTACAGGTCAGATGAAGCCAGGAGCCTGTTCTTCTAAAGAAAAACCAAAACCAAAGCTGAACACTGCCCGCCTGCAGGGCTGGGACTAGTTCTACCACTGTTTCCAAGCCCCACTCCCTGCATGTGAAGGTCTGCCAGAAATAATGTACTTTGAATCCCACCAAGAAATACTCTCCAGGCCTAGAGGATACCTGCAGCTGGAGAAACTGGAGGGACAACTCAACTTTGAAGAAGAAAACATCCATCACAGCTCAGAGCACCACCCCAAGGGAGAGCTCTGCTGATACAACAGCTCTCTGCCTCCCAGGGCTTCGTCCGACACCCCTCCTGACGGCTTTGCTAAGCCACTGGAGAAAGGGTCCAGCTGAAAAAAAGAACAATTTTATGCCAAGTTAGCAGGATCAGTTCATCAACGCATCAGCTCAGCACCACAGCTGGCACATGGGAGGAGGCAAGAGGGCACAGCTGAAAGCTGGGAAAGAGAAGGGCCCTTTTAAGAGCATCAAGCCCTGAGGCTGGCTGAGGTGACTGCTCGTCCTGAGCTAACCCACCGCTCTCCAGCACAGGGTCCATGCCCACCTCTCTCTCCTCGTCCAGGCTGCATCTCGATTCCTCTCCACCTGCACTGCTGGGGTGTTGACAAGCTCCTTCTGGCTGGGGCCTTTACAGGCTCCTTCCACAGACAATTCAGGTTACTAATTTGCAGAAAGTCAACCAGGGAAAAAAAAAAAAAAGATCAACTCAGCAAGAAGACTGCAAACACCACAACCACAACTGTGTGTCTGGAGGTCAGACCTCCCAAAAAAACAGCGAGCCTTACACCAGCTCAGCCATCCTGTGTGCTTCACCGTCTGCTGCTCACCACGCCTCACCCCGGGACAACCACAGTGGCATTGGGACTGACGTGGTCCAGCAGTGACACAGCTCAGTGGGCAGAGATGCTGAGGAATCTCCTAGCATTCCTAGAAACCAGCACTGCTGGGCTGAGGTGACCTTGAGCAGGACACGGCATTTGGGAAAACAGGGTGCATTCCTCAGGTGCCTTATATCACTTGCTTTCCAGCTAATAACTTGGGCAGAAGAGCTTCAGGCAAGAAGCTCCAGCTTTAATTCGGGCTGTGGTTCCAAGACACATCTGCCCATCCAAGCAGGTCGCTGCCAAGAAAAGAGGGAGGTCCCCGTTGCTTCCCGACACTCTGAATGCTCACCTCCTCATCAGGCACCCGGGAGCAGCAGAACAGCTCACAAACCACATGCAAGAACCACGGATCTTCCTGCTGGTCCCCGGGCAATCAGGTCACAGGCCCAGCAGGCACCAGCGAGAGGAAGGGAGTGGGTCTGCCCGGCCAGGGGACTCAGACCGTCTCCTTCGGACAGTGTTGCACCAGCAGATCAGCTTGGATACTCATGAAAAACGCAATGACAAAGAAAGCAGTAACATCAAATACATAAAACCATCTTTCCCACTGGCGAGCTAAAATTTTATCCCAGCAAAGCTGAAGCAGAGACAGTTCAAGCCGATGAAGAAGTGCAGGGAGATACACAGACAGAAAAAGGCTCTAGACTAAGAAGTGCACCTACCTAGTGTATTCATACAGGTTGATATATTAACTTTCCATCCAGCAGGACCTCAGTAGCTCACTCGAACTTATTCAGTCTCACAGAACAAGCCCTAAAAGCCCAGGTTCTTTGGGTTGATCTTTTATTTTTCACAGCTTAAACATGGTCACAGTCCTCGACGAATCCGGTCTGAGGTACAGAGCTCTCCAGACTGCACAAACATCCTAAGAACAAATATTTTCAGCATACCAAGGGCTCAGATATGCTAGGTCAATCCAACTGTGTTTATTTGCATTTCACCCAAATCACCACCGAAGTACTTGGAGCTCAAGGAGCAACAGCCTCCCACTGATTCAGCAAGAGACCAGAATTGGTAGACAGTCTACAAGCACCACAAAGAATGCCAGAGGCATTTATTTACATGACCCCTGTTTGCCCAAGAAGAACTCAGAGTTTGCATTTTCCTTATTTAAATTAATCATTACTGGAATTAAATCCTCTGTACTATTCCTCAGCTAACGGAAGGAAAGGCAGAAACCATCCAAAATCGTCCTCGCAACAAAACTTTTAAGATAGCTGCCATTGCCAAAACAAGACAGGCAGTTTTACTGCTGTCAGCTGGAGTTCCTTCCCAGGCTAGCACAGCACCCTGGGACCTCTCCAGGACAGTCTCTCTTGTTATTTGTCCAAGGGACATGGAAAAGGCAAGGAGACACCATTCCCACTGTTGAGTAACACCACTCCTGCCAGAGCAGAACCATCACACCTCCTCTGCTAGGCTGACAACACGCTGCATCTCGTACCTGTGCTGCGGACACGAAAGCATGAAAGTTCCAACGGGACCCCACGGCTGCGACCGCAGGGTCCTCGTTTCCGTCAGACCTGAGCGGGACCCACCAGTCTTTAGTGAAAGCACCTCTCAGGCTTGTCAGCTGGCACTGTCACACAGGCCAGGACGCAGCAGTGCTCTCTCCGACGTTGGCTCCTCGCTGCCGGAGCACAGCTCTGCCGACAAGAGAGCGAGAATTCCTCCAGATCAGCCGTCCATGGAAGGCGAGTTACGGTCAGAGCTCTGAGCCAATTCTAACCATGCACTGTGCAGTTGAAGCCAGCAAGAGGTCTCACTCTACCCGTCACGCGTCCTCCTTCATTTCCCATAGCAGCTGAGCCCAGCACAGCAGAGAGGAGAAAAAAAAGTGCATAAGCAGCACTCAAGCTAGCAACAAGTACCAGCCATTTCTAAAAGCAGAGAAGTAATTGGGGTTAACAAATCCCCTACAAAACCAACCAGTACACAGCGAGGCACAGAACACCTTTACTGATACCAGCCCCACAGCTTTTGCCAATTCTCCAGGCCTAGTATCAGCAATTAAATAGAACTTACTACTCAGTTTACACAATGCTGCAAAAAATGGGTATTTCTAAGCTAGCATGTGCCATCAATGTCTTCTAGCTATTCAAGAAGTCGTGCCAGCTCTCAAAGAAGCAAGTGCAAACTCCTGCAGCAAGAAGATGGCACGACCTGGAATCAGCCAGGCTTTGCTGATTACTCCTCTGAGTAAACAGTGGTGTTCCCAGCACTTCAGCTTGCTCTCGAGCTTCTCCTGTTGGCATACTACCCTATATTTAGGATAGAAGAGTGCAATGACAAGCATCGGGAAGAATGAATAAGTGGTTTAGGATGCTCGGAATAGCGGCAGAGACTGTGAAGAAACCTATGCTGGATTAGAAACTCTTCAAAGCGAGGAAAGGAATCTGTAAAGCTAAAGATGGGAAGAGACATCATTCCACATAGAAAGTTAGATAACAGATTTTGTTAAGGACAGTATTCCCAAGGCAAGAGATGCACATCCACCCTGTAACAGCAGCAGGCAGGGGAAAGAAGCCTCTGGCTGGAGGGGCTGAGAGAAGATAGGCAAACACTTGTTGTTCTTATACAAAAAGATGACTTTAGTCTTATTTCGGACATCACTGAGCGATGTCAGTGCCATTTTCCCAAGCCTAGGGGCCCAAAGCTCCAGGACCAAGGTAGATGCAGCACCTCAGGGAGTGACTGCACCCTGTGGCACAGCTCCCACGTCCCCCTGCCCACACCTCCCCCCACCCCGAGACCCGGTTAAGCTCCAAAATCACACACAGTGAGTTGTGACCTGCAAACCTGTGGCAAAAGCTGCTAAATTCACACCCGCTGACTTGACGGGCACTGGTGCCTCGGGGCGAGCCGCTCCGCAGCCTGTTGCTTCAGAGGAGCCAGGGACGCCACGAGGAATATTCCGCATTTATGCCTCTTTGTGCAGCAGAACTTATTTACTTGCGTTTAGTCACCCGCCCCGCCGACTGAGATAAAAGTTTAACTGCGGGTCCGTTATGTCCCGCCGGCAGCACCGACTCAAGGTCAACCCCCGGAGCCCACGGGCCCCATAGAGCCACTGCCGGATCGGCCCGTCCCAAACGGGGCCGAGGGGCTGCCCCACCAGTCCCGCCGGGGACTGCGGGGAGAGCGTACCCGGAGAGACGCCGAGCTCCGCCGGGTACCTGGAAACGCACCTGCGCTCCCGCGGAGCCGCACGGGGCCGGGTGAGCGGGGAGAGCCGCCCGGTTCCCGCACGCCGCGCCGGGCCGAGCCCGGGAAGCCCACGCGGGCTCCGGCACACACCGCCACGAACCACGACACATCCAGCGACCGGCGGCCGCCACCTCTGGCACCTGGGCCGCTCCCACCGCCCCCGCCGGCGGCTGCAGAGAAGCCTCACGCCTTACCCGGTACAGCCCAACCCGGCCCCCGCCGCTCGGTGCCCCGGGCCGGGCCCGTTCCGCCTCCCGCCCGCCGGCAGGGCCGGCCTCGCCGGGCACCTCCGGGCGCGGCGCCCACCCAGGCCCTGGGGAGCCCCGGACGGCCCCAACCGGCGGTCCCGGCGGGGGCTGGGCACCGGGCGGCGGGAAAACAACGAGGAGGAGGGAAGCGCGGCAAGCCGGAGGCAGCGGCGCCGAGGCCGGAGCCCGCAGCCAGCCCGGGCCGCCGCCCGCGCCCGGCCCCGGCAGGCCGCGCCGAGACCGAGACGGCGACGGGCCGCCCCCGCCGGGCCGGGCCGCCCCACTGCCCGCGCACCGGGAGGCCTGAGCCCGCCGCGCCTCTGCCCAGGCCGCGCCGCCGCTCCCGGTCCCAGCCCGCCCGGTAGGCCAAGGGCAGGGCGGCCCGGCAGGTGCCGCCGCAACCCCGCGCCGCTGCCGCCGGGCGGAGGCCAGACTCGCCCCCCGCCACCCCTCGTCCCCGCCGCCCCTCACCGTGCGACGGCCGGGCCCGGAGGCCGCTCCCCGCCGGCTCTCGCCGCCAGCGGCCCCGACGCACCGAGCGGGCGGCGCGGCGCGAGCGCGACCCCGCGCGGGCACGTACCTGGGGGAGGGGCGCGCGGCGCCTAGCAACCGGCGGCACGAGAGCGCCGCGGCCAATCGGCGCCCGGCGCCCGCCCTCGCCCCGCCCCCCTCTGCCCCGCCCCACCTGGCCGCGCGCGGCCCCGCCTCCCCCCGCGCCCCGCGGCCGTCCCACGCGGCCCCGCCCTCCCCACCGCCCCGCCCCGCCCGCTCCCTTCTGGCCCCGCCCCAAGCACCGCCCCGCACCCCCGGCGGTCCCGCCCCCCGCCAGATAAGCCCCGCCCCCAAGCCCGCAGGCCCCGCCCCGCGCCCCACGTGCGGCTCCGCCGCAGGGTGACCCCGGCCCCGCCTGGCCCCGAGCCCGCCGGCAAATATTTGCCCGAGGCCAGCCCGGCGCTCCGGCAGCCCGGGGACGCGGGGCCGCCGCCATGCAGCCCGTGCTGGGGGTCCTGCTCGCCCTGGCCGCGGCCCTGGGCTCAGGTAGGCCCCGGGGCCGGGCCGTAGTGGGGCTGGAGGGTGTGGGGCAGCGCGGGGGGCAGCGGCATCTAAGGGGCTGCAGCGAGTGCTGTGCACCCCGTGGGGCAGGGACTCTCCTGCTCCACTGGACATGGACCTCATAGTCTGTGGGGCAGGGATCCCACGCTCCATAGGACAGAGACTGGCTGCTCCGTGGGGCAGGGATCCCACGCTCCATAGGACAGAGACTAGCTGCTCTGTGGGGCAGGGATCCCACGCTCCACGGGGCCCGGGTGCCCCTGCTGTGCCCCTCCCGGCACGCTGAGCTCCTGCCACTCTCCCCAGGCCGCCGCTCACCCCTCAATGACTTCCAGCGCCTGCGAGCCACCGAGCTGCTGGCAGCGCCTGCCGATCCGCCGCCGCCGCTGCCGGAGCAGGGCTCTGCGGAGCAGTGTGCCCGGCGCTGTGCTGCCAGCCTGACTTGCCGGTGAGTGGGTTGGGGCAGCCCCGCAGGTCCGGTAGGAGTGCAGGGGGCCATGACACGGCAGTCACTCATGTGCTTGTGGGTGCCCATGTGTGTGCCCCCTGGGATGCCGCAGATCCTGACCCTGCAGGGTGCCCTGTCAGGCTCCCACTGTTCCTCCCAGGGCTTTCCACCACGACCGGCAGAACCACCTGTGCCAGCTGCTGCTCTGGACCCAGCACTCGCCTCGCATCCAGCTGCAGAAAAACATCCACTATGACCTGTACCAGAAGAAAGGTGGGCTGGTGCCATGGGTGGGCATGGGGACATCACAAATTGGGCACAGGCTGCCCGACGCAGGTCTCCGCTCTGCCCACGCACTCCGGCCCGACTCAGCCCTGGGGCTCTGACACAGTCCCTGGCTCTGCCCAGGCTACCTGCGGGACTGCATTGTGGCCAATGGTACCAGCTACCGCGGCACGCGGGCCACGACGGAGAAGGGTCTGCGCTGCCAGCACTGGCAAGCCACGACACCCCACGACCACAGGTGCCCCCATGTCCCCAGCTGCCCTGTGGCACCTGCTGGTGGCCACGGACAGCATGGGGCAATGGGGAACAGGCTGGGGACAGTGTGGGCAATGGGTACAGTGCAGGGGCAATGGCACTGACCAAGAATGCCGCAGTGTTGTGGCTGTGCTACTACTACCCCAGGGCAGCGCTCCTACCCACCCTACTGCCAGCAGGTTCCTGCCATCCCCCCGCAATGGGCTGGAGGAGAATTACTGCCGAAACCCTGACCGGGACAAGCGGGGCCCATGGTGTTACACCGTCGACCCCAACGTCCGGCACCAGAGCTGTGGCATCAAGAAGTGCGAGGACGGTGAGTGCCGCAGCCCAAGGGTGCCCTGTGCCATGTCCCCACCCCAGCACTGACCCCCCTGGCTGTCAACAGCTGTCTGCATGACCTGCAACGGGGAGGAGTACCGTGGTGCCGTGGACCACACAGAATCGGGGACGGAGTGCCAGCGCTGGGACCTGCAGCACCCGCACAAGCACCCCTACCACCCCGACAAGTACCACCCCCTAGCCCTGGGCAGCGCTCCGCCGCCCTGGCCATGCCTGGCACCGGGGCGATGGTGCCACCCTCAACCGCCGCTCCCTGTCTTCTACCCAGGTACCCTGACAAGGGACTGGATGACAACTACTGCCGCAACCCCGACAGCTCCGAGCGGCCCTGGTGCTATACCACCGACCCCGGGCGGGAGCGCGAGTACTGCCGCATCCGCCTCTGCAGTAAGTCCCTGCTGGTGTCGCCATGCGGCTGGGACCGGGGCTCTGGTGCCACTGTAATCCTACCGCTCTGCCCCTCTCCGACCATGCAAGCAGAGAAGCGCCCGCGGCCCCTCAACATCACCACCGGCTGCTTCAGGGGCAAGGGAGAAGGCTACCGGGGCCGGGTGAACATCACTGTGTCGGGGATCCCCTGCCAGCGCTGGGACGCCCAGATCCCCCACAGGCACCACTTCGCACCTGAGAAGTACCCGTGCAAGTGAGGAGGGGGTTGGTGATGCGCCCGGGGAGGGTGGCGGTGGGCAGCACCCATGGGTGCAGGCCGGGGAGTGGGCATCCACAGAGCCCCTCCACCAGGGACCTGCAGGAGAACTACTGCCGCAACCCCGATGGCTCGGAGGCACCGTGGTGCTTCACCGCCCACCCCACCATCCGTGTTGCCTTCTGCTTCCACATCCGCCGCTGCGCTGACGAGCTGGGTGCCCAAGGTGAGCTGCCCCCGGGCACCCACCCCCAGGGTGCCTGCCAGGGGTGCCAGCCCTCCTTGCCTGTCCCCAGAGTGCTACCACGGCCACGGCGAGCACTACCGCGGCCACGTCAGCAAGACACGCAAGGGCATCACCTGCCAGCCGTGGGCTGCCCAGACGCCCCATGTGCCCCAGTGAGTGTGCGAGGGAGCATGCGGGGGGCAGTGTGTGGGGATGGGGATGGAGGTGGAGGAGACAGACGTGCAGGAGATGGAGATGGAGGTGGAGATAGAGGTGGAGGTGGAGATGGAGATGGTGACGATGACTTCTCCTGGCAGGATCTCACCCGTCACCCACCCCGAGGCACACCTGGAGGAGAACTACTGCCGCAACCCCGATAATGACAGCCATGGACCCTGGTGCTACACCATGGACCCCCGCACCCCTTTTGACTACTGTGCCATCAAGCCCTGCTGTGAGCCCCTACCCATGTTCCATCAGAGCTGGGGGAGTCCCTGGCCACCCCTTGGGGTAGTTTTTGTCTCCCTAGGGTGGCTGGGTCCCACCCCAATGCCACCCTCTGCTTTCTCCGCAGCTGGCAGCATGGTGCCCTCCGTCCTGGAGAATGCAGGTGGGGGCCCATGGGTGCCAAGTGGGTGCCGCAGGGTGGGTGCTGGTGGCACAGCCCCAGCTGACACCCACCCTGTGTGCAGACGTGGTGGCATTTGAGGAGTGCGGCCAGCGGGATGAGAGGCTGCAGCGGAAAGGGCGCGTCGTCGGTGGCCAGCCCGGCAACTCGCCCTGGACCGTCAGCATCCGCAACCGGTGAGCGGGCACCCCACCTGCACCACCGCGCTGCCAGCATCCCTGCCGGGAGCTCACCCTCTGCCCGTCCTCGCAGGGCTGGCGTGCACTTCTGCGGGGGGTCCCTGGTGAAGGAGCAGTGGGTCATCAGCACGCGCCAGTGCTTCTCCTCCTGGTAAGGCCAGGGCCGGGACGTCGGGTGCTGGGACCCCCCATGCCCTCATGTCACCATCCTGCAGTGACGCTGACCTGACGGGCTACGAGGTGCAGCTGGGGACGCTCTTCAAGGACCCCCGCCCCGGGGACCCCGACCAGCAAACCATTCCCATCACGCGGATCGTCTGCGGCCCCTCCGAGTCCCAGCTGGTGATGCTGAAGCTGGCGAGGTGAGCGGCTGTGCCCTGGCTCCCACCGCACCCCGTTGCTGACGAGGCTGGCACCACGTCCCACTGCCCCTCTCGCCACAGGCCGGCGGCTCTAAACTCACGCGTGGCCCTCATCTGCCTGCCGCCCGAGCGCTATGTCGTGCCTGCCAACACCGTCTGTGAGATCGCCGGCTGGGGGGAAACCAGAGGTACCTGTCGCGGGCAGCCCTGCCAGGGTGTCCCCTGCCCAACACCTCCTCTGCCTATGCCATTCCCCTGCAATGGCATCTCCCTGCCCGCAGCATTCTCTGCCCCACAGCATCCACTGCTTGAAGTATCCCCTGTCCCTGGCATCCCTCTGCCCACAGCATCCCCAGGTCCCTGGCACCACCTGCTTACCACATCCCCCTTCCATGGCATCCCCCTTCCACGACATTTCCCTGCCCACGGCATCCCCTTTCCATGCCATCCCTCTGCCCATGCTATTCCCCAGCAACACCATTCCGCCTGTCCACAGCATCCCCTGCCGATGATGTCCCCTGCCCACAGTACCCCCTGTGAGGGCACTCCTCCTACAAAGGCATCACCTTGCATGCTGTGTGCCGCCGCTTACCCATGGCACCCCTTCCCATGGCACCCCCAGTCTGTGCCATCCCCCTGCCATGGCATTCCCAGTGCATGCATCCCCTGCCCGCTGCTCCGCGTGCTCGCTGCCCACAGGCACGGCGGACGGCAGCGTGCTGAACGTGGCACGGCTGCCCGTGCTGGCCCACGATGAGTGCAATGCGGCACTGCGCGGGCGCCTGAAGGAGAGCGAGCTGTGCACCGCCCCGCTGCATGCCGGCGTGGGGGCCTGCGAGGTGAGCTGGGCTGGGGACCGCCATCTCGGGGAGCCCATGGGTGCCAGCACGGGGGGTGACACCACTCTCCGGGTGCCGCAGGGAGATTATGGCGGGCCGCTGGCCTGCCTCACCGCCGACTGCTGGGTGCTGGAAGGGGTCATCACCCCCTCCCGCGTCTGCGCCCGCACCGACCTGCCCGCCCTCTTCATCCGCGTCTCCCTCTACGTCGACTGGATCCACAAGGTGATGAAGATGGGCTGAGCCGGCTCGGCCCCAGCCTGGCACAGCCGCCACCACGCAATAAAGGCACAGCCGTGGCTGTGGGGTCAGCACTGCATGGGCTCTCACAGGTTTATTTAGCGCCAAGCCCCCACCCACATCCTGTCCTGCCCACGGCTACGCTCGCTCCGTCCTCTCCTGGTCCTGCCATGGGCCCCAGGGCCAGCGGTCACCCCAGGGCTGGCATAGCCACAGGGCCACCGCGGGTGCTAGGGGCTGTGCCGGCCCGTTGCATCCTGCCGGGGCTGCCCCAGGTGCCGGAGGAGCCAGCGTGCGCAGTTCCCAAAGACGTCAGCCTCAGTCTCCACGCCGGCCAGCGCATGGCCGCCCTCCGGGTACCA
Organism: Tauraco erythrolophus; assembly: GCF_009769465.1. Taxonomy (NCBI): domain Eukaryota; kingdom Metazoa; phylum Chordata; class Aves; order Musophagiformes; family Musophagidae; genus Tauraco; species Tauraco erythrolophus. The sequence goes on along the minus strand of NC_141476.1, from coordinate 19,407,704 downwards.
CAGCAGCCTGGGAGGTAGGGCAGGAGGATGCTCAGTTGGCTCCTTGGGGCTCCCTCCCCGCTCCCACCTCCCTGCACCCCACTCACTGTGCTGGCACCCCCCTGGCCCGCAGCACCCGGTACAGCTCCAGTGCCTGTGTGGGGCTGACGCGCCGGTCCCGGGCGCCCACGCACAGCAGCACCGGCGTCCGCACCTGCGGCACAGCCGGTGGTGGGTGCCCGGCACCCCGCGCCCAACACCCCGCACTCACCCTGCCCCTGCCTTACCCGGGCTGCCTGGGCAATGGGCGAGCGCAGCAGCATGGCGGCCACCTCGTCGGCACGGGGCACCCGCTCGAAGGAGTAGGGCAGCCCCAGGGAGGCATAGCGCCTGCGGCACAGAGGTGCTGGTGGGTGCTGTGGGCATGTGGCACAGCGCGGCACAGCACAGGGGAACAGGGTGGCACTCACCAGTCGGGGATGTCAGAGGTGCCCAGCAGCGCGGCCAGGTTGGAGACGGGGCTGCGCAGGGCGCAGGCTTGGTAGCGCTGGGGCTCACGGGCGAGGAGGTGGAGGGCGATGAAGGCTCCGTGGGAGCCAGCCAGCAGGGCCAGGCGCCGCGGGTCCAGGGGCTCGCTGCGCAGCGCCTGCTCCACCGCCAGCTGCGCCCGCGGGGCACCCACTGTCAGCACCCAAACATCAGCAGACCCCACCACCAGCAGCAGCCCCAGCCCCGTGCCCCTCACCTGGGTGTCTGCCACATCCTGCTCACCCACGTGGGACAGCAGGGAACTGATGCCAGCCTGGCCGAAGCCCAGGGAGCCGCGGTAGTTCACTGGGGAGACAGGGGCCGTGGGTGCCACGTCTCCAGTGGGGCAGCGGGGCCACATGTCCCCGGGCTCCCCGGCACTCACCCAGGAGCACGGCGAAACCCAGGCAGCACAGTGCTGCCATGCCCGGGCGCCAGCGGGCGTCGAAGACAGCGTGGGGGCCACCTGGGGCCGGCGGGGACATCACCCAGGGTGCCACCAGCGCTGCCAGGGTGTCCCCGCCAACCCTTCACTCACCGTGGGGACACACAACAAGGGGGTGCGGTGCCGTGCCGGCCGGTGGGCTCAGCAGCAGGGCCTCGAAAGCCTGGGTGCCTGTGCCAGGGAAGGGGTCCTGCTCAGCACACAGCACCCTGCCCACCCCCTGCTCCCAAGGGTTCCCGGCGCCCAGGCAGCACCCAGGCAGCACCCAGGCACAGCGGGGACCCCCGGGTGCTCACCATGCACTGTGGGGCTCTGCCCACTGCAGGGTGGCTGGACCGTCAGGGTCTTCCAGATGACACCAGGCACAGTTGGGGTGTCCTCCACCGGCACCCAGCTGAGGGGCAGCTCCTGGCCCGCCGGTGGCAGCACCGCCACCACCTGCAGATAGGCAGTGGGTGACATCCGGGCACCCCTGTCCCAGGGCATCTGGCCTCTGCCTGGGCATAATCAGCCCCAAAATGCCTGCAGTCCTAGTGCTGTGTGGTGCCGTGCCGTGCTGTCATCCCACACCACGCATGGATGTGCCATGCTGCGCCTGGTCACATTGCTCTGTGCCATGCCGTGCTGTGCCTGGCCCCTGGTGTGCTGTGCCACTCTGCTGTTCCTCATCATGCTGTGCTATGCAATGCCACGCTGGATCTGGCTGTGCCACGTCTCGCCGTGCCACGCCACGCCACACTGTGCCACATCACACTCCGCCATGCCATGCCATGCCATGCCATGCCATGCCATGCCATGCCATGCCATGCCATGCCATGCCATGCCATGCTGTGGCTGGTCCTGCTGTGCTGTGCCCTGCTGTGCAGTGCCCAGCTGCACGTGGCTGTGCCACATCACACTGTGCCATGTGGTGCCGGGGCTCTGCTCACCAGGCTGGGGGGGTGGTGTGGGGCCGAGCAGGTAGCCACCAGCACGTCCCACTGGAGGGTGAGCAGCTCCCAGCATCCATCAGGCGACCCTGGGGACAGAGAGCACACTGGCGCTCGCAGATGCTCATCGGGGCACTGCGGGCAGCCTGGCGCCACATACCTGCTGTCAGGTTGGTGACGGCAGCAGTCTCGGTGTCCACCAGCAGCAGGTCCTGTGGGGGGGCAGAGCGTAGGCAGCCACGTCACTGCGGGGCATGGGGGCCACGTCGCTGATCCCCCATGTACCCGGGGCTCACCGTGCGGCTCCGCTGCGGAGTGCCCAGCACGGCTCGCCGGCTGTCGGCCGCCCAGCACCGTGGCGGCAGCGCCTCCGTGTAGAGTCCAGCAAAGGCTGCAAGCAGGGCAGGGCGCTGGCAACCGCGGCCACGGGCACCTGGCATGGCGCGGGGTCCCAGCCTCCCGGCAGCAACCAGCCCTGTCCGCCGTGCTGCGCTCACCCTCCATGGGCTCCTGCACCACGTCGAGCACTGTCACCGTCTGCCTTGTCTGCCAGGTGAGCTGGGGAGAGCTTGCGCTCAGTGGTGGGTCCCCACCAGGGAAACTGAGGCAGGGGGGCTCGGGAACCGAGCTCACCCTGTGCCAGGCACTGCAAGAGGCTGTGACACCCCGGGCTGGGGATGGTGCAGGGTGGCACAGCCATGCCCAGTGCCTGCAGGGCCCCGCTCACCATGCACAGGCGCAGGCACTGCCGGTGGGGCCCCCCCAGACACCCCTCCAGGTACAGCAGGCGGCGGCCGTCAGGGCTCAGCCGGGGGGAGCAAGCGGCGCGTCGCTCAGCCGACAGCAGCTCTGTGGTGGCAGGAGGTCAGCACCCCGGCGACCCACAGCACCCAGGGCACCACCCACAGCCCCGGCACCCACCACAGCACCCGCTGGCCAGGTCCAAGTGGAAAATCGCCGACCTGGGGAAGAGGCACAGGTCAGGCTGGAGTCCTGAGGCCACGCCGACTCTCACTGTGCCAGCATGGTGCGGGCATCCCAGCACGGCGCTGGGTGCCAGGGGGAACCCACCTTCTGTTGGAGCAGGCACTCAGCCCCAGGCGGAAGGGCTCATGCCACCAGCCCACGAACACCACGCCGCGGTCATCCGGGGACCACAGGGCCTGTGCGACAGCTGGGCTTGTCCCATGGCCCCACGCTGGCCCCCCCGGGGCTCTCCCTGCACCCCCCGTCCTCACCTGGCCGGGGGAGAGGTGCTCCGGGACCCCCTCCAGCACTGAGAGGCTGCAGCGCTCCAGGTCCAGGGTGCAGAGAACGGGCACGCTGCGGGTGCTCAGTGCCTCCCCCCAGTCCTCGCGGTACACGAACTGCTCACCCTGCGGCACAGCCCCGTCAGCCCCAGACATGGGGTGCATGGCACACTTATGGGGTGCATGGCATGCTTACGGGGCACGCAGCATACTCGTGGGGGGCACAGCACATTCACGGGACACATGGCACCCACCTCCACATCCTTGTCCTCCTCTTCCGGCCTGGCTGCTCCTGGCACATCCCAGGGGCAGGGGGGCCGTGGTTTGGGCCAGCTCTTCTCAGCCACGTAGAGCAGGCGTGTCTCTGAACGGGACCAGGCAAGACAGGCGAAGGGCCCTGGCACGGTGAGAGGGTGCCAAAGCCCAGCCTGGCACAGGCACAGCTGGGCACCGGGCAGGCACTCTAGCTGCCAGCTGTGCCACCCTCACCAGTGTTGTGGGCAGGGGGTACGGGGCAGGGGCCCTACCCTCCGTGTAGACCTCTCCGTGCTTCCCCAGCGCTGTGAGGTCCACGCTGTGGCTGCGCCCGCCGCTGCCCCACACCTGGCAGGACGGGGGTCAGCACCAACACACCACGGCCATGGCACCCACTGCCCCGCACTGGCACTCCAGCCACCCCGGCGAGCCCTGAGGCTGCTGCAACTGGGGCAGCCCGCGTTACCTCCAGCAGCTCATGGCCCTGCTGCAGGCAGCGGCTCAGCACCGCGCGGTGCTGCCCTGTGGGCGAGTCCTGGCTGAGGAGCCTGCGGGTGGCAAGGAGGGACGCTACGGTGGGTGGCACGCTGCGGGCACCAGCCATGCCACGGGCACCAGTCACACCATGGGCACTGGTCATGCTGCCCCATCCCGCGGCCTGTCCATGCCGTACTGGTTGTGGATCTCGGTGCTGAGCGCTGCCTGGCTGACCGCGAGGCCGCTGCCACCCGTGCGCCGCAGGCTGTAGTGGCGGCTGAAGCGCAGGAGCCGGCGGCGGGGCAGGTCGGGGCGGCTGCACTCTGTGGGAAGGCACTGTCAGTGCCCGCCCGCACTGGACTCGTGGGCCAAGAGCACCGGGCTGGCAGAGTCTGCGACTCACCAGTGTAGAGCATGAAGGTCTGTCCCCCCGCAGCGGTGCCAAGGGCGGCACGATTGACGGCAGGGAACTGGCTCAGCTCCTGGTAGCAGGCGGCAGGGCTGCCGGCCGCCTGGCCACAGGGAGAGGCATGCTGACAAGGGGTGAGCTCACCCCTCTGCCCACCATCCACCCCCCCAAAACAGGGCCGTGCCCACCCACGCAGCGCCCTCGGCCTTCCCTGCCCACCTCCGTGCCCTGCTCGGTTCCTGAAGCCATGGGGCCTCGCTCCGCCGCGCCGCCGGCGCCTGCTGCTCAGCACCACGGCAGGCTGCCAAGGCGTGCGCGAGCAGCCTGGCACGAGGGGCCCGTCTGGCGTCAGCTCCCCAGCTGCCCTGCGCTGCCTGTGGTGCCCATGGCGGCTGGGCAGGTTTTACCCTCTGCCACGGCACACCGCGTCCCTGGTACTGCACACGCTGACCCATGCGGGAGAGGGGTCTGGTGGCCACGAGCCCCTGGGCACCGCGAGCAGAGGTGACACCGGCACTGGCACCACCACTGGAGAAAAGAGAGGTGCTGAGCTACACCGTTTATTGGGGGCGGCAGCGGTGGGAGCCGTTAGCACCGCAGGTGCTTGAGCAGCCACAGTGCCATGTTCATGAAACCGTCGGCTTCAGCCTCGACGCCGGCCAGCGCGTGGTTGTTCCCCGGATACCAGAGCAGCCTGGAGGGTAGAGAGGAGTTAGCACTGTGCCTGAACCCCCCAACCTGGGCACCCAGCACCCTACTCACCGTGTGGGGACCCCCCGGGCCTTGAGGGCACGGTAATACTCCAGGCCCTGCTTGGGGGGCACACGCCGGTCGTCCTCCCCCAGCAACAGCAGCACGGGCGTGTGGACCTGCAGGAGCGGCACAGCCTCAGTGCCAGCACCGCTGACAGGGACGGGGACAGGGATGGGAACGTACCTGGTCGACGTAGCGGATGGGTGACCTGAGCAGCATCTCCGTCCACTGGGCTGGGTCCGGCAGGGCGTCGTACGTGTAGGGCAGCCCCATCTCCGTCAGGCACCTGCGGGCATGATGGATGGGGGCACGTGCAGGTCCAGGGCGGTGGGGAGCCAGGGGCGGCAGTACTCACCAGTCAGGGATGTCGGTGGCAGTCACCATGGAGGCGATGTTCACTACGGGGTTGCGGACCACACAGGCATGGTAGGTGTTGGGGAACTGGCCGATGAGGTGGCACGCCAGGAAGCCCCCATGCGAGCCGCCCATCAGTGCTACCCGGCTGGCGTCCAGCGGCTCCTCCTGCAGCACCCGCTCCACACAGAGCTGCCACCACAGGGGACACCTGCTGAGGCTGGTGGCCCCACTTACCCTCCTCGGGGGCACAAACAGGAGCACGGGGTGCCCTGGGGTGCGGACTGCGTGCCAGCGCCGTACCTGCACATCACGCACGTCCTGCGTGCCCACGTTGCCCAGCAGGGAGGTCACGCTGTCCTGGCCAAAGCCCAGCGAGCCGCGGTAATTCACTGGGGAGGGGGGCAGCATCAGAACCCTTCCTGCCCCTGCCCCGACCCCATCGTGGGCACTGTACCTCCCAGCAGTGCCCGGGCCCCTGGCATCGCTCACCCAGCAGCACGGCGAAACCCATGCGGCAGAGCGCTGCCGGGTACAGCATCCACCCGGCCGTGAAGAGAGTGTGGGGACCCCCTGCAAAAGGCAAAGGGGGAGTGACGCTGCCTGGCCAGGGCAGGGGGCACGGTGGGGCGGGGACAAGCTCTTACCATGGGGCATCACGACCAAGGGGGCCTTCTGGGTGGCGGGGCCCTCGCTTGGGCGCAGCAGGATGGCATCAAAGTCCAGGCCTCCTGCAGAGACGGGGTGGGGGGGGTCAGAGCTCAGTGGGGGCAGTGGAGCCTGGCTTGGCACCCCTGGGCACTCACCGTACTGGGGGTGCTCCTGCTCTGGCAGAGGCTGCAGGGTGCGGATGCCCCAGCTGATGCCGGGCACGGGGGGGGCATCCTGCAGGCAGACCCACTGCACCTGTGCCTCCTGTCCGACGTCGGGCAGGATGGCCACTTTCTGCACAGGGAGAGGGGTCAGTGCCAGTGGCCAGGGGCTGGGGGGGGACTGAGGTGGGGGGGTGGCTGTCACCTTACCAACGTGGGGGGCAGCTAGGGGTGGAGAACTTGGCCACCAAGAGGTTCCGGTCAATGGTGAGGACAGACCAGCTTCCTTGGGGGGCATCTGGGGAGGAGTGTGGGGGGTCAGACCTGCAGGCGTGACCCCCTCCCCAGCCCTGGCACCAGTACAGCCCCACCGGCCTGCCACTCACCGGCTGTCAGCGAGGTTGTGGCACCCGTCACCGTGTCCACCACGAACACGTCCTAGGGGCACAAGGGCAGAGTCCAGCAGAGCCCTGACCCGGCCTGGCCCGGCCCCCCTGCACGCCCCCGTGCCATCCTGGCACAGCAGCCCTCACCTGCTGGCTGCGCTGGGCTGTATCCAGCACGAGCCTGCGGCTGTCAGCCGCCCAGCACAGCCCTGGCAGAGCGCTGCAGTAGATGCCCGGGAAAGCACCTGTAAGGAGAGCGGCAGCGCTCAGCACCCCCCTACGCCCCTCCTGCCCTCCCCAGGGCTGTACTCACCCCACGCCTGTCGCGGCACGGCCTCCAGCACCGTGCTGGTGTGCTTGGTGTACCAGTCGTACTGCGGGAGACACGGGCATGGGGTGAGTTTTGCAGGGTCTCAGCCTGCCCACCTCCATTGCAGCCCGGGGAGGGGGCACCACCACCCTCCTGCCAGCCACCTCCCTGGCATGGGCACCCTGTCACCTCCCCGGTGTCCCCTCGGTGCCGCTCACCATGCGGAGGCGGCTGCACTGCTGGTGGGGGCCCAGGGCGTCGTTCTCCAGGTAGACGATGCGGCAATGGTCGGGGCTGAGCCGCGGGGACCACACGGCCCTGGTGTCCTCGGAGAGCAGCTCTGCACGGGCACGAGGGGACGGTGAGGAGCTGCGGGTAGCCGGGGCACCAGCAAGGCTGGGGCATGCGCCGCTTACCACATCTCCCGCCTGTCAGGTCCACGTAGAAGAGCGCCGACCTGCCAGCACAGACCAGTGTCACTGCGGGGCTGGGGCGGCCTGGCCACGGGGCGCGGTGCCCCACGGGGACTCACCGGCGGTTGGTGCAGTGCTGCAGCCCCAGGCGGAAGGGCTCGTGCCACCAGCCCACAAACACCACGCCAGTGTCACCGGGAGACCAGAAAGCCTGTGGGGTGGGGAGACAGGGGAGGGGAGTAAGCGTCTCAGCCCACCGCTGCCCCACCAAAACCTTCCTTCTGCGGTGCCCCAGGGCACCCCATCCTCACCTGGCCGGGAGAGAGGTGCTCTGGGATGCCCTCCAGCACCGAGACGCTGCTGCCCTCGATGTCCAGGGCGCAGAGGACGGGCACACTGCGGGTGCTCAGCGCCTCCCCCCAGTCCTCTCGGTACACGAACTGCTCGCCCTGCGGCACAGCCCCGTCAGCCCTGCGGCTGCCCCACGGGCCCCCGCCTGCCCCCGAGCAGGGGGACCTCACCTTGAGGGGCGCGTCCTTCTTCTCGGGGTGCCCCATGTCCTCGTCAGAGGTGCCCAGCTCAGGGGCTTTGCTCTGGAAGAAGGACTCGGCCTTGGGACGCTTCTTCTCCGCCACGTAGAGCAGGTGGGTCTCCGAGTGCGACCAGGCCAGGCAGCCAAACTGGTCTGCAGGGGGGAGGTTAGGCACTGTCCCCCCCCTGTCCCCCAGCATCCCCCCGGCCCCTCACCATTGTCATAGACACTGCCGTGCTTGTCCAGCGCTGTCAAGTCGATGCTCTTCACCTTGCGGTTCTGATCCCAGACCTGGGGGCAGAGACGCCGGAGCGGCCCCAAGCCGCAGCGTGGACCCAGCCCCGAGCCCCAGCGAGTATCCAGCCCCCCCGCGCCCCCCCCCTCACCTCCAGAAACTGCTTCTCTTTCTCCTTCTCCTTGCCAGGGACCTTGCGCAGGACGGCCTTCAGCGCCCCGCTGGGGGACTCACGGCTCAGCAGCCTGCAGGTGGGCAGGTGCCCGTGAGCCCCCTGTCATCGGCACCCCGGGGGGAACGCTGGCACAGAGGCCGGGATGGGACTCACTCATCCTTGAGCTCAGAGCAGGTGCCAGCGGGCCCCGAGTAGACGACAGAGGCCCCGTCGTGGAAGATCAGGTACTGGCGGCAGAACTTGACATTCTCGGCCCGCGCCAGGTCCCGCTGCGACCACTCTGTGAAAAGCGGGGTGAGGGCACTGCCACGTCCCCGCTGGGCAGTTGGAGACCCCCCTGGCCACCCCCAGGGGACACCCCATCCCCATACCGGTGTAGAGGCTGCAGTACTTGCCCCCGTACTGGGTGGTGACGTCAGGGCCGAGGCAGGCGGTGCTGAGCCCCGGGTGCCGGCTCAGCTCCCGGTACAGCTCCACTATCTCCTCCGCGTTCGACAGCACCTGCGGGACCCGGCGGGGCGGCTGGGGGGTGCGGGGGGCACGAACCGGGGAGTGGCAGGGCACAGAGGGCAGTTACTGGGGCACCAGGGTACATGGCGGGGGAATTAGGAGGGTACTGTGGGGGAGTTATTGGTGTACCAGGGGCACTGCCTGGGAGTGCAGAGCTGGGGCAGCTACTGGGGTACAGGGTTGGTACAAGGGTATCAGGGTGGGTACTGGGGTACCGGGGGCCATACCAGAGTGGAGAGTCGGGGCAATTACCAGGGTAGCAGTGGGTACAGGGGTACCAGGGGGCAGTTACTGGGGTAGCAGTGGGTACAAGGGTACTGGGGGGCAGTTACCGGAGTAGCAGTAGGTACAAGGGTAATGGGGGGGGCAGTTACTGCGGTAGCAGGGGGTACAAGGGTACTGGGGGGCAGTCACCAGAGTAGCAGTGGGTACAAGGGTACTGGAGGGCAGTTACCGGGGTACATAGGGGGGATTAGGAGGGTACTGGGGCAGTTACTGGTGTGCCAGGGGCACTGCCCGGGGGTGCAGAGCTGGGGCAGTTCCTGCGGTGCACGGAGGGGACTGGGAAGGCGCCGGGGGCCGTCCCCGGGGCACCGCGGCGTGCAGCGCCGGGGCAGCTGCCGGGGCACGGCGGGGGGGGGCGGTGCCCAGCACGGGGCTCCCGGGGGTTGCAGTGACGGACAAGGGGGGGCAGCGGGGCCTCGCGGGGGCGGGCACTCGGGGCAGTGACGTCACGACCCCCCCCCCCATTCCTCCTCCCCCCCCCCGCAGCCCCTCACCGTCGGCTCCATGTCGCGGCGGCGGGCGGGGGCGGGGCCAGCGCCGGCACTTCCGGGACGGAGGGGCGGAGCCGGCAGCGTGCGGCACCTCCCATTGGCTGCGGCGCTCGGGCCGCCGTCCGCGTGGCGGCGCCCCCCGGTGGGCGCGGGCGGAACCGCTGCCGGAGGCGCCGAGGTGCGAGTCCGCGCTGGGCCCCGGCCGGTGCCGCCCCCCGCCGCCCCGCTGGCGGCTGCTCCAGCGCGGAGACAGCGGCTCATCCGCGGGCCCCTGCTGGAAGCCGGAGCCGGGGGCCAGCGCGCGGTCCAGTAACCTCTGGGCCGCCTCAGAGCGGCGTCCCCGGCAGGTGGCTGCAGCACGGGGGCTCCGTGCGCAGGTGGCGGGGATCGGGCCCCGGGGGCCCACAGGGACCCCCCCAGCCCACCAGCCCAGCCAGAGGGCGGATCGGGCCCTTGTGGCCCCCCCCCCCAGCCCACCAGCCCCGGCGGTGGGCCGCAGAGCCCACCAGTGCATGGCATCGACCAGGCCCATGGGGCTCGCAGCCCAGTTGCCCCCGTCGTGCTGGGCGTTCTGGTCCCCCCCACCTCCCCTCGCCGCAGGCAGGCAGGAATCGGGGCTAGTCTGCAGTTTGTGTCAAGTCCTTTTTATTCTGTTCCCACAGAAACACCTGGTGAGGGGGCAGCTTCTGGGAGGGAGTCACGACACAGCGGCAGGGGCGGTACGGCACGGTACGGCACGGTACGGCACAGTACAGGGTCACTACGGGTGGCACAGAGCACAGCAGACACGCACACCGTCACAATGTTCAGAGGGAGCGCACCCGGCATCGCACTTACCGCTGGAAACGGCGCCCGGCCGTGCTCGGCCCTCCGTCTCCGCACCCTCTGTCCCCCTGCCTTGGCCAGCACGCTGCCACAATGCAGGCTGGGGGCCCAGCCCGGTGGGGTGGGCTATGTGGCCCCGGTCCTGGTGGGCACAGAGACAAGGTGGCGGACGTGCTCGGGCAGTGAGATGGGCCCCGGCGGGGGTCTCGGTCCCGCGTGCGGTTTACACACTGTACAAGTATTTACAGCGCGAGGAGCGGCGGGGGCCGGGGGCCCGGAGGAGGCACCCTCGGGATATGCACTTGTCATCGTCGGGGAGGGGCGGCGGGTGCGCGCAGGGCCGGGGCTCTCCTCCGTGGGGTGCCCCATGGGAGCGCCATGCTCACAACCGCCAGCTTCTCCCCCAGCCTTGGGCAAGGGCAAGAGTCCCCTGTGAGGGACCTGCCACGGAGCGTGGGCTTCCCGTGGCCACCGGGTCCTCGATAACAAGTGCATAAATCTGCTAAGAGCTTTCAGTACAGCGATGGACTGATGGCAAAGAATAATAAAAAAAAGAAAAGTCCAGGCAAAAACCAGCAAGCACTGAAAGGCGGGTGGAACCGTGCAGAGAAGTAGCAAGCCATGCTCTACGACGGGACAGACGGTCACGGGCGCTAGGGCTGCCCTTTGGCAAAGTGGCCCTCCGTGGGTCGAACATGCCACGAATTCATACGCACGGGTGGTCGATAAAGAGTAGTTACCGGGTCGCTCGGCGGCACGCTTTGCGATGAAACCCTTAGGCGCGACATGGAACCGATTACAGCTATTCACAGGTCTTATTCTGGAGTCGTGTTATTTCGTTGCATAGAACATTGGGCGGGCGAGTGGGCGGCTGCCGCCCGCCGCGGGGGGCACCGGGGCGGGTGCCGCCGGCGCAGGGAGGCGGCAGGGCGCGGGCGGCGCGTGGCTGTACGCTGGCGAGCCCCCTCCTCGCGCTGCCTCCCCCCCCCTACCCCCCGAGGAACCCCCTCTTGGCGGGGTGAGCGGGCTTTGGCCACCGGCGCCGGCCGGCCCCGCGGCCCCGCGAAATGGCTTGAGAAGGACTTGGATTGCACAGTAAGAGGAAGGATACTGCTGGAGGCAAAGCTCTCCTGATCTTGTTCCACGGGATTTGTGCTCTTTTGTAGCCTCCTGCACTCTATTGCTTCTTACAGACGACAGCCCATGTGCTAACTCATCGCACAAAGCAAAGAGGGAAGAGGATTTGGTATAAAGTTTAAAAAAAACCCAAACAACCCAAAACTCAAAACCGAAATAAAATGAACTCAGAGAAACTGAGAAAAAAGGACACCCCCCCCAACTCTGGCGATGCCCCGTGCCCCCCCCCGGTGCGGATGAGGTATACACAGAAATCAAAGTGGGATGATTAAGGCTGTTCTCGAAAGAAAAGGGGTGCCCGGTGGCAGGCGCGCTGGCTGCGTGGCGAGGGCGAGTGTGGCCCTTTCAATGCTTCCAATGGCTTCGGGGCAGCGCCGCGTGCCGGGACGCACGAGTGGGCGGCGGCCGCGGCGGCAAAGACCGGCCGCGCTGCCTGTCAGAGTCCTATGGCCTCGTATTTCGGTAGTGAAACAGTGTTAGGTCCTAGCCGACGCGCTCCGGGGGCTCCCTGATGGGGCCGGGAGCGGGCCGCAGTGCAGGGGGCACGGGGACGGCCCCGGTGGGGCGGATGGGGTTGGGAAGGAGGAGCGGCGCCCGCAGCGCCCAGCCCTCGGCTCACGGGGAGGGGAGAAACCTATGAAGAGGCCAGAGCTGGGGTTCGGAGGGAGCAACTCTGCGTATAATCTTGAGAAAGGGCCGTGGCCCCCCTACGAGCCTGACCCAACGACCCGGATCAGGCCCATCCCCTCGGGGCGGCCGCGGGGGCAGAGGGTGCATCCATCCGCACGGTGCCGGGGCTCGCCGTGTGCCACGCCGAAGCTGCTCGCCAGGCATGGGGGGCGACCGCCCCGGGGTGTCCGCCAGGCCCCCGTTCGGCCGCCGTTTGGTCCAGCATCCAGGGATTGCCCTGCTTTCAAAAGCTTGGAGAGACAGAGAGAGAGAGAGAGACGTTAGCCCGAGCGGCAACGTCCCTGCTGAGTGGACCCTGCCACGTGGCAGCGCCGGCCTGAGTGAACAGGCGGCGGTGAGCCAAGAGGCGCTGCCGGCGAAGCAGTTGCTGCCGCCCCCACGCTGGACGGGTTTCCGGAGCAGAGCTCAGGCCACCCAAACCTTCCCTGCAAACCCAGGGTCTGCACCAGCATCCGTATGGCAGCAGCCCACACGGCGCTGCTGAGACCGAGGAGTGAGGCCAAGCCTCCGCGCCTTGGCATGGGGCTGGCACTCGGCCATGGGGATGGGGACAAGTGGCCCAGCGCAAAGGGGACGGGGCTGTACCGTGTCCTCACCCTTGGGGCTGGGAGCGTGGCTCCAGGGGTGCCGGGGGGACAGAGGTGATGTGGGAGACCTGGGGATGGTGTGATGGAGGGGACCGGTGCAATGGGAGGGATCAGTTCTGGCCGTGCCCCAGACACTCACCGTTATACTCAGAGTCTGGCGCCGTGTGCTGAATTCACTGGCTTCTTCATAGGTTTTTCCACTGCAACGACTCTATTTCCACTCTCTTCCCAAACTCCTGCAGCAGGAGGGAGCGGGAGGGTGTCAGGCACAGCCGGGGCAGGGAGAGCCCGCGGCGCGGCACCTGGCACCAGCCGCACTCACTCACCTTGTGCCGTTGTCTCACCAGAACGAAGTGAACTTCTTGCCGAAAGCCGACACCGCTGCGGGGAAGCCGGGAGAAGGGGTCAGCATGGTGCAGCCGCCCCGGCCCCCCACCTCCCTGGCCCCCAAACAGCTGCTTTTGCCCCAAACTATGGCAGCACCACATCCCGTTGGCAGCTCCCGGCCATCACTGCGGTGCCCAATCCCATCCCAGTGCAGAAGAGCATCGCTGCCCCATTCCTATCCCCGTCACTGGGCACAGCCCTCACCTTCAGTCAGTTTGCCTGCTTGTTCTGCTGCTCCCCCCGGCAAGATTTTGGAGAAAACGCTCTCTCCTTCCGCCCCGGGCTGCCCCGTTGCCGAGCCGGTGGGACCACGCGGTCCGGTTGCCCTCGGCCCAGCCTTGCTGTCTGCTGGGGGATCAACAAAGCCACCGTTAGCAGGGGACAGGCCTGGCTGGGGTGTCTCAGCTGAGCCCCGCAGTGCCAGGCAGCTGGTGCGGTGACGGCACCGTGTTGCCAGGCCCACTGACCTGCAGCTCCCAGGGGCTGTGCCGCGGGCGCTCTCCCCGGCTGCTGTGGCATTTTCCCTGCGGGTTTGGATGCGTCCGTCTGCTCCGCTTTTGGCTGGAACGGGGAAAACAGCTCTCAGGGCTCGCTCTCCCAGCACAGCATCCGCCAGGGGCGGCCCAGGATGGGAGGCAACACCGAAATCCCCAAACGCTGCAGGAAAATGGTCCTGCAGCCCCAAAAGTGGCAGGGAGGGATCCAGGACACAGGGATGTCCCCTCCCCAGGTCCCTTCCAGGGGACGCTGCTCCCGTAGCACCCATGGGCAGCCGTGGTGGACACACGGGTGGGACACACCTTGCCTCATGGCTCCGGTCCCTGACCACCTGCTAGCCCCTGGCCATGGCCAGCCGGAGCAGTCCCAGGCAGAGCCGTGGGGCACAGAGGCAGCCAAGTCGACCGATTCCATACTTACCGCCGGCGCTGCGTGCCCACTCGGCTGCGCGTGGAGCGCGGCCGGTGCCTTCCCCGCTGCCTGGGCTGGCCCCGGCTGCTGCTGCGGTGGCCGGGACGATGGGGGTCCCTGCGTCCTGCCCCTGGCCTCGGGCTGCGCCGAGCCCGCTGGCTGGGCAGCCTGCCGTGCCGCCGGCTGCTGCCGTGCCGCCTGCTGCCCTGCCTGCTGCTGCCTGGCCGCCGGCTGCTGCGGGTGCGCCACGGGCTCCGGCTTTGGCGCTGGAGTGGCCGGCCCGTGTGGCTGGGTGGGCTTCTGCGCCTTGGGGGTCTCGGCACCATGGTGGTGAGCAGCGGGGCGGGATGGTGGGGTGTACTCGGCAGAGCCAGGGCCGTAGGGTGCAGGTGTGCGGGGCTCGGGCTGCTGCGTCTTCTTGGGGGCGGCTGGTGGCCCGTGGCCACGGGGCTCGTGGCGGCCAGGCTCCCGCGGGTGCTGCTTGGCTGAGCGGCGTGGGGGCTCGTCGCCGGTGTGCCGGGAGGTGCCAGCGTGGCGCCCGTACTCCCCGTGGTGCCGGTGCTCGCGATGCTGGGGGTAGTCATCGTGCTGCCACGGGTCCTCGTCAGGGGGCTCGTCGTAGTCGTGGTAGGTGTGCTTAACCGGGGGTCTCTTCTGCGAGGAAGAGTGGCCACCGTAGTGCCTGGCCCTCTCCGCCCGCGCCTCCCTGGGCTTATCAAACCAGTCTGTCTCCTCCTGACCCAAATGATAGGCTTCGGAAACCAAAACAAACCACAGTCAATCTCTCGCTCGAGGCCACCGGGGCAGAAGCCATGCAATGAGGCGGGAGAGGCAAGCAGCGGGCACGCGCGCAGGGGACAGCCCGCGCCGGTGGGGATGGGATGCGGCGTGGCACCGTGCGGGACCGGCCGACGCCGAACACCCGGGGCGGGGGGAAGGAAGGCACGTGTCAAGCAAACTGAGGCGGTGAGAGCGTCTCTGCGTACGAGCGGATGGGCATGCCCCGGGAAAGCACCATGCTCTGGGGTGGTCACCACGGGGAGCCGTTACCTTCACTGTCCGAGACAACGCAATGGGCATCGTCCATGCCGTAGCCCTCCTCGTGCTTGTACGAGTGACTCCTTGGCACGTCTTTGATGTGCTCTTGCACATCAGGCAACGAGTGGCTGGAGCAGAACTGGGAGCAGGGGTCCCCCGCTGACTGGGAGCCGGGTCCCCCCACAGCACGCGACCCCCCCACCGCCTTCCCCAGGGGGCTGACGGGGCTCTCCTCCTCCGAGGGCTGTGCGCGGACAGGCGCCCGGCCACGGCTCTGGCTCATGCTGAGGGAGGAAGGCTTGGAGCCACCTTTCTGGGAGCGCTCCGCGCCCTCCCGCTCATAGTACTTGCTCCGGCCGCCCACCTCCCGGCCGGAGGACTTTTCCAGCCCATAGGCGGAGGAGCGGGTTCTGCTGCCGGAGGAGTAGACCCGCTCCTCCTCATCCACCAGATCTCGGCTGGAGACTCCATAGTACTTCTGCTGCTCGTAGACGTTCTTCTTCAGGCCATAGGTGATCTCCTCCTGCAGCCTCTTGGCCCTGGAGGCCACGTTACTGCTGCCGACCGAGGTCGTCGCCGCGTAGGAGGCCAGGTCCGACTCCACATCTTTGGCTTCTTCGATGGGGGAGAACTTGGAGATCTTCTGCTCCATGCCCTGCTTCCTGTGCTTGCTGCGCTTTGAGGAGACGACAGCGGGCGCCAGGTTCTTGGATGAATGTTTCGGCAGCGCCGTACCGGAGCCGTGCTTGTCTGCCCGCGAGGAGTGCCGGTACTCACCATCCCCGTAGTAGTAGGACGAGCCGGTGGAGCTCCCCGACACCCTGCCGTTGCTCTCCACACCCCGGTGGTAGCTGTTCTTTCCTCGATGGTCGGGGCCATGGTGGTCGTAGACATCCTCCTCAGACTCGTCCTCAGCTTTGGTGTAGCAGCAGGGCCGGCTGGAGCCCTCGGCGTCCCCCAGCTCGCTCTTCTCTCGGCCATGGCGGCCGTCGGCGCCTGTGCCCACCGGCTCTGCTTTCTGCCCCTCCACCGCCGGGCTCTCCTTGGTGAGCTCGCTGATGTCCTCAATCATCACGTAGTTACGGGGGATGTTCTGCTCCAGGCTGGTGTAGAGGGACTCGGAAGAGAAGCTGGTCGTGGGGCCCTGTGCTGCACCAGCTCTCTCGGCCGGCCGAGCCTCAGGCGCCTTGTACTGCTCGTAGCCGCCGCTCGCCGTCGTGGCGCTGAAAGTGACATCGGGGACGGCGGAGGAGCTGGTGACTGTGCCGATGACCTCGTAGTTGGTGGGGATCTTCTGCTCCAGGTCAGCCAGCGACGTCTGCCGTGGCTTCTGGTGCCCGCCGGCCACCTCTGCCAGGCTCTGGAAGAGAGTGGGCTGCGTCGCTGGCACGGCGGCTGCCCCGGCGAAGGCGCTCGGGGCTTGGTAGGGGTTTTGGGGCCGGAATCCCGGCTGGCCTGGGGTGCCCAGCTCTGGGTACGTGGTGCCGGGGGCTGCGAAGGCGCTGGGCGAGACAAAGGCTGGCAGAGGGGCTGCCGGCAAGCCGTCCTGCGAGGTGCTGGCCACGGGGTACTGGGGGGGCTGCAGGCGCGCCAGTGGGAAGGCGGCGGGGCCCTGCGGGGTGGGGTAGGGGTAGGCGCTGTAGGAGGCAGCGGCGGCGGCGGCGGCGAAGTCGGGGTACTGCCCGGCGGGTGCGGGGCGCAGGCCGGCGCTGTCGTAGGCGGCGAGGCGCAGGCCGTGCAGCTCACTGTCGGACAGGTAGTCGCGGTGGTCCCCAGGGCAGCGCAGGTAGGGGTGGTCCCGCCCACCGCCCCGCTCCTTCAGCAGTGACTCCTTGCGCTGGGTGATGCCCAGCTCCAGGTACTTCAGCTTGGCATCGATTTCCTTCTCCTCCTCGTCCAGCTCCGCCTGCTTCTTCCGCAGCTTGGTGGCCTCATGCTCCACCAGCTTCAGGTCGCGGTCCAGCTCCTTCAGCAGGCTGGCCTTGGTGACCGGCGTGGTGCCCTTGGGGGCCAGGCTGCTCAGGTAGAGCTGGGGAGTGGCCGGGCTGGCCAGGGGGACATGGGGCTCCTCGGGCGGTGGGCTGGGCAGCGTCCGCTTCACCTTGCGCGCCAGCGGGCTCGACTGCAGTCCCCCCACCTGCAAAGCCAAGGGATGCTCAGTCAGGGGCACCGGCGGCCGTCCCCCCGTGTCCCCCCTGCCCCCAGCATCGCGCAGCTCCTCTCGCCCCCGGGGTTGCCCGCCGCGCACGTGTCCCCCCGTGCACCCAGGACATGGCATTTATGTAAAAGCGCGATAAATAGGATGGAAGTAACAGGCAGGGCGCTTGCCGTGAGTAATTACTGGGGGTGGCAGCCGGCCAAGCGCTGGGCCGGCCATGTGCGTGCCGCCGCCTGCCACAAAAACCGCTGCCTGTCCTCGGGCGCTTTGCAGCAGGGCTCGGGGCAGCGGCCGGGGGTTGCCATGGCTCTTGGCTGGGCAGTCAGCAGCCCGAAGCGACCTTGGTGCATGGGGGAGAAGGCGGAACCGAGAGGCAACGCAACCTGAAACGGAGCTGCACGTGGCGGCCACTCCTCGGGAGAGGAAGGGGACCCAATCCTGCCACCCGCCCGCTGACGGGCTGGCACAGCCGCCGCAGCTCCAGGGCCTGCTGTTCCCCGCACCGACGTACCTGGGTGCCGGGGAGCAGTGGGTGCTGGTAGAGGGAGAACCTGTCCTTGCCGGCCTCCTCGGCGGTGGGGCTGATGGGCTTGGGGTCGGAGAGGGAGCGCTGCATGGTCTTGATGGGGCGCGGCAGAGTCTGCTGGCGCTGGGCTGTGTCGGCGGTGAAGTGCTTCTGCGGGGGGACGTGAGCCTTGTTGAGCCGCTCGCTGGTGGCGAAGGAGGACTCCAGGAGGCGGTGGGGGGACAGTGGGGAGACGGGCGAGTAGAGGACCTGGGGAGAGCGGGGCGGCTGGCGGGTCACCAGCTGGGAGAGGGACTCAGCCGGCAGGTGAGCCTGGTAGCCGATTTCCAGGGGATCCGGCTTCTTCTTCTCAAACTTGCCCAGGGTCGGCTGCCGGATGGCGTGAGGGTCCAGGGGGCCCGTGCTCACCATCTGAATGTTGGCAGAGTAGGGCGGGATGGTGGTGGGCACTGTCAGCTGGGGGACCACGACGCCGGGCTGGGGGGCCGGCTCCGGCTCCGTCTGGCAGGCCAGGCTCTCGCCCCGCTGCGTCTTCTCCGGGGCCGAGATGTACTTGACGATCTCCACGCGGGGGTCATGGGTGGTGATGTGGATGGAGGGGGAGACGCGGAGGAGCTGGTCCGGCTCCGTCTGCACCGAGCAGTCACTGATGGTCTGGATGCCCACGCTGGCCGTGCCACGGGCCACCCCCTCCGGCTTGCCCTCGCTGCCAGCCTCGGCATGCCGCGAGGGCCGGGAGCGCCGGCGGCGCACGGGCTGCTCCCACTCCCCGCTGTCCTCCTCATCCGTCTGCACGCTGCAGTCGGCACTGCGCCGCGCCCGCCGCCGCCGCGACAGCAGGTACCGCTCCTCACCGTCCTCCTCGTCCGTCTGCACGCTGCTGTCCGCCGTCTTCCTCGCCGCCTCCTTCTCATAGGCGTCCCGCAGCCGCGGCATCGAGTTCCTCTTCTTCATGCCCCGGCCGGGCTCCCAGGGCTCCTCGGCTTGCAGGGACATGTCCGAGGCCGAGCTGCTGAGTGGCCGCTGCGGCGCAGGGTAGCGAGGGCCGGCGGGCCCATCCGGCGGCGGCTGGCTCGGCGGGGGCCACGCTTGCCCGTTGTGCGGCAGGCCCCGCGGCACCTCGGCAGGCCCGTCGGGCGGGCGGGCGGCGGGCTCAGCGGGTGCGGGGAAGACGCTCTTCTGCCGCTTCTGCTCCTCCAGCTGCTGCTGCAACTGGTGCTGGAGCTGGTGGATGTGCTCGAGCTGCAGGCGCTGCTGGGCCAGCTGCTCCCGCTGCAGCGCCAGCTGCGCGTGCCGCTCCTCCTGTTGCTGCTGCAGCACCTGCTGCTTGATGCACTGCAGCTCCTGCAGCTCCCGCTGCACCAGCAGCTGCTCCTTCTCCCGGTGCCGCTGCAGCTCGGCGCGCTCCCGCTCCAGCTCCTCCTGCAGCCGCAGCTGCCGCAGCTTCTCCAGCTCCACGCGCTCCCGCTCCAGCTGCAGCACGTGCTCCTGCTGCTTGCGCTGCCGCTCCTCTTCCCGCTCCCGCTCCTCCCGCTGAGCCCCGTCCGCCGGCGGCTTGGGCGCCGCGGCTGCCTGCCCGCCCTCCTTGCCAGCCGCTGCTGCCGCTGGACCCTCGGCACGGGGAGCGGTCCCTGCCGGCTCCGCTCTCTGCAAGCCGCTGGCTGGGGTGGCAGGGCCTTTGGGAGCGGGACCGGCGCCCGCCGCTGCCGGCGTTGTGCTGACGGGCTTGCCCAGGTAGACGGGCGTCTCCATCAGCGAGGCTGCCGGGGCCGGCCGGCTGGGAGCTGGGTAGCGGTAAAGGCTCTGTGCCGCCAGCGGGACGCGGGGGGTGACGACTGGCAGCCTGGCCAGGCTGGCCAGCGGGACCGCCGCCACGCCGCCCGGGCCGTAGGGTCGGTAGAGCCCACGCAGCATGGGCCGCAGCACCGAGGCTGGTTGCGTGGTGATGGGCAGTGTGGAGGCGATGGGTGTGTTGATGGTGGAGTAGATCATGCCATCGGCGGCCCGCACGGTAGCGGTGGAAGGGAACATCTGCCGGACGGTGCCCAGGCGGACGCCGGGGACGTTGTACTGCGCCAGGCTGCTGAAGCCCTGCCGCCCCTCGGGGAAGGTGGGGTTGTAGGTCCCACCGGGTTTGGGGGGCGCGGGGCCCTGCTGCTGAGCTGCCAGCCCCCCCGTGCCCCCTGGCCCGGTGCCGGGGCCGTAGGGCAGCAGGTCGGGGCCGTTGGTGTGCCGGCCCCCGTACTGGTCCATGGAGTTGAGGGCGGCGCACATGCGGCTGATCTCGCGAGCTGTGGTGGCGCTGTAGTGGGCCAGGCTGGACTCCTGGAAGCTGGCCAGGTCACCTCGGGGCGAGAAGCGGTAGTCGGAGTAGATGTTGGAGACCGAGCTGTACCTCCGCATGGGGAGCGGGTGGCCCAGCAGCTCGGTCGGCTGGCGGAGGTCGGAGAAGGAGCCGTACTGCAGCCCCTGGCCCAAGTAACCCCCCTCGGCGAAGCCCACACTGTAGGAGTGCTTCATGGTGCTGAGGTCCACAGCAGCGTCGCCTGCCGGGGAGGGGAAGGGCTGATCCCCCTTCGTTGGGTAGTAGCTCATCCCGATTTCAGAGAGGTTTGTGTCCGACATGGAGGAGTAGAGACGGCCAAAGGCGCCGGTGGGGTAAAACTTTGGCTCCTCATAGAGCGCAGGCGCCGGGGCCGGCTGCTCCCGGTAGGGAAAGGTCTCTGGCAGCTCCGTCTCTCTGCTGCCGTAGAGGGCCCCGCTGGCTTTCCGGCCAGGTGCCGCAGCCTCCCCGGCTTTCTTCTCTGGCATCTTGGAAGTGGGGTTGAAAGTGCCAGTGCAGCTGCCGCCGAAGGGGAACTTGTAGACCACGTCGCAGCAGGCCACCTGGCTCTCCGGCTTCATGCCCGTGAGGTCCAGCACATTGGCTGGTGGCTCCTCCTTCAGCACTTTGGTCACCGGGCCAGTCGCTGCCTCCTCCACCTGCACCATCATCACCTGGGACTTTTTGCCACCCAAGGTGAGGAGAGGGCTCTGGTTCTTCAGCTCCACTGGCACCGCCCGGTACAGCTCCGAGCCTGGCTCAGGCGGGAAGGTCTGTGAGAGGCCGCCAACATTCTGCACCATGCCAGTCTGCGTGATGAGCATGTCCTTCTTCACCATCTGGCCTGGCACACCATACCTCGCAAACTTGGTCTGAGGGGCAGCGGCAGGCTCGGGCTTGCCACCGGCTGCCCCGCTGGCTCTGACAGCAGCCGTCTGGACACCCTGTTCCACCTGCTTTGCCTGCGCCAAGCACACCGGGCTCCCGGTCCCCTGCCCGAAGTCCACTCGGCTCTGGAAAGGGTCTCCGTAGACCACGGGCTGCTTGGACTGCGAGAGGAGCATGGGCGAGGCGATGGCCAGGCCAGCAGTGCTGGCTGCCGCGATGATGGCATGGGGCTGCTCCTGGGCGTTGAGGTTGATGATCAAGGGCTGGATGGCTGTGGACTGCCGGCTTGGGATGTGGTCCAAGGTCAGGCAGTACTTCCTGGCCTCAGTGGCCAAGGAGGTGAGATCCATGCCTTGGTCCGTTATGATGATGGGGGCGGACTTCAGCGCGGTCCGTAAGTCCACGGCGTTAGTGCTTGGCGCCTTGGGCCCTGGCTCCACCCGGGATGTGCCGGGGACGGAGGAGATGCGGCAGAGGGAGATGTTTTCTGCAGGGAGGGCTCCCCAGCCGTACAACCCCGCCATGCCATCAGTGGCTGAAGTCACAGCGGGCGCCTTCTGGCCATGCTCCTTCACTGGCTGTGCCCTGATGTAGGCGCCCGGTGGCTGCTCCGGCTCTGGCGCCTGGCTGTAGCCGTGTGCCGGCAGCTGCCGGCTCAGCCTGGTGGGCGACGAGGTGGGGGACATCGAGGAGCCAGAGCCGGCCAGCTTGGTTTGGCTGGCCGCGTCGGCCGCCAGCGTGATCAGCATGAAAGGGGCGTCCTGCGAGGAGGGCTGCCGGGCCAGGCGCGGCGAGCCCGCGCGGTGCGGCGTCTGCGTCCCCTGCGCCACCATGCCGGAAGAGGTGGCGGGGCCGGGGGTGGCGGGAGCCTCGTAGGGGAGGAGGGGGCTCTGCGTCTGCGTGGAAAACTCTGCTGTGGCCTTCGTGGCGCGGGTGGGACTCTGCGTGGGTGAGGTGGGCGAGAGTGGGGGGCTGGAGCTCTTGAAGAAGGGGTACGTCTTGGGTGGCGGGGGCTTGCCGTCACCCGCAGCCGGGAGCTTCTCCCTGGCCGTCTGCACGCTGATCTCCACGGACACCTTGCTTCTGCTTGTGTCCTCCGTCTGCGAGCCGTAGCTGACAGTGCTCTTAACCGGGCCATAGCTTCTGCTGGCCACTGATGGGGCTTCCGGAGCTGAGGAGCCATAGCTCCGCGGCGCAGTCCCGGGGCCACCTGCTGCTGCTGTTGTTGCCGTGCTGGCACCTTTGCCGTAGGCATAAGGAGCGGTGGCAGCCTTTGCCGCCGGGCCGGGTGCCGCCGGTGCACTCTGGAGCTTGGCCGGCTCTTGCCCCTCTTTTGCAAAATGCTGGGTGACCCGGACGTCGGGAACAGCCTTGCCCGTGCTGCCGTCGGAGGTGGCGAAGGAGACGGGAGCGGAGAGCTGCGTGGGGCTGGTGCCGGGGGTGAGCGGCCCGCCGTTCTGCTTCAGCAGGTCGGCGTAGGCGCTCTCGGCGTTGAGGAAGCGCTTCTCCTGGTATGCCTCCGCCTGCCCCTTCGCCTTGTCTCCCTCCTCGAGGGCCAGGTCAAAGGAGGAAGACTGGTGCATCCGGGAGATGCTCTGCGAGGTCTGCAGGATCTCCTCGTACACCGCTCCTGCCTTCGGCGAGGCGCTCGGGTAGCTGGGCTGGGAGGGGCGTGCGGGGCCGCCGTCGTAGCGGTACTCCTCGGCGTACTGGTACTCGAAGCCGTTCTGGCCCTCGGTGCCGCGGTAGCCAACCTGCTGGTAGGTGCCGCCATAGGAAACGGCCGGCTGCGCCTGCTGGACCTGCTGCTTCTGCATCATCTCCGCCTTCCTCATCATCTCCTCGTAGGCTTCCTCGGCACTCTTGAGCGGCTTGCTGGCGGGCTGGCTGGGGCCGCTCTCCCCCTTCTCCGTCGGGGAGTACAGCGACATGAATGTGGGCAGGTTGTACTCGCTGCCTGACTTGTACAGCTTGGAGGTGACGGCATCAAAGCTCTCGGCCTCCGAGTCGATGGAGGGCGAGTACTCGGAGCAGGAGGAGCGGTGCAGCTCCTCCATCTCCGCTGCCTGCCGCAGCTCCTCAGTGGGGGAGGCGTCCTCGATGGGGGAGAGGTTGCTGGGGGGGGTTTTGGAGCGCTCCCTCCTCCGCTGGGCTCTCAGCTCCTCCTTGTCGCGCTTGGTCTTGCGTGCCGTGCTCCGGATGCGCTGCTGCTCCACCTCCCGCATCTTCTCCTGCTCCCGCAGCAGCTCCTCTTCCTCCCGCATCTCCTCCTCCTCGGACGAGTCCTCAATGGTGGGCAGCAAGGGGCCGTGCGAGCGGTGGCGAGCCTTCCTCTGCTGCTTCACCTCCTCCAGCCGCTGCCGGCGGCTGGGACTGCTGTCACTGTCCTCCTCCAGCGAGGAGATGGAGGTGGGCGAGGTGCCTGAGGTGTAGCTGGGTGTCGTGGCGGGCAGGGTGGAGGAGTACTCGCCCCGGGAGCGCTCCTCGGGGGAGCCCGTCAGGCTCTCCATCTCCAGCTCGGGCTCCCGGTCCAGGCTGGCGTCCGCCTCCTGGCCCATCTCCATCTCCCGGCCATAGCCAGTCGTGCTGTTCAGCTCGATGGTCTTGAAGCGCCGCAGCCCGCCCTGGGCTGTGCTCAAGTCATCACCCTCTGCCGCCTCCAGCTCCTTCCTCTCCTCCTGGTACAGGCTGCCAGGGCCGTGCGGCAGGCGCCGCTTGGCCAATGGCGGCTCTTTGCCCTTCTCCACCTCCGCCTTCTGCCCGGCTTTGGGGATGCCGTACTTGGCGCGCCCGTAGCCTTCTTCCTCCTCCTCCTCTTCCAGGTTGTCCTCCTCCGCGCTCATCTCCAGGATTTGCCTCCGCATGAACTCCTCATCACTCGCCTCTGCCTCCCGGCCCTTGGGCCGGGGGGGCACTGGGGAGAAGCCCCCCTCACTGCTGTCCTCCACATAGTCGTGCCGCAGCTTGCTGCCGAACTCATCCGAGGACTCCGCGCTCTCCCGCCGCTCCCGCTGGTTCTCCCACTCCAATGAGTCCTCGTCCTCCTCCAGGATGTCCTCCAGCTCCTCGTCTGAGTCAAAGGCTTCGGGGGTGATGGAGAGGTACCGTGGCCGCTGCCGCTGGCGCTGCTCCTCCCGTGGCTCCGGGCCCTTGCCCTGCTCCGTGGGCTCCGGCGGGGCACCCCGGCCTTCCAGGAGGGGCCGCATGCTGCTCTCCAGCTTGGTGAGCTCGGAGGGGCTGGGGGGGCTCTGCCCGGCCAGCCCGGTGCCGCTCAGCTTTTCCTCCTCCTGCTGCACCAGGCCGGTGATCTCGCTCTGCGAGCTGGAGATGCCGTCAGACGAGTAGCCGGTGTCACTCAGGCTCTGGGGGCTGCGGGACAGGTCCGGGGGGTAAGGCTTGCTCCCATCCTGCCAGCAAGGGAGAGCACAGCATCAGGCCTGGGCAGTTCCCCCCCAAACCCTCCCCTGGGGAGCACACAGAAGGTCTGGGCAGCAGTGGGAACCAGCTCAGCACGAGGGCTGGGGGCCACCCCCTGTGTCCCCCTGCCCAAAACGGCTCCTCAGCAGTTTGCCTGCGCACTGATGGAGGCAGGTGTCGGAGCGTGCTGCGAGCAGGGGACAGCACAGTGAACGTCCCTGGGGGGACAAGCATTGCAGGACTCATAAATATATTTAAAAAACAGAGCCCTTCTAATTGCTGTTACAATTAGGCAAGCCTCCGAGCCGTGGGGAAAGCACCGGTGCTATGCCGGCTGCTGCCGGGGCAGTCGTTGGCTGGGAAAAACCATCCCAACGCAGCCAAGCTCTCCCTACCCCCAAATTGTATAGAATTTTTAAAAAGGTGGGACGAGGGGCTTGGAAAACGTCCGCCGCTGCAGCACGCGACGCTGCACAGAGTTTTCCATTTAATGACAAATTCAGCTGCCTTTATATCCTTTTGAAACAAATCCGAAGGGCAAAGACGACCTGAACTCTCGCGTTGTGCCCAAATTGAGGTCATCGCTAAGAAAGAGAAGGCAAAGACCCGTACGCTGCTACGGAGCCTGCCGAGTTCCTAGGTGGTTTGAAAACGCTGAGAGCGCAGCGTTGGAGCTCACCATTTCCCAAAAGGCCACTTCCCAAGGCAAACGGCCTCAATGACACCGTTTCTGTTCCGACTCGGAACAACCCCCTGTTTCCAAGCACGGTGGCCAGCGGAGGCATGGCTCAGTGCCGTGCCAGCCCTGGGTGTGAAGCGGTGCCCAGGGATGCTCAGAACCCTGCGAGCTCACCTCCTGCTCCTTCGCCCGTGGCGTCTCAGCGGGTGCCCGGCTCTCCTTGCTCTCCACCTCCGGTTTGGAGGTCACGCTCTTCCCCTTCGGCGCGACGCTCTCAGGAGCTCTGGAAGGTTCCGGGGCAGCTTTGGGCAGCGGCTTTTCCTCTGCCGGCACTGGAGGCTTCTTCTCTGCTGGGGCAGGGCTCGGGGTCCTGCTCTGCTCGGCAGCCCGAAGACTCCTTGCGGGCGATGGTTGCCGCTCGGGGGGTGCTGCCGGCTCGGCGGGTGCCGGCACTCTTTGCTGCGGGCCGGCGGCTGGCGGCTGGTGCCGCGGGGAGCCAGTGGGCGGTTGCTTCAGGGCAGGCAGCGGCATCGGGGCAGGGTCACCGAGGCTGCCTTCGAGCAGGCGCTGAGTTTGGCAGTTCAAGCACAGCCATTCGTTCTTCTGCAAAACAGAGAAAGGAGAAGTTCTGCTGAAACTCTGGGAGCTTCATCCCAGTAGGGACCTCACTGAGAAGTTTGGCTGATGGGACACACGGTGACGGTGCAAGGGACTCAGCTCGCCCAAACCAAATAACCAGCTTTGGAAAGGCCGAGCGGTGAGCCGGCAAGTGCCAAAACGCCGGCACGGACGGTGGAGGCACGCACACCGTGCTGGAGCCCTCCCCACTGACCCACTAGAAGAACAGACCAACCATCCAGCTTAAACCAACCCCTACCCTCGTCCAGACCTCCGTGACGTTCAGCCGGAGGGACTGTGGCTGCGATACAGGGATTTCACGCTCTCCCCCATGACACCTCCGCATCACCAGCTCTTTCCATCTCCAGTCTCGCCGGTATTTCGGTTTTAAGTGAAATTAAACAATGAAGGCAGATTACTACCATAGCTTAACACCGCTCGGGCTCCATACAGCTTCTCTCTCGCTCTGATTTGTTTTCTTCGATACAATAAAGGTTTAATAGCATAATCATAATACTTAAGGATCTTTTATTTTCCTAGGTTATCAGAAAATACTGGCTACGCAAGTATGTAAAAAATTTCCCAAAGACATTACCCAAAGTACACGCTGTGCAGGAAAAGAACAAGACAATCTTGTCGAGTGAAATTCTCAGCAAGAGCCGTCGTTTTATGGCCTGGAAAAAAGCAGCTTGCAGGTGGGGCTGTGAGCGGCAGAGAGCCCGCGGGGCTGCGGCGGGGGCTCTGCATTAAGAGATCAGAAGCACTTTTCCCCCACCAGGTCATCCAAGGGCTATTTTTACCCTCCCAGGAATGTCCAGGAATAGGGACCTGACATTTCCTTCCCTTTTGAAGTTTCATCATCTTAAATCTTTTGGGTTTTGCTGCTAACAGCCCGATATGTTCCAAGTCCTTTTTCCCAGACTCCCCTCGTGTTGATCCGTTGCTCCCAAAGCTCGAGGTGGCCAACCTTGGGGGGTGGCTGGCCCCAGAGGAGCTGTCTCGATGTGACAGAGAGGTGGTCTTGGTCTTCAGCTGCACCAGGCTGAGACCAGGGCTGCAAGCCAGCCATGTCTCCTGGGGCCACAGAGGCCATGGTCTCCATGTAGAAGATGAGGTTCTCCAAAATGACCTCAAGAAAATGGCCTAAAGGTGTGCCAGGGGAGGTTTAGGTCGGATATTAGGAAAAATTTAATCACCGAAAGGGTTGTCAAGCATTGGAACAGGCTGCCCAGGGAAGTGGTTGAGTCATCATCCCTGGAGGTATTGATAAGATGTGTAGGGTGCTCAGGGACATGGGTTAGTGGTGGACTTGGCAGTATTACGTTTATGGTTGGACTCCATGATCTTCAAGGTCTTTTCCAACCTAAATGATTCTATGATTCTATTCTACGACTCTAAAAACCACACCTACGAGACAGCAGCAGCATAACGGGCTTGGCACCTGCACCCCACATCCAGGAGTCCCCACGTTTTGACGAGACACTGGAGATCCTTTGCAGCTGGTGGTGGCGGGGAGTTGTGGGCTTCTCCATGGACACTTCTTTGCTCAGACAGCAATGTGGACCAGGAGCAGCCATCCAGCCCACGCTCCTCAGGGAGCAGCGGGGCTTGTTCTGCGGGGATGGGGCAGCCATGCAACGTCCTCCCTCCCACCTCCACCACCCTGCCACAGCCCCTGCTCTTCACATCAACATCTGAAGAATATGTTAGGGCTTCGGAGGGCCCTGAAAAAAAAATCCCTTTCAGCACAGTAATATTTAATTACTGCTTAATCAAAGAGAAAGTCTAATTAAGGGGCAAGTGCAGCCTATTGTATCTTAATGATTACATTTGTCTTCTTTTATTTCAGAACTCGCTCTCATCCCCGCGCCTCTGAATCAGATCTCCTCGCCCCGCTCCGCTGGGTAATTATTCCAGACTGCAGAAGGAAATGGGATTGCACGACACAAATTGAATCCCTGCCTCGTGGAAACGCGTGGCCTTTCATTTTTCTTTCAGGACTCCCATTTTTTCTTTGCCAAAGCTCCCTCCCTGATGCCAGCAGCGAGGGGCAGGCGCAACACAGAAGGGATGGGCTGGCTGTACCAGGGTAGAGCTCAGCTCCCCTCTTGCCCATCTCTCTCTGCCATGCCATCGTGCCAGCTCCCAGCTTGGTCCTGCAGGGTTTGGAGAAGATAAGCCCACCTTAAACAACCCAACCTGCTCCATCCAGGCCCTTAACACGCTCCCTGGATGGGGCATTGCCTGTGCTCATGATGTCCCAGCTCTGGATGAGGCGATGGGCACGGCTGCTTTTGCCCTTCTAGGGCAAAACTCAAGCCAAGATTCACCAACTCAAGCCAAGGATGACCACAGAAGGCTAACACTGGCCACCAAATGCCATCTAGAGATGCCGAGTGCCAGTCAGGTCCTATCCTAGGAGGTGGCTCTTGCGCCCATGGGGTTGCTCCTGCTCTGTCCAGTGCCCTGTCAGGACAACCACGATGGCAGGACACCCCATCAGTACACCCCTTTTGTCTCGGTTTGCCTGGGTACAGATGGATGTGCTTTGCAAAAGCAGAGGTTCAGGGTGGACATTAGGAAAAGCCCCTTTGCTGAGGCAGCGGTGCAGCCTGGGACAGTCACCATGGGGTGTCCTACCTTGGAGGAGGTTCAAGACTTTGCTGGACAAAGCCCCTTGTGTTGGTGGCTGCCCTGCTCTGCGAGGGAGGCTGGGCTGGAGAGCCCAGCAGCACCTCCCAGAGTCTATGCAGGCACAGGACATGGCTATGGTGCAAGGCAGGCATCAGCAGAGAGGAGCTGCTGGCATCATCTCACCAGGATGGAGCTTAGGGGTCCTCCAAGACCAGGGGCACAGGACTGATCCGGGCCATGGGGATGCGGTGGCTCCGCAGATCGGGCTGAGCATCCTCCCTCAGGTTCCTCCCAGCCACAGCTCTGCAGCCGTTCCTCTTGGCAGCTGCCCCAGTTTGAGCAGCCCCTCCGCCATCCTGCTCTCACAGATGTGACAGCTTGATTCTTTATGGGACCGCACCGGGGAGTGGAAAAGGGAACGATCTCCAGCAAAAATAGCGCTGCCAGAAAGATTGTGGCGCTCTACTTTGAAATGCCCCTTGTCTTTCACGGCAGGCAGGAAGGCGCTGGGTACGGAGAGTGGGCAGAAACCAGGGAAGGTCACAGGCAGAGCTGGACCTCAGCCTTCGCCAGCCATGAAAGGTGCCGGCCAAGCCCCGGGAGACACCCAAGACAAGAGACTGGCAGATATGGAGTTTGCCTTCTTTGCTGGCTTTTTTTCTGGCACCCTGGGAGGTCTCCCATCCTGGGGAGACCCTGCCAACATTCCAGCACCCTGCACTCCAGCCTGAATCCCCCTGAAACCACTGTGCTGTTACAGCCTTGGACGGCACGAAACCAAGGAAGGGATAACGGAATTTTCCCGAGCCGTGGGAGAGCCCCCGGCCTCATCAACAGCCAGCGCCGAGCTGAGCTGCCTGTACGCGTTTGCCATTGTGGTCTCACGGCGTTACCAGCTCAGGGTTTGGTTATCCCACAGCACGTCTGCTCCCCGGCAGCGGGAGCAGCTCTGGGGCAGCTCCCTCATACCTATAACTTGGCTGCGGCCAACGGGATTAAGATGCCCTGAGAAAAAAGGCAAACATTTGCCGACCGGCTGATCTGCTAACAGCTTGTAAATCCCCACCGAGATTAACGAGATCTGATGAAGATAACAATAATTAGGCTGTATTTAGTGCTTTCCGTGGCCAAAACCATTGGGTGCCCAGGAAGTCAAGGTGCCCCTCACTGGGGCAGTAAGCAGGTAAGGAGCTTACGGCAAAGGCACGGCAGCACCTGTCTGAGTCTCCGTGCTTGAAGATGGTGGAAACCACGGCCCCGATCGGGATGGGGATGGGGGCTTGCTCAACGCTGAGGTCTGCTGCCCGAGGGTGCACCGACGGGGAGCCAGGGCTGGTGAAGGCTGCGGCGTGCAGGGAAGATCGTCAGCACACGGGTAGCGCCAGCGGGGTGCAGAGCGAGCTCCAGGCGAAGGAAAACATCAATAATTAAAGAGAGGGATGAAAGCAAAGTGTGCCTGATATGCTGTCTTAAATGCAGAGGCGCTGGCAGGGCAGGGAGCACTGGGACCGGGCGGGTGGGTGGGCAGGGGGGGCAAGGGCGCCAAGGGGCTGCCCAGGCCAACCGCGTGATCGGCTTACACCCCTGAGAGGGTCCCCACCCGGACCCCTCGGGCTCCCAGCCTTCCTCGGCCCCGAACCACCGGGATTTGCAGAGGAGTTATGGGAAAAGTAGGCTTCTGGAGAGAGAACGGGACCTCCCGTGGTCATCAGGGGCAGGATGGAACCCGGGGTGCAGGGCAACCCCGGCCAGTGACCGAGAGCGAGCGGCTTTGTTCAAGGCATCACTTCCAAGCGGTAACAACGATCCCGGTTTTTAATGGTGCACCTGATGCCCAGAAATTCAGGATGCAGCCACAATTCCCGTAGGCTCCATTGCTGTGCCGATGGCTGCCTGTGCTCCCTGCCAGGGCGAAGGAGGCTTCGCAGCACCCTGGCTCACATTGGAGCCCCCCGAGCTCACCCCAGGGTGCTACATGGGGATGGGGTGCAGGGTGGGTGTGCACCGGGGGTCAGCGTGCACCAGGGTGCGCCTGGCTCCCCTCGGGCTCCGGCATGTGCTGGCAGGTGGCCACGGCCGTGCTCGCCAATCTCCACCAGGTTTTACCCTGCAATTGTTTTAATTTACTAATGGGAGACAACAAAACTGTAATTAACTAAAATAGAAGCCTTCCCGCCTGATTTTGGTCAATGTTACCGCTTGACAAGTTAATTAAATGCTGAATCCCCCAGTGCCACCGGGGTTTTTTTTAACAACGGAGCCAGCAAGCTCCAGCATCTCGGTTGCACATGAATTCCCCGTTTGGTGTCTTGGAGGTCTGAGAGCCTCGGTGGGAGCTGGCAGTGCCCAAAGCTTCCCTGGTTTGCTCCTGGCTGCCAATTCCACTGTCCCCGTCACCCTCGAGACCCTCGCTGCAACCTCTCTGGCTCCTGGGAGATGCACGGCCGTGGTCTTCCTCCCAGCACAAACCACTCCCTGCAATATCATCCCTAGGACTCTGCCCAGTTATTTATGCTCTACAGTATTACTTTACACAATCAAAACGGCATCTATTAAAATACCAGGATAAAAATCGGTACGAAATGAGATAAGCAGCATGAGGTATAAGCACCTCGCAAGCCAGATCTCATCTCCCAGCACTAAAGGCGGTGAATCTCACACGAATATTTCATTTATTTGCTGACAAGGACTGCGCAGGGCTCATCGCTGTGACAGATGGGTGCCTGGAAAATATGGAAAACACTCTGGTATCTGAATCAAGATCCAAATTAACAACAAGAACCTCATAAAATCACTTCTCGAGCACTCCTCTCAGCCCCGCTTGCAGGAAACCTCTGGTTTAGAAGGGCTCCTGCCACCCAGACCCCCTCTACGTCCCCCGCCGCAGCAGCAACAGGGGCACCTCCCTGCAGGATCCCACCTCCCAGGCTCTCAGCATCCTCCTGCTAAGAACACCAACGCTCTGTCTGTACCAGGGACAGGATTTAGCAGTTTTAAAGGAAAGGAACTGAGTCATGCTTGATCACGGGATACCAGGGCAGTGCCTGGGATGTGGCTGGTAGGTTTCTCCATCCTCCAGCTGCTCCTGTGCCCTTCCCTCCCCTCGGCAAAGACCCCCTCTCTGCCAGCAGCCTCTCCAGGAGAACCCTGGAGCTCATTCCTTCTGCTCCCTGGATGCCGCTGCCCGAGTGCTGGCTGATGTTTGCTCCACCATTCTCACAGCTGGATTCCAAATTACCTCCCTGTGGTCAGAGGCACCGCACACCTCTGCCAAACCGCTTCCACCGAGCCGCTGCCATTTCAGGAGGCGAGGGAGGAGCATGTCGCCCCATGCCAACCAACACCTCACTGGGATGCTCACCTACGGAAAGGAGGACACATGTCACGGGACTGACCACAGCACGTCCACAAAGAGCCTTTTCAACCTCATGTGCCATCAGCAAATAACCTGGTTTCACCTCCGCCCCAGCCCTTCTCACTCCCAGGAGGCTGAGGCAGTGATAGGATTTGAGACGAGGGTGAGGAAACACGCCGTGATGGCAGAAGTACCAGAGATCAGGAGGTGAGATGGAGCAGACGCAGGAGACACCTGTCAGAGAAGCTCATTGGGAAGAGACCAGAGCGGATTCAGCTGGTCCTGGTGCCAGGAGGGGACCGAGGCTGAGGCGGGTGCGGAAGCAGCAGAGGGGGACCAGGGGGACCGGCTGCGCACGGCCGGCGGTGCACACACGCGTGTTTGCGCACCGCCGCGGGACGGGGTAGAAAGAGTAGGGTGTGCTACGGCTCCAATAATGCCTTTTTTTCCCCTAAAACCGCCCTCAGAGCCCTGCTTAAGCTAGACGTGCAGCTGCCAGCACCTGCACTCGCCAAGTGCATGTACGCCTGCATACGGGTGCTGCTTCTGCAGTTTATGCGTATATGTACATCCATCTAGACCGAACAAATCTGGAAATACAGGAGGGTCGAGTGCAGCTCTCAAACACTGTTGAGCAGAGCCAGTGGAGGAGCCTCTGCCCGGCACTTGGCCATGGCAGGCAGGGTGGCAGAGCGCTGGCACTCCCCCAGCATAAAGCCATGAGGTCCCGGGATTGTCTGCTGGGAACAGCAGCGAGGGGACTGCTCACACCTCCCACTAATTGACTTCATTACCATCGACTGGGCAAGTATTAGTGCAACCCCGGCTCACAGCTCAGCCCAGCTGAAAACCACCACGGTTATTTCAATCCCTGGCTAAATATAGCGTTTGACTAAGCAACCCAGGGATGTGCTTTCCAGCATTGGCCTATTCTTATCCATTCCCATGGCCTCTCTAAGGCCGATGGAGCTGACAGTCCCTGTTTCAGATGTGCGCGATGTGTCGGTGGCCTTCACGCCGCAATAACGTGATTAGAAGCAGCGCAGGGTAATGAGCTCGCTGGGATGAGCTCTGCGTTGCCGGGCTCTTTTTCTGCCTCCCATCTGCTCCCCTCCAGCCCTCCTCCTTCCCTGCTGGGTCTGGGAACCAGCCACTGTGCTGGGAACCCTCCCCATTGGGAAAAAGAGAAGGCGGGAGAAGCCGCACGCGATGGCCGAGCACTGGGACTGCCGTTGGCTGTGCCGGGAGGGAAGGGAAGGACATGGGGCAGTGGCAGCTCCCAGCCCCGGCTCCACAGCAGCCACAGGGGAGATGCCGTGTCTTGCACCAATGCTCCCTCCGGCCAGAACTACCCCGAGAAGGGGTCCTGAAGCAGCAGCAGCGGTGTCTGCCCTACCACCCATCTTCTTTACCGGTGCTGCGGAGAGGAGAAGGCAGAGCTGGCCAACAGCTGGGTGCCGATGCGGCCATCGCAGCCCTGTTCCTGCAGCACTGGGGAGCATCCTCCTTCCTCGGCTCTCCTTTCTCCTTCCCCCTGCACGTGCCGCACGGTGGGGACTTTTTCCCCCCCCAGCTCCTGGCCACAGCTGGAATGCACCAGCCCTGCACAGCACAGCCCTGGGGTCAGAGAAACAGCCCCCGCGGCGCTGGCAGCCTCCCGCCCCGCGGTTCCGTACACCGCATTGCCTGCCGAGGATTATTCCGGCTGAAAGTCTTTGACTGATGAGCAACAGCACCAGCACCGCTCCCCTCCCTTCGCCTTCGAGGAATAGCTCTGCTCTTGCCAAGTCCAGCTTATTCCACCGCAGCAGCCGACGGCCGGCAAATGCCGCCGTGGCGGGGAAACAGCGGCGTGGGGCTCTGCGGCCACAGGAGAGCTGCCAATGTGGTTTCCACCAGCGTGGCTGCCTGCAGCTTCTCACCCGGCTGCAAACCCAGCGGCCGTGCCCCGAGGTGGGGGCATCGCCGCTGCCCTGGGCAGCCCCTCCTGCGGCACACACAGAGAACTGATGGGCTTTTTGGGGTGCTGACCTGTGGACAGGGGCATGCACCACTCTGCTCTGTCTCCTGAGCTGTCCTAGGGCTCCCAGCAAGGGTCCTTCCCAAATCTGGTTTGAGAGAGGCTAGAGGAAAAGGCCAACTCTTCCACATTATTAGGAACAATATTAGTCAAGCTTAGACTAATTTTCTGTATTGTTATTTCACTCTCAGGCCCCAAAAATTTCCCTCCACAGAGCTGGGCAAAGAGCTCTCCTCGACTGACTCGAACGCCAAGGGGCCAGTTGGACAACCTGTTTGAGTGGTCTGGCCAGCACCCCAGAATAACACCCCCCTCCCTGGCTCTGGCCTCCAGCTGGAGCACCCACGGCCAGCAGCTCCTGGCAGTGCCCAGCTCTAGAGCAGCTCAGCACCCGCATCCTTGTGCAGCCGTAGCCGCGAGTCAGGCTCCCCCAGCTCATCCCTGCCCATCTTCTACCACCTCCAAAATTAGGGCAGCTGCTGCAGCAGGAAGCACCTTCTATATTTTTGGAGCTTAAAAGGAAAAAAAAAAAAAATCTTTTCAAACGGCAAGAATGTTTCTAAGTCAAAGGACTGAAACTATTTTGCAACCAAGGGAGCATATTTCCAAACCAGCCCGATTGCGAGAGCCTGGGTGCTGTGTGGGCTGTGTGAAGGGGCTGCTAAAAAAGGGTACGCAGCTGTCCAAAATTTGGAAACCAGTGCTTCTGCAGAATATATATAGACATCCCTCCCCACTCAACATATTTCCTTCCAGTTCATTAGATAAAAAACCAACCCAATGTTTTAAAAAATCAGTGGGGTATTGAGGAGAGCACTTTGATGCTTTTGGCTTGTCCAAAAGCCACGGGACCGACTGGCAGGGCTGTGGGTGAGCACCCATCGCCCTGGGAATGGCCGGCTGAGCACTGGCATCACTGCCACCCTTCTGCACGGACACAGATGTCCAGCAACAAACCAGCTGCCATCAGGAACGGGAAGCAGAGACACCACATCCCAGCTCAGCAGCAGCGGTGGAGATGAGCGCAGTCTGGTGTGCCTCAAGATGGTGAGGAGGTGAGCCACAGAGGTCAACCAGCTCTAGCTGGGACATGGGCCATCCTCTGCTTTACTATTTGAAGAAGAGAAGAGTAGTTTTGGGGCTGGATGTGACCACCAGAAATGCCCGTCCTCGCTCAGACCCAACCAGTTCACCCACCACCTTCTGCACCAGGTCATCCCTCAGCACTTTGGATCAGCCTTAATTGCATGTGGTTGCCACCGCTGGGCAGCAGCTTTGATATTCATTTATCTCTGTTGTTATTTCCCATCTGGATGTGCTCTCTTTCTTTTCCTGGCCATTGGCTACCACCACGGGCCTTCTGCTACCTTGACCATTACCCAATGTCCCCTTCTGCAGTGAGCAGGTGGAGATGAAGCTGCCTCTGGCCTGGGACAGACTCAAGATGGAGCATCTTTTCAAAGACCTGGGAGAGACAAGGCTGAGCACCTAAGGGTGCCACTGTGGGAGGAAACGCGGTGCTGCGTAATTTAAGAAAAATGAAAATCACAAAGAGTAAGAAAAATAGGAGGAACGAGAGAGCAAGTCTGGGAGGCTGAAAGCACTTTTTGCCTTCCTTTCCACTCAACCTTGCTACTTCTCTCTGTTTTACCTTGGAGAAAGAGCTAAATTATCTACCAGCTCAGTTCCGAGAGACTGGATCCAAATGGATGAAGAATTAAGAAGATTTTCTCTTCACAACAAAATCCAGCCAACAGTATTAAAGCAGCGGAGGGTTTGGTCTGGTTTTCAGAGATTAGCTACGGCTGTCCCAAGGAAGACAAGCTCCAATTTTCCCCGTTTTCCTCCAACGTGATGTTTATAAAGCTGCCTGGATCATTCACAGCCATCACGGATCAGACTGCAACGACCATTGTTTAACCACACGGAAGAGCCGGACGCAGCTCTCGTCCTCTGCTGTGTCCCATAGACAGACCAATCGCTCCCAGTGCACCCTCCCCGCAGACCCCGCTGGCTCCCAGCTCCGGCGCTGCCGGGGACGCACCCGCTGAGAAACCACCTCTTTTCGGCAAGCCTCGCCACTGACATCCTGCCGCAGCTCTGCATCCAGCACGGACACTGCCAGCACAGGGTGGTGGAGTCTGTTTTTCCACTACTGATAAAGAAGTAATATATTGTTCATTTGTGTTTGAATCGATCCGGCCGTGCATTGTAATTTACTCCGTGATGTCATACTCCTTAACGAGATTTATCAGCCTGCCAGGCAGCCTTATCTCTAACAGTCCCCATTATCGGGATGTATTTCTCAGCCAAGGTTAAGAGCGGCAGGAGGATCTCCCAACACCGGCTGCATGACAATAATCCTGCCGTAACGCCCCGGAGACATACGTCGGGTCCGGCGGAGCCTGGTCACCACAGACCCCAACCCCCTTTGGCGTGTCGGCACCGCGGAAGTGCCAGGTGCTTCTGGTGGCCACGCAGCTATTTCGCACGTAGGTTCGATGAAATAACTGCGTCTCCGCAGGAACCGTTTGAACCCGCACGCGGAAGATTTCAAGTGTGCAGCAAAATAATGCTTGCAAAGAGAAACCTGGCAAAAGGCTGCAGGAAACAAATATAATCGTCTCTCTGTTCTTCCAACAGAGTGGAAGAAAATCCAAGAAAAGCTAAGTTTATCAGAGAAGCTTTATTTAATCAAAACCTTGTTTTTTCACAGGCACGAGTGCTGACTAAAATATCCAGCCATCCAACTAGTAATTTTCTGCAGCTGATAAGAGCAGATTCAAGCTGTCTGATTGCTCTCTTTTCGATTGCAAAGAGCCCCAAGTGTCTATCAGGCAGCAGCCACTCACTTCCAAACCAGAACAAAATCTGCGTCTTCAAGAGCTTCGCCTTCCTTCCCATTATAAGCTGTTCTGTCCCCTCATCCCCAAATCAGCCAAGCCGCAGCAAATGGGGTTTGATCCTACTTCATCATTGCGATGGATCATTTTCAAGGCACGCAGGGGAGCCATCGGTTGTACAGCTCGGAAGCTGAGGACATCGCAAACCCACGTCCTGCGGTACCTGCACAGTCATGTAACGCTTTTAAAACTTTAAAAATAATTATAATGGTTTCCCAAGAGACAACCCTCCATCGGCAGAGACCAAAAACCCCACGTGGAGGTGACTGAGGGTACTCAGGGCTCCACCGCTGACACCTACCAAATCCACCTCCCCATGGTCCTTGCTTGTTGAGTAGATGCACCACCAGAGGAGATATCTGCTAACGGTTGTCCTCAGCTCTCCCAGGCCCTGCCAGACAGCGGGAGGTCACCTCCGGGCTCTCCTGGCTGTTTAGCACTTGGAAAATAGGGCACCAAAGGCCAAGGGCTTCACCCTTAGCTTGACAGCAGCCAACGCTGAGCAGACACGAGCAGAGAGCTCAGGTAACCCATGACCCCACTGATTCCAGCCCTCCGTCTTCCTCTCTTTCTCCATCCTGTTCTGTTTCTATTTCTACAGCCCCTGCCAGAATTTTTGCCCCGAAATACACGTATTCGTAGAGAAGGGGAAGCTTTGGTTTCTGTGGGCAATGCTGTTGGACCCCATCAAGCTGCTGCTTCAGAAAAGCCCATACACCCTGTTCCAGGCTTCAAGATCGTGAGAACCTGATTTCAGCCGCGGAAATATTTTAATTAAATGAACTACCTTTATGGAATAAATCAACTGATAAGCTTGAAAAATTAACTCTCATAATCTTTCATGCTTCTGTGCAGGTCAATAAACTATTACAGTAAATTGGAAATGTTCTAGAAACACGGGTTGTTCCAAGGGAGACAAACGAGCCGTTTTACTCCCCAAATTACGCACATCAGCATCTTTCCACGCTTGTGTCTCACACAACCTCTCCCATCCCCTCGCCTGCAGCCCACGGCAAAGCTGGGGCAGCATGCCCAGCATCTCCCGCCTGCTGGGGTCCAGCTCCCAGCCCTCTTCATTGGGAGAGCGTCTCTTTCCCTGCCCTCTGCGCATCCCGTGCGATTCCAGACTCCACCCAAACGCATAAAATCTGGGCTGTAAGGGCACGTTTGGAGAACCCAGGACTTGCCCGCAGTGGGGGGTACATGTCTTGGTAGGTCCAAGATAATTTTCATCATCTTCAAGACTTATTTGAAAATTCAGCTTATTTTCTAAAATCCCCTTATTTTAACTTAACTTATTTTAAAAACAGCTGACAGCCACCCAGCTGCCACGTGGTGATGTGATGGTGACCCCGACCTGGGTGGATGTTTCCACCGGTGGTGCCAGGTCTCTCTGCAGCCGGAGGGGAGGAACCAGCTACCAGTGCTGGGGTGGAAGAGCCGAGATTTTCCATCTCAAGATTAAATGCGGCAAGAATAAAGCTAAGAAGCCAAAACAAAATGAAACAGTAAAGTCCACATAAAATGGCTACTTTAAATTTTTTTTTTTTAAATAAATCACATGAATGCTTGCTCAGTTTAAAACGTGTCTGTGAAGGCATTTCCTTCCCCAGCTGCCTTTTCTGTAGAGCCAGACAGATGCCTGTGGGACCTCGCGGCTCCCTGAAGCCACAGGAGGAACCACCTTATATAAACCCTCCAAGTAATTTAAGAAGCTCCACTTTCAGAGGCGTTCGAGGCCACTGCAGAAACCTGCTCCTCTGACAACACTTGCCTGACTTCCAGCCTGAAGAAAAACCCAGATTTGTTAAAAATATTGCTGCCTAGCTCTAGTTCGCCCTTCTTTTCCCGATGTCCTATTTGCTCTCGGCAAACAGATGACTGTTGGTCATACTTAACAGCTCCGAGTAAATCGGGAAGTTATGTAAAGCCGGGAATTTCACAGCTCCTTTGCAGACGGCGAGCCCTTTCGGTGCGGCGCGGGTGTTGGCTCCCGGCAGCTCCCGGGATGTGCCACCGCAGCCCCCTCACCCCAGCCGACGAAAGCCAGAGCGCTGGGCAGGCACTCGGCCACGCTCGTCCCAGGTGGTCCAGCTCCAGGGCCTGGATGCAGCCCCAGCAAAGACAGAGCCACGGGCAAACCCATAGTGCAGGTCCTATCCTTACACCCACGTCCAGGCTTTCGGGGTTATTCCCAACCCAATACCTTGTTTCTTTGCCAAACGAGGTTTGGGGTTTTTTTTTTGAGAATATTTGTTCTCTGAGTCAACCAAACTGATGCTTTTCTGCTTCAATGGGCTTGGGAACCAGGTGCTCTCTGTGCTCCAAGCAATTAAAAATATCCTAACAAAAAATAAAACAAATGAAAACTGGAGTCAGATCTGAGAGCGCCTGCTAGTTATCTCCCAGTCACGGAATAAATAATGGCCAAAAGCTTCTAGCTGTGGCATGGGAAAACGCGAAGCATTCAGGGATGCAATGTGAAGATCTCGAAGCAGATCTCGAAATTAAAAGCATCCTCTTATCGCTCCCAAAAGTGTCTCCATTTTCCCCAAATCCTCCCTCCGGGTTCCGGTGTTTTGTTGGACTCTTTGCTTCAAGTAACCCAGGGTGATGAGGTCTCCGGGCTAACTCTGCAAAATGTCTTCTCCACACTTCCCAATCTCACCTTTCTTCTTGGTTTTGTGTTGTGGGAAACACAAAAGCTGATGCAGGACCTTGCTCTGCTGCGGGGCACCAAGAGTCTCCCATCCCTCCTTGTCCTGGGCAGTCATCGGGTGCTAAGAGGCTCTCAGCAAACCTACCTTCAAGATGTTTCATCATGTCAAGGAAGAGGGTGGTGAAGGTGGTCCTGTGTCCCTTCCACCACAGTGACTCCTCCACAAGGAGATCACAGGAGAGGACACCAAAGGACAAGAGAAGTGTGAAGGACTTGGGCCGTTCTCCATACACTTCAGGTCTCTTAACATAGGGTTCATTTTACTCAACCGTCTAAAACTTGGGCAGCCAGTCTCTGCGAGTCACCATCTGCCCCAGGTGTGAGACGAGCATCTCCAGGTGGGAAGCTGAGACCCTGGCAAGGAGTCACCCTCAGTGGATCCTGCTCTCTCCCATGGGAGAGAAACCTGAAACCGGAGGGGCCAAAGCCCACCCTCAGCAGCAGCAGCTTCCCCTCAGCCACGGCAGAAGGTGCCCAGTGCAGGGTCCCTCCGTGCCGAGCCGGCGCCGGGTGCGTGGGGCTCGGGGAGCGGAGCAGAGCACAGCACACCCCGTCTGCAGCACGCTGCCTTATTTTAGCAGGCGGAGCAGATGGAGGTGGGAAGATGAGGAGGCAAAGGCAGAAGCAAAGAGGAGGCTTTGGAAATAAAGCCCTGTGCTCTGCCGCAGGGGCTTGGGGCGTTCTGACAGCGGTAGCCGCGGTGAAGGGGCTTCAAGGCAGCGCAGGGGTTCGCTGGTTGTGGGCAGAGAGCCCTGGAGAGCTGGGACGGGGAGAAGGTTGCCCTGGTTCCCAAACACTGCTTGGCAGGGACAGCTGGCATGGGCTCAGCACGGCCCTGGCCAGGCACAGACAGAACCGAAATAATCCTCAGCGAAGGGCGGCAGAGCCCTTGCAGAGGCTTTCAGCCCTCGCGAGAAGATGCGTCAGCTCCACCGCCTCTTGCCTGCGGGGAGCCAGGACCGTTCCCTTCCCCGACGCCACCGCGGGTTTCTGCACAGCTGAGCTTCAACGTCTTCTCAGGACCTTCCCACCTGCGACGCGGGGGATGCTCGGGGGAGTGCCCCGTGTTCTCCTCCCCTCTGATCCCCTGCAGATCTGGGACCCCAGGGAACGTTGAGAAGACGGTTTATCCACCACCTGCCCTGTGACACCTCCCGGCGCAGCCCCATGCCCACCAGCACAGCATCCTTGGCCTCCAGAGACCGTACCCCCAGCCCGGACAGCAGGATGCTCGGGGAGACAATGCCAAAGGCTTGGCGAGGTGGATGCCATCCATGCGGGACCTGACAAGAGCCGTGAAGCCTGAGCCACCCTGCTGTCCCCTTCGTCGGGTTCCACATTCACCACACCAGTGGGACAAAGCACCGCAGGGCGGGGAGCCCCCCATAACCACACCGAGTGCCCCCGGATCTCTGCCTCCGCCTTACCCTCCGACAGAGAAAATGTAACTCCAGCGGCTGCACCTTTAAAATTGCTTCTCTTCCAAATGCCCTGGAATAGTTGCTTAAGTTGCAAGGTGTTACCTGGGGCTTTCACATCAGGTTCTTCATTAGCTGAAACTATTTGCTTTGTCGGGGAATCATTTCCAGGAGCTCCTAAACAGTTTTTAATATCAGCTCTAGGAACAGCCTCAGAAGGGGAAAGCATTTTTCCCTTGGAAAACGGATTTCCTCTCAACAGGTTGAAAGCAGCCCTGAGGAGAAGGACTTGGGGGTGCTGGTTGATGAGAAGCTCAACACGAGCCGGCAATGTGCGCTGGCAGCCCAGAAAGCCAACCGTATCCTGGGCTGCATCCAAAGCAGCGTGGGCAGCAGGTCGAGGGAGGTGATTCTGCCCCTCTGCTCTGCTCTCGTGAGACTCCACCTGCAGTGCTGCGTTCAGCTCTGGGACCCTCAACATAACAAGGACATGGAGCTGTTGGAGCAGGTCCAGAGGAGGCCACGAAGATGATCCGAGGGCTGGAGCACCTCTCCTATGAAGACAGGCTGAGAGAGTTGAGGGTGTTCAGCGTGGAGAAGAAGGCGGCTCTGGGGAGATCTTATAGCAGCTTTCTAGTACCTAAAGGGGCTACAGGAAAGCTGGAGAGGGACTGGAGTGGGTAGTGATAGGACAAGGGGAAATGGCTTTAAACTGAAAGAGGGCAGATTTAGATTTGATATAAGGAAGAAATTTTTACAATGTGGGTGGTGAGGCACTGGAACAGGTTGCCCAGAGAAGTTGTAGATGCTCCATCCCTGGAAGTGTTCAAGGCCAGGCTGGATGAGGCTTTGAGCAACCTGGTGTAGTGGAGGGTGTCCCTGGCCATGGCAGGGGGGTTGGAACTAGATGACCTTTAAGGTCTCTTCCAACCCAAACCATTCTACAATTCTATGATTCCTAGAATCTGCCCTCCCCCAGCAAATTTCTTTCCACCACAAAGACATTGGGCAATTTTTAACTCCGAGTTCCATGTTCCCTTCAGCCAGTGCAGGAGGCTCCCCAGGCTGAGCTCTGCAAGCTGCTGTTTCCCTATTTTCCGAAGCAGAGGCAGGGGACACATTTGCCCTCGGCTCCCTGGGAATGCCAGGTTCCCACTGCGGACAGGCGCTCGTGGAGGAAGAGGGACCGTCTTTGGCCGTGACCACGCTGGAAAGAGCAGGCAACTTTGGGTTCCACCAGGGATGTAACCCCATCTCTTACCGACCCAAAAGGAGGACTTTTTGACGCACAGAGAAGGTGACAGCGTTCCCTTCAACTGGTTGCTTACTCATAATTGCTCGTTCTCCGTACTTTCTAGATCTCGATTCTCTAGGTCCAGTTTCAAGCAACGTATTTAGAAACTCTGGGCAAAGTACAAAATAATAAGTAATTTTGGATGCCCTTTTCCGAGGGGGGCAGGCACATCAGCACTGACCTATGGAAGAGAAGGAGCTTCCTGAGGGTACAGCAAAGCCGTGGCTACACGCCCTCTTTCATCTTTCATTTTGTGTCCCATTTCTCACCCAGTTTCTTACACCAGGCTGGGATCACCATTAAATTTTGGGGGATTTTAAATTAAAATTAATTGGGTGGCAGAGCAGCCACGCCAATGCCCCACGCAGGCAGCACCCTGCCCCATTGTCACCCCCGATGCTGGACGTGACTGGCCCCGAACAGATATGCAGGGTGGGGACACGGGACAGGGAAAGGTGCCGGCATTCCCCTCCGCACCT
This sequence comes from Tauraco erythrolophus, assembly GCF_009769465.1. Lineage (NCBI taxonomy): Eukaryota > Metazoa > Chordata > Aves > Musophagiformes > Musophagidae > Tauraco > Tauraco erythrolophus. Next base: position 19,365,172 of record NC_141476.1, on the reverse strand, counting down.
GCGCTGCGGGGATGGAGACAGTTCCCAGCTGGATTAGGGAGAAAAGGATAACAGGGTAAAATCAAGGAACTCCAGGAAAATTCTAGCAAACTACCAAATAGTTCTACGAGTAATTCGGATGTGACAAAGCCTCGACTCTGCTGTTTCACCACCAAAGAGCCCACGATGCAGCAAACGCCGCGGGATGGCGTCACCCAGATGTGGCCTGTGACACAGCGGTTGAGCCTCAGGCGCTGCCTTCGGTGGAGCCAAACGGGACGGCAGAAGCTGTCCCCAGGGTGGTTATTTTCTGCTCTTTTGCACAATTTTTTCAAGAGAAATCCATTTTGTAGTAGAGCAATCGATATCCTTAGACAACGGGCGAGTCCCTGGAGGCTCCGGAGCCCTCCTGAGCCCCAGCCCCTGGCACCCTCCTCTGCTTTATGAGCTTCTCAAGGGACCTTTCCTAAAAATTCCCTGTTTTCTCAGGAAACGATCGCACATTTGATGGAGCATTTTATCCCCCTGGGGTGTTTAAATACGCCTTAGGCGATTGGCCCTGTCTCCAACGCGCCCTGGGTTAGCATCATTTCTTACGTGAAAAATGAGAGCAGGGAATATCAGGCTTTATAAGAAATCCCGTATCAGCACCAAGGAAGCCGCAGCGTGGCTCTCCATCCGCCCCAGAGAGCAGCACATTTTAGACCAAAAAAAAAAAAAAAAAGTAGGAAAACGCAGCTGTTGCGGTTTAAATGGCAGGGGCAGAGGTGATGTTCTGCACTGAAAGCTGGAAAACCAACAGGGAGCAGAAAACACAGCGACATGTCTTTCCCTCTTCTGCTCTGTCAATAAATGCGCGCGAAGGAGGTCAGGGTCCCAGAGATGGAGGAGCCCAGATGCCACCACAACAGGCATGAAAGGCTTTTAGAGCAGATGAAGAGGCAGGTGAACCCCTTCCCTTGGGGGGGTCAAAGTGCCTGTAAAGGTTTGGTACCCACTTCCTCCGCATGCTAGGAGGCAGGTCCCCAGAAGCCAACCCAAGAACGTCCTTTGGGAAAGCAGAAATTAAGCACAAATAAATAACAAGAACGATACATTTCTAGCATCTGGGGCTTTGCCAGATGCCCCGGGCTGCCACGTGGGCACCCAGCCTCTGCCAGGATCTCACCCCTCCGGAAATCAAACCATCCCTGTGAAACATCTCCCTTTGAACTAAGTAGCAAAAGTCAACCCAAAAGGCGTTTAATCATCTGTTTCCAGCCAGTTCCTCACCCCTATACATCTGAAATAATTACTGAAATGTGTCCCTTATCCATCTGCAACTCGGTCCCCCGTTCATTAAGAGCCATTCCTGCCCGGAGAGGCTAGGATGGCTGAAGTTCCGAGGGCTGCGAGGTGGCCACGGGCCACGCTAATAGGAGCTTCGCCGAGACTGAACATCAGCCCGGATAATGTAAGAACAAAATGTGGCTCGAATCTCCCTTCAGAGACCCGCACGGGCTCCCGGCCTCGGAGTGCTTCAAAGTCCGAGCCTGCTTTCATTTTCTTTATCAGCTTGGCATTCCTTTCGGTGCAGGCTGTGCCATGCACCTGCCCCAGCTCATCAGCCCAGGAGGAGGAGGAAGCAGGAGAAAGATGAGGATGGCAAGGGCTCAGCTCTTCATCCCGCATCTCCTGGTGGTACCACCGTCCTGACGGGATCGGGCTGTGTCCCCTCAGCAAAGCCCCACAGCCATTTAACGGAGAAAGAAAGATCGCCGAGTGTTCGCCCGTGGCTGCACCGGTAACGCCGTTTCTTTGCAGAGATTGTCCGTCTGCGCCCAGCGGTGTTTCCTCCAGCACTCAAGGGGCTTCCCAGGAGATGGGATTTTACAGTCCCCACCTGGTGTGGCTCACCCCAACACACATAGCCAGGAAAATCCCAGCACAGGGCAAGGACTGAATGCTGAGCTATGTGAAACATTATCAAATCAGGGTGAAACCCTGCAGCACCCAAGCTGGAGATACCATAAAACTGTCTTCCAGGTCCTGTTGGCCCTTGGAGAAGGGCACAGCCTTCACTAACTTGCACGTGGCTGATGAAAGCTTGGGCTGGTTTCAGCAGCATGGTATCGACGTGCCCCCGGTGCCAGGGGGCTGTGCTGCCCACGGGTGCTTGCCCTGCCGCAACGGTTTCAACGTGGGAAGGAGGGAATCAGAACAAGAGCCTGGCCTGAGCAAGCGATGTCCATCCCCAAGATGTGCACATCCAGCCGGTCATCCCATCGTCAGCATCATCGTTGGCTTCTTCCCCAGCGTGGCTGTGCACTTCACCGCCGGCAGCCCCTCTCCTTGCTCTCGTTTTGTTCCGTGGGCCTTTCCAGATCCAACTGCAAAACATCACCCTAAGAGAACTGCTGCTGCTTTGGAAGGTGGATCAACACTGACGACGTTAGTCCGAGATGCTCCCATGGCAGCTGGAAAATCGAGCATCTCTCTGCAGCCCTAAAGCTGCCTCCCCCTCAGCCCACGCAGAAATCCAGTGTTACAAAGCCAATTAAATGCTCGATTAAGTGTCTCAACATGTTCCCAAATAAAGTACTAACGTGGCATGTTACAGGAAAAAAAAAAAAAAAAAAAGAGGAAAGCGCCAGGTTGTGTAATGGCCTGCGAGCACATCGGTATAATCTGTGCCTGCTCCCAGGGGGTGGAAACAGGAGCTGAACAGCCAAATCCCCTCGCCATCGCCAACAGAAAGAGCTGCTTCTCCCTCTGCCCAGCACACCTTCAGACCCAGACTCCGATCAATGCAGTCCCACTGGCCTCGCCGCCTGGTACCTGCCTGGGGACCGTGCACCTCCACCGTCAGTGCCCACGGTGCTGCCCAGAGCACGCTGCTCCAAAGGTCCCCTCCAGTCTCACCCTCCTCACGGACTTCTTGTCTTTGTAAGAGCAGCGTCTGCCATGGGCAGGTCTTCTCCATCTGCACCAGCAGCCCCTGCTCCAGGCACGGGAGAGGTCTCGTGACGCAGGAGTCCACGCATCCCATGGAGCAGCCTGGATTCAAGAGTCAGAGCCCTGGCCTGTCCTACTGCATCCTACCAGCACGCAACGAGTCACCCAACAAGCTGAGCACCACAGCCATGGTGCCCTAAAGCAGAAGTGGTCTGTAATCCTATGTAGTGTGTTTGGAGGCCACCGAGCGTCCTCAGCCCAGACTCCTCTGATCCCACCACCACCTTTCTCAGGGCAGAGATGGTGATAACCTACTGACAGTGGGTGCCAGTCCCTGTGCCGGGGACTGCTCCTGAGCTTCTTCAGTCACTGGTCATTCAATAGAAGACCCAGCAGGAGCAGGAACAAGGGTCCAGGCTCTCCCTGTCCTGCCGAGAGCCCTCCCACCTCCCCCGTAACATCACGCTCCTCCATCCCTGCTCTCTTCCAGCGTCTCCTGCTCTCCACGGCATCTGGCACACCTCGATGAGGATTCCACCAGTACCTCTCGCCCTGCCCAAACCAACCTCTGCATGCCCAAACGAGGTGTCCACTGAGGTCTGTGTCAACTCCCTGCGAGCAGGGCTCACCTGATGAGTTACGAGGACATCTCTCAGGCTGATCCTGTGGCGGACTTTGGCGATGCTGCCCAAATCAGCGGAGAAGTACGAGGCTCCTCGAGACACCAGGCTCCAGCGCTGCCCCACCAGCACAGCTGCCAGGTCTGACTCGAAGAGCAAAGGCAGAAAATCCAAGTATACCCAAATTTTGTGAAGGAACTGAGGTTTTTTGCTCTCCAGCACGTATTTATAAAAACCCTTCTGATATCCCTAAAGCACTAGAGCAGCTTTTGCTCGTCCTGCGTCCTCTCTGTGCTCCCACTTCACCTATTTTTGCTGCCTTCAACCTTTCACGTGTACAACAGTAACTCTTTCCAAAGCTTCTCAAGGTCAAGAAAGTCCCTAACAAGGTGCGTCAGGGCAGTTATCGATCTTCCCTCATGTCCTTCCCAGAGCAGCTCCGAACTGTGAAACCTGAGTCGGGAGATGGAAAGTTCCTTAGGCCCTTCCCGGGCTGGCGAATTTTAATATTCACGGCACCCAGCTCATGAGAACACGAAATCCTCTCGCAGGGATCGCCCTGTACGTCTGTCCTGACATCCCTGCTACACGGGTGCGGTCCCCACTGTCTCCCCAAGGATGGCTCCGGTGGATTTCTGAAGGATGACTCTGTGCCACAAAAGTTTCACGGACAGAATACCATCACCCCACGGAAGCAAATTTGTGACATAAGCATCTTGCTGGGAAAAGCAACCCCAGCTCAGCAGGGGACAGGAGCTGGCACGAAGATCTAAGCACGTTACATGGGCAACAAACGCTTCCCTAAACTGTTCCTCGGCACTTTCTAGGAACCGCCACAATCGATATCGCGCAGACGACGTTTTGCCATCAATTAAAGTGGAACAAAATCCATGCTGCTGCCTAACAGGGCGATACCAGTCACCCTTCACATCCCCATCCCGAATGGCAGCAGGAACTGGCAGAGCCTCCCTTCCGTAGGCTCCTGTTGCTCAGCAGAGCCCGAGCAGCCCCCCAGCCCCGCCAGGGCTTGCAGGCACGGCCTCGTGCCCACCCATCCACATCCCTACCCCCAGCCGCAGTGACGGGTGGTGGTTTGCTGCTACGATTCCCAGCAAGACATCGGCTCTCGGGGGTTGGCCCGTGGCACCCTTTTGGGGAATATTGGCCCGCGGGTCTTGTCCTCGCTGGCTGGTTGCCCCAAAAGCCAAAGGGCTCCCCGTTTCAAGCCCGAATCTCTGCACTGACTGCTCCATGGCGAGCGCTTGGGCTTTGCTCTTGCCATACCCGCCAGCTTTCCCGGTGAGACAGCTGAGGAGGACACTGAGCACTGTCAGCCCAGGCAGCTCGCTCGCCCAGGAGCACAGCAATACTACAGGCAGCAGCTCCAAGTCCTGGGGCACAGCAAACATGTGCCGGCAAACCAGCCTGGCACCGCGAGAGCATCACTCACTTCAAAAATACATCTTCATTTAGAAGCAAGGAAGGCAGGACCTGTAACCTTACTCGGCCACTGTCACCCCTCCGAATATACGGTTTGGCTTTAGGAACCATTGAAAACAACCTGCAGGCGCGGGCAGCGTCTTCCTCCGAGGCGTTAATCAGCGGGGTTCATGTACGCCTGGCATTTGTCCGCTGATAATGTAATCGTATCGAAGGGAGGAAAGGAATCTGGAGCTCTGCGTTTGGTTTTTGCTGATTAAAGAAAGGAACAGTGGTTCTTAAGATAATTTTCTGAGTGGCCAGAAGCTGAGAGCAGACTCAGCAAGAAGCCCAGCATTTGGGGTAGTCTTAGGAGCTGCGAAGAGACAAGAGCCTGCAGAGGTAACATCTAATGGGGTTCTGCATCTAATGGGAAAGCAGCAGGGTCCAGAGGGGCCACGACACCCACCAAAACATGGGTGAGACGGCCATGGATGCCGCGCACATTGCCCATCGGACGGGACCCCACTCTTAGCTCGGACCACTCTGTAGGTCACACAGCACCGCTGACCCCCCCGTGCTGGGAGGGGGAGCTGGCAGGGAGCCCAGCATTGCCCAGTCCAGCAGCAGGAGCCAGCTTAATTACAGCGGGTTAATCAGCACAGAAAACTCCTGAGTCACAGCAAGCTGTTAATTACCAACCTGTAAAGGGATTTGAGGGCTCGGGCCGGCGCAGCCAGCTTTGCCCCGCGCCATCACAAGCAGCGCTCACGGTTTGACTCGCGTTTACGCAACCGACCTGAGTATTTATACTCCTGGGGCTGGGGTATTTTATAAAAATCATGATTTCTACAGAAAAATTCAGGAGAAACCCAGCAATCGCTATGTTCCGTGGCCCACATCTCTGGCTACATCTTCCTCCCGCAGGCAAGCCCGGGGTCTAACCTCCTGCCCACCATTCGGTGGGCAGCTCGCTCCTCCTGTCCCCGGAGAGGGGACCCGGGAGCCTCCGCATCCAGCCGAGCTGTCATCACAGGACACCCCATTCCAGGGAAAACAGCCCCAAAAGGGTAGGACACCCCATTCCAGGGAAAACAGCCCCAAGAGGGTGATGGACAACAGCTGCTCCCTGCTACATCAGGGGCCGCAGAGTGTGGCCCTCTGAGCTCAGTAGGAATAACAGGACCTCTGGATTCCTATGGAAAAATGATTCCCGCAAATTTTAAGCGCCTCTCCCCACTTGTCAGCCCCCTGCCCTGTCACTGCCCAGAGGTGAGTGGCTCTTGGGAAGGGTTTCATACGTGGAGCATCTGGTGGAGTACATACACGGGGCTCTCTCGGATGGGGAGCTGCCAGAGCCCTGATGCAGGCACTGCCCATGCTCCAGGAGGCCGGTGTTTAAGGCACCCAGATCCCACCCTTTCCCCCTGGCAGGAGGTGGGGGGGGCAGCCCGGGACCCCCGCACAGCCCCAGACACCAGACCGGGGCCAGGATTTCTCCACCAGGACAGAGCTGAGCTGGAGGCACTCTCTTATCCCGGCTAATCCTCTTTGGCTGGGAGCTACCAGCTAATTAAGTTCCCAGTGAGAGCACGGACCCTCGGGAAGGGGGCAGGGAGCCATGGCACACCAAGGGTTGAAAATGGGCTTGTGGCTGCCGGTTCCCACCTGTAGCAAGCCTGACACTCCTCCTCGCTCTCTTTTTTTCCCTCTTCGATGAAATCCATGTGCCGACACCAATTTCAGCAGAAAACCTCCCCTCAGCCCCCCTTCTCTAACCCCATCCTCTGCTGCCAGCAGCAACATCCTGTTCTGCACACAGCCTGCGCTCACCGACGGGTGTTTGTTTTTTTTTTTCCTCTAATCAAACTCCCTTTTCCGCAGGCGTTCTGCCCTGCAGCCAAGCACAGCAGCCGCCATGGTTGCTTCTGCAAGTAGGGCAGGCTCAGCCCCAGCTCGGCATCAGCATCTTGAACCAGAGTGGCACAGCGTCATAGAATGGTTTGATCACCTAGGTCCACCCCCCCTGCCATGGGCAGGGACACCCTCCACTACACCAGGTTGCTCAAAGCCTTATCCAACCTGGCCTTGAACACTTCCAGGGATGGGGCATCTAAAACTTCTCTGGGCAGCCTGTTCCAGTGCCTCACCACCCTCAGAGGGAAGAATTTCTTCCTTATATCCAATCTAAATCTGCCCTCTTTCAGTTTAAAGCCATTGCTCCTTGGACTATCACTACACACCCTTGTAAAAAGCCCCTCTCCAGCTTTCTTGTAGCTCCTTTAGGTAATGGAAGGCTGCTAGAAGATCACCCCGGAGCCTTCTCTTCTCCAGGCTGAACAACCCCAACTCTCTCAGCCTGTCTCCATAGAAGAGGTGCTCCAGCCCTTGGATCATCTTCATGGCCTCCTCTGGACCCTGGGGAGCTGTTTTGCTCAGGGCCATATTTTGCCCATGGGGAGGTCTTGGGGCATGATGGAAAGTGAGGATCAAGGCTTTCTGGCAAGTATTCGATACGGTGATTCATGAAGTCTTTGCAAGAAATCCATCTGAACAGGCTTGTTTGTACCTGGCAGCAGCAGAAGGGCAACACAGCCCCTGAAGCACCTAAACAAACGCTGCTCCTGCATCTTGTTGACTTGTGACACCACATGCAGGATAATGCCTGCAATACGCATATAATATATTATACATGCACATAATAAGGGACCTATCAGCACTGACCGGTGAGACCAGCCACGGAGATGCAGCACATCAGTGACAACACGCGCGTTATAAGACGGATGATTTTTGTAATGCTCGGGGCAAGCAAGAAAACGAATTGTACAATCTGAATGCGGAGTGGTGGGTACCACAAATCAGTAAAAGGACCCTCCTGGCAGGCACCCCTTGGGAGTCCCAGCCTGGTGCCCAGGGGATCAGCAGCGTTCTTCAACACAACCTGTCACAGCTCCTGTTTCAGGCTGGTTAATTAGGCAAAGGGACATCCCGCCATGCTCATTACCTCCGGAGTCAATTGGGGTTAACCAGGGTTACCAGCAGAGCGTCGTGCAGGGCAATCACGCTGCGAGCCAGCTCTTGCCAGATCGCTCGCTCCCTCGGCAGCCTCTGACATAAACAGGTGTCATTTCTTAAATCCCCCCTGAAAGGGCCCAGCACTCGCTCCTCCTGCGGCAGAAACCTCTTTCCCGCCTGCGCGTCACTGGGCTGAGGCTGTAGGGAATTTGGGAGAGCCCCAAAGCGCCAGCTCTGTCTCGGTGAGAACAGCTCATGGTGCGGTTCCCAGGAGCCAGCTCCCGGAGGAGGTGTGATGAGGTGGGAGGAAGGCACCTGTACTTCTGGTAATTCACATAAACAACTTATTTAAAGCTGGGTAACGTGGATCAGGGTGAGCACGCAAGAGAAGTGGAGGTCAGACACGCTTCTGGGCTTCCTCTGTCTGCTGGTCATTCACAACCTGCAGAGAAATGGGCCACTATGGTCCATGCTCTTCTGCTGGAATGCACTGCTGAAACGCCATGCTTGTACCTGAACTTGTCAAGTGTCCTGGGCTCCCAGGCCTCACCGTCATCTTCTGATCACACCCATCCAGACCCAAGGTCGAAGGAAAGCCAGCCTTGCTGGTGGATCTCATTGGAGCTCTGGGCTTGGAGGCGCTACCCAGCTGCTCACAGATGGTATGCTCCTGGAGCAACCTTCAGTCGGACCAGACTGCCTGAGCACTCTGTCCACGGCAGCGCAAAGACAATGAGGGAAGCTCAAATCACCCTCTTCCTTCAGTGGCTCAGCATCTGCACAACTCAGCAACTCTGCAGAAAATAGCACTTTTAGTGGTTTCTTCTCTTCCATGAGGTTTGAGTGCACGTGGCTGAACGAAGCGCTGGGGAGGAGGCAGCTCCTCGGATACCTCCCCAGGCAGCTGCAGAGGGTGGGAGGGGACAACAGGAATCCAGAGCCTCCAACTCCGTCTTTAGATCAGGAGCGGCTTGGGGATGAAAATACCCCGAGTAAGTAACAACGCATCTTCCCAGAGAAACCAGAAGTTTTAGGGGGCTGCAGATAGGGGCAAAAGCCTCTCCTGCTGTCTGCGTTTCGCTCTCAATTTTCTTCTCCCCCTTTCATAATGATGATCACATGGCAACACCTCACATGCGCCCCTGGTTTTGACCAGTTGCCCCTGTATCCAACTAGTTAAGACCTGTCCATCCCTTTGGTCACCCATCCACACGGCAGAAGCACAGGCAGATGTGCAGCAGGAGCTCTGCTTCCAGCAGCATGCGACAGCCTAACATGGTCTCACCTCCACCTAGTACATCTTGTGGGGTCTCACTAAGCATGCAGCTCCCTCCATACCTCCCTATCCCCTTCCCAAAGACCTGTTCTGGCCACATGATCTCTCCAAGATCCACCTCAGCCACTTGCGGGGACTGTTCCTCAATAGCTACCATCAATCGGGAAGTCATTACGTGCTAAAGTGCTAGGGTTAGTGGGCATTAGGATGCTCTTCACCCTCAACATTATGCCCAATGCCACCAAGGAGCTGGGGTCCCCAGGCAAGCGGTGCTGCCAGCACGCCCTCTCCAGTTGCCACTTCATGCCTGGGGTCATCCAGCCCCTCAACAAGTACCAGTTGAGGGTTCAGGGCTTCAGTCCTACCTAAGGGACTACACAACACTTGGACACCTTCTCTTCTCACTCAGATGGTGATGGGTTTACACCCCCACGCTGTGCACTGAGCCAGGAGAGCGACTCTCCTCTGCCGTGAACGTGACCATGAACAGCAGCAGCTTCAGGAAGAGGAGAAAATTACTGGGTATAATTGGAACTGCAGGGAGGAGCGAGGGACATAAAATGTAATTATCCGCCATGGAACGGAGCCAAGATTAGCAATCCTACTTCTGGTCATTTAAAGTTCCCATTAACTTTTCCATGTGCTGATGATATCGGGTTCATGTTCGTGTCTTACTGGCTGTGAGATGCAGCACTTCCAGAAGAAAGTCCTGGGCCCCCTCTCCTGATTGTCTTAAATCACCTGTAGAGGAGGGAGTGAGGGGCTAGACTTTAATTGAGGTCTTCTCCAAGGGTCTGGAAGATGTCTCTCCCTAGCTAGCAAGGGGGAAGAGGGAGTAGGAGGATGCTCCAGCTGAGCCCCAGTTGCACCACTCTCCTCTCCTCTCCAGGCATTGATGGCTAGAGTTGGCTAAGGTGCCTTTTTGGTGCCAGGGAAGATGATCCGGGTGGGCACCCCAACAATTCTGAGACCTCCTAGACTATAGCTGGTGAGACTGGGCGGACCTCAGACCTCAGTCTTCTCCTCTCCTCGCATTCCATCTCAGCAGGCATCACGATGCCCATCCAATTCGCATCCAAACTGCACCACGAACATCTCCACATCGATCCTCTGCCCAGCCCAACCCATGCCCCCAGGCACAACGGCGCAGGGCCCCTGCTGTCTGGAGAGGGCATCAGACTCCAATGGGATGCTGTGTGCCCTCAGGTGATTTGAAATCCTCTTGCTGAGGTCCTGCCACCTTCCCACCCCGTGCCACTTTCCTTGCACCGTGGATGGAGGTCATCCTTCACCAGCGTCTTCCCAAGTCTGGCCATGGCATCCATCCACAGCACTGGGAGAAGGATGCTTGTTGGTGACTGGCACCTGCATGACCTCTCTCATGTTTCTCTCTCCTTACCCTGTCCACCGACTCCTTGGACACCTTTGGGGAGCAGTGGCCGCTGCTGGCCGTGCCCCAGCAATGGCCAACCCTTGCTCTGCTCCTCACGTGAAACCAGCATGAAACCAGAGTACACATATGAAATCCATGTCTTTGTCAAGAACTGGAGGACCACAGCCCCCCCCTCCCCAGGAAGGGGACAAGGCTTCATCAGCTTCTTAAAGGCTTTTTTAAACCTTTGAAGGAAAATGCACCATCTTTTCCCCATCTTAAGCCAGGAGCGAACACCAACCCTCCCCTCGGAAGGCACCCACCCCCACCCCACCAGCCCCCTTACCTCCACCAGGTGAGGCGTGGGGTTGAAGCCACACATGTTGCAGACCTGCTGCCGGCAAGTCGTGCAGGTGTTGTAGTTGGGGGGCTCACCGGAGCCCACGTTGATCTCCGCCTTGCAGAGGGGGCACGAGACCCTTGCTTTCGGCACTTCCTTTGGCTTGACGCCCGGCTCCGGCTTGCCCGGCTTCGCCGTTGGCGCAGCACCAGCCCGGCCCTGCGCCCCCGGGGCTTTGGGACCAGCTTCTTTGCTGGCATCACTGAAGACGATTTTTGGAGGCACTTTGCCAGGAGACGGCTGGCTCGGAGCGGGGGCCTCTGGCTGGACAGACATGAGCGTGCTGGCCTGGGTGAGGAGGGATGCCCCAAAGCCGAAGAGCTTCCCCGTCAGCCCCTCCTGGGCTTGCTCCTGTGCTCCAGCCCCGGGGGCCGGGGCGGCAGGTTTCGGCCCCGGGTCCCCCACTGTCTTTCTCTGCTCGGAGGAGGAAGGCTTGGCTTGCTGATGCTGCGGGGAGGACCTGGCCACCTCCTGAGGTTTCGGCTGGCCTTGGGCATGCGGTTCCCTCTGCGGCGTGGCGGGGTGAGGTTTGGGTGGCTCGGGCGGCAGGGTGCGGGCGGCCGGCGGGGACTTATCCGTACCTGGGGGTGGTGGGTGCTTGGCCGGGGAGTGGGAGGGGGATGGTGAAGGAGAGTGCAGCTGTTGCTGGCTCTTGGAGCGAGGAGCAGTGGTCATGTCCATCCCCAGCGCCCGCTGCATCTGGCAGTTCAAGCACAGCCATTCCTTCACCTGTGAGACAAGGAGAGGACAAGGGGGTGAATGGTGGGCAGGCTGCAGCCACGCGCAGGGCAGCCCCACTGGGTCCCCAAAACGAAACCCTACGTAGCTCTAGGGACGAGGCATCGCCCTCCCAGAAAACATTTCGGTGCCGTGTTCTTTGCGACAGTATCTCGCGGTCACAGCGAACGGACCCCATCTGTCACGGGTGCCCATGGTGCAACACGCCAGCACAAAAGCAAGCTTTAATTAGCGTGGGTTTGCTTCCACGGCTTCTGCCATATAGCTCCTGCTAGCCACGGGGCTCTGCCTGCAGGCAGCACACTCCATGCCTCTCCCAGGGAACGCGACCTTTCCCAGGGCTCCCAGCCCCACCACCTCTCTAAAGCCCATCTTTTATTTTCCCCTCCTGCTTGGTGACTTGAGCTGGCACAGAAAACAGCCAGGGCCAGCAGAGATGGCTTTTCCAGACTCGTTGCAGCGATTTTGATATCACATCCAAAAATTTGGCTCTGCAGCCCATAAGGCAAATCATTCTCCTCGCAAGATGCATCTGGTCGACTGGGGAGGAAACGGTTAATTTGCACTCGTGCCACGATGAAATTTGGGATGTAAATGAAAAAATATAGCGCTCCCTCGCTAAGTGGTGATAAATGAAAGACTTCCCCCTCGAGAGACATTCCCTGTGACACGCTAATATCTGAATTAAGTTAATTAAAGAGGCCGTATGGAAGCTGTGAGCCTTCCCATATGAGCAAGCCCCAGGATGCTCAGCGGCTGTGCAAATATTAATCTATAGCACAGTCAGCAGGACAACCGGGTCTGCTTGCAAAAGATTTCTCCGAGACAAACAACTAAGGGGGCCAAGAGGATCAGAGCAGTCTCAAATACCAGAGCAGTGTCCAGGACAAGCAGACCCAGAGCCTGGCCCGGCTGCTACACGCATCCCAGCCCCGGCGCTCTCCTGGGGCTGCATGTCCCGTGCCAGGTGCGGATTTTCCTGCCTTTCATTTCAGGAGCCGTCTCCTCATCTTGGTGTTATGGATCACCTCTAAGGCTCAGCTTAATCCCCATGGTAGAGACATTAACCACCCCATCTCCTCACCCAACCCCATGTCTCCAGGTCCACATGGCCTTTTGGTCCCGCAGCTGGAGGGACAGGTGCTGCATCACCCATTCATAACCCCACTACAGGGCTTTTTCCCCTGTGCTCCAACCACAGGCACATTTTAACCTTTTTCCTGCTCACAGGAGCTGCCCGCAGAGATGGAGTCGGGTGTTTCCGCAGGTCCTGCAACGGGACGGGACGACAAGTCCCTGGGAAGGGACTTACAGGCTCTTCTAAAACCCAGCCTTCAAATAATCAACTTTTTGAAACAGACAAAATTCAGATCAGCCAGAAAAGATGGATTAAAATTAAAGGAGTGGGGTATGTGCGTGAACAAACCTCCACCTGCCCACTATGCCCATTCTGCTCCCTGCCCAGCGCCCGCCAGGCTCGACGGGTTGCGGAGAGCTCTGCGTTGCCTCCCAGGCCCCAGCAAAGCTCTTCCCATCTCCTTACAAGCCTGGCTGCACGTCAGCTCTGTGCTCTTCTCGGCCTTCGCTGTGCTTGCCGAGCTCCCACGCCACCATCACCACCAGCCTCTGCTCGAGTGTTTCACTCGGAGCCGAGCGAAAAGCAGCCTCAGTTTTTCCCCAGCAATTTTGCGTTACGGGGTTGTTTCTCCAAGCTGTTCCAAACGAGCCACATTATATTTAGCTCCTGAAAAATATTGCTTTAGTTTTTAGAATTTCTTCTGGTCTTGCCGTCTCTCTTCTGACATACAGAATTCCTCCTGTTATTTTCGCTTTCACATACCCTGGAATTTCTTCCCGCTATTCTATTTCAGGAGAACGTCTCCCGAAATCCCGTCAGCTTTGCCCGCCATCCCCATCAGCTCTGATTAAGGGAGAATCAATCCTTTCTCTCTCCGCGCAAAGTTCCCAGTATCTGAGAAATGCAAATCTTTCCTCTCTGCATAATCTCTTTATCCTGCACTTTAAGACCCTCCAGCGAGGTGGAACGTGGAGGAAGAGGAGATCTTCCCAGACCTGCCATCGGAGCTGTTTGCATCTGGATTTTACAGGACTATGACCACAAAGTATGCGGCAAAGGCCATGCTCCACACTCCTGATTTTCTACAGTCTCAATTTCTTACGGCCTGGCCCAAGCTTTAACTTGTTTTTTTTGAATAGAAAAAACACTTTGCTGCTCTCCTGCATAAACTTCCAAACACCCAAACAAAACATTGAGGGAATTCAATCGATTGCCCTCTTTAACAAGAAGCAAGTGCGGCAGGTGAATGCCGAACAGCTCCGGCATTGCTGGTTCACCCCCTTCCCCACACGACGCACGGCGCCCACTTTGCCCCTGGCCAAGGCTTGTGCAGGAGAACGGCTCATCAGGCACCAGGAGGTACCAGCCCCACATCCCATGGCCATGCAAAATGCATACAGCTCATGGACAAGCCCACCAGGATCTGCCTGAGCTCAGAGGCTGGGGAACAACGTGATGGTTGAAGCTTTCTTGCTTTCCACAATAAACATGGCTTGTGCTGCTGAGACAGAAAAAAGCCGGGGGGCTTTCAGATGGGACAGAAACCATCAAATCGCTCTTGGTGACTTGGTGAGCAACTGCTGAGGAACGTCTGTCCTGAGGAGCAGGAGAGAGCTGCAGGGAAGACAGCGAGGTGGCGGGCTCCCAGAGAACGCATTTGAAATGTAAATTTAGTTGGGATTATCACAAATTGCCTGACCGGCCTCTACCGATGCAACCGATGACACAACGTGTGGATTACACAGATCAAAGACGATTTAAAGGATCCCGGAGGGAAGATAGTGAAGAGGACGGGCCAAGTCATCGTGCCAAAGATCCTCGCCTCAAGAAAGAGAAAGGAGAATGAAAAAGCCTGGGCATAAATCTTTACTAATCTAAGCCCTGAAAGTTCTGATTTGGTGGAGAACTGGGCAAATAAAACAGAAATACATGAAAGAGAGGACTATTCAGTTGGCTTGCATCGCCGTCCTCTGAACGCTCCTCTGCTTGCCTGCAGACTCATCATGCAGGGGGAAGATGTTCAGAAAATAGTACAGAAATAGGGGTAAGAATAAGAAAAGAATAATCTATCCTATTGCTTCTTCATCACTGCTAACAGCCTGGGTAACTAGCAAAATGAAATGTCCATCAGTGAGAAGATAAAAACCCAAATTGTTGAAAACTCTAGTTCCAGGTCACCTTGTAGGAAGGCTGAAGTCACCATTATACCCTAAAATAAGGGGAGGTAAAGCTGTGCTCTCTTGAATACCTTGAGACTGGCTGCTCCAAGTGTGCCCATCTCCTTCACCCCAGGAGATCTGACTGGGGGAAATACTGAAAAATAGAAAGAAAATAGGGATGTAGATGATAGCTCTAACCAAACTGGTGCCGCAACGAAGAGCGAATGAGGTCGGCTAAAAGTGAAGGCGGCTGCTGTGCAAAACAGCGGGCACCAGTAGAAATATAAATTCAGCAAATATCAGAGCTCAGCACCTCAATGTCAACCAAGAAGTTGTGAAGTGCTTAAAGCACAGGAAAATGAAGGAACTTGAGCAAGAAGTCTCTTGGGAGCAGTAGGAAGGATTGATCGAGGGCATTAGGGACAAAGGCCGTCCTAGAAAGGACAGGGGTCCATCACTGGGAGGAGATGGTAAAGCTGTTAATGAGACAGATATGGTGGACATGCTGTAATTAGTGTCGTCGAACAGTTGGGAAGAAGCAGGATAACACTCATTACGAGGATGAGGCATTTCCAACTTATTAGCAATCGAGAAGAACATTCAACAACATCTCCCAGCACCAGAAAATGCTTAAATTTGGCAGATCTGAATAATTTTGCATCCAAGACAGCTAAGAAAACTGCTGCACGCTGATGTTCATTTTTAAGAGGCGATTTTAGAAGACTGGAAGAGTCTTCTGCTTGAACACCCAAGAAGGCAAAGGGATGACCTGAAGGGGACAGCTAGCCAGACATCTGTCCAAGACAGAAAGACAACGCTGGATTCCCACAGCAGAGAACTGAAGGACAAGCGCATCGGCCGGTCAACGTGGTTTTCGCGAAAATAGGTCACGGCAAAGAAACCTGATTTCATTCTCTGCACATTGGGTATTAGCAATGCACAGAAGCAATATCCTTGATGTCCAAAAGGTGTTTCGACCCAGCAACGCACGACATGCCGACACACACACGCAAAAAAGCACTATAAAATATGAATAGTGAATATGCTAAATAGATTGCAGACTAGTTACCTGGCTGATCTGGGGGACAACCAGGATTCACCACCGCTTAAGTACCTCACTGTGGCCAACACCACTCACACATAGCAGATTTTGGTAAAACGATAAATACTGACAAAGAAGAGTCTCTGCTGCCTGGCAAACCTGCACTCACTCTGTACGGGAAGCCCGGAGCCGGAGGTGGGAGCAAGGAGGCGGCTCAGCCTCCTCTTCCAGCACCGAGGGACTCCTTGCAGAGCCCTCAACGGTTCCACACCGACATTTTAAGGAGATTAGTAAAACACTGCGGGAGATACAGACCAGATCTGTAAGAGTGATTCCAGGGATGCAGAAAATGTCTGAAACGAGAGAACTGAAGAGGTTGATCTTTTTCGTTTATCAAAGAGAAGATTAAGAAGTGACTTGATTACGATACAGCAGCACATTCAGGGGAAACAATATCAGGTACTAAAAGGTTCTTAATTAGGTAGAAAAAGGCATCAAAAGAACTAATGACTGGAAATGGAAGCAAAGCATCACTTTTAACAGCAGATGTTTCTAACCATTAGAGCAAATTATACACATGCTGTTGGGCTCAGCAGAAGACTCAGGGAGGTAAAGCTGGCAGGCCTTTCATCTACAGGGGATTTTATACCCGTCTCGATCTCAAAAGCTTTGAAAGTTTGAACCATCCCGTCTTTACCAACAATTTGGTATTGTCTGCGTCCAACACCCGACCTGCTCCAGCCCACCACGCAGCACTCGACGCACCCACGACCCCCATCCGTGCCCTTCCCACCCCAGACCCCTGCAATGGACCAGCCTGCTCCTCTAGCCCCTCCTCCCAAATCCTCCTATTCCCTAACGCACGGACGGGTCTGCAACCTGCAGCACTTGGGCTAAGGGGTCACCACTGCCAGATGTGCCTCTCCTCCTTGATGCTGTCCCGCAGCTGCGAGCGCAGACCATTTGCAGATCCCGTTAGGAATAAAAACTTTTCAATCAGCATTTTCTTAAAAAAAAAAAAAAAGAAATCGTAGGCAGGAATATATGCAGCACATGCTGGCTGTGCCCAGGGCAGATTTAAACATCAGATTTAAACTCTGGTAAGAATTAAAGATGGGCACGTGCACGGTGGGCCAGATCCTGACTCTCTGCAGAGGGGTGTGGTAGAGGAGAGCAGTGGTTTGCACAGGCACGTTGCAGGGCACTAAAAGCATCCCTGTGCGCTGCAGCTCACCGATCCCTCTAGAAAACCACCAGGAAAAGCACGCAGATAAAAATGATCCGAAACAATAGAGACAGCTTGAGCTTCTAAGGCTTCTCAAGTTATTCTAACACCACCTATTTTAGGAAACTATGTGGAAAACGGTCCGTCCCCTGAATTTGTTACCAGGAGATGCAGGGGAGTGCTGGTGATGTGCAGGTTGTTTTGTTCTCCTAAGGAAAGACAATACAGCTCTAAAAGTATCCCAAGCATAGAGTTCAGCCTTTGCAGTAGACAGGAGAAAATTCAAAATGAGCTGTAAGTAGAGAGACTTCTTAACTGAATGCCTGAGATCTCTTCAAACCACAATTTAGGATTATAATGAAAAATAATTGTGTCTTTGCTGAGGGTTAGTTATTTTGGACCACTTGGAGGTCACCCAGGATGCTATCCTACAACATAAAACCGAGAAAACAGGAAGGACAGCATTAGATGACTGTATTTAAGACTTTGGAGACTTGAGACTGGGTGGTTCCTCACCAGCTCTAGCCCCCTTCCACCACCTCACTGCGGCCAAAGCCATCTGACCTTGCCAGCTCTACAACCCTGCATCAAAGGAGGCCATGGGGCACTCCAGAAGCACAGTTCATCTGACTCATTTTAGATGACTGTTTTCAGCTGGGAAGGACAGCTCCCATGTCATCTCCAGTCAAGCACAGTCAACCCCATCCAAGGCAGACCACTTTGAAGAGGATGGAGCAAACAAGCTTTGTTCAGCAGAAGATACAACCCATCCTCGTCCTCTGGCGTGAGGCAACAGGGTGCACAGCTAGCTGAAAAACAAGAATCCAAGTTCATGGAGAATTGAAGGAGAAAAGGAGCGTGGGTTTTCTCTGAGTGGCCTAAAACGTGTGTGTGTGTGTGTTTAATATTCTACAAAACTGGAACTCCTGAAAAAAAATCCACATTTTGGAAGAGGAAGACAGCAAGCCTTCAGCAGGAGCTCTTTGACTCCGAGAGCCCCGAGCAGGCACCTGCCCCAGAGCCACCTCTCACGAAGCCAACCCCCAGCAGATGCACCCCAAGACCACGGTCACGGCTCCCCCCTCTGCCTATCGCAGCCACCAGCACAGCCAGAACCAGATGAGTATAAAAATAACCAAAGCTGGAACTGGGTAACAGAGGTACTGTGTTAATCAGGCTAATTGAGAGGCTCGGCGCCAAGATCGCGGAGCGGATGAAGTGGGGTTTCATTAATGGGTGCTACTGGCTTATCCTGGAGGAACACTGCAACAGCCTGGCCTCTCCCTGGAGCCGCCGGAGCTGCCAGCGTCCTTACGTGCCTTTATCAGCTCTGCCTGCAGATGAAGAACGGTTGTCTCATGACATCAGCCAGCCAGCAAAACGTCCGCGCCCCTCCGTGCCTCCCAGACCCGCTCCAGAGGAGCTCTCCGGAGGGGTCCATGTCTTGCCTTTTACATTGTCACGCCGAAATCTGCCAAAGCCACCTACCCTGCAATTAAAGCAAGTCCCCATCTGAGAGAAGAGGCAGCTCTAAAGGCAGCCCTGGGCTAGAGAGCAGAGGGAATGGCAGGCTGCGGTGGGGAGCCGGGCCACCACTGGAGAGGCAGGAGGTGGGAACGGCTGGAGGAGAGCAGGGAAAGCTCGGCAAATCCTGCAAGGGCTGCCGATGCACGGAAAAAGCTGAAGGTACCGCGTGGAGAAGACTTCCCACACCATCTCAGACTGGCTGGTGGGGCGTATGACAAATACAAATGTATGTCTTATTCTGAACTTGGGGGTTGTTTGTTAAAGCAGAACTATTGCCGATTATTCCGACGGCGATGCCGGGACAGCTTTTGCCAGCAAGCTCACACACCACGGGTAGGAAAAGCAGTCCCTGTTGTCTGGATCAGCGCACAGCCTGCGAACGGAACGAGAAGCCTGCAAAGCATCCCGTGGGAGGCTGCAGCATGGTGTACCAGTCAGGGTCTGAGCCAGGGGGAACGGATAATGGCAGGAGAGGGAGTCTCCTGGGGCACCTCTGAAGGAGCCAGAGCAGCTCAGGGTGCAGGAGCCGTCGCGTGGCCGTGGCCACGCTGCACGGCAAGACACCACCAAAATTCAAGTGTGCATCCAGGTGGAGAGGAGGCGGACGCACACGCACAGGCAGCGTGGGCTGGAGCTTCCTGGGCCAAATCCAAAGCACAGCTCGGGGAGAA
Source organism: Tauraco erythrolophus (assembly GCF_009769465.1). Taxonomy (NCBI): domain Eukaryota; kingdom Metazoa; phylum Chordata; class Aves; order Musophagiformes; family Musophagidae; genus Tauraco; species Tauraco erythrolophus. Next base: position 19,345,717 of record NC_141476.1, on the reverse strand, counting down.
TCCAGGGCCCCAGAGGGACTGTGCCCTTAGGAGCGTGTTGGCACTTAATCGACAGGGGAATCGGTCACTGAGGCACTTCAGAAAAAGGCCACCTTAAGCTCATCTTTGTCTTCAAACATCTCAACACAAATAAAACCCAGTCCTTAGCGCTCCTGCCCAGCAGGGGAAGCCACCGAAGCCGTCCGTAATCCTCCCGCCGATGCCTGCCAGAAAATAATCAACTTGCTCGCTTGCTGGCAAGCGAGAGGAACCAACTCCCAAACTCATCTCCTTCAACGCAAACAACAGATGGGAAACGGCGTTTGTCCAGAGAACCGAGCTGCGGAATAAGATGGTGCCATTTCATCCTATTAGTCACTTTTTAACCAGCCCCCCTTAAACAAGTCCCTGCCTCTAGTTAGCACCCCAAAAACCAACCCAAGGCAAGTCTTCTCCTCTCCCCAGCAGGCATCAGGAGACACCAACCCACACGAGGCTCTGCAGACCCTCTATGCTTTCAAGGAAACCTCCAGCTCCTGCGCCTCGCCATTCGGATGGTCTTTACCCACGCCATGCAGAGGTGGAGCAAACGCTCCAAGAAAACGACCGCACGCTGTGGAGCTTCACAACTAACCTCGATCTGCCGTCAGACGCAGGATGGCGGCTCCCCCAGTGGCATCCCCCATGGCCAAGGCGCCCATCAGGCTGCTAGCTCCTCGGGAAGGGCGAGCATTCCCTTCTTCACCACTTGCCCTTGCTGGCGGAGAGAAATGGACGGGCAGGAGGGAAACCTTTCCGGCACCGGACCCCCCGGAGTGTGGGTCCCCCCCCCGCCAAAGCAAGGCGCTGCTTAGCCAAGCACGCTGGCAGTGCCAGCGCCTGAGGCGAACGGACAAGTCCTTCCAGTTCATTAGGGAAGGTTTCTTGTGCGATTTGCTGCCTCGCCAGCTCCTGTTTAGACAGCCTTTGTTCCCTGTCCGCGGGAGCGCATGAAAGGTTCGGACGTCCGTACGCGCTCAGAGGATGCTGTCCCCCGGGCCTGGGCAGGGAGGACCGCAAAGAGCTCACCCTCAGCGAGGGTTTTAACCTCTCGAGCTTCGCACGCCCGCGTGCTCTTAAGTGCAGCCCCAGGTCCCCTCCTGCTCCGTAACGCGGGATGGCCACACGTGCCCGGTCGGCCAAGGGAAGCCTAATGGCTCGCTGTGCCTTCTGCTGCCGTACCCTGCCACCAGCCAAGGGATGGACATCCTGAGTAACAGGAGCCTCCGGTCCTGCTCACTTATTGTCTTCTGCAGGACTAAAATAGCAGCCTGGGAGGGAGGGGGGCAGCTCAAAACTTTCCATTCACCGGTACCTCCTGCCCGAAGCAGAGGAATACAGGAGGGCTATGGGGTTTGTCTGGGTGCAGAGCAGCTACAGCGGGCAGCAGGGATGCAATTCATAGCTCTGATGCTATAAAGAGCATAGGCTGCTCTCCATAAACAGACTCGTAACAGATTAATTTAAAAGCAGCCTGGTTTCCTATTGGGAATACAGAATAAAATCGTCATTCATTTCCTGCATGGCTCCACGTTTATTTGTTTACTGCGTGGCTCCACGTCTCTGCAACGAGCAGGCTCTGCTGCAGCCTTGCCTATGAGTTCCTGGTTCCTTTGGGAATCCTGGACAATCACAGCAATAGGAGATATTGGCTGCAGCTCAGGGAATAAACTAAACACGCTTGAATATTTGAATGTCCTTTTATGCCCCAAACTTTGCGTTACCTTGGCAGCGTCCCCATCTGCGTAGGGCACAGGAACAGTCGAGCGAAGGGGACCGCGATCCTGTGACCCAGCAGAAAGCGGCTGGGACAGAAGGTTTTCAGCAATAAAGACAAGCCTGGTGCTAACGTAAATAACCCGAAGCATTTTCAGAGGCAGTCACAGACCAGGTGTTATGGCCTCACGTTTTCTCCAGACTGAAGGAGCCAAGTTAGGTCTCATTTATCCTGGGCCGATACGTATTTACGAGTGAAGCCGCTGGAACGAACAACTTCTGCAAATGAACATATCGGAGCGGATCAATACATCAAAGCAGAACGTATTTTCTGTCTCTTTTTTTTATTATTATGGATTAAATATGTAATAAATGATGTTGCAGAATTTAAGGCCTGAAGATAGACAAGCCATTGCACAATCTTTTTACATACCTAAACAGATTTAATTGCTCAATTATTCCAGATAAACACGATAAGTTCCCTGCCATGAATAATTTACACTCCAGCTAGCCACGCAATCCACGAAACACAGACCTACTGCTGCAGCGAAGGAAAAGCAAGCCAATGCCACAATCCTGAGGCGCTCCAGCTTGCCGAAGACTGGCCGAAGGAGCGACAGCGTCGGCTGCCCAGGGCAGGTCCGATCTTGCCCGAATTCACTGGGACAGCCCCTACCTTCGTTTGGATTAGGGTGGTGCTCGAAGGACACAAATATCCAACAAATTAAAGAGGCACAAAGTTCAGATGTGCACCTGGGAGGAGACGGGCACCGTGCATCCCCCCTTCTGCTCGTGATCCGGACTGTGCTGGGACAGCCCTCCTCGGGAGCCGGCTGTACCAGTTTCTCCGGGAATTTCATTAGATGATGGTGATGGAGCTTAAGAGCTGCAGGGAAGCCTGGGGGGACACGGTGCGTGGAGGATGGAGGCCCATGGGGGCCATCACGAGGGATGGCACGAAGGAAGCAGGGCAAGGAGGACTGCTGGAGGGTGACAGGTCTCACCCCACCAGGACTTAACACGCTCAGAGAGGAGAGACCTGAGAGAGGGAGCTGGAAGGTGTCCAAAAGGAGGGTTAATCCTAAACTCGTGACAAAGCCATCCCAGGCAGCCCCCTTCCCCCCACAAATGGGTAATGAACCGGAGCGCTGAGCCCTGGGAATGCTGCTGTACCAACCGCCCGTCGGTGGGTAGGAGGGGCAGGTACGTCCTCCAGGCTCCAGCCGCTCCAAACAAACGCAGAAGGCTTTGCCGTGGGGCTTGGAGCCCATATCATAAACTTTAAGCACCTTTATGACTCTCCGAGATGCAGACAAGAGGCACTAGGTGCGTTTCCCCTAACACTGCCTTTCCATGCCCTGCTCGTCCTGGAGATATTCCTGCATCCAAATTTTATTTACACTGCTGCTTTGTTCCAACAAACCCATGTTAAAGGCTGCGGGATTTCAAGCTAGTGTTCGGCAGCAGCAAGACGAGCGGGCTGTAAGGGCCTCCCAAAGGTTTTGCCTCGATCCTTTGCCCGCGGATTAGACAAACATTAGACAGATGTTTGTCTAATTCAGTCTTTAAAACTTCCCATCCATTGTGGATTTACTGGGTGGGCAGTGAAAGGAGGAATAAAGGGGCTTTGGCTTAACCATCCTAACTGCTAGAAAACCTTCCCAAAATATTAACCTCAATCTTCCTTGCAGTCTAGGTCTGTTACTTGCCATCCTACAGACCACAAACACCGAATGGCAGCTCTTTTATCCGGCAAAAAACAGCCTGTGACCAGCTGCTCTGCTGAAGGCACCCATCCAGGGGAGCACGTCCCACCAGCAAGGCCACAACATGCAAACCGTCTCCTAGAGGTGACCAGCCACCACCTTCACGCTGCAGAACTCTTGGTCTTGATCTCCCCTGGGGCTCCACAGCCTCCAGACACAACTAATGGTTTTCTATGTTTCTAGGTACAGTTTCTGTGTGTTTTTAGGAGCTGCTCGGGCAGCTTTGGAGAACCGCGTGCAATGAAAGGAGCTCAGCCTTGTATGGTCCCATCGAAGCAGCCTACAAGACAACCTGCCCTCCAGATCCACCTCCTGTTTCACCTTCTTCTGGAGACACTCACTCAGGTCTTACAAGTATGGGCCATAAACATCAGAAACGGTTTGTCCAGTCACCAGCTACTTATTTTAGTAGATTAGAGTAGGCTTTCTGTGTTGGAATTCCTATCGCCAACCGAAGGTGCCCAGACCCAACTTGAAGTCATCACCTACTAAGTGAAACACACCAATTTCAACACAAAAATCTGCAAACGGTCAGAATTTGAACAGATACCTGGAAAGGTGCATCACTGTTAATTAGGGGTATAAGGCCATTATATAACGCCTAAGAAGGGGACACTTAATCGCAAGCCCGTCTACAACAGTCATGGCCCAGCCTTCAAAAAAATTACTGAAATGGACAAATGCAAAGCAAGATTAAAACCGCTCAGTCAAATCAGGATTTTTTGCTTGCTGATCTAAAGTCACTATTGCCATGGAGATCTAAACCGATGCACCCCAGAACGGGCCCTGCTCTCTGCCAGGCTCAGAGTCTTCTGTCATCGCCCCAGCCAACAGATGAAGTTACCCAATTAGGGGAGCTCCTGACGAGGGGCTCAAAGGATCAGCTCAGAGCAGCCTGCCTGGGACCCCGCAGCCCGATTCCAAACCCACGGACAGCCAGCTTCATTCTGCTCTAACGAGGGGCCGAAGGCTTGAGTGCAAAACTAGAAACTGTCATGGAAGAGAAAAAATGTCAAATAGAAATTGCCCAGTTAGAAAAACCAAATCCTACCTCCACCTTTTTGGGCTTCTTAGCTTTTCTTTGAAATATCTCCAAACTACAGCAGCTTTGGGTTTAACACAAAAACCCAAACAACAAAAAAACCTCAAAATCCACCATGCAAGAATTCTCTTCAAAACACCCTTTTTCTGCAAACGCGCCAGCGTCAACTGTTATTTTCGGGTTGCCTTTAGCCCCTCATCGCCTGCACAGCTGGCTATCGCACCGCACGGCGCACAGGGAGCATCCCCCCAGCCAAGACAGCGCTCCCGCTGCTGAGCACAGCCACATTTCTGCCGCAGAAAAAAAGATGGAAAGAGAGACGGAGACGTACTGGACGCTGCAACCCCAAGCAATGTATACCAGAGGAATAAATCAGGTTGCTCATTTGAACAAAGTATTTAAGCGCTCCTCGACGAGGATGTCTGTCTATGCCATCACAGCTGACAAACGCAGTCTGCAGGAGCAGGCCAGCTCCTGTAAATAGCATATTTTTATCTTGTAAATAGTGTATTTTTGATTAAAACATCACAGCTGTGACAGGCAGCTATCTCCAGGCAGCCACCCTATGCCTCTGGCAGGACGGTTTTAAAAAGGTGCACCGTTCCTATGAAAGCATTTTTCACTCCAGCCCTATAGCTCAACACATCGTCTGTAGGTGCTGAACACACCCAGCACCTCTGTGCCCGGTCCCATTCACTGGTGCTGCCACCACCAGCAAGGAGCACGTTGGACCAGGCGATCGGCGACGCCAGCCACAGCGCTCCGGGAACGGCACCGTTTCGTGTCCATCCAGACAGAAAGGAAACTACAGCAGAGCAAACTGCACGGGTCAAGCTGATTTCACCCCACTTTGATTTGCTCCAATGCCAATTAGAAACTGCTTTTGGAGAGAAACAAGAAAATCTCATCACTGTGTCCCAGCTTCAAACCCAGGCGGCTGGATTGTAATTCCCAGTCGTGGGACCAACTCTGATCCGCGGGGTGTTTCTGGTGGGTGAGACAGCAGGAGCGTTTGCTGCCCCCTGCGCGTTCGGGTGTTCATCTGGAGAGGCCTCGCTCCTGATTTTCGAGTGTTGTGCCTCAAAACCTCCAGCTGAATAGTGGGAGCTGCGCCGACTGTGAGCAATCAGCCCCAAACTGCCTTAAATTGGGCAGATAAGGGATGGATTGGCTGGCGAGAGGGAAGCAGCAGGATCCGTGCATCAGAGGGGGGAAACGTTTTACATCCAAATAAATACCACCTGCCTACAAGCTTTTATCTGCCCACAGCCTTGTCCATTGGTGTCAAAGCCCCTGCCTGGCTGGGCTGGCTCCTGGCATCCTGCAGGGGAAGAAGAGGAGGAAGCAGGAGGTCTGAACCACGGCGTGCAGCAGGCGTTGGGATGCAAGATGGCCATGCGTGGCCAACATCACCTTGGGGGAGGCTGCTCATCGGTTCAGAGCAAACTGTCAGCACAGGGAGGTGGGCTCGCTGTGCCCAGACCTTTGCTTCCCAGTGGGATGCTGGCTGGGTGGCACAGGGTGAGTGCCTGCAGGTGGAAGACATGGGAAAAGGGGTCAGCTGGAGAAGAAAGCGGACATGGGGCAACAGCTTGAGCTGGCCAAAGCCACCAGGAAGGGCAAGGAAGCCTTTGCTTTTTACAAGCAGTAACATAGTGCCCAACGTTGGCTCTTGGTGGGGGTGATGTGGCTTTGAGATCACTTAATGCGGTGGTGCTGGAGCTGCTCGGAGCCCTCTGAATGACACGTCCTTCAAAACTATCAGATGATGGGACTTTTCTGGGCAGACTGGGAAAAACTTTCCACCCAGGATCTGCATAAAGCATTATTTTGACACGTCCCCCCGGGTCTCAACAAGAATTTAGCACCTGGAATTAGTTACACAAAACAATATTTCAGAAATCGTGGGATTTTTTTTCCCTTCCCAGTCCAATAAAGCACTAACGATCGTCTGCTGAGAGCAAGCAATGGGCTCCCAGAAGCAGCTCAAAGACAGATGGCAGCAGCAGCATGCCTGCTTGGCGATATTTCTCAAAGCACTCTCCAATCTGAAAGCCACAACCATATCATCTGGAAAATTAATATGGCAGGTCAGAACATACGGTAGGAGTTTGTAAAAACGAATTTGAGGGCGTTAGCTGGCCTGGCCCTGTACCTCAGTACTGACTTGGGACTCAAAAAAAAAAAAAAAAGGAATCAGGATTCATGCTCCAGTCTGCCAAAAGTCCTTTGGGCAGGTCGCTCAGAACCAGATGCAAGTAGCACATCTGGGTACGAGGCCTCAGTTTAACTGTGCTTCACCTTTTTTGGGGGGACACTCCTCCTCTGCCCCAGCACCGCTGGTCTTGCATTAGCACGCTGTGCTCCGCTGGATACCAAGGGTATTTGCTTTTCTCGGAGCTTGAAAGGTTTTGCAATACGTAGAGCACACACTGTCCATCGCGGGCAAAACAGAGGCAGGTGCCCTCAAGGACAAGCCTCTCCCCACGATACGTATGCTCATTATTTCTGAGGAATCCAGAAATTCAGGTAATTCAACTCCTCCTCAGGTCCCCTGGGTAATTTTAGCACAGACCACTATTTTTTAGCCAGACCTTTCCATTAGACCTGTATTTTATCTGCTGGGCATCACGGTCCATGCACAGCAGGACGGAGTGGCAGTGCCTTTCTGGAGATGGGGACAAACACGGGATGTCTCGCAGGGAAGAAAGCAGACGCGGTATGTCTGAGAGCACAGGAGGGGCTGAGCAGAACAAACACCTCACCCAGAGCCACCATGAGCTGGTTTTGGAGGAAACACACGCTTGAGGAGTTGCAGGGAGATGGACCTTCCAGCTTCCCTGGCAGGAGCCCAGTGTCTGCACCTTGCCCCTTGCCTACATCTTCAGGCAACAGGGTACTTCACAACAAAAAGAGAGGCAAGAGACCCCAAAACTATAATCCCAAGGGGGGTTCCCATTCCTAGAGCCAAGCCTAGCAGTGCCCCCGCTCCGGCTCATCCAGCTGGTCGCTGCGCTATACGTACATCCCTATACATTTGCATCCTTAGCGCTCCGTGCAGCAACAAGCTCCTTTGCTCTCCAGGGACAGGGCTTCAAACAGCTGCTTGCTCGTGGCAATTAAAACGGGCAGAGCTGCGCCACCGACCCCGCTAGCCCGCGCTGTGACTGACGCGAGCGCCGTCTGGAGCGCTCTGATAAGGATATCGGATGATTCGGAATAATCGAGGCTTACGCTGAACATACGAGCCCAAGCGTTTGGGCTTCTGCTTCCGCCTAACAGGAACACCGTGTCGTGCTCGTTAGAAGGGGGAGAAGGCGTCTGGAGGTTGGTGGGCACCAAAACTTCCTCTCCGTGGGACTGACGGGCACATCTGCCCTGCCCACCACTCAGGTCTCTTCCACAGACATCTCCAGCTCAAGGGTCTGGCCAGTCTAACCCCACAGCTTGGAGACATCAAGAGGGTGACAGGGAAAGTGAAGAGGAAGAAAAATAGTCAATGTTAAGTCTTCTTCCCACCTTGGGGGATTTCCGTGAGCTGCAGCTGGGCAGCAGGGTGGCTGCACAAGCAGTTGGGGCTCAATTAAGATGCAGGAGATGGGCATCGAAGTGGGCAGGGGGGCATAGGAGGGAGGGGAGGGACACACTGGCCCTTCAATCTTCAAAACTGACTTCCAGCTGGTTTAGTGCTGTGTTGTGTCCATGCCTTAACTTGTTCTGACAAACCTTTAATCCCACAGACCTGCTGCACAGTCTATTCCCATCGCTTTACAACCACGTCTTTCCTTACTGAGCCCTTTCAACAACTTGGCTCTGATTTTACCCGGAGCAGAAAGCCAAGACAACGGCACAGCTTATTTACAACATGAACCGGATCCAGAACTGAAACATCCCACCCTTCAGCTGTCCTTGATCAAGAGGTTTACAGCCTAGATAAAATGGCATTTCAATCAGAGTTAAAATAACCAGTTTTCATGGCCCAGCCAGCACCGTAGCCCTCTGATAAAGGCTGCCCAGGACCCTGGCTGCACGTTAAGTCTCTGAGATGAGGAGCTAGGCACGACAGGAGGGTGAGGCCCGGGAGCAAGGCTGCACAAGCTTGAATTAAGGTGGTGAGGAACACCTCCGCAGCCACAAACTGCTGTCCCGCAGATACCATCCTGCATTCACAAGGCTGTTTTGAGAAATCTCTGATACCTTCCAGTCCACCACACTACGTAAATCCCCCTTTGGTACCTAAACGTGACCACGGCCAAGAGACAGACAAGTGACAGGGTGAGGAAGAAGCAAGTTGGGTCTCTGGTGATGGACGCCCACGCAGGTCCATAAACAGCAATGGTGATCGCCTACGATTCAGGTCAAAAGAGCCGCTGCCGAGATGCCACCACCTCTACCAAGCACTGCTTTCTTTAAGGACCAGACAAACATTTTATGTCGTTCCCAGCCAGGGTGGGAAGACTCGCATCATGGCATCTCCTCCTGTGTCAGGGTTCTCCCGCCAGGCACCCCTCTGCTGCACTGGAGACAGCGCCGTAGGGGATGCAAAGCGGGAAGCGCCGGACACCCCTCGTTATAACCACCCTGCTCTCTACCGCTTGTAGAAAGACAGTAAATAGGAACTAATCCACCTGGGATTAGCTCAATCCCTGCTGAGACACTGAAAGAGCTGGAAGTTTCCTCCCAAAGGCAGCACAGCGTTTCACCACCCAGTGCTCAGTGCAACCAGGACCATACTATAAAGTCCCATACAATGGCTGCTGTTTGGGATGTTCTGCATATGGTGAGCAGGATCCAGAGGGATGCTCGATGCTCAACCACGAGTGAGGTTTCATGCACTCAACCGGTCGGAAAACCTTGAGCAGCGTCCGCATGAGCCAAACAGCTCCATCGACCACTGCAGCCTGCAAATGATCTTCTGCACAGGGAACTGCAAGTGAGTAGGAGATACAGAGAAGCTTTCAAAAACACGAGGAGCCTCTGGCTCGGTACCCTGCTCTGCTTTGCACGACCACGTCTCGTTCGAGCAAACAGCTTGCCGTAACTTAATGTACCGAGGGAAGGACGACACAGGGTGGCAGCGGCTCAGCGAGCGGCTTGCTGGGCTTGGTATTTATCAAGCGACAGAAGACGTCAAGGAGAACGCAGGCCACTTCCCATCCCTCCGAAGTATTCATCTTTATCCGCAGTTGGTTTATTACCCCTCTCCACCGCAGCGTTGCTCTGGCGCGCGGGAAGCCACGCTCTCCTGTCCCCTCTGAACAATTTAACACATCACCCTGGACCCTTGCGCGTCCCCCCAGTCATGTCCCTGCTGCCGTGGCTCATCGGAGCCAGCCGTCAGCAACACCAGCCTTATTAGTCACCGGCAACCGTTTAGCCAAGATATTTTTTGACATTTCCCGCAAGTGAGTTTTGCATTAATTGAATCATCTACGCAGAGCACAGTGAAAGGCGGCATACCGGGAGGAACAGCCAGAATTACTCATGAGCTTTTTTTTTTTTTTCTTTTTGTGTTGTTGGCTCCAACTTAAATTGCGATCTGTCGAAGAGACGAGTTGCACGCCGCTGCAGACGCCTGGGAGAAGCCCCTGCTCGGGCTGCAGCAAGGGGCCAGAGAAGCAAGCGAGTCATTTATAAGTAAAAAGCCTCAGCAAATAACAGTATGCTACTCTCCAGCTTCGTATGAGTTGCTTCATTCAGCTCTAATCACCTCATTAAAAAAAGATAGAGCAGAAATAAATCAAAAAAAAGTCTGAGAGAGAGGTAACAGAAGCATCCTTCACTGCAACGCTGCAGATACAGGATGAAATGAGGGCTGGGATACTCAGTGTGGGGATAAGGGGATCAGGAGGTGAAGGAAAATGGTCAGAAAGGGCTAAAATAGGGAAATACACACACGCAACCTGTTGGTCCAGGGTGATAAATTCAAGGTTCCTATTAATATTTTCTCACCATAAAAAGCCCACAGACTATTCACGGCGATCACAAAGAGCGTATTTTTAGCGCCTAGCTGACGAGGCGCTCTTGGAGAGAGCTGCAGGGCTTCTTTAGGCGGGCACATGCCCCAGTAAGCACTGGTCCCGCCAGCCCACACTGCCAATGCTGACCCCGGGCACCGGGGACGGGAGCTGCCCTGCGGGCACAGAGTGGGCCAAGCACCCCTGCCCGGGCCGCTGCGACTCTGGGCAGGTGCAGCCCAAATCACTGCACCCTTCCGAGGAGGATGCCGCCACAACGAGCCCTGGCTCCCGCAAAAAGCGCCACACGCAGCACGTACAGGTCACCGCCGGCCGAAGCTCTGCTGAAAACAAACGAAATCGGAATCAAACCCCCCATTTCATTCCTATTGCACAGCCCGACCCAATGGAGAAATTTTCCCGGATCTGCGACGTAACGCTAAGGACAGATTTATTTTTACAGCTGTATCACAAAGAAGGATGATCTCAAAAGAGAAATCATTCAGAAATGGGCAACTCGCCTCCGCAACGCAGGGGCCCGGCTGGACATGGGGCTCAGCCTTACCACGTACAAAGAGCTGCCTGACACCACGGCAGTGCACCAATCCTGCCTGCCCGAAGACATCCTGGGTTATGGCCTGATCACAGGAGAAAAAAAAACACATACTCCTGAATTTGCCAAAAGGTGCGTGGAAGGGAGGACCCAGCCTGTCCTACAGCCCTACCTCCCCGGCTACCCACTCCTCTGCCATGGCTACCATGACACCTGGGAGATGCAGGACCACAGAAACACTTGCTGTTAAATATTACCCCACTACACGATGTGCTTTTTGAGATCCAGTGTTTTTCAGGTCCATTCTTTAAGGGGAGGGGGAACTACAATCTCCAAATACAGCCTCGCGTTTCCGCACGGGCACAATAACGCACCTTCGAGGCGCGGTGCCGCACGCTTGCCATGAGCTGAGGCTGGAGGCTGCTTCATAGCTGGGAAAATGAATAGCTGGCGAGGTCCCAAGGGCATGAGAAAACCTTGTCGGCTTTGCTGCTCAGCAAGAGAAGAGAGACGGTGTAAAGGTAACGTCGCGGCTCTTCCTCTGCTGTCACTCCCATCGCAAAAAGGCAAATCACCCTTGGAGCCGCCGGACCCAGAGAAAACTTGGAAATTTAGATGTCACATCAATATTGCCCTGCAGCTTCTCAATGAATAGCCATGAAGGAGAAGGACCACTTTGATTGTTTGAAAAGACAGATAGACAGGGGAGTTTAAATCTCTCATAAAAAACATATAATTATCTATTGGCAGGTAGATACCCTTTTGTATCCGATTCTCCCGTGCTCCTCCCCGAGCTCACTGGACACAGTCAGAGTCCCTGAAAACACCACGTTAACACCCAGGAAGGACGGGGCAGCATGTCAGAGCATAACATACTGTAAAACGTGGCTTCAAGCCGCATAAACTACAGAAACATAAGTCATGGTCATGCCCTAACGACTTCAGAGCTACTCGGAGCACAAGGACCCACACCCAGCTACTCCCCACCAAATCGCTTGAGCGTCTACTAGACCCCAGGGAAGAAATTCTTCCCTTGGAGGATGGTGAGGCACTGGAACAGGTTGCCCAGAGGAGTTGTGGCTGCCCCATTGCTGGAGGTGTTCAAGGCCAGGTTGGATGAGGCTTTAAGCAACCTGGTGTAGTTGGTGTCCCTGCCCATGGCAGGGGAGTTGGAACTAGATGATCTGTAAAGTTCCTCCCAACCCTAACCATTCTATGATTCTACACCGTGGGGAGGCACCGCTCCTGCTGGTGGCGCTGGCTGGGCTGGAGAAGGCTTTGGACCAAGGCCACTCCTCCAGCACCGACGAGCCCCTCTCACCCTCCTCAGCTCCTTCTGCCAGAGGTGCTCTGCTGAGCACCGTGTCATCCCTCTGCTTCCCATAATTCCTTTTTTGTTCTGCTTTACCTGAATTTTCTTACAAGTATTGAGCAGAAAATGATTTACCGTTACATTATGATAGGACAAATATGGCCCAATATGCACATTCATACTTAAATTATTTCATTCTTGACTCTTCAGCTGATGGTCTATTTTCCATTCATACAATTTAAATGTTTTCCTAAAAACTTCAAATGATTTTTGTGGATATCTCCTCCTGCTACAGATAACCCAAGAGCTGTCGAGAGGTTTTCCTCTCCTGAAAACACAACCTTGACCGCTGTTGGGAAACCAACCAGCACGTTTTTAATCCTCCCTGAGACATTTTACATTTTGCTTGCCAAAAGTCTGTGATCAAAGGTTGGTGATGATCCTACACGGCACAGAGCACGTAGGGAACAGGTTTGTTCTCAAATATTTTAAATATTTCATATTACATTATATTCATAATGTAAAAAGTACAAAGAATCTCTTCAGTCTCCCTAAGCAGAGCTAAAAACATGGGCCAGAACTGAAGTTTCACAAATATCACCACTCCATAGAGCGACAAGCACAGCAAATGCATTCAGAATGACTCAGGGACAAAAGCAGGGACTCTAAAAAGAAAGAATTTGGTGAAAAACATACATGTATGAATATTATTTTTTTCTTCCTGGGGAAAAAATATTAAAAAAAAAATCCATTGCACACATCTGAATACTTATGAAACTGCATCTCATGAAAACGGTTTCGAATTGAAAAAAAGCACAATAGAAACCTAAGGAAGAATGCAAAGATCTTCTATAATCCCAAAGCGGTTCTGAGCAAACCTATCAGGCAGCCAGACGTGTTGAGTTTCATTTCAGCACTAACTAAACCACTTATTTTAATGCTGTGCTATTGCTCTTGATTAAAGTCAAAACCAAATTCTGCATTTTTTCAGTTTAGCACAGAAGATGGGGAGGAAATGAATTAAAAGAAACCGAAAAAAAAAAAATCTAAGGGAATATTGAAGAAGAAATTAATTTCTCAAATTACCAATGTGCAGTGGCACTTCAAAACCCCAGAGGAACAGAAAGGATGCCTGCAGGTTACTCCTTGTGATACCAAACAGAGCAAATCCAATCAGATGAACACGCTGCAGGATCCGCCAGGCGATAGCCACGGGAGCGGCGTTACAAAGTGAAAGATGTATAAAAAGAGGATTTTCTAAACCTATTGTACTGGTTTGAAACTAAGCTGTTCCCCCCCGGAGGAGATGACAGCATTGCTGGTACGGTCCTGCGAAACAAGCTGTCCAAAAAAAAAAAAAATACCCTCAAAGACAACACAGAGGAAAACTAGGAAAAAAGTTTTAATGGGAAATTAAAAATCCTACTAGAACGTCAGGGCTGCGATATTTTGTTTAAAATAACCCATCTCCGTGCAAAAGGCTGTTTGCTGCAGAGGAGCATAAGCAAACCGTTACATTTCACCACGCTGGTTCATAGCTTCTTGTCTCTAACGGTGCCATCGGAGCTCCCCGCTTCACGTTTCCTCTTGCTTAAAATAACCATCTATGGCGAGAGTGCTGACCTTCAGGAATGAGTGAGGGAATGAGAAAACCAGCATGCCACCAAACGGAGAACGATGACAGCAGTTATTTCGGAGCGCGGAGACGAACAGAGGGATGAATATGGTTATCTCCACGTAAAATATTGAGTGACGCCGGCAGCAGGCAGGAGCTTCTGCCTGCCCAGGCTTGTGAAACAAGAACGAGCTGGTGCTCAAAGGAATAAAAAGGCAGTAAATAGTAATACAAAAGAAAAATACCAAAAAAGACTTACTATTTTTTTTTTTGCTCAGCAAGCGATCAACTCAAGACGTCACAGAGGCCAACTGCTTCGTCATGGTAGAAATTCACTACTTGCCTTTAGGATAAAATGATCATCAAGCCACATGAAAAGGAATAAAATAAAAGAAAAGACAAAGAAAAAGAATTTTTCAAAGGAATGAATATGCTTCTGAGCAGAAGGTGTCACCTAATCATCGAGCCGAGGTGTCTGGCTAGGGGGTACGATTAACCCTCCTCTGAAAAATTTGCTCTTGCTACTTGTAAGTGGCAGGATGGAGCGTGAGGGACTACAGCTCATACACTATGTATGTTGTTATTTTTTTATAGAGAGAGAAGAGAGATATTAAAAAGCTATTTTACAATATATATTTTTAATATATATATGTATATAAAAATAAAACACACATCAAGCTCATATGAGCACCAGGCTCTCAAAAGTGTTTCAGAAGCCAACCCACGCGGCTGTGTTATGCCAGGCAAGTATCGGAGTTCCCAACTCGCCACACCTGTGGTTTCTGGCCATCCCACAGATTCTGCAGGAGAGGATATACCAAGTAAAACAATTTTGGTTTTCTCAGGTTTGGTTTTCTTAGACAACATGATATTTTCAAGGATTTAATCCTGCTAGAGAGCCTTAAAAGCAGACAAAGAAGTTGCAAATCTGTATCTACTGCAGCACAAAGCAGAATCATCAACTATTCACATGAAAAAATATTCGTAAGGAAACGCAAATGGGAAATACAACCCCACAAATCACCTCATTCGCAACACCGTGCAGCCACCCTGCAGCACCTGCTGGGTTTGAGGGACCAGGCTGGGGGGGATGTTTTGCCCCGTGAGCATGGTCAAGCAGCAGAGTAGGTGGGACCAGCTGGTCCATCCTTGGGAGTTTCTGAGACCCAACAGGACCTCACCTAATCTCAGCTTTGAGCAGAGGCTGGACTAGGTGACCTCTGAAGGAAGTCCTTTACAACCTGACTCCTACCATCAAGAAAGAGGACAACCTCTGAGCCACCTCCTTAAAGGTGGCCTCCTTGTTAAGGCCACCAGACTGCTTCAGACACCTTGTTATGTAGCTCTGCAATAGCTGCCCATGTCAACAAGGCAGTGACCACCCTTGGTCCCCCACCCAGGCCATCACACGGGCTACCAAACAGCCATCATGGACAACTGTTTTCATCCCCCAGCTCCCTCAGCGACCTGCTTGCAAGTCATAAGGTTGCTTACTGTTGAAATGCATGTTAAATGCAGAACAAATAAGAACAACAACAAAAATCTATTTTCATCCCAAGTCAAATTTTTTTGATTCAATGTTCAAAAATGCTTTGCAATCATCACATTTCAGAAGGCCTAGAGATGGCCCCAGAGATGGCCTGTGGAAGCTCCACACACACACACATTTTAACACGGGTACCTCCACTGCAGGAAAGCTCTGGGGCTTTCTCTGGACAGAGGAGACAGGTCCAGGCTGACCAGAAACCGAGCAATTGGTGCATTGTCATTTTCTTATTTGCTATTTAACTGCTACTATTCAGAGTAGTTGGTCAACTTTCAGTGCAATGCTTGGACAACAAAATCAACGTTTAGCAAATTGATTTTGAAGTGAAACAGGAAAGCGACCCACAGCATTTCCTTGCCAGAGCCTGAATTTCCACCTCGAGGCCCTTCGTTAAGATCAGAGACCTTACACTGATCTTCGCAAGGGTAAGTACCTCTTCACCGCGGGACAAAAGCAGTACCCAGATAATTACATCTCGCAATAGCAGAGGTGTCAGCTACCCCAACTTTCTTTCTGCTGGGAAAAGGGATGGGAAGGCAGGAGTCTCTCAAACAACGGTGTTTAGAAACCGCCACACCCGGTGCCAGGGGCCACCACTGCACGTTTACCAGAAACAGCTACCGGCAATAAAACGTGGGTACCCAAGGGACTTCAGTGCCCAAATCCTGCCCCCTCACACACTGGAGCAGCACAGCAGCATTCCAACGCGTGGAGGTCTCTGGTCTGACAGATCTGCATGGGGAGCCCCACGTCCCAGCCAGCCCCAGCACCTCCTTTGCTGCTGCTGCCGCATCCGCCCCCGGGAACCCAGAGCATCCACTTCACACATCCCACACGGCGTGAAACGCTCCCCCAGCCAGGCACCATCTCGCGCACGACTTCGCACTTCTCTCCTGCCACTGAGGCTGGCGCTGCCCAAAACTCACCCGCCACCAAGACATCATCACCTGGGATGAGTCAGGGTCTAAGACAATGGACACCTCGGGGTTGCCAACAAACCCTCCATTCCCCTCCCACCACTGTCGACTTCAGGGCAGTTTCATGTACGTGGATCTCACCTCAGCCGAGCATTCAGTCCCAGCAACAGAGATTGAACCTCTCTGGTGGTCAACCACTTCTCTTTGACTAATTTACCTCCCCTGTCTCATTGTAGCTCACATTATCACAGTTATCTCCTGATTAACCAGCAGAGCCCTTGCTCTTGGGCTATGCTTTGCAGCTGCCCAACACAACAGCACAACCTCTATGGTGGAAGAAAACAAGAACCTCTCCTTGCAAACCTCCGTGATGGCCACCCCACCGTCCACTCGAAGCAGGCAGGACGGCTGCCCGAGGAAGAGGAGGCCTTACCTGGGTGAGGTGCGGGTTGGGGTTGAAGCCACACTGGTTGCAGACTTTGCTGTGACACTGGGTGCAGGCGTTGAAGTTGGGCTGGCCGGGGGAGGAGGTGAGCTCCGTTGTCTTGCATATGGGGCAGAGCGTGCTGCTGGGGAGGGGGGCGATCTGCGGGAGCGAGTAGGGAGAGGTAGGGGTGCTGCCGCGGTCCGGTGACACCGAGGGAGACCTCCCCGAGCCCTGGCTCCTGGCGTCCACCTGCAGCGTCCTCCGCGGTCCCTCCGCCGGCGCTCCCGGCTGGCCCCGGCCCCTCATCTCCCGGGGGCTCTGGGAGCTGGGTGCAGTCTGTGCGAGGGAGGGGGACGCTGACCGCTGGCCCGTGGCCTGATCCAGCTGCTCTGGTCTCCTTGGCGTGCTGAAACACCATTAAAAATACACAGAATGAGCCAGGTTTAGTACATTCAAATGACACCGGTCAACGCAGAGAACGTCTAAAGCCCCCTCTGCGCCCCCGAAGCCCCAGCTGAGCCCGCAGCGAAGCCACGCTGCTGCTCAGAAGGATGAGCTTTACCTTACGGAACGAGGTGCAATTTCAGCTTTCTCTTACATAACCCGGCAGCAGCCGGGATGTAATTGAATTATTCGCCATATTCCGAGGCGAACTTCAGTCGGAAAGTTGCACAGAGAAATTTTGGGGCAGCTCAGCCTCCTGCCAGCCAAGGGATCCCCGTTAGCACTTCTCCAGCACAGATGCAGCGCTGGAAGAGGCAGCACCCAACTCTGGTTTGCAGACAGCCAACACGCGCTAAACCGCCTTCTCGCAACCGACTTTGACAAGCTGCTGTAAAACAACAGGACTGCGAGAAGCCCTCTCTGTCTATGGAAGAGACACCACTCCAGCAGCCCAAAGGGGGCAGGAGAACTATTTATGCTTTCTCATCTGCCAAGTCACAGGTGAAAGCAACCAAGGTCTTGTTTCCCAGGGGCCACAGCAGTGGGAAATTAAGAAAAAGGGCATCAGCTCTGCTTTAGTAATCATTACTAAAGGGAGAAGTGTGGAGAACAGGGGCTCGCGTGGGCTGCCCACTCCCCAGCTGGACCCTCTTCTGCGTGATGCGAGCCCTGCCTGGGCAGAAAACCAGCTGGGATGCATCAAGCCACCAGGACAGTACTGCAAACCTCCCTGGGAAAGCCCAGCTATCCCAAAGGAGTGATCCTGAGGTCAGCGTCACACCCGCTGCACCTCAGGCAGCAGTCCCGTGGCCTGCACAAAGATGCTTGGCACCCTGCAGCGCGTGCTCCTTGCCACCCCAGAGCTTGGGGACAGGGTCCAGTGGCCCCAGGGAGCTCTGGAGCAGCTTCAGCTGCAAGAGCTTTGAGCCCTGGTGCTGGAGAGCCCGGCGCGAGGTCCTGCACACCCCACCTCCTGCGTTATTGCAGTGCAAGTAGCCTGCAACGTACTGCTGACGGACCATGAGTGCACGGGAACAAATCTGCGATGGAAGACGTCTCTGTAATTACAGAATAAATTGCTTATCGATAATGCCCACAACCATTTCTCAAAGAGGCAGAAGCCCTAACACCCTCACTACCTGTGATCTACAGCTGTTTAAGGAAAAACATTACTCGGAATCTCAAATTTAATAAATTGTTGATTTACCCAAGCAGGGTCTGACCTTATAAAGGTTTAAAAAGGGAACTTAAATGCATAAAACTAATGAAATTCAAAGTGCATGTTGCCACAGTAATAGGAAGTCAGATTAAAATAAATATTAAAATAGCACTTTGGGAATACTTTTTGGCTGCAGATTGAAACCCACTTCTCTGAAGGAGGAATACGCACGGTAATAACAAAGCGAAGCGATAAGGGACTAACTGATCTGCTCCAGGCTGAAGAGCAAACCCCACCTGGCCCTGACGCAAGCGTCGTTTGAACACGCCGCTCCTCCGGCGCGAATAACGACACCCTCGAGTTCAGAATTTAATTGTTATAAAACCAGCATGTATACATTAGAATATATACTATCCTAATGGTGTATTAAACAATACTGAAACAAAATTCTTTGAAAAGATTAATGTATATACAGTCAAAAAACTGTTGTTTGGAACAAGAGAATGGTTATTCCACTGCAAATTTCAAAATTCAATTTTTTTTTGTTCCCATTTGATATGAGAAAAACGTTTGCCACCAAGTGGGAATCCCAACTCCAAACCAGCTCTGACCACAGAAATAGCACCCAACTACGGCTTCACTTCCCAGCTCGGTGAGAAATGGAAAAAACTTACAGCAGCTACCCATGGCAGAAGTGTTTAGCAGTATATTAGTAGTTACTACCTATTTTTGCAGCTGGTATTAGTAGTACTAGTAGTCTGGCTTATTTAGTTCAAGTACCTTTCTTTGAATAAAGAGGGATTTTTTTTGCAGCAAATCAACGTGAAGAGCGTTGTAACTCCAAGGCTGTGCTCATCAAGAGGAACCATCACAGACAGCATGGACAAGCTCACTACATTTCCTACCCAAAACAGTCAGTGGCTCTCTTGAAAATGCAAAAATCGATGACAAAAAATACACAAGGTGCTGTAATTTTGCCTTGAGCATCATTCCTGGTGCAGAAGAGGGAGGAGGGCAGCTGGGCACTCGCTGCCCACCGGGATGGTCCTGCTCTGGAGATGCTCTCCCAGCCTGGGATGGGGCTCCCTCCCAGCTCCCTTCACCTTTTCAGGCGCAAAGAAATGCCATGCACTATCTCTGTCCCGCTCCCAGCAGCAGTTTCACTCTGTGCATTTATTTCATCGCTGCATTTATTTAGTTGATAACTATCCAAGTTATCAGCTTGGATGCCTCAGCCACCCTGTGACATGGGCTGGGCTGTCTCTCACTTGCACCAGTTGAATGTGTCCGTGAAATTTTAAGACCAGAAGGAATCAGCTGTCAAATACTCTAACTAAATACAGGAGAGATGTCCCAGGAAAGAACATGAATCAAAGAATCATAGCATGGTTTGGGTTGGAAGGGACCTTAAAGGTCATCTAGTTCCAACCCCCGTGCCATGGGCAGGGACACCTTCCCCTAGATCAGGTTGCTCAAAGCCTCATCCAACCTGGCCTTGCAGAGAATAAATGAATTATGAGAACGGTCATACGGAATCAGACGCAGGGCCACACTCATTGCCAGGATGCTCTGATGTTTGTATGTCTTATACCCATCTATGAATCCTGGTTTTTTTGTTGTTACACAAATCTGAACTGCAGCTCATCCCCTTTTTTCATTACAGTCTCCTTTATCACTGATAAAAACATTAACTAGCATCGAGCTGCTCACTGGTTCCTAAGGAATTCCCCCCCAGTGCCACTAGATCGTTCATTAACAATTAGATTGAGATATCTTGATAACGCAGGATTTCACCCGTTTGACAGGGGCTGTATTGATCTTGCACCACCCTAATTGCTGAATTAGAAATGTTGGGTGATGCTCAGCCAAACGTCTCCGCAGGGTCCGAATTCAGCAGCGCTCTCACAGTTAACCAGCCGAGTTATAATTTTGTCCAAGGAAAAAATATCAAGTGCGTTTGACTAAGCTTATTAACTTTTACACTGTCGAGGTTTCCATTTATTATATTCTGCCCATTAAGGCTTTTATCAGGAGAAGGTCAGACAGGCAGCTCTATTAATCTGCCCACAATCACCGGCAGGTTAGGCAGCTGGGAAGATGCCATTTTCTTTCCTTTTTTTTTAATTTTGAAATTGAAAAAACAACGGCTTTCTTCTTGCTTTCTAAAACTCCCTCCTTTTCCAGCATAAAGCCGACACGGCGACAAACCAAGGCACAACCGACCAGCCCCCCACCCTGGCGCAGCCCAGCGAGCCGAAGCAATGCCCACTGCCAGCCCTCTGCTTGCCCAACCTCCCCCAGGTCTGCTGAGCTCCCACAGTCCTTCGAGGGGCTACAAAAATTAACCCTCAGCTCCGTGCAAGAGAAGAGGCTGAACTGCAAGGCTGCTTGCCACGCAGAGCTAAAAATCACTCCGATAGATTAATTTAGACCCAGGTTTGCTTCTCCATCTGATACTTCTCCTGATTAAAAAGGTGCAGATCTTCCCTTGTTCCACTCGGGAGATGAAACCAGCCTTTCTGTTTAGGGCTGGTGCCAATGCCCTGGCAGGCTGGGAGGAGTTGGAGAAGGACTAGGAGGGAACATCTGATGGAGATGATCAGAAACATGAACAGCATAATGAAAACCAAGGGTCAAAGCAATCCTTCACAGAATCGAGCTCAGCTGTGTAAGATGTCGCAAGCACCTCAGATTTTTTCTGTCTGTTTTTTCCCTTCTGTAAAAATGTCTGTTCTTCATTGCAACAGCAAGAATCGGGAAGGCTTTAAAAACAAAATCCTTTTTACAGCCAAAACAAACATTAGACTGTTTGCTGGTTAACGTTTAATTTCAGAAAAAAAAATCATTTGTCCTAAACCTAACTTCTGACGGCATGGCAGAGCCAGTGAAAAGATGTCAGCAGCTTTAGGAAAGATGAAAGCAATACAATGACATAGTACTCCTTTACAATTCCGCTCCAGTAAATCGGTACAGCCTTCTTATTTGGGAATTCCGAGGTGAAGTCGGGGCCTGGAGGAGGGCATTGCTCTAATCTAACTCATGTGGGTTCATTGGTGCCACTAAATTTTACAGATGAGACCCAAGCTTGGAGCCAGCAGCCCAAGAGGTGTCAGCAGCTCCTTGTTCATACAGAACGCTACGTTGGGAGCGATAACCACGCGAGGTACACGCCAACACCGTTCACATCTTTGCTATAAAATCAGCAATGACATTAACCAAAATCTATACATGTGGCTGGTAACTCGCTCTCGTTCAGGCATGGTGTGTGGAAAAACTCAAGAGACGTGCAGCAGTTTCCCCCAAATTTCACGTTCCCCTCCTTGAACACACCGGCCACGTCCATCTGCTCAGCTGCCACCAAACCCCGGCGGCACTCACATCCATGGGGGCTCGGCATTTTTGAGCCGAGCAAACCCTTTGGGAGCTGCTGCCCATTTACGCAGCTGGGAAACATGGATTGCATCCCTTTCCCTGCCTGGTGGATATTCAAATGGGTCTCCTGCTTGCTGGGTAACCGATCTAATTACTACATTATAGTATATAAAAAGAACATGAAAACAAATGGCACCATCGCCATCACTTCGCAAAGAGCACGCCCTGCTCAGGCTTTCCAAAGAAGAGCTGGATTTGTCCATGGAAGGGAGCTCCCAGCTTCACATCTATATCAAAAATAAGCAAAACGGGGACAAGCAAGTCCTTTCTATTAGTAGAAAAAGAGGGGAAACAAATGACTGTTTACCTGCGGTAAAACCAAGGGTACGAGAAGCAAACAAATTAAGATAAAGCATGAAAAGAGAGAAGACGTGTAGACGCTCACGCCCAAAAGAGGGAGGTTGGGATAACGAACAAGAATTAGAGCTGCTCAGCTACGAGCAGAGATTTGACCTAGTTGGTTTGACTGAAACCTGATGTGAACATCCACATGACTGATTTTAAGAATCACTGAATGTAACCTATTTAGAAAAAAAAAAAAAAAGAGGTAGCTAAGGAAAAGGGGAGTTGCACTCTAGGTCAAAACAGCACCGGGTTTGACTCGAAAAAAACATAATTCCTAATGTTTACAGGTCGGCATAGAAGCTGCGTGGGATAATATCAAATATTAGCTGGTATATACTGCCTATTAGCAAGTCAGACTAGAAAATAGGACACGCAACCTTTTAATAAATAAACAGAAAAGGCAGAGTCTGACGTGGAGGGCCTCCGGTTTCAGCTACATGCACCGAAAGTCTCACACTAGTGATGCTAAAACATCCACAGAGCTCGGGAGTTGTGCTGACGGCAGCTTCACAGCTCTCAAAGTGCTACGTCCAGCACGGGGAATCCTGCGTTGGACCCTGCTTCAACAGGTAAAAGAAGCAGTTACAGAATTCAAAATCAGCATCTGCTTCAATACAGGTGCCCCCGACTTAACCACACTTACGTCCACACAGGACAAAGTTCACACTGGAAAAGTGTGTACTGGATGCTTTCAAAATGAGGAATGCCACACAACCGAAAACAAAACAGAAAATATGAAACGGTGACTGCAAACTGCCAGGGAGTACTTTATCAGGTGTCAGCACAAGCACCCTGCTGAAAGGCCGCGGTGTTTAATGAATTGCTTTTGTGAGCAGTGGAAAAATCCCATTCTCCCGCAGCTTTGTGCTCCAGGGTTGCTTGATCCCCGTCAAATAAGACGCAGCCTCTGTCAGGCACTTTCCCTGGGACCAAGGCATTCCCAACGCGCATCTCCTGGTGCTGGATAGTATATCTGAGCTCCTGCTCAAGGCTTTCACCTGATCTGGGCAATCACTCGGGTCTCTAACCTCCACCCTGTTCTCATAAATATAGAGGAACACGGTAACCTCACGTCCTCGGCCTCCCTGGTCAACCCCACCGGGGCTGGGCTTCAAGGAGAGGCTGCCAGGCAGGCGGTGCCACAAGCCCCTTGCACTTAATGCACCAGATTAACGACTTTCCCCAGAGCAACCACGTCCCAGCACGACGCTGCCGTGTGGCAAACAGCACCACGACGCACGGCGTGCCACCCGCCTCCTCCGGCCCCTGGCTTTGCAGAAGATAACGCACTGAGCGGTGTTGCCAGCTTTTCCCTTGGTTTAAAACGTAGAGGTCTACACAATCCATGGAAAGGGAACAAGAACCAGAAGTTTTCCAGTTTACAGCCACATCA
Source organism: Tauraco erythrolophus (assembly GCF_009769465.1). Taxonomy (NCBI): domain Eukaryota; kingdom Metazoa; phylum Chordata; class Aves; order Musophagiformes; family Musophagidae; genus Tauraco; species Tauraco erythrolophus. The sequence continues at coordinate 19,322,075 of NC_141476.1, read as the reverse complement.
GAGGTGCATGACTCGGTATACTTCAAAGTCAAGATTAGGAAAAGCCTCAAGTTCACCACAAACCCGTTATCCTCCATCTTACCAGCATCACGCCTAGTTCAACCGAGAACCGGCAACGGGCTCACGCATCAACGTCACTCACGCTGCTGTACGAAGCACCATCTGCCACCTTATTAGCTGAATCCTACGTACCCAAAGAGGGGTTTATGACTGATGTAAGCTCTAAATAGACATTTACTTGCTAATTTTCGTTCCCGCGCACTGCCTTTTTGTAAGTGTTTGTGAATCATTATCAATTGCAGTTGGACTAGATGATGGTCCCTTCTAACTATTCTATTCTATTCTATTCTATTCTATTCTATTCTATTCTATTCTATTCTATTCTATTCTATTCTATCCTATCCTATCCTATCCTATCCTAATTCTACTCTATTCTAATTCTATTCTAATTCCATCCCATTTCAATTTTGCTAAGTGGCAAATAAATACTTAATTTGCACTGAACTTGGCCCTGGTTGAGCTAAGAGCAATCTCCCTTAGAGCGCTTTGCACCATAAAACCAGAGCAAGGGCTGCTCACACCCACCAGCCCAGCATCTCCAAACTTTTCTCCAGAGAATCCCAAGATTCTACTAGTCACGCTCTGTAAAGCATGACGAACATCTGCCACTGAATGCAAGGAAACTGATCCCCATAGAGTCCAGAGCGGCTTCTATGAACCCCAAGACCTGAACCTGAGCCAGGGGAGACTCTTGCATATGTCTCATGAGCTCTCGCAAGCCAGAAAGTCACCGAGTGATCTGCAGACCCTCACATGCTGCTCTTTCACCTGCCAATGCCTGAAACGTGCTGCCACTGCTGTCAGGATCTTGGCCAAGCTCCTCAGAGTCACCAGCAACTGGCATGACAGAAGAGCCTGCAGGTAATGATCTCAGTCCAATATATATCAATGAGATTTCTTCTGAGATAGCTGTACAGGAGCAGGCACACTGAAGGTTGAAAGATTTGAGCAGGTCTCCTTTTCAAGTGATATAACTGTTGCTGAGAACATTTACGATCTTGAACTTCAAAGCATTAAAATCTCTCAGGGATAAGTGGGGTGTCCGATATCCATTCTGCCTCAGCGACAGGGAAAATCTGTTTCCTCTGTGATAGCAGAAAACTACACGTAAATCTTCCAGAGACAGAGCAGAAGCCACTTCTTGATCATGATGCAATTAGCCGCAGGGGGCAAGAGCAGGGGTAGAGCTAGCTGCTGAGAGCCACAAGCACACAGAGGCAAAGCAAGACCTCCAGCTCCATCGTGCCTGGAGACACGCTGTCCCTGGGGTCAACGTGGAGCTATCAGAAAGGTTCACTGGATTTCTGACCAAGTGTCTGCATCTATCTAGGCACTTAGGAAGTACCTGGAAGATACAAAGTAAAGAGGAATGGTAGCTCTTCCGGTGTACAGGTGCAGTGGGTAGGTCAGTGGACCATCAGTGGAGGTGAAGACCAGCCTTGGAGCCCTTGAGGAGAGCTGGAAGGAGAGGAGGCAGTGGGCACCTCAGTCCTTGGCCCCAAGGATACTGCTGAAGGGGAGGATGCTCAGCACGTCTGCCCGACTGCAGGACTCATTAAGTTCTCCCACATCAAGCATATCGAACCCTACATTAATTCAGGTGAGGGCTAGGGGTGGCCATGGTCGGGGCACACTGCAGGCTGGATGGTAAAGCAGGCTGCTGCTTGCAGAGCTCCTCTCCTCTTTATTGCAGGGCTTGGAAGGTCTACATGGAATGATGAAGAGCCCTGTGACTGACACCAGGGAGCACGTAGTGAAAGGGCAGCTGAAACGGGGATAAACGTCCCCAGAAGACAGTGCGAGGCATGGGCTGACAGCCATCCCTTCAATCTGATTTCCACCCAGCTGTTCGATGTGCAGCCTTCATACCTTTCCCAGGTCCAACCAATTGCTGCGAGCAAGTCATTTACGCACGTTAAAAATCATGTAATTTGTAAAGGGTCATGACAACCTCGAAAATACGGCCAACACCACAAAGGACAAGTGTGACGGGTAGAGTACCCCAGCCAAGGAGCAACTGCTGCCCTCTGCCTCCGTTCACTTACATCTCATCACCAGGCAACAGCAATTAAATGGTAAAAGAGCCGATTGCCACAGTCATGTTCAGTTGAAGACCTTTGTCTTAGCAAAACTAACAGCAGGAATTACCGTGCTGTAGTTATGAAACACCAGCAAAGCCAAAAGATAAACCACAGCATGAAGCTAAGGAATTGTTACGGCACACGGTTCATGAAAGCTTATCTTGTAAATCTAGGATGATAAACGTGCTCCCCTTGAGAGCCTCTCTGATTTTAATTGGCAGCAACACGACGTTCTGCTTAGGTTGTTAACCATTCCCTAAACCAACGCAGAATAAAGCCACCTGCTCTCGACTTAGTCCCACGACATGCACAGCGCCTGCTTTGAGACGCCAAAATTGAACACAGACACTTTCAGTAACGGTGACCGTAAGAGGCTCAGCTTCAATCTATTGCAGGACTGGAAAAAAACCCACAAATACACACGACTACTATCATATTTAGATTTAAACGTGGACAAAAAATTAAATCAGAAACAAGTGAGAAAGTTTGTTAAAAAGAAATGAAAAGCAGCAGGTGGAAGGGTAAGAAAGGGAAGTTTCCATGGCACCTGTTAGCATTACAGGGCCTCAGGCAAAACACACACTGTCAAGAAAGGGTTTAAGACGTGGCCATAACAAGGCAATGTAATTAAAGAGTGGAGCAAATAATGCTACAGGAGTAAAAGGAAAACCTTCAAAAAGTAAAAATTGTATTCAGATGAGGAAAAAACAAAAAAAACCCACCATATTTTGGCAAATTATATTTAAAAACCTAATAAAGCATGCAAAAAAAAAAAAAATCCCTTCAGGAACAACTCATAAATTGGGCCAAAACAAAGATTTTCTAAAACTTTAGAAATAGGAAATCTGCAAAAGAATCAGAAAAACTGAAAGACAATTGAAATGCAACAGAAATATTCAAGGAATGCAAGAGTGTGAAAGAAAAGATAAACCCAACCTTTGCCACGCTGTTTGCTAAGGAGAAATTTATGAATGTTCCCACACCAGAATCATTTCACGTACAGGATTAGTCCAAAAAATCGCCTCAGTAGAAAAAATGTTAGGATAAAAATCTAGCAAGAAAGAAGGAAAAAAAGAAGTAGAAGATGGTGAAATAAGGGGAAGCCTTCTTGTGGGTTAATAACTGGTTACGATTTAGGACACCAAGGACAGAGGTAGATGGTCAAGTTTTCACACGCAGAGTTGCAGGACCTTGCCGTGGGATAAATGGGTCATCTTCATAAATGGCCTGGAAGGAGGGGAATAACGATGGGAGAAGTTTGCTGAGCCCTACAAATTTATTCAGCATATTCAAAGCTAAAACTGAATGGAAAGAGCTTTAGAAGGCTCTCCTGAAAGGGATGTCTTGAAACGCCGTGGCAGGTGAAATCCAAGGTCAAGAAAAGCAGAGTAACGCACGGAAGATAAGACAACCATAGCCACGCGTAGCGATGGGCTCTAGATGAGATATTGCCACTCTGCAAAGAGTTCTTCGAGCCATTTTGGACAGTTCTCAGAAAATGTCAATTTAATGCTCATCAACAAATATAGAACAATCTACAAAAAAATAGACAATTAAGTTATTTTGGGAAAAACGCATTCTGGAAAGCAATTCAAAGAGAAGAGCAGAGGCAGCCTGTTCTCTTGACTTGCTTCTGGCTTTTTTCCCCCATCGGAGAGTGGCACGAAGGTCTGGTTTTGCAAGGCTCCCTTTTGAGTTTCAGGCTTGGTTCCGTCCAGGAGCTGGAGAGATTTATTTCTGCAGCTGTTGGCCCGTTGTGGATAAGTGCTCCAACGTGAGACCCGTTTGCTGCTGGTGGGTAAAAAGGGGTCAATCCCAGGGGTATGGCTCCACCCGGACAGCATTCACGGTCCTGTCCACACCACCCACTGGTACCCATGCTTCTACAAAACCCCCGGCAGCAAGAAGTTTGCTTTTGACCATTAAGAGCCTGGGAAGGCTGCAGGGCCCTTTTTTTTTTGGATGAGTTCCACCCATGCTCCAAAATTAAAAGCTGATGCAAAAAAATGTATCATTATCCATCTCCGTGACAGCTTGAGTCAACCGAACTCAGCCCGGAACGAGGAACAACACTCATTCCAGGCATAAAAAAATAGGAAGATCCATCAGAAAGAGAAGTGCTGTTAAAAAAGAGGCAGTAATGATATACCAGAAAGAAAGCGGCTTGTATTTTTAGAAAAAGGAAAGAAAAACCCAGTTAAAACAGCAATTTCCAGGAGAGGAAATCAGACTACCACACTGCAGAGAGACAAGCAGCTCCTGGTGACTGCAGCCAGCGGCAAGAGAAAAATCCTGACTTTGCACGCCTATTTGTTTGAGCCTGAGCAAACAGAACACGAGACCCAATATATATTTTTTTTTGTGGCTGTGAAAAACTGTAGCTTTTTTATCCACCTTGCAAAGGTGTCTTTGCGCTTCGCCACATTTTGGCCACCTCATAATCGCCCCTCTAACTCTTCCCCAGGCCATTTAGGTCCTTAACGAGTTTTTCGTTGTTGTCTCAGGTTACCAGAAGAGCTGACATCTAAGGTGTGGAAGATAAATCAAGAGAAGATCATTTGGACAGGGACTGAGGAAACAGTGATCAACTCATGTCCTTCCTGAAGAGCTCCAAGTACTGCGCATGTAGAGGGGCACGTGGTAAAACCGATGAGCCCACGCCTTCTTGCAAGGAGTAGACATTCGTGTCCAACACGGCCAGATACCACTGGGTGAAAACTTCACATCAGGTTGTGGTTGTCAGAAACACTTGTCAGCTGCTAAAGTTTCTCCATCCCTGACATTCTCTTCATCAGCAGACGTGGTCCAACAATGTCTGTTATTGAAGAGGAGACCATGGTTGCAAGTGCCTGCTGGGGACTGGGGCTGCAACAATATAGTTGTTTGTGTGGCTTAGATTTGCACTTTCTGGGTTTTGGAGATTTGAATTGGAAACTCAAATGCCAACAGCAAACCGAACTCACAATTAACAATCTTTTTTTTGTGTGTAAAACTTGTTATTCACAACAGGAAAGAAAAAGCAAACCCAAAGAATACATTACCAACACTGTTAGAGACACCATCAACTTCAGTATTTCAAGCTGTTCGGTTTAAATGTACTTTTGAAATAGGAGAGTCTGAAATTCCCCTGCCAAATTCTTTATAGGATCAAAGGAAAATGCTTCTCCAGCATCTGCAATTCTTTGAGGCGCTTTGTCCCTGCGCGCGTTTCCCTGCCGCGCATACCTCAGACCAGAACATCTGTCCCCAGAGAGACTGACACATCTGTGTATTTGATGTATCTGCCCTCACAGTCCCATCAAAAGGCTTAACTTGGCAGAAATGGACGCAGGTAAAATTTAAGGCTGATGAGTTTACTTGGTAAGTGAACTGGATTTTAGATATGTTGGTAAGCAGAAGGCATTTTATTACTACCCAAAGCAGCTCGTCGATTTTGTTTGCACATTTCAAAGAAAAAGAAAGACGTGATAATTTGTTAATTCAGAGTGTTTGGGATCGTATTTTTCATTAAGAACAGACCTAAAGTAAGTTGTTAGTTATCAACATGGGTTGGATGAAACTGAGTTGTATGGCCAGCAGGAATCACATCCCAATCCAGTGACCAGTGCAGCTAGGAGAGACTTCAAGATGAGAAAGGCAGATAAAATACAGTACAAAAGGGACATCTATGGAGATACTTCTTTCGAGTCTACTCCCAGAGTGATGTTTCTGGATGCCTTATTTTGGCCAGCTTACAGTAATCAATGGCATATAACGTAATAACAAGGACCATCTTTTCCACTCAGGCAAGAACTGATGTTCTGTCATAATTTTCATGTCACCAGTCCAAACCAAGCCTAATAAAGCAGTAAATGGGCTTTATCTGCCCTGACAATCACCACCACGAGAGTTTCAGAGGACAGCAAAGGACCACATTGCCCCCTCCGCTCCTCTTCCACTGCCGAGCCCGAGGCGGTAGGATCTGACGGTGAGGGAGGAGGGCAGGCTGGGGCTGCGCTTGCAGGACCAGCAGACTCAAACATCTCCACTCTATATGAATTGGAAATAACCTGTCTTTCCTTGCGTGCTCCCCAGCTACAGGATTCCCAAAGCAAAACATCCACAACAACTTGCAGAAAAGGAGCACGCTTGGAAATTTCCGTTCTTTGGGACTACGGAGCTGCCCTAAATAAATAAAAAGGGATAGTTGGGGCAGACGCTGAGCAGCATGGACCAATTTACAGCGACGTAAGCAGAACCCAGCATCGCCTCCTCACGTACGCCGGCGTCGGGAGTATTTACGGAAAGCTACCGATGCCGCCTGGCCCCGACACAATGTGTTCCAGCACTATCTGCTGCAGACATCTCGTAAGTTCGTATCAGAGGAGATTCAGGCCATGGATGTGCTTTGGGAGCAGCCTGACAGTGGCTCCCCCACCCTCCTAAGAGCCCTTCCCAGCAGAGAGTTAGAGGAGAGCAGAGAAAGTCCGCAAGAGCAGCGGACCAACATCTGCCTGGTCCATCGAGAAATCTTGCTACAAACAGGTAAAAAGAAACCCAAAATATGGTGGATTACCATTGGTGGGCAAAAGAAAAAAGCTGACGCACTTCAGAAGAAATATGGGTAAGATCTGCGCACTTCAAGGACAACACGCGGTTCGCTGCATCCTATTGCTGGTCCCACAAGGACTCCATTAATGGGGCCCAAACTTGGAGCCCCACAACGAGTTCCAGACACAACACAACCCAAGTTACTGTAGAGGAGCTACTGAAAAAGCATACTGCAAAATTAAAATGGAAAAAAAAATGCATTACTCCATCCTGTAGACTTGGAGGTTATTGCCAAGCACAACGAGAACGGTTTAGGCTGCGACCACCTTGAGTGCTTTAACTAACTAGACCAAACTGGCCAGGACAACACGTGATGGCATCACCTCGCTCAACTGCAGCGCAGACGTACCTGGAAAGGCTTCAAACCATCAGCGTTTACTCTGGCAGTTAACTGGGAGGTTAGTGTTTAAAAAGAAAAGAAAAAAAAAAAGAAAGAAAGAATGAAAGAAAAGAAAGAAAAAACCCAACCAAACAACGATTTGTCTCCCTAAGAAGATTAATAGGTGCATTTAAGAAATCAGTCTGTAGGCTTAATGAGAAAGAGGCAGCAAAATCCTAAATGTGAGACCTCCTACAGTTTCTCAGTCCAGCTGTACAATCAAATAATAGTTTATGTAACCAGGATTGGAACAAAATAAATTAAAAGTAATTTCATGTTTCATCAAAGGAAAAAGTACAGCTCAGAGTCAACGTGGAGAAAAATCTAGTTCAGCATTGCGTTTTCCCCAAGCCTTTCAGAGGCTTTGTATTATCAGCTGATTTGTTTTTTTTTTTACACAAGAGGAAGGCAAATTACCAAGTCCCTTAAGAACTTATTATACATTTCCAAATTTCAACTATTCTTATTTTATAACTCATAACTTCACATATCTGTAACTGAAATGTTTTCTTTAGGAGATGAAAGGAAAAAAAACCAAACCAAAACAACAACCACCACGCTTTTTTCCAGGGTGCAATCTGTCTTTTCTGGTTTAAAAAAATAAAAATAAAAAAGTGGTTAACAGCTACTACATGTCAATCTTTAAAAGTAATTCCCACACACAATTTCATCCTTTTGCAGGCATTAAATATGGCAAAATCTCCTCATGCTCCTCAAGTCTAGACGGGTGCCGGAATGATGCAAGGTACCAACAGACTCTTTCTCATACTGGGGAGCCCACAGCAGACCCAGCTGGGTCTCACGCGGGCTGGCAAGAGGGGCAGGATCCCTCTGAATCCATTTAACAGCTGACGAAGACATATCTAGCATTGACTTCACACCCATGTACAACTTCCAAGGACAGAGCACCCTGAGAAGGAGCACCCTGAGACCACGTCAGAAGAGGTCACGTACTCCAAGTGTCTCCTAACAGAGCTCAAAATCCATAAATAAAGCCAAATTCCAAAGTAAATCCCCACAGTCACGACGTATGATCCTCAGGAGAGCACCAGTCCTGCAAAGCGATGTCTGCTGGAGCCAGGGTCTGAGCTCGGGATCAGCCTTGCATCCCTCTGGGCAATTGGAGAAGCCTGTGGACACCCATTGCGAGGAAAGAATCAAAACAGGCTAAAAAGCAACGTTCTACTGGCAGGGGAGGAAAAAAAAAAAAAAAAGAAAAAAGGTTCAAAGACTGTTCTCAGTTATTGACATCTGGCCTCTGAAAGTCTCCCTACCCTGTAATACCTACATAGACATCTGTGCCCCTGGCACCCGGGGCCGGATGGAGGAGGGCATGCCAACCTCAATCACATCGGCCGAAACACTGAATTTTGTCACATCCACAACATTTTGGTGTCACAAGGTGATTTTTTTTTTTTCCTGCAGTCTTCAGAGGAGCTGTCAAATCCTGATCTGAAAACCATTCAGTGTGGGAAACTGCTTTGTCACGTCTGAGAGACTATGGTCCCTGGCAGGTCCCAGAGCCAAGCAAAGAACCTGCTCGAAGAAACTCAAAATTCAGCAGCATTTCTCAACCAGCATGGATTTGTTTTCCCTACAGCATCTGCCTGCTCTAGGTGGTGTTACAGCTGTCAAAAAAGGGGGAAACGCTCCGAGAGGAGGGCAGGAGATGCTCTTCTCATAGAGAGCAGCTAAATATGCTCCAGCAGCTGAGGTTCAGATGAGTGCAGGTGGGACAGGCAGCAAGTCCCAGGGAGGAGATGGCAGCCTGCACCTCACATGGGGCTTCAGAAGCTGCAGGACGTCCCAGGCAGAAGTCACAGCATGGCACTGGAGCCCACTCACAGAGAATGAGAAAACACTGAGAAACACAGGGACGGCCTCAACAGTCTTCAGGGAGGAGGTAAAGAGCTTCTTGTGGGTCAGAGGGGCCTGGGCAGAGCTTGCTGCAACTTGAGAAGCCACTGCGTAACTGTGACGCAGCAAGAAGACTTGGTATCCAGAGGATGTCCCTTCCTTACCTCCCATACCACCTGCTGCCTGGCTGTGAACACGGAGGAGAGGGGCATGGTGGACAAGAGTAGAACCATCACATCACCTCCAAAGGCGCAGCTTTGAGTCCTGACCCACGTGCCCCTGCTGTGTCTCAGCCATGCAACCTGCCCCATCGTCTGGCTGTGGAACCAGAAATGGCTGAACATCCCAGTCACCATCCCTCCCCACTGTGAAACCAGCTAGCCAGGATGGCCCAAGTCCAAGTCTTCGAACGCACCTGCGCTTGAAGGAGTTGTTATCCCTCAGGAAGACACATGGAAGTTAAACTATATCTGCATGTGTCGAACACCTGGACTACCGCAGGCAAAACAAAGCTGTGTTTTGGCTTTGCGAAGGAGAGTATCTCGTTTAAGATCTTAGTCGTCACCTTGATAGTGGGACTATATGATGGGGTGACTAATGGTGTCTACTTAGTGGGCAACGGCTCAGAGGTCTTCTCCAGTCCTGTGCTCCTACCTTTGCCCACTGATACAATCACTTGGCTGTTGGATAACTGAGTCAATCATCAGCAAACACTAACGGTGTCTGAGTGGAGATGTTCCTCTTGGTTGCTCTGAGGTAAAGGCTCTTCCTAACATCAGGAAGCAAGAGGAAGACAAGAGCAATGGGTTTCCAAGAAGAACTGCTGCTGCAGGAGACACCAAAGACAAGGACAGGAGAAAGGTCTGCGGACTCTGATAGGCAAGAAGCAGACTGGGCAGGAGAAGAGGTTTTTTTGTTGTAGCTCTTCTTAGAAGATGCCTAATACACTTTACCACATTAAATACACACACTTTTTCCTCTGTAGACAATGACCTAGAAACACAAGTAAATCATTTTTGACAAAAGAGAATGCACCAAACTATTTAATCACATCTTCAGGGGGAATAAAGCCAGTACGAACAGCTAATCTGCTGTACAGCGCAGAAACCATATTTTGGGCTGAGGGAGACTGTATATTTTAGGAAGCGAAGCTTTTATTTAAGCTTTGTGTGATCATACATCCTATCGCACCCTCTGGTAAACTGCTGCTACGCTTATTTATGCTCACTGTTTATATAGATTGCACTGCCAGTTGGTAGCTTGGGCCTCTGAGCTCCAGATTTTGTTTCACCTTTGTTAGCCATCACGACAATCTTTACCACCCAGGGCCAGCAGTCAGGCCGGATGGCATGCCATCGCTTTTTGTCTCAAGCCAAACTATGTCATTTTTTTTAAAAAAAAAAAGGAGAGAAAAAAAATGGCATTCAGAAGCAGCTCTTCTTGGCTTGGCGGATGATGTTCCTCTGCCTTTGAGAAGCTCAGCATGGGCAGTGAGTGCTGTCTCCTGCCCCATCAACCCACTGCCCCCAGTCTGTTAATGGGGCTGGGGTCTATCCTTGATATCAAACACACACTAGTAAGCTCTAAAGAGGCCAAGAGGCAGCAAGAGACCATCACCAGCGTAGTTAAGTCATCTTTGACATTACATATCAGCGGAGTATGGGTGAGGAGCCCCCAGGAACATGCCTTCCAGCCTCGCCGTAAATCACCGGCCAGCGCTAATAGGATGCAACGATACTGCTCCCTCTTGCAGGCTCCTAAATAGCTCGTTGGAGGCACTGGGTGTTCTCAGCAGGGAGCCAGCTCACTGTATTTATAAAAACTTTTCATCGTCAGTGACATGAAAAGCAGTCTGCCAAGCCCGGTGATGACTGACAGGCTGCACAGCAGCGCTTCGGGGTCACGTCGAAGCTCAGCACCTCCAGGCACTAAAAAAGACACCAAACCCCTGTTTGTAAGAACAGTCGCACCCATGGATTGATGCAAAAATAACAAATCTGTCATTCAAACAGACGTTTGAAAACACAGTGATGGCTCGACAGCAACGATCTCAATCTCCAGAATATACGTGCAACACTCATAACAGTTTATGATGTGTAGGACTGGGATGACCATCAGCACTTGCTGTCACTCACCAGCCCAGAAAAAAAAAAACAAACGAGCAGCGTCCAGGAGCAGCGGTGCCCATCAGTAAAGACAACGTGATCATCTTAGCTCCACATTTAGGGAAAAAACAGAGCACCATTGCTGTGGAGCCCATTCCACCCTACCGAGGTACCTGCCTTTGGGAAATGCTGTTTGTGCCCTGACTGCCCATCACATCCTCCCCAATGTGCATCTCACACGCTAGAAAACGAGTCTGGTATTGCAAGGGGATTACTAGAAACACAGCGTGGGCCGACGGCGTGCCATGGTGGCAGGCAGGCTGGGGAACGAGAGAAGAGGGCTGCATGGAGAGGCAGGGCTTGCCGCAGGCAGCCTGGCTTTTTTCTGGCATGTAGGTGTCCAGATGCATGTCGGGTATTCCCCAAACCAGTATAAACTGCAGGAATACGCCACAGCACTGAGTACCTGTTTGCACTGAATCAGCAACGTGATGAGAAGCATCAAATACATCCTCGGTTCAGACAGAAGAGAAAAGAAACAGCTTTGTCCCGTCATGTTGGAGAAGCGGAAGCCAGCCCGTCGCACTGCTCGGCACGACCCGCGGTGTGCCGGGACCCACCGGTTCCAGCGGACGCGGTCGCTCGAGCTGCGGCACTGCTCCCCAAGGCCAGTGGAAGAGGCTGAGCACCAGCACTCAGCATTTTGGGGCGCAGAAAGTGGCCCTGATGCAGCGGAAGGAGCCAAAGAGCCCTCCAACTTTCCAACCAGCACGAGCCAAGGGGAGAGAAGGAAATCAGCCCTTACAAATCCTGCCACGTCTTTCTTCCTGAGCAGAAGCAGACAGCGTAGGCAGGTCCAGCAGCCCCTCGGGCAGCAAACGTTAAAACATCCAGGTTGGTTTCAGCAGGGAGAAGCCCCAACCTGTGAAGCGGATTGCAAATCTGTGTATTTGTTTTGGAAATAAAGGCATTAATATTTCATGCCAAACATTCTGAATATTGATGAGCGCGTTCACAGCAGAGGTTTCGGAGTTACTTAAGCACCCAGGATTGTGCCGTCTAAATTCAGTGGCGTCACGGCTGCTGCCAGAGCTATCAGAAGTATGGAAAACACCCCTTGCTAAAGGGGAGCCGCGTCGCAGCTGACACCGCCTGCCCGTCATGGGAGAGGAAGATGAATCGAAGCCCAGGGGAATATTTAACACAGCAAATATTTTGACGTGATCCATCAAATAAGCCATTTTGCACTCCTCCTTTTACCTTTTCTTTCGCTCACACAAGGTCTGCGAGCTTGAAACGTTGCGTTTCTGCCTCTCCTCGCTTAAATCCAGCCTCAGCTCCCTCCTGACCCTCCAACATCTTACAGCAAATAAACCAATACTTACTAAGCATGGGTGCGTGGCAGGCTCTTCCAGAGTGCTACAGTTCAGCAAAAAGCCAGGAAAAATCTATTTTAATACTGTAGGAAAAGGTTTTCCAGTGATTCCTCTGACAGTAAGGTCCTGCTCAGGGCTCAGTCTCTCTGGGGACAGCAGCACATGGAAGCAAACCCGGAGCTGGCTCTCCAGCCCTGCCCGTAGCCCGCTTTTCCACCGGGCAGCCTTGTTTTCTTTCTAGCAGAGCAATATGAAAATGGACACTGACTGCTAATTTCTGCAAGCTTATGAAAAGTGCCCATTTAAAAAAAAAACAGGCAAACTTGATTTTAAAAAAAAAAATTTACTTTTACGTATACACTTATTACCTGTTATTGCTACGGCAGCAAGAAAACAGGCCAATACCCAGCAAAATCAAGTCAGCCACCAAAAGGGCAGAATGGAGCACCCGAACCACACTGTTTTTTCCAAACTTGAGCTATTTTCTCGAATTTGGAGGAGTGCTGCTTTCAGCCCTGTTCCTACCACGCTTTTTCCTGTTGCCTGATTCTCCTGACCGCCCAACAGACCGACGCTGAACGTACAGCAGGGTAAACAGGACCAAGGCTTGACGTGCAGCTCCAAGCCAAGCGAAGGCTTCGAGGGTGCTTGCAGTGCACGCGGGAGGTGCAGCCTGCTCAGTACTGGAAACTTCTCGGTCACTTGAAGACCTTCAGCTGGCAGCGTGCCTACCTGGGGGTTTGAGAAATTCAAGGGTACTGAGCAAAGCAGCTTCTTTATCGTGGAAAACAAAGATCCCAGCAGTCTCCGCTAGTGTGCCGTGGGAGAAAGCTTCCTCCAGACCCTGGAGCCCTGCAGCCAGCCCGGCTGTTTGCAAGACGCATCTCCCAGGCTCCGGAGGAACAGCCATGCTGAAAGCACTGCTGCTCCCACTGACAGCCCGAGTATTTGTGGCCGGTCCTCAACGCTTCCCAGGAGATCAACCCTCTTCCCTTCTCCTGTCCTTCAGCCTTAGCTCATGCATCCAGGTAGCAAAAAAAAGTCTTTTGCGAGCTCTGCAGCTGAGCAGTGGACAGATTGAAAACCTGAATGAATCGGGCACAAATCATGCACAGACAAATACGATCAGAAACAGCAATAAAGTCTTTCTCTTCAGGATACCAGGGAAAACAGCCACCTCAAGCGCCGTGCCCCAAGCTACGTTTCTAAGCTTGGGATTGTTCCTGCTCTGCCATCCAACTCCTTTTCATCAATCCATCAAGCTGCTCCGTAAAATGGGCTTGTCCCTTCTGATGAGGGGGTCTCTTTGGAGCAGCGAACCAGGACTGCGCTGCCAGGCAGCTGGGAAGTTTTCAGCCTGAACACATCCACAACTAATTTATGTTCCTTTCATCCTACGGGTTAATAACGCTCAATCTTTTCATCTCCTCTCAGGCGATGAAGGTTCCATTTGCCTGGGCAGACGAGCAGTAACCCCTCCCTCCTTCCCTCCTCCAACAGCACCATCCTGCCCGAGGACCAGAGCTGGGCACAGCCCTCCTAGGTGAGGATTTAGCAGAGCCTTGCGCAAGGGGAAGGTCTTCTCATCTGCACTGCAAACATCCCACTTGATGCAATCCTGCCCCGCGTCTGCCTTTTTCGGAGCTGTGCCCCGCCAGCAGAGCCCATAACTACCTCGCAGCCGAGGACCACACGCGCCCCCCCTTCATCCTCCAGCGCCGCTGCTCCCCGTCTCCGCCGCGCCTCACCCGAAGCATGCAGAAAATCAACTTTATAAACAGGGGTAGATGTTGCAACCCGGTGACACGACGTTACTTCTACAAGACATTCTCTACTCTCTGAAGTCTCTCTGTAGCGTACGCACAGTTTCCTGAACACAGTTGTTATGAATTTAAATACAAGATCCCAAAATCCACATACACAGGGAAATAATCTGAATACCTTAAAGGCAGAGCAAGTTGTGAAAAATTACATAGAAAAGCGATATTACCATGGTTTTCAGTGGCTTGCATACAGATTTACGGTACTTAATTCAGAGAAAAAAAACAAACTGCCCAAATGTTGAGAGAAATTCACTTTCTCTTGCCTTGTTACCTGGGAATTCTGGAGCAGTACTTCTGCACCGCACACCCGCTGCTCAGTCGGCACGAGCCGTGCTCTGCTAAACCTCTTCCAGCATCTGGCCTATCTTACGTGCCTGCTCCTGCATCACACAGAGATGACTTTCTTCTTGTCAGGCCTGTTTTTTTTTTTTTCCCCTTCATTTCCACTACGTTACCTTGAATCAAAATCCCTGAACGTTATCACAGCTCCCCACACCCCTCCCACACTCAGTCTTTAAACACTGGCACAGATCAGCGTCTTACCCATCCCACCACCGCTCTGCAGCAGCCTTCACCGCCAGCCCGCAGAGCCCCACATCGTTAATTGCATTAATTAATTGCAAGGGAGGGCAGCTCCCTGGCAGCAGTTCCCCAGGAGAGGCAGGAGCCTCAGCTCGGCGTGCGAGGGCTTGAGCACGGCACCGATATCAACGCGGTGTTTCTGGCTGGAGCAGAGCAAGGATGGCCAGCGCTGCAGGACCATGCTCTTCCACCCTGCCGGCCCCCTCTACTCCAGGACCCCCAAAGCCCCCGGGGACCCCCCACCCCGGTACCCAACAGCAAACTCATGTAGCAATGGGGGAGCCCCGTGGCAGCGCCGAAAACAGACAGAGACGGCGGATCTGCACGGCTCCCTCGGCTGATCTTGTTACGCCGGCCTGAACAGCCGTGTGGGTATTTAATTGTAAATTATTACAAGCAGCCGATGAACAAGTTCTCGCTGGCAGAATCCGAAGCAGAGGGGCCGGTGACTCGTTAGCAAGGGGAACTGGAAAAACATAAAGGCAAAGGGGCATGATTTTGCTCAGGGGTATTTTTTCATGCTCTCTGTGCAAAAGCTAACTGATTTTTACAAAGAAGAGCCTGCTCGCAGCTCGGGCACCCTGTGGGATCCCTCGATCCTGACTGGATGAGAACGTGCAGCCTGCAAGCAGGGATTGCAGCCGGCCGGGCTGGGAGCGAGAGGAAAGCAGCACCGGGTGAGACCGCAGCCTCCCGTCTGGGCTCCGCTTGCGTTCTCTGCGTTCTAAGTAACACAACCAGCAACAGGAGCAGCGCTCGTGGCTGCACGGGCAAGGCACAGAGCCCAAAATGCCACCACCTCGGCCACGCGCCGTGGGCGAACCGCCCGCTGAGTGCCCCGCGTCCCTCCGTGCAACTTCCTGCTCCTCGCCTTTGTTTTTCCAGAGAGGACGGTATTTGAGGATTGGCTTTTTTAAAAGGAATATCTCCAATCCCACACCCATGCCCGCTCCCGAAGCATCTCCCTCCCAGCTGGCTCTTCCTCGTGGAAGGAGAGCGGCTCGGCCCGGTTCCCCGCGAGGTTTCGCACCGATGACTCCTGGCAGGGCTGCACGTCCCTCCTGTTACATAACGGCCTTTCCCGTTTGGTGTTGGCTCCGGTTGGGGTGGCCGCGTTTGGGGCGCTCGCACGCCCCAGTGCTGCCGCCCGCGTGCTACCCACCCCGTGTCCCCCCACCCCAACCAGACCCCCAAGCCCACTCCCTGGCTTTCGGCTCACCACCCGCCATTTATCGCAGCCGTACAGATCCAGAGCCCCAGTCAGCTCCTTCTCTGCCTCCCCTTTTCTCCATGCTGCACCCCAAAATCCCCCCCAAGCCCTGGGTGCCCCTCGCTGCCCTCTGGGCCCCATCTCCCATCCAGGACCCCTCCTCCTCTTGCTGCTGCTCCCACTTGGCCCAGGCTCCCCCACCCCGAAATGCATCCCCCCTTCCTCCTAACCCCGCTCCCCCTGCAGCTGCCCTGGCCCTCGCTGCTGGACCCCCACCCACTGGGCAGCTCCTGCTGCTCTCCTGCCCCCAAAAAGCTGTGCTCCCCATCGAGGGCACCCCGTCCCTCTCCCACACCCAACCCCAAACTGCACCCCTGCCTCCCCCCAGCACCCACAGGCATCCCCGGGCCTGCACCCTCCAGCAGTGCCTTGCCTCGGGTGCCCCCATCTACCCCCTAAGCCCCGTCCACCTCCAATGCCCACCCACCTGCCGCCTTCCCCCTGCCCACCCGCACCCTGGTCTCCCCTCGCTTCGCACCCCTCGCCCCCCCTCCTGCCTGCCTTCACCTGCCCGCGCCCCGTACACCCGCACCCGAGGGGCACCTCCTGCCCCCCCACAGCCCCCGCACCCCCCAACCAGCCGCATCCACGACGCTCGTGCCCGGCACCCCCCCGCCCCAGCTCTGCCCCACGCACCCACCCACGACCCCGCAGCCCATCTGCTCCCACACCCCCCGCGCCCCCCGCCCCTACCGCCGCCGCTCCCGCACCCCGCACCTCCGCCCGCGCCCCCCGCGCCGCCCGGCCGCCCCGCGCGCTCTGACCTGGGCCCGGGCGCGGGCGCGCTGCCCGGGAGCTGTCCGCCGCCGCCCGGTGCTGAAGGCGGCTTGGCGGCGGCGGGCGGCGGCGGGACCCCGGTAGCAGCGGCGGCGGCGGCGGCGGGCGGCAGCTGCCCGTCGTCGCCGCCGCCCTCCAGGCTGGCCTCGTTGCCCATGGCGGGCCGGGCGGGACCGCTCCCTCAGCGCAGCGCCGCCTCCGCCGCCATCAGCCCCGCGCCGCCATCGCCGCCTGCCCCCGCCGCCCCGCGCATGCGCCGCCCCGCGCCCGCCCGCGCCGCGGGCACGCGCGCCGCCCGGCCAATCGCCGCCCGCCGCCCCGCCCTCCAGCCTCCCCCGCCGGCACGTGCCCCCCAGCCCGCGGGCGTGCGCCGCGGCAGCCAATGGCGGCGCGAGGCGACGGCGGGCGCGCGGAGGAGCCCCGCCCCGCCAAGCCCACCGGCCAATCGGCGCCCTGCAGCGCCCGCGCCCGCCAGGCGGCGCCCCGCGCGCTCACACCGCATCTGCTCTGCCGTGAGGTCACGCCTCGGCGACCAATGAGCACTCGCTCCTGCATGAGGTTACATTCCGGTAGCCAATGACCACTCACTCACCCATGAAGTCATGGCCTACTGCAGGATGTCACACACTACCAACCAATGAGCATCCCCCTCCCCTATGAAGTCATGTGCTGCTCCAGGATGTCACCCCCTGCCAGGCAATAGGCTTTCCGCTCCCTTGGGACGTCATGGTCTGACAGCCAATGAGCACTTTCCTCCCCCATGAGGTCATGGACTGCCCCAGGATGTCACGCTGCCAGCCAGTGAGTGCCCCATGCCCTCATGAGGTCATGGACTGCCTTGAGATGTCATACTCTGCCAGCCAGTGATTGCTCTGCTCCCCGAAATGTCACGAGCAGCCCTTGGATGTCACACATTACTGGCCAATGAGCACTCTGCTACCTCATGAGGTCATGGGTTGTCCTAGGAGGCCACTCACTGCCAGGCAATGAGCATGCAGTTCCCTGTGAGGTCACAGGCTCCCCGGTGAGGTCACACAGTACCCACAGGGTAAGCACACTGGCTCTGATGTGAAGTCACAGTCTCTCTGATGAGGTGAAAGAGCCCTCATCCAACAAGCATCCAGTCCCCCACAAGGTCACACAGTGCTCAGCCAATGACCATCGTTGCTGTTCTATGACATCACAGGGACCAACCAGTGAGCTCACACACTCCCCTAATGTCTGGGCTCAGCCACCGAGCACCCAGCTTCCCCAGTGAGGTCATGGGGAGCCCAGCCAACCAGCACTCCCCCTCCCCATCAGGTCATGCAGCGCTCAGCCAACAGCCATGCCCTCTCCGCATGAGGTCACAGCCTGCCTGATGAGGTCAGAGAGCTTCGGGAGAGCGCCCCGCCCAGCCAGGGGCTCTGGCCGGGCACTGGAACGGCGCAATTACACCGAATCTCGCCGGCGGTTAACGAGGGCGGCGGGGATTAAAGCCGCCGGCAAGAACAGAGCCCGACTCAGTGGCGGGCGGGCAGGGGACGGGCCACCCCCGCGGCTCCTCCCGCCGCCCCCACCACCACCCCCGGGCGGGGAACGGGCCGCAGCCCAGAGACCACGCCGAGGGGCGCAGCAGCCGCCGCGCACCCGGGTGCAGCCCGGCCCCGGCTGCCGGTGCCCTGCTGCCACCCTGCGGCCTCGCGCTCCCGGTCCTGCCGCAGCCCCCGCCCTCCGCCGGGAAGGACCCCCCGGCCGCGGCAGGGACGGAGCCGCCCCCCCACCCCGCGGGAGGGGAGACGCTGCTCCCCCCGTTACGGGCCGTGACGCGACGCCCGCACGCAGCGCCGCGTCCCCGGAGAAACGTCAGAGCGGGCCCGGTGTCACCGACACCGAAAGCAGCTCGGAAGCACGGCGCCCCGGGAGCCGCCGTGGCGGGGCTGGGGCTTGCTGCTAGCGGAGCGCGGGGAGGAGGAGGGCGGATTTGGGGGAGCGGAGATCGGCCCCGAGCAGGAGTAAAAAGTGCAACAAACCAGAACAAAAACCACTTCCATAAGCAGCAGGTACAGGGAAAGTTGGAGAACGTGGGAAAGCATGAAAAGGGAGTAGGGGTGAAAAAAAAAAAAAGTTGTGGGGTTTGTTTTGGGTTCGTTGCATTGGGTTTTTTCCCAGGGTAGGGGGCATGTCCCAAACACAGGAGACTCAAACCATCCACCTTGCTGCTCAGCAGAGGTTTGAGCAGCTGCCAGCAGTGGCCCCAGCTCCAGCAGTGCCCAGCAGCTCAAGCCCTGCCTTCAACCTGCCTCGGTGACAAAACCCAGGAAAGTAGTTCAGGAAACACACCAGCTTAGGAGATGGCGGGAGATAGAGGA
The DNA here is from genome assembly GCF_009769465.1 of Tauraco erythrolophus. Lineage (NCBI taxonomy): Eukaryota > Metazoa > Chordata > Aves > Musophagiformes > Musophagidae > Tauraco > Tauraco erythrolophus. The sequence goes on along the minus strand of NC_141476.1, from coordinate 19,302,824 downwards.
AAACAGCACCCAGAGCCAACACCAAGTGACACCAAAATCACAGAGTGGTTTGGGTTGGAAGGGATCTCAAAGATCATCTAGTTCCAACCCCCCTGCCATGGACAGAGAAACCTTCCACTAGACCAGGTTCCCCAAAGCCTCATCCAACCTGGTCTTGAACACTTCCAGGGATGGGGCAGCCACAGCTTCTCTGGGCAAGCTGTTCCAGTGCCTCACCACCCTCAGAGTGAAGAATTTCTTCCTTATCTCTAATCAAAGTCTCCCCACTTTCAGTTTAAAGCCGTTGCTCCTTGCCTTACCACTACCTGCCCTTGTCAAAAGTCCCTCTCCAGCTTTCTTGTAGCCCCTTTTAAGGTACTGGAAGGCCTCCCCGGAGCCTTCTCTTCTCCAGGCTGAACCACCCCAACTCTCTCAGCTTGTCTCCATAGGAGAGGTGCTCCTGCCCTTGGATCACCTTCACAGTCTGAAATGAAGGTCCTTTGCTCGCCACAGTGAGAGCAGGGGAACTTTTTGCCCCAGAATGAGTTTATTCTCAAAGAGAAATCAGATTCAAGTAATCGGGGGGCACCAGACCCAGCAGAAGTGGGACAGAAAGATGCCAGCTCACGCAGACACTGCTGTCCCTGCTGGAAGGGACACTGGGCTGCACAGCCCGACGCTCAGCAGGTTGGACTCCCCAGGCCCTTCCTGCAGGGTAGCCCCAGGGCTGTAGCCGAGCAGAGGACAGGGCTGGCTCCATCAGGTGTAAATACTTCTCCCCAGCTCTGACTGGTTCCCAAAGCAGGGCTAGAGCAGGAGAGCCCCAAAAGCCCTTCTTGATCCCTCCACTGCAGGCTGGGACCAGCTCTGCCTTCACAGGTACTCACAGGTCCCCAGTTCTCCAGCACCCCAATGTGGAAGCCCGCATCACCAGCAATGCATCCAGACCTCCACTGCCACCTTTAGAAGGGTCTCCCTGGACTGGCTTCGAGGTCAGTGATCCAGAGCAGGTGTCACTTTTTTTACCCACATAGGGTGCCTACCTTGAAGGTATGATGGAGGCACCATGCAAGAGGGTCAGCAGAAGGCTCACTGCAGACCCTTTCCCAGGCATCTCTTCTCCAGAATTAACTCCGCTTGATTAAGTCCCCCTCCCTTCCAGTTTGTTTCCCAACTCTGAGACCTCTTCTTATGCTCCTCTGGACTCTCCACCCTTTCCACGTTGCTCAGCAGTCAGCTCCAAGCGATGCAGACAAGACACAACTCATGTTCTTCAGGCATCGGCCTTGCTCGCTGCCCTGGGGACCGGCGTCACTTTCAGCACAGCTTCACCCCACCACAGCCCTTCCCTGCAGCAGGGGCCCATCTCCCAAGAGCCAGGACCCACCTCCCGAGAGCCAGCACCAAAGGTTTCAGGAGGTTCAGGCTTATCCATCACCTGCACTCTCAGCACCTGAGCTGCAACAGAGAGGAAACCACTCAGGAGCCAGTTGTGTCAACAAGTGCTCATGGCTGTATATTTTATTCCCTAAAGACATGTTTTTAGGCAGCCCAGGTACTGAGGCCTCCAGCCTGAAGCAGCTGGAAACAGAAAACATCACAAATTTGTACAGTAGAGTGCTGCAGCAAGGCACCTCACCAAGTCTCCTCTGAGCAACTCGAGCAGCCCTGCTTCTGCTGTGGGGCAAAAGGAGACCAGGCAGCTCCTGCCCCACATCTCCAGCTGAGGAGTCCCAGCCAGGTTCAGCCCCATCCCCTGAAGCCATTCATCAGCACTGCTTCAGGCCATTCCAAATCCTCAAATCACTAGGCAGACTAGCTTCAAAAGAACAAAAAAAACCCTACAATCTCATTTTAAAAAAATAGAAATTCACACAAACAAGTTTCACACCAACACATGCCCATAACAGAGGTCACACCAGCACACCCATGTCCCTGTTCCCAAGCAGGGCAGGGGGTCACCCCCAACACCCTCCTCCCCAGGTCAGCAATTTCAGTGCCAAGTCTGTAAAGATGCAGTGGCCTTCATGGTCCAAACCAGGGCAAGGAGACCATCCCCCAGCCTTGCTTGAGGGTCTTCCCAACCCACACAGGCCTAGGGCAGAGAGAAGGTGTTTAATTTGACGATGAACATACAGCCACCCTACAGCAACGCAGGCCAGCACTCTTTCCTCCAGGAAACTTTCTTGGAATTATTTACACCGGGCATAGAAATGGTCCAGATTCCTCCTCTCTGTTCTCACTCCAGCTGGACATCCCAGATACCTTTCCTGCACCTCTCGCTTGCAGCTGCATCCAAGAAGTGCAATTCCACCTGATGCCCAAGAGCCCAACAGCAGCAGCAACCACAGAGCTCCGAGCAGGCCAGAAGATGAGAAAACCCTGTTTAGTCTGTATGAAATAGGAGGAAGGAGGAGTAAAACAAGGTGGGGTAAATCAGTCCAAGCATTAGCCAGAGGCTTGGTCTCCCATCAGCTTGTGGCAAGGCCAGGATTCTCCCCAGGGCAGCTCATCTCACCCACGATGCAGTGTTGGTGCTTTGCAAACAGCCCCTGGGCAGCGGTGGTTGCCCCCCCCCCCCGCGCAGTGGTGGTTGCCCATTGCTTCGTGCTCTGCCCTGCAGCCGCCCTGCCCAGCCGCTCCCCAGGAAGGCAGGGGCTCTCACTGCAGGAAAGTGTCCAGTCTGGCTTGGCTGCTGCTGGAGGAAGATGCGGAGGGAGCTGCAGACGCTGGCCTGGAGACGTTTTTCTTCTTGTTCTTTACTGCTAACGGACGGATTTCTGCCAGGTTTGTCTGGAGGTAAAACCGTCAAGGAAAGTAGAGACCAATGCCCTGGGGACACAAGTGATCCTGTACCTCCTGCAGACTAGCCTGAACCACAGAGCTGGGACCTAGCCATACATTTGCACCTAAAGAAAAAACCCCCTGCAGGACAGGCTGGGCTTTGCCCCCTACTCACAGCAGCAGACTCAGGCATGCTCCTGTCTCACCAGGACAAGAAAGGTTTCTCGTTCCTGTGCTACCCCTTTGCACACAAAACAGCGTTTAAGCTGTGTGTCAGAGCCAGGACACTGCCCAGGGAAAGGCACAGCAGCCAGAGCCTGCGGCATCCCGAGGCAGAGCAACCCCATGGGAAGAGCCCTTGGAGCAGCAAGTCCTCTTTAACTCACATGGCATCGTACAAACCTTCAGAGACACAAAAGCGGCAGAAACTAAACATCACGGAACTGCAAAGGGTCTTGAGCAGCCACTCGCTGCAGCACTGAAAGGCCTTTGAGAAATGAGCTGCCCCACCAGCCCTGTGTGAGAGGCAGCTGTGGGATGGCTGCTCACCTCCATTCACCTCCGCTGGCAGCACGGGCACATCTGGCCCCAGACATCTGGCTCAAGCATCAACCTGCCATTTGGTTCCTCCACCCTGAATCATTGAAGCCACAGGAGCAGCAGCTCAAGACTTCTCGGCAGGTCACACCTTCCAGCTGATCATTTTTCCTCTGCTTCAGCCTCCTAGTTTTCTACGAAGAGCAAAAGTCCCTCAAAACCAGGACCAGGAGCCAGAGCAATATCAGAGCCACACGTGCACCACACACGCCTCTGATGGCACTGCCTGGGGAAGGGCAGCCCCCACATGGGAGAGGGCACTGCTCCTGCGTGGTGAGTGCTGGGTGGGCTCAGCCCAGCTGCTCCTCACCCACTGTGATGCTGCCCACCAGGACAGGCACGGCAGAGCAGCGGTGTCCCACAGGAATGGAGGCTTTGGCTGCACAGGCAGCAGGCACACAGCAGGAAGAGGCTGCACTGCTACTCTGAGATCCCAAGGGTGTAGGCAGTCCCTGCAAATTGTACCAATTTCGAGTTGATATGCTCCTCTGAATGAGCTACCTCTGATAATGCTCTCAGCAAGCTCAGGTCTTTGATGTCTTTGCTGAGCTCAGACTTGTCCAGAGTCAGATAGAGAGCAATCTGATGGTTCCTCGAGGGTTCTAGCCCGTTTTTTGTTGACTAGGGGGCAGGACTCCCCAGGATGGCTGAGACCGAAGAGGAGGAACAGAGATGAGGTCCCCACAGCATCACTACTGCCATGCAAGCTGCAGGAAAGGATACAGGCTGTATGAACTTTGTTCTGCCTCCCAAGCCATCATATCCCATCCTCACCTAAGAGAGAAAGAAACAAGACTGGAGCAGCAGCACAGAGCCCTGGCTACCTCTCCTCAGGTTGGTTATGGGAAAGGGGGAGCTTTGCAGGCCACAGCTTCTGGGGAGGGGTTACCAGCACCTGGAAACATTCAGTACTTGTGCTAAGCCCTCGCCTTTGGAAAAAGACAAATCCAAGGGTATTAGTAAAGTTTGAATATCTTGAGAACTTGCTCAAGTAAGCTGAGCCTTCCAAGCAACAGCAAGGTTTAGGATTTTATCACTAGAACTAAGGAATATGAGGAAAACACCCAAAGCTCCAAGGAGGTGGAGGAACGAGACATGGAGGGCCGTTTAGTCTGCTGCCAGGAAGGGAACGAGCATCTGTCATCCCCGGAGCTCTGCAGGACTGGGAAGTAGCCAGGTCATGCTCCAAGATTTATTTTCCACACACTGTATGTGGCAAGGTAAGAGCCTCATTTGCTTCCTCCCGCAGGGTCACTTCAGGACAGAGGTGTGCAGTGCCAGCCCTCGACAAGCTCACCAACTGGACAGTCATACTTACAGTACCCGTGTTCTTGTGGGGACCCAGCAAGCTACCCGAAGAGGGCTTCTTGGAGACAACAGAGTTCCTGATGAATGCTGGCAAGAGTCCTTTAAGAGCATCATCCTCCAGATCATCCGCCCAGTTCTGTCCCACAAAATAATGAGGAAAAACTCTTTAACCAGCATGATCTGCTGAATTTAGTCCATACACAGGGAGCACTAACAATGCAGGCAGCTATTTAGGGCCATGGTTACTGCTGTACCACGTCAGGCCAGAGAACAGCAGCTTCAAGCCTCCCACGGAGACTCATGTGGAACAGCACCTGGGAGGCAGGACATCACACCCAGCAAGGCCAGGAGAACGTCCCCCTTAGGTGACCCCACAGCCTTTGTGGTCAGCCCCACGTTGTGTTTGCCAAGCATATCTGAGCCAGGATAATGAGCGAGAAGCACGTGGGTCCCCACCCTCCCTCTCCTGCCCGATTCCAGGAGGCCTGAGGCAGCAATACTGTGTTTCTAGGAGACTGTCAAGCAAAGCACTTTGAAGCATGTACTGTGGTTTTATAGACAGGTCGGTCTATGGTCACAGCATCTCCTACACGGAGAAAATGGGTCCTTCATCCCAAGCTTATTAACAGCAGAATCAAAGAGGTGATACAGAAAATCAAGATTAGTCCTTTTACCTCCACTGTTTCCTTCAGAACTTTCTTTGCCAGATTTACCACAGGAGACCTGTAAGAAGCCCAAGGAGCACATCAGCAGAGATTTATTATACAAGTGGAGCTGGCAAGGACAAACAAGGCCAAGCAAATGATGACGAAACTTGCAGCACACCATCAGGCAGCTGGAGAGCTATCTGATCTCACACAGCAACTTCCAAAGCAGCGAGACTTTCATCTCCTTTGGAAGCAGAAAGAGGAGGGAAAACTCACGGCTTTTTATTCAGCTTCTGTCTTTTTGCAGGGCTGAAGAGAGACTTGCAGGGCTGATGTTCAGGGGTGTCCATATCAAAAGTAGCATCTAGATTGATCTCATCGCTGTGGGCCGGGCGGTGGAGCTTCGGGTGCCGCAGTTCCACGGGAGCGGGGCTGCAAGGCCACGCACAGCGTCAGCCATCCGGAGGCCACTGCCTGCTCCCAGCAGACGAGAGGAAGGCAGAGCTGCACGCTACATGACTGAGTTGCAGGACAGCAGCGGGAGCAGGATCAGAGCCCCACTCTGCTCACAAGCCGAAGAAAGGACAACCCAAATCCCTGAGTTTATAGTCAATGCCCCAAACTACCGTTCACCCTCGGATAGGATAAAAGGAGAAAAACCATCGTGCTGCCAGACTAGCAAGTCTCTGCTTCCCCGGCTAGTTAAATTGTCAACTCTTACTTTGGACCTGCCGTCTACATCCTTGGCCTGTATCTGAGGATACACTTCACTAACCTTTCAAAGACCAGTCGACTGAGTGTCTCTCTGGTTACAGATGGGACCTTCAGAGTATCCTGCAGGATGTCTATCTTCTTCTTCAAACTCTGGAAGGAAAAGGGAAAGTAGACAGCAAGATAAGGGAAGATTTAATAGCAGATACTTTGCTTCTTTTCCATAAATCAGCATCAGGTGGAGCTCAGAGGTCAGGTAAATAAGAGAGGTAAGGTGGGCTGGGTAACCTAGTCACAGAGCAAAAGCCAGCATAACTCCTGGCTTTTCAGCTGCAGGCCATGGCCAGCTGCCAGTTACTGCAGACTGAGGAATGATATTCTCACCAAGATCTCCTTGTCCGCATTCTTCAGATCCTTCTGGGTGCTTTTTAACTCCTCCTCTGTCTTTTCCAACTCTGAAACTGTTCTCTGCAGCTGCAGAACAAATTCCCCCCCGAAGAGCAGAGTGCTGGTTACAACACGTAGGTAAGGAAGACTGCGGATCCCCTGCCAGAGCACTGTGCTCTGCAGCACATGCTACTGTCCCCTGGTTAAGGGCTCAGTTTTCCCGTGGCAGTCTCTGACCAATCTCTCCTGTATCAGAGCAACCGAATGCCTGTCCATTTCCTCGAGCTGCCTGCAGAGGGATCTCCAGGGCTGCTCGCCCAACACAAACCTTCCCACAGCATTTCCTCAAGCATTTACCCCTGACGGTGACAAGTTTTTCCCTGCTCTAACGCTTGGTGGCTGCATTCTGAATTCCTGCGGGATTTCGGACACACCAGAGCACAGGAATGACAAACCACAGCTGGAGGAGGGTTGTGCATCAGCAGTACTGGCACACGGACAAGCCTGATTCAACAGCGAAGCATGGCAGGATCTGGGGTCGAGAAGTGGACTGCTACCACATCAGAGACTTTTGTGGGTTCGGGGGTCTGGGCCAGCCCACAACATGCCGGTACAGTCAGCTCTCTGTCAGCCAAGCCCGGAGCTCTGAGTGCACTGACTCGCATCCCCCTGACCCAAGCTGGTGACTGTAGCTTGGCACTGACTCAGCCAGAAGCAGCCCAATTCTGGCAGCAGCACTTTGTCTAAGGGGTTAACTCCCCTGGGGAGCAGCACAGCAATCTGAGAACCCCCTTCTCCATTTGAGGGGACCACAGCAGCTATGGCTGAGTAACGAAAATAGGTCAAAGCCACCCACAGCCTCTCACTTTGTGAGCTTGGACATGGGGACACCTAAGGGAACACCTGCGCATTGGAGAGCAAGGCTAAACACACACTTTCCCTGGGGACTTGCTACAAGAACGGGCAGAAAGCGATTCCCAACCTGAGCTAAGAGAGCCCAGCCAGGCCTGGAGCAGGGGGAGCACAGCAACAGAGGCACGTCAGCAGCTCCGAGCTCTGCGCCAGGTCAGGACCAGTCCAGGCAGGCTCTGCACAGAGCCACCTGCACGTACCCACCGTGCTTTGGGAACCTCTCCCACCTGGAGAGGAGCCTCGGCCCAGTTCAGTCAGCTGAAGGCACAAGGCTGGGTGTGAGTGTGGCTGTGCCAAGCCAGGGCTAAGCCCTGCTCAACTGGTGCTGCCTCCAGACACCTTCCCACCTTTCCTAGGGGCCCGATTCTGCAGCAGGAGGGGCTGGCAGCTGAGCCAGCTCACGCTCAGCAGTGTGGCAGGGTGAAGGCAGTGCTGCTTCCAGAACCCAACGGAAGCAGTGGAGCACCTGCGTGCTGCTGCCTTCCAGTCCAGGCTCCCTGCCAAACTCTGGCTGTCTCTGCACATGCTGCCCCATCAGCATCCCCAGACTGCCCTCCTGACAACAGCCCATGAGCCGCTCACTCACCGCACTGTCTCACCCTGACCCAGAAACCCCAGCCTGATACTTCCACACCTCCCGTAGTGCTCAAGTAGTGCTCAGTGTGGGAGGGGTCCCTGCAGAGGGCTTGGGCCACAATTATTGACAGGGACCTACAGACCAGATGTCACTCTGGCGACTCACACTCTCCCTTTACCTTGCTGTTGACAGAAAACAGCTCCTTCTTCAGCTTCTCTGTCATCTCACTAGAGATCTTCCGAGCTTCCTTCAAGTTTTCATATTCCCTGCAAAGAGATCAGAAGAGTCACGCTGTTTGCAATAGAATCAAGCGAGAACTTCTCAGAGACAAGTCGCAACCCTTAATTTGAAGCTCTGCAACTGCAGAGCCACCAGAGAAAACCCAGGAGACACAAAGCCCTTTAGGGAACAGCGCTGAGCATACCGACGCTGACCAACAGCGTGTCAAACACACCGCTACACCACGGGCAGAACAAACCTGCATGGGATTCTATGCCTGAGAACAGGGCCTGAACAGATTTCACCAGCAAAACAGAAACCGGATTCAGAGACATTTCAGTTGCCAGTGGAACAGACAGACAGCAGAGCAGCCCCCATGCTGGCAGCAAACAGAGGACTTTGCTTTAAGTGACTTTTCAGAGGACTTCACACTATTGGCCATGCGCATTCATTCCCCGTTACACCACAGGGACACTTGCCCTCATTACAGCTTTGTATCAAAGCTGCAATTATTCAGCTGCCATCAGAAGGGCCCCAAAGAAGCTGTGGTTTTGCCCAGCAGGACCAGATGGATTTCCAGGTAGGGGAGGGTAGCACTGCAGGTTTCGCCTTGCCACAGTGCGCTCGAGGCCACAGCTGCACAGTGCAATGCAGCAGAGGGTACAACCCAGAGCCCCTCATCCCCTCATTTCCCACCGGGGCGCAAGAGGAGAACGAGGGAATAATCATCATCACCTCAGAGGTGCACTGACAACTCTGGAGATAGTTCCCATGGTGACATGCGTGTCACTACAGTGACAGCAGGAACGGTTCGGTGTGACAGGCTCCAATCCACGTCCCCAGGATCTGTCAGTCAAAACCCAGCGGAGGCCCAAACAGGTGGCAAGAGCCCCGCAGAGCCCATGTGCCTGCCCGTACGCGGCAGAGGGCTCTCCCCAGGCACACCCAGGACAGCATGAGCTGGCTGTGCCGAGCCCGCAGCACCTACTTCTTCAGCGAGACACAGTAGATCGCAAGCTGTTCCACGGCTGCCTGCCCAACTCCCATCTCTCTGATCATCTCCTCCACTTCGGGGCGCTGGCTCTGAAGCAACAGCTCAATCCTGCATGAAAAACAAAGTACCCTCAGCTCATGAGTCACGAACAGAGCTGGGGGAGAGACTGGAGCCCTGCTTCCCCCTGGGGAGCTGGTGCAGCCTGAGATCCTGCCGCAGACACTCTGGGTGTCAGGCCAGGGGGGAAGAGAGACACCACTGCCCCACCACAAGCCAGGCTTTTTGCTAGGGAAGAGTGGAACTAGGTGGATAGACTAGAGAAGGGGCAGCTGTACACAGATACTGCACATGGGGCCAACATCGCAGCTCTTGAACCCTATAGTCCTGTGGCTGACTGTTCCTGGGCTGGGATTCTGCCCCAACATCCTCTGATAAGAGGAATGGCATGTAGCCACGCTCCAAGCACTAGAGGTGAGGCCAGCCTGCACACAGTACCATGCCTTGCTGCTCTTTAGGGAGAGCAGCAGTCTGGAAACATAGCAGGGGCAAGAGTACAGACAGGCAAGGGCAGGCCTGCTAATGCAGCAGTTTCCAGCCTCACGGGTAAGACAACCCAGCAGATGGAGCTGGGTGCTGCAGCAGGTACGGCAGGACCCCTCCTTCCCTCTCAAGAAGGGGAGAGGCAGGCAGCCCAGCCTGCAAGGCCCAGGGAGAGCCCAGGATCTCACCGCTCCATGGTTTTCAGCTTGTTTCGCAGGCGGCGGGCCTCCTCCTTTGAACTTCTGTTATCCTCCTGCTGCTGCTCCAGGAATTTCATCTGCTTCTGCAGAGAAGCAAGCACACACAGACCGTTAGGAAGGCTCCAGGGATTGTTAGAGAAACATCCTGGCTTATGCGCACTGCGGGCAGCTGGGAACGTACATCGGCTCTTAATGCTATCGCCACCTCGGCAGCCCGGGATTACGGAGAGTTTAGCTCCCTCCCCACTGCACCCCCAGCCCTGCTCCCTGCACGCGCAGCAGGGTCTCAGCGCTAATCACAAGACCGGTCTAGCGCTGAAACCGCAGCGTTTCTGCGGGGAGCGTTCGCGGGGCTGCGCAGTAGCCTCCTGGCCGCAGCGACAATTTGTTTTTCAAAAGCGAAGGAGTCCACAGCAAGCAAACCTTGCTATGGCTTTCTCCTCCACACACAGCTGATCCCTTCGCTTTAGCCTCCCACTTCTCCTTGCCCTTAGCTGCTTAGAGACCTCAGCCAAACGAGACACCCACCTGGGCACTTCTCTCACCCACTCAGAGAGGCTGCGAGCCTATTGCAGCCATCACCCTTCCAGGCTCTCCAGCAGCAGGCAGCAGTAATAGAGAACCTCAGCAGAGCTGAAAAAGCACAGATCTGCAGCGTGGCAGAGGAAAGCTGGCCTGAACTAGCACCATTCCAAAACAGCTGCGTTGCCTAGGTTTGCGTGTGCCTGGGCACCTCGCACAGCACCTACAAGAGGCTCCAGGCCTGGTTTCTGCCCAGCACTGACTCCAGGGAGAGGCCTGGCCAAAGACCGTCACCTCGTAAAGCTCCCTTCCACACCAAAATTAAAGGATTTTATCCACTTCCTGCCACAGAAACCAAACCGCTGTGAAACTGCTGGGACTTCACAGAGGGACAGCGTTGCAGGCTCACGTGTTGCTCTCGCTTAAGCAGAGCCCATCTTTGGTTCTTCCTAACCAGAGCCCTCTACCCCTCAGATCCCCAAAGCAATGTTTCGTGCCAGGCTGGAGCAGAGTCCCTAGCCTCAGAGAGCCTGAAACAGCAGCAAACTCTCACACAAAGGTTCAGCAGCAGCTGACAGTGCGAGCAGAAGACAGGAACGGCTTGCAGCCTGCGGGCTTGACCTGCGTCGCAGCTAGTTAAGCCTATGTTTTCGCTGCAGAAGTTTAGTGCTTTAATCTTTAATGATGCAGAATGAGACAGTGCTTGGTATTCAGCTGGGAAACCTCGTACACCACAGAAAAGATACCTCCAGGTCCCTAATCCTTCTGCCCTGCCCAGCTTTCATTAAAAAGACTTAAGCATAGTCAGAGGGTTTTGTAACAGACAAGATAACCACAGAGCCTCCTCCTGAGATGCCAAGGCAGGAAAGCCAAGCACGGAGATGTTGAGTTGAGCAACAAACACCAGCTTCCACTGTCACAATTGTTCTACAGGAGTAGGGAGCAGCAGAAGTATCCTGTCACTGGTACAGCCGGGATCTCAGGATCATCTCTGGCATGGCCCAGGCTGCCTTTCCACCCAAGCAGACTGGATACAATCCCATGGTCAGACAAAGTTGTGCTGGCTCACAGCAAGGCCTATCTGGCATTAATTCCTTACTATATCTCTCCTTCTGCCCTGTGATAGCACCTGCCTGCTAGTGACAGGCAGACCTCCTGGACTGGTTACTCTCAGGAAGAGCCCAGCTGCAGGTGCCGCACAGCAAGATGACCCCACAACCCATCTACAAGCTCTCCCTGGGCCACTTGGCCTTGCAGGTCAAGGAACACAATGCAGTTTAGGCTACTGGGTCAGAGATCTTGGGAAGCACAGTTGACCCTACCCTGCCTTTCAGCCTGCAGCTCACGACCCCACCTGCCTATACCCCATCTTTTTGTGACAGGCACGTCATTGTCACACAGTGGAGACCGCCCGTCCCAGCCCACCACCAAGGCAAAGTTGCTCTGCTCACTACAAGACATCCCAACAAAGCAGCTCCTGCTGTTACCCTGTTCCACTCGCTGTTTACGCACAGAACATGACTACACCCTGAGTCACTGCACGCTGAAACACAACAGGAATATTTGATCCCTGGACTTCACACATTACTAACCTAACCAAAGGAAGGCCCTGGCAACAGAACAGAGACAGGAGAGTTAGCTGGATTGAATCCCACTCAGCTGAAGCTTGCAACTCCCCCTCCATATATTTCAGTTTGATTTCTCCTCCAATCAAACTAAGAAGCTAATTTTCCTTGAATCCCGCCTGGCCTAAACCCATTTCAGAAGAACATTCTACCACAGGGAGCCGGTGTTTCGGCAATGGGGCAGCGGGGCCAGTTCCCACTCTCGGTTCACACTGCTACCTTTATGATCAGCACTGCTGCTTCATTAGCAAGGCTTGGCCAGCATCCCCCAGGTTGGGCTGGCATCTCTCCCACCACGGCACTCTCTGCCTTCAGTATGCAGCAACGGGCCTGGCTTTTACGCCTCTGAATCACTCCCAAGTGGGGCACGCTCAGGACTTCGAGACCAGCAACACCACTTGCTTTGGATTAATAAAACCAAACAAAAACCCAGCTACACTGCCCTTCCATCATTGACATCAGAGAGACAGGAGTCTCGAGGCACCAGATCCAAAACCCAGCCAGCACCATCTTTTTCTTAGCAGGGCCTGCGGAGATCTTCAACAAAACTAACGTTGACTGTGCAACGGTTAGTGCTCAAGTCCTGCCAGGGATGGGAAAGGTACCTTGAGAGAGGAGCACAGCATCTCTGTCTCTCCCAGCACCTTCTGGAGCGACTCTATCGTGGCATTGCGCACATCCAGAGTGTCTCTCAGCCCATCCACAACAGCCTGGCATTCTCGCTTTTCTTTCTCTGGAAAAGAAAAAAAAAAGGAAAAAGGTCACGGCCCAGTAACCCAGACTTCAGCTGCCCCTCAGCAACAGGAGCACAACAACAGACATTGCTTGCAGTCTCAGGCTCCAGGCTGCTAGGAGTTGGCCATTCCTGCAGAAAGCCATTTCCCTAAGTGCTGTCTGCACCAGGGTCTGTACTAAGCAATTGCTTCTCCCAGTGCCAGCAGGCTTCAAGATCTTCTTTACTAAAGATAACGAGTTCTCTTTAATAGCTTTCCAGTGCCAGCCCTGCTAGCATTAAGCTGATGCATCTTAACTCTTGCCTGCTCTCAAAGCCGGGCTTGCACAGGGAATACTGTCCTGGAGTTACAATGAGCTGCCACGGAGCTGGAGAGCCGAGCCCTCAGCTCACCCTCTCCACATGGAGCCTTATGTGCAGGGAAGCCCCTCGGGGCCTGTCGGGCAGCTGCGTGCAGCGATCCACCATGCTGCTGCAGCTACCCTCTCCATGGCACCTATGCCAAAGGGCAAGAGGCAGTAGAGCAGAGCTCTGCTGGCCGCTGGGGACTTTGCAGGACATGCGACAGCTGAAGTAGATTCCCCAGAGCACCCGTTTGTTTGCAGGTCACAAAACTTTTGAGTCCCACTGTCCCCCCTGATGCAGGCAGCTCAGGAACAAAGCACAGGCCTCTGACCACCAGAGAGAATGTAGTAGAAAAAACCCCACCAGATTTCAATTTGTTTTGTTGAGACAAGGGAAGAACAGCTCACAAAGCAACAGGCACCATCAGGAACCGACAGACTTAAGCAGGGAACAGCCGGCATCACCGGACAGCTCGAAGCAGTTGGGTAAAGAGGGAAAGCTGCAACCCCTCAGTCTAACCCCACTGAGAGCAGGGTGAAATCTCCAGCTCAGCGTCTTCCGTCTTTGCTAAAATCATCCATGGCTTCAGCCTGGCCATAGCAGAGAGCAAATTAGTGCCTTTCCAAAAAGCTATTTCTCCTTGCAAGCTATCCAGTTTCAAACTGTGCCACCACATCCCATAGAAGCACGACCAGCAGTGCAGCTTCACTACTCAATCAGGCAGAGGAAGAGCCACGTGGGACCAGGGAAGAAGAGAGGAACGTATCCCAGCAGAAGCACAGAGGTGGCATGGGAAACATTTCTTTCTTAGGAAAGCATTTTTTCTTCATTGATCTCAATAACCCTTCCTCACCAGAGGCAGCACAGCCTGGAGACGCTCCTCTGCATTTGCAGGGACTCCACACCCACCAAAAGAGTTCGGGCTTCCCCCTCCTCCGTTCCCAGCTGCCCAGAGGCAGGTGGCAGGAGTCAAACCTCCCCATGCTGCAGGGATGAGTTCTCAGCTCATTCAGAGTGCCTCCCACAGCGCCTGCTGGGTCTGCTCCGAGCTCCGCGCCTCCAGAGCCATTTGCAAGCTGATCAGAGACTGGCAATTACAGAGCTCCTCTACAGCACGCAGCACAAAGCACATCTTTAAGCGAAGAATTTATACACAAGAACCACCAGAGAGCAGAGTGCCCACAGCAAAGGAGGCAGGAGGTGGGAAGGAGCTTCTCATTTCCAATACGAAAAGAGAATGGGACAGGGAACATCAAATCCAACCTCTACTCACCAGACGCCAAGAAGATGAGCGGGCCTTCGAGCAGTTTTTCTTGGATAACATCCTAGCAAGAATCTCAGCCACCTTCCCCAGAAGATCTGGCTCTCTACCAAGTCCCTAAACTCAACCAAGCTGGCAAGAGAACAGGCCTCAGAATAGAGACGTGCAGACCGTCCAATTCTGCTCTCAGGCTAAGGACTGAATCCTCAACCTACTGGCTATTCGTGTCTGTCTCGTGCACGCAGGGAAGGCAGAGGAAAGACGACTCTCGGGGCGTGGGTGAGCCCCCAGCATTCTTTAAAGATTATTTTTTTTCCCCTTCTGCTAGTGTGTCTTTGGATTTCTGTCACTCAGACTGACATTTTCCTTTCGCTGCTCATGACTCATGTTCTGATGACAGGCTGCCTACAGACGATACTTAAAACCCATCGACAAGTCTCCAGGGCTTTTGCTTTTCCTGCCTCCCTCTAACATCCTCTAAAATTAAAGATGGGAAAATGGAAGTGCGCACACTGAACTCCGTCTGCTCTTCACACGACACATGTGGCACTGCAACAGCCAAACAAATCCGAAGCCTTCCCACTGCTGCTTTTGGGCAACACTTTTACCCCCTCATCTGTTGGAGGGAACGAGCCTTTGCCAGATGCAGCTGTGAGTTTCCCAGTGAGCAAACCAAGGGTTTTGCTTTCAGCACGCCTCCTCCAGATATAGCTCTGCTGCACTTTTGGAGCTTGTGACTAGGAAAAGGGGCAAAGAAAAAATTGCATATACATCTCTAAAATTGCTGAGAGGTCCTCGGTTACAGCAGAGCTGGGCCAGGCTGTGGACTCTGCCTTTGTCTTACAAACCTTGTACAGCTTTAGGTGGTCTCACTTCAGAAAAAGCTCTGAAGAAGCTGCACCAGCAAAACAATTTACAGCCTGCACCATGCCCTCAGCTTCAGAAAGGGGTGTGCTCTGCACAGGAGGTCCTCAGGCCTGGGCAAGCCACCTGGCACAGGCAGAGCCCAGGACCTGCCCATGGTGGGCTGCTGATCCCCCGCAGGCAGTTGGAACTCACCTTTCATGGAGAGCTGAGCCTTCACCTTGTCCAGTTCATTCTGAAACGCAACACAGAAAACTCTATTAGGAAACGCCCCGCAAAGGAGCCTTCACCAGATCTTAAAAGGACCCGAGAGGTTTCTCAGCAGGACATTTGCACCAGCCAGGAGCTAAGAAGGGAACGCGGTAACAGCAAGCACCAGGCTACAAGTACTGTCACAGGGAATGCACAGAGCACCTCCAACTGGCATTTTTCAGGGGGAGAAGAGAAGATCCCAGTTTTGTCTTAGCCTTGTCAACCTTGTGTTTCTCACACTGTCAGTCATCTTGTTTTAGCTGAATAATTTTGGAAGGCTCTCAGGGAAACACAGGAAATCAGACAGGAACAATTTTTGTAACGTTTTACCTAAACAAGGCAATAAGGCAGGGATGTTGCCAGACTAACTGGATTGAGAGTTGCTTTGAACTGAAGTGAACTTTAATCAGGTGCAGGTGAGAGGCAGGAGGGCACATCCAAACATCTGAAAAGGTAACGAAGCATACAGTCAAAAGGCACCAGCTACCATTCTGACAGACGCTAAAGTCACTGCAGTTCAGGATGCTGGTATGAGCTAAGAGCTCAAACGGCCGTAAACAGCTCACCGATAAACCAATCCATACCAAACGCAGGGCACATAACATCTCCTGGGCGCCACGGGGTCTGGGGAAGGTTAAACGTTTGTAACATCTTCATTAAGGATTAGAAAGAGACAGTAAATCCCCCCCATAGTTTTAAATTCTGGATAATGGAGTGATATGACTTATGAACACTGGCAAATAGCCAAAGGAAGTATAGCGAGGTTACAAAGAAGGGCAATATATAAATATATATGTGTGTGTATATATATACCCCCAAAAAAATAGAGAGAGAAATACATACAGGAAAGAGTCAACAGAAGATGACTTAAAAAGCTGTGTTGGAGAACTGCAGAGGAAAGCACATAACAAGTCAGGCAGGAACTGCAGTGGAATAAAACCACAACAAAATGCCAACACAGTCCTGAAGCAGAGCACACAAATCTGTGCAACCCGGAACGCCACATGCAAATCTGAGCTGAGAATAGCACCACCAGTGACCACGGATCCGACAGGACCGGAGCAAAGCTCTGCTAGTGACAATACAGGCAGGAAGGAGAATATGGGATGTAAAGCTCAGTAAGCAGAAGGGACTAAATGCAAAGCCTAGCAGAGCTGACCCCTGGGGGGGACAACAGCTGGAGGGCTGACATGGAATTAACTCTGCTGCAGGAACTATTCTGGAGGAGCTTCCTCAGAGTCCTATTCAGGAACGATTAGTGAGCTCACAAGATGTGCTAATTAGCATGATAGCAAAGAAATACCAGGCTACTGCGGACAGCTATGTAACATTACCTCATTCGTCAACTTAATCTGAAATCCCTCATCCTCCACCACAGCTCCTAAAGGCTGCTCCCAATTTTCACTCCTCTGATAGAAGCTCTCCTCTCTCTGCCAGCCTCAGTTACAAGACCACATTTTCCCAAGATCAAACGAGTCTATCCTGACCACAAGCAGACAGCCGTCCTCCCAGGCTTCTACCCTTCCCAGCAGGTTTACAGGGAGGAATCCTCATCCTCCTCCTGCCTCCTTTTCACCAAGCTGAAAAGCCAAAGTCTCCTCGTGTCCCTTGGAAGAAGGGCTCTCCACTCCCCACATCACAAGCAACTGGAAGCGTCAGTTTCCAGACCATCTCACTGAGGTGTTACACCCCAAAACTCACACCTTTCCTGCTCTGGGAACAGCCACACGGAGACTGTTCTGATCACTGAGGACCATCTTTAAGACTGATACAGGATAAATCCAGGCCAAGCACCCAGAAACACTTGGACATGTTGCAGCGTTCAGCCTGTGGTCTGCAGCTTCTCCAGGGAACCATGTTCCCTCCAGTGTTTCCATTGAAACTGATGTCCAGTGGTGGGAAGCAAAGCAGACCCAGCACTCCTTTGACCATAAACATTTCAGAGCAGAAGCAGGAGTGAGGAATAGCACCAAACTTGATTATTATCCAAAAGATAATTTGGGTAATCCTGCAACAACAGGAAGACGTTTCAGATTATGAAGGAGCTCTTCCAACCACTCATAACTAGGTGCACGAGACTGGTACTCAGATGAGCATCCCAAGCTCATCTCCCCAAGACAAGCAGACCACAGCTACACTCTCTGCCTTCTAGCACATTGAAGCACACTCCCTTTTCCCAGTCTAACCTTTTCATGGCAGGAGGCCAAATCCTCATTTCAGGACATCTGCGAGCTGCACAGATACATCTCCAGCTGATTATGCACCCAAGTACCACTCTATACCCAGGCTCTGGAAGGGACAGGCAGTGGTTGGCAACAAACCCTGGACTTGGGGGCTTTTTCAGGCAAAATCACTCCTGGCTGAGGACGTCATCAATTCCTTTCTCAGCCTTTAAAGAGCCTGGGGATGGCCCACCACATGTTTGCTTTGCTGAACTGCTGCCCAGGCCAGAGGCAGATACCCCATCGCAGACAGAACTCAGTCTAGATGGACATTAAATCCAACCAGTGATCTTAAGGTGCTCCGTGTCCTCCAGAAACAAGGCAGCACGCAACACGGAACTGGTGACAAACCAGCATCAGCCCAGCAGCAACCTGAATTCGCGCAAGCGGCAGTAAACACCCATACAGACTAAGTACACTAATCTACACGGAAAATATTTGGTTCTCTCCTGTTGGATAGTGGCCCCAGCACCCTCACTAGGAAAGCTGCGCACTCCAGGCTAGATGTTGCTCTGACAGCCACACAACAAACTTGGTAGGAGCATAAGTTACCATCAAGCTACTTGTGCAGGAGCAGCTCCACCATCCTGCTCTGGAGCCAGGGAGTTCTTCAGCACAGCCTGCCTGGAGGGGAAGGCTGGGGGAACCCACCTTAGATCCTCAGGTGGGGGTGAGAGGGAACAGAAAGCTTTTCTAGGGCAATTTTCTCCAGTCAACCCATTTCTGAGTCACTCATCTGTTTACACTTGTGAGAACAGATCTGAATATGTACTAAAGGAATGTTTATCCGCTCCCAGCCATTGCTTTCCTTCTTCAAGTGCCCAGAGATGCTTTTTCATTTCCTCAGCACACAGACTTCGGCCTTCAGTTTCTTTATTAACCGTCTTCGAGAACGACAGTGCTACTGACATTACAGTCTGGCTGGCTTTATTTTAAAAACATACAATATACATATAGCATTGTCATGGCAACTGCTAATTATGGTAATCGCTGCACATGCTGATTCTAAACACAAGAGGGTACAAGTGTCCCATTATACCAAGGTCAACTGGCCTGTCAACCCATTACTTTTTTTTGGAACAGATAACTCCAAGACATAAGGAGCCATGCCTCATCCAAACTAAACAGAGGAGGAGAACAAGGAACAGCCACTCTGCATTCATGCCTTTGCATCCTCAGCTCTCCAAACCTAAGGGTGGCACTTTGAGAACATCACCCAGCACTCCAGCTCCAGCCAGGTTCCCAGAAGGACCCAGCCTCAGCACTATCTTCCACTGCTGGTGCAGCTTCAGGCAGTCCCTTTCCTAATTTATCTTGGAGAACCAAGACTTTATGACCACCCTGTCCCAATTCCTTACAGTCTGTGCAAACAAACTCACCTGCACAGAAGTGAGGAGATGGCACTTCCTTTAACAGTCCCTCCTTTCCAGAGAGTTTAGCAGAGCTGACATGCAACCGAGCTGCAGACACCAGCAGCAACTCATTGCATTTGGGATTTTCCTTCTCCTGCCTTTTAGAAAAGCTCTGTAGTCTCATCCCCAAGGCTTTGAGACCCAAGAGAGAAGCAGTAGTTGGATGTTTATTTAATGCTGCTCCAGAAGTCTTCCAGGTAAGGTGACAACCAGAAGGAAGAGCAGTGAAGCAGAGGAGGCTTCTCGAATCACCACACAAGATTTGGTCGGGAGAACTCTAACCCACCACATGGAGACTTCGTTACCACAGAGCTGAGACTGGGCGAGGACCAAGGGGGAGAACAGAGACAGGCAGGAGACACGGATGTGCTTCAAGTCTGAAAGCTGCACCGCACAGCAACCACCAGCTCAGGAAGCAGCTGTTGGTAGAGGACTGGCAGCTCAGACCACGCTTCCAAGATGCTGAAGCATCACACAACGGAAAAAACACCCAGTCAAATTACCTGTAAGGTCTCTGCATCTGGTGCTGCCTGCTCCTCCAGGGCAACATCAAAAAATAGCTTATTGATGATGTGTCTTTTGCTGACCTAAACACAGGAGACAGAAAAGGTGATGGGCACAGATATGGAAGCACAACGGATATGGAAGACAGATGGAGGGGGAGAAGGTATCATCTTGTCTCAAGGCCATGAAAGGCAAGTCAGATCACGTGCTCAACGCCATTAGCAACCATGCTCTGCTTTGGCTCGTCAGCACAGCAGCAGACCCCCTGCTCACTTTTGGGAGCACGACTCAAGCCAAGCTCCTGAGCCGCAGCAGAAAAAGATTCAGGCATTTCTGAATCAAGCGCAGTCTGTTCTCTGGCAGCTAAGGCCCAAGCAGCTGACGCTGAGCTAACATGATGCCAAATCCTAAGACAGAAGTACGTGCAGCTTTCTGCAGGCAGAAGGTGCTGTAATTGAATTTGATAGCTCTCCACACCTCCCCATGCAGTTACAGCTTTGTGTTTTAAGTATTATATACAGTCATGACACCAGCTAATTGCATAGTTACTGCTACATAAGATGTTATTTCGCGATAACTCCATGGTAACCCAGAGATGTAAGAGGCAGTGAAGAACAGAGGGAATCAACAAGTCAGGGAAGGAACAAGGGCCAGGACCTTGAGAGGAAGAAAGAAGCACGAACACAGAACAAGCCGAAGCTGCAGCTGGCTAAAAACCTACATCTGAGCATGAGGTAACATCTCCTGCAGCCACTACACACCAAGACCTACTGGCAGCATCAGGCTGGTGCCAAAAGGGACTTCAAAGATGCTGAGGTCTCGATTAAGCCACTGAAGCCCCAAGCCTTGGCTTCCCATCTCAGGAGCAGGGCATACCCTTCCTTCCTTCCCTCCCCAGCCTTTGCTTTTCTCAATGAAGGGCCGAGCGCTGCAAAGACAGCACTCAATTTAAGGACCACATGCAGCAGAATGGGCTGCTTTCCTGAAGGCAAGCAGCAGGGTACTCTAGAAACACAAGCCAGATGTCCTGATTAACCCCTTCCAGCCCTTTCTATCATCATGCCAATACTTACTCAGCCTAAATAAAAGCCATGAAAACCCAGAGACCCTTTCTAGAGAAGCTAAAACATGGACAGGAGCAGGGCACCCTTGGACCTCGCCTTCCCATCAGAAGGCTGGCTGAGGGGAGTGCACCCTCTAAGCCTTTGGGGAGTTATTTTTGGGGAGACAAAGCTCTCTCCACTTCGTTCCATGAACTTTTTCCTTGTGTCACCGCTAGCCCAGACCACGGCTCCTCAGTACCATTTAGCAGAGCATCGTGCCATAGAAACGCAGAGGTGTACAGAGGTGATGGTTTTACCTGGATTCTGCACTGTGGGCAAGTCCGGCTTGGTGCTGTGTCAAACCACTGGATGAGACTGAGAAAGGAAAAGAAAATATAGAGTGAATCCTTAAAATCCAGGAGCGCTGCTCGCCGGGGCCACCCCCCAACTCACCAGGAGACAGCAGGACGCAACTCCTTACAAACTAAAAGCAGAAATGCAAATGTTTAGTCCAGAGGTGCAGCTAACGAGAAAGCCATATTCCAGCACATGCACTCTACCTTCACCTCCGAGACAATTCCCAGCTGAATTTAGTGTGCCAGCTTATCTTTACCAGGGCAGAGTTTTTACAGAGCTCAGATCTCCCTGGGAGAGAGTCTTTGAACAACTGGAGCTTCGCAGGAGTGAACGGATCCACACACAGCGTGGCACGAGAGCTGCTACATCAGGAGACGACAGCTGAGAGATTCCCAGTTTGGTCAGCTCCAAAAGGTGCCACTGACACCAGACACGCACCGTGGAGCGAGGGAGCCTGGGCCAGTCTCTGCTCTGAGATGATGAATGCAAACCTGTTGGGCTCCCCGGGAGAGCTACTAAAAGCGTTTTGCAACGAAGCCATCACGTCACACAGAACGGTTTATTTTTGGAGCAGGGTAACAATCTGGAGCTGACAGGTTACCTTTGGAAGCTCTCCCTCCTCCGTCGGTTGTTAGGGGAGAAGGAGCTCGAGCTGTGCCGCCGGTCAGGAAGCGACCATCGCACCTGCGTGCGGCGGCCCCTCGCCGAGTTGGTTGGCCAAGGAGAAAAGCACCCGCTCCCTCCCCACACACGGAATTTATTTCCTCAGAAGGTTTCCTTCCAACGCAAAAACTCGCAAAACAGTTCCAGCAAAAGCATGAAACCGCCTGGGAGGCTTCGCTCCCAATCTGACACCGCTCCTTCCAGAGAAACACCCCGTGTAGGAGCAAGCCGCTGGCACCGGCCCGCCCGGGGGACGGAGCGCAGGCAAAGGACCGACAGCACGGCCGAGGCTCCCGCGGCAGCTTCACGAGCCCCTCTAAACCCCTGCGAAGCGGAACCGCTGCGGCTGCCAAAGCGCCGGGGCCTCCGCCGGTCGGCGGGACGGGGCAGCGCCCTCAGAGGGACGCGGCAGGACCAGAAGCGCAGCGGACACGGAGCGGCCCGGCGGGGCCGCCGGAGGAAACGGCTGCCGGCGCCGGCCGCAGGCTCGCCCCGCCGGGGATCCCTCGACCCCGCGGGGCTGGCACCCCACGCCGGGCAGCGGCTGCCGACCGCGGCCAGAGCCCCCGCCCGCCCCACTGCCCCGGCGCGCGGCGCTCACCAGGCGCGGTGGAACGTGTGCCCGCACGGCACGGCCGCCACGTCCCGCTCGTTGTCGAAGAAGTCGGAGCAGATGGTGCAGTGGGCCCGGATGGGCATGGCGGGGGCTCGGCGGCCACGCCAGGCCGGGCTGGGCGGGACGCGGCCCCGGTACCGGGGCAGCCGCGCGGCGCCGTCCGATTCAAATCCGGCCGCGCTCCCGCCGCTTCCGGCCCGGCCCGGAAGTGACCTCAAGGGGCGAGCGCGGGCCCCGCGCCCCCTCCGGAGCGGGGGGCGGGGCCTGAGGGGGACGCGCCGTGTGGGCGGGGCCGGCCCCCCCCCCCCCCCCCCCCGCCCGCCGCGCCCGTGTACCCTGAAGCCTAACGATGGCAGCCGGGCCGCGAAGCTCCTTCCCGGGGGACGGCCGGGACGAGCTGCCGCCAGGACCGCGCTGCCCTTATTGCCTGGGCAGGAACGTCGCTTCCAGCCTGCCCGGGCGGCCCCGCCTCGCTCAGCCCTGGCGGGAAGGACGCAGCACGCCGCCAGCGTGCCAGGCGGGCTGCCGGGACCCCGGGCCCCACAGAGAGACCGGGCAGGCGGCGCTGGTGCTGTCTCAGTTTGTCCTCAGCGGGGTCTTTATTTGCCAGAGATACAGCGGCGGGGACGGGGGGCGGGGGGCACGTGGGGCGCCGGCGGCAGCCGCAGGCAGAGCCGGCCCTGCAGGCATGCAGCTGCGAGGGCGGGGAGGGGGGGAAGCGGGGGAAGGGGGGGCCATTTGGGATCCTCCAGACACGACGCGTGGGGGGGCCGCGTGGCTGCCCCCGAGTGGGGGGCGCCCCGTGCTCCCTCGCCCCCTGCAACGCGCCCCTCCCAGGGCCCCGGGTGGGAGAGGGGGTGCCGGGTGCTCTGCCCGAGGGCGCCCCCGCTCCGTCCCGCACGGCCCCACCTGCGGTCCCTAACATGCACGCGTGTCCCGGGGGGCCACGCGCGACGCCTCCCCAGCCCTGCGGGAGGGGGTTGGGGGGCTGCCCCGTATCTCTGGGCATCCCCGGGGCGGGGGGACGGGACGGCGGCGGGGGACAGACCGAGAGAGCGGGAGTGTGGGGACAGACCGACCGGCAAAGCCACCGGGGGAAGCCGGGGAGGACGGGCTCCATGCAGGGCTCTGCCCCGCGGCCGGCTCTCCGGCGGGGCACGTAGAAAAGGGGGCGGCAGGCGGGGGCGGGAGTGGGGGGCACCATGCCGGGGGTTATGTACAGAGGGGGGGCGCGGGGGCCACCGCCGCTCAGCCGGTCTGCTCGCTGGGGGCCTCGGTGGTGGCGGCGGCGGTGGCAGCCCCGTCCCCGTTACACGTGGCAGCGGGCGGCGTGGCGGGGGCCGGGGGCTGCTCGGTGGCGGGCGGCGTGTCGGGGGCCGCAGGGGCCGCAGTGTCCGTGGCGGTGGTGGCGGCGGTGGCGGCGGTGGCGGCGGTGGCCGGCGCTGGGGTCGGGGTCGGGGTCGGGGCCGGGGCCGGGGCCGGGGCCGTCTCCGTCTGCTCGGGCGCCCGCAGGCGTTCATGAGCGTGGTCACTCGCACGGCTTTCTGCGGGGGGAGACATGGGGGGTTCGTGGGGCTGGGGGGCTCCCCTGCCCTCGGGTCCCTCACCGGGGCATCAGGTCCCCCACCAGGGATGCCTGCTGGAGGCTGGCAGGGTGGCAGGGGGTGACAGCCCACCCCCGAGGCCGACAGCCCTGTGATGGCGAGGGGTGTGGGAGGGTGAGCTCGGCCAAGTGGGGAAACTGAGGCACGGGGCACCCTCACCCACCTTCCACTTGGCCCGGGCAAAGTTCTTCTCGATCTGGGCGCAGACGCCGTCCTTGATGTTCTTGTCGGAGGCGGCGTTGCCAGAGATCCTGGGGAGGTGGGGAGGGGTAAGCAGCCCCCGCAGCCCCCTCAGCCCCCCACCCACCCCTGCCGCCCCTCACCACTCGTGGGAGATGGCCTCCTCCGCAGTGATCCGCTGGTCCTGCTCCACCTCCATCAGGCGTGTCACCAGCTCCTTGGCTGGGGGCACAGGGTGGGGATGTCAGCGCCAGGGGGGGACACAACGTGGGACCCCACATTCCCCCCCAGTGTGGGGCTCACCCGCCTGCGAGATGTCGTCCCAGTACGGTGGGTCAAACTCGTAGTCCCCAGCCAGGATTTTGCGGAAGAGGTTCTTGTCATGGTTCTCGTAGTCATCCTCGTCTGCTTCCTCATAGAAGGGGGGATTCCCCGAGAGGCTGTGGGGTGGGGGGGCTCAGCCCGATCCATGGCCCCCAGCCCTCCGTGGCCACCCTGCCCTTGCCCCGCACTCACAGGATGTACATGATGACTCCGATGGCCCAGCAGTCCACTGGCCGCCCATACCGCTGCCGCCCCACCACCTCTGGAGCTGCGAGGGACAGGAGAGTGGCCCTGCCCTGGTGTCCCCAGTGCCCCAGTCCCTCGCCTCCAGGGTGATGGGGAGTGGGACAG
This sequence comes from Tauraco erythrolophus, assembly GCF_009769465.1. Lineage (NCBI taxonomy): Eukaryota > Metazoa > Chordata > Aves > Musophagiformes > Musophagidae > Tauraco > Tauraco erythrolophus. The sequence goes on along the minus strand of NC_141476.1, from coordinate 19,278,091 downwards.
ACCCACCCAGAGCACCCAGGATCAGTCCTGGGGTGATGGGGAGCAGGAGGGACCCACTGGGAGCACTCGGGTTTAGCCCCAGGGTGATGGGGAGGTGGAGGGACCTGCCAGGAGCACCCATGACCATCAGGCGGGACCTGATGGGAGCCCCCAGGACCAGTCCCCAGGGGGGAGGTGGTGAGGATCAGCAGGGACCTGCTGGGACCCCGACAGTCCTGCGCGCCCGCCTGGCTGGCTCTCACCCACCCAGGTACTCCGGGGTGCCACATGGCTCCTTGATGAGCCCGTTCTCCAGCTTAGCCAGGTGGAAGTCGCTGATGACAATCTTGGAGTTCTTCAGGCGGTTATAGTACACCAGGTTCTCCAGCTGCCAGTGCAGGGGCCATGAGCACCGGGGCGGGGGGCACACCAGCACCCACAGGTGCTCCCACCCCCCTGCCACCTACCTTGAGGTTCCTGTGGACAATCTTGAGTGAGTGCAGGTAGGCGACAGCCTCCAGCACCTGCCGGATGACGTTGCTGGTGTCCCTCTCCGAGTAGTAGCCCTGGTCCAGGATCCAGTCGAAGACCTCCCGGCCGGTGGCCCTGCCAACAGCAGCTCTGCCAAGACCCCCCCACCCCGGCGAGGGCAGCCCCAGCCACCCCCTCCCCCCACTCTCCCCAAACTTACAGCTCCAGGAAGATGAATACTCCTTGCGGGTGATGTAGACGTCCACCAGCTGCAGGATGTTGGGATGCTTCACCCTACAGAGAGATGGGGGTATGGGTGGGGGTCCACACTTCGGCCAGCAGTGCGGGGACTCCCCCCAGTCCTGGCACTCACATTTTGAGGATGATGATCTCGTTTTTGGCCGCCTTCCGTACTTTCCGCCCGTCCCGCTTCAGAAACTTCTTGCAGGTGTACAGCTTCCCCGTCGTCTTCTCCTTGGCCCGGAAGATTTCACAGAACTCCTCCCTGGAAGGGTGCCCACAGCCGTCACCCCCCCGGGGACTGCTGAGCTTGGGGCACTCGGGTGGTCCCCAGACCCACCAGCATCCCCCCCGCATCCCATCGGGAGCAGAGGGGGGAAAAAAAATGGCAGTGTGAAGGAATCAACACGGAGTAACCAAATTAATAGGGAAGGGGGCAAATTTGCTGATTTGAAGCCCCCTCTCCATGGTAGCCGGGGTTGGACCTGCTGCAAAGCTGCCCGTGCCAAGGTGGAAGAGCCGCATGCCCCGACATTGATGTCAGCGCTGTGGTTGGGAAGGAAGAAGGGGAGACGTGCCGGTCGCCCGGGGATGCCGCAATATTTCTGTTCTATTATTAACGGTGCTGAAGCCCATCGGCCGGGCAGGAGCCGCGGGGGCACTCGGCACTGCCGAAATCCTCGTGGCCGCTGCTCTGGGTGCAAGGGAACCGGGACTCATGGGCTTTGGGACAGGCTGCTCGGAGGATGAAGCAAAGCTCTGGGAGCACCCCAAAAAGTCCCTACTGACCCCCAGTACCACCATGCCAGGTGTGACCCACCGCCAAGCGGTCCTGGTGTTTCGGAGGCCGACGGAAAAAATTCCTGGGAGGTGTTTTGGGGTCAAACCACTCACAGTGGGTCTGAGGGCTTCATTTCGTGAAGTGTTTCCTAACGGGTCGCCCAGCACAGGAATAAAAGGGGTGAAGCAGCAGCCCCTCCCTGCCCCCCCAAATGCCGTCTGCCTTTTCCTTTGCCGGAGCAGAGCCCTCCTGCTGCCCGGAGCGTGCAGGGGAGCCGGGATCATGCAGAGGAGCTGGGAGCGTGCAGAATTGCTGCGATCCCCACAGATCCCAGGGGTAGGCGGGGGAAAAACGGAGAGCTGCCCAAGCTGCCCTCCTCAGAGCCGGCAGTGAATACCCCCACACGCTCACCAGCCACCCCCAAATGCGCCCTGCCCGTCCCAGCCAGGGACCGGCATCCCCGCGGGCAGCGTTGTGCCACTCCTCAGCCCAGGGCATGCAGGTGGTTGGGGTCCCCGGGGCACCCCCAGGACCGGGGAGGGACCAACTCACGTTTTGATGACCTGGCCCAGGTCATATCTGTCGGTCACCTCAGACGGCTGGTTATAATCTTTCTTGTCTCCCAGTGTCACACAGCCAAACGGCATTGCAGGGCCCGGTGCTGCCAGGGCAGGGAGAGGCGGTGAGTGCCCTGGCACCGCCAGCTCCCCTAGAGCTGCACTGGGCCCCCGCCCTGAGCCGCGCTAGTTCATGTAAAACCTGACGAAGCACCGTGGCTGCTCGTCAGCGAAGCCGCCACGTGCCCATCCCCGCGGCGTCCAACCGCTCTGCCTGGGCTCAGGCCACCAGCACAGCCACGAGCCGGCCCCTCTGGCCTTTGCTTGTGGATTGTTAATGATTATTAAGTAGCCAGGGCTGGTGCAGAGCTTGCGGCACCCGCTGGGGAGGCAAGTGGAGGCAAACCGGACTTTTTCCCGTTTCTTAGCCCGGTTTTGCCCTGCAGTGACGTTTCTGTATCCAGGGCTTCCCCGGGAGGAGCACTGTCGCACATCACCACATGTGCAGCAAGTTACAATGGCCTCAGCTCTGTCTCTTACCAGCCCCGACGGCCCACCGCCAGCACCGGGCAGGTGGGCACTGCGGTTCAGCAGTGCTGGCCCTCCTGCCATTGGCAGCGGGCAGGACACCGACCCAGAATACTCTGGCTCCTCCAGCCCTTTAGGAAAGCCGTTTTGCCCCTTGCTTTCCTGACAGGAACCCTTCAAAACTAAAACCAGCTTGGAAGCTTCCCAGCAAAAAAATGGTTCCATAAAGTGTTTTTTTCCCCTTTCCCACCCCGTTGCTGGGAGGAAGTTTCAGGCGATGTTATTTTCTGATGGCTTGGAAGAAGACTGTTCTGCCCGGGCCCCCCCAGCCCTCTTAGACAGGCCCGAGTGGGACCCCGTGACGGGATGCTGGCACAACGCTGGAGGCACCCATCGCCCAGTGCTAAAGCTCCTGAACCACCACGCTGCGATGCGGGCAGCCTCGCTGTGCCGTGCTGTGCCGTGCCGGCAGCTCCCGGAGCCCAGTGGCGAGGGCCACGGGCAGGATGGCAGCGCAGGATGCGGGAGCCGGCATCGCGGGTACCCAAGCGCCGAGCCTGTTGCTATGGCAATGGGAACTGGAGATGCAGAAAGCGGCACATCCTTTGGAGGGGGCAGGACGGGCAGCACCCGGCAGCACCCGACCCACCTGCGGGTGCATGGCCCTGTCTCAGCCGTGTGGGCCCTGGTAAGAAGGTAGTCCTGCCCGCAGCACCCAGAGCATGCACCTAAGTGCTCCCTGGGTTAATTGACCCCAAATCTGGATGGGACGTGGGTGCAGCAAGATAGGAAAGGGGAGGATGCTCCTTCCCACCTCCATCCCTGGGGCTGACCTGCCTCCGTGCCTGCTCGAGCAATGCCTGCAGGATGGGTGCTCCCAGCTCGCATGACACCCAGGCACCGGAAAAACCCACACTGGGAAAGAGCACCCGTCCCCGTCCCACTCAGGGTGCACTCCCTCACGAAAAAGAAGCAGAGCATCCATGGGACACCCTTCCCCACACTGCAGACAGGGTGAGGCTTTCCAGCCTCAGCTCATCCCAACAGCCTTCCCAGCAAATGTGCCCTGCCTGGCACCTCCATGTCCCCGTGCCACACGATGCCAGCTCTGGCCCTACCACCGTGGCCAGCCGAGGGGGACGAGGGCCATCCTGCTAGCCGCCGGCACGGCAGCGGGCTCAGTGTCGCAGGCCGGCAGGGGCCGGGCTGGCCGGCGGGAGGGTGGGAAGGCTGCCAGCGCCGGCAGCGTGATGCCAGAATTAGCCGGGAAGGGGACCTGGGCAAGATGATATATCGGGATTTATTGCTGTCTCTGCGAGCACTCAGCTAATCTGCGCTCAGAAAATTAGTTCCGTTGGTTTAGTGGGAACCCATCCTGCCCGGGCTGAGCACTGGCACCTCCTCTGCCCCGGGCCAGCTTGTGGAGGGGGCTCACCGCCCCAGGGTAACCCACAAGGGAGGCTGGCACCCAGCCCCACATCGGGGCCAGCACCTGCACCCCACAGGTGAGAGCATCCTTGCTGAGGCAGGGGCACCCTGGCAAGGGGCGGGCGAAGGGGTGAGTCCCTCCTCACCCTGGGGTGCTGGGGAGGGAGGGAAGGCTGGGTGCTGCGCTGGCACCCGCGCACAGCCAGCCCCCCCTCCCAAAGCGTCTAATTTGGAGCAGAAGCAACAGCGGGTGTAAGACAATAGCGGGGAAGTGGGTGGGCCGGGTGCGGATGGCACGGGGGGATGACGCAGCCGCACAGCCCTCACCAACGGGCCCCCCAGCCCCCCGAGCCCCAGCTCAGCCCCACGGCGTGGTGTTCCAGCGGCCGGGGCTCCGTCTCCGGCCCCACTTCCACTGACAGCTGCCCTGGACGTGTACGAGGTGGGGGGGGTCCCCGCTGCTATCGCACCCCCCGCATCCCGGGGGATGGATGTGCCGGGGAGCGGCAGAAAACGCAGTCGGGCCGAGACGGACCGACATACCGCTGGTGCAGGCAGCGGGGAGGCGAGGAGGGGCTGCGCCAGCCCCGCGCTGCCCGCAGGAGCGGCCCGGGCTGGGGCCAGAGGCAGGGCTGGGGGAGCCCCACCGGCCCGCGGGGCCGGGCCGGAGCCCACCGGCCCCCCCAGCCCCGGGGAGGTGCGGAGGTGCAGCCCGGACCGCGCACCGCAGGGGAGGACTCGGCCGTGGCCGGCTCGGAGCGATGCGGCAGCGGGGAGAGAGCGGGCTGCGGGAGAGAGGGGCCGGGGGCCCGGGCGGGAACGCTCGGCGGCGGGGGCGCGGGGAGAGGGTCCTCGCAGCACCCCCCCGCCACAGGGCCGGCCCGTCCCGCCGGCTCCTCGTGGGACGCGGGGGCGCAGCGGGGGCAGGAGCGGCCCGGGGGGGGAGGCGAGCAGGGAGGCGCGGGGGGGAGCCGGGCTCCGGCATCTCGCCGTGCCCGCGGCGCCCGTCGGGGCTCGGGGTCTGGCGGGACGCGGGGGTGCCGGCGGGGGGCGGTGCGGCCAGCGGGCAGCCGTCGGGGCGCACACGCAGCCAGGCGCAGGCCGGTGCGGGGTTGTCCCGGGCCACCGGGGAGGGATGGGGAGGTGCAGGGGACAGCCCCGGCCGACAAGTGCCGAATCCCCCCAGCAACGCCCCCACCGCGGGCTCGGCCCCCCTCGCCCACGGCACGGACCGGCACGGCTCGGCCCGGGGCCGTCCCGGCGCGGCGCCGCGCTCACCTGCACGCCTCTCCGACCGCAAAGGGGGGCCGCGGCCGGGGCCGCCGCTCTGGGGGCGCCGCGCGCCCCTCCCTCCCTGCCGCGCGGGGCCGGTGCGGTGCCGAGCGGGGCCGGTGCGGTGCCGAGCGTGCCGAGCGGTGCCGAGCGGTGCCGTCGGTCCGTCGCGGCGCGGGCCCCGCGCGCCCGGCGCGGCAAGTTGGCGGGGCGGGACCGCGGGGCCCCGCCCCCGCCCCGCCCCGCCCCTGACGTCACCGCCAAACTTCGCGCCCGCCCGTCGGGCGCGGGAAGAGGCCCCCGCGGGGGGACGGGGTCCGCGCCCCGGCACCACGGTGGTTTGGGGCGCCGTGAACGCCGGGGCGGGCTCTATGCCATGGGAGGGCGGCGGCGGAGTCGCCAAAACCGGGCCGGGGGCACTGCCGCGCTGCAGGGACCCCGCGGGACCCCACGGGACCCTGCGCCATCGAGGCTTGCGGGGGCGTGGAAGTACCGGCGAGCCCCCCCGGCTTGCTCCGTTCCAGCTGCTGCCTGGCCGGGTGAGCCGGTGCTGCCTGCGGATGTCCCCACTGTCCCTGTCCAAGCTCCTCACCCCCGGAGGTGGCCGCCTAAAGGGAGGTTGTGCCCCACAAGCCGCGTCCTGCCAAGCCCCAAGAGCCTGGCAGCCCCGGTGTCCCGGGAGGCTTTGCTGAGATGGTGGGGACTGATGTGAGACACAGCGCACCGGTGTGAGCCGGGGTCCTGTGGGCTGTGCTGTGGTCACCGGCTCCGGATGGGACAGGATTGGAGGGGGTGGGACAGGATGGATAGATGGGTTGGGATGGTGTGGGATGGGATGGGATGGGACGCGATGGATGGGATTGGATGGATGGGACAGAAGCAGGTCATTGGCAGAGCTGAGTGTGGGCTCAGCATCACAGGTGTCTGTCCTGCGAGGGCACTAAAAAACCACAATGAAGATGTGGGCAGACACGTGGTCCTGCCTCCGTGACATGATCCTGTGGGAATCAGGTAACTTTCCTCATCCTTTCCCCAGATGTGGGGCCAAGGCCTCTCTCATATCCCACGTGCAGGGATTGTCTGTACCCCATGGCCAGGCTTAAGGGGCAAGAAATGGTCGCCCTAATACCCTCAACTGTGCTCACAGCCCGGGCTCGGCCTCCTGCCCAGGATGGGCAGCATGGCCCTGGGGGCTCAGCGGAGCCCCCAGCCCCTTCCCCCAGCCCCTGGAGCAACCCCGCTCCTCCCGCAGTGCAGCCGCGTGTGCAGAGCCTCCGGAATGGCTGCGTGCTGCGCGCTGCCGTTTGCGGCCATATGGTGCCACTTCTGAGCTTCTCTCTACCTCCCCTGCACCCCCAAACCCCAGCTCCCTAAAACCACCCAGACAGCATCAACCTGAGCCACTGCAGGGACGTGGCTGTCCTCTCCGGGAACCCGGGCCAGGCAGACCCACCGACAGGGGACATCGGGGTCCCGTCCCAAAACCAGCATCTCCCCTCTGCGCACGGGGAGACCAGCCAGCCCCCCCCGGCGGAGGCAGCCCGGGCACCCCCTGCACCTGTACTGGATAATTAATGGTGCATGAGAGCAGGGCAATTAGCAGGGCACCATAGTTGGGGCTTCTAATCAAGAATTTAATCACAGCGGCTGGCAGCGGCACAGCCCCCTTATTAATCTTGACTCCTCGCAGGAATCTGGAGTGTAACTTGCAGTTACCCCGCTGGCACCCGGTACGGCTCGGGGCTGCCCGCAGTGGCTCACGGCATGAGGGACAGGCCACGCTCCTCCAGCACCCCTCAGTCCGCCTCCTGCCTGCCTCCCCTTAGCACCAGCCTCCCGCCTGTGGCAGAATGCCCCAGGCTCCTGTCACTGCCCCCTGGTCCCCACCGCCTGGTCTCTTGGGCCACCCAGCACCCGCTTTGGAGTGGTTGGTTCTGCTGAGCACAACGGTGTTTGTCCCTCTGCACCCTGACCCACTGCCCCGTGCACCCCCTACCCTGTGCACCCCCCGCCTGTGCACCCCCCGACCTGTGCACTCACTGCCCCGTGCACCCCCTATCCTGTGCATCCCCCACCCTCTGCACCCACTGCCCCATGTACCCCCAACCCCGTGCACCTAGTGTCCTGGGCACACCCCACATTCCACACCCCACCTTCCACACCCACTGCCCCATGTACCCACTGCCCCGTGCACTCACTGCCCTGTGTACCCCCCAGTCTGTGCACCCCCTATGCCGTGCACCCCCCACCCTTCCCACCACCCCACGGTGAGCCCAGAGCTGTGTGCAGGGTGATGTGGCTGGTGTGAGGTGACATTTCCCGCAGGACCCCTGGCACAGGGCGAGTGCAGGCTGCCAAGGTGGGGGTGCCAGGGCAGGGGACACTGGGGTGGAGGTCATCCGGCCGTACCTCTCCACCCCAGGTGGGTGGAGGGGGTGTGAGGCAGCCAGCCCAGCAGTGGCGGTGCCAGGGTGCGCAGTGGGGTGGCAGTGGGGTGCAGCGAAGGGGGGTGCAGCGTGTCCGTGACTCAAGCACCACGCGGCACCGCATCCCTGCGTGCTCACCATCGCCATGGCAACCGCCAGGCAATCAGCGATAATTGCGCACGTCGGCCCGGCAACGGGGCCAAATAACCCCGTCCCTTCTTTCGGGGGCTGGGGGGGTCGGGGAGAAAAAAAAGGGGACCCAGCCCTCTATGGCTGCCCCTGGGCCTTCACTGGGGGCAGCAGCAGCGGGGGTGTGCGGCACCAGCGCTACCCTCCCCATGGGTGTCCCACAGTACCCACGCGCCCCAGAAGGCGTCGAGGGAGGTGGCCGTGAGCCACCCAGCCAGGTGGCCATGTGGCGTGGGGGGTGGCCTCGGGGGGGACACCAGCTTTGGTGGCCAGGTGCCAGGGGAAGCCACACAGCAGGACGGTGACCCCACCATCAGCAAGGGGGGTGGGGTGCGGCCGTGGGAACCCCGGGAGCAGCCCCTGAGGCACTGAGCGGGGTGAGGGGCTGGGTCCCCTCAGCAGGATGCAGCTGCTGTCCTTCAGCGGCGCACCCCAAAACCCTCGAAGAGCAGCTCAGCCACCTTCTCCCAGCTGGCGGTGGGGAGAGCGGGGTGTCCATGGCCAGCACCGCCACCTCCGCGGGGCGGATGCCCAGGTCCCGATAGAGGACACGGTGGCACAGCTCCTCTAGCCCGTCCCAGTCGGTGGCCACGCCGTGGGTGAGGACAGGGCCACCCTGGCACTGCTGGCCGCGGCTGCTCGTCCCCCGCCAGCCTGCTCCCAGTGCGGACCGTCCCCGTGTTGATGAGGACGGTGCACAAAGCCTCGCACCTCTCCACCGGCTTGGCCTGGGGCCGGCTCTGGATCCTGGAGCCCTGCCTGGGGGGCCGACCACCTGCCTCACAGTGATAACATCACCCACGGCTTCGGGATTTGGTTCCCTTCCCACTGGAAGACATTTGGGGGTCCCCGAGGCTCCCTGGGGCAGCAGCAGGGAAGCTGCTCAGGGCGAGGTGTTCATGTGCAAACACGAGCGGGGCTCCTCGCCGGGAGACAACGGGCCCCCAGGGACAGGACCAGGACCGTGACTGGCACCGGGGACCAGCATGCGGCGGGCACAGGTCCTGAGTGGGTGCCGAGACAGGGAGAACCTCCCTGGCTGGGGGTGTGTGCTGCCTTTGGGGCAGAAAGAGGAGAAAAAGATGTGCCTTACAGGCTGGAAGGCTTTGGGGTAACGAAAAGCTCCCCAGGGGCTAGCAGAGCTCCCAGGGGGCCACCAAAGCTCCCCAGAGGCTAGCTGAGATCCTTAAGTGCTACCAAAGCTCCCAAAGGACCACTGAAGCTCCCGGAGTCCAGTAGAGATCCTCAGGGGCCACCAAAGCTCCCCAGGAGCCAGCAGAGCCTAGATGGGTGCAGGGGTGCCCCAAGGCACGTGGGTGCCATGGGGTGTGGTGCCAGCACCAGGTGGGGAGGACAGGGGTGCCCAGCGGGGTGTGGGCAGTGGGGGCCAGGGGGGCCGAGGCGCAGGCAGCCCCCCCCCGCCACTGCTCACTGGCATCATTAGCAAAACTTGCCGGTTTCTAAAAACAGTGCGGCGGCAGTCGCTCTTTCACGCCCGCTCCACCACCGCGCCGGCAGCCGCTAAAACAAGCTCAGTGCTGCCTGCTGCCTCCCGCCACGGCTTGCCGGGCCGGCCTGATGCCAGAGTACCACCGCCCCGCTCCAAGGCTGGCTTGGCACGATTTCGCCCATCTCCAACCCATCGCCACGCCGCGGCTGCCCGCTTTGCCATGAGGAGCCCCAAACTGTCGCCAGAGCGAGTGCCATTGTGGTGGCACCAGCAAACGCCTTGTAGCGGGTCCCCTGGGCGCTGCTGGCAGTGGTACGGTGCCCGCTCTGCCCGTGTGCCCACAGCCGCGCGCGCGTCCACTCATGTTTTATAGATGGCTGCGATTTTAAGAATTAATCCCTGCTAACGACAGCACTTTCCCCAAATAAACATTAAAGTGCTGTGTGTGCAAGGCGCGCTGCGGGGCGGGACACCGGCTGCTCTGCCGCAGCCGTGGCAGGCATGGCACAGCGTGGCACAGCATGGCACAGCGTGGCATGGCAGTGGCACAGCACAGCCACACTTGCCCACAGCTCCACCAGCTATGCCCAGCCATGCAGGACCTTAGGGTGCCACTTACCCCGTGCCCACCCTTGGGTGCCCACCCGTGCACCCTGTCCCTGGGGCAGGGGTGCCAGATGCCATGCAATTGTCCACCTCCTGAAGTCCCCCTGCCCGTCCTCCGTGTTTGTGGCGACGTGGGCAGCACCAGCACCGATCCTGGCTGGCAGCAGGCAGGCAGGGGGCAGGCAGGGTGGGCAGAAAAAGGCAGGAGGGCACTTGCCAGCCCGTGGCATTGAAGACCGGGCGCTCGCTCCTCGCCTCCCGCAGCGTAATAGGGCATGATAAATGCGTATTAGTGTGAATCTGTCATCTCCGCGAGCACGCTTGCGGCAGGGGGAGACACACACACACACACACACGCACACACTCGATGCAGCCTGCGGCAGGGGCCCCTGCTCACGCACAGTCACCGTCACCACGCGAGCCTCATCAGCTAACGAGCAGTCGCTGCGCCGCCCCGCTGCGGGCACTGACGGCCCCGCTCACACGGGGCAACCCCAGGGCCACCACCCCGTGTCGCAGGATGATGGGCCTGGCACACAGCTGGCCACCCGGCCACAGCCCTGGGCTGACGAGGGTGACACCCAGGGTGCCTGTCTGTCCGTCCATCCATCCAACCATCCATCCATCCATCCATCTATCCATGCCATGTTCCCTCCCTGCATCCTGGCTGCTGGCAGTGCCCAGCTGCCTGCCCCAGCCACACCGCGGCACCTCGCATCCCCCAGCACCAGTGCCCAGCATCCTCCAGCAGCCCCATTTCTGATCCAGCCCTAATAACCGTGCGGTGCAGGGCTCTTCCTGTTGCCACAGTCAACTCGGCAGCGTAGCCGAAATGGCACTGCTTGGCCTCAGCCAAGCTGGGGGGCATGGCCACCTCGACCCTGGGCTGGGGTGCAGTGCGGCCCCACCACGGGGAAAACTGAGGCACCGTCCTGGCAGACTCATTACTGCAGGATGCCGGGACCCCACCACATTAAAAATATCCCACCGTTGAGCGGTGGCGGAAGCCGAGCAGGGGTGAGGCGCCGATGGAGATGGACAGCCTGGCTGATGGGAGCTGACGTGGCTCTGGGCTCCAGCGGCACTTAAACGAGCAGCCCAGGGAGGTTTTATTTAAAGCTGACGGTGGCCGCAGGACCGGCGTGGCTGGCCACCCCACCGGGGAGCCGAGCTGCCCGTGGCCGTGGGGCTGGGGCACATTTCAGCATCCCCTGCCCGTCCACCCAGCCCAAACCCTGCCCTCACCCCACCCCAAGCTCTGGACATCACCCGGGGGTGACCCCCATCTCCGGTCCCCTCCTTTTTTCCAGTGTCTTGTTCTAGGGGATTTTTGGCCCAAAATTGGGGCAGAAGAGCGTCCTCGTCAGGACGAGCTCATCACAGACGTGATGTCTGCCACTGCTGCCAGCAAGGAGAGCGGAGAAAGCAGGCTCAGGCGGTGGCAAGCGTGGGTGGCGGGCTCAGCTGCTGTCCCCTGGCCCTGGGTCAGCCCCAATGCCAGCGTCCGGGCACGTCCCAGGCACGAGCTGCACTGTTCCCTGCACGGACAGTGGCTGGAGCAATTAGGGTGGTAATTAAGTGAGACTGAAAATGACGCTTGGTCCACCACGTCAGCCCCAAGCTCGGTCTGGTGTCCCCCACCAGGGTCCCATGCAGGGTAGGCAGCGGTGTCCCAAAGCGGCAGGGCCAGGGGTACTGCAGGCTGAGCACTGCCCAGTCCACCACCGTGATCCCGTGGCCTGGGCACTGTGATCCCAGGGGCACCAGGATCCTGGAGCACCATGATCCCATGCCCAGGGCACCATGATCCCTCGGGCACCTCAATGCCAGGGACACTGTAATCCCATGTCCTGAGCTCTGTGACACCAGCAGCATCCCAATCCCACATCCAGGCACCCATGATCGCAAGGGCACCCCGATCCCATGCCCAGGCACCCACGATCCCAGGAGCACCGTGATCCCAGAGGCACCACAATCCCACACCCTGGCACCCATCATCCCACGATCCCATGGGCACTGTGACCCATATCCCAGGCAGTGGGGACCCCAGGGGCACCAATCACCCCCCACCCAAGAGCATGGTGCTTCCCACCTGTCTTGCGTCCTACGGCCCACGGTAGCTGTGCAGCCAGACGGGCACATTGAGCCCACCCCGGCTGGCAGAGCCGCTGGTGGAGCCACCGGGGCTATATTTAGCCGCAGCTGAAGAGAGCGGGAGGGGGATTTTTAGGAAAATCCCTTTTTCTTGGTGCTGGCATCACCTCGCAGACACCTGGGTCCTCCCCGAGCGCAGGGGGCCGTGGTGGACCCGGGGCACGTAGGATGGCCCTGGCGTGGGGGGGCACCGGGGGACAGTGGCCGTGCCAGCACCGGTGTTGCAGGTGCCCTCCCGTGGCTGGCATGGGAACGGTGGGTGCACCCTCACCGCACCCCCGCAAGGTGGGTGCCCTCGGGGGGCAGGACGGGACCGGGGGCAGGAGGGACCTGGGCTGGGACCGCCCCCCAGAGACACAGCTCCAGCCTGGGAAAAAAATATAATTAAGTTTTAATGAGCCATTCGAGCAGCTGAGGGGCTGGAAGCCCCCTGGGGGGGGTCAGGCCACCCCGCGGCACCTGCTGGGGCTGAGCCTGGGGTCCCTGGCACCCAGCTGTTGTGGGGCTGAGCTCCAGTTCCATGGCACCCAGCTGCTGTAGGGCTGAGCCTGGGGTCCCTGGCACCCAGCCGCTGTGGGGCTGAGCTCCAGCCCCATGGCACTCAGCCGCTGTGGGGCTGAGTCCCAGACCCACAACACAGGCTCACCAGTGGGGGCTGAGCCCCCAGCATCCAGCCAGTGCAGGACTGAGCCCCATGGCACTCCGCCGGCATGGGACCAAGCATGGGGAGCACCCAGCAGGGGTCCTGGCATGAGCCATGGGAGAACACCCCACGGCACCCAGCCATCTCCCAGCACCCATCCCAGAGGGAGGGTGCCCCATAGCACCTGGCCGCACGCTGCATCCCTCCAAGGGGCAGCGTGCCCATGGTGCACAGGGGTCCAGGAACCTCCGCAGTGCAGGGCACCCAATCAGCACATGGCCATGTCCTCCTCCTCTTCCTCCTCCTCTTCATTATCTTCGTCCTCATCCTCACTGTCGGGCAGCTGCCCGGGGGGGCGGGAGGAAAAGGGGGGCCGCGCTCCAGGTTGACATAGGTGACGGCCAGGTTGACGTAGTGCTCGCCCTCCAGCGTGGCCAGGACACGCTCCAGCTCACCCACCAGCCCCGTGAAGGATGGCCTCTCCTCGGGCGCCGGCGTCCAGCAGCTCAGCATCACCCCATACCTGCCCCGACACCCCATCAGTGCCAGCAGCCCTCCCTGGCCCCCCCCTCAGCCACCCTGCCCACCCCCAGCCCACCTCACAGGGCGTCAGGGCAGTGGCAGGGCTGTGGCAGGCGTCTTCCCCCGCAGCAGGTAGCGGGGCATGTCGTAGGGATCCACCTCAGGGTACGGCGGTGCCCACCCGCGTCAGCAGCTCCCACATGAGCACCCCAAAGGACCACTGCCGAGCAGAGAGCCGCCATGGAGGGGTGGCGGGATGAGGACAGAGGGGATGGGGACGGGGGGTCGTGCTTACCACGTCTGACTTGGTGGTGAATTTTTGGGTCTGGAGGCTTTTCCAGTGCCATCCACTTGACGGGCAGCTTGGCGTGGCGGTGCCGCCGGACGCTGTAGTATCCTTGCCGAACACGTCCCGCGCCAGCCCAAAGTCAGCCACCTTCACCGTCAGCGTCTCATCCAGCCTGCGGGGATCATCGGTTTCAGGTGGGGGACGCACCACCAGGCAGTACCCCCATGCCCAGCCATCACGGCAGGGCCGCGGTGCCCACGGCCGTGCTCACATGCAGTTCCTGGCCGCCAGGTCCCGATGCACCAAACTTCTTCTGGGCTAGGTACTCCATGCCAGGGCCACCTGCAGCCCAAGCCGATGAGGTCCTTCACCGTGGGGCTCTGTGGGGTGGGAGCAGTGAGCGGTGTGCCCTCGGCCCCCACGCTACCGCCACCCGCCCGGGTCCCCCCGTACCCGCTCCTGGGCACGGATGAAGTGGCGCAGGTCGCCATGGCGCATGTAGGGCAGGACAACCGAGGGGGAGTCCGTGGCGGGGCAGGCAGACCCCCAGCAGCGAGAGCACCTGGGGGTGGTGGAAGCTCTTCATGAGGATGCCCTCGCGCAGGAACTCCTCCACCTCCTCCACGTCCGTGATGCCTGTCGAGAGCCAAGCCATGGGGCGCTCCACCGCCACGCTGTACCGCAGGAACGCGCCACGGGAGCGGGTGCTACTCACGGTGCAGGGGACTTGACGGCGCAGTGGAGGTCCCCCAGCAGCGGGTCCGTGTAGGTGCCATGGTAGACGCTGCCAAAGTGCCCTGTGGGGATGGGTGGCATGAAGCTACGCTGCATGCGGTGAGCAGGTGACGGCCACAGCTGAACTGGGGTGCAGTGTCACCTTTGCCGATGACTTGGTGGCGGTGAGTGGACGAGCCGCTCCTCGGGGATGAGGATGTCCTTCACCTCCTCCAGCAGCTCTGGCCGCAGGTCCTCCAGGCAGCAGGACGTGGCCCTGAGCAGGGGTACAGGGGAGCCACCACCTGCCACGCTGCCAGCGCCACCAGCACCGGTGAAGCGTGCCGGGGTCTCACGGGGCCGGGACTACCCGCCGTGGGCAGCACTGCCGGGACAGGCAGAGGCGGGGTGAGGGCTGGCCAGGGACCCAGCACCCACCACCCACCTGTGACACCCACTTACCCAACACCTCTCTGTAATCAACACCGGGGCGCTGGGTGGTGGCAGGGGGGGTCGCTGCGGCCAGGCTGTGCAAGCAGCTCCAGGTTCTCCGTCCTGTGGGCAGCAGAGGTGGTGTGGGTGAGGGGTGGCAGGGCGAGGGGCTGCGGGCAGCAAGCGGGCACCCAGTGAGCACAGCACTCACCCTCCCTCTTCCTCCAGCGCCAGCGGAGCAGCACAGCAGCCAGGAACGCAGCAGACCAGAAAGGTGATGCCGGTGCCCAAGGCCAGGCTGGCGGCCAGATCCAGCGAGGTGGCAGGGGGAAGTACCCAGCCCAGCGCCTTGCAGGCACCATTCACGCAGATCTGTGGGGAGTCAGGGGCTCATGTGGTGCTGGGTGGCTGCATACTGGGGGGGGATGTCACCCATCCTGGGGGTACCCTACCTCCACAGGCCCCCAGCCACGGGCAGGCGCAGCTGGGGGGCAGGGCGGCACGTCACCTCGTTCTTCAGCACGTCGGGTTGCAGTCCTGGCCCCCCACCGTCATCGTGATGTTCATGCAGGCGGCTACAGCATCCAGCCCCAATTGCTGCCCGGACACAGCACCCTGAGCCCCAGGGGTCCTGGCAGAGGGACCCCCTACCATCTTCAGCTCACCCCACTGCCCCACGTACGTGCACCTCGATCTCATCGTCACCAGGCTTGAGGCGGAGGCGCCCGCCATCCTGCGCCATCGGGAAGAACTTGGGCTGGGGGGTAGTAGCGGAGGCGGAAGCGCCAGCGGTCAGCAGCGCCGTCCAGCAGCACGCTCAGGTTCCCCAGCACCGTCTCCACCTTGGTCTCGAAGGGGAAGGCTGGGCTGCGGCACAGCAGCCGCTCTGGCGCCCGCGGGTCCTCGCACTCCTGTGGGCAGGGGGACGCTGGGCACTGGCACGGCACAGTGCCCAGGGCGCTGGGGTGGGCAGGGACCAGGGGGATGATGGCCACCCGCCTTGGTGCTTACTGTGGCTTTGGTCCCCACGCCCCTGGCTTCGAAGCGGATCTTGGCGTGATACACTGAGTCCAGGTGGGTGCCAATGATGGTGAGCATCGAGCCCCTGCGGCGAGCAGGGATCAGAGCTCCGGCATGCACGTAGTGCCCAGGGTGCACGTGGTCCCTGGGGTGCATGCGGTCCCCAAGGTGCACGTGGTGCTCAGGGTGCACGTGATCCCCGGGGTGCATGTGGTCCTTGGGGCGCACAAGGTTAACATGGTCTCTGGGCATACGTGGTCCCCAGGGTGCATGTGGCCCCCAGCACCTCATCCAGCCCGGCCGGGGCAGTGGGGAGCCCAGGACTGTGCCCCATGGAGGAAGGGAGCCCATGCACTCACTCATAGCTGCAGCTGGGAAAAACAGCCGAAATGAAGGGGTCAGGACGATACTGAAAGGGCAGGGGGGCCGGGGAACTCCTCGCCGTCGATCCACAGGGCCACCCGGGCTGCGCCCAGGCCACCGGCAGCAGGAGCCGTGCACCTAATTATCCCATTGCTCTGCCTGTGGACACAGCGGCCGTGGCTGGAGGGGATGGCGGGACTGCGGGAGGGTTCACATGCCCGTCCCCGTTCCAGGAACCCCACGGGGGCAGGACAGGAGCATACCTGGGCTGCCCAGCCAGGGACACTTGGAGCCGTTGACCATCACTCGCCAGCTGCTCCCCGCTGAGAGGTGGGTGCCGTGGAGCACGAGGTGGGTGCCACCCCACTGGGGGCCGAATGGGGGGTGCACGGCAGTGACGGAGGGCTCCTGGGCAGAGACAGGGTCGGTGGGGTGAGTGGGTGAGCTGAACACCCCCCAGACCCTGCTGGGGTGAGTGCCAGCACAGGGCCGTACCACGAAGACGAAACCGCTGAGGGTGGCAGAGCCGTGGACATGGAAGCCGGAAGGTCTGGCGGGTTCCTCCACGGTGAGCACCACATCAGCCGGACCCTCCGCTGCCGTTGGGCCCCCTGGCTCGAGCTCGCACACCAGCTCATCCACGAAGTCTTTGCGGCGGGAGGTGGGCAGGGGTCTGTGGGGCGGTGATGGGGGTCAGCCCCAGGCTGGGGGGCACAGCCCTGGACCCCCCCTCTGCCGTTGTGCCCCCCCAGCTCTGTCGCGCACCTGTGACTCTTGCTCCCCTCCGGGAGCACGGTGCAGCCTCGCTGGCCCACCGCCACTGGTAGGTGCCGGGGGGCGGTGGCGGGGGTCGGGGTCCCAATGGGAGCGAAGGTCATGCCGCAGAGCGTCACCCGCGTCCGGCCCCGCAACGGGGCACTCCGGGGCTGGAACTGCAGGAGAGGCACCCGCGTCACCTCCAGCCCCGAAAGCCCGGTGATGGCTGTGGGGCTGGAAAGCCCCTTCCCCAGGGAGTGCGACACATCCCACAGCAGGGGGACTCCGGATGAAGCAAAGGTCCCACCAAGTGCCACCCCGTTTGCCACCATCCTCCCCGCCTGAGCACCCGGGAGCCGTGGGGAGCAGGGGGCCAGCGGCGCAGACCTACGTCGGTGAGGACGGGTGGGCAGGTGTCCCGCACCCAGGGCCCAGCGCATTCGTGGCGGCGCCTGCACCCATCGCCACACCAGCCGCAGCCCATGAAGCTCTCGGCCTGCAGGCACCGCTGGCACGTGGAGAAATGTTGGCAACCGGGGCCAGTGACGTTCAGGTGCCACACCTGGGAACGGAGAACAGAGGCGAGGGGGACGCATGGGGCTCAGGGCCTGCCCCATGTTCCCCCCCGGTGCTCCCCACTCACCTTGCTGCCAGCGGCAAAGAAGAGTGAGTGGCTCTGTGGCCCCATGGCACCCCGCACCGGCCCCGGCTCCCCCAGGGAGAAGTTGGCCAAGGTGAGAAGGTAGGAGCTGGAGCGCTGGAGCACCATCTGTAGCGGGATAGAGCAGGGGGCTGAGCGCGCCCCGCACACTGCCGGGAGCAGCCCAGCCCACCCAGCCCCCCCGTCCCACCTGGAAGATGCGTCCCTCAGCCGTGCCCAGATGGGCCACGGTGACGTCGCCCAGCGCGGTGACGAAGATGGAGGTGAGGAGTACGCCGGCCAGCTGCCCGTTGAACAGGTCCACCTTACGGGAGGCGGCGGGGACGAGGGTGGGCTGGTCCCAGCAGCTGGTGTTGGCCACCGGTGCCGAGAGGTTCACCTGCGGCCGAGCGTGGGGTGGGTGCCTGGACGCCGGCTCCAATGCCCTGACCCCCCCACACCCTTGCGGGTGGGCAACCGGCACCAACCTGCCAGGTACTTTGGGAAGCACCCGATTGCCTAAGTCTCCCTCCAGGTTGGGAGAATTTTTTTGGAAAAATCCACCCCTGTGGCCCCTCCCGCAGCCCCCGCATGGCGTCAGATCCTGCCCTCCCCTCCCGCCCCATCTGGATGTGGTTATCCGTGCTGGCACCGCAGGGCAGGCACCGCTAATCCAGCCCTTCTCGACCCTGGAGCTCGGCAAAGGGCTGGGGGTGAAGGGGGACACCGGGCCCTGGGGGGTCCCCACTGATGCTCGAGGCTAGGAGTCCCCTCCCGTCTCACCCCGCCAGCGGCGTGTGGCAGCGGCAGCGAGCTGGCTGCTCCGCGCGCGGGAAGAGAGGGGGATTTGGCTGCGTCTCGCCCCATGCCCGGCTGAGAACGCCAAAACTCGTGTCACGGGTTCTCACTGGGACCCCGCCTGCAGAGGGGGCCCTGCCAGGGCACCCACCCTGCCCTGGCCCAGCCATGCTGGGGCTTGTCCCTGGCACATGGTGTTCCTGCCCCGCCGCTGCGGCAGACGAGAAACCCCGGTGACTAATTGCACTTCCGCCCGTGGTTTATTTGCCCAGAGAAGGTGGCGGCCTCGCGGCCGGGGGGGCTGAGGCGGGAGTGGCCAGGCACCCCCTGCACCCTGGCCCAGGGAGCACCGAGGCCCCGCAGCCTCCCCGGCCCCCACACACATAAACAAGCCAGAGAGGGTCAACGGCGTAGGGCCGGCAACAGTCACCGCGGGGGCCGGAGCCAGCAGCCTCTGGGGAAGCCACACCAAGGAGAGGGATGTCGGCGCAGAGCATGGCAAGCAGTGGTGCGCCCATGTGCCAGGACACGTGCCCGCAGCATCTGGCTTGGGTGAGCGCAGGGTGCCTGGGGTGGGGAGTGCGGCCAGATCCCCACCGGCACCTGCATCCTTGGCGCAGCCAGGGCTGGCAAAACACGGTGGCCCACAGCAGGTGGTGAGCGGCTGGTGAGGCTGATCCACACCTGGGCGACACTGCTCTCCCCCTGGCCAACCCACCCCCCCAGTGACTTTACCGACACATCCTGGCATCCCAGATCCACCTCCCGGCATCCCAGCAGACCCCCAGGCCCCCAGGATGGACATCGCGTGGGGCAGAGGACTCACGTTGTGTGGGCAGTACTGTGCCGGCTGGAAGAAGCTGAGCCCCCCGCAGCAGTGGCTGGCGCCCGATGCCACAGCACTTTTCCATGCCCTCCTCCATGGCCTGGTTGAGGAGGTGGAGGGGAAAGCGCAGACGGCCGAGTCCTTCCGTGGCAAACGGCTCTCCGGCCGGCTCTCAGCAAAGGCACCAAAGAGCACTGTGTCGGTGTCGTTGATGCCGAGGTCGCGGGCCAGGCGGGCACCGGGGCGGGCGGCATGGGCTGCCTGCAGCACATTGTAGGCGACGTCCCACTCGGCATCCTCCTCATCGCTGCGCCGCCGCCGCCGCTTGGACTCAAAGCGGCAGTCGAGGACGATCTCGCGGGTAGCGGCGGAGGTCGCGCTCATGGGTGCTGAGCCGCGCCAGGCGCGTGTGGTACACCGCCGCGCCCGGCTGCTCCGGCTGCACCGTCAGGAAGTAGACATGGTCCCCATTGGCAAAGGAATGCACGTAGTGGATGGTATAGTTGTCCCGGTATTGTGGCAGCACCGTCAGCCACTGGAAGTCATCTGAAAAGCCGTCCAACGTGCCCTTCAGCCTGCGGATGGACACCGACTGTGGGCTGTACTGCGCCGCCACACTGCTGTTGATGGTGGAGCCAAGGTAGAAGAAAGATGCGTAGGAGGTGGCCACCACAGTGGCACTGGTGCCCAGGGGGCTGGCCACACAGTCGGGGCAGGACACGGGGCTGTTGCCCATGGCTGAGTACAGGCAGCGTGTGGTCGTGATGGCCACCTCGCCGTCCCGCACCTCCAGCTGGTGCTGGTAGCACAGCCCGTGCCGTGCTGTGC
This sequence comes from Tauraco erythrolophus, assembly GCF_009769465.1. Taxonomy (NCBI): domain Eukaryota; kingdom Metazoa; phylum Chordata; class Aves; order Musophagiformes; family Musophagidae; genus Tauraco; species Tauraco erythrolophus. The sequence continues at coordinate 19,258,179 of NC_141476.1, read as the reverse complement.
CGCAGCTGTACAGCCATGGCTCCAGCGGGTCCAGCAGCAGTAGGATGTTGTCCGTGTCCTCAGGGCCGTCTGTGGCAGCCGGGCACAGGTGGCAGATCTCACACTCGGCGCTGCCCACCGGGCCGGTGACGAGGACGGAGAGGAGGTGCAGGTCAGGCTGGCCAGCAGGATGCGGTTTGCGGACAGCCACGAACACGGCGGCCAGGCCAGTGGAGTCGGTGAAGATGGCGACGTTCTGCACGGGGCTGCTGGCGTCGAGGCTGGGCAGTGCATAGGGGATGGAAAAGTTCCTGGTGGAGCTGTAGGGGATGCGGGGGCACTGCCAGGTGCCAGTACGCAGTGGGCCAGGGTGAGCGCAAGCAAGAGGCACACAGGGCATGATGGCCCCATGCTGCGCGGTGCTGCTGGCATGGGGTTATCGACGGTGCTGAGCACAGAGCGGGGTCCGGACACGCAGAGGATGAGTCACCATCGCATCTGCCAAAAATAAAGGAGAAAGGGTTTTAGCCACCGCAGTTGGCGAGGACCCCGGCGCAGCACTGCAGCTGGGTGTGGGGCTGGGGGTGCTGGGGTCCCCTGGGGCCGGACAATGATGGGTGCTGCTGAGGGAGGCTCAAATCTTCCCAAATCCCATAAGCGGGAGGTGAAGTCGAACTGCCCGTGGCAGGGGACAAATCCCGCCCGCTGCCCCCTTCCACACCCTCGTCTGTCTCCCAGGGGCATCCCTGGCCGGCAAGACCCCCGCTCCTGCAGACGGGAACAGGGACCCTGGGGACAAGGGCCCCGAGGGCTCCCTGGGGACGGGCCGGGCCCCCTGCCAGCCCCCCCCCGGGGCAGCACCGGGGACAGGGGATTGGGACCGGAATAAGTCGCCTGCCAGGGCTGGGGACCCCCGACGCACCCCCAGGGCCGGGCCCCCCCACCTCACCGCAGTGGGTTCCCAGCCGGAGTCTCCGTCGGGTCGGGCCGCTCCCCGTCCCTCCCCACCCGGGGGCCGCCCCGTCCCGTCCCGTCCCAATCTGTCCCGGTCTGTCCCGTCCGGTGCCGTTCCGAGACAAGCGGGCGGCGGGGCGCTCACCTGGGCGCTGCGGGGCGGCGGGCGCTGCCGTGCCGTGCTGTGCCGTGCCGGGCCGTGCCGGAGCGGGGCCGGGCCGTGCCGGAGCAGGCGAGGCGGGACGGGGCGGGACGGGGCGGGCGGGCCCTGCCCCGGGCCGAGCAGGGCTTCCCGAGGGCCGGCCCCAGCACACGCAGCCCGGGGTGCTCGGCGGAACGACGAGCCCAGGGGGCACAGGGGGAGCCCGGGGGGGCACACGGTCCCAGGGTGCCCGGAGGGGCGCTGGGCACCCTGGGGGGACAAGCTCGGGTGGGCACGGTGCCCCGGAGGGACGCAGGTGAGAGCTGGGGCCCCAGAGCAGGACATGGGGCGTAGGGCTGGCACCGACTGGGTGGCCGTCGGAGGGTCCCTGTGGTGGGGACACGGCCACCAGCGTCCCGGGGCGTGGATGGGGTCTGGGCACCTTGGCACCCATCGACCCCTCTGCCGCAGCCGCTGTCAACACCCTGACGCATGAAATTGCTGCTTCCCCGAAGCTGCCCATGCTGGCACCACGTTGGCAACTCATTTCCAGGCTGGTGGTGGGGCCTTCTGGGGGGTGCGGCACGCTCAGCATGGGGGTTTCCATCTGGGGGGCAAGACCAGGCCAAGGGCAGCCACAGCTTTGCGATAGGAGCCATGGGGGTACTGCAGTTGTGCTCGTTCTTCATCTCACGTCCCTTTTCCCCTCATCATGAAGTGTTTAAGTGGTGGCAGGAAGGTCCCAACGCTTGGCAGGAGGTGCCAGGACTTGCCGCTGCTGCCAGGGACGAAGGAAGATGTTTTACATCCCAATGCACCCAAGGGATTTGTCCTCCGAGCACCCGTTGCCCTTGGTACCAGCTGCACCCAGAGACTTTTCCTCCACGAGCAGGGCGCTGCCTCGCACTGCTGAGGGGACTTTGGTCCCAGCTGGGGCTGAACGTGCCGAAAACTGGCTCCCCATCCCTCGTCACCTGGCTGGCCCCAGCCCTGCCTGGCTCCCGCCCCGTGTTGTGCAAGGCCCGGCAGTTACGTTGGCCCCGCGCCTTACCCAACAGCTCCTTCCTCCTGGCTGCGCCTCTCCTTCTCGGTTTCGACATTAGTTGGCTCTTTCCACCTTGTCCGGGGTTTTTGTCACTCCCACCCTCCCGCTGCACTGCCTCCTGCCAGCACAGCCCTGGCTGCCCTTGCGCCACTTCCCGGCGGCTTTCCCAGCCCCCAGCGGGTCCCCAGAGCTGGAGTGCTCTGCACCCAAACTTACATCGAAATTCCCCCCCAGCTTGGCCGTTTGGCCCCCCCCGAAGTGGACACCCATGAACGCGACGAGACTTGACGTAGGGTCTGGATAATGTTTATGAGCAAAACCAAGGAATTACACTCTGGCAGGAGCATAAATATGGGAGCGCAGTCCCTGCGCTAGCCCTGCAGGTCCTTCCCAGCTCCCTCGATGTCTCCGTGCCACCCCGTGGCTCTGCCCCTCCTTGAACAGCTGTCCCAGCGCTCGGCAGACAGACCCAAAACACGGGGCTGCACCATGCCCACCATGCCGCGGCATTCAGGGGTGCTCAGCCCCACACCAGTGCCTGGGGATGGCTAGGGAGGGGGTGGCCCCCACGCAGCAAGCTCAGCATAGCTGGCTTGTGGGGCTGGATTTGGGAAGCAGGTGCCCTGGCGCCAAGGGGAAGACCCTCCTTGTGCTAGAGGGGCACCCTGTGCCAGCCGGATCTCTGGGAAACTGCGCTTGAGCTGTCCCTTTAGGGCATGCTGCTCAGGAGCCAGCACCATGAGCCACAAGCACCCTGATGGGCAGCCCAGTAACCCGAGTCTCTCTAGGGCTGTTCTGTGTCCCTGTGGGCAGGTGGGCAGAACCCTGCTGCTGGACTGGGGCAGGATGATCCACTACCCTGCCTGCCAGCATCCCCAGAGACATCCTTCTCACAGCCATGGTGGGAAGGGTCCAGGCTCACACAGGTGCCAAGGGCGCAAACCCGCCAGGGCAGGGCTCCGGGACTGCCAGGGGCTGCCTGGCACTTGGGGGGCCCAGCTCCCCAGGGCAGGGAGAGGAGAAGATCATGCCTCAGGCCAGCCCTGACCCCCGCCTGGGTGATGTCACCTGCCCTCTGCGGGCACAGCAGCACAGGGGTCCCCCAAGTGCTGCCACGTTTCCCCTGGGGAACCCCACCCTTGGCACAGCCGCAGGATGGCAGAGAGAAGGGTGTCAGGCACAGGCAGCAGCACCTAGGGGGGGCTCAGCTCCCCTCCAGCAACCCAGGGTACAAGTAGCCCTGTTTTAGGACCCCCACAACGAGGGATGGAGCCGGGGGCCGCAGACGAAGGGTTGCCACCCCCAGCCAGGGGGCACTGCCTGCAGAGGAGAGAAAGTCCTGCTCACCCCTTCCCCAGGCAGCTGGGCATCCCGTCTCTAACACCCAGGCTGGACAGTCCCATGGGTGGGTTTTCCCCACGCTCTGGGGTCCCACATGCCCTCTTCCCTGGACTCATGGCCCGGACTTCCCCGGGGAACAGGCTCCCGGCACAGCGGGGGCTCCTCCGGCTGGCATCATGCCCTGGGCGATGCCTGTCAGTACGTTTGGGGCGTGAGGATGAAGAGCGGTCTTCCTCCTTGCGGATCCACTTCATGAGCTTGTTGACAGCACTGATGGCTCCGGCCTTGGTCCCCAGGGGACTGTAGCATATGTACAGCTCGAAGGCGCTGGTCACCTGGGCGAAAAAACAGGGTACACCCTGGGCACACGTCTGCGCCCCACTTGGGGCTGGCACTGCACCTTTCCCCCACTGGGAACAGGCACGGGGGCTCCAGTGCAGGGTCACGGGGTGGCAACAGGGTACCCTAAATGCATGGTACCTGGTTTGCTCAGAAGTGGGGGGACCGAACCCCAGGGTTTGCTCCCAGAGTAGGTTTTCTCTGCGGCACTTGGTGGGGGGAGTTCACAACAGTAGATGACACAGCCCTCGGTGCTGGCACTTGCCAGCCCCCACTGCTATCCCTGCCCGTCTCTCCCTGGCACAGGGGTGCACAGGGGCAGGCTGGCCCCCAAAACGACCGTGCATGAGCTGGGGGCCACCCTGGGGACCACGGAGGTGGTGCTGTGTTGTGCCACCACCCCCTTACTCCACCACGCAGGACTGGAGAAGAAGAGCTCACCCAAACCCTGCAGGAGGCTCTTACCCAAGCCAGGAGGTTCTCATGGGGGCCCGTGAAGTAGATGTTCTTCAGGGGGTGCGAGGAGTTGTGAGCCCGGCTGTGGAGGTACTGGTAGAGCCCCAAGAGCCTTTCCTTCTCCTCCTCCTGCACGTAGGGTGCCTCAATCTCGGGGCTGCGGGAACACAGCACCCCATTAGCCCCCAAGAGAAGGGGATTCGTGGAGAAGGCTTGCCCCATGTCCCACACCACGGCCTTGGGCCGACGGTGCCCCAGGGGCCTCACCTGGTGAAGAGCCCAGAGCTCTTGGACTTGTAGATGAAGTGCCGGAGGTCGGGGATGCCCACCTGGGCGACACTGTAGAAGGGGGTGCGCAGGGCCTCCTGCAGAGCGTGGTGCACCCCCGTCGCCGCAGGCGCTCCTGGAAGCGCCGCTTACAGTCAGAGACAGTGAAGAAGTCCTCGCGGTCAGTGGAGACCAGCAGGAGGCACAGGTCCATCTCCTGCTCCAGGTAGGAGATGTGGGCATGGAAGAATCCACTGGAGTTGAACTTGGGGAGGCAAATGGGAGTCCAGGCTTCACCCTCCCGGAAGGAAGAAGAAGAGCTGATGAGGTTGAAGAGCAGATGGAGGTCAACAGGGTGGAGGAACTGATCCTTCTTCCTCACAAGAGACACCAGCTGGTTCCCTGACAGAAGGATGGAGAAGACCAGGCTCTTGGCCTTGGCCTGCTGCAGGCTGGTGCTGACAGCGTCCCGGACGCTGGCGGCCAGGGGCAGGCAGCGCACGGCGCCCATGAGGAAGCTGGGGTCGTGGGCCATGAGGTCCAGCAGGTTGTCAGTGATGCGCTCGGAGCCGGCCAGGAGCCTGCGCAGGTCGTAGTTCTGCTTCTGCTGGAAAATGTGGTTAAGCTGGGTCCAGGTGAGCAGGCTCAGGATCTGGTAGTAGATGTAGTGCAGCTCGTGGGCGATCTCCTGCTCTGACTGCCGGGTCCGCGCCACCCGCCACCAGCACCAGTGGGCTCCTCCGCACGAAGACCACCTTGTAGCCATCTGCTTGGGAGGGAGTCCCCGGCGGGGCCGGGGACAGATCTGTAAGCCTCACTCCCCGGGGCTTCAAGGGAGAGCCAGGCTGCAGCCTCCCCCTCCCCAGCAACCAGTCTGCCCCTGGGGACAGCTAACATGGCCCACGATGGTAGGGACACGGCCAGACAGGCCGTGACACCCCCCTGTCGCACTCCCCCCCAAGGCGGGTACCTGCGTGGATGGACCGGATGGCATTTTTCTCAGCCTCCAGGAAGGACACCAGGGCCATCATGACGCCCATGGTGCTGGAGAGGGCCTCCTCGGAGCCGTAGCGGGAGTACACGGGCTTGCCCGCCTCGCTCAACACGAAGACATGCTTCCGGTGCATGCGCCAGGCATCCATGGTCACGTCCTCCTCCTCCTTGCCTGACAGCACCGAGTCGCGGCGGGTGGTCTGTGGGGATGGCTCCAGCTTCCCCTCCTTGCTCTGCCTCATCTCCTCCTCCAGGTCGAGGGCCATGCCTGTGAGCTGCGTGCTCAGCTCGCTGAAGTCCTTGCTGATCTGCTCCATGCTGGTCGGCTCGGCCGGCTCCCCCTGCCTCTCCTCCGGGCTCCGTGCCGTGGCCGCGCTGTCCTCGGGACTTGTCAAGTCCTCGTAGGAGCGGGTGTGCACGAACATGGCTCCCTCCTGGCCCGCCCCTGAGAACAACAGGCTGTGCAGCATTTGTCCCCGTCCCCCATGCCGAGGCAGTGAGCGGATGGAGGGTGCAACAGGGACAGGGGTTTGCAGGGAGGGACCTGCCCTTCTCTCCCCATCCCACGGCACCCAGGGGTGCGGGTCCTGCTGGCAAGGAATCGCCAGTGGGCCCATCTCCCCCTGCCCGCAGAGCTGTGGAAAGTCCAGCCCGCATATCGAGGAAGCCCTTGCTTACCCCCGTGGCGAGCTCTGCCCCGTACCTGGCTCCGTCCCTTGCGCGAGCCCCGGCGTGGGGCTCTCGGACCGCTCCGCAGGCTGCCCATCTCCTGGCGCCAGGGACCCGTTGGGCACTTCCCAGCCTTTCTTCTTGTGGACATCCGCAGCCATTCCTCAGGGCAGGACCTGCATGTGACCCACAGCGTCACCCCTCTGTTCCCTCACCCGGAAAACGGGTCCCAAAACGCTCTGCTCTCGAGTAGGGCCGCGCCAGCATCGTCAGACCAATCCCGCTGGCTCAGCAGGCAGCACCGAGCCCTGGTGAGTCGTCAGGAAAGCTGCTTTAATCCAGCAGGATTTCCTCCCTCCTGCGGCCCCAGCTCCTTCCAGTCCCCTGGCCCTGGCACCTTTCATCCAGGCTTGGCCCCGATTTCCCCCGAGTGCTGGGAAAGCGGCTCAGCCTTCCCCTGCCGCGTCCCAGCAGCGAGGGGGGAGGGAGTCGGCCCTGGATGGGGCTTCTCTCTTACACCAACCATCCCAGAGGCCTCATGTTGCAAAGGGCGGGTTTTATGGCCCTTCCTAGCCTGGATTAGGCGGCAGAGATGAGACCAGGCTGTGGACGCTCCTCCTGAGGCTACAGCTGCCCAGCTGGCGCGAGCCCCTGCGAGCAGGGTGCCCTCTCAAGCCCCTGCCCGGCAGGTCAGCCCCACCTGGGCAGAGCCTCCAGCCCGCGCTTTCCTCCCGGCCCCCCGTTGGGAAACCAGCCCAAAAGCCAACACAGGACCGAACGAAAAAGAGAGCAAGAAGGCAGGCTGGCCCGGCACCCTGTGCCACTCCGGTGCCAGAGCCTCCCCAGCCTCGGAAACCAGCTGGCGGGGAGGTTCGCGGAGCCCCGGCTTCGCTCCGTGCTTCGTGACACCTCCTGCCCCCCAGACCCAACGCCAGCAGGTAACGCCGCACCCGGGGGGCTGGACGCTGGGACCCCTACCCCAAAAGTCGGTGACACCCCGGCAGCACCGGACGGCACCAGGCTGCGGATTAGGGCTACGTCCTCGCCTGGTCCTTCCCCTCCAGGCTGCACCGCCGCCAGCCTGCTGCCCTTCCCGGAGCCCCCGCCGAGCTGCCCCGGGGGACGGTCTCCCCCTGGGACCCCCGCGGCCCAGTGCGGGGCCCGTCGCGGTCCCTCGCCCGCCCAGGGGGGTCACCGCTCCCGAAGCACTGCCGGGGACAGGCCGGGGACTCCCCGCAGCCCCGAAGGACACGGCGCAGGGACCGACCTTCGCGGCTCCTCCCGTCGGCCCGGGCAGCAGCTGCGGCAGGGGCCGCCCACTAGCCCCCGGCACGGCCTAAGCGGGGCGGGAGGGACGACGACGTCGGCGGCGGGCGACCGCCTGCCGCCCTACCCCTGCCCCTAGCCCTAACCCCAGCCACCGCGGCGCCCCCGGCATCGCGGCACCCCGCCCCGGCGGCCCGGCCGGGAACCGCCCCCGCGGCCTGGCCGGGCCGGGCCGGGCCCCGTCGCCCGCGGAATCATGGGAGCTGTAGGCAACGCCCGGTCCGCGTCTTGGGACACACGCCCCTACGGGACTACAACTCCCGGCAGACCTCGCGCGCCGCGCGGGGTACGCTGGGAAGCGGAGTCCTGACCCTCCAGCCGCAAGCCCGCGGGGTAGGACTCCGCTTCCCAGCGTGCTCCGCGTGGCGGATGTAGCGGAGCGGAATTTCCGGTTTGCGCCGTGGTTGCGCTGGGCCTGGCGCGGCGGGAGCGGCGGCGGCGGAGGTGAGGGGCGGCCCCGCCCCGCGGGCCCAGTCGCAGCCCTGACGGAGGGGAGCGGCGGCGGTGGCGGTGTGGCCTGCTGTGGCGGAACCGGGCGGGAGTCTGGCGTGGGGCCGCCGGGGGCGGCTTCTGGGGGGTCTCCCCGGGTACGGGAGCGGGGCAGAGTCTCTGTGTGGCGGCCCGGGACAGGGAAGCGGGGGCGCGGGGCGGAGGGGGATGTTTCTGGGCGGTCCCCTGGGATAAAGACGGGGGCGGGCTGGGGGCTGCGGCTCGAGCAGCGCAGTCCGGTACAGGAGTACGGCGGGGTGTTCCACACGGCTGTGCCCAGCGTTGGGGCCTGCTGTCGGTGTCGTTGCCGGTGGTCGTGGTATTTCGGGATGTCTCCGTGTTATTCTGAGGTCCTGGTTCAAAATTGGGGCCTCAGTTACAACACGTGTTGTGTAAAGTGTTTCGGAACACTGTTTTTGGATGGGATGGACAAAAAGTGGGTTGGATTCATGCTGTGATGCGGCGAAAGGTGGTTGGGGCTCTCGCCGGGGCCGTGTTAGGTGATTGTAAGGCTCGGTGATGGGCTGAACGGGATTTTGGACTGTAAATAAGGTGTTAGGTGGAGGCAGGTTGTGGCCTGGCTTGTGCTGGAGGCTGGTGAAGGCTGGGCAGTGCAGTGGCAGGGAGCTACTGGGAGTAATGATGGTGGTTCTCATGTCTTGTTTTTTGAAACTATTGGTACCACAAGAGTTTGATGTTCTTGCTGGTGTGTGGTATTAATTTTGGAAATGTTGCTGAAAGTAGAATCCAGTTTTCTATCCCAACAGGGCCTTGGTGGTGTGAAAGTCTCTTCCAAGACTCCATAGTTGCGAATGTTCTTGTGAAGTCCTTTGGGATAGGCAAGGTCTCAAATAGGGATGGTGTGTTAGAAATTCAACTGATTGTTTCTAATACATGTTTTTAAAAGCATCATAGAACTCAAAAGCATACACATCCCTTTTTATAAGTGAAAACCTTCGGCCTGACACCCAGGAGAACTGAAATGGTTGTCTCTCCCTTTGCTTTCAAACTTCCGTGACATGGTTTTGATATTTCTTCACTTCTGGATTAGACATCTTCAACTTTAACATTGAAAATAACAGGCTTTCTTGGCTACTTGCACTTTCTGTAGCTCGGGGAAACATATTCTTTTGTGCCTCCTGCAGTGCTTGAGTTTTGCAGAGGCTTTTTCCTTTCTTCAGCTTTACAAAAACTTTACTGGGCACAGAAAGTTGTTCTGCGGCAAGTTACTTCCTCTGTTCTTTGAGAGTAGTCTTGTGTGTAGCTGTGTGTTTGATTTCCTCATGGTCTATAAATATCAAGTCTGTCAGGCTTGGCAAAATCTGTTTGGAGAGAAGCTGTGAGTATTGGAGTATTTTTCTGGAAATAGCATCTCTCTTAAACTTCAGTTTGCCTAATCTGTCACCAATTTCTCCTCTCTCCGCCCAGATTTGGAAAACAAGGTACAAAGTTGGACGTAAGTCAGTGAGGAGGTGCTTGAGGACTGTGCTGGCGTTCCTCTCTCTGCACCTTCCCAGAAACGTTTAATTATTCCTTCAGAAGGCTGGCTTCTCAGTCTGGCTCAGTTGCATGCTTCTGATGTACAGTGCCATTATTTTACCATAGCATGATGTAAATTGAAATAAGAGGTCCAAAAGAGTCAGACTTGGCACGTTCATTTGGAAAGCAGGATTGAGAGCATCTGTGCCAGGTGCTGGGTGGTCCGAGGGTGCGCTGGGGAGGGCAGGGGCACAGTCCTAAGAAAGTCCTTGAGTGTAATTGCCAGGGAGTATCCGGAGCTCCATCAGTCTCTCCTGGCTGCTGGGAGGGCTGTGGGACCACCAGTTGTTGGAGGGACTAAGACCACAAAAGAGCTTCCCCTGCTTTGAGGTGCACCCTGTGTCTTCACTGTAGCGGAGGCTTTGCCACCAGGAAGCAGAGCCAGCTGGGGGAGGAGGAGGGAAATAAAAAGCCATACTTTCGGGATATGTATCGGCCCTCCTGAATATTCAGTATAATTGTAGCAACTAATTATTGTCTCAAAAGAACCCCAAATCCAAGTTCTGTGAGTAGTGGACCACGCTGTGTGTTCTGCGGCTGCACTGCCGTGTCGCTCCGAGACGTCCCTTGTTGCCGCTTCCTTCAGATGCGCGGTTGTGACCAAACTGTGGCGAAACCAATTGGTGTGCAGCTCCTGGCACTCGGGGGTGGATTTTTGCCATGCCTTGCTGTTGGCCTGGCCCCAGCCCCGGGCTCTGTTGGTGAGTCTTTGGCAAACAGCCTTACTCACACTGGCCCGTCTTGCAGGGAGGTGGGAGCCGAGCCAGCAATCACCTGCCTGCGGCGGGAGGGTGCATCCTGGTGGCCTCTCATCACAGCGTGCGTCTTCTGGAGCAGCTGTAGCAGGACGTGCCTTCAGGAGATGTGGGCGTGGGTGGAAGCCAGTCTTAAGACGTTTCTGTCCCTGTCCTGCAGTTTGCGGTCACCTTGTTTTGGGAGACTGTGTAGCAAACCGCCTTGCTGAAATGACCTGGGTTAAATATAACTCTTTTTGGAGGGTCATCCATGGTGCAGACCCAGAAGAGCATGAGCTGGCACAACTAACACGTTGTGCATTGCCAAAGGCAGAGCGGAGGGAGCAAATCCTATCAGGCTGAAGAGGGGACTGTCAGAGGCAGTGGTGCTGCCTGTGTTACTGAACCATGACCTCATGCTCGTGGATGTTGCTGCGTGGCTCAGCTGATCTGTGCCAGACCTGGTATCAGGCCAATGTATTTTTTTTCCTGGTTGGATAATTTGAATGTTATGTCTAAAGATTTCCCAGCTGGCAAGGGAATTTTTTTTAAGCACCAGTAAGCTTGTTGACTTAATGAGAACTGGAATAGGGGAGGAAATCAAAAGGGAAGAATGAGAAACACCAGGTCTGCAGATGTCTGCAGGCTGCAAAAGATCATAGATAAAAGGACTGGCTGATGACAGCCACCTGTAATGATAACGGCCATAACCGTCTCCATTCACCTGTCCTCTCTGTGGGAGGTGCAACGTCAGTTCTCTTAGATTCACCTTCGAGAAAGGAAAAAGAAAAAAGGTAGAGCTTATGGAGGAAATCCTTGGGACTGTGGAGGTGCTTCGTGCATCAAGGGCCGTGTAGAACGTGAGCAGACCAGTGCTCTCGGGCTTGAGTGACCAATCGGATGAACCTGTTTCTTTAGAAACGACGTTACAGTGGATGGGTGAGTGGTGGTTGTACAGGTTGCCTTCACCAGCCTCCTCACCCTTGCACACCGAGGCCTGCCAGGCCCTGCCATCCCCGGCTCCCACATGAGCGTTCACTGGCTGCTGCTGGACCCTGGCAGGAGCAGGTGCTCCCTCTTGGCAGGGCAGCTCCCGTTAGGTCCTTGGCACAGGCAGCTGCTGGCAGCAGCATCTGGAATCGTCCCCAGGTATAAGGTCTATCGTAACCTGCTCTTTCGACTGCCACCCATACGGCAGCGCTGACCTTTGGAAGTGAGAAGAAACAGGATCTTGTGTGCTTCTCTCTGAGTTTAGCTGCTCTAGCCAGACCCGGTGGTGAATTGTCTGTGCTGTCTTCTGTTCCACCTAACCACTGCAGGTAGTGTAATGCTGGTTTTGAGCTGCTTTGCAGAAACACTTGAGTCCCAGGTCTCCTAACCTTGGTCTACTGGCACGGGAGCCTTCCGGAGCCACTGCACCTGGATTATCCAGAGGAAGTTTGAGACCATCAGATTGCTACCTACCTCATTTTGCTCTATGTTCTGCGGCAACTTTTTTCTCTGGAAAGACGAAAAGTACTTCTCACTTCAAGTCCTGGCTTTGGCAATCGCCAGGAGGTCCTCACCTTCTCTGCTGGTGGGAGGACGTGGATGAAATTTCAGATCTCTGTTGAGGCAAATGTTATTTGTGGCACTCAGCTTGATGAGGGTAACGTTGGAGAACAGTGCCTGTAATGATTTATTGGCAAAGCCTACTCTGTTATCTACATACTTTTGAGGGCAGACTAAGCGTAGCAGACCAATAGTAGTGATCGTTTCCTTGAACAGCAAAGAGCTTTTGGCAGAAATAGTTTGGATTAAACATTAATCGCAAACTGTGTTTCGGCGGCGGTCCTTGTTGTTTATAGATTGTGGCGTTCTCACATTCCTAGCTGCGCTCCGAGTAGTGTCAGACAGCACAGTATGTTGGAAAGCTTTATGCTAATCAAAGCAGATACCAAATTGTTTGCCCACCCATATTGGCAGTTTGATTTCAGAAGTCATTCGACACTTGGAAATTTGAGCAGGGAGAAACACAACAATTAAATTCATTCATGCCTGACGGTGGTCTTGTGTATTTGCGGATACTGATCCGATGTTCCACAAGCCCTTTCTAACCAGCAGTGTTTTTCTTACACGATGTGTGTTCTTTGCCTTGTGGCTTATTGTCATGTTGTTTATTCAACAGGTTGTGCTGTCTTGGTGTTCTTGGAGTGAATTATTTGTTTCTGGAAACCTACCAGGCAATATCAAAATGTGGGGAGACCATCGACAAGGCAACAGAATGGGATCTTTCCGGTAAGCGTTTGAATGTACAGTTTGTTTCAGCAACATTCTTAAATATAATAAGCCGTAGGAACTTTTTGTTTGTCAGTATTTCTGCACATCCTTCCAAAAGCAGATTCTTTTGGTAAAAGTTCTGAGGTCCGTGTGGGGCTAGGTGTGATTGCCAAAGAATAGGCAAGTTAAGTGACAGTGTAACTTTCTGCATTTTTGTGAAGTTTATTCATTTCTTTTTTTTTAACAGCAGCTGCTTTTAGTGTTTCTATTCCTTCTCCACACCACCTTTTCCAGTGGTGCTTCATTTAGCTGTTGGAAGCTAAGATGATGCTATGCCATATAGATTTTGGCCTGCGTGCTATTCAAGACCTAGGAGAGAAGCTCTCCTAACACTGTGATGTTGATTCTCTTCAACCATGGTGCTTGCCTTAACTTCAGAAATACTGACACTTGTGTTGCACACAGAATTTTATGAAAACGTGGAGAGCTTAGTTCTCTCCATGAGGTTAAGTAGACCATACGTCCCCGTGTTCTTTTCCATGGTCCTTCGTAAGATGTTTTTGAATGTCACTGGAACTTAAAGATTCATAAGCAACTGACCTGCACAGCGTGATATTTTTCTTAGTTTATATTCCTCTGGTTGTTACTGGGCCCTGTGTTTGCAAGAGGGCTCTGGGTATTAAAAAAAAATAATAAATGGAGGCATCAAGAGCTAGAGTTTTCCTGTTATGCATAATTCTTTCATCCTTTGATCATGCGTCCACCTCAGTTACTTGAATATCAGTGTAATAAACTTACTTGCTCATGGCATACTTTAGGTTTCTGCAGTAGGAATACTTCAAATAATTGTCCACCCGTAATGTGTTTAGAAAGCTGATGACATTTGAGCTATGAAAACCAGAATCCTCCAGAACATGTCTTAATGGTATTGGTAGGAGTGTGACTGTGTTTTGTATTGATACCAGTAGTGCTGTTCTGTTGATTTTTAAGTGGGTTTTTATGGCATCATTCTTTACTGTCTTGGATGTGGAATTCTAACCTCGAACCAAGTTTTAATTACTGTTCTATATGGTGGTGAAACAGGGGCATGTAGCTTAGGAACTATCTGTATATGGGTTGATTAACTGTGTAAATGTCACCTTGCATTCTGCTGGGGAGTGATTCTGTAGTGAAACTCGAAGAACAACATGACTTGCTGTAGTGGCTAAGGAAATGTCCACTGATTTGAGTAGCATTTGCTGTTATTCTAAAGTCTGTTGATATTTTATTATTCTGTTTTTTAAAAAAATATATTTGAGCCTCACTTAGGTGAAAAATCAGGTAGCTCCATCTCAAAAAAAACTCATTGGGTTTTGAAAAACTATCTTAAGACGAAATCTCTCCCTGAGTGGTTTTATGCAGGTATCAGGAGAGCTCATAGCTGCAGTGTTGTAAACTCTGTGTAAGACAGCCAGTCTGGAGGCACGAGCACAGGGTTGTCTTGAACATCGATTGTTGGCATGTTCCTGTGAGGCATCCTCAAAGTCTGAACTGAGAGCTTTCAGCATTTTGCCAGTTTAGACTCCAGCACAAGGAAGCATAAACGAGTCTCTGGAGTGTGTTAATAGAGCGTGTTTGGTAACCTCTGCTTTTATGTGCCTCAGGATGACGTGATGAGTTAGCTGTTTGTAATACTGCCCGGAGAGCTTAAGCTCAGGTGGTTCCTCACAGGCGTGTGCTGGTGATGCTAACCAACAAACACACCAGCTGGTGGAACCTTGAACAGCTGCAGAGCTGTGTGCAGTGCAGGACTATGTGGATTGCTACCGTCATTAACCCATTAATATTGCAGGTATTCCCTGTTGAGTGCTTCTGGAAATTGTGCTGAAATGGGAGCACCCAAGTTTACTTTCTCACATCTGTCGTATGCTGCCTCATCTTAAACTGCCAAACATCAATATCTTCTGCGGATCTTAGACTGTTACACAACTCTATAAAAGTTTAGAGAAGAATGTGCTGCTGTGTAGATTTCAGACTCTAAGCACGTTATGAATAATACTGTCTTTATTTCTACAGTGGGAGCCAAGAAGAAAGGTTTGCTCCCGGGTGGAACAGGGAATATCCTCCTTCCCTTGATAGTCTTGCTCAAGAAAGACACTCTGGCAACTTCTCTGGCAGAGAATCACTTCCTTTTGATATCCAGGCACTCACAGGCCTCCTCAATCCTCAGTTTGCCAACAGAGAGGAACCTTCTTTCAGCTTTGGAGCTAGAGATGGACCACGTAGTGACTTCAGAGGTGGGGAGGGGCACCACGATTTCAGGGGCAGAGATTTCCCACCATCTGACTTCCAGGGCAGAGATGAGTCTCAGATGGATTTCAGAGGTAGGGAGCCACCATCTTCTGAGTATAGGGGCAGGGATATGTACTCTGGAGACTTCCGGGAGAGAGAAGGGCCACCTATGGACTTCAGGGGTGGGGACGTTCCTTCAGTGGACTACAGGAGCAGGGACACGTTCCGTATGAACTACAGGGACAGGGAAGCACGTAATATGGATTACAGGGGCAGAGATGAACCTCCGTCAGACTTCCGGGGAAGGGGGTCTTTTGATCTAGACTTCAGAGGTCGAGATGGATCTCATTCAGACTTCAGGGCACGGGATGTCTCTGGGCTAGATTACAGGGGCAGAGAGCATTCTTATTCAGACTTCAGAAATAGAGATGTACCTGATTTGGACTTCAGGGGTGTGGGCACCTCTGATTTCGACTTCAGAAACAGAAATGCACCATCGTCAGACTTCAGAAATAGGCACAGGTCCCGATCTGATCAGGATTTTAGGAGCAGAGATGTGGCTCCTCCTATGGACTTTTCAGATAGGGAAATGCCTCCTGTGGATCAAAGCCTTGTAGATTTTAGGCGCAACCAGTCTACTGCACCTTTAGCAGAAAGAGAGGGCTCTGGCTTAAGCACCAGCAAGAGAGAGGAGTCTGCACTTGGTCTAGATAGAACTCCCTTTGGTAGCCAAAAAGGAGAATTTCAACATTCAGAAGCACCAGCCAGAGAAGAAGAATCCCTTGGATTGAGTCTGGAAGACGATGCTTCACACAATTTCCAAAACAGCTGCGGACCTCTTCCTACTGTTCAGGACCAAGAGGAGCAACCTCAGGCCTTTGCTAACAAGCAGCAACAGCAGCAGCTTTCTGGGGGGAGCAGCAAAGATCCGATTCTGATCTCGGGTTAAAGGGTGAAGGTGACCTGGATTTCCTTGGAAGGCAAGATACTGACTACCGAAACATTGAGTATCGTGATGTGGATCACCGGCTGCCAGGGCATCAGATGTTTGATTATGAACATGGCAAGTCCTTTTCGGAAGGGAAACCCAGCAAAGATTCTAGGCCCTATAAGAGCCTTCAGGTAGGTGGTTTTGTCTGTTGATGTTTCTGTTAAACGCGTCTTGGCCAAAGAATGAAAGGAGCTGGGAAAGAGTCTTCCCTTCATATCCCATTGCTTCAGTTTTATCCTAATTCACCGACCTTCTCCGAGACCATGCTCAACCTCATGCTCCAGATTGTTTTAGTGGGCACCCTTTCTGCCTAAGAAATACCTTCTTCTCAAGAGAAATGCGATTTAGCAATTGCGAATTGCTAAATATGTAGAACCAGATGGGGTTCAGAAAGTGCCCAGGTTGAAAATGACCAGAAGGAGGGTGTTGGGGATCAGTGGGATATAGAAGAACTTTATTGTCTTACTTTCCCCTGGACATTGCTTATGAGCACTGCCAGAGAGAAGCTACTGGCTTGGGTGGAGCTGCGTAGAACAGTATAGCTGTTCTCATGCCTGTTTTGTTTTCCTTCAGAGTTAACTTAGAAATCTGAAGGTGATGGTAACTACCGAGTTAATAACTACGGTTGAATTTGAATCTCCCACTGCTGCAAAGCAGAGAGAGGCAATTTCCCTGTTTTATTTTCCTGGACCTAGATCTCACTGTGCAGCTCAATGAGTATATGAAGCTGGAAACGCTAGTCCTCCCGAGCTCTCTGAATCTTAAACAGTGCCGCAGTTAAAGATTTGAGCCCGTCTGCTTACAGGCCTTTGAATTATACCCAGCTTTAATTTGTTACTGTTTGCGTATCTTGTGAGCTAGCATCTCTCATTTGTAAAAACCATCTTGATTGTGTGAACTCAAGGACCAGGATTACCGAACCTGTCCCAAATACGTGAAGCCAAGCAAGCTCATTCGGCTAGGAGGAGTGCCCGAAACTGCCACGAAGGATGATGTAAGTGGGATGTTTTTAATCCAAAAACTTCTATCAAGGGTTTCTAAACGTACCATTTTTAAGCCTGGTTAATGTAGTTCAGACGGTTTGGTCGTCTTCCCCAAGGAAAACCCAGATTTAGAAGTGATTGCAATGTTATTCTGTTTTTCGGGGCGTCTGGAAGCGATGAGTTTTCCTGCAGTCACATCTGGGGTGCTGGTGGCTAAAAGCCTTCGCTCCAGACTCTTTAACATGCCTTACTTCCAGCATGGCTTTATATATACCGAGTATTGTTTTTACTTTGTTGTTGTGTTTTGGGCCCAGAAGACTTGGAGTGTCTAAGTGCACTTGTTCCTTCTTAATTACCTGAAATTGCTTAAATGAGATCTTATAAAGATGGAAAAAATGTCTGCTGCTACTGCTGATTTTAGTTGTTTAAAAAAAGTCTAGACTACAAGGTGAAAGAAGCTCTCTTTCCCAAAGATTCCACTTTGAATTAGGATTATTTTTGGTGGCAGTTGCAGACATGACAACGCCTACGTGCAACAGTTTTTGCTGGGTTTAGCTGCGATGATCAGAGCTGCGAAAGTGTGATACTGGAGAGCTCACGGCAGAAACTTTGTCCAGCGGAGGAAGATAAGACTCAGAACAGCCACCTCATGCCCCTTGATTTTTCTGAAAGGCAGTAACTGCCTGGCTGAAACCAGCATGACAAACCTTTGCACAGTTGAATTTTGGTGTAAATGGTGCTCGCCTACTTAAACAGAACCCCAAAAATCCTTCCCAAAACTCAATAAACAGTTCTCGGGTACTGCAGGAACTTAATGGGGAAAATGCGTCAGATCGTAACAGATTTAACCTAGAAAGAGAAGAAATCGTGGGGAAGGAGATGTGCGTCACCAAGTGCTTCGCTTTCCGAGGTTTTGTTTTGGAGACTGAAGTGGATCTTGGTTTTCCCGTAGATTCTCAACGCTTTCCGAGGGCCTGATGGGACACCTGTGAAGGACTTGCGACTGAAAGATTACAGCTCAGGTGAGGATGCTTTTCCAGTGCTTCTGGTTTAAAGTTTACAAAAGGTATTTTTCACACCGATACTCACTTAGGCAGTTTGGTTAGAGTCTTTGGTGCTGTAATTGCAGGTATTTTTGAATAAAAATGCCCACTGAGTTTTGCAGTTTGTGCTCTTGTCTTCAAAACTGATGGCTGTGCTCACTGCTACTTAAGAGGTAAAGCATGTGTCCTGGTGCCTCTAGATGGACGTAAGAGCAGTAGGAAAAACAGCAAGGCTGTTCTAATAGCCGTCAGGAGTAAAGCAAATGCTGATGTGGGACAGCAGGTTAATTCTCAATCATTTTTTAAAATTATTATTAAATCATTTTGGATTGTTCGACGTCTTTAAGATGGTCTTACTGTGGAACATATCCTGCAGAAATAGTGTCCTCATGAAACCTGATACATCCTACCATTTCTCCTTCAGTAACACGGAACTGTTACCCTTCTTAGATATGAAGACAGGTTAAAAAGGAAAAAGTAAGTTTTACAAACAAATATCCAAATACTAGATCTGGATGCGCTTCCTCACTCAAAGAACAAAGTTTTGCTGTACTTCTGATCAGTATGTATAGGATTCTGAAGAAAGAAATCCTTTACAAGGCTGCTTTTTGAGAGAGTTGACTGGAACAAAGATGTGCGATGGTAGGAAATGCAGGGTGAGTCCTGGGGATTGGTTTGGATTGTACTAGTAGGGAATATCTGGAAACCAGAGGAGGCCATCTGAAGTTTCCTCTCCTGCTCTGATGATGCTGAACAGCTCCTGCTCCAGCGTGAATTTCTGTCATTTTCCAAAGAAAGAGAGAATGGCAGGGCTGTTTTCTGTCTTTTTTTTTTTTTTTTTCCAAACCTAGGATAGCAGAGGCTTCTAACCTTCGTCAGTGCTTTTCCTTATTACCAATGAGCGTTGCACGTGAAGCAGCTGGAATTCTTGATGTCAATACATTATGTAAAGGCTTCCTATGTGTTTAGTAGCTGGGGAGAGAAACTGGGGCAGTTGGGTATTTCTCAAGTATATTTTGTTTCTGGAAGCTGTCAAAGGAGATTTCACAACTGTCTTGTGAACCTTTGAACTGCAGAACACCCTGTGTCACTTAATTTGGTCTGACCCAACAAACAGGGCTTAAGGAGCACAGTTAATCTTTCTTGCTTCCTTTCCTCTTTTCTGACCATAGCACAGTGTGGCTGTCGTCAGCCGCACAGCACTGACAATAATTGCAACATACTCGTTTTTTACCCATGCTGATGTGATTTGCCAGTTGTTTTTTTCTGAAATACATCACTTTTCAGTAATAAATCAACCTGAATGGGAAATCTCTTCATAAGTCTTTTCATAGGTCTCTTCTTGTATACGTCTCTTCTTGCTGCCCTCATTAGGGAACTGTTGTCTCTTCCTTCATGTTCCCCATTTCAAAGGTTATTCAGGATGAGACACAGTGTCTGAAGTTGTGTGCAGAAGCCCTGGTATCTGCTGGTGGTCACATGGAATATGAGAGTTGCAGTTTTCTGCTGTCTCTCTAAAAGCTGCGTTCAGTTTCAGTCTGTCTACTCAGCTGCAAAGTTGGGGTTTTTTTAAGTTTTTCTGGCGATTGTGAGGAGGGAAAGAATGAAGTTAAAATTAGCTCATATTTTATGAGCTATTTAAAGCTGTTGTTTAACCCTGTCCAGTCAACATCAGTAATTTAAGCAGTGTAGCATTATTCTAGGTTGTGTGGATACTCCAAATACTTTGTTTTGCATTATGTCCTGAGGCTGCAAATGCAGCTGCTAATGTAAACAGCTTTCTGATCCTTGTTACGCAAGATGGATACGTCTAGGACAATAAAAGCTTCCTGAATTGTGAAAACTTCTTGGAATTGGGTAACTAGAAGCTGTAGTAAATTCAATCCAGCTTTTCATGTTAGGTCGTCCTGTAGAGAAGTGTGTGAAATCGAATTCATATTAACTTCTGAAAAGCTAAACCTGTTTGAAACTAGAGGCCAGTCATGGGCTAAACAATGCTTTTAGAGGGGGTGTGTATGGAAATACTCAGAAGAATTAAAAGCAAACTTGCTGGATTACTAATGTCTCTCGGATACACCGGGGCCCTCTGGCTGCATTGCTGTATGGGTTCAACGGGGCGACAGCAGCCTGTCTCAGAAGAGTGCGTGCTCAGCCTGTCTGAGTGGGTTGTATATTTTTGAGTGCTGTCCAGAAATGTTAAAAATAACATTAATCATGACTATGCATGTGGAGTGTGTTTGAGAGAAGAATGCCTGCAGCTGCTGGAGAACAATAACACCCATAACAAATAACAGGCAATTAACTTGAAATAAGTGAGGTTCGGATCAGTTTCACAAAAAGAAAACGCTTATCATAAAGCTTATCTCAGCAGCTTCGACATGATGATCCCTCTGTATGATCTTTCAGAAGACTCTTTTCGGAGAAAATATATGGTTGATATTTCTTGGAAAAAGCAGATCAACTTCTTTATAAAGCCCTTTCTTTTTACATACTGTGTGCGCTCTAAGGGGAACATTTTCACTGAAGGTTGTGCTGAGCATGGAACACTGTTCTTAATATACCTGGTGTGATTTTAAACAAGTGAAAGGAGAGACCTTGGGAACTGACATAGTATTTCTATTTAAATCAAAAAGGCAGATATTTACGGACAATTACAAAATATCAAAGTCAGACTTCATAGTATTACCCTATGCAACATTAAAGGGTAATTTCCATCGGTTAGATTTTCGAATTGATGCCCCTATGTTCAGACCGAAAGTATCAGATCCATTTGTGGGGGAAGAGGGGTTGTTCCTGCGTGATGTGTA
Source organism: Tauraco erythrolophus (assembly GCF_009769465.1). NCBI lineage: Eukaryota > Metazoa > Chordata > Aves > Musophagiformes > Musophagidae > Tauraco > Tauraco erythrolophus. Next base: position 19,237,552 of record NC_141476.1, on the reverse strand, counting down.
AGCTTTGGCAGAAGCAAGTGTACTAGGTTGTTGGCTTCTTTTTCAGCTTGCCTTTTCAAGTGTGTTTGGTCATGTCTGTTCAATTAATCATTTCAAAGAATAAACCCTGAGGTGATAGTGGAATCTTCTCAAAGACCATCAAGTGCTTTAGTCTGCAATTTCTCCTGGTGCCTCTTGCCTCATGCGGAGGCCGCGCTCTGGGTGTGTGGTAGGTACTTTGGGTGTACGGTAGATACTTGCAGCTATGATTGTCAGCCGCTCTCTGAGAAGGGGTGATCAGGCACAGCTTGTGAGCTCCCCCTGCCCCATCTGAAGGAGCTTATCTCTGCTCACTGGGGTCAAGGCTTTCATGTGGCTTTACAGTGTGGGCCTCCCTCTGTGGAGCTGCTTGAGCAGCGTGTAACAGCACCAGGCTGCTTGTGTCACGGTGCCTGCCGTCCTCCTGTTACTGCCTGTGAGCTCGCGTTGGTGATGACTGCCAGGAACTTGGATCCAATACTTTTTGACCTTGGAGGAATCTCACGTGAACACACCTTGTCCTGGTTTTGATTTTGATCGTTTTTTTAAACTTCTTTCCTGCCTGATTCTCATCCAGCTTTACTTCTACTTTTCTGACTCATGTCAAACATAAGCAAAGTCTGAGATATCATCTTGAGTGTCTGATGTGCACAGAACTCTTTGGCTGAACACACACGTATGCCCTGGAGAAGAGAGCACACGGAGCTATCTTTATCTTAAAGGGCTGCTTGTGATGAGTCGTTCACCCTTAAAAGATGCTGCAATGCTGTCCAAGTAATAAGTGAAAACATGAAGCATACTCCGAGCCTTCTGTTCAAATTATTCTCCTGGATGCAGTCTGCGGTGAGACAAGCTTGGAACGTGTGTTTTCCAACCAGGATTTGTGTTAGGGTTAGTACCAGCAGTTGGGAAAAGCTATTTAGAGAAAGCAAGCCCGAGAAATTGCTGGCAGCCCATGAGGCTTTTCCTACTTACTCTGCAAGCACATCTGGGGAACCGAGAGGAGTTTTTGCTGAGCTGGCAGAGAACGGACACACTGACTGAGATGGAGAGCAGCATATGCAGAGGACCTGGAGGCTCCAGAAGGAGCAGTGAGGTCTGCCCAGCCCCTTTATGTACCCTCTAAATTAGTGCAGCACTTCAGAAATCAGGAGATTTGGTTTTGTTAGCCCTCTTCTAACCCTTCTGAATACTCACTTTTGAACCCCAGGTGGGGATGTGGGAATGCAGTGCTGCACCCCTGGGGAGAAAAGCACCCATAGAAAGGGGGTGGCTGGAGCAGGGAGGAGCTCTCTGAACAGCAGTAATGCTTGGGGCCAGAGGCATGGCCACCTGGGTACAGGTTGCTGATGCTAACGGACAAGCATCCTCCTGTGGTGGAGGTACATGGAGGAAACGTGGTGTAACCTGAAAATGTGACTAACCTAGCAGCTACTTAATGGCAGCTGCCTGCTCTGTTTCGAAAGCTTTTGTTTAGCAATTACTATTGGTACTAAATGTACTTTATTGCTCGCTTAGCCACCTTCTTGCACTAGCATTTATTTTTTGTTTCATTTCTCCAGACCTGGACCTTGTGTGGTGCTTGGAACTACCCCTCTTATCTCTCCCTTTGTTAAACTTAAACTGCCTTGGCCAAGTCCTAGAAGAAACTGGATTATCTTGCTTGTTCTCACTAAGGTCTGCCACATTGGAGCTCTGTTAAATATTAATAAGACCCTTAGATAAACCTTTAAAAGGTGCTTTTTTTTTTCCTCCAAGTGCTCCTGCATGCCACAGGTGCCATCGTGTCACAGCTTCCAGCCTTTGGTAGGGCTGGAGAGCTGAGCTGCTGCTCTGCATGGAGAGGGGATGTTTCTGGAGGTGTGCAGCAGAACCGTGCTAAACTGAGACCTTTTGTTTCTTTCCAGGAGTGATACAGTGCCCTTGGGGAAACCCCTCTGAAGGGTGGATTTGTGGCCAGCTAGTGGCTTCCTCATGAAGAGGGCTTGGCACCAATCCTATGGAGTTTGATTAGGAGTAGGTCCCACAAGGAATTGTATTCTTTGGCTTAGTACAAAGAACGTGCTGTGGGTTGATGTGAGATGTACCTCTGTGCCACAGCCTGTATTAGAGACATCTTGCCTGTTGTGCTAATTATACAGAAGACAACTTGGCTCGCTGTCAAGGCTGGTGCTAATGCTGAGAGCTGAAGTGATCATCTATGAGCTCATGAGATGCTGTAGCACACATGGAGTTTCCTTTTGAGGCCTGACCAGGTCACCCGCTCATCAGCAGAGTTCCTCAGTCTGCAGGGGCTCACGTTTCAGAATTTGGGGAAATATCTTCAGCATTGATCTGTGTGAAGCAATTGATTCTTGTTTGTAGCCAGAATAGCCTGGCCAGGACTAAAAAAAGCACTTAGAATTAGCCCGTGGTCATCAATGCCAGTCCTTGCCAGTTTTCCCAGTGTGTGACAGGCAGTAGGCTTTTGGCTAGTCTTGCTTGATTTCAGGGCGGGTAGTGCATTGTCTCTTGGAAGCAAAAGGCGTTCTTGCCCATCTTCCTCATCTGTGATGTGGTGGCTTAGGACATAGGAAGTACGAATCTGTTTTAGGGCAGTGTTTGTTATCATGATCAGCCTTGGTGCAGGGTTATAATGCGTGTTCGACAGAAAAGGCAACGCACACGTTCATCCGTAGAACGCGCTGGCAGCCTTTTCGACATGCAGAATCTTTCTCTGTTACCATTTTTACAAATGTGCTCACTGTTTTTGCACCTCCAGCACAAAACTTCAAGGCTTTTCACAGTGTGCTGACATTATTGCTTTGATTGCTTTTCTGAGTTGTTTGTGCTAAGTGACAGATCGTATGTCCTGGAGATCAAGTTCACATTAGCAGCACTTTAAAACCAAGTTCCTGTCTGCAACACCCTTCCCAGGTCCTCTCATGGAGTTTTGTGAAGGTTCCAGCGTTCTTTGGATTCCAGGTTTTTGTACAAATATGTTGTAATACTTTGTCTTTAATAAAGTTACAGTGTGTATGATCTTAATGTTGTGGGTTTTCCCCTCCTCCCCACTGCGCTGGTGTACGAGCTGTCCTCCTTCTGGGCCAAGAAGGGCTGAGAGCCGTCTGAGGCTCTGATGTTGTAGTTCCTGTAGTTTATGGCGTTGCCTGTGTTTGCCTTTGAGGACATCTCAGGCAGGTCCTTTCTACATCTTGTCCTCCTGGATTTAGGGAGAGGGATGGACTGTAGCTCTCTACCTTTCAGAATATAGCTGTGTTTCATATCGTTTGGTTTCAGTGCTGTTCTCTTGTGCAGCGCTGTCATGAATGGTTGTGTAAGAGCGTACTTGTTTTACACAGTGGGACAGTACGAAGTGGCAGGCCTTTTCCCTGCAGCCAGGTGTGGCTTGTAAATGCTCAGCCTTTGAAAGGAATTGGAAACAGGACTCATTGCCGATCGTCCTGTTTAGTATTCAACAGCAAGCCTTTTCTGGTACAGCTCTTCAGCTTTAGTAGCTCTGAAGACCAATTTGTCTGTGCAGTAAAGAGTTCTGACAAATTTATGGACGCCCAGAATCCACCAGCTGGTATTGAGAGAGTTCTCAGGTTTGGCATCCGAGCTTGTGTTCGCACAGATAGATTGCTGCCGTTCCCTGCCGTGTTGCGGGGGGGCCCTCCAAGTTTCCAGACTGTGTGGACAGCTTTATTTTTCATGGCTCGCCATGGAAGGCACTGCGCTGTTGCCCAACCTCACTGCAATGGCAGGACTCACCGCCACTGCCGTGGCAGATACCGGCAGTACTGTGCATGTTCAGGAGCTCTTGGCTTCTTGGAAGCGTTGAGTGTATTATGCCTGATAATGATACTACAGTGTAAGAGCACAGAGATACAGAGAAAGCCCTGTGTTTTCCAGTATTTTCTTGTGATGAGGTATTCACCCTTTAGTATGGATGAGCCACATCTGTGTCTTTCCTTGGAGGAAACAGAAAAACTTGTGCATGGGGTTAAGGGCATATTTCCAAAGTCTCCCCCACATGAGGTGGTTCTTCCTATCGACCAAGGAATAGCAGATTCTCTGAGAACAGTGCGCAAAATCCAGTCTCGACTACCTGAGCTGTGCAAAGGTCAGTGTGTGAGACGGCAGATTCTTTCAAGGGATGTGGAAGTCCTTCATACTCACTCCGTACGTTATGCCATGGTTGCCTTTGAAGCAATAGAACTTTCTTCTCTAACACAGATAGAACTCTGTAGAGGATTTCCCTACCTGCACTCTGCTCTTCTATGTCGTCTCTGGAGAGAGCATGCAGCAAGAACGTCCTTGCTTCAGCAGGCTTGCCATGGCTCTGCTTTAACGTGATGTCTCTCTGAGTCCTAAAACTACAAATGCTTTTCTTCTCTGCTAGTTCTGTCTCATCCTACAGGAAAAAAACACAAGTGGAGTGTTGTTGGGATGGTTGAGGAGCTCTCTGCCTATGGAGGCTCCATCATTATCATCTGCTGCCCTCAAGCTGCTTGGCCCCCGTCTGGCAGATGCAGGGATCTCCACAATATTCACAGCTGGCCCAGCTCTCCACTTTAGCATAGTGTCTTTTGGCAACCTGTTATACAGAGGCCATCTTCTTACCTTTCAGGCTGGAGGAGAGCGAATATGTTCATATTACACCACAGCAGATGGGTATTTTGTAGCAGTTGTTTTTGAGAGGGCAGGTGACGGTTCATCATGGACTTAAAGACGAGTAGTTGTGACACTGAGGGACATGGTTTAGTGGTGGACCTGGCAGCGTTAGATTGAACATGATGATCTTAAGGTCTTTTCCAACCTAAATGATTCTATGATAAGGTTAACTAATACCTTAAGCTTGTAGGGGTGGGCAGTAATGTGACTTACTGTGTGCTTATTTCTAGAGTCAAGGAGCTGGATCACCTCTCGAATTGGATGCCTTTGTCATGTTGCCATCACGCCTTCTTTCCAAAAGTATCTTTGGTTTGGCATAGACAGGGCTGCTATCATTACGTGATCTTTTCGTTTGGCCTCGTAAAACTCCAGAGATATCTTTTTGATGTCTTCACACTGCTTACAGCCCCTATCAGAATAACATTATGGTTTTCCTTTATTTAGATCTTTGACATAACAAGCTAACTTGAAGTAACACATTACTATGTGTCAGTTGTTCAGTAGAAACTGCGTGTGTATAGAAACAAGTCTTATTTTAAATCCCAAAGCTTTGATCTTTTTATCCGAAGCCAAAGAACAGCAATTTTAAGTCAAGCTTACAGGATTTTTAGCCAAACCATGGCATGCTAACGGGGACCTGCTGTTTGTTGTCACATTTCACTTCACTGAAACACATCTGTTTCAGAGGCAAAATATTCCTTATTCAAATGTTTGCAGAGCAGCTTCCTGGAGCTCCAAGTATGTTCTTACTCCTAAGTATTAAGCGATTGTGCCCATTTCAGTGCAGAAAACAACTGAGCATGCTTTGGGAACATCCATAAAGGACTGTGTATGTGTAGAAGCACTTAAGGGAAAACCAGAAGTCTTCTGGATTTTATGTGCACGCTCTCCTTTCACCCATCATATAGAGCCTGTGTTACTGTAGACTGGCACAGCTGAGATGAAGTAGTTAAATAAGGTGCAAAAGTCCGTTTACACAGTTCACCTAGAACATGGGGGGAGATGAGGACATACATGTTTTATGGCTATGCTAGGGCCAAAATCTGGATGAGTTCAAGTGTTGGAGGACAGTTCCCATTGGAAAGTTCATTTGGACAGTGTAACTATGCTGCAACGTGCTCAGAGGTTGTGTGGGGGAAATGCTGATTTCTTTCCTTTTTGACAGAGAGACTGTATTGATCATATGTGCTTGTGCCAAAACACAAAGTACTTCTTACTCCATTCTACTTTGTTTGTAGATCCTGAAACTGTAGTATTGTACTAATCAGTAGGTGAAGGATCAAATTAAGAAGATACCAGGATTTGCATCTTCACGAGAGACCTTGCATATGAATTTAGGCCACCTTGAGTCAAAACAAAAACTACACTGTAGTCTTAGCAGTGATTTTGCTTTCCCGGTTTGATTGCTTTGGTTTTGCTTTTGTGATCTGAAGAATGCCAGCGTGTGTCTGAAAGCTGTCACTCACAGGGAACATCACCTTACCTTGGGATGCCTGTTGAACCAATTCCTGCCTTTAGGTGCCTGGCCCCATGGCTCTGTTAAAGCCCCCTGCCCTGCTTCTGGTAACAGCAGCTGAATCGTTATGTCCTGACAGGCTTTGGAAATAAAAATATGCATGCTCAGCAGCTGCTATACAAGGAGCTGAACCAGCCCTACAGAAGAGGCAGGGAAGAGGCACAACAGTTGGTGGCAGGAGCCTCTCTAGCTGTTCCCCCTGAAGAACCAGCTGCACGTCACTTGGTTTTGTTTCAAGCGTTGTGCTCTGGGTAATGTGATTGTGGCAGAGCATGGAAAAATCAGCAAACGTTGCAGTTTGAAGGTGCTCTGTAGCAGCGCCGTTGTTCTGCAGGCCTCCATTTCAGTGACCTTTCCATCGTGGTCTGAAATGGAAGGATGCTCTGGCGGAGCTGGGGGCAGGGGACAGAGCAGGGGCGCTGTACCGTCCAAGGCTGGTTTTACTCTGTAGTTCTCACACACCGAACGTGCTTGTCAGACCTACGCAAAGGGCTGGATCTGGGAATGGAGGAAAGCATCCAGCCCCACAGATCTTCATCAGTGGTTTGGAGTGGAGCAGCAGCTCTGGGCTGCTCTTTTCTTGTGTCACTACTTCGGTGCTGCCTGTGCAAGGACTGCTCACAGGCAATTGCAGAATGCTGCGTCCCTCTGCAACCTGACCACAAGAGCTGAACATCTGGCCTGAAGCTGCTTTTTGGCAGGATATGGGGCCACAGTTTCTGGTTTTGGTTCTCATTGTGTGTGTTACTGCAGCCGTGCTGTTAGGGGCTTGAGTTTGGTGGGCAAGAGCAGAGGTAAGAAAGTGTACAAGGAGAAATGTGCTGGTCTTCCCCTTAGCTGTCTCCATGTAACGCTTGGAACGATCCTGTAGCGTGCATTCCTCCTAGCGTGCATTCCTCCAAGCATCTCGTGTAACATCGTGTAACATTCAGCATTGTGCTCAGTTGTGTCATGCTGGATGAAATCCATGTCTAAACCACTCATTCAGCTCACGAGGGCTGTGACATAAACTGCCTCTCATTGTAGAGCAAATAGAGTGGAAACTTCTGCAGTCTTGCTTTGTGTCTGTCAGGAGACCCCCTACTTCATATACACACAGAAATACGACAGTGCTCTGATCCTGGCTTGCTGCTTACGGCAGCTTTCAAAAATCCTCTCTGTGAAGAGGAACCAGGAGCCATCCGTACTGACAGATAGCGTTCATGCAGCCCTTTTCTGGGCAGGAGGGAGAGAAGTGACTGTAGAGTTCTGGATTTGAATAAGACTTTAAAATGTACGGCGTGAGCCTGCACGCTGTGCCATAAAGTAGCAGAGGTGTCTGCCCAGAATGCAAAACGGTCTCCCAGCAAGGGGCAGCACTGCTCCTGGAGAGCAGCTCTCCTCTGCGGAGAGGAGCACTGCTTTGTTTTCAAAGTGTCATTTAGTGTGTCTGGAACTGCAGAGGACGGATGCTCTGGGAACACCTGGGTGAATTTGATTCTGTTGATTGTGCCGGCTGAAACGGTACCTCTAGTTCCAGGTGCCCACTTCATGTCAGAATATGGAGTGGCTTTAGCTGCATTCCACCACAGATGGCCTGCTGCTGGCCTGCGTCTTTCCCTGAGCTGAAAAGCACCCAGACTGATAAATTTCCCTCTAGTGTAATTATATTGACTAAAATAATAGGGAGAAGGAGAATAAATTCCTATGTGAAGTAGGGGAGGAGCTAGATTCAAATTGGAGTCTCGTTTTAAAGGCAAATGTGCCAAGTCAGGATTGTGTCATTAGAACAGCGTGCAAAGAGCTCCCAGAAGTTAAAAAAAAAAAAAAAAATCAGTAGGGTTTGGTGATGAAACAGTTTTACATGGCCTTGTCTCTGATGTGGTAAAGTACAAAGATGGTAATGAAACAGAGAAAGAAGAATTGGTGAGTGCAGCAAATGTTCTTTGGCGTAGTCTCAGGGGGAGATGGGGGCTGTTTCCCAGCAGACTGGAGCACCTTGCCTGAAAGAGGTGTGCATGGAGTTACCTTCCCATGGAAGGTGAGGGGCTGAAGCAGTAGGAACTAGATACATACCTGGTTTGAAGGTATTGGTGTTCAGATGTGCATCTTTAGGAGAGGAGACAGGCTCTTCACCAGGACAGCTAGGTGTCTAAAATGGTACAATTCACATGCAGACTGGCTTTCCTCTCACTCCTAAGCAGCCAAAAGAGCAGCAGGAGGAGGGAACCAAGCATTTCCTGTCGCTGTTTGTCCGTGTAGAAGCATGTCAGCCCATGATCATCTGGAAAGCGGTGTTTTGGAGTGAGGTGGCCCTGACATGTGAAGGGTGAGGTTGTGACTTGAGGTTGTTCCTCAGCGCTTCAGTTCTTGGAGTTGCTTTCAACATCCAGGATCTCTTAGGATGGTCTTAGCTTCTGTAGTGTTCACCCTGCACTTTGCTGTGGGACATGATGTTTCAGCGCAGGTATCTAGAGTACACAGTTGAATCAGTGGGGCCCATCGGCCACTGACTGAGATGACAGCTTTCCGAAGAGTGAGAAGAGTAAAGGCTCTCTAGTTTCTTGCCTCTAAACTTAAGCTCCCACACCCTCTTGTTACATATGCAATAATATCTATACCAAAAAGAGAAAGCTGGAGTTCTCGTTCCTGCTCCATTGCACTTTTTCATAATACAAGAGATTGGACTTCAAAAGTAAGCAGGTGCTGAAGGAAAAATAGCACAGGCAAAGGAATCGCGTTAGTTCTTTCTGAAATATTGCCCAATTTAAAATGCTGGCTATTCATGTAAAATACATTTGCAGCAAGGTACTTCAAAATGACTTATCAACACTTGCTTTGGAGAGCACTGCCTCCAAGGTAGCACAAAATGTGAAACTAGCGATGGAAAATTACTATGTCTTTAAAAAAAAAAAACCACAACAAACAAAACAAAGCAATTATTTCTTGCCCTGAGGAAGGGTGTGCCTGTCACTGGGTTGTGTAAGGGGAAGTGGGAACACTGTACTATTAACATTCATGATAAACTGCACAGTTAATCATCATCCAGCTAGTCCCTGATTTCTCTCCTTTTTGTTCTGGAGCAGAGGGGTGGTGGTTAAAGGGTTTGTTGTTGGAGGGAAAGGGAAATTGAATATTTAATGTGGCTTTCTTTATGACAAGGCACTAACATGACTCCCGTCTGTATTTAAATGCTGTCCCCAGGTTACGACTATGGCTATGTCTGCGTGGAGTTTTCACTCTTGGAAGAGGCCATCGGATGCATGGAAGCCAACCAGGTTGCTTTACACTTCGGTCAATGCTGCTAGAAGATTTTTTAAAATTTTTTTTGGTGGGGTGGTGGAAAGGCAATGAGGTTTTTTTTAACCATTCAAAGGAAGATCTGTTGTATAATACACAACACTGCAGTTTAAATGTTGTTTCCAGAAACCTGTAAGAGGCTTAGAAATGCCAATGTGAAAGAGTTGCTGGACACCAAATGGTCTGCCCTCCTCCCTAGCGTGTGTCAGCACACTGGCTAGAGTCAGAGGCTGGTGGCTGACAGCCTCCTGATGCAGGTTTTGGCCCTGATGCTTTTGTACTCACCCTGAAATCCAAGTTGCTAGGGTTAAATGCCTCCTCCGGCTGTAGGTGAGGCCTCTGGTATGCAGCTCTGAGTCAACTACGACTTGCACGCTCCACTTTTCCATATGCCTTGTGTGTGGGAGAGATTCTTAATTGTGCATCTCCCCATATCTATTCTGTCCTTTGGCAAGCTGGAGCTGCAAACACGAGGACTACCCTACGTGCAGTTGCACCTGGTAAATCTGAACGTTTCCGGCCCTTAAAAGTGCGAAATGGCTTAACTCCCCAGTGAATAAGTATCCAAGGGAAGCCTTTACTCTGACCTGGTGTTTGAGGCTAGAGCTGTTGTCCACTGCACAAGAGTAAGATGCATAAAATTTGTTAGGTAAAACATAGATTCCTATCTTGCACCACCCTCCCTGTGCCTTCGAACTGCAGGTGATGGATCACTCAAGAAAAAAGACTGAATGATTTATCCCTCTTCTTTCACCGCATTCCTTAAGTCTCCCCTCTGCTGCCTTCCTCCTCCTAATTTTCCTGAGTAAGAGTCCATATCAATGTTCTAAAGCCTTTTTACCTGAATCCCAAGTCTCGCTGTCATGGGAGGAGAGTCACGAGTGAGGTTCAGAGCTGTGCATCTGCAAAAATGTACTTACAGTTAATGAGTCTTCACAGCTGGGGTTTCAAAGGTCCCACTAAGCACTCGCATTTGCCTCTATTTTCAGTTACAGAGGTATTGCAACTTACAAAAACGTTTTACAGAAATAATTCTGTTGCTGGCAAAGAGTCTGGTGCATTCCCACCGGGGTGGTGGTGGGGAGCACAGAGAGAAAAGGCTCCAGAATTAATTATTACTTTTACCATCAGTGACAACTTTTATTTCCCCTTCAGTGTTGCTACAATTCCTGATTTATTTTGTTATCACTGGGGAATCTGTAATTATGTATGACACTCCTTTTAACCAAAGGCCTCTCCATATTCTCTCCTCAATTCTGCTCACATGAAATAATGCCTCCCTATGTGATAGCAATTCCCAAATACCTGGGAATTGGAGAATTCCTTTTTCCTCTTGTTGATGCCTGCTCTGCCTCTTCCCCTAGTTGGAGCATCTTTGCGTATTAGAATAGGTGTCTGACTTGATCAGATTCAGTCTGTTGCTACAGCCAAGAGCCTGTAAGCACCAGTCCTTAAATTGAACTGGGTGCCTAGAGGTGCCCAGTAAATCACTGTGCACACAGGCACATGAGGAGATTCTGGCTGATGTGCAACTCCTGCTTACGCTGACCCTCCCCAGCAGCAGTTATTGCAGGCCTTCAGACTGGATAATTTTTTACCATGTTTCCCTTCCAACATTTAGGCAGGGTGCTGTCAGAACCCCACTGGTGGTTCGGGTGATGGCCCCAGCCGTGCATTCTACCTGGGACATGTTAAAAACAGGTAGGGTATGAAATCTTCCAGTTTTCCTTCCTCCTATACATGGCTCTGTGTGTGTGGAGAGGAAACCTGGATGATGAAGCAGTTTGAAGGGATCACCTCCAAAGCCTGCATGTTCCAATCTTCACTGTCTTGTAGTAGAGCTACCGGAGTTTGTAATTAGTGAAACAAGAAACGTGCTTTTTGGCTTGGAGTGACCCAACCTGTATGAATTTGGTCAGGACAGTTGTAACCTCTAGATTGCCTGACATAGGTTAACTTCTCTGTGTTGCTCTTGATGGAACATGAAAACAAAAGGCCTTCTAATTATTTAAATTATTTTTTTTTAAGAAGAGAGAGGTAATAAGGTTTGTATCTGACCTGCTGCAAGGGAGGGAGCTGACTTTTAAGTTCTCAGTAAAAGCCAAATAGATATTCAGAAAGGAAGTTATGCAATTCAGTTGTCCTCAGACAATAGATACCCCATTTTAATATCTTCCAGAGTAGAGTTGTAAGATCATCTCCTTAGACTGAGAATTAACCTGCATTTTTACAAGCTGCAAAAACCAAAACCTGTGTTAACTAGGACTTAGATTCTTTGATAGTTCAGTTATTTTGGGAAGGTTATCACCTATCTGTCAAATTCAGTTGCTTGTGAGAGCATAAATAGCAGTGTCAGCCCACAGTGACATCCTAACCCCTCACTAGTCAACCTGCCTCTTTCTTAGTCGTCTGTAGGCTGGAAATAAATAGCTTTTGCAGAGACAGCGTTTTTTATGATGTTTAATGCCTGTTTAACTGCCCCTGCCTAAAGAACAATATGCTACACATCTATATTTTATAATTCCTGTATTGTAAAATGCTTTTTTTACTCAGCCCAGACCAGCACTTGGTTCAGATCGTTACCAAATTTGCTAACTACAGATTTACCAGGTCCAACTCCCCCTATTCAGTTAAGTCTAGCAGGTGTATGTGACCACTGAGATTTGAGGGGGCTTCCTGTTAAGTACATCGTGATAAGGAAACGTCCCTCTTCTATGTTGCCCTAATTTTCTAGGGGATTTTCATTCCACTTGTGTCAATTGCCACAGCTAACGTAACGAAAACACCCCCCCTTACTAATCGCTTTGCCGTGTCAATTGTCGCGTTGGCAAGTTGTTACAGCTAAAGGGTCCCATCTAACGTATGCGAAGCGTGAGGGACTGCCGGCGTGGCTGGCACAGAGGTGTTGGGTGGCAGGTTTGGCTGAGCTGGGTGCCGGCTGCCCGCTCTCCCGCTGCCTTTGGGAGGCTCTTTGCCCCCTACGGCAGATGGACCGTTGAGTTGTTTTGCAGAACCCAGGTGCAGCCCTTGTGGCAGCCTGATGGTTGTGATGCTCCTGTTGATCTTTTGTTACAAGTTAGATGTTGTTTGGGTTTTGTGAGAGGAGACCTCTTTTCTGGCTGTGATGAGCTGCTTTTCCTTTGGGGAGGCACAAGTATTTGGAATGGAAAATGGGGTTTCTGTTTGCTAAGTCACATGGTTTCTCCTAAATAATCTTTCCCTCCTTCATTCTCATTTCAAAGGTTGTAGCGTGGTGTGGCATTAATCTTACTGCATTTTCTTTGCATCAAGGGTTGGCGTAGCCCGTCATGTTGTAGCATTCCTGTCTTGGGGCACCATTTTGGCTTCTTGGGAGACAACTTTGGGAATACATCCCACAGCTCTTGTTCTCCGTATGCATTGGAATCCCACTGAGTACCTGAATTCTCTCTTGCACTCCTCCTCTGCCTTCAGAAGAAACACATGTAATAAACCTGTTATTGGTGCAAGAAAGTCAAGCGGGCAGTGAAGTGCCCTTTGTGTGCTGTCGTGTATCATGAAAGCAGGTGAATGAGAAATGGAGAGATCCTGTCTCTGCTGCCTGGATATTTTACTGTTTTAACTGAGGAGTGGAGCTGGTTGTTGTACATATGGAAGCAGAAGCAGCTTTTTTTTTAAGCTTAGGAGCAAATTATTAATCTTGACTGACTTATCTAGTATTGTCTCCAAATCCTCTCAGGCCTCAAACTTAGCAACACTGGCAGCGGGAATATTTCCTAGCTTTTGTTGCTAGTAACTAACATCTTTGTAATCCTTTCCTTCTGTTTCTTAAGTAAGAGGGCAAATGGGAGAGCTATAGCATGAACTTTTAAAAGTACGTACTTAGTGGATTATTGTGGAGGTCTCCAGGCGTGTGCTAGAGTGGTCGTTCCAAGACTTGCTGTTGTGCCTTCCTGTGCTGAGACTGGCACGTTCCGGAGGGCAGTTTCCCCTGCAGTGCTGCGCGGTCCTGGTTCAGCTTGCCGAGCGCAGCGATACCTCCGTTCCCTGCTTGTTTCTTGCTGGAGAGGGTAAGAGAGATTCTTCCTGGATTTTGAGGGTGCTCACTTCACTTGTGCACATCCCACCACTGTGCAACTGGAAGCGTCAGCTGTGCGTTTCTCCTGCTCTGAGCCTGTCTCCTTTTATCCATTCACTGCAGTGCTTTTCTGCATTTAATCTGAGCATAGCTTCTGGTACAGATCAGACTTCACAGGCTTTTCACTGTAGCTGTTGGTGTTAAAATACACAAGATGCTGCGAAAAGCAGCCAAAGCTTAGGACTTTCTGTCCTGAAAACATTCACAGTAACCATTCACAACTCGGTGTGGCTTCCCAGTTAAATACAGAAGGAGCTTGTGGTTATCCTGAGAACACATCTGCTCCGGTGAGGGTGACTTGTAGCCTTGGAGTATTTATTGAAGCCTGTGGTGCAAGGAGTGTGTTGCAATTTGTCAGGGAAAATGTGTGTCCAAACGTCAGAAATAATTGTTTTCCTTTTGGTGGGATATGCTGAGTTGGAGCCTCTGTTGTTTTTTTCTAGAATCTGCAAAGTGTCCCGTGTAACGGAAAATGACACCTCCCTCAAGTGTATTTTCATGGGCTGTCTGGTATCCATTGTTTACTCGCTTGACAACCTCACTTCATCCCTTTAGCTTTATCCTGCAGTTGCAGGTGGTGGTGACAATTGAGCGCGTCCACAAATACACTGAAATCCATTTGCGTGTTGGGCTAAGAGTGCTGGAGGTGGCCTTGCTTTTGATATGTCCTCCTTGGATTGTCAGCTGGCATTACCTTTTGCTTTTCTTGTTGTATTTTAGGTGTGTGGATTTTGCTCAGGTTGTATCATTAGCACACATCTTCTTTTTCCCTGTTAAACCTGTCCTGCTATTGATTGTGTGGATTTCTAGAATTACCTTCTGGAATCGTCCACTTTGAGTGTGTGTATAGAGAGGGGAAAGGCTTGTGTTCATAGGCAGTGTTGCTTCTATGAACACCCTAATGCTTTGGGAACCATGCACATTCTGGAGGAATTTTTATGATCCAAGTGACCTATGGAAAGTTCCCTCCGTAGGCTACCTTGTAATCAGATGAGTGGATTTCCAGGCAGCAGAGCTGATTTGGGTTTTTTGTGTCTGATTCAGTGTGTGACCATGTCATGAGCTCACTCTGGTCTTACATCACTGAGGCTTGACACGTTGAGTCAATTGTTTGTTCGTCCCACTGGTGTCTCACTAATCACTGCATTGTACCGTCATTTAATTGGAGTTGTAAGCCTCTGAGATCCATGGGGAAGCCTGCAGTGGGAGGCTCCTGGTGCTGGGCAGAGGCTTGGCTGTGAGTAAGCAGCTGGATCTGCCGGCGATGACCTGTGAGAGGGCTGGGTGCATGGGTGTAGGTGTGTATATCCTGCAGTGATGTTGTGATAAACGCACTGTCTGCTTTCCTGTTCGGAAGGACTGACTTAATCTCTGTGTGCTACAGAGACCTTTCTTGTGCAGAGAAGGATGTCCTTTGTTGTAAAAATGTAACTGCCAAAAAAATCTGGTACTGAAAATACTTCTCTGGACCGCCTTCTCTTCTGTCGTCTCGACTGTTCAAGCTGTGTGAATCCTCTTAGTCTCTCTTCCTTTGGCACAGGAGGTCATAAGAGATCTTCTGCCAAAGACTTCACGCATTCTTCCTTCAGCCAGTGGTAGCTGCCCATCAGTGTGTTTTTCCTAGCCCTAACTGGATAAAAAACTCCAACCTTCTTCCTGGCAGCTCTGTCCTGCCTTGACTCCGGAAGCAAACCGTGCTAACTGACGTATTTTAAAATAAGTGCGCTTTTAGCTGGAAGAGTTGTGAAGCTGCATCTTCTTGTTCTACTTGTGTGATCCCAGCTTGCCATGTCCCTCCGCCTCCCTGCTCTTATTCCAAAATCCTGTCCCCCTTTTTCCTTCAGCCTCACCTTACCCATGTGATGAGGACTGTATGCTTTGTTATTGCTGCTGCTAAACTGCTGCTCTGTGATGGGATCGTCTCAGAGGACAGGTTCTGGGTGAGCTGCTTGGAGCACACCGCATCTCTAGTTGCTCCTGGGGGAATATGGCCCAGCAAGGTTATCTCAGGACTCAAACATTGCTGTATATTCCAGAATTATCTACTCCATGTACTGAAGCTCACTTGGGCTGCTGTATAAATAGGTTGTTCCAGGTGAAGCATCCTTCCCAAGCCTTCTCCAAACTGAAACTACTCTCCCTTTGGTCCCTGGGCATTTGTGTTCTGGTTATGAGGTTGTTGGGGTTTATTTGCCAGTTGACATTGACAAATATGTGTGATGGAATATTTCTGAAATGCCCCTTCTTTCCCTGTAGATCTCAAATGCCTTGTTAAGCAAGTATTTCGCTGTTGGGATAGATGCTGTATTACAATACCAGGAGCTTGAGCTCACAAATGTTAAGGAATAATTGTGATTTCCTGAAGTTTGTTTAAATAACTTGGTCCATGAGTGTTGTCAAGATAAGTGTCCTGCCCTGTCTGGATGATGCGATACACCAGTACTTGCAGGGCATCACTCACTCCTGTTGGGTGCTGCGTGCTGCTGCGGAGCATCCAAAGGTACATGGGGGTGGATACTCCTTATGCTGGTGGCTCAAAGCGAGGAACCACTGTTGGGCAGCTGGACCTTTGGTCATGCCCAGCATGGCTGTTGTAAAAATGGGGGTACCTGAAAAACTTTGTTTGTGAACATGAAGTGCATCGTGTGCCACAGATGAATCTGCTCTCTGCCCCTTCTGTAGGGCTGAAGTTGTGTTGCAGAGCACTCGTTGGTGGAAGTAGCTTTGTTTCAGTCATTGTCAACACGTGCAGCGTTTTCCTGGGTGACATGGCATCCCGCACGCTCATCCTTTGAATTTGTTTGTAGGTGAGATTTTGCCTTGAGCTAGAAAGGATTTGAAGTAGTCCTTGGGTGCATGTGCAGGATGCAGACAGTCCCCTGTCTGTGTAGCGGTCAGGTCCTCTCCTCCTAACGTGTTAGTGGAACAGTTGTGTGACAATGAGGAAATCTTAATCACCGATGCTATGTATTGGTGCAGTTTCACCTTCAAATGGAGGGCAATATTTTACTGTTGGGCTGCTCCTCCTCACAGGTTGTATGTTTTTCGTTGTGTTTACATTCATGATTGGTTGATTTTTGGATGAAGATCTGTATAAACTCTCAATATATTCTTGTGTAACCGTTTCAAAGGTGTTTATCATTGTGGCATCGAAGTGCTTCAAAGGATGATCTGCGTAGTACAGATAGTGTGTTGCCATGATTGATGGATGGTATACGTGATCAGAAGGTGATTTTGGATTAAGATGTAAAATCCCTTGATCAAGCTCCTATATGAAAGTTAGTAGGACTCATGCCACTAATTTGCTTTGATGCTTTTGAAGTCATCCTTTAAGTAAGCCGGTGACTAACCGCTGCAGATGCACTATCAGAAATTCCCTCTGTACTCTTGGAAATGGATGATGCTGATGGTATGACTGGAGTTACTTAAAGGAAACACAGAGACAGCGAGAGGGAACTGTCTATATGGGTTCAGCTTACAGGAATAAAGGCCTCTTGGTGAGCATACTGTAACTTTCATTTCCAAAGCAAGACCGTTTTCTGTCACAGTTTTGCCATAATGGTTTGCACAAGACCTGTCTCTGCGAGTGAGACAACAGTCCTTCTCAGCCCGATCCCAGCAAGGTCGAGGGGAACACCAGATATGTTTTATGAGCATATGAGCCAGATTATAGTGCTAAGACTCCATCTGGACTGTTTTGATGAGTGGCAGCATACCAAAATGTTGCAATTTTCACTTGATGAGTCGTTTTTGTTAGCTTCAGCATCAGAACGGTCCGTTCATGCCTTTATGCTATCTCGGTGGTGATTGCTTTTCCATTCCTTGGTGCACTGTTGATGTTGGATTGCTGGAACAGGAAGGTAAAAGGGAATCTAGGGTCTGGAAAAAAAATGTCAAACCGCACGCTCTCTGGGGCTGAGGAAGGCAGAAGCACAGCTTCCCTCTCTGCAAGAGTGATGGTCTCTGCTTTTCTGCAGAGACTATTTTTCTTTTTTGCAAAACTATGGTTGTAATAGTGAGAGAGAGCTGAAATTCCCTTCAGATGTGGGTTTTCGTTCATTTTCTTCCCAGTTGAGTTTGTATTGGACCTTGTAATGTAAATCATGGAATTTTGGGTACCTTGAATTAGGGTACATTCAAAAAGAGTACCTTGAATTCTGCTTTTTTCTGCTTGGGTTGTGAGAATCACACAAGGAAAAGGTTAAATTCAGATGTTTCAAGTTTGAAGATGCGAGATCAAAGCTATTGCAAACAGCAACTTTTATGTGTGAATTTCTGTTTCCTTTTGACTGTAACTGGGCTGTTAATATTCTTGACTAGAAATGAAACATGATTAATGTGGAAAATGGGGTCTGGCACACCCGAGTGGGCTATTGTGTCATTATCCATCAATCACAGGCAACAAGGAAACAGGTATTTAACACAGAAGGACACACAGTTATTATCCACCCCATTCCCCTGCAAGCCACAGGGCATTTTCAAGACTCTTATTAAAGCTTTAATACCTATAGAGATCACAAGAAACGCTGTGTGCTACAGGATCAGCGATCAGGAGCGTTGCTGTCATTCTACATCTGTGCAGGACGAGAAGGCATGTTAGGTGGAAGAGCACCGAAGGTGCTGGCAGACAGCAGCCCTCTGCGCTTCCGAGGAAAGGCACAAACTTCCCCCAGTCCTCTCTCCTTCTTGCATCATATCTGGCAACCTGTTTAACCCAGCGTCTGTGAACAGGAGAGCAACTGAGAGATCCTCAGTACCACTGTGTGACCAGCTTATTTGCCTTTGGCTGTGATTGCTCCCAGAAGAGGGCAGTGGGGGGAAAATCCTGAAGCCATTTTGTACAAGACGACACAGGAGGGACGTGAAAAGTTTGTCCTAGCTTCTGCAGCGACAGAAGCTCTAAAGCGTGCAGTGGACTTGTTTCAGGGAAATGTCTGATGTGAAGTAGCATTCTGCCTTAAGGTTTGTTTTCCTGCACTCTTGCACTGTGTGTATGCATTGACAACTACCAGATGTTGCATCCAAGTGTCCTTCTGCGTCTCCATTGCTTCATGTCTTCTTTAAGTTCAGTTAGTTATGTCTCCCACAGATCAACAGCTTCCAGAAGTAGATTCCCCAAAGGACAGTGGTCTAAAATCAAGTGCGTCATGCAATGAAATACATTTTTAATGAGGGTCAAAGCTGTAAAGCTGAAAACATGAGATTTAAGTATTTAAATCCCTGGAACTATCTTCTTTAGAACAAGAGGAGGAAAGTAATTCTTTCCTGTTTTCATAGACAGCAGGGGAAATTTTAGTTTTTGTGATGTACAGTCCATATCTTAGCAGGAAATTAGCAATATTCAGATGGGCTTCATGTACCAGAGTTGAACCAGGATGGCAGTAACAGCCTGAGCAAACATTTTATGTGCTTTTCCATCAAGGATCTGAGGAGCAGAGTTAACACAGAAAGTAATTTGAAGTCCTCAGAATCCCAAGATGTATTTTCTTACATGTAAAATCAGTTTGAGGAGTCTCACTAAGAAGCTGTCTCCTGGTGCGAAGCTGTACAGTAGTGACACGATGACTAAGGTATTTTACTGTTTATCATCCTAGGTTTTTGAAAGCCTGATTGATTCTTCCCAACTTATGATATCACTGGAGAAGGGACCTGAGGTGGTTTGGGTTTTTTTCCCCCAACAAGGCATTCTTCTGTGCCTGGTCCATCTGAGATGGGTGTTTGTCCTCTACCGCTGCGTGCTTCTCTAGAACACTCTCCTGCACACTCAGCTGTCTGGCCAGGCTCTCCTGGAGAGCTGAGGTCAGCCAGTGCAGCCTGGGAGCCTGGATATCCACATAGGGGAGTCGCTGCTTCTGCCTCTTGCACCCTGACAAGGCACTAGGCTCCTTTCTTCAGCAATTCTGGGAATTTGTCGGGTAGGAGAGGTCTGGATGTACCTCTGGATGTTGTGCAGTGCAGTTGATGAACCTCTTAAACCTCAGTGTCCCTGTAAAGCAAGAGCTGCTGGGGCCGATGGGGAGCTGTGACACCCACTAGTGTTATGTTGCACCCAAGCCAGGCTGGCAGGAGAACTCATTTCCTTCCAGAGGGCTCACATAGCTCTGTTCTCACGTTGTGCCAGATTTCTCGGGCAAATACTGACCACAGAGGTTAAAGCAGCCATTTCCCAAATCAGCTCCTCTAAGAAGAGCTCTCTTAAGAGGCAGCACCTGCTCAGATGTTGAAATTGGTACAGGTGCCAGCCTGAAGATGTGCCAGCTGCCTTGTGGTTCTGTCCAGGTGTGACTGTTAAGGATCTGGATTTAGCTTTCGGACAGGCCACCTCAAGGTCACGACAACGTGTGGGAATCGGCATTGAGACAGCACAGGTAAGTGTTGCGCTGCTGGTGCGTTTCCCCAGGCTGCTGGCAGGGTTCTTTCTCTTACCCTTTGGGAGTCAGTGTCAAGCACCCACTTTTGCCATTAACTGGGACTTTAGGGATGTTGAGAAATGAAGTCTCCAAGGACAAAACCTTTTCATTCGGAGCTTCTCCCTCTTCCCAGGGTTTTTTGAGTCTTTTCCTTTCAGCAGAGAGACTGTCCTGCAGGGAGCTTGCCTGAGCACTGGCTGCAGAGAAAGCCTTGCCAATGAAGGCTCCGGGTGCTTAATTCAGTGGGTGCCGAAGTGAGTTTGGAGGCATGTCTTGGGGACCCTCTGGACTGCTCTCTTCCCCATTTACACTTGGTGTGGTGTTAGCGAATGTCGCTGCTGCGCAGAACATCCTGCGCTCCCTTCACCACGTAGGTCAAGCCGTGTTGGAATCGATGTGTGCTCCCGTGGCTACATGCTCCAGCAAAAGGACTCACTTTTGTTTAGGTGTGGGGTCTTTAAATGCTTAATCAAACAGGCTGAATTGTTTAGGAGTAAATTTACCCCTTCAAGGCAGAGCTTTCCAGCCTGACTTTTTTCCAGCATGATTTTGCATTGGGATTGCTCTTTAATGTTTTTATATTGTGCTTCGAATCTGTGAGTAAGGAGCTGGGCCTTTCTTCATTGTTCTCCCAGCTTCCTTCTGGCAGTGGCTAATTGTAAGGTACCCCTGGGGGAAATGCACAGGAAGGTCCTGGGGTGGATTTAGTGCGTTGTGCTTAATCTTTATATTGTTTAACAGCGTTATAGGATGAGATGACCTTTGAGGAAGAAGGTAGCCGTATAACAAAGGATGGAGAAACATGTCCAGGCACTAGAGCAGTATTTTGGAGGTGGGAGGGAAATCCCTGCCTTGGGAGCAAAGGGAGTCTTTGAAGCAGCTGTTGTTCAAACACAGTGTCCAGGCAGTAGATGGTGATGAATCAGAAGAGGAATATAGATGAGGCAGAGCCATGTGGACCCTTCCCTAGAGCCATCTATGAATAATGATACTCGATATGCCAAATATTTAAATACTCTTAAGGTTTGATAGTTTAAGTGTGCTTTTCAAATAGAGGATTCAACCTGATTCATACTTTTTTGGGGACTGGAACAAGTGTTTGATCTGCATAACCTTCTTAGCTTACCCTGTAAGAAGTCCTTAACATCCATGCTTCCTCTTTAGCTATGGAATGGGAGTGGAGCCAGTAACACCAGAGCACAGAACTTGTTCCCCTTGGAGCTGTTATTTCCTGATGCTCCCAGACTCTCACTGTCTGAGCTCTAGAAATGCTCTTCTGACCCCTTTGTACTGTATAGGAAAAGCTTTCACTTCAAAATTTCCACGTTTTTCCAGTGATCCTATAACGCTGATCTGCACGGTGCCCTCATCAGAGGAGTGAGGGAAGCTGGAGGTTAGAATTAGCTGGACAGGGAGATGTCAGAGCTTTCAGTGGCAGATAGAAGGTCCACTTCGCTCCACCGGATCAAAGAAAACTTTCATATGTGTTGAAATCTCCTTAAAGGCTGAAATGCAGAAAGCCATTCATATCACCTACCACCCAAAGCTGGCCCTAGAGCATGTGAAGTCGTAGGCACGTTGTGTGTTTTTTCAGGCTGCGACACGTTGCTGTTATCCTTCCTGGAGCCGTAATTGGGAGCTTGCCTGTACCGACTGTTTGGTGGTGTTCTCAGAGCAGGACTGAGTGTACTGACAAGTGAAGCAAATGCTCTGTTTAAAAGATATGCACTTTGAGAGCCCTAACTTGGAAGTGAATTGGAGTTCAGAATCCAGGCAACAAAATGTAGAGAGCTGTCATAGTCTGAAACACAATTTCAGTGTATGTTTGCAAGAAGGATGTCAGTGGGGGGAGATGAATTATAGAAAGATACTGGGACTTGCTTAAAAAGAGTATGGCTGGTATCCAGGGAACTTAGAAATCGTAGGAAGAAAACTGGAGGTGTCTCAGCAGGCTACATGGGGTGTCTGTGGAAATAAGGTACTTAGAGGATGCAGACTGGTACCTTCTGCTAAAGGACAAAGGACCTGGATAACCAGGCAGACAGGGAGTCTGGGAAGGGCTGTTTGGGAGCAACAAGAAATGGAAAATTGTATGTCACAGTGGATGGTCCCAGTGCAGGTGGGTAATGGGTTTTGTATGAAAGGAGTTTGAAAACGAGGCACTGAGTGCTATCTGGGATAAAATAATCCTTGGATAGCATCTTAGTCTGTTATATTTAGCTACTACATCTTTAGGACTCTCTAAGTTATCCTCCTAGTGCCTCAGTTCTGTGTTAGCGTCAATTTTGTTTAACATGCCCGTCAGTGATGTGCCTGAAATGATGTTCTGTTAACTCAGGATTGATGGTGTCATCTTTGGGCTCTCAGTCTCAGGCCTCCTCTGACCTTGGAGACCATGAGCCGTGAGCATGCCACGCTGATTGGCGTCAGATTGCTGTTGAGGTGAATGCCTCGCTGCTAAATGCTTCAAGATGATGCCACGTGCTCTTCAGCTCCATAGCATTGCTGATGCCCAGGAGCCAAACATCCTCATTTCCAGGTGACCACTAACACAACTATTGTGCAAGATTCATCTCAGTTTTAGTCTTGATAGAGACTTGATAATACACAGCAAGGTTGTTTGGATCCACTGGGTGATGTAACCATTCCCAGGCATCCACTGCTTGTCAGACCATCCTTTTCCCCTGTTTTATCTTGAATCTTTGGCTTTGGCTGTCAACTAGTCAGCAGTAGTGTACTGGACACTGATAGATCAGGCGGATAAAAAGAAGTCCCTGAGCTGCAAAACATTAGGGAGCTGGAAAAGGGGACTGAGAGTCTTGGGGAAAGTCTCAGTTATATCAGGAATTTGCTTGTAGTTACTGTTCCTTTAGGAAATGCCAGATTGCCGCAATGCCCTGCAGCAGGCTGGATTGCTCGCGTTTCTTCATCTCTCTGCATCATGCTCTGTTTTCTAAATGTTTAATTACAGATGGTTTGTGGGTTCACAGCTTTTCTCATCTGCTTTTTGTCAAAGGTGAGCAGATGTACTGCCTGTTGCTCTGTAGAGTTGAGTCCCTTGTACGGCAGCTGCCATGAAGCCCGGAGATAAAAATTTCAGCATATGGGAAACATGGGATGAGAAGCCAGTTTCTGTGGCTGAGATGATCATGTTTTGAAATATATCCAGCTGGTCTCTCATCCTCCCAGGTGTCTTGGTGTTGGCCCTCTGCTCCGTCCCTGGAAGCTGCTACCTCTGGAATTCCATCACCAGCTGAGGATGTGTGGGTTAGAGGGACCTTTGGTCTTTGACCCCATCTGTCTGCTTTATCTGAAGATGAATACCTTCAGGGAGAGAGCCTTGTGCTCTCTCTGCCAGCTTCTGTGTGTTCTTCCTTTCATCTTACAAAGATGAGGACCATGGCAGTGAAATAGGATGTGATTATGTAATTTACATGGTGGTGTGGTTGGGGTTGTTAAATTTGCATTTATAATCTGTACTCAAATAGGAGAAAAACCTGAAAACAGTCTGATTTGCGGTCACAAGTGGGTAACCCAACTTCTGCTGTCAGTCACTTGTCTCCCAGTGCTGTCCAGTGCATTTGGAGGCCGGGACTGGAAAATACCCTGAGGATGGTGAGAGCTCGTTGTTCTAGGAAGTGCTGCTGGGACCATGAGCTCCCTCTGCATTCCCAGGCTGCCTCCTAGGGTACTATCCGAGCCTCCCCAAGGCGATAAGCACTAGTCATTAATCGGTTTAAATAATTTTTAAATGATGGATGTATAATGATTTTTGAATAACCATCCTAATTATAGTAAATATGCATGAGAGCTGAATTAACGTCACATAAACGAGGTTAATTCTGATATTTTAATGTGACTGCTTTGTTGTGCTGCCTGTAAGCATGCTTTTGTCATAATCTTTGTATGGAATTTTTTATCTGTTTGCAAGTTATATTTTCAGTTCATTTTTAACATGTGGAACCATGTCAGTCTTCCGATTTGGTTATTACTCAGCAAGAAGGATACCAGGACCTGTCAGTTCATGGCACGGATACTTTCCATTTAATCAAACTGTGAACAATATAAGGAAGTAATTAGCTGAAGTGGTCTTTGGTTTTGTGCATGAGCCAGCTGCTTTAGGAGATCTGAATATGGTTCGCTGGTGGTGCAGGCACCTCCTGCACTCCCTTGGTTGCTGCTCTGTGGTTGTAGCCAAGGAGAAAACTTTGGCTTATTAATCCGTGTGGATTTAGGGGCTCTGGAGCTGAGACTTGGTTCTGTTCCAAAAATGACCCGTGCCACTCTAAGTGTGTCATTGATAAACCTGAGACTGACAATTGCTGTTCCATGGAGTCAGGTACCCATGGTCTTTCTTGTGACAAGGGACGGTGGCATGCGGTTACCATCCCGCTGGAGGAGCTGAGCACATTCCACCTTCTTCTGTAGCCATCCACAGCGGCACTGGTTGCTACAGCCATGTCTTGGAGCGGTTTGGCAGCTCCTGTGGTAGCTGTTGAAGCATGACCCATGGGGTGGAATACTTGGAGAGCTGTCAGCTCATTGTTAAGAGGCTCCAAAGTGAGATTTAACTGAAGCTTTTAATGTTTGGCCAACTCAGTTAAAGCAGAAGCCTGGTTTGATTTGAGAGAGTGTGCCGTGCTCCAAAAGCTCTCCACGTTTCAGATTTTCTAGGTCACTCTTGGATGCTCTAAATTTCTTTCAGAGAAACAGTTAGCAAAAACTTTGACATTGATGATTTGTATTCTTCTGTCGTCTCGGTCTTGGAGAGCTTAGAAATATGTTTTTGGCAAGTTCTCCCCCTCCTCAACCTCCAGTCATCATCATTAGAAGGCTGTCAACGAGCATGAAAAATACCAGCATGCCAACTGTAAATGCTAATTAACAGAGAAGCAGCTGAAGCGGGTACCTCGTGCCATGCCTGACCCGCGGCAGTCTGTCTCCTGGCCCTGGCAGTAGCTCCGTTGCTTCCCCAGGAAGCGTGATCAAAGCGATCTGCGCTCCCGTACCTGCGCTGCTCGGCAGCACGCACAGCTTCTGCCCCTGCGAGTCCGCGGAGCTCTGTTCGGAGCAGGAGGTGAGTTCTTTCCCGGCTACAGTAGTACGATTGCAAAGAGGCAAAACTTCAGATGAGTTAAAACCAGCCTCGTGATCGGGCATTTCGTGTGCTCGGAGTGTGGTCTGTTTTTTTTTTTTCCTTACAGTTAGGCTTACCTTTACCATTTAGATCTTACTGATATTCTTTTAATGCTTCTGGTTTAACTGCCTTTGGGGACAAAGAATGTGGAAACTGCTCTAGTAAAACTGGAGTTTTGTGGCCGAAGCCTTGTGGCCAGCTGACGTGCAGTCTCCAAAGTGCTTTTGGAAGGATTTTGTCACCTGTGGATATCATGGCTAAGGGATTTTCCCTTTGTCTTTCCCTCTCTTAAAGTAACCTGTGTTCTTGTGGGGTTTGTCCCTACTCAACAAAGGGCTTCGAGACATTGCTACTTTCTGTGTCTGCTTTCTGCAGACAGGCTTTACAGTTTCATGGAGTCGCTCTCTAGGACCACCTCATGATGGGATTGCTCAGTTGATCAGAGTCTACTGACAGTAATATTTGCATACTAAGCCATTGGCTGTTATTCCTGACGATGCAAATTTTTTAGTAGCTTTAGCCGAAATGGCTTGTACTGAATTGTTTTGCTTAGACTGGCATCCTGGATTGCATCTCCAACAGACCTCTAAGCGAAAAAACATGTATAACTGCGTTTGAAAGATACTGAACAGTAGCATAAATCATTGCTCCCAGCAGTAAAATCCTGATGCTCTGTTTTGATGACTTTGGCAATTCAGAAAAAAGCAGTAGAAGCTGCTCGTGCTCTTGGAAATCTAGGCATTTCCATGGCTGAGAGCTCGGTGTCCTAGTCCAACAGAGCTGTGCTGTCTTTTAAACCCTTCACTGGTGAGTCAACTGTGTGTTTACTGCTAGTTTTGAGGGGGAGGTTCCTGACTGGAAGGACCAGAGAGACATTTCTGTAGCGTACTGATTTAGAAAGAAAAGGCCAAGCTGCTCAGAAGTGCAGGATGTTGAAAATCCACGAGGAGAATTAACGGGCATAGTGCAAGTGAGTCAGTGAGAGACGTCCAGGATAAAATGCATGAATATGGAAGAGATTGTTACTGCCTGGGGACCAGACAGTACATGTGGCATACCTTAGACTTACCTTATTTTTTTTCCCCAGCACTGTTCCCTGAAATTCTCAGATGATCTTTGTGATTTCACAAAGATCTGCTCAACTGAAAGTAGTGAACTGAAAATTAAGAGTATTATCCAGAACGTTTGGCAGAGAAAAGGAAGATGATATAGATGAAAAAGAATAAGCACTGACAGAGGAAATAAAGGTTCTGAAAATATTTGGGATGGAATCTAGTAACAAAATGGGGCAATGAGGAATTTAAAGTCACTGAATCCTGACAGTGTGGGTCCTAAATGAAGGACTCATTTTGGTGTGTTAAATGATGATTGCAACCTTGAAAATTACTTTATCAAGAAGAAATCAGTAAGAGAGAGCTTGGTGAAAAAGTGAGCAGGCAATCAGCAGGGTGTTAAGGAAATTAGGGAGTAATTATGCAAGTGACACTTTCTGCAGTCTCCGAGAACTGAATTTGCAGTAGAGACCAGCAGCACATGCACTTAAAAACCATTTTCCGTAAAACCAAAAATAATCTTAAAGCTTTCTGGCAAGTTTTATCTTCAGTGGCTGGTAGGAGGATGAAGCTGTGTGATGCGTTGCCCTACCAGAGGAAGTGTCTTCAAATCCAGTTCTTGTTTCCTGAGCTCATAGGCAGGGCTGCAACTGCCTACTGCAGAGCTGCTGTTTCCGAGGACTTTCCTCGGCTCACGGAGTGGCCTCAGCTCTGCTTGTGAGGATGTGCACCCTGCCTTCTCTCCCTGCCTGTGCTTGTTGGGTCCTGGGGCAGATGCTGGTGTTTCTAGCCTGCTCTCCTGGCACCACCTGTCTCTTGAGTGTGTAATGTGATGTGATGGGTGACCTGCCTGGGAGAGGGAGCACATCCATCTCAGAGGGACCAACAGTCCCAGTGGGACAGCCTTGATTTCCACTTCCCTGTCTTTCTCACTTGTGTTTCCTCACATGCCTTAAAGAAGGTGCAAACCTTCTCCTGGACATGTAAAGTAGGCAGTACTCACAACTGTGAATAGACTCCGAGGAGCTTCCTTGCATCTGAGTTTGCATCACTGTGCTCTGGGTGCACATGCCAGCCCTCAGGAAGATCTCAGAATGGCTCAGCTTTCTGTAAGGCAAAGGCAAATCCATGCTGGAGAGCAGCGCTTGAACAGCTGGGTGGCAGAGCAGAAACCCCTGAAGTGTTCAACACGTACGGACCTGGTAGGAAAGGACCATAGAAAGCCAGCTACTGGGGGGTGGTGGTGGCACCTGACCTTACCGAGCAGTGCCTTTGGTCTCCAACTTTCTCTGCTGCGTTTTTTCATAGGGGTTAAAGAATTGTTGTACCGTCACTTGAGTGATTCCCCTCCATGAATTCTTCCCCCCTATTTTACGTATTCCCTAGCATCTCCGTCACATTGTGCACAGCAATTTATGCATGGGTGTATCACGACTTTTGAATAGTAACTCTGGGAACTTGTTTTCTCATGTTCATGGTTTGCTCTGGGGGGTCTTGTGTAACTAGGCTACTGGGTCGGACTACCTGGGAAGCTTCTGACTTCATGAGAGGTCCTCAGAATAGCTCGAGGCTGTTCACAGCTCCCTGGCAGCTGTCTGTACCATCCAGCAGTGGGCCAGAAGAACAGCTGCTGTGCTGGGTCTTGGAGGACCTGGAACTGAGTCTTGTTATCGTCACCGAGTCTTGTATTGTGGTATTGGGAAATATGGACTGCGTGGTCTGGCAGTGCCTCCAGTGACATGAAATGTCTCCTGGCTCTGTGCATTTGTGGCTCAGCCTACATCCTGCATGCCCAGGCATGGTCTGTTGTCCACGGCAGGTGAGAGTCGCCAGGAATCCTCGCTGCTCACTGCTTTCTTGGGATGTTCCGGGCAGGAGCTGGGGAACTTGCACCTACGACTTCATTTCACCCTTAAATCATCTGTGTTTCAGCAAAGCTTGTGGGTTTGTTGGGCTCCTGACATCTCTCCAAAGCATCACGCATGGAGCTGAAAGCAGCGTGTCTTTGTAGGCAGTGGAGCTCCTCTGCTGCTGCTGTACAGGTGCTCAAAGCCAACTCCACCAAGGACTGGCTGCGGAGCCAGTGGCTTTGCCACGTGCTAGCAAGCTTCCCTGAAGGAAAGCCAAGGTTTCATGAGTGACATGAAGACAAACTCAAATACAAGAATTCTCTCACCTCAGTGGCATTTTTCCTTGTGTTCCTCCTCAAGTAACTGCCTTGAGGCCAGCCTGGTAGTGGCTGGCGTGAAGGAGGCTGTCCAGCTGCCCCTTTCCAGCAAGCGGACAAAACCCTCACGTGCTCTGGTGACCTTGTCTCTGCTCTTCCTGGGAGGTGGCAAAACCTCTTCTGCCTAGTTCCTCCGGAGCTAACACACAGCTTTGTAGCCCCATGCTAGCGCAGGGCACAGGCAATTTCCCTTCCACTTCCATGGCAAAGCTCCAGCTAACTGAACCAGGAGACTTTCTCCTCCTTTCACCCCGTTTCACTTGCCAAACCTTTAGGAACCAGAGCTTTAACCCGTTTCTTTGCCTCTGAGTAATCTGCGTGTGCTGGGCACATTCGTCATTCACCCCCTTGTCTCAACAGGGAACTCTTTCGATCGGTGGCAAAGAAGTGACCCTTGAGTACACTCCGTGCCCAGAGTTTTGGCGCTGCAAACGTGTAAGTATGCAACCAGAGAGCCGTGTTGTGCTTCCCCTGCTGACTCTTACGGCAGTGGCAGCACGGAAGAGCCTTAGATATTTGTTCAGTGGCTGAAGATCCTTAACGGTAATACCTGTCCCGAACCTCTTGCCTCTCCTAAACTTCTACAGTTTTCCCTGCCTTGTTTTTGGTACCACCTAAGAGCGCATGTTGCTTTGGTACAGGTAGCTGTTTTATGCACAGAGCAGTTTCATCCCCATGCAGTGGTTCCCTTTTAACATGTGGGGAAAATAGCGTGTGGATGCTTTCTCCTTAAAAACCAAAATGAGACAGTGATTCTGCCAACTGGAATGGGAAAGGCTTTCACTCTGGTTCACGTGTGTAACCGCAAGTGTATTCACTGCCCAGGTAACCAGAGCTTTCACCAGTGTAACAGTGCAAACCACCCCTCTGTCTCACGCAGGAACCTGTGATCCAAATTTGAGTGTAGTAAGTGCAGCGGGGAAGGAAGCATGGAAACGAGTCCAAGCCCAGGCAGCAGTTAGTAGACTGGGCCTGGCCCATTTCTGGGGAGGCACAGTTGCCCAAGGGTCAGTTTTGTTTCCATGCCCTTCCTGTGATTCTCCCAGAACAGGTGCCATCGGCTGCAGTAGGGTGGGGAGGAGCGCTGGAACAGAGCCTGCGTTCCCACTGACTGCAGACCAAGAGATTGCCACAGGGCAGGAAGGGGATCAGTTCTGGTTAGACTCCCACCTTGACCATTGGATCACACGGGGCTACAAAGACCCTCATCCAGGCTAATTGGATGCACTCCAGGTGCCAGCAGAGTCATTGTTTGACATCTCGTTTGTGCTCGCAACGCTCCGGACATCAAGTGGAGACAGGAGTTTCAGGCAGTGGTTTCACCCCAGCTCTCAGTGCAATGAGAAGTAGCTGGAGCGTATGTCCCTGCTGTTGCTGTGTGTAAGCGTGGCCTGAAAGAGCTGCCTTGTGCCCCAGAACATTTGCAGGGCTTCAGTTAGAGGGGAAAAAAGAGGTATGAAAGAGAAGCGATGCATTTACAGAAAGATTGAAGAGGAAGTTAGGAATGCTGTGTTCGGAGAGAGCCGTGAAGACAGGGCACGTGGCTCTTTCCACGGTGGCTCTGGGTGGGACAACCATCCGCACCTGTACAGCTCTACCTCTTGGTTAGCAGGCACCTCTTCATTGACTCTCTTCATTGTGCAGCAAATTACATCAATGTCGACTCTTTAGCCCAGATAAAGAGTTTTCTCTGCTTTAGGAGTGAGTTGAGGTTAGAGAATACAAAGGTGGCTTTGGATCCTTTGAAGCACCAGGATGGCTAGCAGTATGGTGCCTGGCGTGGAGCTTTTTGGTCCAGCGCCACTTGAGAGGCGGAAGGTCTCATCTCAAGGACTAGTGAAGTACCTTCATGGTGTGAACAAATCTGTTCTCAGAGGTTGTGTGAAAATCCTATTCCCAAGGCAATCCCAGTTGAGCCATGGGAGCATTTCCCTTCCACTCCGGCCAAGGCTCCTGCTGCCATTTACCCATCTTGTCTCTCAAGCTCTTGCTGTGCCTTTTCCGTGGCTGTTACTTTCTGAAAGCACTGCAGAGTCTGGCATTCAAAACATGACTTCCTCATGCTGTCCATCTTCCATTGCAGTGTAAGGTGTGTACTGTGGGCTACAGATCTTCCTGCTCCTATTGCAAGCTCCCAAGAGATGGTGAGTATGTCTGGTCCCTCTGTGCTTGGTCGGTTAAAAGTTTCATCTGCCCTGACAAGTAAGTTTATCTTCTCGCTTCCCTGTGGCATCCCTCTTGGTGGACTAGCTGAGCACTGTGTAGCAGGATCGTTAGTTTTGCTTCATTTAGTCCCTTTTCCCTGTCAACGCTAAAGATCCTACACATGAGTGTGTTGCTCCCAGGATCTCTGTTCTTGTGAGGCTTGGTGGAGAGGTGTCTTACTGCACAAAGCCTGTCCATCCTATTGCTCTGGCGTTGTCTGTCATCCACGGAGTTACAGGTTGTGTCCCCTCCAGGGCTGTGAGCTAGTACTGCTGGCCGTACGTGAGATGGCTTCCCCTCAGCCCACCTTCCTTGGGAGATGCAGCTGCATGTTTTTAGTGTTATTCTCTTGAGGCTCTCAGAACAGAAGTGAATCCAGAACTTGAATTGCTGAACTCGCCTTGTGACTGTAAGAAGTGCATAGAGAGGAGTTCTGCTTCTCCAGGAGCTTCTCCTCGCCCCACCAACACCTTTGCTTTTTTGAGTGGGAGGGCGTGAGAGCCAAAACAGTCACTTCAGGAACTGCTTTCTTTGGGATAAGCAGGTATTCCAGGCACTCTGTAAGCTTTGATTTTGTATGTTTGAGCAGACTTCTGATGTTTTGCGTTTCTTACCCGCATAGCCCAGGCAGAAGGGCATTAAAATAACTGCTGATGCAGAACTCTCTATTTACTGAAGCGCTGTCCCCATGGTTGTGCTTTCCTTGCACCGGGGCTCCTCCGTCAGCGTTATGAAGGCAAAATTCGCATAGCTGGCCCAACGCAACTGTGGGTTGTAATAAAACTGCCGAAGAGAAAATTAAACAGAGCCTTTAAGATGCTGTGAAGACAGATTGTGGTGCATGCTCCTTACTGACCTGGTTTTGTTGGTTGTGAGAACGTGTAATAAGGTAACCTCCTTTAATTGCTGGGTGAAACAAAACAACTCTATAGGCACATACAGGCATCACTACAGCTTTGCATGGGTTGTTGCGTGCTTTGTGATTGATGATCTTGAAATGGGTTTTAATACGCCTCTCTTACAGGGAGCAGAGCAGGCCCAGAGTCCAGAGGTGGTTCTGAGGGAGAGGACACATCAGCTGAGCAAGAATTCGGTAAGAGAATTGCTCTCCCCATCTCTGGGGTCACACTCATGTCTGTGTGATTTGCATGGGCAGTTTTCACAGCTGCACGTGCAGACTGGTTTCATGTGTAAATTTTACCTTCGGTTCTGCTCGTGAAGTGTAGCCAAAACTCTGCACGCTGCAGACAAATCGGTACGAGCCTGTCCAATGTGGGCTGTGCTGACAGCCAAGCAAGTCAGCGTGCAGCTTTCCCAACATTTATGTGCAAAATGGTTGTGCGTGGTGCTGTGCTGCCCAAACAGAAAGAGAGCAGGGAGGTGCTCTGGGGGACATTAAAGAGTTGAGCTTCACTGTGCCAAACCTTGCACTCTTGTTTCTTTCTTTTTGTGGAAGAGGCTTCAGCAACAGGTACATGGTTAGTGGTGCCTGACTTTGCAGCCCCACAGCTTTGGCTTCCATTTCCAACAGCTTTAGAAGCTCAGGTAGGGATCTCTCTTGAAGATGTTTCAGAGACCTACAAGTACAGAACCTTGATGGGATTGATTCTATTGCGTAGCTAGGCTGGGGGACAGGGTGTTTACTCATAATACTTACCTCGTCTGGTAAGTAGGCACCTGGTAAAAGCAGTGATTGTATCATGATGCATTTCACTGAGTGATCATAGGAGTCTGAACCCAGTTTTCCTTCTAGCACAGAGACAAGGTGACAGTTACTAGTTGATATTGCTCGGCTCTGGGTGTTCAAGAGTACCTGAGGCATAGTAAGGATATCACTGCCATGTAGATTGTTTTGGACATGGGACGAACATATCCAAGCCCATCCCTGATTCACGTTTGCCCAGGCAAGAGCTAGACCTAAAAGGAAGGCCAGAAAGGCTCTTGTTTATGACAGGAAGGGTCAGGTAAAGGAGACCAACATGAAACAAGGCAACAGAAGGATGAGCAGTGTCTTTACACACCTTATGTCTGCAGAATGTTAAGACATGGAACATGCCAAGTGCAGAACAGATTAATCTTTTCTAAGGGGCACTGCTGCAGTGGCCAGAAAATAGCAGAAGAAAAATATGTGCTGAAACACTGCATGTGGAACTAGTACATATTTCCTCTCTAATAGCAGAGACAAAGCTTGAAAAACCTGAGCAAGAGTTATCAGGACAACCAGGATCTCCAAAGCAACCTCTCCAGCCCTCGGTTCCTGCTCCGCAGCAGGAGTGTCAGCCTCAGGAACAAGAGCCAAGGAAGAGAGATGAAGGGAGAGAGCGGCGGCCCTCACAGGAGAAGAGAAAGGACATGGACCGGCACCAGGAGCTGCCTTCTCAGAGAGAAGCAGAGGAAACCACACCACAGGATGGTGGAGGAAGCAGAAGTGAGTGGCACAGGGCCCAATTTTGGATTCATCTTGTTTGCGCTTCATGAGGCCATCTGCAGAAACCACAGCATTTCAGTAAAACCTCTGGAGGCTGTTTCCATGTTGTGCAAATCCATGGCATCAAGTAATGGTGGGCTGTCCATCTCCAAAGGTGCTGGCAAGTTGCTTTTAGGAAAATTAATTTAGGGAAATCTGGCTTGAGGATGTTATGGTTAACTTAGCACAGCAGCAAAAGTCTCTCAGGCCAGAAGTTACCCTGGAGTGAGCTCCTCTGAGGAGGGACCTACTTTCTACTCCGTTTTTTCTGGGAAGGAAAGATTAGTGATCGGAGGGGGTACTCTGACCACCTTGGAAAGTGGAGAGAAAAAAAGTGGTGGCTTCCAGATTCAACTGCAAGAAGCCATGCTGTTGCTTTGAGTAGGTTTAGTTTTAGCTGTGCTGTCACGATAAACTTAGATCTGAATTTTTTTTTTTACTGCGTTTTCTTACCTGGCCACCTCCCTCATTGTGCTTCACAGCAATCATGCTGAAGCGTATTACTCGATTCACCCCACCAGAAGTGATTGTGGGGCTCCTGGCCCCATACGTGCGTCTCTCCACATCCAGCGTGCGCATCATGAAGAACAAGGCTGGACGGATGGGGCAGACCTATGGCTTCATTGAACTGGATTCACATGCTGTAAGTCATTTCCTGCTTTCACACACTCCTCCTGTGGGCATCTATACTCCGTAGAGGTAGCGAAACCACAGGAATATAAGACGTAGCTGTACTCATGAAGCAGC